>NC_079134.1:27109635-29509635 GCF_945859705.1 Episyrphus balteatus | reverse complement strand
TTGATATTTCTGTATAAATTATCGACAACACAATGATTATTGAACCTTGGCACTACTGTTTTAATCGAGACAAAAGTAAACTCCAGATAATTATCTGCAGTTAGCATTCTGACTATGGTTACGATACCGACACGAGATGCGAAATGCGACAAATTGAGTGTATCACTTCATTTCGTATCTCTTACATCGGATTTAGTATTGAAACTGGAATCGCGTCGTTACTCGTATGTTTCGTATCTCGTACGTTTCGTATGTTTCGTTACTTTAGTACCCAGGAACGAAACATACGAGTAACGATACTGTTTAGAAAGTAACGTTTCGTTACTCGTTACCGAAGTGAATACCCGCATTTTAGTAACGAATACATACGATTTGCTACAGCTCTAGTTTAGATGCATCGAACTGATTTTATATAAATCGCATTATTTTATAAAATTTCCTTGTATTAACATCCATTATAGTGATCATCAAAAGTGATGATATTTGTGAAATCCTTCATTTGAGTGTGGAGAATACAATAAAAAATAAGAAAGTGGTCAAAATTATTGCTAAATATAAAAGTATAGGAAATAGCAGATTGGACAGATTTAGGTCCAAATTTTTGAAGATCGGATCGAGACCAACGAGAACAAAACACCTGTATGAGATCGTTTGCCGACACCAGCTATAAATGAGGGAAATGCCGTAATCATTCCTTTAAAAAATTGTAACTTTTTTTTAGGTGTAGTACACATATGGTTGCTGTATATTTTCAAAGGTGAAATGATAATAATTTCGAATAATATAAAATTTTGTATTATAAGTTTTCAAATACACAAATGGACCATATCGAAATGGAAGAAAAAAAGTTTGCTTTTTTTTAAATTTTTTTGATGAAAATTGATTCCATTCCAAAAATCCCAGCTTTTTTCTAGATATCGTACAAACATGATATTGAGAGGTGAATATTGAAATAATAAGCTTTCAGATGATATAAAATTTATTATAAGTTCTCAAGTAAAAATATTAACAATATGATGTGTAAAGAAAAAAAAGTTAATTTTTTCATAAAAAAATGTGTGCTTTCAAGAAATAATTTTTATACTTTTTACATATGTGTAAGGCTTATTGAAGTGAAGGTATAATAAGGCATATAAAAAAAAATTGATAAATGTTAATTTTTAAATTGAGTAAATAATTTTGATTAATTTTTTTTCGCTTTTTTATAATAATACAGTCAAATAAGGAGAAAAAAGGGGTAAATCTCGGAATAAATGTTAGTAGAAATTTTTTTTGCTCAATATCTTCCTTTTGCCATTCTATAACATATCTCAAAAGTCTAGAAAAATCTCATGTCCGCTTGTCGCGATTTCAAGGTCAAATCGCGAAATGGAGATTTTCAAAATTAGCAAAAATAGGCTATGGTATTATATACACATATGATACATGATTTCAAGGTATTTTTTAATGCTGATTCCAAAAAATCTAAAATCAAGACAATCTGACGTCTCTGGAAAAAGTTATACCTGTTTTTCATCTGTCAACTCATATTATTATAACAGTTGCAAACTTACTGCCGAAAAACCCTTAAAAATTATGGTAGATGGACCAAATTTTGCATGAAGATTTTAGAATCCATCATTATTAAAAATCAAAACAATCCATTACAAAAAATATATATACCTACGAAATAATGGTATTTTTTGAATGAGGGGCAAATTTTAGAATATGCACTAAAGAAGATTCTTGTTCATCTTAGGAATAAGTGCTAATAGGCTATTTTTTTCATTTTAATCTTTGTTTGGATATTCTTTAACTACCCTCAAAAATCTAAAAAAAATCTCATGTCCGCAAGTCCTAATTTTCTTGGTTTGAAAATAAGGTGCAGACTTTAAAAAATTAATAAGAAAAGTTTAAATTTTTATATGTATACCAACATAAGCGACATGATTTAAAGGTATTTTATAACACTTATTCCAACAAAACTCACAAACAAGTCAACCTGACCATCCCTGAAAAGTAATGCACCTTATTCATGTTGATCTGACACAAATATCTGAAGTGTAGTTTTTCAATTTTTTCAAATCTGCACCTTATCTTCAAACCAAGAAAATTATTACTTGCGGACATGAGATTTTTTTAGATTTTTGAGAGTAGTTAAAGAATATCCAAACAAAGATTAAAATGAAAAAAAATAGCCTATTAGCACTTATTCCTAAGATGAACAAGAATCTTCTTTAGTGCATATCCTAAAATTTGCCCCTCCATCAAAATATACCATTATTTCGTAGGTATATATATTTTTTGTAATGGATTGTTTTGATTTTTAATAATGATGGATTCTAAAATCTTCATGCAAAATTTGGTCCATCTACCATAATTTTTAAGGGTTTTTCGGCAGTAAGTTTGCAACTGTTATAATAATATGAGTTGACAGATGAAAAACAGGTATAACTTTTTCCAGAGACGTCAGATTGTCTTGATTTTAGATTTTTTGGAATCAGCATTAAAAAATACCTTGAAATCATGTATCATATGTGTATATAATACCATAGCCTATTTTTGCTAATTTTGAAAATCTCCATTTCGCGATTTGACCTTGAAATCGCGACAAGCGGACATGAGATTTTTCTAGACTTTTGAGATATGTTATAGAATGGCAAAAGGAAGATATTGAGCAAAAAAAAATTCTACTAACATTCATTCCGAGGTTAAACCCTTATTTGACTGGATTATAATATATGTATTGAGCTCCAAAAATTAGAAATCATGACGTTTTCACGTAAAATTATCGTCCGTACCGATTTTACAGACAACCACTTTTTTTCTTTGATATTTAATTGAAACTTAAATTAATGGCTTTATTTGACCAATTACAGATTTTACTGTCTCTTCGAAAAAAACACCCATTCACCAAAATTATTCTTGCTTTCTATCCCAAAATCAATATTTTTACCAAATTTCATTAGGGTGACCCATCATTTTTGTTTTCACTCAAAAAAACACCCTGTTAACCATGATATTTTTATAGACACTTAAGATTCTTGTTTCTTATCTTAAAAGTAAGATAATTGCTAAATTTCAATAGGGTACCACTAATATTACTCTAGTATTTCACACTTTTTCAAATATACCCATATTTTCTTTACTTCTAAAAAAAAACACCCTTTCACATAAAAAAAATGTAAAGACTTACATTATTCGTAGTTCCCATAGGAAAGAGAACATATTTAATGAATTTCGTAAGGGTACCATTTATACCATTGATTTTATAGGACTTATCGCGGATTTTTCCCTATTTCCCAAAAAAACACCCTTTTACCTAAAATATTTGTATAGACTTTTTGAGTTCATGCTTTCTGTTATAAATGAAACATTTTTACCAATTTTCATTGGTGTAACAATTTTTTCCCAGTTTTTGTGGTACTAATTCCGAATTTCATCATTTCTTGAAAAAAAAACACCCTTTCACTCAAAATAATTTTTTACTTTTTATAGATTCTTAATTCTTATACCAACCAAAACTATTTCACCAAGTTTTAAAAATTAATAAAATATAAGTTAGCTGTTATGATACCTTTTCACACACAACTTAACCTATCAAAACAACACCCTTTCACCCAAAATATTTTTAAAAACTTTATGAATCCTTTGTCCCTGTTTTATCTTAAACCTTCATCCCAAATTTTGTCAGTGTAGCATGTTTTTCACATGGGTTTCGGTTATATTTTACCTGTTGAGGTCAAAAAACAAGCACCCTGGTTTTTAATCAGAAATAACTTTTCTTACAGCAATCGTATTGACTTTATTTTTATGTCATTAGATTCAGCATCAAAAAATACCTTGAAAACATGTGTCATATGATGATATTCAACAAACAATTTTTTTCAGTATATTTTTGACCTTCACCCCCTCCCTCTTGTCCGCGAAAAAACACCCTTCCACCAAACTTTTTTTTATAGACTTTTTTTGTACTTGGTTCCTATCCCAAAAGAAAACTTTTTGCCAAGTTTCATGAGTGGAACAATTTTTTTTTTTTTATTTCTTGATTTTATGTACTATTTTACCTGTACTATAAAAATGTTTGCCAAAATACTGCTACTTTATTGTTATCAATTTTGTTAAAATCGAGCTATTTTTTCCAATATTCGAAATTTCGTTGTTTTTTGCTTTGATATTGAAATCTTATGATGAATGCAACAACAACAAAAAAGCTTGAGCATGGTTATACCATTGTAACTCTTTTTGCTACGTGGTTCTGTTTTATTAACACGAGCGAAAGATGTCGCATTGGTAAACTAGAATGACTAATGCTTAAACACAAGTTTTATTTTTGTTTTTAATTAACAATTTATTTTTTTTCACATTTTTATGATAATCTAATTTTGTTTTCTACTAATCGATAATTTACTGGGTCCATAATCTAAGATAACGTGTTTTACTATTAACTATAAGAATTTCTTAAATTTTAGACATTTTTCAATAAATTTGGTGACAAATTTGAAGATTTATTTGTTTTTCATCAAGCTAACTTCCTTAGTGCGTATTTACATTATTCATGTTTATGCATTAAAAATTCATAAATAAATTAACACAACTTATTTGATTAATGATGATTTTGTTATTAATTTTGTTCTAAAAAATTATCATTATCAAAAATTTATAAAAACTTATCTAAAGTTGATGACACTAATAGTTTCCAGGGGCAGTAATTTATTAATATTTTTTTTTTCTGTCAAATTCAATTTGACAAAAGACCTTACATATTTTCAAATTCTTTAACGTTATTTTGACAACCCAAACTAAAGGTACATATGACTAATTCAGAAACCAGATTTTTAAGAAAAAATATCTATTTGTTTTCTACGACTTCTTCTGATGCAGTCATCATAAGTGTATAGATATGTGATAATATTCTATGCAAATTATCTAAAACTTAAAAAAAAAAAAAAAAAAACAAATAAATAAACGTGTTAAACTTTAATTTAATGCAAATTGTTCAATGAACTTTTGATTTTTTCAGAAATCACACAAACAAATTAGATTTTTTTTGCAAAGTCAAGGTGGCAATTTTGGTAAATGTCACAAAAATCAAAAGCATCATGCTGATGGAAAAAAAAATAAAAGGTGCACTAAATATTTATTACTTTCCATCACAAATGTCACAATTAAACGTCAATGTTATCGAATTTTTTAGTTTGAAAGTATTTTTTAATGCGTCATCATCATCATTAAAACAAAAAAACATGTAAACAAACCAATCAAAAATGTGTAAAGATCAACAACATTTTCAATTGCAATTGGTATAAAATTGGTCTAAAATTGACAATAATACTAAAAGGAGTCACATTCCTTGCATGAAATTCGTCTCGATTCGAATGGAGAACGCTCCTTTTTCGGGAGGCGACACACGACACATTCTTCCAATTAGTAATAAAAACAAAACAACAACTACACACACACAAAATATAGGCACAAAACTCTTTGACAAGACAAGCCCCATCGTATGAATAGATTTTTATTTTTTCTACATTTAAACGACATAACACGCAGTCCGCCAAAACGGATCCAATCTTGGTTCGAATTAATTGGATCATTCAAAACATGATCCGTGAACAATTTTGGTGGTGGTGGGATTATGTAAGTTTCTTCTGGCATTCTCATGATGGCGGTAGGCTATTGAATTGCACAAAGGAAAAACCAAAAACAAATTACATAAAATTGGGCGGGCAATGGTTGGTTGTTGAGATATTTTCCTCTTTGTCCTTGTGTATCTCTTGTATCTCTTAAAAACGAAACTGCACCCACAACAAATATTAATGGACACAAAAATACTCGTACTCACGAGTCAACAAAATGCCTCGAGCTATAAAACCTCCCCAAAAAGATATAAAGAAAATGATAATGACCATTCAACAAAAGGTCCAAACTCAAGTTTTGTAACTTAACTAGCCCTATGTTTGCTATAGTCTATTCGATATGACAGGCGGTAATATGTAATTAAATGCCTTAATAAAGTTGAAGTTGAAGATAAAAATAAAGGCTTGAAAAGAATGTTTATTTAAAAACTCAAAGTCTGTGTGTGGACAGAGAGAGAGAGAATATAATGAAACGAATCTGTGTTGTGACAGACATGAATGTAAAACACGTCTATTATATGTCAAACTAGAGTGACAAGATCACATTGACAATACGTGACTTGATTATTAAAAGATTTATGGTTGAATTTAATGTCATTTATTTCGTAATAGGAAGGATTTTTTTTTTGTTTGTTGTTGGCTATTAAAAAGGCAATGAACTTTTTGGTCGAAAATGTTGTTGAACTTTTTGGTAGTAGGTGGTTATTTTAATTATTCATTTCGGTTCATATTTGCTTTTATTTCATAAGTTTCGGCTCTAAATACATAAGTTCGTTGGTCAGGATATTCTTTATTGAAAATTAACGTAATGACTGCAGTTGAACTTGTTATTTTCTTTTACTGAAAACAAATTTCTTTGAGTGGCATTTGATAAGATCTATCAAAAAACCTACACTTAATCTTCTGTATACATTTTATTCGAAAAACCAACTTCTTTGGCTTTTTAATCGAATTTAAAAAATAATCGAGTTTGCATGTCAACTCTTTTGTTTGTAGATAGAGAAATACTGTTTTTGTTTATATTTTTTCAAGTTTTCTGTAATTTTATGCAGGATTTGTACGAAATATCTATTATCGACTAACTTTAAAATTTTACAGTCCTAAGGTGTTTGTTCTTCAGTCAACCGAGTCAGATCTTAGGACAAAAACATTCCTCAAAAGTATCAACCTTGCAGTAGCAAAAAAATGTCTTATTATGTCAAATTATTCCCACATAAATCAAACCAGTAGCCGTTTATAACAATATATCATAGCTTCCAACCACGTTCACCACGAACTAAAAACGAGACAGCCATCAAAGGTTAAACAAATGATGGCTACCTCACAATGGAGAAAAAAACCTATTTACTGTGCAAAGATCAAGGTTTTGTACTGGCTATTTACGTCCCATAAACATGATTTATTGTTTAATTTCCAAGAACTTGGTCAGTTCAATTATAATATCAACAAAACACCCGCTATCGATACTCTAAACAAAAAAATATTTAACCTTTGTAATTCTATAAAAAAAACCCACCTTCTCTTTGGACAACAATAAGTTTTATAATGATTGCTTTTGACAAAAATCTTGATCTATCAAAGTAATCTGTCATCAAACGTGTCAGCAGATTTATTGAAGCATTAAGATGTCTGGCTCCATCTAGATTTCGACTTATTTTGTTGAATTAAAAACCACTTAAGGAGCGCCCTAAGCGTACAATCCGGGTTCAAACTGAAAACAGTTCTTTTAAACCAAGGAAGGCGTCAAGTTCTTTTTCCTAGAACCAAAGATTGAAAGATTTAATTGAAAGTGACATAAATTGGAACCACACCTATAAATATAGCCAGCCCAAGGCAGGTGCTTAAAAATAAGTTTATTATACATAATCGCAATGTAAAAAAACGTAAAACTGATCTATTTCAAGTCGTAAATTTAAAAATAAAATCTGCCTCACAAATCACAATCTTTTTCCAAACTAGCAATTAGTCGGAAGATTAATGATCACATATCAACCCGAGCTAGAGTTAGCTGTCAGTGAGCATCAAATTGTCATCGCCAGGTGGCTGTGTACCTAGCTTTAGATTTAAAAAGATTTACTTTAAATGGCGCTTTAAGATGTGCGACAAAGTGCCATCATAGTGGAAATAAAAACAATAACAAATATAAACACGACATTTGGGTGGCCTTCGGGTTTTTTTCATCATGAAGAAGAGTTATACTCAGTACTCACGTGTGGAATGAAGTTTCTATATGTATAGAAGTAAAGACCGTCGTCGTGGAGGTCTTTTTAAGAGTTGTCATTTAGAACACATGTTCCATGACTTAGTTGCAAGAAGTGCTCGTTTTGGAACTTTTTTTACAAGGCGGTATTTTGTCAGAGGAATGATTTGTGAATTCTATATAAGTAAGGTGCCAAATTGATTACGCCAAGAATTTGTGATGGCTTGTGTTGAAGAAGAATATTACTTGTTTGGATAGAAATGTATTTCAAAAATGCACAATAAATTACACACAAGTTTTATAATTGAAGATGACGGTATTTAGCCATAATTTGCAACATTGTAAGCAATCAGTATTTTACTATCATAAAAAAAAGTTAGAAATATAATTTTGATAGTTAGGAATTTAAAAAAAAAATGAGATAAGGGTTTATTAATACAATTTTAGCGTTTCTAATAATAGTTTTAAAAAAATTTAAGAGAAATCTTAGTGAAATGTTATTTCATCATATAGTGCATTACCTTGGAGAACAGCTGATGCCCTGAAAACGTGACATAATGGGATTCTTAAAATTTGTGTTTGGCAACAATTATAGTACCATCAATGGATAAACATAATCCAAGTCATTCATTTTCATCCGACTAACCTTCTAAACTTTTTGATTCCCTTTCCCATCGAGTATTTAAACACGATGAGGCAAACGGTTTTCGATAATGGCCCAGAAAAAGTTCAACATCTCTGAAATAACATAAGAAAAATTTAAGGGGTAATTGTTTTACAGCAAAGATCTATTCAAAGTTGATACCACTAGCTATGATTTAAGAAAAACAAGGTGCTATGTTCAAACGTGCACGTTGGCTTCAGCAGCTAAAAACATTTTACGTCCCTTACTTTGACGGAAACTTAGTGGCGGAATCAAAAAAAATTAATCTCATTAATTGTAGCTAATTATTTGTAGTTCGCATAGTTTTTGAATTATTGAATTGTCAGCTAAAATAAGTCTGAAGTTAGCGGGCTTTTAATCTGAAATTATTAAAATTAACGAGTTGAGTTGACCACAAAATTTGTAGCTTTTTAATAGCTTTTCAATTCTATAAACTTGGTTTTTTTATATTCAAAAACAGTTTTTTTATATTCAAAATTCGGCTAAAATAAGATTGAAGTTAGCGGATGAAAGTCGGGAAATTAATATTTTTTTGATGTCCAAAATTGTAGCTAATTAAATGCTAATTTGTTGCGCAACAATTAATTTTGTAGCTCAACCCAGTCATTTTTTATTCCAACTTAAAGTTTCAGAAGTGCACTTCCGGTTTGAACAGGCCAGTGGAGACATTTTAAAAAAATCACTTTTTTAAGTTTTTAAAGTAGCTTTTGATTACATTATTTTTGATATAAACCCCAATTATGTAGCTCAAACCGTTTTCAAAATATTCAAGATTTTGTTTTAAAAAGATAGCTCAAAAGTAACCTTTCAAAATCCAAAAAAAAGCGAAATTCAAAAAGTGCACTTTTTAAACTTCAAATTGACACAGAAAATGTCTTAGTCATTTTCTGGAGCTCGGTCAAATTTTGTTTTGTAAAGCTACAATTTCTAAAAAAGAAAATAAATTTTAAAATTCAACTTTTTTGGACGTTCACTGGCCATTTATAAAATTGGTATCAAATGAATTAACTTTAACTCAGTATTAAATATTACTAAATTGCTAATTTGCACGATATAAGCTTAGATAATATGAAGTAAATATTTACGAACGCACAAGACATTCTATTTCGGTCACTCCACTTTTTATATCATTTCATCCAAATAAGGTGAAAATTTAAAATATATCTAAACAGTTGAAACAAGCTATTCGTATTCAATGAATAAACAAAAAACATATGAATGTTTATATTTAACTTCATGGAAATTCATATCTACCTATTTTCTTTATTTGAGTTTGAAAATTTCAATTAAAATATAAAAGCTAATGTAAAGTCAAAATTTGAAGAAATTCGACAAATATTTTATTGAAAAAAAAATTTAATGGCTATTGCCTACACATTTATTCTTTTTTGTATGCAATTTTTTTTGTAATTAATTCCTCCTTTCGTTACCTTTTTCAGTCAAATAAATTTTACTTTTTTCGTGGGCTTTCTTCGATATATTCTAATCCGTACTAGTCCAACGGCGTATACAAAACTTAAACAAGAAATTGTTATGTTATACTCAATTCCTTTAAGAAAGACCGTTTTCAAAATATTGAAGTTTTAGAACATGAACGAAAATGAAAAGTGAAAAAAAATTTTGGTATTCAAACAACCTATTTTACCATTTTTTGGGGATGCGATCATATTTTTAGCGAATGCTATGCTGGATTAGGATTATTTTCATTAGTTCGATAATATTACAAATTGACAGACACTAAGTTGAGTTCTGCTGTAGAGTTTTGTGTAGATTTAAAATCCGAAAAAGAATACATATTTAGAGCTTTGAAAAAAATTGAATTGGGTATGTAAAAAAAAAATCATCATTAGAGCAACTTTCCCTATAAAAATAAACGGATTAATCCTCAAGAACTCATCGATTTTCATACATTACTCAATCTTCAATCGCGTTTTAAGGCAAACTATAATTTTAGTCCAGTGAATAGAGACATTTTACAATGAAGCAAATGGAAAAAATAGGGACAGGCTGAAATCTTGCAGAACTGAAGTTTTTTGAGGTTTGTTCAATTTTTGGCAAAAATCTCAGTTTTTACTATAACTACATAATTGAATCATCTGAGAATATTCGGAAAGCATTGATATTTCATAAATAAGTACATTTTTACGGCTTCCGTTTGTTGTAGAAAAGATTTTTTTGTCTTGTTTTGTAGAAAAACTCATTCTCTATTTTTTTTTAATTAAAAAAACTTTTTTTTTGTAATGTTTCCGTATAAAAAGTTTTCAACGAAAAAATGTAGGTAAAATTTTCGAAGATAGTCGTCAATATTACATTTTTTTCTCGATTAAGGTTCATCTAACCGAAAAAATCTTATCATAATTTTTGTACAAATCTAAATTTACATTTGTATTATGTTTTTTTTTTTGCACGCCCAAAACTGTTTAAGTTATAACGAGAAAAAATTCACGACCACCCCGAAAATTTAACATTTTTGTGTCACTTCTAATACGAAAACAATACAACAAAGAATTATTTAAAACAAAAATTAGACAATTAATTTTTAATTTTGTCTGTACTGAGGTAAATTATTCAAAAATTATCTTTAAGGTGTAATAGCACCGTGTAAACACGAAACCGAGTGTCATTTTCATCAGTATATAAAACAAAGAAGAAACTTTATTTTCTTTTAAGTTTTTTCTTAGCTCGATTTGGTGTATCAAACTCCAAACTAAATTTTTTCATTCAATTTTAAAACAAAATTAAAAAACAAAATTATTTTCAAATGCGATTCGTTTGCCTAAGGTTAAGAAGACTTTTAATTCAAAAGTTACCACTGTTTATTACATAAAAAAAGATTTTATTTTTTATTGTAACTTTTAAAATTACTTTAGGCTAGCGGAAAAAATATATACATAGTTGCTTTTAGGCAAATTATTCAATGGAAGCAAACGAATCACATTCCGTTTTTGTTAGATTCAACTATCACATTTTCCACCTATCAAAATTGTTGTGCCAAAAATTTTGGCATGCCCCCCCCCCCCCCCAAGAAGTAAACCTGTATACGCCCCTGTACTAGTCGACGTTTCGATTATGCTTCAGGACTAATATTCGTGTTAAATATATTAAATATATGTTAACCACTAAGTTTTTTTAACTTCTTGGAAATTTGCTTGCCTTTGTTTTTAATGTTTTAAAATGTCTACAATTGAAGTCTTTAAAAAGACTTTCAAGACTTCAATTGTTTAAATTTTAAAATATTAGTATTATTGAAAGTTTAGAAACCCCAATCGTCGACTAGTACGAATTAGAATATATTGAAGAAAGACCTATAGCCCACGAAAAAAAGTAAAATTTATATTTTTTGTTAAATAATAACGATGATAGAGAATGCTAAAAAAGTGGGTCCCGAAATTATGTCTGTCTGTCTATCCACCTGTTAGTGCCTCGAGCTACAGCCTAAACTACTGGAGTGATTTTCTTCAAATTTGGTAGTTAAGGTAATAATTTGGTATAATATTTAAATTAAATATAAATTTATAAAATAAATATTTAAAATTTTTGTTGAAAAAATTAAAAATTGAAAACGGGTTAGTGAAATATTTCGAAAATTTTTTTTTTCGAAAAAAATTACAAATTTTTGTTCCAAAAATTGCTTTTCAAACAAGAAATCAGATGGCTTCATCAATTATAAAAACAGATTTTACATATTTTTTTACATTATCCGAAATATGCTTTAATAAAATCAAATTATAATTTTTCCTAGTTTTTGTTTATAAAAAGTTTATCTTGTGTTAAAGAGTTTTTTCTAACATAAGAGCAAGCGCGTGCGACCCCAGTCGTGCATTTTATTTTTTTAATATTTCTTTTTAATTCAAAATGGAAGCCAAATCCAATCAACAAATTTGTAATGAAAATTATAATGCAGAAATGCTGCTTTAATTAAAGATGAAGAAACTTAATACAATTAAAAAAAAAAAAAAATATTTGAAATTTGAATTATGTCTATTGGGCAAAGAGCTTCCTTATTTAAAAAAAGAAAACAATAAGTTTCTAACTTTTTTTCCTATTAACATCTACCGAAAAGTAACACTATTGATCACATCATTTAGTCAAGCACTCGTTATTTTCGTAGATACTCAATTTGATAGAAAAGTGTCTACGTTAAGAATATGTTTTCTCAATTTAAATATACATAATGTTCTAGATTCCATTGTCTTAAAGATCAACTTAAACAAAATTCCAATGAATATAATTGCCACGCAATATTAAGAAGCCATTAGTTTATTTAAGCCAGAATTGCTTTTTTGGCAGTTAATCTGGCTTTGTTGTGCCGCATAACAACTCTTCATAAGCTTTCTAAAAATATAAAACTCGCTCACTCAAAAGTGTGTCATCACCCATATAAAGCAGAAATCCGGAATAACCTCGCCAATTACAAGACATGCCTTTCCATTTCCACATGCATACCACACTTTCATGTCCTTCAACATGCCAAAACGAATTTTTTTTTAATTTATTACTTAACTATTCAATTGTACCAAATCAGGAAAAAATCCATTAATTTCAAGTAACTGGATCACTTAAGAAAAAAAAACCAACAACACTAACTACAACTCTTAAATAATATCTGGGTAAAATATGTAATCCAACTACAAATTAAACAAAAAAAAATGTTTCAAGTGTAGTTTGTCAACAATGTCACCGTCATACTTTTTTTTCTTTAGTTAATAAGCCAACACTAAAAGACCTTGCCTCAAGTTCAAGTCCATGTGATTGCGCAATCGTGCAGCATCATCAACAACACAACTTCTCGCCGCTTAAAAATCAATGCTACCTAACATGCCCCGCCCTTGCTTGAAAATAAAAACCCGAAGTCAAGAAGAAGAAAGAGGTGCATGAAGGAGGCAAAAATTTATGACGAAGAAAGTATTTTATTTATTTTTCTTTCTTCACCTTACTTCCGTACCAGTCGAAGAGAAATAGCGGAAGATACAGACAAAATATGTATAAAACGGGAAATTCAATACCTTGTGGGTAACTTCTTTCATCTGCCGCTCTGTAATAGCGTTAAACTCACCTTAAACTCTGCTTGAATGTTGTGGGAAGAAATACTTTTATTTTTTCATTTTATTTTTTTTTTACCTGCTGTGTTTAAAGATTCATGTCCGAAATAATTGTCATACAGAAAGTGGCAACCACTTGAAATTAAACGTCAAAATACAAACAAATGTAAACAAGACCAATTGAGAGATGAGACTAATTACATATTCAATTGCTCATTATAATCTGGCGTGGCGATGACTATGACGATGGCGTCGGCAATTTTAATGTCAATTTAATGGCCAAAATTATCTTAAGTGAACATTTGTAAGGTAATTAAATTGGTAAACTACATAAGAAAAAAAAAAACAAGCATAATGATGTGAGATATTCATAAGTGTTAATTAATTAATTAATTAGCTATGCCTATATCGTCGGTTGTTTATTGTTTATGATTGAGAAAATTTATTTGCATATAAAAATTTATTTTTAGCAACAAAAAATTCTTTATACTGACTATTTTTGGGGAAAAAAACTAAAATTGTGTTTACATTCAACAACAAACGAAAGAGTTGATGCTCGAACCTGAAAATTTAATTTTATAATTCGTAAACTTTGATTTTTGAAATTAATATATTAAATCTATTATTTGTTATTTGTACTCCAGTTTGCGGTTAGTCACAAAAGTAAGTATATAGCTCCCACCAGGCATAAAGAATTTCCAGGACCGTTTGGGGAAACCTAAGCATTTAGCACCAATATAGGCAATTTGAAATATGTGGTCGTTCCAATGAAGATAAATCATTAACAAATATACCAAGTACTGGCAGCCTTTTAATTTAATTAATGCATTTACAATTCATGGATAATTGAATTTCAACAACAAAATGCAGTATTGGGTATTCCAAGCATTGTAAGGTCCAAATTCAATGAACTAACCATACGAAGCCGTTTCAGCTCTGCATAAGAAGAGTAATGACGTAAAGTTGAAAACGAATATGAGAAGCCGAGAGTTGAGTTGTCTGCAAAATTGATCATTATTTAGAAGTTTTAGATAAGAGGTCATTTATGAATACAAAAAATAGATTCGGATACAGAACGGAACCCTGCGGAAACATGCAACACAACGGAGAAGGCATTCATCGATATCAAAATTTCGCATTTTCGATAAAAGACCATGATGCCAAAGTCTATCAAATGATTTCGAAATATCAAGCACAATATTCCTTCAAAGAAATGTAAGGATTGGTTCCACTTTTTTGTTGGTCTTTTGCTACAAAAGCAGTACTGCCAGTCATTAAGAAGACTTCGTTCTTCGAGATATTCATGAGAGGATGGATAATCAATATTAGTCTGAACTACTACAAAAACTGACTTCACAAATATTAATAAATATTGAATTCTCTTTTTATGACTCGTTTAAATTTTTGTATTATTTTACTTAAACTATAAAAAATAAGTTTAAAGTACTCTAAAAAAAAACCTATATTTATAAGAACAAAAACGTGCTATTTTAATGTTCACTAAAGTTCTCTGCATAACCAAAACAAAAACAACGAAAAACTTCTGGAAAGACAAATTATTTCTTAGATTGCTGTCATTTTTTCGAAACAATCATTATTCTATTTTTTCAAAAAAAAAAAATTCATAGCTTGTCATTAGAGAACCTTCATTTCAAGTTGCAAAAAAAAATGCACAGAGTTCAAAGTAATCAAAGCCAACAAAAATATTTCAACTACAATGTCTTTCGTATCTATAAATTATACCCTGCAAATTGCATCTACCCGCCATTATTACATCAATTAGATCACAATAATGAATCTACCACCCACAAGAAATAAAAAACCAAGACCCCCAATATACACCTAGAGCTAAATAATCAACCCAACCATAGAAATACCGGCTTAAATCCATATCCATCCATCTAACCACCTCGCAAGCATACAGATATAGTCGATGCCGCATTTGATCCGAATAGTTATGTCTTTTGAAGCCCGCCAACATTTTGAAATCTTTTGCGCCTGCATCTCGTGCAAGTATGACACCATCATCATCATCAAAACAACCATATCTTAAGGTTTTGAATATGAATTTCTATGGAAACTTGAACAAGTGTTTGTCATTCTCTCATTCACCATAGAGACTAGATTTACAACAACAATAATAAACAAAAAAAAAACTATAAGGCGCACGTTATTGACTTAAAAGTTGCAGGTTGGAGGAGGCAAATCATGTTGCAATCTTCGTGTAGTTTGCTCCCTTTTGCAAGGTATTGTGTATCAAAATAGATTGTTGTTATGTGCTGCTGCTACACAACGGTTATTTTTTGTGAGAATTTTGAATTTAATCGTGTTGGCGGCAGCAGTTTATTTAGCAGCCATTTTTAATGTTGTGAAATCACAATATAATTGATGAACTAATTCACAATAAGCTCTTAAATGCAATTTAAATAACGAATCTTTACATTCTCCCCACAAAAAAAAAGTTAGCGAATAAAAAAACAACTCTCAAGACACAAGATAAATGATCGACATTGAGCCTTGAAAAAAATTGGAGTAAAATCTTGACCTTAAAAACACCCATGTTTAGATAAATAAACAGACAGACTTTTTGACGTCTATTGACCTTTATACTAAAACGTCAAAACGCCCTCTAAAACTAGGCATGTTAACGTACATTATACGTGACCATTTGCAAATCTCATTTTTCTTGCCTATACAAATATTATAAAATGTGAAGGTCATTCCCATAGAATTCTAAGACACTCTCGCTAACCTAGTTATTAACCTCAAAAAAGAAAAAAAAAAAGACAGAAAAAAATACTAAACAAATTGTAAAATACCCATTACCATTAATAATAATCCACTTCACAGCAGGTTGAACATTTTTTTTTTTTTTTTTTTTTTTTTAAATTTTGTTTTAAAATAAATTCATTCACGCGTTCACACGATGCAATACAGAAGGCGTTCATATTTTTTTAGTAAGACTTGAAACTTTGAAAGCTTCTAAATTGAATATCTGTGTTTATCATCTCAAACCCGCCCACAAACTATTTTTATTTTTTATGTTTTCAATTAAAGTTTTTATTTACTTTTTTTTGTTTTATAGAAAATGCAATTTATTGACAGCATGAAAACCTATAAGAGTTGTTTATTATGCATTTTGTGAATTGTTATAGGTGCAATAAAATAAGAACATAAATATGTCATTTGAGAGATTAGAGATATACGAGTTTTTTGATGTTACAAGAATTTCGATTGCTTTTAAGCCATTATGTAAATAAATGGCGTAGTTCTTATTGACAATGCGGTAAATGGTGTTGAGATTGAGGTATCCGGAGATAGTTATGTATATAAGTGGGCTATGACAAATCAAACTTTGCCTGTGGACATATTTAATTGAGCTACGAAATATTTTTAGTGCGGAATTGGATCGTGATTTTTGTTTTGACAGTTTACTAATAAACTAAAATTTTTAAAGTGGTTGGTTTTCTCTAAAAAAATGGAAAAGTGTGGGAAAATAAGCTTGTACTAATTCAGGGCCCATCAAAAAATCCGATAGGTGACTTAAAATGTACCCAAAATTCTTCCAAGGACCGTGCGAATTCGGAAGAATAATTGAAATTAAATGAATTTATTGGCGGAGCAGGAAAAGATATATATTAATATGGGGTCTACAAATATTCTTTGTTTCTGTTTAAGAACCTATATTAAAGACCCTATATGTGCCCATGATTATGAAAGTGGACTAAGTCACTTTTTGCATTGTTTAAAGAAAAACTTTCATAATAATTTTCTTATAACGATTTAATTATGTTTCTTTTATGAAATCACTAGAGGAGCAATAAAGAAGTTTATTAACTGCAATTTCGCTTTCAAATAAACTTTACCCCTTAAATAATAATTATTTTAAGGCTAGATTTGAGGCCATTTTTAGGAGTGACTTAGTCCACTTTCATAATTAAGGGCACATATAAAACCCCTTCCTAATGTTACTAAAAATTTTCGATTCTCCGATTGGATAGGTAAATCCCAAATAGACGTACCGGAAGGCATATTTCGTCCAAAGTTAAATTAGATTGAAAAAAATAGCGTGATTTGATTTCATTTTTTTAACGGAATCGATTAAAAATGTTGTTTTCAAGATTTTGAAAATGGTCCATTTCATTAATTTAGAACATTGGTGGCTGCCTGGAATTTTAAGTTTTATTTTTCCATTGATATCTTCTATGTAGGTATGTGTTTTAGTGATAAAAAAAACTCTTATCTCAAAACTAATCAAATACAATTATGAAATTTGGCAAAATACACAACTGCGCATTTCAAACATTTAAGTGTTTTAAGATAATTTAAAATAAAATGCACGACTGGGTCGCACGTACTTGCTCTTGTAGTTCAAAGTATATTTATCTTAAATATCTATTGGAAATTTAAGATTTTGTGAAGAAAAAAAAATAAAAACAAAAAAAAAAATCGAAAGCTAAAAAAATTCAATTTTTAAAATATTTTTTGAAAAACTTTTTTTTTTTAATTTTTTTTACATTTTACACTTCAATACCTATGATGTCTATAAGTTTTGAATAAAATTGACTTATGCTTTGATGAAATATATTAACTTAAAAAACATGTCAATTTTTGAAAAACGGCAACGCCATATTTCCGTTCTCCGCATTTTTTTGAGAAAAACTAAAAACGCAGTTTTGTAAGAATCAATAAGTCTATTAAGTATACCAAATTTAATCAAAATCGTTAGAGCCGTTTTCGAGAAAGTTGCAATACCTCGAAAACGTTATATGGGAGATATGCGTTAAAAAGGAGATATTAAAAAAATAAAAAAAAACTGTCGTAGGGAATAACCTAAAAAGCATCAAGCAAATCCATCCATCCGTTTAGGCCCTATCTCGATGTACAGATGGACGCACAGACGCACAGACCGTCGGACGGCATGACGAAAACCACTTTTTTGATCTTCTCCATCATCGTAATGTTGGTTTTGATTAAAACCTCAAATTTTTTTTTTGTACACGAAACCAATACTTGCCCTATAGAGCAAGTAAAAAAATGATAGCGAGAGTAGTAAAATGAAATGAAATGATTTTTAAAGACACTATACCAGGCAATTAAGAGAACTTTTTTAAAAACTAAATATTCAAATTTTCACTAACAAATTTTATGTGCCTTTCCGAAAATACCAAAATTTAAAAATGAATGGAATTTTGTATTTTTCGAAATGGAACCTTAACCCTAGTTTACGGCACGCAAAATAATGCAATAACCAAACTTGGGGTTCGCGCGAACCCCAAAGCTTTTATGCACCTCTAATTGTTCATTATCAACAATTTGATGCATTGTCTCTTTCTGTTATTGATTAAGGTGACAGTTGCGGTGTCTTTTTATGATAACACGTGTTTGGTTTTGCCAAATCATACCTAATAAAAATTGTTGAAAATAGTCCATTTAAAGTCTTAGGGTTTGCATGAACCCCAAGTTTGGTTTGTGACTTTTTTTCAGAAAAAAATTCCAGAAAATTATATAAAACCGCTTTTATGGAAAAAAGACAAACAACGTAAACAAAAATGAATTTCGTTCACTGAGTTTTCATCCCAGGTCGAAAAAACGATTTAGAAAAAAGTTATAACCATTTAAACATGCGTTGGAGTTCGCACGAACCCCAATCCGTAAAGTAGGGTTAAATGTGTTAGGTAATATATTAAAATAGAACGAAGAAAAACTACCACCTAAAACAAGCGTATTCCACATTAAATTAAGCGGATTTCTGCATATTTTTTTGCCAAGATGACTTTCGTCTTAAATTAAGGGGACAAATTTTCTCAATTTCTTGAATGTTAATTTCTTCACTTAATTTGAGTGGAAAATCATCTAATTTTTAATAAAAAAATAAAAACTGGAGATCCTATTGCAGTATTCCAAGGACAAAAATTTCTCGAATATTTGGTGAAGCAATTACTTTTTTTTTAGAAATTAGTCTTTTTGGGCACTTATTAGCTTTTTTTAGGCAACTGGTATCTTTTTATTTCCATGAGAATTTAAGACTTCTGACCTACTTTACCTCTTTTTTTTCAAAGGCAAATATTATACTATATACATATGTATAGAATCTACAAATTAAGCTTTTAAATGTCTTATTATTCGAAATCTTCAAAAACATAACATAACATCACTCTCAATCCTATCAACATAAAAACATCATACATTTTATGTTAAAGGTTACATATCAGCATCAACAATGACCAGAGAGATCTGAATTATCATGTCCATAATTGGTTGTAATTTACCTCAGATAAATAATAAAATTTCAACCACAACAATAACACAAAAAAATATCGTCTGACAGCTAACATCTTCCAAAACATCTACATCAGAAAAATAAAATTATATAGGTCAATCGTCTGCGATCAGAAGAATATGACTCTCCATAAAGAAAAAAAACATCATCTCAATATTCCCATGGACCATAATATAAGATTCCTTGGTGCATCAACACAAAACAAAATAAAAACAGATAAAAAAATATATATAACAGCCTTGAGTTATGACCAATAACAATTTATACTCCGCTTATGTAACTCACTCAGCTACTGTTTCTGCTATGCTTTGAATGATAAATAATTCACCACAAAAAGAAGCCATCATCGGGATACAAAAATGCATCCAAACAAACTATTAATGCGCTTCGCCTCTAACCCTACTCCAAGACCAGCGCCACCGTATAATGGAAGATGTCACATTAAAATTGTGTATTACAAACGATCCAACAAATGATACCCACAAATGGCACCTACGACAATAATACAAACAGCAGCTATAATACACCATGATATGACAGTGACACCACCACAGCACTAGAGTCTGGAGTCTCATCATCATGGTCGGTTCGGTTGTTGTCAAGACAGCCAGAGACAGTGAGATGATCTCGAAGCTTAGCTGAAACATGAGAATAATGTGTATAGCTCATATCCAGATCAAAAATCCATCAGATGAAGGAAGGGAAACAAGCCGAAGAAGAAACTACGTCTTCTTCAGTTAAACAGCCATCATTCCATAAATCAGATACCACCGACTTGATACGAAATATTGATGTCAGGGATGAGAAAAAAAAAGTATTCAGAACACTCTCAGAACACATTCCAACAAAAAAAAACGTCATTATGACACGGTATTCCACTTCGGTTGAAAGGTGAATGCTTGTCCGAAGAAGCGAACTTGGCCACATATCAAGTGCCAAATAAAATCCACCCATCGCGCAAAATCTGTGTCAGTAGGAGGTAGCGTTCAAAATCCACTGATGCCGAAAATCAAAACCGGATTCCTTTTTTTTGTCTGTTTTGTTCAACTGAACTTGCAGGTTCAGCATTTCGATCGGTCGGTGGGTCATTATTTCCAGAGCGCACACTTGCTTGCGCGTCTTCCAACCATATTTGTCTGTGTTTACGATCAAATAGAAGATCGTGCCAAGTGAAGAAGAGCCAATTCAATGTTCATTGAAGCTCACGATCAGGGCTGGATTTGGGAAGAAGTCGTAGTCAGCCTTGAACTTTTTAATTTAATTTGGGGCTTACAAGTTTTAAGTTGAACTTATTGAGTTCTTAATGAATTTATGGCTTTTCGAGTGAGATTTTCCTATTTCCGAGGAGATTTAATAGTTTCGGCTAAAAACACTCGATTTCGGCTGAGATTTTTAAATTTCCGCTGATATTTCCTAATTTCGGCTGAAATTTTCCAATTTTCGCTGATCGTTCACAATGTCGCTAAAGATTTTCTGATTTCCGATGTTGCTAACGAATTTCCGCCTATATTGCACAAATTCCGTCAGTACCTTTTTCGGCAGAGATTCAACAGTTTCGGTTGAGATTTATCAAATTTCGCTGATATTAACCATTTTCCGCCAAAATTTTCCAATTTGCGCTGATTTAAAATATTTTCCGCTTATATTACCCAAGATGTTTACAATTTTCAGAGACATTTATTAGTTTCCGCTGATATAACGTAATTTCCACCAAGATTATCTAATTTACGCAATATTATCCAATTTCCGCCAAGACTCTCCAATTTCTGCTATTATTCATCTGAGAAAGTCGAGAAATTACGATGAAACATAGGGAAAAAGTATAAAATAAAGATTTTCATTTCTATATAGAAGTGACCAAAAAAGCCCGATTCAACATAAACATTTTTCGCTGTTATTTCCCAAAATTCGGCCAAGAATTAAAATTTCCTCTGATACTTACCAGCTTCCAAAAATATTTCTCAAATTCTTCCGCTGATATTTCCCAATTCTATCCAATTCCGATTTGCAATGATACAAAACATTTTCCACTTAAATTACCCAATTTCCGCCAAGTTTATCAATTTCCGTTTATTTTTACCAGTTTTCGCTCTTATTTCGCAATTTCGGCCAAGAATTAAAATCAAGAATCAATTTCCGCTGGTGTTATCTAACACACTAAAATTTTCGCAGCTATTTATCATTTTTCACTGTTATTTTTTCAATTTCGGTCAAGAACTTCAATTTCCGTTTCATATTTCGCTACATAGCAGCTTCTCAAATTTGTCTCTGTTTTTGCGAGATTTTCCAATTTTCGCTGATATTTAGCCGATTCTGCTGATATTTCCCAATTTCGGTCAAAATTTTCTGATTTGCGCTGAAATAGACCAGTTTCCGCTTATATTCCGTAATTGAAAGTAATATTAACCAATTTCCGCTGGAAGGTCCATGCCACGATAACTACTAATTTCCGCGAAGATATTACAATTTCCGCTGATTTCGCCTGAAATTTTCAAATTTATGCTGATACCTACCCGTTTCCGCTGATATTAGTAGAATTCCGCCAAATCGTTAAAAGGTGATATATGAGTTTCGTCTGATATTTCTTAATTTCGGCCAAGATCTTCCACTTCCGCTGATATTTACCATTGCAATTTAGCACGTGCAACTTATTGGATGGGGCGTGGCAGTGGGCGTTAATTGATTGGATTGATTTTTTTATTTACAATTCGATTTCTATGAAACTAAGAATACCGCCTCTCAACATAACTCTGAACACAGCTTGATCTTCCGGCCCTGGTTCAAATTGCATAATCTGAGGAGGGTTTTCCACCAAATCCTGTGGCAGAGTGCATCTTGCAGCGAGTTATGTCGGCGGTGGCGGTGGTGGTAGGTAGCAACAACGATAAAAGTTGCACCGATCATCGATCAAGTTGAATTCAAAAGCATAATGGTTTTTCAATTGTAACTATATACAGTTGGCTGGAATATGGTTGTTTTTGTTTGGAGTGTCTGATGGTAGCGTTCGTTATACCAATTCCAGTTGACCTTATAACCAAAATGGCAAACGCGAAAACGATGAAAAACAAAATCCGTGCGCCACGTTTTGGTGGAATATCTATACTCGTATAAAAAAAATAAAGATGAACAGGTTCAAAATGTGGTTTTCTATCAGCAAATTGAACTTGTGTCGTCGGTGGCGGTGGAGATGGTTTTTTTAATTGAATGCGCTCTTCTTTAGAATCTTTGGAGGGGTTATGTTGTGATTTTTTTTTCCTAACATTTTTTGTTGTATTTTAAATGAGCGTGACATTAACTTTTTGTTTGTATTTGATAATTTTGATGAACAATGAGTTGCGCGCACAATAACAGTGTCTGGAATGCAGTTACTAT
This sequence comes from Episyrphus balteatus, assembly GCF_945859705.1. NCBI lineage: Eukaryota > Metazoa > Arthropoda > Insecta > Diptera > Syrphidae > Episyrphus > Episyrphus balteatus. The sequence goes on along the minus strand of NC_079134.1, from coordinate 29,486,456 downwards.
TTCCAGTGACATCCGATTGTGAATGTTGAATCTTTTATGCCCATGTATCACGAATATATTATTGATTGTTGCGGTGGTTCTGATGAATTTAGAATGTTAAACTGTGATCAACCTGCGCGCATCTCATCTACTGACCTGTTGACTTTTAACGTTCTAGGTTGTATGACAAAGATCACTGTGATCGATTTTTGTAAAGGAATTGTATCTGGTTTAACATTTGGTTGGTGTGGGAAAATATCAACTGATGATACAATTTCAATCTAAAACATTTCTTATTGCAATCACGGATTTAGTTGAGCAGGGTTAAGACTTATCCTAAAGACAATGTTTGGGGTCCCTTCGCATTCAAATTTTACTACAAAAACTTATGATATTTGCTTGGCATACACCTGTGATATTATTGGACCAATCCATGTAAACTATCATAAATATTCGTAAATCTGTCAATAGGAAGCCATGTTTCATGCGTACGAAATGTATGATATCCAACGGACCAATTCACAGTAATATTTTATTCATACTTCCCAGGAAATCATGTGATACTTTTTTAGCAATCCATGATATTTAATGCAACAATAGAAGAGGTATTGCTTTCTGAAGATTGTTCTTGAAGCTCCAATTTCTGAGACCTATCACAATCTGTGATAATTGTATTATTGAACAAAATTCGTGATACAATAGACTTATGTACTACTTATACATATGTACGTGTTTAGTCAAAGAATTCGTCCACTATACTTATCATAGCGATATTTAACAAATCAATCTATGAATTTATTTTGATCAATCTTAATATCGAAAAAATATCATATTTTAGTGGGAAACCTGTGATAATTATTGAAGTAATCTGTGATATTTTGCAGGTAAACAGATTTCAGCGATCAGTAATACTTAACTTCGAAAATAGAAAAGATAAGGGACCCCTGTGATACTTATTGAAGTAATCCGTGATATTTACTAATTAAACATGTTCCTATTTGAGTGGTCGGTGATACTTAAAGAAGTAGTCCATTACTATTATCGAAACAATCTGTGATAATTAAGAAAACAATCCTTGTGCTTTCTAAAGCAATCGCTATCTGAAAAATCTGTGATACATCAAAGTGTAATACACGGAGTTCTAAACAGCCCAGTCCGTGGTACTTACCAAAGTGATACTCTTGAGAAATCCATGATACATATCGAATAAATCCATGATTTGAGTATGTGCTCTATTCCGGATGTTGACCAGAGAAATCCTCGATATTATCAATAGTACCGAATCTAATTAACCGTTATGCCTACCTGACCAATACATTATAATCTTCAATCTATGATATTTATTGCACCAATCTTATCGAAAAAATCAGTGATACTTATAAAGGAAACCTGTGATACTTATTGAATCAATTCCTGATATCTTTCAGGGAAACTTGTGATATATATTGAAGCGAAAATACTTAGTAGAGTAATCCGTGATACCTGTCAAGTGATACTAAAAAAAAAAAATCTTTCTTGTACTTTCTAAAGTAGCGATACTCATAGACAAATCCGTGATACTTTTCAGGGAAACCTGTGATACATATTAGAAAGTCCAGTTATACTTAAAATAATAGCAATCTGTGATAAACAACAGACAAATCCATAAGACTAACCTGAAAATCCATAAGACTAATAAGAGCAACCTGTGATACTAAAAGATAAGTCTGTGATACAAAAAGAAAAAGACAGTTATGCGTGACGTTTTCTAGAAAAATCCATGATAATTTACTTACCGAAGATATTCGTTATACCTACATGAATAAAGCGTGTTGCTTAGAAAAAAAATCTGTGATACTTACCATTCTGTGATACCCTATAGATATTTATCTAACTATCAACTTATCCATGAAAAAAACACCAAAATAATATTATATTTTTGTTCTTATTTGCAGAACTCACCCTTGCCCAACACAAACGTTCCTCGTCACGCATCACAAGTTCCCGATCATTTGGCACAAACATTAAAGGCTCATCATCATCCTCCTCATCATCCTCAGCGACGGGTGTAAATTTTGATTGTCCCGAAGAATTTGGTTATTATCCGCATCCAAACGATTGCACACAATATTATGTTTGTGTATTCGGTGGTGCATTATTAGAAAGTTGTACTGGTGGCTTAATGTATAGTCATGAATTACAAACATGTGATTGGCCAAGAAATGTTGGTTGTGATATAATTGATGGTGGTGGTGCAAGTTTATCAGTTCCATCATCTGGTGGTGGAGGAGGATCATCATCATATCGTGATGTTACACCAAGAGTACCACAAATCAAACAACAACCACAGCAATCATATCAACAACAGCAACAACAACAACAAATTAATCATCGTGATCGTTTCGGACCAACATATTCCAGTTCAACACCATCAATTCAATCTAAACCAACTATTGTCCAACAATATCAACCTCGCCAACAACAGCAACAACAACATCAACGTGTTATTCAAGCTCAAGTTCAAACATTACCACCACCTCCAGAATTACGAGTTGCACCTAATCCAGTGATAACATCCCGTGGACAACCTAAGCCATTACTTGATTCTCATGAAGATATTGCCAAGGTTTGTTTAGCAAACACTGTCATCTCTTCCACATTCTTTCATGATGTCTATTTTTAGCTTTACGCCGATGCTCATGACACTTTACCACCTGTCGAAGAAGAGGAAAGTGATCGTCAACAACGTGTCTATCGTGGCCAACCTAGCACCGTTGGACAGGTGCAACGTGATCGTGATGGCATCATCCATCAAGCCAGCATCAATGCCATTCCAAATCATGGTAAAATTGGTTCGTTCGCTTATGGCGCACAAATCAATCAATATCGGTAAGTAAAGTTACAAAACAAAATACAAAAATTCCCCCCTTCGTCAATATTATTTCCCTATTCTCCTAATTTATCTTCATTTTCATTTATTTTTCAACCAAAAAAAAAAAATACAAAACAAAAAAAAAACATAAATTCTTTGTCACTCTTTATATTCATGCGACCATAATATATAAATGCGCTTAAGACTTGACCAAGACGTTGACAATTCAATTGACGACGACGTTCAACAAAGACCACGCAGACGACGACGTGAAGTACAAAATGTGACAGCAGTTGACAGTAGCGAGACACCATCAAAATATACAAATCAAACAACGCCATCTACTGTCATCGCAGAGGATAGCACTTTGACAGTTACCGAAGATAACACTGACTCTACAGATGACACAAATGATGACTATGACAGTGTTACGCCTTCAGATTATATCATCGACGACTCTGACACTGACGAATCAGTGCGTTCCACACGTCAACTTCGACCACAATTCAATTCACGCTTAAATCGGTGGCAGCTATCATCTTCAAACTACAGAGCAGTCGATTCTAATCCTTATCAACAACAGAGTTTCTCATTTGGGGCTTTCAATCCGTATCTGGCTCCTCCGCTAAATCCACATTTGAAGGGTATCAAACCAAATCCACTTGACTACAAGCCAAAGAGCCCTTATTCCTACAGTATCAGTGGAACTACCCAATCCCCACTGGAAGCCTATAAGCCTTTTTATCAACCACCGACAAGTCGCCCATCATCTCTCTTCCAACAGCCTGATGTGTTGCCATTTCTTCTCCAAAGTTTGAAAGAAATCCAACAACAAAAGAAGAAGAAACAAGAAGAAGCTGATAACTTTTCCTACTTTCATTTGGGCACTGATCCTGTTCGACCAGTAACGCCATCATCCAAACCGATACCAAGTTCACACTATTCCCAGTTTAGCACTGTTGGAGGATTCTTCAATAACTTTGACAATCAACAATCATACAATTTCAATCCCACTTCTGGCCATCATCATCAGCCAAAAGTTGTGTCCCAGTTTAGCATAGCATCACCAGATATTGAAGTCTCCACCGAGAGTAACTACTTTGAATATAACATTCTTCAAAATCAAAAAATGAAGAGTTACTATTCAACAACTACAACAGCATTTCCACCCACGTCAAACTTCAAAATCGTCTCACCACCAAATCTTTCCAGTGGAACACCAACAAATTACCAATCTCCAACTTCCAATACTCAATCCAGTGTTCAAACTCACCAATTTCACTTTGTCAATCTTACCACAACACCGTATCCTATTTATTCCAAACCAGCTTCAATATCAAGCAATTATAACCTTGGTGACCTAATGTCGAATATCAAGGCCTCAGATATGGAACACATGCAACCGGCTTTGATGAACATGTTCAAGTATTTTAAGCAGACTACAGGTCCAGCGGGACATAGGGAAAAAGTAACGCAATCTCCATTGCATGTTACCACCGAAAATGAAGAGTACGAATATTATGATGAAGAAGAAGATCTAAGGACTAAAAAGCCTACACCAACTACCAAAGCTCCAAAAGGCTATGAAAGCTTTATAAAGAGTATACCTAGTCAATCGTATAAGACTCAAACAAAGTTCACTCTGAAAAACATCAAACCGACAACACCGAAAACGTTACCAGATGATTATTATTATGACGAAGAAGAAGATGATTACCGAATTCGTCATCCACCGTCGGAGAAACCGGTGTACATGCCAAACTCAGAGACAATGCCTCCTCGGCCTGTCATGAATTCAACTTTGCGTTACAAGAGCCCAAATAGCGTTACAGGATTTTATGATGTGACAACTCGACGTCCGGTATTTTCGTCACATTTCCAAAACAATGATGGAATACCTTCATTCATCAACTTTCCTTCAGACATCTTTCAAGACTTACGGATGCAACATCACGTAGTACCAACAACAACTGACAGACCAATAACAACAACAACTTCACCAACAACAACTTCGACTAAAGCTGCAATCACGACAACAACCACTCGACGTCCATACACTTCGACAACAACACGCAAAATCTATACTGTTCGTCCAAATCGAGGACACAACAAGTGGAAGTACAACAAGGCTTCAGAAGCCACAAAAACTGAGCGTAGGAAACAACGACCCCAGACCGTGGTCGTAACGCAGCGCCCTCCTCAACTCAATAAGGAAGTTGTCAACATCGACTCCAACAGGTAGTCAAAGCTAAACATTTTTTAATTTAAAAAAAATTCTGTTTTTTGTTTGTGTATTTGTTGCGTGTCCTGAAAAATAATTTCTGGAATGCCAAAAAAAAAAATATCCCTTCTTCCATGTTATGTACTGTTTGTTTTACCTGAGACCACAAGACTAATGATTGTAAATAGATGAAAAAAAAAAAAATACGTTTTCAAGACCGACTGCTCTCTTTCCAATTTCACTCTCTATGTCTTTTTCTCTTATTTGTTTTTTTCTCTCTTCTCATGTGACTAATTCAGAAAATGAGAAAAAAATAATTACACTCAGACTCAGCATATATATGGCATGAAATCATTGTAAACTATTATTATCCCATTTTTTTGGTCCTTCGAGCCGGATAACCCTTCTAACCCAATACTAATCCACATCCTTTTTTTTTTTTGTTAATTTATTCATTATTCTTTTTCTCTGTACATATTTTTTGTTTTTCTTTTTTTTTATATTCAAAAAAAAAAATAATAACATTGTGTTGTGGAATAACCTTTAACTAAAAAAAAAATATTTATAAAAAAAAAAATTGTAAAAAATTATAAACACAATCAGAGTTGAGTCAAGCTCACAAGCACCACCACCGCAACAATCGGGGAATATTTTCATTTCTCAACAACGACCAAAAATCGTTGAAAATAATAATAATAATCAAAATGGCAATCGAAATTATTATAATACGTCATATGAGACACAACAACAACAACAAAATTATGATCCATATTATTCGGTTTATGATGATGAAATTGATCTGTATAGGGATGTTGAATATAGTAATCAACAACAACAACAGCAGCAGCAACAACAACAGATTCATCAACAACAACAACAACAACCACAACATCAATTGCGCGGTAAGATTCAACAGCAACAAGTGCAGCAGCAGCAACAACAACAACAACAATCTGAACCATTGAGGCCAACCTATCGTCCTGAAATCATAACCTCACCACAACCAGTCCGTGATACTTACATCAGTAAACCACTTCAGAAGCCATTGCAACAGGAGAGTAAGCCATTTGGTAACCAACAATCGTTGATCTACAATTCGGATTATGATGAGGACTTAATTGCACAGGTAGGATATTTATGGTAGACAATTTTATTTAGGTCTCAGAATATCAATTTATTTTATTTTGTGCAAATTCCAAACCACATTTATCGTCGGTGACACGTGAAAAGTGTGTAAGCCCGCAAAGTGTGGAGCAAATTTTATAGGAGATCAAAAACAAGCTAGTATAATGTTTTCAAAGTACCTAAATCGTTTTAAGTTATTGAAATTTTAATCAACATTTGAAATTTGGCAGAAAAAATTAAACACCATTTTAAAAATGTTATGATCCTTTTTTTGTGAAGAAATTGTTCAGAAATTGAAGAGATACGGAATTTTCTCTAATAACACTGGTCAGCAAAATTAACAATTTTTTTGCCACAACAACCAAAATATACTTTACTAATGGTTTGAAGGGTTCTGAATTCGAATTTGAAGTCAGAAATTATTCTTTTAGCCTCCGTTTTAGAAATATTAACTTTATAAATAAAAAACTTTTTCTCTCTATTTTTTTTACTTTAGATTGGAAAAGAATATTTTATGATTTCAAGTTTGTATTCAAAATTTCCAAAAAAGCTTTGAAAAAAATTTAAAAATAAGACGGTGTTACAAAAATGACCTTTTAAAATATACGCGGGCGGAGACCTATCACGTTTTGTAGAGCTAGTCGCACTGATTACGAAACGGTTTTTAAAAAGTCCCTAACACCTCCAAAATCTGGAATTAGTGGCAAAAAACGGTTTTTTTTTTACCTTCACCCATTGAAAAAAATCTAGCTTCGTCGAATAAATATACTTTTCAACAATGTACAAAACAAACGAGGTATTTTTTATGAAAATCAGTTTAAAATTGGATTAGAAAAAAAAAATTTACGATTTCAACCCAGATACAGAAATTCGAACTTTTAGGTATAGAACAAAAATTTTGATTTGGCACGTAGTAGGATAACTTGGGCGCTAGGATTTGATAAAGGGTTTTTGTAGAGGAGTTCAATACAAACATATTTTTCTTTAGGAGGGGGGTCTATCTCCCCCGGCCAAGGTGAGAGGGGCAGTTTTCTAAAAAAAAATTATCAAAATAAAAAAAAATTATTAAAAAACAACGGCAACACTTACAGTAATAAATGATACCATTTTCGAAAGGCAAAATTGTACATTTAATTTAAATTTTTAAATCGATATATTATAACCAATAGTTTTTGAAATAATCGATTTCAAAGTTAAAAATAGGCGAAACAAAATTTTTTTTAAACTCATTTTATACTATTTTTGTCCAGACTGTGAATTTAAATAAAAAAAATTGCTCACATAGAAAACTACCTCAATTGATTCCTTATCGAACAGCGAAAACTATATGTTTCTATGTCTTCTAGTTTTTGAGAAAATTGAAAAATAAAAACAAAAAATATTTTGAAAAAAGAAAAATTTTTCAATTTTCTCAAAAACTAGAAGACATAGAAACATATAGTAAAAATTTGACGAAGCTAGATTTTTTTTAATGGGTGAAGGTCAAAAAAACCGTTGTTTGTCCCTAACTCCAGATTTCGGGTGTGTTAGGGACTTTTTAAATACCGTTTCGTAATCAGTGCGATTAGCTCTACAAAACGTCATAGGTCTCCGCCCGCGTTTATTTTGAGTGTTACACCGTTATTAATAAGAAGATTGATAATCTATTTTTATTACAAAAGTTTTACATAGAAAATTTAAACAACCAATGCACTTTTGTTTACGAGAAATATAAGCAGGAATCTGATACGTAACTCAATATTATTGAAATTTTATATAAATGAATTTAAAAAAAGTGAATAAAATTAAAAACACATTACCTTAACACATTTCCTTAACTATACAAATTGAATTCAAATACAAAAAAAAAAAAATTTGAAGACAATGGCAATACCTACAATATTTAAATACACATTTTTGAAGTGCTAGAATTTCATTATTTCTATCTGTCAAATAAAAAACATTTTTTGAAAAAATGGCCATTAAACTCAGAATTATGAAAAAAAATTATTAAAATTTAAATGACTTTTTTAAACTTTTTTGTATTATCTTTAAAAAAAATTGTGGTCAATATTGTTAGTTAAATTCAGAAGAGGAAAAGTTAATGTAATGTATATTACAGTTATGAAATAAAAAAAATAAAACTTACTTCAATTTCATTGGATTTTTGTTTTTTTTTTTATAAAAATTGAGACCTACAAACCTTCTCTATTTAACCTTCAACAATAAAAGCTATCTATCTTGAACTAAAATAAGTCCTTTTTTTTCAAAAACTTCTATTAAAATTTTTTTTTCAAAATGAAAAACTTTTTATTTTTCTTATAAACTGTAATACATATTGATGTTTTTCTTTTCTGAATTCAAATAACAATAAATATGGCCAAACAAATTTAAAAAATAAACCTATATTGTAGGTATTACGAAATTTTTTTAAAAACAATGTTAAAATTTTTTCAATAATTTTTTTTTTTTCAAACTCTGAGTTTGAGAACCATTTTTTCAAAAACTCTTCACTTTAATTTCAAAAATAGAAATAAGCTTTTAGCTTTTTAAAAATGTCTTTTTAAATAGTGTGGGTATTGCCGTTGGGTTCAATTATTTTTTTTTTTTTTGTCTTTGAAGTCAATTTCTTTTTTTTTTCCTCAAAATATTCAGACAATCTTTTGTTATCATTTAATTTATGAAAATTTTTTTCTTCACAAAAATCTTCAATTTAATTTAAAAAAAACAATACGGTAACAGCGGAAATATTTAACCTGTAGAGGTTAAAGTAGTATTTTGAATTACCGACGTTTGAAAAAATGATCATCAAAATCGGAGCTATTCGGCCCTGTACACTTTTTTGAGCTAAAGTTACTCCACTAAAAACATTTATTTAATCCATTTTCGAAGCTAAAATTATAAATTTTGGGTTTATGAGTTGTCTGGTTCTTGCGTCGTATTTCCTGAAAACTGAAAAAAAAACTTCACTTTAGCAAAAAGCTATTTTTTAAAGTAAATAAGGAAAATACTTTGAAGGGTCCAGATGAAAAACAAAACAAGTCCATTTTAACTCATTCCGAGAAAACCGCATTTTAAAATTTGCTCTCCATACAACTTAGTACTAATGGCATTTAATTTATTTATTATTTTAAGCAATACTTAAATTTGATTTCTAAAAGTAAAGATGCCATCAGATAGTGTTCCTTAAAAACTAATAGACCTCATCTTCAGTTTATTATTGACAAAAATTTGAATGTGTCGCTTTTCTTCTGGACCCTTTATTTGATTAATCTTGCATCAATAATTTATTTATGATAATTTTTTCTTCAAAAAAGCTACAAGTCAGTTTTTCCTATATTATATTTTTTTAATCAAAATTAAGAACAAAAATTAAAATTGCATAAACTAATTTATTAAAACGAAAATTCAAACAATTTTTTCTTGGCATAAAAGCCTTTATTTTATCATATTGAAAAATCAGACATCACGAAAGAAAATGAAATAGGTTCTTCATACAATACCATTAAATTAATTTTAAAACTTAATACAAATGTATTGATTGATCTTTTAATTTTTTTTTTAATCCGTGGTTTGTGTCTTAATTAGTTGATTTTTTTTTTTTTGAAAATTTTGAAAAAAAAACGGTTTTTAAAAATTAAATAAGATTATAATACTTTCATTTTTCAAAGAGTCATTATAATAAAAAAAAAAATATTTTTATAAAATCTTTATTTCTTTTGTGATCTATTCCAATATAAAAATTTTTAATGAGAAACTAAAATGTTTTATCTTTTTCTCTTGTTATATTTTTATGTAGATCGAACAAGATAATGAGTATGACCAACCCACAAGATCTCCAATAAGGTAAGTCTGGTTTCAATCTTTTTGGTAGTTTTGTATATAATCCTATACTTCTATCACTTTTAACACAATTTTTCCTTTTTCAAAAAAAAAAAAGAAACAAATAAAATTAAACATTTTATATATTTGGCAAATTAACGAAGTTATTTCATCAAAATTTCGGAAATATCATTAAAACAAAAAACGACTGCAATAGTTCAGGTCCCAAAATCTGATTGGTCTTATAATATTACGTTCCTATTGTACCTATATGTTTACCTTTGCTTTTGTAAAAGCAATAAAAATGAATTCTACCCCTCCTATACCAATTAAACAAACTCACACACAAATATACACAAATACAACACACAAAAACACAACACATACACAAACAAAATTCAAAATTTTATCATTTTTTTTTATAAATTTATTTGAGCACAAAATTAACTTTTTTAACAGATTTGTACATAAATTTTTTAATAAAAAACAAAATCTTAAAACCGAAACTAGGGAAGACCGATTTGCGATCAATACGATCACTGATCGACCAATTGTGGTATCATCAACAGTTGATAATGACGATGAACCCTTCTATGCATCGTTATCATCGACTTTAGGCCCTCAATCAAATTCTGGCGAAGAAGAAGATCAAGATCCTTATGATATTCCTTATGATCCAATCAATGAACCATTACCACCACCGCCACCAACACCACAAAGAACACCTGTTTTTGTGCCAAAGGTCATTTCGACTGAACCCAATGATGAATATAGTTTATTTGGTGATGAAAATGAATCAACAACTGTGGCAACTACAACCTCAACTACCACAACTTCTACAACAACAACGCCAAGGCCAACAACGACGTCGACGACAATAAGGTCGTCAACTACAATCACAACAACACAAACACAACCTCCACCACCACAATATGAAACAACACAATCCACAACGTCTTCCAAAAGGTAGGACAATAAAGCTTTCTTAACAAAAAATTAAAAAAAAAAAATCAAAATAAAAATATTACATGGCTGCTGCATTTTTGGGAAATATTCATAAATAATGAAAGCTTTATTTGTCATTATTTTTTAACTTAAAATTTAATAAAAATTATTTTGGTTAATTAAAAAAATAAATCATTTGGCAACTAAAAAATTATCATTTTAATACAAAATTATACAAAATTCCACTTAAATACATATTACACACACACATATTTTATACACTTCACACTCACATAAATCTAACACATACACACAACACTACACATTTAAGGGAGGAATCAAAAATCAAGAGCCGGTTATAAAATCGAAAATTCAAATTTAAAAAAAAAAACTTAATCTGAAAAAGACACAGTCAAGTAATAGTCATCCCGAAGTAATTTTATGAAATTTTGTGGATTTTCTTTTTTTCTTTAACCAGAATTTTCGGCTTTATTCAATCTACCTCTTGATCATAAAATACCTTGGGCCCTATATTTACTATATTGATAGTTAGAAATCTATGTATTTACCCTGCAGTTGAAATAAAAACCATGATTTTAACTGTTTTGGGTATCAAAACACCCACACCCTGAAAACCATTTCAAAATCCATAAAAAAGTCTATACACATCTTTCACCAGAATGCGCTTCATTACTTTTTTTCATGTGCATGTTTGATACTTCATTAAAAAAAAACAAAAGCATGCATTAGATCAGAGATACCCAAAGGAGATGGGAAACTTTCGTACGTTTTACCCCCCAAAACCCATTTGTTTATTTCGTGTTGTTGTAATCTCTTTTGTATTCGTGAATAAATGTGAAAAACACACATAGTGTAGCCACGGTGTTTTTCCGCACACCTAAGCATAAATGTCAATTTTTCACGCATACTTCGCCAAAAATGTATATTTTTTCACGCATACTTATCCAAAAATGTCTAAAGCAGCTTGTAGGCAAACCGCGTATGACGTCAGAAGTTTCTCATCTCTTTTGGGTATCTCTGCATTAGATCTCTCAGTGTTATTTATATATTATTAGTTATTATATTTTGTTAAGCATGGACAAGCATGAGTCAAAAATTTAGGATAAAATTACCGAAAAATATAGAATTTATATTAAGTTTTGTGTCATTTACTGATGGGGAAATTTTTTCGAACATGTTATTAATTTGTGTTAGAGATAAAATCAATTTTTTTTAATACTTAAAAATTATTTATTTAAAGTGCATACAAATATTACATGAATTTTTAACTTAAAAATAAAATAATAATAAGTCAAAGTTTACAAACAGTATATTTTAGAGTCGAAGTTTCATGAAAATATGTCCAATTGAGTATTAAAACAAATGTCGGTGTTTTCATTCTTAATAATAATGGAAATAGTATAAATATGTAGGTTCTCTAATTTCCATCACTTCCAAAACGTCAATAATGGAAGGGCTTTTGAATGATAAAACGCAATCATTGCTTACCCTAACAAACGTAATGAATTTACAATAATTAAATTGACTCATAAAAGTGCTTAAAGGATACTTATTTTACCTATTGAACTTATTTTCAAAATTTACAAATTTATTTCCTATAGCGATAAAATTTCTATCCAAATTTAAAATTCCTATTAAGGATATATTACAGTTCGTTAAATTAAAAAAAGATGCTATTAAAAAACATTTTAGTACATTATGTAACTAGGCAGGTAATTACAAAAACAAAAAATTATAAAAAAGTATCAAAAAATGGCGTATCTACAGTGTATCTCTGTACATGTCTTGTAAAACCGAAACGCAGCACAACCAGGAGCGTACACTCCTTTGGGGCAAGCGGGGCGACGCCCCGGGGCCCCCGACCGACCTCAGGGCCCCCACTGGAGACAATGCAGAGAAGGAAACTGTTAGCATAAATTGAGTTACGAAGTAAATTAAAATGTATTTGAATCACTTCGGATACAAGGGAGACAAATTATGTCAGTGTAATGTATAATGCATTGGTAGCCACACAATATATATTGATTTGATAAAAATGTTACCCCAGGGGACCCAAAAAAAATAAACTGCTTTTTTAAAAGAAAAATTATAATTTTATCTAAGGGCCCCAAAAAATATTACTTGAAAAATCTTTGCAACCACAAATAATACATTAGTGGCCCCAAAAAAGCAAAAAACAACTTCAAGCCAAATGCCTTTACTTCAGGACTTAAAAAAAATTAAATAAAAAAAAATTGCTTTTTAAATTAAATTACATTTGTTGATGGATTACTAAATATTACTTTAGGAGCCCCAAAAAATATGACTTCGGGGATCCAAAAATATTATATGAAGGGTCCCAAAAAATTATTTTTGCAGGAACCCCTTTAGTTGAGAGGCAATCAAATATCTATTAGATACTAAGGAGCCCAAAAATTTTCATCAAATTTTCTGATGACATGACAAATATTATTTGAGGATCCTCAAAAGCTATTACTTCAGTGGTTCAAAACAATCAAATGGAAAATTAAATATCAATTTAATATCAATAAATACATCAGGGCCCAAAATAAAAACATTACGTTATTGATGGCATTCCGAATATTACATCAGAACAGAGGCCCCAATACCTATTAATTCTTGGCTCCAAAAAAATTGTATTATATTTTAGGGGCCTCTAAGCACTTAATTTTGAGGCCCCAAAAATAATTTTTCAGGGGCTCCAAAAGAAATGAACTATGTTTGATGATGGAAAATCAAATGTGTACACATTACTTCAGAACATAGGCCCCAAGAACTATCAATTCTAAGCTAAAAAAAATTTATTTTAGGGGTCTCTAAATATTTAATTTTGGGGGCCCCTAGAACAAGTATTTACTACTTTTATGATAGAAATTTTACGTAAGTATAGCAAAGTGCATTACGAATATATTAAAACATTAAAATAAACCTAAAAATAAATAAGCCATACAAAAAAAAAATGTATGGCGTATACGTACTTTTTTGTATCTAAGGGGCCCATAAATATCAAAGGGGCCCCAAAATTTAGTCTTGCCCCGGGGGCCCCGACGACTCAACGTACGCCACTGAGCACAACTCAAGGAATTTTGAATATTTTCACTTGAAATTCGCTACAGATCCTTATCATTTGTACAGAAAACAAGAGATTTTTTTTAATTAATTAACTAGAACAAAATATATAAGAAATGTAGTTTGCGTAATAAAAGTTAGTAGTTACAAAATACACGAGTTTGAATATTCCTATGAAGAAAAATATTTTAAATAAATTTGACGTGAAAATATTCAAAACTACTTGAGCTATTTTTAACAAGGCACGTACAGAGTTTCACTGCAGTAATTTCATTTTTTAATATTGTTTTGTTATATTTGTTTGCAATTATGTGCACTCAAATACCAGCCTAATAAGAAACTTGTATTTTTTCATCTAATTTAAAAAAAATCAAAAAACGCAATTTTTTCTAGGACCTAGAATTGCCTAACCCCTTAGTATACTTATTTTTTTTTTAATTATAATTCGCTCATAGGAAGCATTTTTATCGTATTTCTTAATTTATTGTTGTCATTTAAAAATCTTGTCTAAGACTGCGTTTTTACTCTTTATGAGTAATGAATACTATATTTACTTTAAAAGAGCATTTATTCTTCTAAAATCTTATTCTGAGTGAATTTTTCTTTTCACATTTCATTAATTTCGGAAATGGGAGCTCTTTTTCAACTCTTTGTATTTTAAGACTTGCAAGAGACTTGAGGCACACCTCAAAACGCTGAATTAGCCAAATAATATTTTGAATTGCTGTAGCAGCTTTTCATGGGTAGGTATTCTTTTGAATTTTTATTTCATCTTATTTTATCTCCGTATGGAACCCATTTTTTTCTTGTATCTACAGCAATTAAACTTCCAGCATCTTACTTATAGTAAATCTTACATATCACAGTTCAAAACTGTTTAATGAAACTCAAATTATGGAACGTACCTTTTCCATAAACACCTTTCATATTAAAATTTATTATTTTTTTCATGGTTTTCTAAAACCGGTAAATAATTTTTTTTTTTTCAATTCATGCATATTGTTGTCATCTTCTTTAAGGAAAAATTAATAATTTCCCCGATGTTGTTTTTAATTTTTCTTCGTGATCACAACAGAAGAAGAAAAAAGTTAATATGCCCTTTACCTTGTTAACCTTAGTATTAACTTTATTAAAATGAAAAATTGACGCCGTACACAACATCTTACGATCCACATAAAAGCTTTTTTTCAAATCCGGAAAATGTTGGCCCCTGTCTTTTAATTAAAAATGTTTACCAACATTTTTAATAGGTATACCTTAAGTGGAAAATGAAAACGTGCCAGAAGATTTATACCTACTCTTGCCTACTGTTAAAAATTGGTTATCAAAAGTCTTTAGGTAGGTATGAGATGTAATAAATAAAAAATTATTTTAAATCTTGTTGCAAACCACAAGTTCCTTTATTTCCAGAGTATTGATTTATTAAATTCTTGAAACCCCCATTTAGGAAATCATTGTTAGGTACCCTAACTTTAGTTAAAACTTGCTTAAAATATTCTTCCATAATAACTAGATTGCAGTTAACAAAAAATAATAAAAATCTGATACAATTCGGCCATAAATAAGTTTCGATGAATTAAACTTTTTTACACAACACTTTTCCGAAATAATAAAAAAAAAAAAACAACAACAACAACAATTTTTTTTTAAATAAAAAAAAATATCATTGAGCATTCATTATAAATATTTTATCATAATATCCACTCTCAAAACCCCCCAAAACAGATCCAACAGATTATCGGATGATGGTATCACGACCACCACCACCACTACCACTACCAATAAGGCGACTCCCAAATCTGTAATATTGACCTTCACCTCGAATGTGGGTCTTACTAATCAATCCAATAATAATAATAAACACAAAACCATAACCGATTCAATCCTTAATCAATCCCCATCTGAAACTACCCCAAGTGTACAAATTGTTAATCAAAATCAATCAAAACGTGAAAGTTCTGAAGAAAAATCAGAAGCTAGTGTTGAAATTCAAAAAAATTATACACCAAAATCTAGATTTGAAGTAGTAAGTGATGAGCCAAAAAAATTGCAACAAAAAGAAGAAGTCATCGAAAAAGTTGAAGAAATAGAAGAAGAAGATGATAATCAAGCTGTAACTGAATATCAAAGAAAGAAAATTCAAAGCTATATTATATCTGACGTAGAACCTCAAAGCTTTAAACCACCTGTTGAAAAAACTACAAAAATTAGTTCGACGACAGAGGCTACAACTATACACATTCCCTTGGATAGTTCAAAGAGCCAAAGAACCTACCGATTCAGTCTATCTCAAGGCTATAGAGGATTCAGCTTAAAAGGTGAAGAGTCCAGTACTTCAACTACCACGACGGAATCTGAAGAAAAAAGTGGAGTTCCAATTTATCTTCGATCAAGATCAAGATACGAAAAAAAAGAGACAAATCTAGATGAACAAAAACAGGGTTACGAACCAACAACTTATACACCAATTCGATCTTGGCGATTCACTCGAACAAGTCCTGTTCCGTTTGGCAAACACGATACGAATGCTTTGAATGCCGAAGATTCAAATGCAAGTCAAGAATTCGATGCTACTAATGCCAAAGAAAATTACAATGAAGATTTCGTTTCATCTTCTGGAAGTGAACACACTCTTGTTACACAACGGTCCACTACTGAGCCACTTCAAAGCTTTACTGCTAGGGCTTCCCTCTTTAAGGACAATCTAAGTCGAACTTATGAAACTACAGGACCCACAAAGTTTGTATCCCCTTATAAGAGTCTTGAAACAATTCTCCAAGAAAAAGAAGAATCATTGAGATTCAACTCGATACGAAGCTCTGCAGCTCCTAGAATACAAAGCTCTACTCAAGCCTACGAGTCTACAACCCAAAAGCCATTTAGAAGCTATTTTCTTATAACATCTCCTCCGAGAGTTTTGTATAATACAACGACTTCAACAACAGCTCGAACAACTCCAACGATAACTTGGAAATTCAATCAGTCAACTTCAATAGTTTGGCCATCTTCAACACTTCCAACAACAACTAGTACCTCTTCGACAACTACCACAACGACTACAACCACCACAACAACTCCAAAACCGACAACAGCCTCGACAACTACTACCACTACAACCACGACAACTCCAAAGCCAACTACAACTTCAACCACAACGACTTCAACTACAACCACTACATCTCCTGAGCCCGAAACTCTTCCTCCAAGTACAGTTGCTACAACAACTACAATACGACTACCTTCAACAGCCTATCGTTCGAAAGTTCGTCAAGAAATTTCCAACTTTAACCCAGAAGCTCGTTCAAGAGGTCGCTCCAGATATACAGCATCATTTTCGAACGCCTTAGATGATGAACCAACAACTTATTCTCCAAAATACCGTTTCGTTGCCACTCATTTCGACAGTACAACTTACAGTCCTGAGACTCCATCTTATAGACGTCGAACAAGACCAACTCCAGCCAGACAGCCTAAATCGACCACAGAAAGGGAATACTTCCTCAAAGCTAGAAAACAATTTGTAGATTTCGAAAATGAGTCGTATGATCGACCAAGATCTGAAGCTTTGATTGGTCTGTCAGTTAACAAGAATGAAAATACTTACACCGATAAGCCTCCAAGATATACGACATCCAAACCAACCACAACATCGGAAAAGGTTGTAGAAATCACCGATAGATCTGTTCAATACTATTCTAAATATCGTACCACGGGTGCACCAGAAAGAACTCTAGCTGAGTCGATAAGAAATGCTGGCTACTTGACAAATAGCAGAGGAAAATACAGAGATTTAGGTTTTGAAGATGAAATAAATGCAAACGTTGAAGAGTTGGATGAATTGAGTACAACAACACCGCCATCAACTGCACCAACCACTTCAACAATTCCAATGCCTACCACAACTCCTTTGCCACCTCGTACAACAACCACTACTACAACAACTGTATCCACAACCACTCCATCCACAACAACACCATCCACAACCACTTTATCCACAACAACTCCATCCACAACCACTCTATCCACAACCACTCCATCCACAACAATTCCATCCACTACATCCACAATTCCAATACCATCCACAACATCCACACCATCCACCACAACACTCCAATCCACATCCTCAACATTAAAAAGCG
Organism: Episyrphus balteatus; assembly: GCF_945859705.1. Taxonomy (NCBI): domain Eukaryota; kingdom Metazoa; phylum Arthropoda; class Insecta; order Diptera; family Syrphidae; genus Episyrphus; species Episyrphus balteatus. The sequence goes on along the minus strand of NC_079134.1, from coordinate 29,468,305 downwards.
TTATCCCACCTCGAGCATCTCGGGTGAATTCAGCCATCAAGTCATCGATTGCTGCCGCCTCAAATCGGAATAAGGCTCTATCGACAACGTCGGCGTTTGCCAAATGTGCTGACAGTACGCCAAACGCAAAGTGCAACGAAATTCCTTCGAGGTATTTAAAAAAAAAATTAAAAATTTAGATTCTCTGTCTCTTCTCTCTTACGATCCACAAAATAAGCCCACCTACGATCATTGTGGGGAGTTTTTCTATTAATTTTTTTTTTTTTTTTTAATTAAACAAAAAGTTTATAATAGTTTACCCTCTCTCTGCTAAACATTAAACAAAATAAAAAAATAAAATATTGAATGCATTTCGTTGGTGTATGCTGAAAATCACTTAAGAATTCTTATTTTTTTTTCTAATCAAAAACAAACAAAAAAGTATAAGGAAGGCTTAAAAACGACAAGGAAGTTAATTTGGTCCTTTTTGACAGGTCTAACTGGTGGTGGCTTTTTTTAAAAAGTGAAAACAAAATCACGTTTAAAATTTTTTATTTTGTAGAAATTAGTACAAAAGCACAGTAGCTATTGGAATATAAGTTCACGCAAAAAAAAAAAACAAAATGAACTTTTATTTTTCATTTTCACCAAATTATTCTTAGCAAATCAGCAACACATCAGTTAAAACGACTATTATTATTTTTTTATAAATTTCATACCAGAAAAAAATAATTTTTCCAAAATTCAACAAACGAAATTATACTTACTTGAAGAAAACATTTTTTAATTTTAATTTTTTTTTTAATGATTTGATAAATTTTATTATTATTTAATTTTTAACTGAATAGCAATTTTTGAATAATTTTAAAAATTAATTATACAAACATATGCCAAAAATCATTTCACATTATTTTGTTAATTTATGTTGAAATACGAATACGATATTTATATAAAAACTATTTTTGTGAATCTCTAAATTTGAATTGAATTTGAGAGGTAAAAATTTAAAACAATGTAGTTTTGAAAAACGAATTTGTAGTAAAGAAGCGGAGTTGTGATCTCGTTCGAGCTTAGAAGAAGAATGACCGTTGTTATAATTTAAGATTTCAAATTTTAAAAAATGCTGAGAATGGTATGAAATAATTTCAAAAAAGGATATTAAAAGATAATCCACATTTTCTAATTGAAATCCGTTCATTAAGTATGAAGAAATTTCAGTTATCATGACTGATATGTGAATTCAAAAGGCATTAACTCCTTTTTCGAAGTTATTTCATTCGGGTTATTTTCAGTAGCTAGGCAGGGATCTATTAAAACTGATCATTTACAGATTGAAATTTTTTTTTTGTACTTTATGAAGTCGCTTTATGAAACTCCCGAAAACAAAAAGAAAAGTTTAGCACAACTCCCTTCAGAGTTGCGAGAATATTTTAGAGTCAAGTAGCCAATTTTGAAAAATCCTGAAGCTGAAAATATCCGCTTTTAAAGATGGGACAACATAAACCATAGACATGTATGTTTTTCGCCTGGGCCTAGTTATATGGCAAGTTACTGTAAGATACTATAATATTTCCTAGAGAAAAAAGTATGTTTGTTGTATTGTAATACAAGAACTTAAAGCAGTGGTGATTCCTAGTCTTAAGCAATGGTTAAGCTATACATAGTCTTGGAAAGTTTGAAATACAAAAAAAAGTGGTTGTCTGTTAAGTCTATATAGGGACGATAATTTTGCATGAATATTAGCCGTGTTTTTTGGTAACTCAGTACTTAGCTTACTTAGCTATTCTAAAATTATACATTTTTAACCCTTCAACAATAAAGGATTATTAATAATAAATAAAAGTAATCGCTTGTTGTTTTTTAGAGCATAAAATGTTTACTCAGTAAAATACTGAGCACCAATAAAACATGGCTATTGATGAAAAACTGCACATTTTATGAATTGAGTTAAATTATTATCACTGAATAATCATTACTTTGTGTTATACAAAGAAGTTAATTGAAAATTACAATTTTTTCTTGTATAAAGAATGAATATGAATAAAGGCATAACTACAACGGCCACTTTTTGCAAAAAGTCAAAAAGTGAAAGTTTTCAAACTCAGTTTGTGATAGTTTTTCCCATTGCAAAATTTAAAATAATGATACAGAAAGCTTAATTTTTGGTTTAAAAAACAATTTTTGTGGTTTTCCAAAAATAAATAGCGCTAGAAAGAAATAAAAAATTTTTACATTTCTCACTTTTTAGGTCATTGTAGTTAAGGCTTAAGATTGCAATACCACCTCACAATATAATACATATTTAAGATAAAGTTTAAGACCATATTTATATGTGTACGTTGCAGAAGAGCAATAATTTTTTGCAACCGTTCATAGTTTTTTTTACAAAAAATCGAAAAAAAATTATTCTTTTTTTTATAATTTGTCAATTTTTTTATATTTAATATTTACAAAACAATTATACCATCTTAAAGCCTAATAATTTTAATAAGAATGATGGAACTTTAAAAAAAATAATTTTTTTCCATTGCACAACATTTTGTCAATGTTTTTACATAAAATATTCCTTGTGAAGTTACTAATTTTATTCACGCAAAAATCACTTCACTTCATGCAAAAATCACTTCTTTCAAGTGGAGCATAATTCCTTACAGTTTTTATAGGCTTAGGTGAAAAAAAATTTTAATTCACCTAATTCTGGTTTAGCAAATGAGTAAAACATTCAACTTTTAAATTTAAGTTTTAGAAAACAAATTATTTAATTTTTAATATAGGCCTACAGTTTATAATTAAGCTTTATAAAAAATGTTTTAATATTTTATTAAAGTATTTTAATTTTTTTTTAATATAAGAGAAAAAAATTAAGATATTTCAGTATACACCAAGACAAAAAAAAATTTAAAAAAAAAATAAGTTTACTAAATTATTGTTATGTTTAGTAGAGAATTTCTATTTCTATTTGTTTTTATAATCTCTTTTTTATTTTAATACAAAATAATTTTCAGTGCACTTTTCGACGGCTACATTAATTTGCACAAATTTAAAATTAATTTTATTTAAACAAAAACAAAAAAAAAAAACTTTTATCAGTCAACGCACTTCATCGCATTATAAACCAAAATAATGATGAATTTACTATTTCCCCTCGTCCAAAATCCCAGTTGTCCCCCTCGTTTCTCTCCTTCTCGTCGAAGAAAAAAATAATATTTTAAAACAAGAAATCTTTTTTTCCGAGTCTGTTTTATCTGTTGGGTTGCTGAGTACCTTCGCTTAATTCATTTTATTTTTTTTTTAAACACTGGGTATCATTGTTAAATGAAAACAAAGCTTAAGAAATAATTTTTTTTTGTTTAAATTAACAAATCTTAGCTTTTGGATTCTTTTGCTTGGTAAAAAAAATGATCAGTAAGTATAAGCAAAACTATTTTCAATCTGTCGCACTTAGTTTCGGTAATTTTATTTTATTTTATATTCACATTAAATAACATTTTTTTTAATTTCCTTAAAGCTATCATGCACATGGTATTTTTGTGGGGTTTTTTAATTTATTTTTTGACTAATTGATTTTTCAATTTGAAATGATTTAATTGTATAAATATAATATTAATCTCAATTTTATTTTTTAAATATAAACAATTTAGAACAAATAATAGAGTTCGTGGTGGTTCACATTCAAATGGTGCTGAACGCGAACAACAACCAGCTACTGTTACCAACCATCGAGGAACACATCCACCGTAAGTATATTACTCATTAACTCATTAATTCCTCAAATAGTAGTTCTGAGTGAATCATTGAAAGTTTAAACTGGAATAGTATTTAGTTCATTTTGCCATCACAACCAATTGAATGTTATATGGAATTGGCCATCTGGTAACTCAATGTAAACAAAACGAAGGAATTTTTTTTGAGTTACAAACTTCCGGAAATGAAATAACATTGAATTGCGTCCAATCCTGTGAATCGAATAAGATTTTGCACACAATTTTATTTAAGTAAATACGCAATTAAGGTAATAAATGGAAAACCAAATGCAGTCTATATTTTTAATCAATTTTTATTAAATATTTGCGACGTTTCGATTCTTCTTGGAATCTTCTTAAGGGCCCTCTGTGTCTAGGATATTGCCAATAGAGCCCTGAAGAAGATTCCAACAAGAATCGAAACATCTGCGAATATTTAATAAATATTTATTATCTAACAGAGCAGTCGGTAGTCTTCAAAAAGAATTAAGGGATGTTATACAATCTGTTTAACTGCATGGAACTCACTCAATATAATTTTGCTCTTCGAAGCCTTCCCTGATACAATCTTTTCGCTCTTCTTTAATAAAGTCAGAAATTAAGAAAGCTTCTTTAAATTTAGGGACTTTTTTAAGGTTTTGTTGCCTACCCAACACTTTACAATTCTAAAACTTATAAAAATCATTTACTTGAAATTTTATACAGATTAATCATTATTTCTGATGACCCAAAATTCACATTTTTTCGATAAAGTTTTTTTAAGTTTTTTTTTTTTTTTAATTCCATTTTGAAGATTGTATAATTACTTACCTAGTTACTGTAGCTGCTGTATTTTGAGGCGTGTAATTTAGTAACTCAGTACTTAGCTCAGTATACAATTTTGCAGGGAAAACCATAATAAAGGATTGCTACTTACAAAAAGTTTTTTATTCAATGGCTGGAGAAATAATGTTAGGCCCTTAAACCATTGTCATTCATGATTTGATTTTTCATTTTACCTTAAAGCTTATATTTATAAGTATTAATTTTTACAAAAAAAACTTGTAAACATTTTGAAAAATTTGTTTGCAGTATTGAGAAACTCGTATTTAATTTTTTGATTTTAAATTTTATTTCAAATTTTATAATAAAATTTAACATCTACTCATAAATTTTTTAAATATTTTAGAAAAAAACAAATTATTTTTTCAATGAAATTTTGTTTTTATGTATTTTCAAAACTTTGAAAAATATAAAAGGTAAGCAACAACTTTGTAAATAAGTTTTGTTGTAAAAATATTAAAAACAAACAAACAAATAAAACGTGTCTCAATAACTTTAATATTATGTTCGTAACTTTGTATCAAAATTATAAAATTATTATTAACTAACAAAAAAGCAAAAATTTCCTACACAAAAAAATTCGTTTATTAAAATAAAATTTCCAATTTACAGTCGTACTCGTCCAACCTTGAAACCATCCGGAACAATTGTCTCGAAGGCACAAGAATTCGTTGATATTTACAGGAATCCTCCATCACGTCCAGAGCCATTATATCCACAACCAACTCCAGATAAGACAGCTGCCAAGTGCCGCAAGGATGTATGCTTACTACCAGATTGTTATTGTGGTGGAAAGGAAATTCCAGGTATGTTAATTATATTTTATTCTACACAATCACTTTTTACCTTAAAAAATATTCAATATAATAAAATAAAAACAAACAAAAAATATAAAAAATAAATATAAAAATACAAAATACAAAATCAGGAGGACTTGCTAGAAACGATACTCCACAAATTGTCCTTATGACATTCGATGATGCCATCAGTCAATTGAATATCGAATATTTTGAAGACTTATTTGGAGGTGAAGGTGAACGGGTTCGTAAAAATCCAAATGGTTGTCCTATATCGGGAACTTTTTATGTGTCCCATGAATGGACAGATTATTCAATGGTTCAAAATTTATACTCAGATGGACATGAGTTTGCCTCACATACTGTATCGTAAGTTGTAAAGAGGGGAAAATCAAAATGTAACAACCTGCTTTCAGCACCATCACCTTTTTTCCAGTCAAAGCTATGTTTTTTTACAGAACAAAAAAAAAAAACACCACTCTATTTTATTTGATAACTTTTCATTTTATTTGTATATTAAACTATTTAACATTTTCTTATTTCTTTCTTTTTCATATGCTTTTTTATGTTTACTATTCATTACATAAATGTAAAAAACAAATTCATTAACATAAACATAAAAAAATCAGCTGATTTACCTGTTGAAAGCATTCCACAAATTGTCCTTTTGACCTTCGATGATTCTGTTAACGATTTGAATAAGCAACTTTACACCGATCTCTTTGAAAAGGGTCGTGTAAATCCAAATGGCTGTCCAATATCTGCCACATTCTATGTATCACACGAATGGACGGATTACAGTCAAGTTCAGAATTTATATTCCGATGGTCATGAAATTGCTTCACATACTGTATCGTAAGTATTTTACATTTTTGTGTTTTTATATTTTAAATTAGAATTGTGCTGTAGATGTTGAAGTAGATTAAAAAAACAAATTTATACAAACACACCAAATATAATTACACTCTAAATACACAGTAAGATACTTTTGAATTTAAATAAATAACACAAACATTTTAATGTATTTAAATAAGTTTTTATGCAATTGTAAAATAGTAACGTTATTATAGTGCAATATCTCAACAATGGTAGGTGAAACGAACTTGCATAGACATAGACGATCACAAAATGCCCTCCGGTCGTAAAATATAGCTAGAAAACATCTTATTTTCTAAAATTCAACCAATCTAAACAACAATCACAACCGCCCTATGTTTTAAATTGTGTTCTTAGAAGTGAAATTTCCAATTTTTTTGACCCCCATTGACCAGAAAATGGCTCACTACGACCAACTGGTTTCATTATATGTTCGGTAAAAGAAAAATAACAATTTGTTTGAAAAAAAAAAAGTTACACATACGCCACAGTGAACGTGTAAGTTTAAACTTTGAAAATTGATAGCAAAATTGCAAATTGCAGAATCCATTATTCTTTAAAATTATAATTTACTCAGTTTGATACCAAGCGTCTGAAATACTTATCTTAAAGTAAATATTATAACCATTTATTTGACTTAATTCATAATTGTATCTCTGTTTTCGAAACTTTTCTGTTAAATTTCTTGTTTGTTTATTTGAGTGCAAACACTTTCAATAGAACCCACAAGCTCACGTTTTTAAACAACAGGTGACAAATAAATGATTCCAAAAATCAAATCTGCCACACTTTGACTTATAAAAGTGCATATGCATACTCAGCAAAGCCTTTCTGCATGTGATATTTCTTCTTTTTTTTTTTCACTTGATTCCCCTCGATGTTTTCTTTAAACTGAAGTCCTAATTTTCACAAAAAATGTACTAGAAAATATTAAAACAAAAAAGACAGTAAGTAAGTCTGCTTCTACACGAAGACGCAAAGTTCAAGATTCAATGAAGAGTAAGGGAGAAAGAAAGTTCGAAAAAAAGGGATGGAAGATTTTTTACCCTGTGAGTCTCCGGTCGGAAATTTTGAGACTCATTTTGACGTTTCTCTTTGATCTTGTTCTTTTTTTTTGCTGTTTTGCTTTAATTGACTTCGTCGATGGCAGAGTTCGCTTCGTAGAATGTACAGTTGTGTTCATAATAATAGCAGTGCCCCCCAAATAAAACAAAAAGGCTTATATTTTCAACTTTATAATATTTTTCACAAAACTTCAAATAGCTAATTAAAGTATTTTATTAATATTACCAGAAAAAATTAAGATTGATTTTTTACCGATGCTTTTGTCACGGATACATCCATTTTAAAAATTTGTGGTTGTTCACAAAAATAGCAGTGTATAGCATTTTACTGCATTTATAAGGCAAAAAGTAAGAAAACTATTAAAAGTTGTATGAAAGTGTGTTAATTATTAAAGATTACCATTAATACTTTGTGGAGTAACCATTATTTTAATTACTGGAATGCATCTTCGGGGCATAGAGTCCATTTAAATTTGACACTTCTCGACTGGTATTGAAATCCACGAATCTCGCACTACCTGCCACAAATCTTTCTAATTTTTTGGTTTCACCTCATGGACCTCATCTTTTACATTCCCCCATAAGTTTTCAAAGGGGTTAGAGTCGGGGGATTGTGCGGGCAACTTCCTAGCGCATACCTTTTTCTTCTGAAATCATCATTTTGCCGCTTTCGAAGTACGCTTTGGGCCATTATCTTGTCGTATACCCAAACCAAAGGCATTTCCTCTTTAGCATAGGGTAACATAACCTCCTCGAGAATTTTTACGTACTCCAGAATACCCTTGATGGGCCCTGATGGGATTAATAGGCCCAACACCGTTGTATGAAAAGCATCAGTTTCGCTCTGACATGCTTCACCGTTTTCACGATGTATCGTGGATCGTTTGATGCATTTTTTGGTCTTCTCACATACTCCCGACGACCCTGTATTGAAATATAAAATTTAAATAAATACAAAAAGTACAAAAATAAGTTGTTACCTCTTTTTTTTTTTTGTAACCATTGTAGCAAATTTTTATAAACGAAATCTGAAAAATGAACAAATCAAATTGTTTGAAATTAAATGATCTTAAAAACTGTCAGGAGTATTTTTAATTTTTCAATAAAAGTTGTAGGATAAAAGTTGGCCCTTCAAAGAATTTTTTCCTGAAAATGTACATTACATCTATTTTCAAGTATAACTTTGTTATTTTCAATTTTATAGGAAAAATAACTCAATCAAAATTGTAGAGATATCGGTGAAAAGCAGTTTACACCACTTTTTCCAAAATGGCGGCCAAATGGGAGGGGGGCTTTCAACATCGAAAACTAGATTGTAACTAACTTTAAACCCTCCTACACATTAAAACAAAAAATCTTGTCCTACCCAAAATGCAAGGTTTGCTTTTCTATATAATTTTAAGAAATGGGGTTTATATTTTTTGGTTTCAAGATAAACTGGTCTGTAATCAATTGTATCGAAATGGTCCATGTATTCTTACCCAAATTGAAGTACCTACAAAGATTCTTGTTCTTAAATTTTTTGTTTAAACTTTAAGCCATAAACATAATTTACTAATATTTCCTTCCTTGTTTCTTGTCATATATCAAATTTTGTCACACATTAAAGGTTCATGGCAAATAAATGATTGCTGAACATAAACTTTTTTTTTACCTAATTATGATTGTTTTGCTGTTCCTGAAACGCTCACTTTCCAACTCTTTTCAACCACAATTTTTCTACTTTTTCTTACCATCGGTTCTACTTGACCTTAAATTTATAAACTTTTAAAATAAGTATCCTGAAACACACATCCGTCATAAAATGCACTTAAAAATGAGTTTAATTTACAATAAATACACAATTTTTTGGCATTCAACAATCTGTATTTTTCAAAATTTTGTCTTCTTAAAAGGATTTATCAAAAAATTCAGAATTAAACTTATTATCAATACAACACTTACACTCAAAACACAAATTCACAAAAAGCCTACTAACATAAAATTCTTCAAAAAAAATTGTACCCTAAAATATCCAAATATACTCTACAAACAGACATAGTTTTGGCGAACAATTCTCGCAAAAGAAATGGACCCGTGAAGTTGCTGGACAACGTGAAATCCTCGCTGCCTATGGTGGTGTTAAATTATCTGATGTTCGAGGAATGAGAGCACCTTTCTTATCAGTTGGTGGCAATAAAATGTTCAAAATGTTATACGACTCTAATTTCACATACGACTCATCGATGCCTGTCTATGAGAATCGTCCACCAAGTTGGCCCTACACTCTGGACTATAAGATCTTCCACGATTGTATGATCCCACCTTGTCCGACAAAGAGCTATCCTGGTGTGTGGCAAGTGCCAATGGTGATGTGGCAAGATTTGAATGGTGGCCGTTGTTCAATGGGTGATGCATGTTCGAATCCTGGAGAATCTGATGGTGTTTATAAGATGATAATGAAGAATTTCGAAAGACATTATACAACAAACAGGTAAAATTTAATGAAAAAAAATCATTGCATATTTATAGGAGTGAATTTTTAAAAAAATAATGTTTTTCTTTATTTAGAGCTCCATTTGGTTTGTTCTACCATGCAGCTTGGTTCACACAGCCACATCATAAAGAAGGATTCATCAAATTCTTAGATGCAATCAATTCAATGCCAGATGTTTGGATTTTGACAAACTGGCAAGCGCTACAATGGGTCCGTGATCCAACACCAATTTCTCGATTAAACAATTTCCAGCCATTCCAATGTGATTTTTCGGTAAGTATTCTACTGTTGACTTATAAAGTCTTTTCTCTAACTTTTTTGTTGTTTTCTTAAAAAAGGATCGACCAAAACGTTGTAACAACCCGAAAGTATGCAATCTGTGGCATAAATCCGGTGTCCGATACATGCGAACATGTCAGCCATGTCCTGACATTTATCCATGGACAGGAAAAACTGGTATACGATCGTCTCGAGTTGATAATGACATTGAAGAATCATAAGTATTTAATTTAATTAAAAAACATAAAAAAAATCCATAAAAAACAACAACCGAATTTAATTAAAAAACAAACAAAAATTAAACTAATGAAATTGGCTCCAATGTAAATTTATAAATACTTCAAGGACTTGAAAAAAAAACACATAACATGAAATACGTTCACTCGCTGATGATATAAAAATGAAATCTGTTTTTTATAATTTTTGTTATTCGATAAAACAAAAAAATCAAAAATAATACAAAATAATATTTATTATTTTTTTATTTTATTTAAATTAAAAAAAAAAAAAAACAAAATCTAGACAAATAAATTATGACATAAAACAACATTCATTTCTTCATTAAAAAAAAAAAATAAAATTGTCAATAAGTTTTTAAGATGTTTTTGTTGTAGGTTAATTTTAATATTATAAATAAGAAAAAAAAAATACTTAATAATAAAATATATGTGTTGTAAAAAGTTAATAAATGTTTTTAGTTTATAGTATAACACCATTATGTTATTAGATATTCATCCTCATTTGTGATAAATATTTCACATTTATTTAATAAGTTTTAGGTTTTTTTTTCTGTAATTTCATTTTTTTTTTTTTTGTTTATTTAATTGATTTTTAAAAATTTTACATGGTTTTTATATTTAAAATTTTTGATTTTTTGGTTTATTTTTTTTTATATTTATATTTTAAGTCACAAATATATTTGTTTTGTTATCCATCAAGCCATGTTGTAGTTTTTTGCTGAATATAATATTAATAATGAAAAATTCCTTATATTAATAAAAAACAATAATTTAAAAACCACTAACATTTATAGTTGTTTAATGTTATTTAAATAAAATTATTTGTTAGATTTAATTATTTTTTGTTAGTTTTGTTTTATTTTTGAAAAAACAAAACGATAGAAGAGTCCTAGAGTGTACAGGGTGGTGTAATGTTATAGTTATCATTATTTTATTTTAAGAATTAAAAAAAAAAAAATTATTGAAAAATAAATGTAACTATGTGTTAGGGAATAGAAATTGTATATTTTTTTTTTAAATACCTACCTATTAAAGGTTGCTTTTAAAATAATAGTAACAGTGTTGCACAAGAAAATTCATTCAAATATTAAAAACAGAACAATTTTTTTAATCAATAGTTTTAGCTTTTACTGCTTTCAATTCAGGTTGAATTTTTTGGGTTGAATAATTGTTTTATGACATTTGACTAGCCATCTGTCATTATCGACTTGCCTTTGAGTTAGATATAACACAACTCAGCTTTTCATTCAAATTTTAGATCACATTATTTTCAAATCGAATTTAAAATCTTAAAAACTTAATAAAACCTAAAATAAAAAATACCTAGTTCTTGAATGGTCGTATATGATTTACAAATCGTTCTAAATTCCACCAAATATTTTTTCAAGTTCATTTCAATTTTTCGAAAATTTTAAAATGACCAATCTTTTAATAAATATTTCACTTTCAACGAAGCTGAGTTGATACTAGCAAAAAAACGAATATTCTTACACATGTGTGCATTTTATTATTCTATACTGCCTCCTTATTTTAAATTCCTATTAAAGTTTAAAAAAAAAACTAGAAAACTATTTTTCATTTGACATCCTTTCTTTCCTTTTTCTTCAATTTATTTATGTTTTCTTTTATTTTTTCTTTAATTTTATTTTTTTTTTTTTTTATATAGTTATAAGCTATTTTATTAGGCAAAAATAATGTGCAAAAGCAATATAAAAAGTATTAACTTCGATGTTAAATATGTATAAGAATAAAAATTAAATTTAAAAAAAATTGTCAAAATTGACTGGCTAAATTTAAAAATAATTTTAATTCATGGAAAAATTAGAAGAAAAAAAAATTATTAATTTAATATCTTTGTTTGTTTATAATTTTGTGTTTATTAATTGTAAAGCAAAAAATAAATTAACAGTGAGTGTTCGTATTTTATGTATAATGAAGTAGCAAGAAGAACGACGAAAACTGAAATGATATAAATAAAATGTTTAAATAATACACTTGTCGTTGTTTTATTTTTTTGGAATTGGTACGGCAGGAAGTTAGGCTATCAAATTGTTTTCTTTGGACCAAAAATATGGAAACAAAAACTTGATCTTAAAAAGTTGAAGTGACTTAGAATTTGTGGTTGTTTACTTGGGATATACTTTAGGGAAAGTTTAGGATTTAAAAAAAAATGGAACTCAAGACAACAATTAACTGTACTGATTTTTTTTTTTTTTTTCAAAAAATGTGTGAACCCTCACATTGGTACATTTTTTCGTAATCGTCGAAAGCTTTTAATTAGTCTTACTTAAAAAACTAAGAACAAATTTCAAAACTATAAATCTTTGGATTAAAAAAATTAAATTATTTTTTAAAAAATGATTACCTAGTAAATTTTCTTGAAACTTTGTTTAAATATGTATGTACAAAGAAATATTTTTTTTAAGAAACAGCTTCTGCAATTTTCAAAAAAAAAAACATTTCCAAAAATGGTTTCTTATACAAGAAATCTATTATATGTTACTTTGTCTGGAGGTTGAAACTTTTTAAAAAAGAGTTTTCATAGTTCTAAAAACAGCTTCTAATACTTTTTTAAATTTCTTTTAAAATCAAAGGAGGAAATTATATAAAAATTATTCTCTTATTCCGGTCGCACGTTATTGCTCTTATGATAAAAGTAGCGCATAATATCATATTTTGTATTTAAAAATGATAAATTAAATTTTGTGGAAAATTTTTGCATACAGAAAAAATTTTTTGTTTAACAATAATAGGAGCAGTTTTTTTATATAATTTAAAAAAAAAATTTGTGGGCCATTCAAACGAATATATTAATCGACTCCAAACCAATAAAATATTTAAATATTTTTTAAATATCCAAAAGTTTGTCTTCCGAAAATCAAATTCATTTTTAAGTTTACGTTTCGAAAATTTTATGTTGAATTCGATTTAGTAGTTTTTGAGTAACTCAGAAATGAATATAATGGTTCTAGGAAAGGTACCTTTGGTTTAGTAACGGTTCAAAAAATATTTTTTATTTCAAAAGTAAGACGAAAATTGACAGATTTTATACAAACATTTAAAACAAAATCATCGGAGACGGTCACTTGTACTTTTAAGTTCAAAACCATATATAAAAACAAGAATACATTTACATCGAAAAATACAAATGATTTTTTATATATTTTTTTTATATCAAAATTATTCTGTAATGCATTATCTTAATTTTTTTTAGAGCCGATTTTTCAATCTTCTAATAAACAGTCAGTTAATTGTTCGACGAATAAAGTTATTAGGCTCATAAACAATCAGATAACAAAATTGAATTTTTCAATTAAAAAAACTCTATTTTACAGAATAACAAAAAAAATGTCAAATTCAAAAATATTCAAAATTAAACGTCATTTTTGTTCATAATTAATTTTGTTTTCTTGTGTTCCCTTATATTTTTTAAACGTGGTCTTTAATTTAGTGGTCTTTAAATTTGTGAAAAAAAGCATCTTAATAAATTTATAATCTCAAAAAAATCCATTTCATCAATATTTTCTTTAAAACAGCTTTGACAATTGACACACTATTTTTGTTGAGATTATTCCTTCGAATAATTTTTATTCGTCTCTGAAAGAAGCAGATAGATTTATTCCTATAATAAATGTTTTATTAAAGGAATAAGCTATATCCGGCTGTTGAAAAATTGATTTTTTCTCTATTTGAGGAATAAGTGCTAACTGACTGTTTAACTGACTATTGAAAAATTGGCCCTTAGAAAAATAATCAAAATAAAAATTACCTTAATAAAATTTATTTTTAGCTTCATTAATTAAGAAATTTATACTATCGCTTTTTACTCTATATATATATATTAGAATATTTACCATCGAATAGTAGTTCTCAGTTTCCACTGCACAGTTTTTGTTTCCATAATTCTCGTTGGTATGTGTTATTATTTTTACGACATGAGATGTAAAAGAACTCAAATAATATTTAAAAAAAAAAAGCTTAAAATTCAATAATTAGAAAAAAAGAAAGCTAAACAGATAAAAACTGCAATTAAACCGTTCCAAACCTCTATAAATTTATTTCTAATAATGTGCAGGATTGAAAAAAAAAACATATCTTTTATCATAACTACCCGATTCTCACTCAATTAAATAAAAATGTTTCTTTCAAAAATCATAAATATCCCTTCACGCTATCTTTATTATTGTTTCTAACAATTTGATTCAATTACATGCAGGTGTCCGCACAAATTAGAAATAAAAAGTTCACAACCTATATCGTGATTTAGATTATTATCTGAGGATTTAATTAACGTTTTCAATAAAACTAAAGCTTTATACACAATACTGACTCCCATACATTTCCACCTATAAAAATCAACAACACTCGTCTGGACAATCTAGTTTACATTTTTAATCCGAAGATGTTACTTTCCTTCTGGAGTTTCGGTCTTATTGTTATCTTCTTTTTATTTGTTGGCTTATTTTCAGCTGAAAATTGTTCTTCGGATTATTCATTTCGTCTCGAAGTAGCTCGTCGTTACAAATTAAACGAAGTTTTGATTGAAAATAATTGTAACGACCATAGCATTGAGAAACGTCGTGTTGATCCGAAATTTCACGGTCATCCAAGAACTCGTGGCGATATTTTGGCTGATAAATTTGGCATCGATACATCAGTTGTTGAGAGACAAACGAATTCTTTGATAAAACTTTTAAGTAAAATTTCTCAAGAGTATCTGTTTAAGTGTCCTCCAGTTGTTTATTACGATAATGATGTGGAAAATACTGAAAGTTTTATGCTACAAAAACTATTTAAAGTAAGTGAAAACCTTATAGTCCAATAAATGAAGCTAAAAAAAAGGGGGTTACCATACAAAAGGTCCGGTAGTTCTAAATTTTTGATATGTTGTTAGGTATGGTTAGTAGATAGAAAAACCAAATTTCCACAACCACGCCCCCTCCGCCCCCTTCAGCATCACCGAAAAACCATAGAAATCTGGCACTTTTTTCACTTTTATGCCCATAACTTTCTTCTGGTGCATTTTATTGAAAAAAAGTTGTTGGTAGACTTGTAGAAAACATAATTTCCTGCGAAAATGACCTCGGTAGTATTTTTATACATCCAAAAACAACGAAGTTATGAAGCTTCCAAAAACATGTAAAATTTCGGATTTTGCAATATTTTCAGTTTCTTGTCACTTAACAGTGCTATAACTCTTTAACAATTGACTTTTACGCAAAAGTCTTCATAATCAATCTTATAGACAATTTAATTACCTAAAATAAAATGTAAACCACTTTGATTTTGTGAATCAAATAACCGAGTTAGGGCTAAAATAGTAAAAAAGTATTTTTGATAGTTTTCGACACTTTTTGAATTATCCATTAAATGTATAATTTGTATCCCACAAAAGGTCGGGTGGTTCTTATATTATATATAATCAGGTTTTAATGGTAGATTGAAAAAAAATAGTTTTGGAAGTCATTCGGTCTAAAGTTTACAATACAGATGAGTACCCTTACCCATCCTCTATTTTTTGAAACTGTAATACCGAAGAATAAGAGTGGCCCTTTGGATAAATGGAAAAGGAAATGTTTGGCCTTATCCCATGCTGTTATAGCTGCTGCTCGTCCCCGATCCTTCCTTTCCCCCTTCAAACAAGAATAAGTGTATATGTATAGGAAGGTCCTGAGCTTCTCATTTATATGATTACATCCCTTGGCTTTTCATCAAATCACCACGAGGCGCAGCTACTTTAAGTTTCTACTATCATGCAACCACAACCACCCCTGATTCAACTCGAACGTAAGGATGCTTTCTTCCAGTTGCGCCAGAATTAGTATCTAAAGCAGGTACTCGTACCATAGAGCTTCAAAGATTTTTGAGGAAGACATCGACTTACTATACCTAGGGCAGAGAACGTGTATGTACCTTCGAAAACCTGGGAGGATCAATTTATCTGATGAATTCTCCATTTTTCACATTCAATTCTATGGAGAACGTCTCATTCATGCCATAAGTGAATGTGACACCACCTCAAACATCTTTGTTTTCGGAAAAAAACAAATTTTGCAAAATGTTTCAAAAACACCTCTGCTCTTGAAGCTGCAGAGAATCTAAGGACCCAAATGCCAGAGATCAGAAAGTATCGGAGGCGGAAGAACATATCTTGTTGGCTTTATATGGAGAGGACAGTAGTCAATCTCTAAGCTCTCTTCGATATTTCAAATTTAAGAGCAGTTCAACTAACTTAATTTGTGCAAACTACGGCGTACAACAGATCCAGCACACTTTCATTTCCTCCGGACTTATCACCAGATCATGGCGTGGATGGGTATTGAGAAAAACCTCTGGAATGGGGCTGGACGAGAGGATGCCACGTATTGCAACCCATTAAAACTGTGCAAGATCCTGCTCCCCAAAAATTGATGAAAGCTGTGTCATGCAAATACCTATGTGCCTAGATGCATGGGAGCTGGCAGATGCAGGAAAGAGGGACTTAAATGTTCCACATTCTGTAAGTTTTGCTGTGGACAATCCTGTCAAAATCGTCCACTTGAATTTTTTATGAAGATGTCGACGAAGAAGATCAGATATCATCGATCAATTTGAAGAAAAATTCAACGAAGCCAACTTTTCTCATAATTCACCATCTTCAACTCCTATTACTTCTATAATTCCCCACCTGCTACCCCTTCCCCTCATAACGCAATTCTTTTACCTTCGTCCACTCATAGCCCACCGCTTTATAAGCGCATGAGATATTAAACTAGGTTATTAAGAAATACGACTTTTATTAAATAAAAACACTTACTATTACCTGGTTCTTATCAAAAGAATAAAGTTATGAAAATGAATTTCCTACAAAAGGATTTTTGGCTAAAAATTAAAAATTAGGAAGTTATAGCGCTGTAAACAGGTAAGAAACTGAAAATAAAGAAAAACGGAAATTGTAACTTTTTTTTGAAAATTCTTAGTTTGGTGGATATTGGATGTGCAAGTTGTAGAAAATTTTGTGTTCTACAATTTTGCACATTAATTTTTCACATTTAAATGACCAGAAGGAAGCTATGGGCATAAAACTGAAAAAATGCAGAATTGGTTTTTGGGGTATGGTTAAGGGGGCGGAGGGGGCGTGGCTATGAATTTTTTTTCAATCTACCATTAAAACCTGATTATATATAGAATAAAGAACCACCCGACCTTTCGTGGGGTACAAATCCTTCATTTAATGGATAATTCAAAAAGTGTCGAAAACTATCAAAAATACTTTTTTACTATTTTAGCCCTAACTCGGTTATTTGATTCACAAAATCAAAGTGGTTTACATTTTATTTTAGGTAATTAAATTGTCTATAAGATTGATTATGAAGACTTTTGCGTAAAAGTCAATTGTTAAAGAGTTATAGCACTGTTAAGTGACAAGAAACTGAAAATTTTGCAAAATCCGAAATTTTACATGTTTTTGGAAGCTTCATAACTTCGTTGTTTTTGGATGTATAAAAATACTACCAAGGTCATTTTCGTAGGAAATTATGTTTTCTACAAGTCTACTAACAACTTTTTTTCAATAAAATGCACCAGAAGAAAGTTATGGGCATAAAAGTGAAAAAAGTGCTAGATTTCTATGGTTTTTCGGTGATGCTGAAGGGGGCGGAGGGGGCGTGGTTGTGGAAATTTGGTTTTTCTATCTACTAACCATACCTAACAACATATCAAAAATTTAGAACTACCGGACCTTTTGTAGGGTAAAACTCCTTTATTTACTGGACTATTATAGACAACGAAGAGACCAGTTACATAATTTTTTTTTTTATTAATTTGTTAAAAATCAGATTTCAAATATCAGAGTGGATAGCGCATTTCGGGTTTTTCAAAAAAAAAAAAATAAAAAGTAAAAAAAAAACAAAAACAAAAACAAAAAATATATACAAAAATTAAAAATAATATGAATTTGGATTCGTACAAAACTGTCCGCTAGCACAAAGAAATTAAATATTTTAAATGATTCATTCCCTTAAGGGATACGAAAAAGGATAAAAGAAGAATCAGAGAGGAGCTGAAATGAGTTAATCGTATGATGGATAGCGAACAAGAACAAGTGTATAATATCTTAACTTTTTACCGACTTCCAAAAAGGAGGAGGTATTCAATTCGCCTGTATTTTTTTTTTTGTTATTTCATAATTTTGGACTGAGTGAACCAATTTTGATAATTCTTTTTGTATTGGAAAGCTGGTGGCTGCAATTTGGTCCCATTTCAATTTCGTTCAGTTATAGCCATAGGAACAATTAGAAAAACCATTAAACCCAGTTTTGATCCATGGAAGTCGGTTTTGTTTTTTGATAAAAAATATTATATATAAAATTTTTCGAAAAATACGTAGGTACCAGACTAAGAACATCTAAGACTATTGACCTTAAAAAGATTTGTTTTTTTTTTTTTTTTTTATGGTTTAGTTACTAATACGACACAGTGACCAGTGACCAACTTGAATAGTTGTTTATACAGGGTTTCCAATAATTAGATATAAATAAAATGCACGACTGGGTGGCACGTACATATGTCCTTCCTCTTGCAGCTCAAAGCACTTTTATGTTAGTTTTTCTTGTAGATTTTAAGATCTGGCACTATATAATTTTTTTTTTAAATTTGATTTTGGGGAAGAGCGGAAATTAAGGGCAAAATTTTGTTAAATGAAATTTTTTTTTTTGTTGTTTGACTTTTTTGGAAAAACTGAAAACACAGTTATATTGCAATATATTAGAGCCGTTTTTGAGTTATTAAAAAAAAAAACAACTTTCAGAATTCCATAAAAATCATTTGTACAAATTTGAAGAAAATCCGTCCACCAGTTTAGGCTGTGGAAATGTGTACAGATGTAGACACAGACGCACAGTTAGACGGTTCTCCATCATTGAAATTTTGGTTTTGATTAAAACCTCAATTTTTTACTTGCCCTATAGAGCAAGTAAAAAAATATTTATTTTTGTGTAATAATAACAAGTAAAATATCTATATTTAATAAAAACAAGCAAAAATGAGGCCAAATTTAACAGAAATATTTTGTTTTTTTGCGCTTGGGAAGGCTTCCTTTAATGCAAAAGAGTCGCTACGAACTGCTAATATAATGGCTGGTAACAGGCTCAAAATTTCCATTACCAACAGCTTGAGGTTAAACTTACGTGTTAGACATGACGTGAGTGGTGACACATGTTAGGTAGGTATTTATTTGTATACAAGAAAATAATATTTTGTTGGTGTATGTATTCCTTACCGTTACTTACTTTTGGTTGCCTTCCCAACTAACAAATTTGCTTCTATAAAGCCTTACATGTGGTAATGAAGCTCCTGTAAAGCTTTATATAAAGGATATTGTTGGTTGGGTTGTAAACGTGTTGCACCCGCGATAGCTTCGAATTTAAATTCCTCTTTGTATATTTTTTCATTTTATTCTTTTTCTTATTCATTTTTTTATGTTTTAAGATTATTGATTGAACGTCATTCGATAAGTAAAATATCAAAAGTGTTTGAAAATTAACAGACTTTAATCGCACTTTGAACCCTTCCTAGTGACGATTATTTAATTTAAATTTTAAAAAAATATTTTATTTTGAATTTGTTTTTGAAAAAAAAAAGAATAAATAAACAGGTTTAAATGTACCCTTTCACGTTATAGTTTAGTTAAAATATCTTTGTATTTGTTTGTAAATAAGCTTCGAATGAGTATAAATGTTGCACCTGCGATAATGGAATTGCCAAAGGGGTAATTCCTAAGTGCAATTTAAGAAAAAATTGTTATACCGCCTTGATCTATCTGCAAAGTTGATACCAATTAGCGATGATTTAAGAAAACTCTTACTTTCCTTTGGTATACCTTTAGTGATGGTTATAATAATTTGTCTATTAGGTAATACTAATGGTAGACACTTCACTTTTACGAGAAATTTTATTCATTTTTAAAGCGTTTGAAAAATATTGATATCTTTTTTTGATTGCTCAGATAATTTTTTAAGTCTTTTTCATTTATTCGTTCGGAAAAATAGAACTATTCAATGAAAAATACACTGAAAAAAACTGTTATAACTCAAATACTAAAACGAGAAAATTACCACAAAAATCCTAATTTTAGTCTCTGAAGGCGGCTGTGAAACACCCTGTATACCAATTGACTAATTGGCTATTATTCCTCCTTTTATTTGACACCTTAAAATTAAAAATCGAAAGAAACTTGACTGCGACAGAGTTCAAAATAGAAACTGTTATCGAAGTGGGTCACTGTGGTGTTTGTGTAATATTTTTTTTTTAATTGGAAAATTTAAATTGGTAGACCTTTTGTTATCATTTTTTGAATTTTTTATTGATATTGTTGGGTATTCGACATTATTTGCTAAGATGGCTGACCCAGATCTGTTAACAAAATTGTCCCTTTAAAGAAAAAAATTTCTTCCTGCCAAGTTTGTGTTTTATGGTCTTAAGATTAATTTAGTTTTTTTTAACGATTTGTTGTTTTTATATGTTATAGTTTTGTCTCAACTTTAATTTTTCTTTCAGAATTTTCCCATTACCTTCTACCACGGTCAAATTTCCAAGAAAAACGAGCCTGTCAATAGCAATTTTCGTTCGGCAATGGACAACAATTGCCGTAGCTACATTTTGTTCCTCTCCGATCCAATGCGTACTCGAAAAATAATTGGCGCCCAAATAGATTCTCGAGTTGTAATAGTTTCCAGATCAAGTCAATGGAAGCTTAAAGATTTTCTGTCTTCAAAAGAATCTTCAGATATTGTTAATTTATTGGTTATTGGAGAAAGTTCAGTTGGGGATCCTCAAAAGGTATGTTAAACTTGATTATAAATCAAAACTTATTTAATATTTAAAAATATTTTATAAGGAACGTCCTTATGTCCTCTACACCCATCAACTTTACGCCGATGGTCTTGGGGCAAACACCCCAGTTGTACTTACCAGTTGGATTAAAGGTGTTCTCTCACGTCCTCACATCGATCTATTTCCGAAAAAAATGTCCAACGGATTTTCGGGACATCGATTTTCAATAGCAGCTGTTAATCAGCCACCATTTATATTTCGAATTCGAAAATTAGATGCATTTGGGCAGAGTCGTGTTGACTGGGAAGGAATTGAATACAGATTAATGACAATGTTTGCTAAACAAATGAATTTTTCATTTGATGTTGTTGAACCTAAGGATCACGGTAATTTGGGGTAAGTATTGAGTAGGTTAATGCTTTCCCTACTAACAATTTTGCTTCTATAATGCTTAACAGAAGCAACAATTGCATCTGTAATGCTTTACAGAACCAAAATTGTTTGTCGGGTTGGTACTTAATGAAGAAAATCATTAATTTAGATCTGGAGATACAATAGTAGAAGAAGTGAGATTACGAAAAGCAGATCTGGGAATGGCTGGAGTATTTTTATCTGAAGAAAGGGTTCAAAAAGTTGATATTTCACATGGACATTCAAGAGATTGTGCAGCTTTTATAACTTTAGCTTCGAAAGCTTTACCGAAGTAAGAGAATTCGAAACAAGCCGAAATATTTATGATTCGAAATTGAAATCTTAGAAATATTCAAAGAAAACTTTTTAAATACCACAAAAATATTTTTGTATCATGCGTTTAGGTACCGAGCTATCTTAGGACCCTTTCAATGGCCCGTTTGGTTGGCCCTCACCTTAATTTATCTTGGAGGTATTGTTCCAATAGTCTTCACTGATCAACTGTCACTTCGGCACTTGATCGGCAATTGGGGCGAAATGGAAAATATGTTTTGGTATGTCTTCGGGATGTTTACTAACAGCTTTACATTCACTGGGAGGTATTCATGGAGTAACTCAAAACGAGCTTCTACCAGGATTCTAATTGGGTTCTACTGGCTATTTACGATCATCATAACTTCTTGCTACACAGGATCGATTATTGCCTTTGTGACATTGCCAGCTTTTCCTGCAACAGTTGATTCGGTGAATGATCTTTTGGGATTATTTTTTCGAGTTGGAACACTTGGTAAGATGCAAACTCTATCGGAATAGTTAACTAATTTTGGTTTTAAGATCGAGGTGGTTGGGAAAAATGGTTTCAGAACTCTACCCACGAATCGACTGCAAAATTATATAAAAAAATGGAATTTGTAGCAACTTTGGAAGAAGGTATTGGAAATGTAACTCAGTCTTTCTTTTGGAAGTATGCCTTTCTTGGATCTAAGGCCCAATTGGAATACCTGGTTCAGTCGAACTTTAGCAACGAGTACACTTATTTTTACTCTCTTTTTTTTTTAATTTCAAATACTAAATTCTCTTTACAGTGTCCTTGGTCGCCGATCAGCTCTTCATTTGAGTGAAGAGTGCTTCGCTCAGTTTCAAATTGGTTTCGCATTCCCAAAGAATTCTGTTTATAGTGAAAGAATTGATTTAGCAATTCTTCTTGCTCAGGAATCTGGACTAATTTCGAAAATTAGCAATGAAGTTTCTTGGGTAATGCAAAGAAGTGCATCGGGAAAACTTCTGCAAGCTTCTTCTTCGAAAGCTTTAAGAGAAAGAATTCAAGAAGAACGTCAACTCACAACAGCCGATACTGAAGGAATGTTTTTGCTCATGGCTATTGGTTATGTTCTTGGAGCTCTAGCTTTAGCTTCAGAAATTATTGGTGGATTCACTAATAAATGTCGACAGATTTTGAAAAGAACTCGCAAATCCGTCTCGAGTGGATTTTCATCAGCAAGAAGTTCATTTGATTTTACTAATAAAAAAGATTTTGCAGATCATTTGCGTAGGAAAGCAGTGCGACATGAAATGCGAGATGCTGCAGCTGAAAATTCTGATAGTAAGTTCTTCGGTTTTAAAGAGTTCAATCTTACGAAAGCTACTTTAAAAGAGTTGTATGGCTCTTATAAGAAACCGGAACCGAATTTTATTTTTCAAAATGGACGTTTAATTTTGGAAACTGATGCTAGGTCGATTGAGTCATCATTGGGTACGATAACAACACCTTCGAGTGCTGGAGAATGTCCCCAGCAGCAGCAACATGATGTTGAAGAAGTTGTACAACATTTGGATGCATGCATTGATATGCATGATCGTCAACACCAGCATGTAAATAATTATGGATCGGTTGAAATTGATGAGACTATTAACGAGGAAGTTGAAGATCCTTTTGGAAGTTTGGTTGATGATGTTAATTTGGTGTCGCGATATGAAAATTTAAAAGTTTTAGGAGACGAAACAAATTAATAAAGCACTCAGTTTTAAATTTGTAGCCATCAGTAGATGACTTGTACAATGTATCTACTTTTATAAACCTTAAATACTTTGTGCGATTTTGGAGTTCTGTTGAATTTTTTACCGACTTCCAAAAAGGAGGAGGTATTCAATTAGTCTTTTTTTTTATTTTTTTTTTTTATGTTTGTTACCTCATAACTTTGGACTGAGTGAACCAATTTTGATAATTCTTTTTGTATTGGAAAAATGGTGCCTGCAGTATCCCATTTCAATTTCGTTCAGTTCTGGCTATGAGAAAAACCATAAAACCCAGTTTAGATTCATGGAAGTCGGTTTTGTTTTTTTTTTATAAAAATTATTATAGTGATTTTTAAACATTGGATGTATTTTTATTTGAATGTATTTTGTTTAAAGTACATATGTTATCAACTTATTTAAAATAAATTGGGATTGGATCAGTATTTCAAATGGGCTGAAATAAAATCCAGAGAACTGCTTGAAGTTAATGTCTAGGTAAGTATTATCTTCGTTTCCTTTTTCTGACTGAACTGCTTTTGAAAATTAAAATGTACGAATGCATTCGGCGTCCAGAATTTGTCTTAAAGAAGCAACTGAAATTGTTTTTACTTGCTCTATAATAGGGCAAGTATTGGTTTCGTGTCAAAAAAAAATTTCGAGGTTTTAATCAAAACTAACATTACGATTATTGGGAATTCTAACGATTTTTATTAAACTCTGCATATGTAATATTCAAAACAATTTCCATATAACTGCATTTTTAGTTTTTCTCAAAAAAGGTAAATAACAAAATAAAATGTGTTTAACAAAAACTTGGTCTCCATGTCGGCTCTTCACCCATATCAACCAAATTTCTTAAAAATGTATGTATATTATTATCTATGTACAAGTAAACTAACATCAAAGTGCTTTGAACTGCAAGAGCAAGTACGTGCGACCAACCCTTGCATTTTAATTACCCAAACTAGTGTGGTAACAACTAGTTTTGCAAAACTTTTATTCAAATTAAGCTCAAAAAATGTTGTTTGATTTTTTTCCAAAATTATCGAGTTGTCGAAAAATAAAAATTTTGCTTTAAACAAAACTCAAGCTTACTTGAAACATAAAAGCATAGCTACCAAATAATCCAAATAAAAGTTGTTGACTTTTTAACTATCTACAACTTAAACATATAAATTATATCGATAAGAGCGGTTCTTTAACCAAAATCTGTAGAAATCCCTGTAGAAATACAGAATAAGATTCTATCATTTTCTGAGCCTATAAAGGCCTCAATATTAAATATATCTTGACAAGAGAACTTAAAATATAGACTTGATAAAAAAAACCATTTCGAGTACTTTATTTGATAGTTTGAATCATTTGTAACTCTCAAAAAAAAATACTCAAAGCTGTTATTTTAAAAAAAATCCATTTTTGATGCTTACAAGAATAATTCTTACTCAAAGAGCCTATTGAATAGGAGCTTTTAAATTGTTTCACTACACTTTTATTAATAGACCTATCCCTACTCTGCGATCATTTTTCTGGAAGTTTTTGTCTCTGTACTATCTAGTCTAGTATAGACACAATAAAGTGCGAGTCGATTTTTTCGGAATGGCTTACAAGAAGACACAGAAACACAAATATAAAAGTGATTTTTTAGTATTTATAGTTGCGCCAGATGCCCGAAATGCCACACAATCTACAACACAGGAAACCTAAGATAGGACCTTTCTCCAAATTTGTATACAATATACTCCATAGAAGTAACTCACCAATAAACGTACCGAAAGTTAATACATCTTACTTTTTCTCTATGAAATTTCCGCATAAATAAACAAAATAAACAAACATACATACATCTCTATTATTATTACAAACTAATAATTTTTATTTTAATAAATACAAAATACATATTGTTTAACAGAACATATTACAAAGAATTGTTTTGCTAAAAATACACGAAATTAGAAAAGGTTTTCTTTAATTTTTTTTTTAAACATTCATATTTTCAATTTTTTTTTTTTTATTCAACCTCAAAATAAATTGAAAGGAAGTTAATTGTACATTTTCATGTAAACATTTTTTTTATAAATTAAACATTAAAATAATGACTTTTCGGGAATAACATTTTTATCGCACGCACACGAGTATTGATGAATAATAACAGGTGAAATGATTATAATTGATAAGATTGAAAGAGAAAATCAAATAAAATTTATAATAAAAACAAGATATGAAATTGTTGATGTGATGTTGAGATTTCTAAATTTTAAGTAATATTTGCTTTGAGTAATTATTCGTTTTGTATTTTTGTTTTTGCTTGTTTCTAATACATACACCGAGCAATAATGGTAATGACTTAAATTTTGGCATTTATGAGGGTTTTTTTTTATTTGACAAAATCCTCGAATGCAAATTATTTATCTTAACATTTATTTCTTTTTTTCTTTCGTTTTGTTTTATTTTTTTGTATTATTTTGTTCAATTTTTGTTAATTTGGGCATTGTTCAAAATATTTACTTTGGGGGTAAAAATCAAGCAGTTGCTATGCCAATTGCAACACCACCAACGAAAGCAGTAAGGAAAATGTGTAAATCGTTAACTTTTGGTCCCTGTTCATCACCAATCAAGTTGCTGTACCATTTCTTTCCCTTCTTGGCTTTGTTCTTAATTAATTCCTCAGCCTTGTCCAATTTGCGGTCAACAAACCGTTCGGCCTAAAAAAAAAAACAATGATATATTTTTGAGATATTTTATTTAAAAAAAAGCTTTTTTTGTTATGAAAATGCTAATGACAAAGAAATTATTTTGAGTTTATTTTTTATACACTTTTAATATAAAAATAATTATACAAATTGTTAATCAAAGCATTAATAGAGAATTTGCTGACAACAAAAACAAAATATTTGAACTCAAGAGTCAAGATATAGGTTTGTGATATTGAAACCTTTTGAGATGAAAACGAGGGTTGCCCAAAATAATAATAAAATATCAGAAAAATCTACATAGAATACCGGCAATTAATTTATAAGATAGACATGCCGATTGAATGTTCATTTAGGCGGTTTACACTTTCAATGCAGGCCACCTGAACTTAAGTTCTGAATTTTTAGAGGCTAGAACCAAATTACACCTAACTTTCTGAGACATCTGACCAATCAAAGCCTCTAAAAATTAAGAACTTAAGTACAAGTGGCCGGCATGTCACATTTGGACCCTTTTTTGTCGTCAATTGAACTTTTAAATTGAATTATTATATTCTTGGGAGCTTTTGTAGCCTATTTTACCTACAACCCAAATTAGATAATTTTGAAATATAGGTCTGTTCAGATTTCAAATTCAATTTTTATCTATACGATTTGAAATTCGAAATGAGATAATTTGCGAAATTATCTCATTTGGGATCTAGTGAAAACAGGCTATTAATCATTTCCTCGCAAAATAACGGACTCTTGGCCACTCAACTGACAATATTCTTTTACCAAACTTAAAATAGAGTATCCATACTGAAAACAAAGGTCTGTAAGATTATTCGGACTTGCTGGTCATTACTTTGGACGAATAAAGCACTGTTAATGAGAGATGAATAAATTAATTAATCACTGTAGTTACATTAATTCATACCAAAAACGAAAACCAAGTCTTAACAGAACTTTAACTTCAATGTTTGGCTTGATATTCTTAAACACACAGTATGAGACCACTTTTACATTTCCTTTTAAATTGACATCTTATAGCAACTCCTTCAAAAAATTAATCTATCTTCTTTTGCCCAAAGCAGATAACTTAATCTACATAATAGCAAAATGGAGCTCCAAACCAACAACATAGAAGTGAAATTGGCAGAAAATTACATTGAAGGGATCCATTAAATTTGTATCTGTTAAAGGGGGATTCACTTAAAAATGAGAAAGCCGTACCTAACGGATTACTCCCCGTTTCCGTAGGATGTGATAACCTCCCATTTTTCTTCTTAAAGTTCTATGTAACAAAAACATAAATCATAATGTCATTGCGGGATAAAAACTGGTTTCATTAACTTAAATGTAACCTCGAGTCCCTAACCTTATTTCCCCATATTATGCAAAAACCTTGTATACTCTAGAAAGCAAACGTTCATTCGCTCGCTTCTCAATCAGTAATCACTTTCTTTTATCGTTTCTTTATTTCCAACATTTGTATAGTTTTCTTCTTAGTTTCCCCCTAAGATACCAGAGTCTAGATCAAGAATTTCAAGGGTAAACCATTCTAATACGGATCAAACTAATAAGGATTTAATTGATTTTAAAAAAGTTAGATAAGATTTTATTGCAACTCAAATTGAACAACATTTTTACTCTACTTGCCAAAAGTTTCAATATGTTTTCAATTAGTTAAAGCTTGAAGAAAACCATAATTTAATAAAAAAAAATTCAAACACTAGGAATGCCTTCACATAAGTCTTATTAAATTTTACAAGACCTCATCACCCCATCACTAATCTGACAAAAAGCGGATTGAGCCTTTTCCCCTTGGAATCTGCATATTTTTGAAGAGAGATGTTCGACTTTAATTTTATCAAAAAATTGAGCCAGTATGAAAATAGAGGAATAAAAAGTGTAAACAAATTAAATCAAACAAAAATTCATACAAAAGAAACATTTTTTCTGTGAAAAATAATTAGCTTTGGATAGTGCTGTTTATTTCGATTAAAATACATAATTTTTTATTCTCTCACAAGTTATTTAGTTATTTTTATAGATTATATTTTTTTTTTTTATTCAAACAAAATTCTTATGTATTTTTCAAAAAAATAATAAAAAAAAATGCAACAAATGCAAAAATTCTTACAAGTGTACTTTTGTTTTCTGTCGGAATCTTAACAAAAATATAATAAAAATTAATCATAAAATTATAATTTAGTATTAACATTAAAACTTATCAAAAACATTTGAATGAAAATTGGAAAACTTGATCACACAAAAATGAACCATGACCGAGAAAGAACTTTATTAAACTGATGTTGAAGTAGAAGTATAATGAGGATAATCGATAAGGTGGTCAAAGCGTCAAAATTATGCAGAAGCTAGTCCCAGGAATGCACCCCCAACAAAGGCAATCACAAATTTTGAATTATTTCGTACAAGTTCTTTGCCCTACAGACGAGAAAACAAAGAAAGTTTCATTCAGTAGGGAAATGTACAAAAAACAAACACAAACAAGTAACGCATTAGAAACACACAATTTGAAAGGTGTTGGTGGTCGATATGTATAGTAGGGTGGGTCAAAAAAATCGAAAATTTTTTTTGATTTGGTACTCCGAAAAATCGATTGCTAGACCCCTCTAGAATATACACACCAAATATGAGCTCTTTATATTAATGGGAAGGTCCTCCGCTTTGCAATTTTCATTTTTACATCAAGCTTCTACTAAAAAAAAATAATTTTTTTATTAATTGACTTTTTAGCAAATTTCTTTTCATATTCTTGTAGGAAATTAAACGCTCGACAAAAAAGGCCTTATACACTTTTTTCGTTTATCTAACCGTTGAATAGATATTTGAGGTCCAAAAATTGAGAAAATCTTTAAAAATTCGTTTTTTGTTCTTAATTTTGTAACAAATTGAAAAATTATAATGATCAAACGCGCAAGACATATTCTTGCTGGAAATTGATTGCTCCACAAAAAAGGTCTTATTAACTTTTTTCATTAATCTAACCATTCTAAAGATATTCGAGGTAAAAGTTAAAAAAAAAATATAAAAACATTTTATATTTTCAAAAAATTCTATTTCACTGAAACTTCATTATTTTCAAATAAGGAAGATATATTCTTGTAGGGACTTAAACGTTCTACAAAAAATTCCTTGGAATCAAATTGACTGCTTTAACCGTTTAGAAAATATTCGTATCCAAACCAATGCTCACTGATTTCAATAGTTTTCTTATGACCCGTATGCATTGCGATTTGGATACGAATATCTTCTAAACGGTTAAAGCAATCAATTTGATGCCAAGGGATTTTTTGTAGAACGTTTAAGCCCCTACAAGAATACGTCTTGCTAAATTGAAAATAATGAATTTTCAGTGAGCTGGAAATTTTTAAAAATATAAAATCTTTTTATTATTTTTTTTTTAACTTTGACCTCGAATATCTTTAGAATGGTTAGATTAATGAAAAAAGTTAATAAGACCTTTTTTGTGGAACAATCAATTTCCAGCAAGAATATGTCTTGCGCGTTTGATCATTATAATTTTTCAATTTGTTACAAAATTAAGAACAAAAAACGAATTTTTAAAGATTTTCTCAACTTTTGGACCTGAAATATCTATTCAACGGTTACATAAACGAAAAAAGTGTATAAGGCCTTTTTTGTAGAGCGTTCAATTTCCTACAAGAATATGAAAAAAAATTTGCTAGTAAAAATGGAAAATTGCAAAGCGGAGGACCTTCCCATTAATATAAAGAGCTCATATTTGGTGTGTATATTCTAGAGGGGTCTAGCAATCGATTTTTCGGAGTACCAATTCAAAAAAAAGAATTTCGATTTTTTTTTTTGACCCACCCTAATGTATGGGTAATAGTATTATGACTTTTTATGGAAATGTTATGAATATTTGATGGCAATATGATTTTTAACTGAATTCTAGAATTGTAAAAATTAGACTTACCTTATCCGCCCAGCTTCGTTCATGACCAGTTACAGCTTCTTCTACTTTGTCAGTTACCTTGTCGATCTTCTTTGTAACTTTGGACCAATCAACTTTGATGTAACCCTCTTGATGAGCGATTTCCATCACAATGATACCACCGCCAATAGCAAAGGCAGCAATTTTACCGATTTTACCAGTGGCATAGCCGGTTGCCCTGAAAAAAAAAGAAATGTAATTATAAATTTCGTGGATTTCATGTAGATAAATAGCACATCAAGAGGTACTCTGATAAGTTTGACAATTTTATTTGAAACTTTGTTCATTAAAGGTAGCTTACAAAAAAATTTTCGAAATTCAGAAATGGTATCTATTATAAAAATAAATAATTATTGTGGCACGACATCTCATACATGCGACACCCTATGCAAAAAAAGGCCTAGTGACTAACAACTCTTTTGTGCGTGTAATCAATGAGCAAGAATGGAGGGGACCTACAATTTACCGGCGATTCCGAACGGCTAAACAGGCATGCACTTTTTCAAGACAATGGTACTCTTGGTTGCTTTGTCAATTCCTCGAATTTGAAAATGCGCTCCAGCGTTGGTTCTAAATTTTGCACAGAAATAGTGTTCACCGACTTTGAAAACGAGAAATGTCGGAAAAAACGCTTTAAAGTTTTGAACAATGGTATAAAACGTTCATAAGTGAAGTTTGAAAATACTCATAAGTTTGTGAATGGACACAACATTCTTGAGATATTATGCATTTAGTTTAAACAAACATTTTGTTCCAAATAAATTTTTCACATTTTTTTTTTTTTTCAGTATTTTTGAGGTTATTAAAAAACAATGATACTTATTAGTTGTAGATATTTTAATTACATATCTACAGCTTTTTTTTGGATAAGGGGGATATTTTTTGTCAGAAATCGTTGGAAACCTCATATTTTTCGGTCCATCCACTGAGATTGAATCGCATTTTTTCTATACCATTAATTATAAATTTCACTAGTTTGCTTCCAATTAATAATTTTTTAATGATTTGATCTTCGAAAATTACTTCGGCACTTGCATTTATCAAATATGTGGTAAGATGTTAACAAAAACCAAAAACAACAAATGTTTTAATTTGCTGTTAGCATTTTGGTTGATAGCTTTTCCAAAAAAAAAAAATTGATTCTTCTTACTTGTATTTATATTTTCTGGACATAAGAGTGGCCTGTTATTTTATGAACATTTTAAATTTTGCTTCTATTTTGTTAAAAAAAAGGTAAAAAAAAGTTGCGTAGTAACTAGCAGCTTCTATATATGAGCTCACTTTTTAATTAAAACAAAAATTTTTAGGTTCTACCAAACATTAAAGGATAAAAATAGGAAGACAAAAAACCCTTAAGTTAACTCATAACGATTTGGTTACTTAATTTATGGTTTACTTCAACCCTTTTTGTTTCAACTTTCGAGTTGAAAAGTTCGCCAACTTTAGAAATATCTTCAAATTGATCAAAAGTGAAGAAAATGGAAGTTTTTTGTTGAATCCCACTTAGGGCCAATTTTTCAATAGTCAGACAAACCTCAGATAGAGCTTATTACTATGAATAATAGTTTTTTATATATTGACATTTATTCATCCGATGAAAAATCAGGGCTTAGTGTAAAATAATACAAATATTTTGTGTTTACTCACAAAATTATACATCGGATATAGTGAAAATACTATAATAATCATTATAAAAATCAAATACATAGTATTAAATAGTTTTTTTTGAAAGTAAAGAGTGTTCCTATTATTTCGCCATATCTGTACCTCATAAAAGTTTTATTGGAGGTATGCGTTCAAAAGAATGTATTAGAAAAATTTAAAAAAAAAAAAACCGTATGATCTGGGACTATATAGCAAGTAAATGTTGGATCAATAATACCGATTGATACTACGCAAACCTGCTGTAAAATTTTTGAAAGAGGACATCAAAGAAAAAAGATTAAAAATAAATTAAAAGGGTTATGCTCACAAAAAAAAAATACGCCACTCCGAAAGTATCATATTCTGGATTCAATTTGGGTTCGGAGCATTGAGCTACCTATTTGTGTTTTGTATTAATTTTATAAATTGAAAAAAAAGAGAGAGAAAGAAATTATACACTATTAAGAATTTGTCTTTTTTTTTAATTGACACAACATATTTTTTCGCAGATATATTTATGTAAGTACAAATAAATTATTTTATCGATAAGATAAATGGTTAAGCTACAAAGAATACATAATATATTGAACAGAAAAACATGTTTAATTTCTTCTCCCATTCCTTTAACACTTTCATTTGAACTAAATAACGGTTGTTTTCCTATAAAGGTTGGTACAACTTGTTTTTTTACGTATTAACCAGAATACCGATTGCCAACGTTTCCTGTTGTTCCAAAATTGTCTGACTTGCCGCGAAATATTTGAATTTTTATTATAACCAGGGATAGGATGTTGTGGAATTTGCCTTTTTTTCTTGCTCAATCGTACGACACTATAGATTGAAAATAAACACGTTCCACGTCCCCCTCGTGCCAAATATATGTATTTTATTTTGCCTTTTTTTTTGCCTTTTCTTTCGTTATTGCCTTTTTTTGCCTTTTCTCTTGTTTTTTGCCTTTTTCTATGTTTTTTTATATTTTAAGCGTCTTTAAAGTAATGCCTACACACAAAACACTCAAATACAAACAAAAAGCTAACTTACTCAATATACCTATATGTATTAAGGATTCACTTATTACCCCACACAAACAAAATTCGAGTGAAAAGATCTACCTATGCAACTTGCGCGGCCAGCAACCGACACGCAACAGGGTTCAAAAGGTAACTTACTCAATTTACAAAATTCGATTCGAGAAGTTCTCCAGATTTTAACAATCAAGATAAATTTGGAAGCAGCGAAAGGGGCAGTAGCAAAAGATGTTGTTGAGAAGTACAAATCAGTTTTTTGGGGGCAATAAGGAACTTGAGAGAGTTGAACAAGTAAATTGAGCAATAAATGGGGGCAGAAATCAAGAGCTCCCGGCAAATGTTGAAGTGGGTGATGTCTAGTGCTTTAATTAATTAATTTAATCTTTAAAGCACTTTTATGCCGACTTTTCACGATTCGATTTTAGCCGCGCGATATATCGCACGACTTGCAGCTTACGTTCACACGAGTTGAAAAGCTTCGCTGCACGGCAAAAATCGACTCGTGAAAAGTCCCCATTAAAAAAACTCATGATTGTTCAAAATTACTACTACTACATGGCAATAAATGCCTTTTTATGCCTTTTTGGGATTTTTATTTTGCGAAAAGTTCTTTGCCAATTGCTTTCAAATTTTGACACAATTATCTCATAAACGTGATGTGATAGAATTTTTTTTGACTTCGGATTCGAACTCAGCACACCAAAATCCTATAGAAAAGTATACCTTGGTTTCTGTTATATTGAATCAACTATAGCCCAGACCATTTTCCTTCTATTTTTGAAATTTAAGGAAGAACTTCGATTGAAACAAAATCACCTACATACCTAGTTTCTTGGCCTTGACAGAATATATTTTATTGTGAGGTAGGTACAAATGAATTATTTGATCGATACAAATGTTTAGATCTATAGGAAAATATATTGAATAAAAAAAAAACGTGTTTAATTTCCCTTTTCATTCCTCTACCACTAAGCGAAGGAGGATTGGCTAGATATATCATTTATGTAAAATCTAATTCAATGGGCCTTTGGGATAAAAACATGTAGATGGTCATAATTTTTTGTAGTAAAAACGAATGAATTTTCCTGCCAAAAAAAAGATAAACTAAAATCGTCTTGTTTGGATTTAAACAACATTTTTTTTTCGAATGCAAATAGGTATATTGTATATTTGCTAATAGTTTGCCAAATAATAATAAAATAAAAGAAAAAAATTGTTTTCATGCTAAAAGTCTGCATAAATACGTAATCAAACTAAAAATAGAAATTCAAAATAAGATTTATTAGAAGAAATCCTAAACAATTTTGTTTGGTGAACCTACCATGAATGCTAATTTCCGTCGTCTTTTTAAATTGAATAATTTATTAATAAAAAAAAAAACAAAGCAAAAACTATTATTGTTGATTTCGTCATTTTAACTTTTTTGTTTAAAAACAATAACAAAAAAAACAAATCAATTCTCATTTTCTGTGGGGTTTGGTCTAACCTTGAGATTAACACAAAATACTAAATAGCAGTCATCTCGACGGCGTCATTATTTAATTTTATTGATTACATCGCCCAACCAACAAGATTACAAAAATGCTCAACAAGAACTCAAGCCGACTGCATTGATTTATCATGAATCATGACAAAATACAGAACAGACAACAAAAAAAAAAAAAATAGGTATTTCTTCGGTGATAGTTGTTACCGGCGACAGAGAGAAAACATCATTGCCTTACGTCATTATACCCAAAAAGCAAAAAATACGCCAAAAACCAAAAAAAGGAAAGATAAACCAAAAAACTCCAACAGAATTCACGCATGTTCCTACGCCAAGGACGGAAGAGAAGATAGAATCAATTCACCTACCTCCTAAAAAGTTACACAATCAAAAAAACAAATACATACCATCCAGATGCAACTCCAATGAACAATTGGGAATAGGCAGACCGTGAACTGATGTCTCCCAAGACTCCGCCGAGGAATTTCGAAGCACTTTCGGACATTTTTTCGATTTCTTTGTTATTGCTTAATTCTTTCTTAGATTTTGTCCAATCGCTCATGCCTAAGAAGAGTATTATAACATTTATTTATCAAATTAAGAAAAACAAAATAAATTACAATTAAAATTTAGGAATTTTTCCACACGAAAATTTTGTATAACCAAATGTTTTTTTTTTTTTTTTTCTTTTTTTAATTTGCTCACATGACTGTGACAAAAAACTCAATTTTATTTGATTTTTTCGTACTTACTTTATTATTATTTCTGGATATATTTTATTGAGTTTCGTTGAACTTTTTTTCTGTCGATTTTATTTCGTTTTTAATTTTGTTGAAATGAAATGAAACAAGAGAAAAAACCAATTTGCGTGTTGATTTGATATCGAATAATGAAAATTTGCCTATAATTTGCAACAACAATTGACAGGTGAGTTTTGTGTGTGTGAGTTTTTTTTTTGTTGGAAAAATCTTGACGGTAAACGGCCATTTTGAATTTCCAATAGAAATATGGTTTGAGTCTAGGATATGGAAGAAATATTCATTCCAGGTACAGTAAGAAAAGAAATTTTTAGTTATGGTGGTGAATTGTGGAACTATCGTGGTTAATTTTTTAGTGCCTGGCTACACGGTGATTTTTCAATCGCCTAACCAGTTAGTGACTGGCTACACAGTGATTTTTCAATCGATTGAAAAATCACATGCAGTGGCTACACACTGTTGTGCCCAATCACGTTCCACTTTTACATTTTCTAGGAACAAAACGTCAAAAAGAGGAACAATTTAGCAATGGAACTGTACTACCCTCAGAAAATTCAATTCCCTTCGTGAGCATCTTCCCCCTTCAATCCTCATCCCTCTTGCCTACAAACTCACTGCTTAGGCGATTGAAAAATCACCGTGTAGCCAGGCACTTAGGTTGTAGGCAAGAAGGGTGAGGATTTTCCTCTTTTTGACGTTTGTTCCTAGAGAATGTGAATTGGAACGTGATTGGGCACAACACTGTGTAGCCAGGCCCAAAAGGAGTGATTTCAAATTCAAATATTGAAAAAGGAGCGAATTTTTGGAGTGAATTCTTCACTCGCAAAATTTTGAAGGAGTGACGGAGTGATTACCAATACTTCTACATTTGACTTCATGGAACATGGACTACTTGTCAAATTCTTGGGTGCTTGTTTTAATTTGTTTTTGTGAAGAAAATTATATTTATTTATACAAATTGTTATTGTTTTATTTATTATTTAGCATTACAAAGTGCCTGGCTACACGGTGATTTTTCGATCGCCTAAGCAGTGAGTTTGTAGGCAATAGGTATTAGGAGTGAAGGGGGAAGATGCTCACGAAGGGAACTGAATTTTCTGAGGGTAGAACAGTTCCATTGCTAAATTTTTCCTCTTTTTGACGTTTGTAGCCTGGTACGCTGCTCGCGCTAAATTTTAGCTCCCATACAAATTATCGAAAAATTTTAGCCGAGATAAAATGGATCCCATACAAGTTATCGATAACTTATATGGGAATTTTATCTCAGCTAAATTTTAGCGCGAGCAGCGTACCAGGCTTGTTCCTAGAAAATGTAAAAGTGGAACGTGATTGGGCACAACAGTGTATAGCCACCGCATGTGATTTTTCAATCGATTGAAAAATCACTGTGTAGCCAGGCACAAACACATGCAAAGCAAACGTCAAATCACTCCACTTGTCAAATTCGTTGTGAACAAATTCCAAAATTCCACAAAAAAAAGGAGTGATTCACTCCCATAATTTTGGAAAACGACATTTGTATGGCAATAGCGGTGCGGTGGCTATAATTGGGCTTTTAAGCCTGGTACGCTGCTCGCGCTAAATTTTAGCTCCCATACAAATTATCGAAAATTTTTAGCCGAGATAAAATGGATCCCATACAAGTTATCGATAACTTGTATGGGAATTTTATCTCAGCTAAAATTTAGCGCGAGCAGCGTACCAGGCTTTAAGCCAAACGTCAGTGTCGAAAAAAAAACCGGTTAAAAAACTTTTGACATTTCAATTCTGAGGAAAGAGTGGCGTATGTTTTCCTCAGAATGCGTTTGTTTTCCTCAGAATTGATTTGATTTGATTGGTTGGTTTTTTCTTGTACTTCTTAAATAAACAGTTATGATAGAAAGGAAAAAGACAAAGACAAATTGCTTAAAAGCCCAATACACAGTATTCGGAATTTCGCACAGCTGTCAGTACCAAACGAACAAAAAAAATTGTTTCGTATGCCGGGTGAAAACCAAAACAAACCAAATTTTTCAATTTAGATATTTAATTGATATATATTAGGGGTATTCACGATCTGGTGCAACAGGCCTAGTAAAAATGTAAAATTTTATTTTTTTACAATAGATCGTGAACGCCCCTTTTCTTATTTATATAGTAAATATTGAAGCATGACTGAAATCCATGATGTTTTTTTTTAACAGGGTTGTTCCTCCACTGTTGCTTCTTCTTTTTTTCCATTTTTTATAATTTAATTCTTTGTTTTGTTCGGGTTAATTAATTTTCACTAATTTTTTTACATCAACAGAAACTAAATTACGGGACATGAGTAGCGACAACCATTATAAACAGAATAAAAAAGACAAACTGTTTATCATGGGCGACGCGACGGTGAGCTGCCATCTGTCAAAAATAATTTTACTCCATTGTATTTGTATTTTGCAATAGGGTTAGGGTATAGCAAAAGTGCAAGACCATTGTAAAATTTCAATCCATATATTTTGTTGTTGTAGTGTTGTAAGATTTTACACTTTTGCACTTTTGCAATGATACAAGACCAGTTGCATCGGATCGTGAATACCCTTATTATTAGATATATCATTAATGTTACTTTTATTACAATTTCTTCACAAATCGTCGGCGTAAAGCAAAATTGTTCTAAGTACATAGGATTTCTTAAGGACTTAGAACAATTTTGCTTTACTCCGACGAAATAAACAATAAGGGTACTCACGATCCGGTGTAACAAAAAGGTGTAAAAATGCAAAATTTTGTTTTCTACTACTACAACTACAATAGACAAATTTTGCACCATTGTATTTTATTTTTGCAATAGGAGGTCTGTTTGGGTACTGTCTAAAACAGAAAATATTTCTACTTTTTTCAACATTTTCAGAATGGTGTAGTTTTGTACATTATTTTTGACAAAAAAAGAAATATTTCTATTTTAGACAGTACCCAAACAGGCCTAGGGTTGGGCTATAGCAAAAGTGTAAAAGTGTAAAAAAAATTGTAGTCTGTATATTTGGTTGTTTTATTTTAAGAAAATCTTACACTTTTGCACTTTTACAACGATACAAGACCATTTGCATCGAATCGTGAATACCCCTAATGAAAGTTCACAATTCATAAGATCG
The DNA here is from genome assembly GCF_945859705.1 of Episyrphus balteatus. Lineage (NCBI taxonomy): Eukaryota > Metazoa > Arthropoda > Insecta > Diptera > Syrphidae > Episyrphus > Episyrphus balteatus. The sequence continues at coordinate 29,430,105 of NC_079134.1, read as the reverse complement.
GAGAAGAAAAGAAGACAGTTCTTAGTTCTGAAATTCCCCGGTGTGCATTCAGAAACAGAAAATCTAACTGGTCTATCGTTGACAACCAACAATGTCAAAGGATACGACGCGTCGGATGACAAAGTAGAAAGTTGGGCTACTTCTTCCGTCGAATCCGTCGATGTCCGGGACACGTCCGGGACATGTCCGGGACACGTTTGGGACATGTCCAGGATATGTCCGGGACACGTCATGGACATGTCCGGGACACGTCCGGGCCACGTCCGGGACACGTCCGGGACACGTCCGGGACGACATGTTCGGGACGACATGTTCGGGACATGTCCGGGACATGTCCAGGACACGTCCGGGACATGTCCGGGACACGTCCGGGACATGTCCGGGACATGTCCGGGACACGTTCGGGACATGTCCGGGACACGTCCGGGACATGTCCGGGACACGTCTGGGACATGTCCGGGGCATCCCAACTAACATTTCAGCTTCGGTTAAGGTATTACAAAAGCTACATTTTAGCTTCTTTTAAACTTTAGTAAGGTTGTTGGGCATGGAAAAAGGAGAACGTTATACAAATTTGACCCTCTATAAGGATCTTAAACGAAGCTTTACCGAAGCTCTACAGAAGCTTTGAGATTTGACAGATAGCTTCGGAAGAGCTTGTATAGCTCTTTAATACATGTCTTATCGAAATTAAAAAAAAAAAGTACAAAAACAAAAAAGAATTCTTTTTTAACTGGTTTTAAATCATGAATTTTATCTTTTGATCTGATATTATATATAACATTCCATTAGTTTTTAGTATATCTATTGATAATAATTATAAAAGTATATAATTTTTTTTATCACATCCAGGAATCGAACTTCGTATCTGCTTGGTGGTAGTCCACCACTCTACCCACTCGGCTATCCTAGTATATTCATTAATGAAATCAAAAACTTAATCAGTTCAAATAGCAAAAAAATGTCCGAGCTAAATTATTCAATGTCAAAACCAAAAAGTGTCCGAGCTAGATTATTTAATATCAAAACCAAAAATCAAATACAAAACTTGGTAATTTCTGTAAAGCTTCTATAAATTCATTAAACAGGCTAATAAGAAAAACAAGCTTTCTTCGTTTAAGTTTCTTTAATAGTATTTAAACAACTTATTAGAAGTTGTTAAACAAGTCCGAATTTCTATAAGCAGTTAAATTCTGAAGCAAGCTCAATACAAGCTGTATACAAAGTAGAACCTGCGAGATTTCAATTTATAGAAGCCGTTGTGCTAGTTGGGATGTCCGGGATATGTCCGGGAAATGTCCGGGACATGTCCGGGACACGTCCGGGACATGTCCGGGACACGTCCGGGACATGTCCGGGACATTTCCCGGACATATCCGGGACACGTCCGGGACACGTCCGGGACATGTCCGGGACATGACTGGGACACGGACGGGACATGTCCGGGACATGACTGGGACATGTCCGATACACGTCCGGGACATGTCCGGGACACGTCCGGGACACGGATGGGACATGTCCGGGACATGTCCGGGACACGTCCGGGACATGTCCGGGACACGTCCGGAACATGTCCGGGACACGTCCGGGACATGTCTGGGACACGTCCGGGACATGTCTGGGACACGTCCGGGACATGTCCGGGACACGTCCGGGACACGGATGGGACATGTCCGGGACATGTCCGGGACACGTCCGGGACATGACTGGGACACGGACGGGACATGTCCGGGACATATCCGGGACATGTCCGGGACATGTCCGGGACATGTCCGGGACATGTCCGGGACACGTCCGGGACACGTCCGGGACATGTCCGGGACATGACTGGGACACGGACGGGACATGTCCGGGACATGACTGGGACATGTCCGATACACGTCCGGGACATGTCCGGGACACGTCCGGGACACGGATGGGACATGTCCGGGACACGTCCAGGACATGTCCGGGACACGTCCGGAACATGTCCGGGACACGTCCGGGACATGTCTTGGACACGTCCGGGACATGTCCGGGACACGTCCGGGACATGTCGGGGACACGTCCAGGACATGTCCGGGACACGTCCGGGACATGTCCGGGACACGTCCGGGACATGTCCGGGACACGTCCGGGACATGTCCGGGACACGTTCGGGACATGTCCGGGACACGTCTGGGACATGTCCGGGGCATGTCCGGGATATGTCCGGGAAATGTCCGGGACATGTCCGGGACACGTCCGGGACACGTCTGGGACATGTCCGGGGCATGTCCGGGATATGTCCGGGAAATGTCCGGGACATGTCCGGGACACGTCCGGGACATGTCCGGGACATGTCCGGGACACGTCCGGGACATGTCCGGGACACGTCCGGGACATGTCCGGGACACGTCCGGGACATATCCGGGACATGTCTGGGACACGTCCGGGACACGTCCGGGACACGTCCGGGACATGTCCGGGACATGACTGGGACATGTCCGATACACGTCCGGGACATGTCCGGGACACGTCCGGGACACGTCTGGGACATGTCCGGGACACGTCCGGGACATGTCGGGGACATGTCCGGGACACGTCCGGACATTTCCCGGACATGTCCGGGACACGTCCGGGACATGTCCGGGACACGTCTGGGACATGTCCGGGACACGTCCGGGACATGTCCGGGACGCGTCCGGGACATGTCCGGGACATGTCCGGGACACATCCGGGACATGTAGGGGACATGTCCGGGACATGTCCGGGACATGTCCGGGACAAGTCCGGGACACGTCCGGGACATGTCCGGGTCAAGTCCGGGACACGTCCGGGACATGTCCGGGACACGTCCGGGACATGTCCGGGACACGTCTGGGACATGTCCGGGACACGTCCGGGACATGTCCGGGACACGTCCGGGACATGTCCGGGACACGTCCAGGACACATCGGGGACATGTAGGGGACATGTCCCAGACGTGTCCCGGACATGTCCGGGACACGTCCGGGACATGTCCGGGACATTGCATTTTTATGTGAGGTTTCAATTAGCTCCCTTTTTGCCACTCATCTTTAATATTCGAGTATGCTCTACTGGTAAGGTGCTGGCTTGGTATGCAGAGGTACGTGGGATCGATTCCTGGCGGGACATGTCCGGGACATGTCCGGAACACGTCCGGGACACGTCCGGGACATGTCCGGGACATGTCCGGGACATGTCCGGGACACGTCCGGGACATGTCCGGGACACGTCCGCTACATGTCCGGGACACGTCCGGGACATGTCCGGGACACGTCCGGGACATGTCCGGGACATGTCCGGGACACGTCCGGGACGTGTCCCGGACATGTAGCGGACGTGTCCCGGACATTGCATTTTTATGTGAGGTTTCAATTAGCTCCCTTTTTGCCACTCATCTTTAATATTCGAGTATGCTCTACTGGTAAGGTGCTGGCTTGGTATGCAGAGGTACGTGGGATCGATTCCTGGCGGGACATGTCCGGGACATGTCCGGAACACGTCCGGGACACGTCCGGGACATGTCCGGGACATGTCCGGGACACGTCCGCTACATGTCCGGGACATGTCCGGGACACGTCCGGGACATGTCCGGGACATGTCCGGGACACGTGAGGGACATGTCCGGGACACGTGAGGGACATGTCCGGGACACGTCCGGGACATGTCCGGGACACGTCCGGGACATGTCCGGGACACGTCCGGGACATGTCCGGGACATTGCATTTTTATGTGAGGTTTCAATTAGCTCCCTTTTTGCCACTCATCTTTAATATTCGAGTATGCTCTACTGGTAAGGTGCTGGCTTGGTATGCAGAGGTACGTGGGATCGATTCCTGGCGGGACATGTCCGGGACATGTCCGGAACACGTCCGGGACACGTCCGGGACATGTCCGGGACATGTCCAGGACACGTCCGGGACATGTCCGGGACATGTCCGGGACACGTCCGGGACATGTCCGGGACATGTCCGGGACACGTCCGGGACATGTCCGGGACATGTCCGGGACACGTCCGCTACATGTCCGGGACATGTCCGGGACACGTCCGGGACATGTCCGGGACATGTCCGGGACACGTCCGGGACATGTCCGGGACACGTCCGGGACATGTCCGGGACACGTCCGGGACATGTCCGGGACACGTCCGGGACATGTCCGGGACACGTCCGGGACATGTCCGGGACACGTCCGGGACATGTCCGGGACACGTCCGGGACATGTCCGGGACACGTCCGGGACATGTCCAGGACACGTCCGGGACATGTCCGGGACACGTCCGGGACATGTTCGGGACATTGCATTTTTATGTGAGGTTTCAATTAGCTCCCTTTTTGCCACTCATCTTTAATATTCGAGTATGCTCTACTGGTAAGGTGCTGGCTTGGTATGCAGAGGTACGTGGGATCGATTCCTGGCGGGACATGTCCGGGACATGTCCGGAACACGTCCGGGACACGTCCGGGACATGTCCGGGACACGTCCGGGACATGTCCGGGACATGTCCGGGACACGTCCGCTACATGTCCGGGACATGTCCGGGACACGTTAGGGACATGTCCGGGACATGTCCGGGACACGTCCGGGACATGTCCGGGACATGTCCGGTACATGTCCCGGACATGTCCGGGACACGTCCGCTACATGTCCGGGACATGTCCGGAACACGTTAGGGACATGTCCGGGACATGTCCGGGACACGTCCGGGACATGTCCGGGACACGTCCGGGACATGTCCGGGACACGTCCGGGACATGTCCGGGACATGTCCGGGACACGTCCGGGACATGTCCGGGACATTGCATTTTTATGTGAATTTTCAATTAGCTCCCTTTTTGCCACTCATCTTTAATATTCGAGTATGCTCTACTGGTAAGGTGCTGGCTTGGTATGCAGAGGTACGTGGGATCGATTCCTGGCGGGACATGTCCGGGACACGTCTGGGACATGTCCAGGACATGTCCGGGACACGTCCGGGGCATGTCCGGGACATGTCCGGTACATGTCCAGGGACATGTGAGGTTTCAATTAGCTCCCTTTTTGCCACTCATCTTTAATATTCGAGTATGCTCTACTGGTAAGGTGCTGGCTTGGTATGCAGAGGTACGTGGGATCGATTCCTGGCGGGGCCATTTGTGAAATAAAAAAAAATCTGTTCTTTTTCAATTAAAATAAAATTCTTCCCATTTCAGAACGACAGGAAAAGCATTGACATGGCAAAAAAAGAAGAAAAAACAAAAAAGAAAAAAATTAAAAGAAAAAAAAATCAATAAAATCTTTTTTTTATTCATAAATTCAACATCTTATAACAACCTCCGTAAGGCCTTATTATAACATCCAATGCAAATGAAAGTTTCCTTAGCGAAGCTATAGTTTCCCTTAAATGTTTCATTGTTGTGTAAAAAGGCCTGCGTAAGGTCGTTTTACGCTGTTCGTCACAAGCTATTAGCTTGTTAATTGCCTGTGGAGGAAGGTCTTGGGGAAATTCGGTAATGTGCGCCAAAATGATTTGCATAAGACTTGTCCTTCTTCTGAAACAAGTAAAAAAAATAGCTTGCATTAACCCTTACGAAACCTAAATTATTACTTGGGTGCTAATCCACCGAAATCGGCGAGTTAAATTCCTGATCCGAGGCTGAACCACGTTTGTACAACTGGCCTTTAGGATTGTTTTCGAAACCGAAATCCCGAAAAATTATACAATTTTTCGGGATTTCGGGATCCCATTCGGGATTTTGGGTTTTCGTGATTCTGGGTTTTCGGGATTCTGGGTTTTCGGGATTTTTGGTTTTCGGGATTCTGGGTTTTCGGGATTTTGGGTTTTCGGGATTTGGGGTTTCGGTTTTCGGGATTTTGTCCCCAATCCGTCCGGGACACGTCCGGGACATGTCCGGGACACTATTTATATATTTTATTTGTGGTTTTTTGTATATATGATATTTGTCGATCAAAACGATGTTCCACATACGGGTATCCCAGGTAGAGTCTATCCGAAAGGTGATTGAGCTCACCCAAAGATTATCAGGTTTTTCTTTCTACGGTGTCTGCTTCAAATTTGTGGGATAAAATTCTATGTTTTGCAGAATTTATTTCCCATACAAATGTTGATAGCTCATTTCTACCGATAGAAAATTTTAAGGCTTCTACTGCTTCTATAGGTTTTCCGCGTTTACGAGAATACCCCAATAATTTTCTTCCATCTTTAAGCCTGGTATGCTGTTCGCGCTAAATTTTAGCCGAGATAAAATTCCCATACAAGTTATCGATAATTTGTATGGGATCCATTTTAGCTCAGATAAAATGTTTCGATAATTTGTATGGGAGCTAAAATTTAGCGCGAGCTGCGTACCAGGCTTTTAAGAAAATTCATAAATAATAAAAATATCCCAAAAATTCATTTTAAAAAAATAACCTACAACAAAAATTCATCCATTCCAACTCCACTCACCCAACACATCCCAAATAAAATTCCACAACATTCCCAAATATTCCAGTACTACCAACTTCACACCATTAAAATCCAACACAAAAAAGTTCACTCGAAATTCAATATGGCGGGACGTGTCATTTAAAATGTGAAAAGTTGTGTTGTTTATCTATCTTGAATATATAAAAAAATTCTTATGTAAAATTAAACAAATTCAAATATATTTTTCTATAATCATTTACAAGTGAAAATATTAAATATTTATCAATAAACAACGCCTTTGCGAACAAAAATTCACAAGTGCAATGGACGCTGATAGCGACGAAATAGGCTTAACCATCGAGGACCTTATGTTTCTGTCAGAATTAGACAGGTTTGACATTTCTCCTTCTTTTTTTCCACACACAACCAAGTTTATTTCCATTTTTTTTTTCTTTAAACTTTTTTTTTCTATTTAGCATTCGCATTTACGCGCGGATTTTTTTCTTTATAATTTTTTATTAAAATTAATGGCTAAAAGATTTTTCTCAATTCATATCAAATTCTCATGAAATGTTTGATGCAAATGAATTTGATAAATTTATGTCCACTGGGTTGGGATTTGATTTTGTTCTGGGGGACAGGCACAGGTCGCCGTCATCGAAGTCTCTCTGTTTGACGATCGACAGAAAGAAAGAAAATTTCCAGTAGGAGTCTCTGCTGGGCACACACTTTTTTTTGTTTTATATTTTTTTAAACTTTTTTTTTTTGATCATAAGTTGAATTGAGGTTTTTTTCTGGACGGGTGTGCAGGTAAATACTTAAAAAGTATTCACACACTACCAGATTCCTCCTCTCAACTAACTCTTGACAATGGGGTGGGTCTTGTGGCTTTAGAGCGAGCAATAACCAAAAAATTGGGGGTTCGTTTTGATGCAAGCGGATGGAGCAATAGCTCCATTGCGAGATCTTGCTGCAATGCAATTGGAAAAGCGGTAGTTTTAAAAATGGCTTGTTTCATGAAATTTGATAAATTTGTATTATCTTGATTGGAATAGGGTTTTATCTTAAGTTGGTCGTAATGATACATAATTGGTTTTTTTTTTGGGATTGCCCCTCCAATCGAATCAATCATTCATCTGTCAACTTGTTTTATACAATTTTTTGTTAGAGTTACTTGATAAATCTTGGAAATTTAAATGAAAAATTGGCTATTGCAGCAGAAGAATTATTTAAATTTTTGATTCTAAGCGAATCCTTTTGTACGTTTTAATTTGCCTACGCACTGTAGAAAGCAAATGATTTTTTTTTTTTATTATTTTGTGTTTTGAAATATACTTGAAAACTTGTATTTACCAAAAATGTAAATTTAAAACAGCAAATAATTAATGCAGAAGAGAATGTCAACAATGACTCATTTAGAGATAGAAAATCATTTCCATAGAAATCTGGGGGGAATCGGCTAACTTGATAGTCGATAGTTGATAGTCAAAAAACAACGATTGTCGTTTTTTGACTATGAACTATCGCTTTAGGATAAATTTGGGATAAATTCAAAAGTTTAGGCATCATCATGCAAAGTTTTTCTGCTCCATTGCGAGTTAATACAGAATAGTAAAGCGATCTTTCAATTTCAAGCCCTTCAGGTTCCTGCTTAATTATATTTTCTGAGTATTTACTCTTCATGGTACAATAACGTTTCAGAACAAATATAATATATATAATATAAGCCATGCAGAATGTGACGATAAGCGTGTTTTTTTTAAGCAAAGCTATCTGCAGTAGGATTTCCCAAATATCAACATTGAACAAAAATTTATATGGATGAACCAAGAGAAAAGAAAACGTAAACTTATACACTTCTTCACAATTTTATCTATGGCATAGCTTCTGCTAATATCGGCAGCTGCGTGTTTTTTTTTTGCGAATAGCAATGGCAAAAAAACAGCTGACGTTGGTAACTTTAATAATTTTGGTCTCATAGTGCCGTCAAACCTTTAAGCAAAAATTCTTATAAGTTTTGACCAAATGGTTAAAATGGCACATTGTAAAGTTCGCCGAAAGTCATAGCAGAATGCAACCCTTCTACGAAGTTTACAACAAAAACTTGATATGTTACCGCGAGTCTGATAGGCTGGAGTTATTTTAAACGAACAAGCCCGGTCATCAATATCTTAGTTATATAAAACGTCGATTTAATATAAAGTCGACTCCCTTTAAATCGAACTTTAATACGAAAATACATAGGTTCGAGTTAGAGGTAAATTCGAGTTAGAGAGAGTTCAACTTAAAAGGAGTTGACTGTATTTAAAAACATACGCTCTAGCGAATGCCAAATTTTTGAAAACTAGAATTTTTACTTGCTCACACACCTTCAGCCGATGTAACAATAGAAGATTAATAGAAGTGTGAAAAACTCTTGACAAAAGCCAATGAAGGTAAGGTAAGGTTAAGTAAAAATGGCTGACAATTATGGAGGTGGAAAAGACCTTTAATATAGGTGTTGGCTAAATCTCAGGGATCATTATAATAAAAATACTCTGCCAAATGTTCGCCTTGTAAAAGATAAGAAGAAGAGCAAGATGTGTATAGAGAAAATTTGGAATTGTTTCCACTTAATCCTCAACCATATACAGCTTTTGCGGAAATTATTAGAAATTTTTTTTGTTTTAAAACATAAAAAAAAACTTAAAATAAGAAAACTATCATCGGCCTCTATCAATGCAGGTAAAGTAGATGGAGATCACCTTTAACTTGTATTACTTTATTGGAGCTGTATTTTTCTAAACAGTAGAGTTTAAAAGGTATATGCCTGAAAAATAAAGACAAACATCATAAAGAGATGCGAATTTGGATCTTCTCACTATGGAATAAATTAACTATTTTAAAGATCTCAATTAAGCCATTAATATCTACACTCCTGCTTAAATTTAACGCGCATCCTATTTATTTTTCATAAAAGTCTTATTATTACTTTAGTCATGGTTATTTTCTCAAATGAGTCAGGTATGATCTTAAACTCAAGGTATCGAATAAAATGATTGAGGGGAACATTTGGAGAGAGATTTGCTGAAGTCTGTTTGTCAAATTGCGATCTTTTTAGAGGTGAGTCATAAGATACCGAAGATACTTGGCAGATATCCTCGAACCGCATACGATTCCAATCACCCCTATATTTGGTCTACAGTTTATTCTGATGCACGATAATGCATGCTAGAGTGGTTTGAGAATATCTTCAAGATTTTAATATGCCAGCTTTCCGGATTTAAATTCAATAGAACATTGTGTGGGAAATTGTTGAAGAGATGCATTCGCGACCGAAATCCAACTCCAAACAGTCTCGATCAACTGAAAACTGCAGTGAAAAAAGAGTTACAACAACGGATGAAAAGTTCAATGCTATCTTCGATTTGACTAAAAAAAGGAATACTTTGTAAAGAATCTACTATGCAGTGTTTTACTCGCTAGTGAACGATTTCAAGGGAATAGTCGCTTAAGCGAAACAAATTGATACTCTATTTTTATTTATTTCAAACTTCAAGAACGTTCGAAATCGCTTAGTTTAAATACAAATAGATCAATCGCTTTTTTTGCTTACGATTTAACACCCATAACAGGGGTAACTCTGTCGAAACGTTGGGCATATAATTTGATTTTTCAAATAACAGTAACAACAAGGATAAAGCCAGTCTCCTCATACAAACTTGCTTGAAATAAGGATCTCGAATCAAAAATAAAATAAACATTTTATTTAATCTTGCCATTAATTTGAAAAAAAGCTGATTGTTAGTCATTTGTTCCATTCGTTTTACTAGAAATTGTTTTTTTTTTTGTTAGAGAAACGCCAATTTAAGAATTTAGCCCCGTTTGCTCTCTAGAAATTCGAGGTCAAAAAACATTTTTCAATATTAAGTAGATTTGTTTGTGATTAAAAAAGCTGTTTTTTGAACTTTCTTGCAAATTATCCAAACCATCAAATATGGCATTCTGTGTAAAATAAAATAAGTAGAAATTTTTTCTGATTATTTTTAGGATCTAATAGTTTACAGTTCTAGAAAAAAAGCGAATGGTATTTTATTTAATAGAAACCAAATGAATTGAGTCCCATATTTTTAAAGTAAAAAAATGCAATTTTGGATATAACTCTGTACTTGTAACACTTAGACCAAATAACAACAATATATTCAAAAATTGCTGTATAAATTCTCAGTTGCTTGCTATCACTTTTTTTTTGTTTTAATAAAAAATGAGATATCCTAAATTGCCGTTTCCATAAGAATTAATGCAGCCCAACTTTCTTGTAGAATTTCTCGTTTACTCAAAGTTTTATTGAGAACTTTGCCTTTTTAACTTTATTTTCATGAATTTTTCGAATGTCTGTAACTTAAATTTCTCTATTTTTCGATTGCATTTGATCACAAAAAGTCCATTAACTTGAACTTTTGCTATAAATCGGTAAAAACCCCTCAGTTTACTAAATAAAGGGGGTTTAGTATACTGTGATTAATTTAGCATTTTGTAATTTTTTTTAGATACATACTTAATTAAGCTCAAAGTGTTACTCTTAATTGAGAAACCCCCTTTTGTTTCACTTATTTTTTATTTTTAAATTAATTTGAGTCTTCTGTGATTATTAACGAATTTTAATACATTTTAAAAGTGAGTTAAGCTGGGATGGCTTTGATAATGATGGAATTTGCGAGTCATAATCTCCTAAAGCAAAAAAAAAAAAACAGCTTACTTTGAACAAAATGTGAAGGTCATCAGCGATAGTTTTGAGTGGAATCAAAAAGAAAATTGTAGCTTTAAAATATGATTGACATACATAAGTACACCACATTCATGCAATTAAAGTTACTTACAAATCAAAATGGAATAAAATTATGTCAACGAATGATTGCTTCGTTTATATACCTCCTTGTAATTAAATAAAACAGTAAATTCACAATTTTTGCTTTGGTTGGTCGTAGTTTCTCTAACTGAACCTTTCTTCCTACATTTCGGGCAAGTTGTACAAACTTGGTTCAGCCTCGGATCAGAAATTTATATCGCCGATTTCGGTGCATTAGCAGTGGATCAACTCTGGTTCAAGGATGGATTTAGCTATTTCAACTCTAGCTATTTCAACTTTAGCTATTTCAACTTTAGCTATTGAACCTAGAACCAGTGCTAAAATAAATTTTACCACCGAATTCAGAAGATAGAAGTTGCTGAACCACGGATTAAATATTTGTACAACTGGCCCTTAAAGAGTTTGACTTATGGAAATTCCACTGTCCAATGTATCATCACAACGTTAAATATAATACAAACATTTAATACATTATAAACATTAGAACTAAATATACTATATAATTTACTATTTCTACAGTCAAAGTAAATATTTTTACCTGTGTGTTATATTGTGCCATTGATACAAATCAGACAAAATATACACATTGAGACCTTTCCTATGACACATGAAAAAAAACCTTTCTCCAAATGAAAATTTTGCGATCACTATTTTATCTTTAAAGCCGCTTAAATCGATTTCGTAAGATCGAAAATGAAATGAAAAAACGCAAAGTTCTCGTTTCGTTGTCGCGCAATATTGTGAATCAGGCTAAAATTAAATTAATAAATAAAAATTTAAATAAATTCTTCCACGAAATTCCTTAAATAGCCTTCGCTAGGGCGTGAAAAGTTCGGTCTAGCCGACTTTTTCTTTCCGTGTTTTTTTTTTCAGTTTACCTATCATTAATTTTAAATTAATCAAAATCATAACAAAACTTTTATAACAAAACATTTTATTTTCGTAGTCGGGAATTCGGCTTCTTGCGGCTGGGTGAACCAGAACATGGAAGAAAAAGAAAGCTTGTTAATAAAGTGATTGGCGTCCTCCAGGATATACTCATTCTTGCGCGGTGCCAGCAAGAAGAACGCAAAATAACCACAAACAATAAACGCGAATCGAATAATGATGATGACAGTGATGATGAAGCTGCTGGTACTGCTAAATCTGCTGTATCGGCTGCTCTACAAGAAATAACCGTTAGTGATACAAAAATTGAAATCCCCGATGAATTGCAACAACAATTATTACAACCCCCACCACAACCGCCTTCACCACCACCGCCTTCTCAATTTTCTTCGCGCAAAGAAATCAAACTTGAATTGGACGACTATGACTCACAGACCCAAAATTCTCAACTAACGGATAAAGCATCTTTAGATTCGGCAATAATTATAGAAAATAAATCTATAAAACCAGAACCAGAAGATTTGGAAGTGGAAGCAATATCTAAAGCTGCTACTGCCGAACCCGATGAAGATGGTGAAAAACAAGATGAGAAAGATAATAAAGAACTTATTTCGAAAGAATTAAACGAAGATGATATTGAATTGAATCCATTGACTTATTGTAAATTAGGACATTTACATTTGCTATTGGAAGAATATGATAAAGGTAAAAAATCAAGTGGTTTCAGAATTATGTTCTAATATGAGGGTTTGTGTTTTATTATTTTGCAGCATTATCAGCATACCAGAGATATTTTGCAGCATGCGAAGCAGATTACTGGCAGAATCATGAATTTCTCTACGGACTGGGAATGGTTTATTTTCATTTTAACGTCTATAAAAAGTAAGTAATAGTTTTAATATTGATAAATAGGTATTTCTATTTGTTTCAACAAACGCAAAGTTTTCAGACCACAATAAACATGATATCTTTTGACAGCTTAAAACAAAAATATAGTAAAAATTGACTAAATAACTAAATATTGATTACAAATTGGGTCAAATGGTTATTATCAAGCAGCAACTAAAAGTAAAACTTAGTAGTAAAATTATGTAATAGACGGATTATGTAGAAAACTTAACGAATTTGCATAGTAAAACAAAGTACCTCATCACTGCGTACAGGGAAATTAGGAGAAGGAATTCTAGAAAATGCCGGAGCAATGACTTCCTTTATAAGAAATAGACAGGATATAAGACTGTAAGCTTTAAGAAATGCAAGATCTCAAAACAGTCTGATTTTTTAAAGGGTTTAAACTTTTCAATGATCTACCAAATAATGTTAAACAACTAAGTAATAAGTTTGAATTTAAAAAAAGAAGTAATAAGTTTTGTGAAACAATCTATTTAACTGCCAATGCCATTGTAAATAACATATTATATTTTATATACCTATTATAATATATATTGTAATTATTAATAGCAAATTCAGCTAAATAAATTGGGAGAATTCTCTCGTTAAATATGTAGCACCCTGAATATCTATCAACTTGAATAGGAATAAAACCTAAAAAATGTAATCACAGGTCCCCTACGGACCACTCTGCTAAGAATCTATGTCAGCATTCTTGACTCAGTAAATAGTGCCAAGAAAAACACCCAATCCATACAACTTACTTGGTTGATTAAAGGTTTTCCGATCCGCTTCTGACGCACAAACTCTAACACGCTGTCTTCAGTTGTCTAAAACTAATGCTCTGGAATGTGCTATTGCTTGATCTTTGAAGTATTGGTTTGTACTTGCATACTGTCTCGTACCGGGCAGCTGGGACTGGAAGACCATTAATACTCAAAGAGTTCTCTATTATACTTCATAAATATTATACTTCATTCACCCCTCTTGCACAAAAAATATAATATTCGTAAAAGAATATTTCAAGAGTTCAATACTAAGGCACCATTTCTGCGTATAATCCAACACATTTTGCATTTTGAACTTCTTTTATAATGGCTTAAACAACGGTAAAAAAATAACTGATTAACTTTTGGATCGGTCACCTTATATTTAAGTAGAAAGTCAAAGAACTGATAGAGCGAATATGCTTGCAAATTTTACAATTTAGATTAATAGTGTGCTGCAAAAAAATTAATAAAAAAATTTGTTTCCACGTTTCTATATACCAAGAACTAATAAGCTGGCAAAGGAAAGAAAAATATTAATTTTGATTGATAGAGAGTGCTTCCGCAATTTTGTACGATGGACAAGAAGTTAACATGACTTTTGCAAATAATTTGAAATCCTTCAAGCACCCCGCTGCTATCGTTAATACTAATATTTCCTATTGTAGACCTATCATTTAATATAACGTTAATTTTCTACAATGCGGGTTGCAACGAAATGGTGGTTACTTATTAATAAGTATGATTGAGTTGAACATAATTTTTTCTTTCAGTTTGTTTATTTTTTTTTTTCTGAATGCATGCCAATTTGTTTAAATTAATGTTTAAACCACTGACCCATTAAAATAATATTTTTTGTGGAAAATTTTTAACAGGTACTCAGATTTTTTGAGATTTTAAATTGATATTCATTCAAACTTAGGAAAAAACTAGTGTTTGCCACTTCAACATTATGAAACCTTAAGAGTTAGAAGGGGTTAAGTGACATTTTTGAAAAGTTGAACATTTTTCAGCGGATATCTAAAGGTGTCACAACTTCTTCAATTGTTTTTCCTCTAGTGTCATTAGTTCAGAAGCTTTAGACTTGTTTTCTAAATCTTTTTCATTTTCTATCAAAAAGTTATAATTATTGTAAAACTTTAAACGACGCGACGATTACTCAAAACTCGATAATTGTCTCAACGCTTCATAGTTGATAATTGCCTTTTTCATCATAAATATATGTATAAATTAATTTCACTGAGATAAAATAATTAAATCAAAAAAAGTGGGTATTGGTAGCACTCGTCATGAGAGATGAATCAGCATTACATTTTTGTCTTTTTTTTCTCTGACTGAATTGACTACAATTTCGTTCAGACTATGCGTTTTGTATTAATTTGATGTTTTAGTAGAGTAACTAAAGCAAATTATTAGGGAACCCGGCCGAACAGCTCTGATTCTGACGATTTTTTTTTCAAACGTAGGTAATTAAAAATACTTTAAAGTCTATAGATTAAAAATTGCCGATGTTGCCGTATTGTTTTTTTAAATTAAAATTGAATTTTTTTTCAACAAAACCATTTTTTTTTGCTTAAATTTCGTAAAACAAATGATAGCAAAAGATTCTCTAGGAGGTAATTTAAGGAAAAAAAAATATAAGGGAGTAAAGGACAATCTTCCATCGTTTAAGCGATAAATGCTATTTTCTCATAGTCTGACTTCAAACACAAAAAAAAAATATTTTGAAAACAACGTCAACACCTACAATATTTTAAAATACATTTTTAAAAAGCCAGAAGCTCATTCTTATCTCTTAAATGTAAATCCTCTTAAAAAATGGTCCTCAAACTCAGAATTAAAAAAAAAAAATGTTATTAAAAAAATTGAAAATGACTTTTTTCCAAACTTTTTCTAATAAAATATGAATTTATTTTAAAAAAATTTTTGGCAATAAATATTATCAGTTGAATTTCGAAGCAGAAAAGGTAATATATATCACACTTTTGAAAAAAAAAAAAAAAATTAAAAATTACTTCAATTTCAATGGGTTTTTTTGATAAATTTAATAATAAAATAATTAATTTTCTCAAAGACTTTGGTAAATTAGAACATTAACTTCCATCAGTAAGGGTTATTAAATGAATAAAAAAATTTTTATATTTAGATGTTGAACTTAAAAAAAAAATAAGTGAAATTTTTTTTCAAAACTTCTATTAAAAAAAGTTCTTTGAAAATGAAATACTTTTTAATTTTTTTCATAAACCGTAATACATATTGACATTTCCTTTTATAATTTCAAATCATAACACTGGTTTACAAGGGTTTTGTTGCCGAAATAAAAATATACTTTTCTGAAGGTTTTCGGTGTGCTGAACTCGAATCAAAAACAACTAATCAGCTTCCGTTTTTGAGATATTACCGTTATAAAATGCAAAAAAACGTTTTTTTGAGTTCTTCGGATATTATTCTTTTGTATAAGGAAAGTTGTTTGAGCATATAAAGTAAATATAAAGTAACGGTTTCTATAAGAACTGTTTTCCATCTTTCGATACCTGTTTAAATCTTTTCAATATCTTTTGTATTGCCCGAGATATCTTAAGCTGAAGTCAGTGGGTTTGGCTTCATATATCATAAAGAAGATAATGACGTTTTAAAATTTATAAAAATACCAAACAAGTGAGGATATCTCGAACAGTAAAAAAGATATCGGAAAGATTTAAACAGATTTAAAAAGGTGGTAAATAGTTCTTATAAAAACAGTTACTAAATATGCTCAAACAATTTTCCATATATAAAAGAATAAGGTCCGAAGTGCTGCATTTTCTAACGGTAATATTTCAAAAACGGGAGCTGATTAATTTTTTTTACTTCGGATTCGAATTCAGTACAATGAAAACCTTCAGAAAAGTATATTTTTGTTTCGGCAACAAAAAAAAGTTTAATTTTGTTAACCAGTGTAATAAATGCGGCCAACAAAATTTGAAAACAAATGCATTTTATATTACGAAAAAGTTTTATAAACGACATGTTAACATTTTTTCAATATTTTTTTTTCAAAAATCTGAGTTCAGTTACCATTCTTTCAAAAGCTCTTAATTCAATTAACTTAATTTTAATTTTACAGATATGACTAAGCTTCTAGCTTTTTAAAAATGTATATTTAAATATTGCAGGTGTTGCCGTTGTGTTCAAATATTTTTTTTTGTGTTTGAAGTCACTTAATAAAAATTGCATCTATCGCTTGAATGATGGAAGATTGTTCCTCACTCCCATATATTTTTTTATTTTGGCATCAATTAATTTATGAAATTTAAGAAACATTTTTGAAAAGAAAATTGTTTTGTTCACAAAAATCTTCAATTAAATTTAAAAAATCAAAACGGCAACACCGGCAATTTTTAATCTATAGACTTTAAAGTATTTTAAATTACCGACGTTTGAAAAAAAAGATCATCAAAATCTAAGCTCTTCGGCCGGGTTCCCTAACATTGCCAATTTTTGACCTTTAGTTACTCCCCTATTTGTTTATTTTTGAATTGAAAATTTCTTTAGTGTCGTAGTGATTTGCACAATGAAACGAAAAAACGACAGGAAAAATCAATTGATTATAACTTTTTTGTTTTAATAGATAGATAATCTCAGTTTCAAATTTCGACATGGTTGGCTTTAAAAAATTCTTACTTTTTTTGTGGGCATGGTAGAAATATGATTGAAGTGTCATATAAAAGGTGAAATAATAAGGTTTCAGATGATAAAACTTTATTTTAACTTGTCATAAAAAAATGGATTTAATGGTGTTAGAAGAAAAAAAAATGTTGTTTCCATTTTTTATGAAAAATGATTGTTTTGAATAATATACAGCTGCGAGCAAAAAAATAGCAGCGATTTGAAAAATATTTTGAATAAAGCATTAAACATTAAAAGAGCTTTGATTTTGGAAATTTTTTAAAGTAAAACTCCCTTGTTTTATTTAAATTTAATAGAAAAAGAAAATCACTGCTATTATTTTGCTCGCTTTAATTTGAGGCTTATTTTGTCTTTGGATTATTATTATTTTTTAAGGTTTCACTTCTACGACTTGTGAATTGCACACAAGATTTTTGTTTCGAATTAATAAACGGCTGGTAGAGTATTAGAACCTTCCCATCAAAAACATGTCGCTTTGTCGCCTTGTTGCCATGTCAGCTTGTCGCCATGTCGCCTTATCGCCATGTCGACTTGTCGCCTTGTCGCCATGTCGCCTTGTCGCCAGGTCGCAATGTAACTCCCAATATATATGGCTGCGATTTTTTTTATTATTTTTCTGATAACTGTCACCACCTACCCTATCTACCGTTTTCGTTTCGACGTTAACTGTATACTGTTAAATCAAAAACAAAAATATTATTATTATTATAATTTATTAACATAAAATTAAAATTTACATGTTAATGTATATACAAGTGCTAGCTGCTTAGAGCTTCTGACTCTTAAATGAAAAAAAAATAATATTATATAAAGTACTTTATAATATAATTACATAATTTATAAAGAAAAAAAAAATATTTTTAAATGTTTAAATTTCAATGTTGTGTGATTTGATAAATTTGTATAATTTTTTGATATTCTCAGAATCTAAGTTTTTCAAGATCTCTTCTACTGATGACGTTTCGTTGTAGATGCTGGTGTTGGATGTCAATGATTTGCATGCTCCTATCCCAAGAATGTGTTTCAAATCTATTGTTGTTTGACAAAGAGTGCATGTTGGTGGGTTTGTTTTTTTAAGAAGATGTTGATGGGTGAGTGCAGTGTGTCCTATACGGAGTCTGACCATTACAGTGTTCATCTGTCTGGAGGTGGTGGTTGGGTAATATGGTTTGATTTTGTCGATGTTGATTGATTTGTATGGGTGTTGATAGTTGTTGTGCCAATCAGTGAGTTGTTGTTGTGTAAGTTTGTTTTTGGTTTCGCGCAGAAGATCACGTTTGGTTATATTGGCGATCGATTTGACTGGCGCAGAGTGAGCCTCATTGGCCGCCTTATCAGCATGTTCATTACCGGTAATACCGACATGTCCAGGCAACCACATTAGTTTTGATTTATTCTGATGTTTTATCAGCAGATCTCTTATTTTACTAATTATAACTGTTGTGTTGTTTGGATTCAGAATTGCGCTGAGGACTGCACGACTATCTGAGCATATAACAAAATTGTTGTTTAGCTTTGTCATTATAGTTGCGGTTTCAAGGATCGCTGATGCTTCGGCGGTAAAAATTGAAGCTATATTGTCTAATAAACCTATAGATAGCAATGAACCATCTTCGTAAGTTGATGCGAATGATGTGCTGTATTGGGTTTTAGAGCCGTCGGTGTATACAAATTTCCAACCATTCGACTTCAATAAAGTTGTTACATCTTGAAATAATGCTCGGTACATTTTGCTGGATGTATTACCCTTTGTGTAGTCTGCCAAATCCATGATAAAAGATGAGTTTTGAATAGACCAAGGTGGGAACATTGGGAAGTATTTACTGTTTTTCACAACAGGAAGTTCCATTGAATTTGCGGTTTTTATTGCGATTGATAGAGCTGATGGAATACGCTTGGGATATTTTGCTTGCAAGATTGATTTAACATCATCATTTATTATGGAGCCTTGTGTAAATGACAGTTTTACATATAGTTTAACTCTGCTTTCAAGAATGCGTTCATCGACTGAAGGAAGTCCAGCTTCCGCCATAATATTACGTATAGGACTGGTGGGAAAAGCGTTTAAGCATCTACGAACTGTTTGGTGATATGGGGCTTTGATAATGTTGATTGTTGTTTTTGGGGAGTTACCATAGATAAGAATACCATAGTCAATCTTACTTAGTACCAGAGATCTTGCAACGTTACATAGAGTGTTTAGATGAGCATTAGATTTACTACAT
The DNA here is from genome assembly GCF_945859705.1 of Episyrphus balteatus. NCBI lineage: Eukaryota > Metazoa > Arthropoda > Insecta > Diptera > Syrphidae > Episyrphus > Episyrphus balteatus. Next base: position 29,410,422 of record NC_079134.1, on the reverse strand, counting down.
GATAAGTATTTAACGATGTTAGCCCTAGCAGCTAGACTTTTTTTTAACTCAATGCAATGGTTTTTAAAATTATATCTATCACTAAAAATAATACCTAATATACTTAACGTATTTACATTTTGTATGTTTACATTATTGAAGTTAAAAGTATTTTTTTTGCAAGATGTTTTACGACATATATGTAATGTTTTGCATTTGTCTACAGATAATTTTGCTCCGGAATTATCGGACCAAGTTAAAATGTCTGAAAGAACGTTAGTGAATATATTTTGTTGTTCTACAAGACTGTTATGCCTGCATAAAATGTACACGTCATCGGCATAGATACAATGATCAAGTTGTGAATAGTTTGATATTATAGAGCTAATTTCATCAAAAGCAATCAGAAACAGAACCACTGACAGTGGAGACCCTTGGGGGATACCGTTCTGTAAAGAGTAATATTCAGAAAAGCAATTATTTGTTTTGACACAAATTTTTCTATTTGTCAAAAAAGATTTAATGTACTGAAAAATCTTCGGGCCTATACCCCAGGCTTTAATTTTGTTTAAGACTTGATGTATACCAATTCTATCGAAAGCCTTTTCGAAGTCAAGTGACAAGATAGTCACATGGTTTCGAGCCGATAGAGCTTTTGTAACATAATAATCGAGGTGAAGGAGGGCGTCGTCACAGCCTTTGTTAGCTTTGAAAGCTACTTGATTGAAGCTTAAAAGGTTTTTGGATTCCAGAAACCAAAGCAGTCGTTTCGCAACAATTTTTTCCAATACTTTAGAAGCACAGGGAATAAGTGATATTGGACGGTACTCGTTAACACTCGTGTTTATTTTTTTTGGTTTTGGTAAAGGCAGAATGGTTGCTAACTTCCAGCTTTGTGGAATGATACCAGTATCAAGAATGTTATTGTATAATTGTATAAGTCTAGATTTAGCTGTTGTTGGAAGGTTTTTCAGCATCGGATAAGAAATCCGATCCCTGCTGGGAGTTTTGCCTTTTAATTTGGAGAGGCAGCTTTCGAGCTCGATTTTTGAAATTGGTGTTTCAATATGTAGAGATTGAGAAGAAAGGTAATTAGTATTAAAAGGTGAATTCAGTGATTGAATTTTATTAGTTCTGAAAGACAAAGAAAAGTTTTCATCGTTGGAGAGATTTGACCACGTTTTTGCGAAAACGTTACTTATTTCGCTCGGGGTAGTGATTTTTTTACCTTGGTCTTCTATACACATTATAGAGTGCGGTGTATAAGAACCTGTTAGACAGCGGATTTCTTGCCAGATTTTAGAGGGAGAAGATGTGGGGTTTATTGATGATGTAATTACATTAAATTTATTTGCCTTTGAAATTTTTAATTCCCTACGAAATTTAGCATTTGATTTTTTAAATGCGAGAAGGTTAAGCTGGTTAGGATATTTTTTGAAAAGTTTCCATGCCTTGTTTTTTATTTTTTTTAATGAGTTGAGCTCTGAATTCCACCAAGATACCTTCCGACTTGGAGGTTTTGGCGAATTTTGGGGAATTGAGAGGTTGGCTGCAGATCTAATCGCTTTAGTAAGTCGAGCTGTCTCTTGATTAATGTTTGAGGAAGTGTTCGTGCACGATAAATTTTGTGTGATATGGTGTTGAAAAACGGTCCAGTTTGCAAGATCAGTTTTAAACTTGGGAGTAACACGATACTTTTCGAGTGTTTGACTAGATGTTAATGTCGTTATTATAGGGAAGTGATCACTGTTGTAAAGATTTTCTAATGCGATCCATGATATTTTTGGAAACAATGTAGGGGAACAGGTGGTTATGTCTATATGTGTGAAGCTTTGATGGGTGGAAAAATGAGTAGGGGAGCCATCATTGAGAATTATGAGATTAGAGTTAGATACAAACCTTTCTAAGATCGCACCTCTACAGTTAGTTACGGGGGAGCCCCAGAGAACGCTCCATGAATTAACATCGCCAGTTAAAATAACTGGCGTGCTTATTTGGTCAGTTATATTAACAAGATCATTGATGGAAAACGACTGATTAGGATGTATATATATCGATATTATGGTAAAATTACATGGGAGTTGAATTTCAACTGCTAGTGTAAGAATGGGAGAATTAATCACCTTTAGTTTATGTGGTATACCTTTTCTTACTAAAATAGCTATTCCTTGTTTTGATGTTACGTTTTGTGGTAAGTTATGAAAGTAACCTTCATATATTTTTGGTATATTCGGTTTGAAATTGGCTGCGCAGTGAGTTTCTTGAAGAGAAATCACACTTGGCATGTATTCTTTAATAAGAATACACAACTCATTGTAGTTATTAATAAAACCCTTCATATTCCATTGAAGGATTTTGGTTTTTTCTTTAGTTATGTAGGTGGACATTGAGTCATTTTGTATTAAATTGGTGTTGTCGTTATTGGGGTGATCAGTTTCTTGACTCCGCGGCTCGGATGTTGAGGCAACCAAGCTCTCTGAAGAGCTCGGTTGACTCAATTCCCGATCAGCGGAGTCAAGTAGTGGTTCGATGTTAGTGTAGTTATAGCATATCGACATCTTGTGGGTCTGGGTTTTCTACGTAGTATTTATGTTTTTCAAGCAAAGCTTGAGTTCCTTTTGAAATAGGGGATTGAGATTGTTTATTAGATGTGTGGGTTTTTGATTTTTCAGATGAATCGGGCTGTGTGGTAATAGAGTTGTTTGGGTTTGTTTCTGAAATTTTGGAAAAATCAGGTAAAGGAGTTGGATCGGATATTTTTGGTTCTTGAGTTAAATTAAGATCTTGTTTCTTATGATTGTTTAATTTGGGAGAAGTTGGATGATAATCATTGGAAGTGGTGGATATAATGGTGTTTTGAGGTATATTTATGGCAAGGCTATGAATTGTGGAATTTGTACTGTTAGTTTTGGTGCTTTCAGAGTTTAAAGTTGATTTTGCTGTGTTAGTTTGATTAGACTTATGAGAGTTTTGTTCACTTTCTTTATTTAGAATTTGTGCTGCTGAATCATCCGCGTTTTGCTTTGTTTTTTCGGAAAATAACTCTGATGAGGATGAGAAATGAGCGGGGATGTTATTTTGTTCTCTATGAATTTTTTTAGCTTCAGCCATTGTGCATTTTTTGTGGGTTTTTATTGTTAGGATTTCTTTGGCTTCTTTATAAGCAGGGCAAGTCTTAGAAGAAGACGAGTGAGCTTGTGAGCAATTTGCACACATAGTTTTAGTGCAAGGTTGAGGAGTGTGCGGAGGGAGACTGCAAATATCGCATTTTGCTTCACCAGTACAACGTTTACTCGTGTGACCGAGAAGTTGACAACTACGACAGCGCATTGGATTTGGTATGTATTCAGTGACTTTTGCTTTAAAAAAGCCAATGTCAACTGTTTTCGGGGTGTAGTAGAGGTTGAATGTAAAGAGAATTAAACCGGTTTCTCTCTGCTTGCCATCCACGTTTTTGGTAAATTTATAAACATCTTTAACTCCTTGACATTCCATTTCTTCAAGTATTACGTCTTTTGGGGTGTTAATCAAACAAGGGGCATAGGCAATGCCCTTTGACTCGTTTAGTTTGTCATGCAATTTTACAATTACTGGACAAGTTTTGGCAAGATTGTCAACTTTAAGGAATGTTTCCGCAATTTTTTCTGTTTTAACTAAGACAAGAAGGTTGCCGTCACGCAATTGAGAAATTTGATCATATTCTTTGGATATATTGTCAATTGATTTTTTTAATAGGAAAGGATTGAGGGACGATATGGGCTTTTCATTTGATTTGGGAGAGATCACTATAAATTTGGGATTTTTTGTGTTTGTTGAAGTTGGAAGTTCGGGGTAAGTATATAAAGGAGTTGGGGTTATATTGGATTTATGTTTTTTATTGGGTTGGGAAAAGGATGAATCCACATCAAGCGGCAAATGCCTGTAACGGGATCCACCTAGCCCCGCGGGACCAGGCATTTTAAAGACGTTAGATAGCACTCACACGTGTATTTTTCTTTTCAAGCAAAAGAGAAAACGAAAATGATTGTTATTCAATAAGAGAAATGTGGTATAACGGGAGATACCGGTTTGCGCAAAGTAGCACAAAATAAAAATCACACAAGAGACTACGAACGATGCTTTCGGTTCGATGGCTAGTCGGTGACTGAAAAACAAAAAATATTTCTTATGTTGATTGAACTTTATTGCTTGTACATATCTGAACTCCCCTAAACCTAGCCTACTAAGGCCGTGTGTTGATTGAGTTAATATTTAAGGTTAAGTTTTCATCTTCGTTAAAATTTTAGCCTTCTCTACAGGAGGATACATTTAAACCTATTTTATTCACAACGCTAGTGTCAAAATTAAACCTAGGTTAAACTTGTCACCTAAATTTTAACGCAATTAAAGCACCTCTTAAATGTTTTTTAAGATATTTTATATTCCATTTCTGCTACTGAAGAGTTCACAAAAAGTATTTTTTCAATCACGATTCATGAACTCAAAACGGCGAAAATTGAAATGTTGAATATGAAAAACCTTATGATAATTTTTTGTCTAAAAAAAAATTTGAATAATATCTACAAGAAGTGCAAAAAATAAAGGTTTTACAAACAATAATATGCAACAACTTTAACAAAAATTCCTTGACTTCTTTATTTACTTATAAATATTATATTTGTGTGGAAAGTTCTATATTTTTTTACAGTTTTTCCTCAAAATACTATAATCGGTTCCGAAAATGTTGGGAACCCTAATAGACAGATAGGCACGACAGCCGGCAGACAGACAAACTGACAAAGGCTTAGATACACTGACTAGGGCTGTAAAAGTAATGACATGTATACGTTACTTTTGATACTAGTACCAAGTACCCGCATCAATAATATCGTTACTCGTTACTTTCGTATGTTTCGTATGTTTCGTATGTTTCGCATTTTTCGCATATTTCGTATGTTTCGTGTGTTTCGCATGTTTCGTTACTTTCGCATGCTTCGTGTGTTTCGTACATTTCGTATATTTCATGTATTTGATACGTTTCGTATGTTTGGTATTTTAAGTATGTTTCGTACATTGGTATAAGGGTGTACAAATTTTTTTTTTGAAAAAAATCAAAAACAATTTCTAAAATCTAAGCTACATTTTAAGGTCATAAACATTAAAATTAGTTGCGGCATTCTCATGTAATAAGAGTTTAAAGGTAGCTATATTGATTTTTTTTAATCAAACGTGGAAACTTTTTTGATTTTTTTCCAAATTTTTAGACAAAACTTTGGTAATTTTTTTGTTTATATTCTTTCAGTAATCTTATCACAATTCTTTAGAGACCTTTATTTCAAAAGTGCAAATCGCAGATCTCGAAATATTAACACTTCAATACAACCATGTCGAACAATTTTTCATTTATTTTTTCTATTAAGAGTGATTTTCAAACCTCGTTTTCTCTGCTTTTTTTTGTGTTGAAAATTTTGCACCGAAAATAAATTAATTTTTTGAAAAACCAATAAACTTTTGTACATTCTTAAGCTAAATATCAATACCATTAACACCAAGGCCATAAACAGATTGGTTGCGTCGTGGATATACATATTTCGGCCAAATAGAGAAAATACAAAAACGTCTCTTTTGATATTTCTGTATAAATTATCGAAGAGACAAAAGTAAACTCCAGATAATTATCTGCAGTAAGCATTCTGACTATGGTTACGATACCGACACGAGATGCGAAATGTGACAAATTGAGTGTATCACTTCATTTCATATCTCTTACATCGGATTTAGTATTGAAACTGGAATCGCGTCGTTACTCATATGTTTCGTATTTCGTATGTTTCGTATGTTTCGTTACTTCAGTACCCATTAACGAAACATATGAGTAACGATACTGTTTAGAAAGTAACGTTTCGTTACTCGTTACTGAAGTGAATACCCGCATTTTAGTAACGAATACATACGATTTGCTACAGCTCTAACACTGACAGATAAACAGACCGACTCACTGACAAACAGATAGGCAAACAAATAAACAGAAACAATTACATATAACAATAATATCATGTTTAATTGATTGTTTGTTTTGAGTTCAATTTTGTAGGAACCCTAGACTTGTTCCATGCTTTAACCATGTATAAAAAGCTCAGGAACTCAAATTACATAAAAGAAAATGGACAATGGCAACCCTTTTTTAAGCCGAGCCTCCTTCATTCTCATTTTTTGGATTATTGGCTTCTGTGGCTGTGTAATTTTGTTTTGTCTGTATGCGTTTACCTTAAGTTTATGTTTATAGTTTATCCCAGCCGCTTTCCACCACCCCCCCAAAACTCAACGAAGAAATATCCACAAACTATACAAAATAATGATAAAAGCACCACTTAACACAAACAGCTAGTCAGCCCAGCTACAATACAGTACAGACAGCAATAAAAATTAAAATCCAATTGGAATAAATATGTATTAGTGTATTCTACAATGTGGGTGTGTGCCAGCTTAGGGCCGATTCTGCCGATTCGATTATTTTAGCTTCTCTTTAATGTTAAAAACTCTTGAATTTTCAGTTTACAGAATTCGACCACATTGAGTGGACGTGTGTCTCGCCCGGTCCCGGAGTTAAAACTCCTATTAAAATTAAAAATAACAAAATCACTGCCTTTTTTCTAAGGACTTTAAAATATACAAATATTATATATACCGTAGTAATCCTTATATTATAACCTCCCAACAACACTGTCTACATGTTAAATATACATCTTTTAACCGTTATAACAACAAAATAATATATAAAATTAAAAAAGAACAATTTAATACAAAAATATTTATACCGAAATATTGTAAGCTAACATCGTATATCGTAAATTATACATAAATATAAAAAAATAAGCAATTTTTCATCTAAAATATCGTAAAATATCGAATATTAAGTAAAATCTCGTAGTTTTTTTCGTATGTCTGCCTGCCAACAATAATAAATTGTGTTCAATCAAAATAAATTAAAAAAATCGATGTCGAATTAAAAAAAAAAAGAAAATTAATGTTTTATATGAACTAGATACCTACACATACTTAAAAAAAAAAACATCAAGAAAAATCCATCGTTCCATTTGTATAAGACAAAAAAATCAAGTTGCACTTTACACGCGTATATCGTTTACGTTCTTATATTTACAATATTTACCGACCCCACTTTTTTTGTTTGATTGTATTGAAAATAATTGCTATACAAAAATTGTACTTTCTTTCAATGTATGTGAGACTCTCTTCCAATTGGAATAAAAGAGAGATCTATTAGATTTGTATTAGAAAAATAGAAGCAACTTTAGAAAAGTGTTTCCCGTTTCCCCTGTGCCCTGTATTTTCTTCAGGAAAGAAAAAAGTGCTCTCAAAATTTAAGAGAAACTAAATGCACCCACACAAGTGTAATCTCTCTTTAAAACCAAATATCATTTGTATACGGTGTCGTTAAGTGTTTTTTATTATTTTATTTATTTGAGTGTAGTTGTGTCGATTTTTATTTATTTACACATACACATATTTATATTTTGAAATTATATTCTTTTACGGTATTCTTTTGTGTTCGGTTTATTCGGCTGCGTGTTCTTTGCGTACGTGCATATTGTGTGTATGTGCTTTGCCTATGCGCACCGCGCTAGCGCTATCAAGAAGCATGATTTATCGTCATGCTGGCTATGAAGCCGTCGTCGATGTCTCGCTCTCGAATGTCGCTATCATGCTGTTTAGCGGGGTTTATGTAATAAAAATAATGAATAAATAATGCAATAAGCAGAGCGACGAAATAAAAAAAAAGCATAAAAAGAAGAAAACAACAAAATTTAAAGCAAAGACAAAGAGTATAATTTGTTTTTGTTTTATTTGTGGAGTGGAATAAAATACTTATAAATGTATGAGTGTGTTTAGATGAGAAGTAAAGAGAGAGAAATAAAAAAATCAACAAACAAAAATATATTTCACTACCTTACTTGATTTGAAATTGGATTTCATTTCATTCCTATTCTACTACTAAAAACAACAACAACAAGAATAATAATAATTCTTGTGTACTATTTTTCTTTATTACACACGTGTGGATTTTGTTTTTATTTATGAAGGTTTGTATATATTTTTTTTTTAATTTTATTTTCATTGCACATCAAAATAGAGGGTTGAGTTTTGTTTGGTTAGAAGGGAGATAATTTATTAGGTATATGTGTGAGCTTAGAGAACAAATAAGGGCTATCTCTATTCTATTTTTGTTTCTTGGTAAAGCTTCCTTATTGCTCTTGGATTAAAAAACAAGATAGGGAAATAAGAATAAAAAAAAAATAAGCTAGTTATACAGGAGCGCTGTCAAGTTGTAGAATTTTAAGGCCCACATTCATTTTTAAGTGCATAGGTACTTGTACACACCCACTCTATCTTTGCTAACCATTGATGAACTTTCTATTATGAAAGATTTAAAATATTTACATTAAGATGATCGATTGCTACTATCATCATATAAAAATAAAAGGTAGGGTAGAGTTGCTAGTAGCCGGCCCCTTAAGGATTTTTTCTCAAAAAATAAAGCACAGAAACGTCAAATATAAACATTTTCGAATAATTCTTTAAATAAAATTTACTTTATTTATTAATTTTTCGGTATGGTTAAAAAAAAGTTAATAATATTTCCCAAAAATATTTTATTTAAGTTTTTCTCTAAAAAAGTCCGATTCTCCTAAATCCGGCCTTTGTTTCCTACCTATTTTCGGCTATCTAGTGTCCTATTTCCGGCCACTGACTTTATTAGGTCAAGCTTAAATAAATTGAATGTTTTTTATTTAAATCTTTGTGTTTTAAGAATTTAGAAACAATTTTGATTGTTAATAAGTTATAACATTAAATGATTAAAAAATGTATCTATTTTTCCCCATTTTTTAAACTTTTATCAATAAAAGGGGGCCGAATACAGGAAACTCTTGAATTTCAATGCTTTTTTTTTGTGTTCTATCTCTGCCCCCCCCCCCCCCCCGTAAAATTACCAAAATTGGCAACTTTATCCTGTTTAAAACCTATTTTATTTAAAGAATAATATACATATATTTAATAAGAAAAACAACATTTCAAAGCATTAGATCGAAAATTGTTTCCACAAAACACTAATTACGATGGTGGATTTCGGCAGTAAAATTAAAAAAAACCACACCCGGTTGGATCACTTCACAAAAAGTTATTTTTTCTAAGAAAACTGAATAACAAGAATAATAAGAATATTGTTATTTTAGGAGGGACATTTAAAAGAACAGCATAAGAGCAAAAATTTGGAATAAATCCTACAAAATCACTAGTTATAATGATTTTTCTGAAAGGTGGCCGGCTACTGGAGACGGCCTTAATTAGGCAACTCTACCCTATCTAGATCTACTGGTAGTAAGATGCAAAATGCAACTTTGTCTAATAATGTCACTGTAGGGTCTTTAAAATATTTTGGTACTTTTCCTCAAATAAGAGAAAGCTCATTTATAAGTTTTATATTTTACGAGATCTGTTAAAACGTTCTTATAGCCCAGGAAAAATAGATTTTTTCAAGGAAAAATTTTGTAACAGGCTGATTTTTGGTATACAGCTTGGTGTAAGGACGATATACAATCTGTGAAAAGTCCTAGAGTTTGATCTGTCCGCCAAAAACGTAGGTGTTAGACAAAAATTATGTTCTACAAAATTGTAGCTGTCATTACATTATTTCAAACTATCCCATGTAATTTGATTAAAATAACATATCGACGGTTAAACTGCAAAACCTCGTAAGTCGTTTTTGGCTCTTTGTTTAGAAATCGAAAAAAAACCTCTAAACAATTTTAAAAAAATTAATTAATTTGTTTAATTGTTTTAAGAGGTTTTTTTCGATTTCTAAACAAAGAGTCAAAAACGACTTACGAGGTTTTGCAGTTTAACCGTCGCACAGTGGGTCCCGCCATAGGTCAAAAATAAAAAAAAGTAAATGTCAATTTTTTTAAATCCAATGATTAAACAAAGTTCTACAATCTCCCATCGAACCAAAACCAAAAAAAAAATTGACGGTTACCCTTTTTTTCATTTCTTAATAGCCATTCAAAGTCGGTATATAAAAAAAGGTACAGTTTTTTTTATCGCTGCAGTTATAAGGTGTGAACTTGCGATAGTGATAGCGGGTGTTAAAAATTGTGAACAGTATTAAATTGTTATGGATATTAAACGAGAAGGTTAATACTTTAAAACATAAATTATATTGTTAAATAACATTAAGGCTAATTGTAATGGGGCTCGTTAACGAAGCAATTTTAACCATTTTTATTTAGCTCAATTTTCATTAAATTAGAGATTTAGTTGGTTTGCCTTCGAGTGCCCTCTACAATTTAAGTTCTCAAATGAAGAATACCGTTCTACCTTTCGAAATAATAGCACCGTTTTTTCCCCTTTTTTCCCCTTTTCGAGTAATACGAGTTTAAATGACGATACACGGAGAAAAAAAAAAATACAACGTAAAACTAAAAAAATTCCTTTTTGGCACTATTATTTTTATTAAAGACTGAACTAGAGGGTAAGGGTAAAGTGCTCGACTGACAGGCAGGTCCATTTCCGGCATTAACCATTTTTTTTTTATTTTCAAAAAAAAAAAATTTTTTTTACCTTTTTTTATTTTTCTTGAAAATAACCAAAATTTTAAAAAACTGACTTGATGCATTTTTTGCAATAATAAATCATATAAAATGATAATACAGGTGTTTCATTAAAAAAAAATGGTCATTATATTTTTGACCGCACTTTGTATGGGAGGTGACCCACTGTGCGTCGATATATAAAAATATCAAGAAAAATATATGCGAGTTTGAAGTGATATAATTTCTAAACAGTGCATGATAAAAGAAAACTTTGTAGAGCAATTTTTTGTAAAATAACCTCAGCTACAATTTTGTAGAACATAATTTTTGTCTAAAACCTACCGTTTTTCAAAATAAAAACTGTTGTGACCTTTAACCCCTTATAATGGGAATAGCGGACAGAGAAAGCTTCAAGACTTTTCACAGATTGTTAGCCACCCTTACACCAAACTGTATACCAAAAATCAGCCTGTTACAAATTTTGTCCGTTCTTTGACAATTTTTCGCCTATTCCTACTGGATTATTATTTATATTTAACAAGCTCTCTTATAATGCTCTGAAATGGTTTTAAATAAGTCACGTACAGACAAATCTGCCTTTTATTATGTTTTCAGGCTTTAAGACCTGAAGTAAACCTGTCAGATTACATACAAACAAAGAAACTGTTAAGAAACTAAGATAAAAACAAGGATGTCACGTACAGACAAGTAATGTCATAATAAAAAAAAAATAATCTGTTAAACTGTACCTAAACAAACATTATGAAAATGTCAATTGACAAAACTGTTGTTTTTCCATACAAAGGATCATAACTAAATTAAATGGTAAGCTCGCTGAACGGCAAAGCAGGGGGCAAAACTAAAAAATCTCAACTCTTCAGAAAAGCTGTTTCCAAGTTTGTCAATTTTTCATACTATTTTCATAAAATGAAGAAAAAGAATCAGCTGTATGATAGGATGCAAAGCCTTTTAATTTACATTGAGATTAAAAAAAAAATGAAAAAAATGTATTGTTCGCAGTATACTGGCATTAAAAACTCAAAAAAACAGGATTTTTGAGTTATGCTTTGTCTCTCCGATTCACTTGCTTATGAGGTAAAGAAAATTCCTCCATTGCTGATTCTGCTGACTTTTTGATCTTCTCCCTCCTCATCGTATTATATATTTTTTATATACCAACAATAGCTCTAACCTTACAACAAAGAAACATGCTACTCATTAAAGAGTAGAGGCCCCAAGAAACTTTCCTGCTGTACACCGTAATTCTAGAACTCTACGTTGCCTGAGGGAAACCAATATCAGATTTAGTGGTTGTCGATCAAATGTTTATTTCAGAATCAACCAATACGATATGCAAAACCTCAAAGAAATTCCATAATGGTCCTAGTAAATTTAATTACAGCTATGTTTGATTTACGCATGACAAACTCGCCCTCGTCATTTTTACAAAATCAGATTTACCTTGGGACCCTAAATTCTTTAAGTTCATTGAACTTTTTGTTTTCATTGAATCACTAAAAGGTGATACACCACATCTGCTGATAATCGACAATTTTCTTCAAAACCATGCAAAGATAGTGTTAGAACTAAAAATAAAAATATTCAAGCAGAAAAAAGTATGTCAAGTCGGCATCTAGGATTTGATATCCATTCTCTAAACTAGGTTGAAGTGTTTTCTCAAGTGCACCCTTAAATTTGTATGGATAGGGTACTTTGATATGACCGTTACGAGAAATACTGTATCAAATCAATGTTTTTAAAAACAAACTACCTACCATTGTAATAAAAACTAGAAATGCTTATGAATAACATGGTACATGAATAATAAAAATCCATTAACCAATAGTGGCATTGAATCCATGAAGAGGATATTTTCCTTGTTTACGAATAAATACAGAAGTGTTAACGAATAAATATGAGGTCGTATTCCTTTCGTAATTTAGTAAACTGACACAGTTTGAACTTAAATTACGTACAAAGCTGTAGCTTGGTTTTGACAATGGGTGGGTGCTCCTATTCAGCCTATTTGATCTGCAGGGAAAGGAAACACGGCACTTAAAATTGGCCTTAAAATCTTCAAAGGATTTTTTTTCTCAATTATGAAGAACTCATTTGTATCTTAAAATTTCTGTCCACTCAGAACTTCTTTAAGTTGAAGGAAATCTTTATATACGCTGGATTTCTGAAATCAATACTATCAATTGCATACCTGTACCTGTTAAAGGAACACCTAATTTTCAAAAATACGCGTATATGTATTTTATGTCTCTCAAGTTAGCAGAGCAAGGTCAGCAGAACATATGTTTTGTTATTGGATCTTTTAGTGCTTATTAAGTGCTAATTAAGTGCCCCAAAATTAAATTAAGTGCTCCACTACTTTTGGAGAAAATTAATGTTCTGCTAACTTGATTTAAAGTTAGCAGAGCAATTACCCGAAAATGCCCTAAACTGCTCGTAGAAAAATCGGGTTTGGTATAATATTTAGGTGCTAATTAAGTGCTCTACGAATCCCAAACAAAATTTCCAAAAAAAAATTTATTTCCAAAAATAATTTTTTTTCTGTGATTTTCGAAAAATTTTTTTTTTTTTTTTTTCAAACTCTCTCAAATAATTAAGTGCTTAACTAATATAAGTTAAGTACCCCATTTCCCGAAGAATTTTCCTAGATTTTTCATTAAAAAAAAAATATTTTAATTTTTCATACAAATTCGTGTTCTGCTAACTTGAATTTTGATTTTCTCAAAAAATATTTTTTTTTTTTGACAAAATTCAAATGGAGTAATTAAGTAATTAATTTTAATGGAAAATCTCGGAAAATTCTTCCGAAAATGGGGTACTTAATTCAAATTAGTCGAGCACTTAATTACTCCATTTGACTATTGTCAAAAAAAAATTTATTTTTTGAGAAAATCAAAATTCAAGTTAGCAGAACACGAATTTGTATGGAAAATGACAATTTTTTTTTTTTTAATCTCGGAAAATTCTTCGGAAAATGGAGCACTTAATTGAAATTAGTCGAGCACTTAATTATTCAATTCGAATTTTGTCGAAAAAAGTGGAATTTTTTGAAAAAATCAAAATTCAAGTTAGCAGAACACGAATTTGTATGAAAAATTAAAATATTTTTTTTTAATGAAAAATTTTGGAAAATTCTTCGGAAAATGGGGTACTTAATTCAAATTAGTCGAGCACTAATTACTCCATTTGAATTTTGTCAAAAAAAAAATTATTTTTTGAGAAAATCAAAATTCAAGTTAGCAGAACACGAATTTGTATGAAAAATTAAAATATTTTTTTTTTAATGAAAAATCTCGGAAAATTCTTCGGAAAATGGAGCACTTAATTCAAATTAGTCGAGCACTTAATTACTCCATTTGAATTTTGTCAAAAAAAAATTTATTTTTTGAGAAAATCAAAATTCAAGTTAGCAGAACACGAATTTGTATGAAAAATTAAAATATTTTTTTTTTAATGAAAAATCTCGGAAAATTCTTCGGAAAATGGGGTACTTAATTCAAATTAGTCGAGCACTTAATTACTCCATTTGAATTTTGTCAAAAAAAATGTACTTTTTGAGAAAATCAAAATTCAAGTTAGCAGAACACGAATTTGTATGGAAAATGCAAATATTTTTTTTTAATGGAAAATCTCGGAAAATTCTTCCGAAAATGGGGTACTTAATTCAAATTAGTCGAGCACTTAATTATTCAATTCGAATTTTGTCGAAAAAAGTGGAATTTTTTGAAAAAATCAAAATTCAAGTTAGCAGAACACGAATTTGTATGAAAAATGAAAATATTTTTTTTTAATGAAAAATCTCGGAAAATTCTTCGGGAAATGGGATACTTAACTTATATTAGTTAAGCACTTAATTATTTGAGAGAGTTTGAAAAAAAAAAAAAAAATTTTTTTTCGAAAATCACAGAAAAAAAATTATTTTTGGAAATAAATTTTTTTTTGGAAATTTTTTTTGGGATTCGTAGAGCACTTAATTAGCACCTAAATATTATACCAAACCCGATTTTTCTACGAGCAGTTTAGGGCATTTTCGGGTAATTGCTCTGCTAACTTTAAATCAAGTTAGCAGAACATTAATTTTCTCCAAAAGTAGTGGAGCACTTAATTTAATTTTGGGGCACTTAATTAGCACTTAATAAGCACTAAAAGATCCAATAACAAAACATATGTTCTGCTGACCTTGCTCTGCTAACTTGAGAGACATATGTATTTTGCCCAGAAACGACATTGGACTCATCAGTTATTAGACCATACTATCTTATCTGGGCGATACACGTATATTGAAATTATATGAAAGAAAATTCTTTCAATTAAAAAAAAAATCTTGTATTCTTTCTTTCCACAATGAAATGGTCATACCCATATGATCATTTGGATGAAATTCCACAAGTAAACTAAACTGACATTATGAATAGTATAATAGTATACCTACGTACATTAGTACATCTCTGTTAGTCACGTACACCATTTTTGCAGTATGTGGCGCCACACCATTCACATTCATTCTCGTACAACACGTCTGAAATAGAAAACAAAACAGCAGCAACAACAACAACAACAACCGGGAACGCCAAAAAAACATTACGTATAGTATTATAGGTTAGGTACCTACAAAAACCGTTCAAGGTTTGAAAACATACTCGTACATATACATAAGTTTATATATTTTTTTTTTCCTGTTGACAGTTCTAGTTGACACTTGACAATTACATAAGGAATATAATATCGGGGGTTTGGTTTTTCTTCAGTATAGTGCACGCACCGGCAACACCCTCTCCAAGTTGAATTACTTGTTTTTCATGCGAATGGAATTAGAGAGGAAAACAACACTGACATCCACACAAATTTTGTGTGTTGAGTTTGTTTTTTTTTCCTTCAAATAGGAGACTGTGTCAAAAAAATTAGAAAAAAAAATGTTTATAGGGTGTTCCAATTAGAAAGAAAAACTACGAAATGAATGAAGCATAAGAAAAAAATAACGGCGAACTGAGGGAAATAGACCCCTCTCCCATAAGAATTTTTTCTTGTCTCGGCCGAACCTAAACTTTCTAGTTTTTTGACAAATTCCTCCTGGATTACCCTATATTTATATTACTAAGAAATAATTAAGTTAAATAAAAAAAAGAAAAAAAAAATTAAAATAAAATATAAAAAAAAAAATTAAAATAATAAAAAAAAATTAAAATAAAAAAAAAAATTATTTAAATTATAATCATTTTTATCAAAAAAACAAAACCGACTTCAATGCATCGAAACTGGGTTTTATGGTTTTTATCATAGTTTATACAGCCCGAACCGGACGAAATGGGACCACACTGCAGGCACCAGCTTTCCAATACAAAAAGAATTATCAAAATTGGTTCACTTAGTCCAAAGTTATGAGGTAACAAAAAAAAAAAAATATACGGACGAATTGAATACCTCCTCCTTTTTGGAAGTCCATAAAAAACAAATAATTAAAATAAAAAAAAAAAATTGAATTAAAATAAAAAAAAAAATTGAATTAAAATAAAAAAAAAAAATTGAATTAAAATAAAAAAAAAAAAATTGAATTAAAATAAAAAAAAAATTGAATTAAAATAAAAAAAAAAATTGAATTAAAATAAAAAAAAAAATTGAATTAAAAAAAAAATAAAATAAAAAAAAAAATTAAAATAAAAAAAAATTTAAATAAAAAAATAAAAATAAAATAAAAAATAAAAAAAAAAATAAAAAAATAACAAAAATAATTAAATTAAGAAGTAAAAATAAATATAAAAAAAAAATACACATTTAGTTGATATAAATAGTTTAAGTTAATCAAGTAAGGAAAGTGCTAGGGTTTTTTTTTTAATAAGATTTAGTTGCTAGAATGATGATTTGAACGATGATTTTTGATTTGTATCCATTTCTCGAGTTGGCGAAACGATTTTTGAAAAAAGTACTTTTTGTGAGATTTTGAAATTTTTAGTACCTACATATTTATGTACACTGTGGTGTATGCGTAACTTTTATTTTTCATTTGTTTCTTTGATTATCTCCTAAACGGTCGGTAGAAAATCGATAATATTTGGCATGTATGTATATAGAACTTGAGGTGATTAAAGATTAAAAGATGCGTTTATCACAAAATTTGAGCGTTTTAGACGATTTTTCATTTTTCAGACTTCGTATACAAAAAATTTGCTCTAAAATTTTTTTTAAAGGTGGATAAACGAAAATTTTGGGTGGACAAACATGTAAGACAAATTTGGCTCGAAAATTTTGAGGTCGCAGTTCTGGCTTCATGGAAATAGGGTACTGCCTCTTGCAAGGACTTCTCGTACCACGGGTACAGGTTTTCATTGGCAATCCAATAGCTTCTCTAGCAAGCTTGTCCAGTTACTTGACCTCTCACCACTAATAACGGCCAAGATTGAGATAACATTTTGTATTGATGTAATGTTTTTTTTTAACTCTCAATCGTCGCAATCTATGAAGCGAATATACTTTTGGTAAAGCATTTCAAAGAATTTTATTTTGTTGCTAAAAACAGTGGCGTATGTCAGTGACTCGCAGAAAGTTTTTGTATTTTTTTTTTTTACAATTCTGTCGGTGATAAAATACTCTTTTATGATGCCTAGGTTATTTTTAGACACAACAAAAAACAATAGTTAAGTCCCACTGAATCTTGGATAATATTGAGTGTGCTCGAAATAATCCAGAAAAGTTAAAATTTTGTCCGTGATGTCCAATGAAGGAGACTTATTGAAATGTGAAGTTGTTGATGTCAGAAGCTGATGATGCTTGATAAGAAGCAGAAACTAGATAAGGTAATAAACTAACCATTAGATTCTGAACTTTAACCCCATTAGTTGATGAAAATTTCATACTCGACTTTGGGCTTTCGGGCTAGTAACCCTGCGACGATGATGTGACGTTGTTGTCTACATTTGAATAAAGCTTACAACAAAACTTATTTGTAAATTTAAACAAAAAAAAAAAAAAAAAAGAAAAAAAGATTTTTAAACACCCTGTTTTGAAAATACAAATACAACGATGACAACTAGCGACAAGTCGAAGGCAACCATTTGAAAAAGTAGGTCACATGCAATTAAAACAATTTTTTTTTTATATATATTTTTCGTTGCTGCTTTTTGCTTCCTCTCTCTCGCTCTGTATGGGCACAATTGCGATTCACTGTTCTTGAAGTTGGTTGCTTCTGCTTCTACTGCTGCTGCTGCGTTCCAATTTTTGAAAAAAGTTGAATTGGAAAACACAAACAGAACTGAAAAAAAAAAAAAACATTGAAAAGAAAAATCATTAAAAGCAAAGTAGTTTGCCGGTTGTCGACGGTCGGTCGGTCGCTATGATGGTATGATGCAGTTGTTGTTGCACTGCTGCATTCACAATCATAGTTTTTGGTTTCCTTCAAAGTGGGCGGGGAATGAGAGTTTGAGGGGGTGGGTGGTTGGTTGTTTCAAGCAAGTGATAAGCTTGCCGTATACCATCGTGTGATGTAGAGATGTACCAATCTACCTATACTATACACTTCCCTATACACATACCAATTTCAAACTCATTGCACGATGAGTTCGTTGTTTGTATGTATATATGGTTGACCTAGTTTTCCATATCGAAATAAGTAAACACAACCACACACCGACAAAGCCAAACAAACTTAAAAATAAAAAAAAAATTTTGTACTTGCTATTTTCGCAATGCTATATTTGTTGCATATTCTACGAGTCTTCGTCGTCGTAGGTTTTTGCTAGTAAATGATGCGTTTTTGTATAAATGTTTAAAAACAAAAACATAGATACATTATGTATTCGTATATGGGACAAGTTTAGGTTGTTCCTATAAATATATAGGTAAAATGAAGGATTTCCATAGTTTTTTTGTTGTTGTTGTTGTAAGAGCGGTCTTTAAAGGTTTTGAAAAAGCTTAAATTGTAATCGACTTGGAACGTATTTATTCATGTTTTTTTTTTTTTTTTATCACATTAGCGGCAGTAGAATAGAGGCGTTGTTTTCATCGTAGTAACAACAATTTTGCATCTACACCGCCTTTTACAATTGAAGACCACACAATCGACCGACGACCTACGTCATCTATTCAACGAATTTTATCAATGCAAAGTGCATGGTATTGTATTGTGTGGTTCAGTTCATATATAAATAAAGTAGGTTAGTGGTCTTAATTTGTGTATACATTTTTATTATGTTTCCCGCGCTTAGCAGGAAGCTTGCGGTTAATTTAATCGTTCCGTCACGCAACATTATTCTTTTACCGGAAGAAACTCACTATGTTCGTGAGAAATTTTTTTTTTTATTTGGAATAAATTTTAGGGATTTTTCGAGAAATTTAAAAGAATGGAGTGATTTTTTAATGCGTCCTTGAATTTGAAAGCGTGTAAAATGCTATTAGGTGAGAAACAATACTAATTGGATGGGGGCTATTGTTTATAGAAAATTGTAAATGGAGAAAAGTTGATAAGTACCTAGTCCTATTTGTAGTTTATAATCTAGTTCAGTTGAATAATGAACGTTAACTAACAACATTTAATTGAGGTGACCTTAAGCTGCGTCCACATTATGTTGATTTGTGATGATCAACATGCTTAATCAACAAAGTGGAGGAAATGTGGGTGTGTTGATCAATGGCGCTGCTTAGCTTTTGTTGACCCAAACACAAACCAATTGAAATGGGTTAAATGTCAAAGATAGTTGCGAATGTTTCAGTTTTTGAGAGTGAAATGAGGTTAAAGGCTTTTAAAAGCGCAATTTCAAGCTTCGTTTTGGCTTTATTTCGGTCACTTCGTTACCTAGCTTATTTCGTTCAAATGAGTTAAAAATCATTTCACAAATTGAAAGTTATTGAAACTTATTTTTATTTATAAATTCTTTATGTTTGCGTTCACGAAATGACAGTTTAACAAGATTTTTTTTTTTTTCAATTTGTTGTGGGAAAAAAATTCTTTTGTATTCTTTTGGTGCATCTGATATCAAGAAATTTTATTCAAGAATGCTTATTCACACACTTAGAATAGAATAGTTTAATGACTTCAGTTCGATCATGATCTTCTCGATTTTGCTGGTCAAAAACTTGCAGATAATAAATAAATTGTCAGGACCTAGTGGTGGAAGTCAAACTACCTCTTTTGTTCTTGATTTTCGATTTGGCATGATAACCTAATAAGAATAGACGAAAAATAGTCAAGAAAATAGAAATAGCAACAAGCTAATTTTTTGATTATACGTTAGTTAGGTGGTTTATAATCTGTGAAAAGTCTTGTCCGTACGCTAGGCCCGTTACTAGGACAAGGGTACAAAAAAAAATCATGTGTGCAATTCACATGTGATTTAAGTGAAACCTTAAAAATCATTTAAAAAAAGTCGAAAAAATATAACTTTTTTTTATTCCATCACTTTTTTTTATATGACAACCTACAATAAATTGTATACCATCTGAAAGCTTATTGTTTCACCTCAAAATATTTATATCGACCATATCTATACAACATCTACAAAAAGAGCTAGAATTTTTTTAACCCAATTAGTTTTCATAAAAAAAGCAAAACAATCAATCTCTTTTCTCTTCTAACGCCATTAAATCCATTTTTTGAAAGACAACCAATAATAAATTTCATATCATTATTATTTCACCTTTTATATGAAGCTTCAATCATATTTCTACCATGCCTACAAAAAAAGTAAGAATTTTTTAAAGCCAACCATGTCGAAATTTCAAACTGAGATTACTGTACTTTCTCTACTTCTGGCTGGTCATCGGCAACAAATCTTCACAGGTGTTTTGAGGTATTTTTCAAGTTTTTCAATTAAAGATTATATAACTTGTAGAGCACGTACCGCTATGTGTGATATATTAAATAAAAGGTAATATTATCAGCATGCGTATTAAAGTTAAATAAATTTTTTATTTGCTCTAGATCAAAAGATATAACGTGTTTAGAAAAAGAACATCTTTTCACCGTTATCTCAGAATTTTGAATATGAAATTAATTGAAATTTTGCACAATCATAATTTATTTAATTACCTATCTACTGTATAAATTTCATTCATCTATCAACAAAAAAGTTATGATCAATTGATTTTTCGTGTCGCTTTTTCGTTTCATCTTGTTTCAAATCACATACTAAAGAAGTTTTCACTTCAAAAACTTATATCTGAAAAAGCATAGGTTTTAGACAAAAAATCAACGTGTAACAAATTTTTACTTGAAAACAATGGTTTAAACCGCTTGTTTTTTTAAAGTCAGCGAATTAATAGGGACAATCTTAAGATTTTACGTATACCTACGTGTAATTGTTGCAGTCTTAAACTTTTATATTTATCTTCGATTTCATATAACTTATAGTTTTGTTTGTCCATTTTGTTTGACAAAACAAAATTATTATTAATATTTCTTATCAAATTATTGATCGCTTTTAAACGTGGCGACAATGGATAAACATTAAAAAGTACCGCTTCTTCCAATAGAAGAAAGCAAATAATTTTCTTAATAAACAAACGAAACTTAACACAAAGACGGCTTATTGTGTCGGCGATCTTAAGAAGTAAACACCTGATAAGATCATAAATTCCCTTCAAAATTGCACTCCCTCTCGCAATTCTGATCTGTCCCCCACAAACTGTCAAATTGAATGCTTTATTGACTTTACGCTAGAAGTGCGTTTTGACGTGCGCATTTACACCCACACCAAAAAAAAAAAAAAAAAAACGAGAAAAAAAGTAACAAAAAATATCACAAGCAGGAGCGGCTTTGGGTGTAAACAGACGTTAACCAAAAAAAAAAGAAAAGAAAGAAGGAAAGAAAGAAGAAGAAATGATAAAGAGACATCATAATATTATCGTTCATATACACACATACGATAAAGAAAAAATAAGAAAAAAAACGTAATAAGAAAAATTCTGTAATAAAAGTTGACTGAACTTTCAAGTTTGTTGTTGTGGATGAGTAATCACGTGAAAAAATCACACGCGAAGGCAAAAGAAAAAAAAAGTAAAAAAAAAAACATAAACAAGAAGGAATACCTACAACAAAAAACAATTTGAATACAACAAAAACAAAGAAGACGAGAAACAAATAGTAAAAGAAACATACAAAAAAAATGCGTGCCAAGAGAATGCTATGTGTAAACAGAGAAACGAGACAGAATTGAAACCCGTTTTGTGTTGCAAGGCAAGGTGGAACATTATCCGGGCTAGCGGTGATGATAATGATGATGATGATGATGAACGCACATAAACTCGGTGTAAATTGCATTGTAATGGCTTTTCAAATGAAAAAGACGACGCACCAAAGCACAGACATAAAGACGATCCAGAAAAGAAATGACAGAAACACAAATGCGTATAAGTGTTGCCAACATTATCTCTTTTACTGTCAAAGTCAAGGTAGTAATTGCTTTTCCCTTGATAGTGGTACGTGATCTATTACATTTTTTTTAACTATATTTAGAAATGCAGATGATTTCTATGAATGTGGGTTGGAGATGTTAGACCACTCTAGACTAAAAATCTAGTACTTCCAACTATTCATCCTCTCTACTCAAGATCATGTGTTAACTGTAGTACTAGATCTACTTATCATCTACTCATGAGTAGTCTACCACAAAAAAAAAAAAAAAAAAAAACGGCTAGTGAAAATCACAATGGTAAATTTAACTTTATTTCTTGTAAATTTAACTATTTTGTATTATATTTTACTATTTTCTGGTATATTTAACTATTATTATGATTAAATATACCAGAAGTAAAGTTATCATTGGCGTTATTTTTTCATCTTACATTCTGCTACTTTCTTTCCAAAATCATAATTGAACGTCAACAATTGTTCCAGCTTTTACTTCCTCATAAAGTTGATTAGTTTGTAAACCAAAGTTTTAATTTGAAATTCCTTGGCAACTCTTTTTAAAACACGAGACGACAACTTTGACCATGATGATGGCATAGAATGGCAGAAGAAGAAGAAGTGCCTACTCGTACATATACCCACTTACTGTAGTGTCAAGTTAACAGCAGATAGGGATATCAGCTGATTTTTCCAAGGAAATTGAAAATTGCCACAGAGCAAGTACAAAGGTAAAGAAATGAACAAAACAAGAAAAAAAAAAAAAATAAACAACTTCTAGCAAGGTCTCTAGGATTGGCATTTTTTCTGAGAAAAAAAATATAAGAATTTAATGCAGCACAGGAGTGGCAAATATATGAGTACGAGTATGCATACAACAATGATGATGATGACACTTTTTGTGAGATGATGATCTCCGCCAACCGGGTGGACAGAGTCAGTAGAGACACGTTCTCTGGTTGTGTTCGTCTTCGTCGCCGACAACGTCATGCGAGTGCAGCTGATGGGTATTTATATTTTTATATATATATTCCAACCATTCCAGGAGTTGAAACAATTTCCTTCATCATCACACCGACAAAGAAGTGCGGGTATGGTAGCTGATGGTGGACCCATACAAGTATTAAAGTGAAGTACTTGGGATTAAAGTACCTTCACTTTTGCTTACTTTTGTTTTTTTGTAATATTATTTTTTATTTTTCGTTTAACTTCTGGATTCTGGGATGATGATGATGATGATGTGCGATAGTTAGCATTGGTGGTGATTTGTTGTCAAGAGTGTGAAATGAAATGTTGTAAGCATGTGACAGTTTAAAGTGGATTCTGGAGTGATGATATTTATTTAATCTACGTGGCACGATCTTTTATGTGTTTTATTTTTAACAAAGAAAAACAAGTTGAAGTCTTAAGAAAAATGTTTTGTTTTTAAAGATATGTCTTTAATGATTAAAATGGCCTCAATGAATGTTGTAGTAAAAAAATTGTTTTGCCAAAAGGAGGTGTCTTTCGATAAAATATAGAATCTTAAAGATTTCTCAAAGAAAAGAGGTATACGTACTTATTTTATTTTTAATTTCATTTCATTTGGTTCAACATAATTAAAAAGGACCTTAAACTCATGTCTCACGACCTTGGATAGTACCATAACGTTTTTATGGAACTACCCCAGATTCGTGTTTAGCACAACATAATGGAAAAGTCCAATATTATTACCAATTTTTCTGATTTTGGCCGAAACTTTTGAAGAAGCAGTCTTCTTAGTTTTTTATTTGGCTTCATCTGAGATGCAAAATTAATTCTTTAATTTCAGGTAATTTTGGTAAAGCAGTTAGAATGTAATCATTCGCAGTATATAAGACGTGAATTTCAACCCCTACCTTTTTTTTTAACCATTTTAAAATTGTATTTTTTCACTTTTAAAGAACAAATTTTTTGTTCTGGTAGTAGTAAAATTTCAATAACTTGCACTTAAAAAAGTGGTGTATTATAGCGTATGAGTGTTTTATTTTTTCACCCGAAAATAAACTAAATAATTCGCTCAAAACCAATTTCTTTTGCAACATTGTTACGAGTGGGACACTTGTACAACGAATTCATTATCCCCCTTTCCCATAATTGTATAAACATTTTTAAAGCAAACAAAAACTTTTCTATTGTCTCGAGTGGGACACAAAAAATAACTGATATTGAGGTAGGACATTTTCATGCGAATTTATGTTAAATTGTTATCCAAATCCTTTGGTTTTCTACACAGAATTTTCGTAGGTTCTATAATAAACAATTAATTTAATTTAAAACAATGAGCTATTAACAATTGTTGTACAGTTAAGGACCTTACATCAAAAAGGGTACAGGTCCATTTTTTTAAATTAAGGCAGATCTTTAAAAATCGCAGAAATTATTAATATTTTTTATTTAACTTAAAACTTGATTAAAAAACAATGTTAAAAAATGCAATTTTTTTCAATAATTACTGTAATTTTCTAAAGTTTAGATCTGCCTTAGTTTAAAAAAAATGTACCTGTACCCCTTTTGATGCAAGGTCCTCACTTTAGTCGTCACGTTTTAGACTTACAAATTGCTCTACAAAAAAAAGTTTTTAAATCAAAATTAAAAAAAAAAAACTTATATCGTAAGTAATTAAAATAACACTAACTTTGTAGTATCAATTCGTGAAAAATTTACAATCTATAAACATTTACCAAACTAGTTCTATTAACACCACAGTCCTTAATTTTATTAGAGTAAAAATATTTTCAATAGTTTTTCGCATATATTTTACTTTTTCGATCCCTTTTCATATTTTTATAAAAAAATTAGTATAATTTTGTTTATCGCAATGTCAATAACTTCTGTTTAACTTATGTATAACAACATGACTTATTTTTCTGCCAAACACGCTTTATGTTCAATAATGTGTAAATATTCAACAATTTTTTAGTTTTCTTCTTCTGTCAAAACTATTTTTCTTTGAACTTTGATCACTCAAGATCGCAAAAAAATTGGAAAACTGAATTTCAATTTTAAATAACGTTTCACGATAAAAATTGTACCACAGTAAAAAATTTATACGATCATTTCAATGAATTGATATAATTATATTTCATTTGACAATCATAATAGAGGTTATAATTTTCAAGAAAAAAGATATCACTAATTACAAGCCGCATCATTATCAAAATGCCAAATTCCTTTTTGTGCACATGCGGTATAATTTTTTTTTTTTGCAGGTGCTCCACTTTGTATTTCTTTGTTCTCCCAGACGCGATTTCCATTGTCTCTTTTTTTTTTTGTTTACATAAAGTCCTTGAAACAGTCAAATACAAACCAGCTAATTTCTAATCGAAGATAAATGCGTTCATTGACTTCTTAAAAATAACAAAAAAAAAAAAACACACACACAAAATCTTCTAACCACATTAAAACATTTAAACCTTTATACGCGAAAAGACTTGAACTCATATCTCAAAGAAGCAGACATTCATCTTTTTATTCTACTTTTTTTTTTTGTGTTCTCATTGTTGTTGTTGTTTTCAAGTCTCATTTTGCAACATAAGAACTTACAAAAAAAAAAGAAAAACTTAAAATTTGTTGAAGGTCGCTGCAATAAGAAGAACTCAAAGATAATCTTATATGAATCTCCTACCTGCTCCTCTTAACAAAGCCAACATAGATACAAAAAATAAAATCAAAGAAATCCCACACAAAAAAAAAACATAAATCCAAAGCTAAAGTTCTATAAAAAAATAAGAAAATAGTTGATGGAGCAAAACCGGATTCACATATTCATCGCGCCCCGTCACACTCTCTTTTTTGTGATACTGTTGATGCTCTTTTGCGTCATTTCACAACCACAAGTCCACACTACCTTCTTCATCCAAATGGAGAATTAGATACAAAAAAAAAAGGAGAAAAAAATAAAATAAAACAAATGTTCCCATAACTTTGATTTTAGCTTTTAATCTGTTTGTTGCTGTGCACTGTGCGAACACACACCATACAATGTAGTAAACGTAAATATTACGGACAGACAGAGTCTTAAGAAGCTATAGATCTCTCTATAGCTTTAGAGTCACAGTAAAAACGACGACGACAATGGCTATGACTATAGCTATGACGATCATCATGATAATGACGATCTTTAAAGAAGCAAGATACTGTCTTTTTTTTGATACACACACTCACACACACACAGAATGTCTGAAAGGTCTTCAAACTCTCTCTAAATGGCAGTATTGCCGTTTTCGTATTCTAAACTTGGAATTTTATTTCTTCTAAACTATGGTAATTCCAAGCTGTCAATTTCGAAATCCGTGTGAGCCTTGTTAGAATTTTATAATTTGACAGTTATTGAGTGACATTTTTAGCATACCAACTAAGTTGCTGATAATAACTGTCATTTTACATTTGACAGTTTCTTCAAAAGGAGATTACTAACATCTTTATTTGACATAAAAAAAAATCTGAGAAATTCATTAGACAATGTTTTAGAAAATTCTATAAAATGTCAAAGAATTATCATAGTTGTTTGCAAAATGATAATTTGTTTGGGCATAATTTGTTTTGACAGGTCAAGTACCACTGTCAAAAAACCGAGAATTGAGCTGTCAGTTGTTTTGATTGACAGTAGTTCATTTATTTGTTGAGTCGGATCATCAAAACTGCCTAGTACCACATTTGGCAGTTTTGACTTCTAATTATTGAAATTTTCCTGAAAAGCTTCGTGATTATGCAACTAGAGCTATTGTTATTGTAAACTTTTTTGATAGCATATTAATATCACGACTAAGGTTTTAAACTGGAAAATGGGAGTTAAATTCCAAAAAACTGTATTGAAATGTTTGAAAAGGCTTAACAGGATTTTGAGCCCCTGGCACAGCGCCAATTTTTTTTAGGAGCTTCCAGGACGTAGAAGAAATTAAAAACATTAATCACCTGACTTGCGACTGTCCAAACCTCCACACAAATCGCATCCGTCAATTTGGAAACAGGTTTGCTCGAGAACTGGTAGATCTAGGTCGACATGATGAGTTGTCATAAGATGATAATATGAGCTGTGATCAGTTGGGTTGTTCCTTAAATCAAGGTTGACAATTTGTCTCTAGTCAGTCACCACTATTCCTTAGATTTAATTGTTTTTTTTTAATAGTTTGGTAAGTTCATATGAACTCAGCGAAAACGTCTCTGAAAATTGGCCTCATGATATTGAAAATAAAGTAAACAGTTTGTTTACTCGGAATTTCTTTTTTGTCGTCTTCTTGGTGCTTCGTAAAATTTTTGCTGAAAAACTCTGATTTTTTTCATCTTTATATCTCTTTTTCTAAGACTGTTTCACTACATTAATATGAAGTCAACGAATCCCCTTTTTAATTGGAATCAAAGATAGTCCGGTCATAATAGACATTCAAGTCAGAAAAAAATCGTATAGAGCTGAAAATTGGTACAGAGCATTGAAACATTGATTAAAGTAAAATTTCAAAAGTCCACAAAAATACCATGTGTGCATAAAAATTCATTCAAGGTTGAATGCTAAAAATGTTGGTTTTTCATAATATGTATATAACTTTGAAAAAGGGGAAGCTATCAAAAAAAGTATATAGAAGTTTTGTAGGTTTTGTAATTCTGTAAAAAAAAAATTATGACTCTTTTTTCTACGAGCAATAGTTTAGAAGATATCCCGATTTTAAAATGTGTTTTTGGGGGACTTTTTTTCAGCTCTATGCAAATTTGCACTTTTTTATGTCTATTTTATCTGGTCTAAGAGGGGTCAGTAATTTAGTTTCAATTTTGTTACTGTTTTCTAACTAACGATAAGTTTATATGAAGAGAACGAAAAACTTTTTCAATTTACCTACTACAAAATAGAAAAGTGTGAAACCTTCCGAAGTTATCGCCATATAATATGCGAGGATCAATGATCCACAAAGATAACGCTGTTTGTCGGGGAATGTATGAAAGTAGAAATGAATTGAGACCACTGCCTGACAATGAGTAACTAAGCTTTATAAAGTGAATTAAATGATCTGCAGAGGCAACACTGTTTTCAATAACTGTCTTCTTAAATAAAACATAAAAAAAAAAAACTTCTACAAATCGTCTACAATGAAGCAAAGACGACGAAGAAGAAGATACTTTTTAGCTTAAGTCTGATCTTACCTATATATCTGGTGTGTGCATGCATGGTGGATATGGTTGGACTGTTGCATGATGGGGCTATTATCGTCGAACGGCCAGGGCTGTTAACCTGGCCATTGACCAAAACCAGTGTGATCTGAGTTCTCCAACAACATTTTCTCTTCAATCTCTTTCTCTCTCCATCTCTATACCTACTAAATACATTGTTTTGTCTGTTCAAAACAACCACATCGGATTTGAGTTTGAGGTCGTTATTTTTTGTTGTGCTGTGCACCAAACATCGATCTTTTTCAAAACTAGATTGGTCTTCTTCATTTTTTTATTTTGTTTTTTTCAGGGATTTTTTCGTGGAGTAATCGTGTGCACACTGGGATTTATGTTTTAATTTTTTTTTTATTACTTAACTACTGTTGATGAAGATATAAAAAAATATGTTGCTTCTTAATTGAATTAGAAACAAAATGTTTGATTACTTTGGTTTATTGTTGGTTTTGATTTGCTTTATCTATCACATTAGTAATTTACAACTCTCTGACAAAGTCATTGACATGTTTGTGAACTGTTTACGATAGCCTGGAAGAATTTCAAGGTTGGTATCGAAGAACTTTCATCTAAACGGTTGAACTTTTCCAAACAAATTATAAACAAAACCTATTTCTCTTTTGCTGTCATGATTTCCCCCGACACATTCTTAAATGTCACTATAATCTCACTTTGACCGGAACTTTGTTTGTAAAACTTTTTTTTATTCATTCATAAGAAATATTATAGATAGGCATCTTGAAATTTATTTTTGGGCAAGAATTAATCAAATTATGTAGATATAGAAACACCAACCAAGCTACTTTGTTAGCATTCATATCATGTTCAACAAAAATGAAAATAAATGACATGTTTCCATTGAGAATAGTTTGGGTTTGTGTCTCTGTCGTCTGTGACTGTGACTTTTTGTGGCACGTTGATGGTTGATGTCATTTTTGTTGTTGTAATGTCTCTCAGATAAAGTTTTCAATATTAAATTTATTCAAAAATTGATGTTGGTGTATT
The DNA here is from genome assembly GCF_945859705.1 of Episyrphus balteatus. Classification (NCBI taxonomy): domain Eukaryota; kingdom Metazoa; phylum Arthropoda; class Insecta; order Diptera; family Syrphidae; genus Episyrphus; species Episyrphus balteatus. Next base: position 29,381,319 of record NC_079134.1, on the reverse strand, counting down.
TAAATGAATCCTATACACTCTGTGTCATATGATTAAGCCTTTTCTAAAACTATGGATTGATATAGTTACTCTTTTACGATTTGTTTTTAAATATCATTGGATCAAAATTTTGTAAACACATAAAATGCAAACTTTTAAGAAACATAGAACGGTTTTGTACCTGTTCAGGAAAATTTTTAGTTCAACGTGAGAAGTACGATTTTTTTTATTTCTAAAATCACTTCCTTATTAGCAAATCAATCAAAAGTTGCAGACCGTTGAATTTGTAGCCGTTTCTAGTAAACGAATTTTACAAGAAAAGTGGGCGTGGCAGTAGTGACTCGCAAAATTGTAAGGGAATTTTTTCTTCATTTAAAAATTTCCATTATCAATCAAGAGACACGGAGTGTTGCATCATTTGATTCCTACTTTCTTAGTTTTATTTTCTATTGTTACTATGTGCTTGGCACTCTGTCTTTTGATTGATTGTAATGAAAATGGAAAACGAACAAGCAGAAGAATAAGAAGTGAGGTGGGAATTGAAGATCCAGACAGAAAATGTCGAGACTCCAGACTTGTAAAGTCAAATAGGCAAATAGACACAGGTTATTCTTTATTGGATGAAAAAAAAATAAAAAAAAAAAAGACAAACAAAATAAAGGCACAATGTTATTAAAAGGAATCTTCATGGTTGTGTGGTGATGGTGACATGCAAATTTATAAATTTTGTTTTTGTTTTAATTTGTGAGTAAAAAGACATTGTAACGTGCGATGTGCTTGTGTGTGTGTCACAAGGAGAAGTTTTTTTGTTGTTGTATATATTTGGTCGATAACCTCGCACGTATAGAACACGAAGAGGCGCCCCCAACATCAGACAAAAAATAATTGAGTTAGTAATTGGGGTTACCATATTTACATTAGAAATTCCTATCAAAAGGAATTTGGGCATTTTGAGGATCAAGTGTGTAGAAGGTGGATTCATAGGATTAAGCCGCCAATTGTATCTTACTTGCTATTCTTATATGACAGTTTTTTTTTCAACGAATACATTTTTATAATTTTTTCTGAAAAGGGGTGGTCAGTATTTCAAGAATTGTACCTGTCAATTGAAATATAAGACAAATGGTCACCTAAGAATAAATTAAAGAATTTTGTTGGAATTTTTGTTCATATCTAAAGGCTACTATCTTCTAAAGATTGTTGGTGTTTAAAAGAACTGATAACACCTAATGTAACATGCAATGAATGTTGGAATTTGGGTATTTTAGAGAAGGGTGAAGTAGACATTAGTTAAACAAAAATCGATATCACAATCAGGAAATAAACTAACCAAGCTTAGAAATTAATTGAATAAATCTTAATGTTTTTTTTTTCTTTATATTGAAACATTTACTAACAATTTTTTTCTTTTCTTTTCAGGTAAGTCTCTTAATCAAGTTTACATTTGAGAATACGTAAGTATGGTTTTAATCCATTGGTATAATATTTTGTAGTAAAATAGATAAATACAGTTTATTTTGTTAAAATTGCTTAGAGTTGTAAACCCAGGAAAAAAATTAAAGTCCATAGTAGATATATGGAGTAATAATAGACCATGACCACGACTAAATGTGTGCGAAGTTTCAATCATTTTCGTAAACACAATTTTGAGATAACGGTAAAATAAAATTTTAGAATTCAACAGGTTATAACTTTTGACCAAGAGCAGATAGAAATTTTATTAAACTTTTATGAGCATCCTGATACAATTACCTTTCATTTTGTATATAACACATAACGGTAAACTAACTACAAGCTACACAATGTTAAATCAAGAAACTTGCCAAAAACCTCAAAACACCAGTGGAGATCTGTTGCACCCGGAACAGCCACCAGTGTGGGAAGTACCGTAATCTCAGCCTGGAAATTCGACATGGTTGACTTTAAAAAATTCTAACTTCTCTTGTAGGCATCTTTGAAATGAGATTGATACGTCATATAAAAGGTGAAATAATAAGCTTTCACATGGTATAAAACTTGTTGTCAAACAAAAAAATTGATTCCATAGCGTGAGAACATAAAAATAAATGTTTTTTTTGCTTTTTTAATGAAATTTGATCGAGTTCAAAAAATTCTAGCTCTTTTTGTTGATGTCTCATAGACCTAATCCATGTATATATTTTGAGCTAAGACTAATGTAAGCTTTCATATGGTAAAAATTTTGTATAGGTTGTTAGGGAAAAAAATGTAATTAATGACGTGAGAAGATAAAAATTCATGTTTTTTTTTGCTTTCTTTGATGAAAATGATTGTTTTCAATAAAGTATTTTTATACTTTTTGCGCATTGTAAAAATTTAAAAATATTTTTATTCTTAAGAAGAAATACTTGGCTTTTAACTTGCATAATTTTTTTTGTAAGCTTTTAAAATAAAAAAACTAATATAATGAAAAAATAAAAAAGGTATTTTTTTTAGCTTTTTCTTGTAAATTACGATTGTTTGAAATTAGTAAACGCTTCAATTGACTCATTTTAAACAAAAGCACACAACATGTTTTCTGACGACGTTATCTCGTAAAATCATCGTCCGTAAAACGGCTTTACAGACAACCTCTTTTTTTTTGTGAATTGGTTCATTACAACTGTGAGTCCTCCAATTTTACATAAATTGGGTTGATCTTAAGAAATATTTATGCAGTAAATATCCAATTTTACATTTGTAAAACCGTCGTCGATTAAATAAATGTTTATTATGAGATATGAGTACATGCTTCAGTACATAAAAGTCAATTAGTACATTAAAGTACAGAACAATATTGTTTTCAACCCGAAAAATTGTAAATTTTCTTTTATTTTGAATTGCATTTTTGCAACACCAGAACTTTAAGAACGAAGTAAATCCAAAATTTTCTGAAAATGCCTTTTTAAAAGAAGCAGCATGTAAAAACTTCTTTTAAACGAACAAAATAGAAGAAAAGAACTTAGTAAATCCAGAACAGTCACAATAATACCATTCAAACATTCTGCTTAGTAATTAATTAAAAAAGAAGCATCTCATCGGAAGAACCAAAGGTCATCATTTAAAAAAAGTGTAACAAACTACTCATTTTCTATACTTCATTCCCTCTCATTGATGATCTTTTAAACAAACAACTCTTAAAAATTTCACGGCTTTTTAACACCTCAAAGCAATAAAACACTCCAAACAGCTTAAATATCTCACACAAAAATGTTTATCTTAATTTAATTCACATCAAAAATAAAATATCTTAAATTCCAATGGATTACAACATCTCAACAAGCCTTATTCTGAAATTCGTCATCGCTGTCGACATTTATACTGTAAATACAATGTATCAAGACCTAGCATTCTTACAGCATCAGTTTATTTATTCGTTCCTATTGTTTTATTTTTACTTTACAATTCAATTCAACTCTTTGCAATACCAACAAAAAACTATGAGACAAGAGAAACATTTAAGATTCTTCTTTGTCTAGTTCGAGACTATTTATAGTTTTGACATTAGTTGGTGAAGGCAAACAAGCAACAACAGCAGCAGCAAGTCACCGCGCACCAATAATTTTATATTATACACAGCTTCTATATCTTTTGGGTGAAAACATAGAAAATAGCTTTGCTGAAGGTGTAGGTATTAGATATACCTATACGTTACAGTGCAACGGGCAAACTAAGAAAATAATAATCATCAACAAGCGGCAAGTACCGAAACGACCGAGAGTAACGGCAAGCGCAGTACACACCATAATGCGTACGTGATTTCAAGTTTCACTTTAATGGTCGAAAAGTTGTAGTAGAAGTATGCGATGTGATTTGTTGTGTGTTTTTATAAAAGAAATCAAAAAAGAATGACACAAAAATAAAAGAAAAAAGAAAAACAAGACCAAAAACCGTTCTAATTGTGAATTACATCAATGTCTTGAAAATCACTGGACGGATATTGACTAATTACACCTGCGTGACGGGAGCACAAGAACGAAAATAAGAATCGAGAGAGAAAAAGATTCAAAGAACTTCCTGTTTAGTATGAGGGAATAAAATGTTACACATGTTGGAGTCCAAAACGCAACAGCAAACTTATTTTTTTTTGTACCTGTCTTGAACAAGATGGGAAATTTATGTAAAGTTCAGGGAATCCAATGGACAACAGCCCCCCTTCAATCTCCCTTTGACTGCCATTTGATTCTCTTTCTAACCTCTTTGGAGTTTAACTTTTTTATTTTGTTGGTTTGGTTGAAATTTCAACAACACAAAACGTAAACTTGTACAGCGCAAGCAAGCAAAGTTCAATGCCCCTATATCGTCGTCGTCGTAGTCATCGTCATCGTCGTATTCGTCGTCATCGTCATCGAGGATGGTTGAATTCAACTCCGCGAGACAAGACTAGAGAAGACATGATTTTTATATAATGGGAAAAATGGGGTATGGTATGGATGGAGGATTGGGGAGCCCGAGCCCATTGCCATCGCCATCAGTGCGATGCCTGTATACAAATGGCACTTTGCTGCTATCTGTTCTCTGGTTTTGGAACGAAGGTAATGTGCATACGGAAGATGAGAATTCAGGAGAATCATCAAAACCAAAGAGAGCGAGCAATAACAACAAACCAGCTCCTCTATAAAGGTACATAACATCCAGTCAGTAAAAGTAAACATCAACACAATAATGGTACACGCGCACTAACATACATGAAACATACACACATACAGAAATAGGTACCCTAGTCTATTTTTTGTTTGATTTGATTTTTTTTTACTAAAGTGACGGAGTTACTTATAAATAGGTTTAGGGCCTGAATACAATTTTATAACAGACAAAATAGAAGAGTTTTGACTGATGAATATAATGTCAGATTATTCTAACAGTTGGTGTAATCTTAAGTAAATTTGATTGGGGTGGGGGCTTTATATACACTGGATACGTAGCTAGACTAGCAAATGTTTTGGTATTGACACTAACAAGCATTCAACAGAAGTGATTGATAAAAATAAAAAGTTATTAATTTCTTCAGTGTCAATCCACTTATGCTCTTAGTTTCACTAATGCGACCAATACGAATCCCTAGTTTCAAAAAAGATTGCGATTACGAACGGTTAAAGACGATCTTTTCAGGAACATAAACCAACTTATTTTTACTGGGATATTTAAGTCAATTTTGTCGACTATTTTGTGTGATCGCCCAGAACCTGGTGGGTCTCCGATTTAAGTGAGAAGAATCAACCATCGTCCAAATCTTCAAACTACAAAAAATTTTGGAAAGAAGCCAACAAGAACGAATCGATAAAATCTACATATCTCTTTGTCGATTTTAAAGTCGCCTACGATATCCTTAAAGGGATAGAGCTACAGCTATGGACAAGGAAATAGCACACTTTTGATTTTTCTTACAAAAATTGGATTTATTTGGGACCTTTTAACTTATATATTATAATTTTTATATCAGAGCATGCATTAGCTTATGGGGATTCATAAAATTAATAATTATAAATTATTTTATTTCAATTCAATTTTTAAAAATTATAATTTGTAGAGAATACCCTTTTTTCTTGTGGACAGAGAAATAGCACACATTCCGAAAATCATAAAAATAATCATTTCTAAGCAAAAATTCTTACAATTTCCAATAAATTCAGTACTACTAAGTTAGTAACTTGTTAGTAGACCGCAGTTTTTAAAGTTCCTTCGCACCTCTTTGGTAAACTTTCAACTAAAGTCTGGTATCCACTTTGTGGAGTACGGTACCACGCTTCTTTGATTCTGGCCCAAAGATCGTTTGAATTTTTGAATTTTCTTTTCCCACGCTTAACCTTGACATTAATTTATAAATTTTCTATTAGGTTAAGATCGTGAATTTGAGATGGCTAGGTACAAACATCGATTTTTTTGTCCGAAAACCTATCTTGTACTATTTCTGATGCATGTTTGGGTCATTGCCATGTATGAATATCTAATTAACTGGCGAGAAATATGGTTCCTCGGTATTCTAATGTAATATTAAGACAAAACAATTTATCAATTCTGCCATCCACCTAACCAATGGGTCTTTACCATGCCAGGAAAATGCGCCCCAGACCATCAAATCCTATCCTCTTAGTTTCATCGTCTTGAGATAATACTTTAGCTTGTCCTTTTAACATTTTAGGCGATGGACAAATGTTTTCTCATCGATTCCAATGCAGTTAACCTTTATTTCATCACTCCAAAAGACTCTCATTCAAAACTACATGTTTTTATTCAGATGTTTTTTTAGCTAATGTTAGGTGATCTTTCATGTGTCTTTTTATATCATTGGATTTTTCTTGCTTACCTGTCTGTAAAACTCAGCATCATTAAATATCCTTCTTAAAAGTCTGCTTGACACTTTTTTCGTAGAATTCTATATTTACTTCGTGCAAAATCGTGCGAGATGACTTAAAAAGCCCACATTTGCGTTTCTTTGTGATCGCTCTATCCACTCGTATGGAAGTTTTGCGGGGAAGAAGTTAACGCAATTTAATTTCAGAGTTTAAATTTCTATTTGCTCTTTCTAAATAAATGGCTTTATCCATCATTTATTCGAAAAATTTAGAGTTTAAGCTAATTGAGAAGGATTTTTCCCTTGACTATGAAGATCAAAAGTAACTCTCCCTTTTTTCGCAATTTAATAATTTGTTCTGCCTATTTTTTTCAAAAATACTTGTTAATTAAATAGTAGCAATAAAATGAATGCATTTTCGTCTACAACTTTTGAACGCGAAATAAAAACTTAACGGTTAAACAAATGTGTGCTATTTCTGTGTCCACTAGCGAAAGAGACAAAAAAAGCATTATATTGCTAGTGCAAATAAATATAGAAAATAACGGTACTTTTAAGATATTTTTGTCTCCATCACTTTATTTCGACAATATACCAAAAGAAAAAAGTTTATAAAAAGCATTCCTAATATCTAAAATTCGATTGCATGATTTTTCTCAATAGTGTGCTATTTCTCTGTCCATGGCTGCTATATAAAGCCATGCTAAAACTGTCAATTGTGCAGAATGATCATTAAAATAATATTGCTGCGCCATCAAAAAACTCCCAGAGCATCGCCGAAATTTGTAATGTCGAAAAAACTTTTAAAAATCAGTTTCTATCATGAAATCTCATAGGATGCAATCCACCGTCACGTACCGACAAAACTGCATTTTTTGTTGTTATTAGAACACAAGGGCCTATACAAGTGGCCATGAGCTTAGTAAAGCACCTATCGCAAATCAAATAGGGAAATATTTAGTTTTTGTTGCTTCATTACTTTTTTTGTGCTTAAGGGTATTTCGCTCATGATGTACAAGAACAAGTAGAAGTTTTCAAGGAATTATTTTGTGCTTTTTTTAGGGATTTTAAAACTACTAGCAACAAAAAAACGTAAGAACACTTTTCCTGTTAAGTGTGTTTACCAACAACCAATAAATTTTACAGGTGCCCCGGATCCTACATAGATCCGGGGCACCTGTCCACCAAACTTTGTCAATTTAGTAACTACTTTCCAGAGACGCTGCGTATGAAGCAAATTTTTTCTACTTTCAACTTTGTTTAAACGTTAAAAAATTAATCCTTTCTGTTTCGTTTGAACCTTGAATTCAGTTTTCCAGTATTTTTCCGTTTAAACCTCAATGAGCTAAACAGATGAAAAGTTATTCATTGCAAAAGGATGTATTCAGCTACTAATCAACGTTGCATACATTCTTATGCATACGGCAATTGCAGCCCTTAAAAGAAATGTAAACATAAGATTGCTTATATTTTCGTAACCATGGTTTAATAGATATTACAAAAAAGATAAATTCTGGCTGATTTAAAGATTTTCAATGAATCCACAAAACAAGAATTATTTTCGATACAAAATCTTTTAGAATTTGCGGATGTGATTAAGAAAGGAAAAAACAAGTGTCGTATCTCAAGTTAACTCATACCTGATAGCAAAATTCATTCAAAATTCTTACTAATTCGGTCGTTTCCCTCTAATATCTAAGTTTAAATCTTACAATTTCAAATTCCGCAAATTCATTAATAGGTAAAAACTTATCTCCTATTTTAGTAAGCAGATATGTGACGAAAAAAAATCCATAATCAGAATTACGAAGCTATTCTGAATACTATATTGATTTTTAATAAAAAATTATCACGTCATTGCTTTGAGAGTCACAATTAATTGATTGCCGATCAAACAAACTTATCAATAGAATATTAATTCCTATCTGAAATTATGTTTACCTGTAATCGATGTTATGTTGATTTTTTTTCGGACATATCATCATAAGCAATCTATTTTAATTAAACTAGCTTCCGTTGATATACACTTTATAGAAATTTTATATAGGTACATTAACTAATTCCTCATGATACACACGTGTATTTTTCCATACACCACACAAAGATACATTATATACACCGAATGAATGTAACCACAAATAGATAAACCTTAACACTTGGTCACACACATAGCGGCGGCAGCGACAAGTGTCACGTCTCACGTGAGTAATGTAAGTCGATTAATGGTGCTTGAAACTTCTTTCCTAGGAACAAAAATACCAGGCATAGTAATAATATGTGACAATTTTATCTATTTTTGTTGGGTTTTTATCGACCTACCTAGTAGATGAGTCTTTTATCCATACAAGATATAATGTATTATTGTACATATATTGTGTTTTTTTATTAAAAATGTCAAGCTATTTTATGCAGCTGTTTATTTATATGTACATGAATACAATTCAAAGTTAGTTGAACAAGATATTTTCAAAATGAAAAAACCAAAATTCGTGTAGAATAAGTTCTTCTTTCAATAAAAAAGGAAAAAAAGAAGAACTAAAAATTACGAGAAGTGAGTTTATTTTATGGAAAGAATGAAAACTTACTATTTCATACACGAAATGTAATGGACTCGATATAGGAATAATTTTTACAGTAGTGTCGCACAATGTGAACTTTTCAATATCAAAGGGCGATCTAAAGGGCCAACTATAATAGGCAGGGAAATAATTTTTAGAACTTAAAAAAATTAAAAAAAAGGCAAATAAAAATCAAATAAAAGGCATAGTAGAGTAACTAAAGCAAATTATTAGGGAACCCGGCCTAAATGTTAAAAAAAAAACAAATGATAGCAAAAGATTCTCTAGGTAATTTAAGGAAAAAAAATATAAGGGAGTAGAGAACAATCTTCCATCGTTTAAGCGATAAATGCAATTTTCTCACAATCTGACTTCAAACACAAAAAAAAAAAAATATTTTGAAAACAATATTTTAAAATACTTTTTTAAAAAGCCAGAAGCTCATACTTTAAATCCACTAAATTTAACTAAGAGTTTTTGAAAATTATTAAAAAAATTTAAAAATAACTTTTTTCCAAACTTTTACTAAAATAAGATATGAATTTATTTTACAAACATTTTTGGCCATAAATATTATCAGTTGAATTCCGAAGCAGAAAAGGTAATATATATCACACTTTTGAAAAAAAAAATTAAAAGTTACTTCAATACTTTAAATTGTTTTTTTTTGATAAAAACTGAATTTTTGCATCGAAATAATTAATTTTCTCAAAGACTTTGGTAAATAAGAACTTTAAATTTTAGCTTTTTAACTTTCAACAGTAAGGGTTATCAAATAAATAAAAAATAATTTTATGTTTAGATGTTGAACTCTGAAAAAAAATAAGATACATTTTTTTTCAAAACTTTTATTAAAAAAAGTTCTTCGAAAATGAAATACTTTTTAATTTTTGTCATAAACCGTAATACATATTGACATTTCATTTTATAATTTCAAATCATAATAAATGCTGCCAAAAAAATTTGAAAATAAATGCATTCAGTTTAAAAATCGACATCTTAAAATTTTTTCAATAATTTTTTTTTTTTCAAAAATCTGAGTTTAATTCAATTAACTTAATTTTAATTTTACAAATATGACTAGGCTTCTAGCTTTTTAAAAATATATATTTAAATATTGTAGGTGTTGGCGTTGTGTACAAATATTTTTTTTTGTGTTTGATTTGAAGTCAATTAATAAGAAAATTGGAAAATTGCATCTATCGCTTGGACGATGGAAGATTGTCCCTCACTCCTATATATTTTTTATCCTTGAATTTCCTAGACAATCTTTTGGCATCAATTAATTTATGAAATTTAAGAAAAATTTTTGAAAAAAAAATTATTTTGTTCACAAAAATCTTCACAACACCGGCAATTTTTAATCTATAGACTTTAAAGTATTTTTAATTACCGACGTTTGAAAAAAAGATCATCAAAATCTAAGCTGTTCGGCCGGGTTCCCTAATATTGCCAATTTTTGAGCTTTAGTTACTCCACTACCAAACAAAGGCATTAATTAAATGTGTAAAAAGAGCTTGATATGTTGTTTTTAGGAAATAGCCTCCTGCCATTGTCTCTAAGAAGCGTCTTAAATCAGCTGAAAGACCTGTCTACTGGAGCAGAAACGAGTAGACCCGATTTAAAATTTTCGAAGTTATTCACTTCAATGTTTTCGAGAAGTCGCCATGACTCCATTCAGTACAGAATTTATTTGTTCAATTGTTTTTAGTTCCTGATTGAAGTTTAAAGCAGTAGTGAATTTTAAATAATTCATTTTCGTTGATGTTCTTAAAAAAAAAGATTTAAAAATAATTGATTTTTTTTTTTAATTATTCCCAAAATCGTTTTTTGGGGAAAATTGTTTCGAAATGTCAATTTTTCCAGTGCTTTGTCTAATAGTTTTTTTTTCAAATTGAAGTCATTTATATCTGTAAACTTATTATTACAAAAATACCGAAATTTCAATTTTGAAAAATTAAGAACCCAGTCTTAAATACAAATAAAATATCCTCGAATATGAAGTGTAACCAGTTTAAAACTTTTCCATGACCTAAAAGTCACCAAAATCTAATTCACATACACGACAAATAAATTCTCTAATGTCTTCATCAAATTCGTGGGAATCTCTTCGACAAAGTCAAGAAAAAATTTGCAAAACTTGCTATGCAAAATTTTATCATTAAAATTCATTGCGCAAAAAATCGTTTGAAAACGATGAGAATAATTGACCACTTCCAGCATCATTCGCTACGTTAAAAATCTTGTCTGACCCGTTTCCAATGGGATGGACCAAAACAAATTTCAATTGCTCTGTTCTCAGTAAGGATGGATTTTTTTTTCATCTTCCGACGTATGTTTATCCTATAAAGTGAGTGAACTTGTCAGAATCTCTCCATTCTTGACATAATATCTCTTTTTAAATGGAAATGAAAGTCTGGAATTCTCTAGATGAATAAATTCTAATGCCATCTCGTTAAAGTTAATCATGCGTTCTTTATTGCAACAATAAACAAAGTACCCATGTAGTCCCTTACAAGAAAAATAAAATAGAAGAAAAAAATCCCATTAAATCTTGTCCTTGAATATACATATTATAATTCTAGCACACACCAGGCAATGTTTATATTTATTCCTCTTGCGCTTGCTTGCCTTTTTAGCTTATTTCTATAAGAAATGTGTTTACCTATATGATTTTCTATTTTCTATTTTTTTTTTTTTTTGGTACTAGCAGCCTATGTTTATGTTGATTTCAACTTAATCCTCAACACCACCACCCTCCCTTTCTTACAATTTTCTAAGGTTGATGATGGTTTTTTCTGCACAAAAGACCAAGAACAACAGAGCAAGGCAGCAAAAAAAGGCATCTTAACATGTTTTTTTCAAATAAAAAAAAAAAAAAAAACAAAGCAGGCACATTTGTGGCTATGGCTTTGGATCTGGCTCCGCCAACCCTAGAATTACCCTATCGTTACTTTAAACTTGCAATCGGACATTGAAACCAAATTATGTTGTACAACATGTTTACATAGAAACGAAACAAAAAAATGAGTAAAGAAAAGAAAATTAAACTCGATAGGTAAACAACATTTGCTCTAGTAGAAGAAAGAGACCAGGGAAGATATAATGTTATAGGAAAATCGTTGTTCTTAATCATGTTTCGGGCAATGATGAGGAGTTTAAATTCAAAAAAAAAAAAGATCAAGAAACCCTCCTAACATGCCGTTCTTCCATCTAGTTAATTTTTTTCCATGGTCTTTATTTTTCAGGGCAAACATTTTCTCTTTTTCTTCAGTTGTTCCTTTTTTCTTCTTTAAAATTAATTCTATGTTTTAACCTTCTATCTAACTGTATTTCTATGTTTTCATATAGTCTGGAATTGAATGTTGAAAAAAATAAAAATTCCGGGTTTTCGTAAATAAAAAAAAACTCTAATATGTACTCCATCAGAAGGAGCCAGAAAAGCCATTAAAAATCCATTAAAAGATAAAAGTTCACAAGCCTTTTAGATTTTAAGGACTCCTTAGTAGATCAAGATCGCACCTCATGGACTTGTATACAGAAATGTTGTGTTAACTTTTGATACACTTGGATAAAGCCTTAAGTTATTAATGTAGTTAATACAAACTTCCTAACTCTTATGTTTTTAGTACAGACTTTGTATGACTTTTAAATGATTAGTAAAAACTTATGTAAAGAGTGCAGAGTTATGTTGTTACTTTGCACAGATTTATAAGTACATTTACATGCATAAGTACTCAAAACAGACTTACATATGCACCCATCACAAACTTTAATGTACTCAGTGCTGTTAAGTGTAAGTACTTCGTACAGTTATGTGCGTTGTACCATGGAAATAATAATAATAATAATAAATATTGCATTCAGAACAGGCAAAATTACTGAAAATAGACTAATGTACTAGTACAGACTAGTTTTTTTCAATTTAGTCAGACAAACTAGTGTACTCAATACAAGCTAGTTTACTTAGTACAGATAAAAGTACTTATATACTGTGTACACATTTGCATGTACCTTACTCCTTCGAGGAGTGCTTGAACTAATTGTACTTATAACGCTAAACTTATTGTTTTCACTACGTGTAAATCTTCGCTATGTAAATTTGTACTCAATACATAAAAGACTGATCAGTACATAAAAAGGTGTATAAACTATAAACTATCTAAAAATCTGTACTGAATACATAAAGACTAATGTGGGCACTGTACAATAAAGATAAAATTCTGTAATGAGTACAAAGTACATACAGAGTACAATAGTTGAATAGTTTGAAAGAAAGGCCCTAAAACATTGCACTGTAACTTGGTTGTTGTTTGTTGTCCAAACAAAAATTTCGTTTTTTTTCCATCTTTAAACAAACGAATAAATTATAAATAATAAGGATGAACTGGAGTGTTGGGGTTGTAGTGTACTAGCCCGATCATCCTAGACGAAATTTCACTATATATCAAAGTTAATTTAAGTACAAGATTTTTTGATGCAGTTAGGTTCCTTTGATGGAGTAGAATATGAAACCACAGTTTTACACCAAAATTTGATATGGCGTATCCCCGAAAATGACCCCTGAGCCCTAGGTAGTACGGAAAAAGTGATTTCACGATTTTTTGATGCAGTTAGGTTCCTTTGATGGAGGAGAATATGAAATCACAGTTTTACACCAAAATTTGATATGGCGTGTTCCCTAAAATGACCTCTGAACCCTAGGAAGTTCGAAAAAGTGATTTCAGTCGATTTTAACAGAAATTTTATCAAAGTTAATGGAAGTACACGATTTTTTGATGCAGTTAGGTTCCTTTGATGGAGGAGAATATGAAATCACAATTTTACACCAAAATTTGATATGGCGTATTCCCGAAAATCACTTTTTCCGTACTACCTAGGGCTCAGGGGTCATTTTCGGGGATACGCCATATCAAATTTTGGTGTAAAATTGTGATTTCATATTCTCCTCCATCAAAGGAACCTAACTGCATCAAAAAATCTTGTACTTAAGTTAACTTTGATAAAATGTCTAGATTGATCGGGCTATACATTATCTTCACCATTGAACAAAAATTTTTCACAGCTTATAATCAGTTCGAATTTTACTTTAGAATCTTGCACCATGTTCTGACGTTTTCAGAAAACTTTGAACTTTATTAAGTGCTTATTACTTTACTACAACTAATTTCTTAAAAATGTGTCTTTGTTTCCACCACAGAAAATCATTACTTACATAAAACAATAAAAATCCATTACCTATAAAATTCATTAACTTCTTGAGTAATCTCAAAAGTTTATTGCCTTATGTTTAATTTTTCAACAATGCAATTATTACAATTTTCATTTGAAGGCCGGCGGCAACACTGATTACTTAATTTGCCGCATCTGCTTTAATATCGTAAATAAGAGATTTAAATGTTTTAAGAGAGAACAATCATTTACATTCTCACTTCAACAATACAAGAGAAAGAGAGAGCAAATTTTCAATAACAAACATTAGAAAAATATGGGAGAAAAAACAAAGAATTGAATAAAAGGGGAAGAGAACAAGAGAATTTTTTAAAAATTGTGTAATTTATCTCGTAACATTACAGAATCTATGTGTAATCGTAATGAAATAAAGTACACAAAAACCCAAATGACAATGAACGAGGGGAAATAAAAAAACGGTGTACGTGACTTGTGGGAAAAAGCAAACAGGGAAATAAAATAAAAAAAAAAAAAAAACATAACAAAAGAAGAAGAACAGAAGAGAAAAAAAAAACGAAACAAATAAAAATGAACCAAGTATTAAGGTTATAGGGGGAAAGGGGGAGGATTAAGCGGGTTGAGTTGAACCCAAGAAATAATGTTATTTTTTTTTTTGACAGAATTTATTTGGCAATTTTTTTTTTTCTTCTACTTTTAATAGAAAAACCGTTAGGGATATTGTACTAATGGATTTTACTGAGCTCGCATAGAGCGAAAAATGGGGTGTATCGAATGAAAATAAAAAAAAAGAGCAAGGGAGGAGGATTGGGATATAGACAGAGGCATATACAGGCATAAGGAATAGGTTTTTTTTTTTCTATAAACCATTTGTCTAACTGCCAGTCGACCGGAACCTGAAATTAATTTATGACAGATCTGTCATATCGAATTCAGGAACTGAAAATTAATGATACCTATACATCAAATGGTGTAGATTTGAGAGAGGTTATACATATAAATCTATAATAAAGGTCAAGGGATTACTTACAAAAGGATATTCTATTAAGTTGGATTTTTTTTTTTCAGTAAATTGTATATTTTTCATTTTGAAGGGGTTTGAAGAAAAATTCGTTTAAAAATAAATTAAATGGACTAACTCTGGCTTATCCTAGTAATGGGTGGATATTTTTTCAATAGAAAGTTTAAATTTGCCTGTTTTTCGACACGTGACTGTCTAGAAACTTGTTGTTTGTAAAATTTTAAGTTTTTTTTCATATGCTGGTTTGAAAGGGATGTTATTTTAGTAACTCTACTTTTTAAGAATTATTTACTGTTTTTATAACTTGGTACACCAACAAACAAACAGCTATGGCTAAATTAAAAGGAGGGCTCCTTACTTTTAACAAAACAGATTGCTGCAGTGTTGCCGTATGAAAAAATAAAGGGTTGGGGTCAAAATTTTGCCGGGGTCAAAATTCTTTTGTCCAAATTCTGCTTTCGAAATTCTGTTTTACAAAATTCTGCTTTCAAAATTCTGCTTTCAAAATTCTGCTTTTCAAAATTTTGTTTTTCAAAATTCGGTTTTTAAAAATTCTGCTTTTCATAATTCTGTTTTTTTCAAAATTTTGCAATAAACTAAAAAAGGGTTTTTAAAATGTTAAAAAGCGCACACTTTTTAACATTTTCCAAACCCTTTTTTAATTTTTGGAAAACAAAACAGTTTGCTGCAGTGTTGCCGTATGAAAAAATAAAGGGTTGGGGTCAAAATTTTGCCGGGGTCAAAATTCTTTTGTCCAAATTCTGCTTTCGAAATTCCGTTTTACAAAATTCTGCTTTCAAAATTCTGCTTTTCAAAATTTTGTTTTTCAAAATTCTGTTTTTAAAAATTCTGCTTTTCATAATTCTGTTTTTTTCAAAATTTTGCAATAAACTAAAAAAGGGTTTTTAAAATGTTAAAAAGCGCACACTTTTTAACATTTTCCAAACCCTTTTTTAATTTTTTGCAAAATTCTGTAAATCATCTTCTTGAAAAATTATCTGCTTATTTAATTACTTACATACATAATTTGCATTCTTTGAGTGCATATTCATTTTTGTTTTATATAAATGAATAAATTTGAAAATATTGAGAAAAGGTTTTTAATATTAAACATTTCCGAAAATAATTCAAAATTTTTTAATTTGAATTTAATTTGAATTTTAAAAAGCAGAATTTTGAAAAACAGAATTTTCGTTAAAAAAGCAGAATTTTGAAAAGCAGAATTTTGAAGCCAGAATTTTGACCCGATCCCAAAAATAAAAAAAAAAAACATTATTTGAGAAAAAAATCATGATTTGACCAAATTTGAGAAAAATAAAACAACAACGTGTTTCGGATTTAACATTAAGCCAAAATTAAAAAAATATTTTTTTTTAGTTTGTACCTTTCAGTTTTTATGTTTACGTGAATGTATTTGGTACTGAACAATATAGATAATGGTAATGGGCCATACATAGTCATATTTTAAAAGCTATTCCAACTTAGTCTGGCGTCTTAAGTTATTACCCAGGTTATAAGCAGGTCTTTTCCATAGAAAAATGATTTAGAAGTAGGTCTAAATGAATAAGATAAACCTCAAGTCTATCTTAGAAGCAAAAAAATAACAGCTAATGAAAGAACTATGAATATGACCCAATACATTTTATACATTTTTCTACTTTATAATCAAAGCAATTGTGATTTTTGACAAGTTCGTGACTCAGTATCAAGTCTATTTCTAATTTTAGTTTTGAGAAGTGTTATTTTTGACATCTAAGCTGCTTCTAAGAAAGACGAGTTTATCCTATTCAAATTACATTGGATAAACCCCAGTCTAAAATAAACGAGTGTCTAAATACGACCTATTGGCCCATATTCATAGATCTTTCATAAGCTGTGACTTTGTCCCTTCTAAAAAAAACCTGGGGTTTATCATCTTCATAGACAACGTAGACCCCAATTTCTTATGGGAAAGAGCTGGAAGAGAATACATGTGCATATTCTGAAGTTAATTGCTTAGGAAATACAAAAATTAAAAAAAAATCATGATTTGAGAAAAAAAACATGATTTCATGATTTGAGTTCAGAATTCATGAAAAATATGATAAATCATAGTTTTTGGCAACACTGGTTTGCTGCACTTAAATTACTTATTTGTAATGTATAAAAGGTAGGGAAGATAACTCAGGCGGTGAAAAATATAGTTTCGGAAGTAAAATACAAAATGTTTTTATTTTAAGGAGGAGGCTTTATTTCCTACCGTTTCGAAGGGAACTTTTGTCATTAAAAGTACCTACCCTCATTAAAAAAATTTTCCATATTAAATACATAGAGGTTATTCAAAACTCTGTGCGCCTTAAAAAAAAAACACTAGATGTCCTTTTGTACGCTCAATAAGTCCCCAGAAACTAAAACTAAATTCACTGACGTTCTTGGTTCTCACTCAATTCTCCAATTCGTTGCTCCGCTTGGGGTATGCTAAAACTCAAGCTGATGGAGCCAATGTCAATAGCTTTTTAACTAAAAGTAAAGTTGAGAAGAGCATGTATTTTAAATATGACTCATCGTACGTAATTTCAATTTTCTCATGGAAATAAAGCCACATTTGAAATGCAGGTCTATTTTCTAGGGCGTTATTCCACGTCATTATTGAAAGTTCATTTTCATAAGGCGATGTATTAACAATAACGTCATTAAGATAGTTTCTGTACCATCAGAAGTGCGCTCTCGAGTGAGTCTGATAAAGAAAGTACTCGTTCCATTCTTCAATTTTCTTTAAAACCTAAAGGTTTAAAATAGAGGTTTAAGGTATCGTTTTTTTTTCATTTTTTTTTTTGACATTATTTTCCCATTTGATCTTCAAATGACCTTGACCCTGACTAATGGCATTCAAGGGGTCCCGAACATAGTCTGAACTCTTTTCAGAGCAAATTTTCCATTATGAGATTCCTGAAAACATTCGATTCACGAGAACTTCTGTCCTTGTAGTCAAAAACCGTCCCTTTCCTGATCTCTGCATAAACAATTTCGATCAGAAGTCATCAATTTGTCATGGGACGAAAAAAAAAACGACCAAATCCGAATTTTGGGGTTTGTTAAAACGACTTTTTTTCCAAAATTAACAAGTATTCTGGATTTGAAAATTAAACAAAACCGTATTACGGATGTCTTCGAAACATGAGTTTAATAGAAACTATTCAATATTGCAACTTACAAAGTTGCATTTTTCCGTTCTCGGTTATTTATTTACCCTTGCCGAAGTTAGCCAGTCACAAATATGATTATTTCGGCGGCTTAGGGGTAAATTTGGAAGACTTTCCGTCAAATCTAAGCATTAACTCAGCTATGATTTAACGATTACACACACAAAAAAAAAATTAAAGTTCTGACCTAGGGTTGCGTTTAGGTTTTTCAAATGTTTTTGGGTCGCTGAAGCCGAATCCGAAGTCCGTTTTGGCCCATCACGTCAGGTTTTCGAGATAACCTCAAAAAATGTCACGAAAAAAAAATTTTTTTTCTCTGATCTGGATGTGCGAATAGGTATGTTAATCATATATTTTTTGGATCGTTGAATCCAGATTTGCAGTTAATTTTGCTCTATCACGTCAGGTTTCTGAGATATCTTAAAAAAAATGTCAAAACCAAAAAAAAAACAAAATTTCTTATCTGGGGTTGCGACTAAGTTTTTCATATAGTTTTTGGGTTGCGTAAACCGAATCCGAAGTCTATTTTGCCGTATCACGTCAGGTTTTTGAGATATATCCTCAAAAGATGTCATATAAGAACTTTTTTTTTGATTTTAGACATTTTTTGAGGATATTTCAAAAACCTGACGTGATACGGCTTCGGATTCGGTTTTAGCAACCCAAAAAATATATGAAAAACCTAGTCGCAACCCCAGATAAGAAATTTGGTTTTGACATTTTTTTGAGGATATCTCCGAAACCTGACGTGATAGGGCGAAATTGACTTCGAATCTGGATTCAGCGATCCAAAAACTATATGATTAACGTATTCGCATATCCAGATCAGAGACAAATTTTTTTTGTTTTCGTGACATTTTTTGAGGTTATCTCGAAAACCTGACGTGATGGGGCAAAACGGACTCAGCGGACTCAGTTTCAGCGACCCAAAAACTATATGGAAAACCTAGTCGCAACCCCAGGTCAGAACTTTTATATTTTTTTGTGTGGCTGTGTTATTATGTTAATAACTCTCAAAAAAGTCAACAAAAAGTTTAAAGAAACCAAATCTACCAAAATGTAGATTAGCAACTATTCAATGGATTTTATGATTCCAAAATTGAGTCTTTTTAACGATGTCATTTTTCATGGTGCATGTCTCCACTTATTTTTTAATTTAAATCTGTTTTCCTTATTTTTTCTCTTTTTCAATTTGGTATTTTTATTGTTTTAAAACGTCACAAGTTGTAACAAACCATATCAACTTTACCGGCTGTTAAAAAAAAAAAAAAACAAAAAATCTCTCTATATCAAATGATATACCTCAAGGTTACCACTTGTCACCTGTATTATAAATGACACCGGTAGCAACAGAAATCAAAAATAAACAAAACCAAAAAAAGCAACCGGGTAGTGTAAACAAAACTCTCCCACAACCTTGAACGTGCAAAATCACAGGTTCTTTGTTGATTTTGAGATATTTTTTTTGTATATTTTGTTTATTTTATATAGAATGTTCTCTTTCACTCTCACCACAGGTCAGTTTCAAAAAACCACAAAAAGGAACAAGACCATAAAATCCATTCCTTTTTCCCAAAAATAAAACAAAATTTTGTATAACTTTTTCGATCCCAGGTTGGTCGATTGTTAACCAGAAAAAACACAGAACAAAAAGGAAGAAAATCCACTCAGCAGACAGGTGGTTCGAAGCAAAATAATAACAACAGTATTCGATTTCCAAAAAAACAATACCAAAAAATATATATATAAACCAAAGGATGAAGGGAATAAAAACAAAATTGAACCAAAATATTGAAATGTGTAGTGTACTCAAAAAGGGAGAAAAGAGAGAGATGAGAAAAGGATAGTTTATCCCTTTCCGCTCTACTGATTTTCAATACCATGGTCAAACCAAAACCATCCAAATCCTCACAAATTCTATATATGTACCGGGAAACCATAACCAAATGTGTTATGTACAAATGCCCAGGATCAACATCAGACAGACCTTTCTGCAATCCTTCTCCCAACCTCTCTCCATCATTTCATTGAAAATATACATGCACACACTTGCACTCATATTGCACTTCCTGACATCCTCTGTGTTGTTTTCTCGTTTTCGGTTTTATATGGTACATACTTAAACCGGAGCAATTTGAATTCAGGGATGCATTTATAGTCCATTTAATGAAGCCAATTTTTCATTAAAAAAAAAACGAGGCATATTGGCAACTATTGATTGACTGTCAAAATTAGTGCAACAAATAAAAATAAAATTCATTTGGCATCACTGTCATTTGATTTTGACAGATGTCATTCTCTGTGTTTAGTTCACAATAGTTTTTTTTTTTTTGAATTTTCACATCAAAATTCAAAAAAAATTAGCAAATGTTAATTAATTAGTAAATTGCCATCCCTGTGTTTTAATCCTTTCTATCCTATAAAGTTTAAAGACTCACATAGATACCTACTGTTTTATGTACCACCACATTGGGTGGGTTTTACATATATTTTTAGTCTAAAATAAAAAAAATAATAAATTAAAAACCAGAAATAACACTAATGCTCATCTGTTGTAAGGTCGTTCGTCCTTCAATCGTTAAGCAAAATCCGCACACATGCTCTCCTTTAAATTACCCTTGCGCTTGCCACAAATAAGCAAACATAAAAGTTTACACAGAACTTAAACAAAAACAAAATAAAGTAAAAAAAAATCGACAGAAATTCGAAATAAAAGAAGCAAGCAACCCATTCATTGCAAATTAAATGCAACTCGATGTGATGACATATAACCAACACAGATAAACTAATACATTTACAAACACATAGATGTTGTATATCCTGAATAATAATAATAATAATAATAATTGCCTACACAAAGGACGTGTATGCTCGTGCATTTTTGGTGTATCGTTTCGTATCGTATCGTCCTCGTCTGGCCAAAGAACCCCTTCTTCGCTTTTATATCCTTTAATCCATTCAGACACATTTTGTGTCAGATGCAATAAAAATGTATAACGTAGGTAGTAGATAAGTATGCAGCAGGCAGTATAGAAAAAGAGTGAAAGAAGAAACATCACAATATATTCACAATCACACCATTACCAGCTTAACAAAGAGGGCTCGACTTGATGCTTTCGATGTAGTTGTAGTTTTTCATTTCGAGTGCAAACTGCAAACTTGGATGCAGACCAAATAAATAAACAGTGAGCGACGTTTTGAATAGACTCAGATGATTTATTATTTTATTCAATTTTCGAATCAGGAACTTGAAAATTGTAAAAATTACAATACAATAGGAGAAACTTCAATCAAACAATTTGGGTTCTCAGTTATAAAAAAAACACGTTAATTTAATTTCGCTTCAATAATTTCGATGAAGGAATTAAAAAATCTGAGTCCAAAATTAGCTAATTGCTAGAATTTGATTTTTAATTTTAGAAAGAGAAATACTAACCCAATATACTTTTTTTTTTTGCTAAGTATTTGAAATCAAATGCTATTCTTTTTCAAACATATTTGTTGATTTATATTTATTTTTGGAAGATGATATCAGTAAAGTTGTCGCCGTCCGATATTTTCATCCAAGTAATTGCAATTTTTTCAATATTTGGAGAGTTTTCAGAGTCTGACATGTTCGCAGAACAATCACATTACGCGACCTTCTCGGACAAAGGAAATAAGAAGAATTAATAAATATACTTTTTCTGAAAATGTTTGGGGTACCGAATTTGGATTGGCCTCCATTTTTGAACTATTCCCGATATCTCTTTTATTGCCCGAGATATCTTAAGATTAAGTTAATAAGCCAAAGACTTACCCAATTCAATTTTGTTTAGGTTTTAGGATTGGTGAACTTGAATCCGAAGCCAGAAAAAAACAACCTTTTTTTAAAATTTTATAACGGTAATATTTCAAGAACGGAGGCTAATACCATTTTTTGTGACTTCCAGCTCAACACCTCAAAAAACTTCAGAAAAGTTTGTCAACAATAATTTTGGGAAACTGCCAAAATGACGTTTTTTGGCATTTTTACCCTCTGTAGACACACCTGTTTTTTGCGAATTTGGTGTATACTTTTTCATGTCGCTACAATTTTTTTCTGTCTCACTATTTTATACAAAATCATATATGAAATTGATGTAGAATTTTCCGAGGAATTCGAATATTGTATTTCAAAAAAAAAAGTATTTTCACCCTTATAAAGACACTTTTTTGTGAACACCTTTTATTTTTGTCCTGCCAAATTCGCACCCGTGTGCCGGCAGAGGGTTAAAACCTTCAGAAAAGTATATTTTGGTTATTGTGGCAAAAACTTTGTTGAACGGCGTAATTAGTTAATTTTCATTTTTAAAGTTTGTTGTTCACGTCTGAAGAGACTTTTGGCCATTTGAGACATTGTGAGCTAATTTGTGAGTGAAAGTCATAGCATTTTCTCGAGAAAGAAATGAAAAACAAAAGAAATTCTTTCATTTTTTAGGAGCTTAAGTTACATAAACATATTCAATTTCAATTTCAATTTCAATTCAATTTCAATTCAATTTCAATTCAATTTCAATTTCAATTTCAATTTCAATTTTAATTTCAATTTCAATTTCAATTTCAATTTCAATTTCAATTTCAATTTCAATTTCAATTTCAATTTCAATTTCAATTTCAATTTCAATTTCAATTTCAATTTCAATTTCAATTTCAATTTCAATTTCAATTTCAATTTCAATTCAATTTCAATTCAATTTCAATTCAATTTCAATTCAATTTTAATTCAATTTCAATTCAATTTCAATTTTATTATCGTTTACTTAACACTGTAAGATATAATATCTTATAAGCTAGTGAGAAGCTATTATTACAAATATATAAGGATAATACAAAATAGTTAATTAAGTTAATTTTAAATATAGGTCAATTAACCCTTTCGGACCCAGCTTTACTCTCATGTAACATATTTTTAAAAATTCGTAAAAAAATATTCCATTAAATATTTTTTTAGGTTTCGATGGCTCAATTGAAAGATAATGATGCCTAGTTACTGGATTATTACAAAAATTTAGTCAAATATCATACATTGAATTTTTTTCATCGAAAAAGGAACTGAATTTCACATTTTTTCTTTTTTTTTGTAAAAAAAAAAAAATATTTATATGGTTTTGAAAAAAAGATATAAAAAAAATTAATCCACAAAGTATTTTGCTTTTTGACTTAGAAGAAGTAGCATATATTATTGTTCTATACAAAGTTATTTTCTCAGTTGTCCGACTTTTTTTGGTGGTCATAGGCAGTGCATGTTACTTACATGTAACATGAGAGTAACACATTAGTTTTGCTATTTATTATTTTGGAAAATAACTTTTTGCTATTCATATTTCTTAGTTGTGATGTTTTTGATACGATAATACTGAAAAAACATTTTTTAATATTGATTTTCAAAGCTTGGGTTCGAAAGGGTTAACGTAGATATCAGATACGTCAACCTGAACAAGGATTGACCAATTAACAATAATACGTTTTCAATACCAATTGATTACAATCTAATACGCCTGTCAAATTAGAAACTAAAAGAATTTCGATAACCACGATACAGAAATATTTAAAATTAATTTGAAGAATTATATAAAATCTATCCGATTCGGATATTTTACGGCTATTAACAAAGTTAATAGATTGATATCGCATATTAAATTTGAGTAAATGAATTTTAAAATAATGTATGAATATGGAATTATGTATAACAGTCACTATAAATTGTAATTAACAAAATCAACATTGTAAAATCGTAAAATTTAAATTAAGTTAGGTAATCTAGCTAATCAATGCATAGTAGTTTTTAACAATTTTTAAATTGATTGAAATCTAATTTATTTATTTATTTTTTTTTTTCTTTCAGGTAAGTCAATTGAAAAATCAAGTACCTATACATAAATAGTAGAATAATTCTGCTACTAACTTGTAAGTACCTGACATTAAATTTATGATTGTAGACTTCAATATTTATTAAAATGGATCATTATAATAATTTATTAAAATATTTTATTGTCATAATTGTAAAGGTGTTAAAAAAGAATATATTATCATAAATGCTATACACAAAATCGGAGTATGTCACATTTTTGAATATTGTTAATAAAAAAATAAATTTGATTACAAACCAGAAAAAAACAGTCTAGTAAGAAACTTCATTTTATCAAACAGGTTTCTGTGTACTACAGATAGCAAATTAACAGCATTTTAAATAGAACTTTAATTACTGCGAAGACGGGTTACACTGAACTTAATTGAAATTTCTGTTAGAATCTACACTAGTATTTCTTTTATAGGGCAAAACCCTTAAGTTTTCAATATTTTTTTTTCAAACGATTACCATTACTTTACGATTACCTACTTACTTTTCTAGTGATTTCGAAGTTAAGTACTAACTACTCGTAGTTAAATGACGCATTGTAAACGTAACTATATTGGGTTTGAATAGAAATTCCCTTGACTACCTTCATGAGTTGAGAAATTTTGTTTTTTAATTGCTGGGTTATCTCGGAAAGTTACAAAATTAAGTTGTTGTGGAAATTTGAATGACAGTCGATCTTAAATTTAAACGGTGTAATCTTTATAGGCAAACACCGCCATGAATTTCAATGTGAAATTAAGTTATTCTTATTAAGATGTTGGAAATTATACATAATTAAGATAATAATTTACGGCTAGAACTGGAACACAAGTATGATATGTCTTTGGTAAAAGGCGAATAAGGTTTATAGATAAAATTCTCAATAAATTAGAGGATTTTTTTAAATTTATCTGGAGACAATTGAGCGGATGTCTTCATTAATTTTCAAAAAAAAAAAGGAAATAAATACCGGCCTAATATACAAAAGCGTTTCTATCGTTACGGGTGTGACACTTTTATTCATGTTTAATGAATAAATTCGGCATTATCAAATATTAATAAAAATCAACTTGAGTAATGGGTAAACTGCTTGGTGTTCATTGATTCATGATATAGTTTTATAGTTTTAGTTGCGTAACGGGCGTGACTACACAACACAAAAACTTTGGTTTTCAAATAGAAATACAAAATTTATGTTTATTCATTCTAAATATTAAATACTCCTTCCACATAGATATACAAAACAATGAAAAACTGTTCAAAATATTCGTTTAAACACTGTTACGGGTGTGATCCGTTGATCGTTAACGAAATATTGTTTTTGTTTGTTCTTTAATTTCTTTACCTTGAACATCGTTTGTTCGTTTGTTCAAAAAAATACAAACAAAATCTCAAATAAAAACATAAACCTAAAATTTTGGTCACTGACTGTTTTCAGTTAGTCCTTGGTTTGTTTTGTTTTCAGTTTTATAGTCGTTTTCGAATATTTTGACTGGAATCATCGTTGTATTCCTTTTTCTATGCATTTGTATGTATGTTGTTATAAAGTTTC
Organism: Episyrphus balteatus; assembly: GCF_945859705.1. Classification (NCBI taxonomy): domain Eukaryota; kingdom Metazoa; phylum Arthropoda; class Insecta; order Diptera; family Syrphidae; genus Episyrphus; species Episyrphus balteatus. The sequence goes on along the minus strand of NC_079134.1, from coordinate 29,355,685 downwards.
TCCAAACGAACACACAGAAGCATTACAATATACCGAACCGCATCCTCCTCATCATCATCATCATCGTCATTATGATTATCGTTGTCGTTGTTGACGTGGTCGTTCGTATTCGTAGTATAGCTATAGCTAGTCATCATGCCGGGATGGTGCCGATGTCGATGCCGGTCCTTGCACTCTATCCATGTGGACATAATATATTACCGTCTGGCTGCTGCTGCTGCTGCCGTTTCTGCTGCTTTGGCTTGGATTCCCTAACTCGATTTATTTATACTCCTTCGTGATTCTTCTTTCTAGGTATATCTAAAAATACATATATAGAAACAACGGAAGAAAAGAAGGAACCATGAGGACGAGAGGAATATATAGAAAAAAAAGGGGGAAAGATGTAGGAGCTGGATGAAGTACGTTTTTTTCTCTTCTTTCCTTCTGTGCTGCTGTTGTTGCTGATGGTCATGATGCTACTTGTGTTGCAACAACTGCTTCGCATTTGACGTCTCTCTACAACAAGCTGGCATTGCACAATGCATATGATGATGATGATGATGATGATGATGATGATGATGATGCACTGCATCAGACGACGCACATGGTGTATTCTTGGCCGGATTATCTAAAAGATCTGGTAAAATTTAAGGGCTCTACAGAAATCAGGACATGCGAAATATTGCTTATAATGAAAATTGCTTCTTTTTTCGGTTGACAGATTTAAAATCACGTTAAGTTTGATATTATTTGGTAATTTTTCACAAAGTTTTGGAAACTTTTTCTATCCTCATTCAAAGAACTCGATTAGTCCGGCCCTGTTTTTCCTTTCTGATCAAAAAAGGGTAGTTGTTTTGTCATGAAGCATATAAACGATAGTTAGAAGGAAGAGAAATGATTCTTCTTGCAGTTGAAAATGAAAATAATGACGATGATGATTATTATTTTCAATTTATTTTCGTCCTTCAAAGTTCCTTCTTGATGTCCATAGATCTAGCATATTCGGGAAGTTATCTCAATTCAAAACAATAGAAGGAGAAACGGTAATTTGATGACTCTTCTGTTGATGGCTGGATGTTGATGTTGCGCCATTGCCACTACCATGAGCCATGATCCAGAGCTATTGCAATTATTGTGTGAACATTCATTTCAACATTCTGTCAACATTTTATTGTTTTCATTATGTCTGGATCGATATTGCACCTTTCTCTATTATCTTTTGTTGGTTAAGCTAGGTCGGTTTTCTATTTTGTCGTACCTCTAGTCGTTAGGTCTAAAACTACTCGTTATTCAACTTATGGGATAATTGGAAATGTAGATTTAAAGTGTGTGTACTGTACAAAGAGGGTGGTAGTTTTAAGAATAATATATACAGGAAGGATTAAAATTCATCTCTCTTTTTCTTTCGATTTATGTACCCATGTGTGGTTAATTCAATTGTTTGTAATTTTGTATGGGTTATTAATTCCGGTTTTTTGAATAATAGACAACCTTAAGGCAATTTGTTTGTCAAAAACTTGAAAAAAAAATCTTCATAAAAGAGAATGTGATATTCAAAATTCTTATAATCTTTCATGGGTTAATTGGTTTTAATTTGGTATTTTAAAATTATTATTTTACTTCAGAGATCACCAACAAAAATCACTTTGAAGTTAATGAAAATAGAAACCCTAGTTAATTTTTTGCTAAAGAATACATTTTCGAACAATGATTTAAAAAAAAAATAAAACAAAAACAAAAAAAGAAGGCTTTGATTTACCCTAAAATTTCGAGAAACTTCATAAAAATTAGAGACATACAAACCCAGAAATGGGTAATCCATTAATCGCAAAAAATAAAAAAAAAGCTTTAATATTCAAAAACCTATGTTTTTAAATTAATGTGCTGAGAAAATAAAAAAAACTTAGAATATATGAGACCTATGAAGCCAAAACTCTTTAAACGAAATTACGAGAATCCAACTTGAAAAATATTGAAATTTAGAATCGTCACAAAATTGACAAAGACGAAATATTTTATCTAAAAAAATCTAAAAATCCAAAAAACTTGTAATTTCCATCAACAAAATTAAAAGAGAAACATTTACAGTGAAACATTTCGACTCTTGAATATGGTGCTTAAAGCATTAAATTTCAAAAACATTGGTTTTCAAAACTAAAAAAAAAATCATCAATTACAAAAATGAACAATTCAGTAAACCTGGGAACTATTATCGGAGAAAAACCCAAAAAATCCCATTTAATCTGGAAGACCAAAAAGATTAAAAAATTAAAATCAAGGCATTCATAACACAGGTCGACAAAAATCAAAATATTTTTTGTGCTTGGGTTTAATTTGCACTTTTTGGGTTCATGGTAAACCAAAACAATAGATAATCACCCTTTCCCCTCGTAAGATTTGCTTTTGTAGTGTTGGAAGCAAAAATACAATTTTCATACCCTGTGAGCCTAACTCCAGTTTTATGAGCTATAGTGAAAGAACCGTGCATTGTACAAAAAAACTGTGAAGCTATAAAATGTAGATAATTTAAAGTTCTACATTTTAATCGACTTAAATCATTAGAAAAAAGTTATGATGAATAAAAGGCTTTTTTGGTCTGAAAACCCCCGTTTTGTTTAGTTACAACTGTAATATTTTTTTATCTAACTTCAACTTTGGAAACTTTTATACTTTTTTGAAAACTGCAATGCCAGGACATATTTTAAAAATAATAAACCAGAGTCACACTATACAAATACTGTTTGTCTTGTTATTTTGAAATAAAAGTAAGAAATTGAGTTTTTATGAAACTTGGAACTGTTAATTAATTTGAAGAAAAATGGCGTATGAAATAAAAAATATTTTTATTAATTAATTGTTTCTTATTTTTAGGCAATGTTTAAGTGCTTTCACTTAAAAAAAAAATCAATTATACGCAGAGGAACCAAAATACTGTAATACTGAAAAGTAGGGATTTTTCGAAATTTCACAAGAACTGCATATTTAATCGAATACCTCAAGGATTTGGGATGAACAAGTTACCAATTTCTGAAAGATCTAAAGTTGGCCTATCAGCACATTTCGTTTGGTCCATTACTTTTTAGACACCCTGCATATGCAACAAAATAATAAAAATCCTATGCAAACAAATTAATTAAATTTTTCAATAAATAAAGAATTTCAATATAAACTAGTTTGGCTACTGTTTGGATACAGTTATTTTTGTAAGCAATTAATTTTGTATAATAAAAATACTATAGGAGTAAATTACTTTTACCATAAATATTGAAAATAGAAGGTATCATATAATGCCTCAAGCTCCCATCTGACAAAAATTCGAATAAAACGAAAATTTCGTTTTAATTTTTCTTTTTTCTTCTTTAATTTCCTGATTTTTTTTTATTTTTTCTGAATATGAATATGAAAACAGCATTAAAATGAAGAAAACAAAACAAAAATCAGCCAAATCGGTGAAGACGTTCTCGAGTTTTTGCCAAAATTATGCACTACAATTTTTGTAAAAGACAGATTTACTTGAATACTGGAAATTGCTCTGCTGACTTCAAAAGCAAAAAAAATAAAAAATGTTTTCCAGATGAGAATCAATATATCTATCATAATTTCATAGTCACAACCCAAGCACAAATTTCGTGTTGACCTGTGTAATTCAAAAATACAAAGACTTTAAAAACAACAATACAAAAAATTGTCAATTATGTGTCAGTAATAGCTGCGTTCCTTTGGAAATATTTATCTACTTTTTAGTACTTAAAACTACTTTGAACTACTTTTGCTATATTGAAAAAGTAGTTCAAAGCAGCTTTAAGTACTAAAAAGTAGATAAATATTTCCAAAGGAACGCAGCTAATATAAAAAAATAAACATTTTTGAAAACTTATAATTCTGAAAATCCCAAAAATGATAAACCCAATATTAAGAATGGATAGTTTGGAAAACTTTAAATTTCAAATCTACTAGGTACATATGTAAAATTTTAATTTTTTGAAATTTCGATGTTTAGAAACTAAGTATCTTATGTTTAGAAACAAATTATGCAGAAATTTTTTCCAAAATATTCGTTTTATAGTACCTTAATGTCATGCAACTGGTCATAATATGTTTCCTTATTTAACTTAAAAGATTTATGTTACCCCATTCCCAATTTTATTTCCTTTTAGCCCTAGTTTTCTAAAGTTTGCATAATAGACATGTTTACACAGTATTTGCGCCGACAAAGGCCCTTTATTACTTCCTTCTTCTAGTTTGATGCACATTTTATTGCATTTTTCATCTCTATTATTAGATGGAGCTATTAAAAAATCCCTTTTATCTGTCTTATCACTGCGCTTTAGCTCCCCTTCATTTACAATATTTCTTCATTTAGTTCTTTTTGTTTACATAATCGCAATTTTATTATTTTTTTTTTTAAATAGAAATCAAAACATATTTAAAGGTTATCTGTTGGTTTCAAAATAAACAAATAATAAATTAAAAAAAACTGACAGAAAAGCTGTGACACATAAACTTTTGTTGAATTCTCAAGATATCGCAAATTCTATGACGAAGAAAGAAATTTTTGGAATTCTAATCTTGTTTAGGGTGAAATGTTACCAAACAGTCTGGGAAATACAGAGAAAGAGAGAGAAAAAAAAATTAATTCAACTTTGCGTGGGAATCTATTAATAACAAATAAAAGTCATAATAAAAAAAAAAATGATTCATTCCTAACAAAAATACGTGATCGTTTTGTTGAATTAATAAAACAAAACAAAAATAGCAAACGTCATCGACAATAAACAACATAAAAGTTGAGTTTTATTTTAATTTGTGTTTAGATATTTGACTTTGACATTGTTGTGTGAACACGGCTTCCCTCTCTCAGCAAGTGCGTTCAGCGATTAATTTGCTTCCATCGGAAATGTCATTAATTTTGCTTTTAGATCCACTGTGAACTATTTTAATTCTTGCAAGAATTGCATTCACAATTGCACACATTGCGAATTTAAATTGCCAATTAAGCAGCAATAATCAAATAAAATACTTTGTAGGATTCACATTTATACTACAAATGTATGTAGGTCGAATTGTATTATGCGTTATGCACTTCCTTTCGTGAAAGTTCATGACATGGTTTGGATTTTAAATGAAATAAAAGAAATAAAAATCACGTGTCTTTTTTTTCAAGTGTGTTTATTTCCTGTGGATGAAAAGAAAAAAATGTATTTTCTTTCTTTTTCTTTTTTTAGTTTAAATTTGACAACTTAATATGCAGATTGATTTGACATGAACAGTTGCACATGCGCATGCGCACGACCATGAACTGGAAATTTATGAATGAAAAATAGTGGATAGGTTATGATGAAATCTGAGAACATTTTCTTTTCAAGTAGCCATCTGTGTCATACTTCAAGTATTTGTGTTCCAGATACTTGAAAAAATGTTGTATATACATATTTTTTTGTTTTGTTTTTTTTTTTTTTGTTAAGAGGACATGGAAAATTACGTAAGTTAAAATTGAGTGCGAGATTGTTTTTTACATGTTTTTTTTTTTGGAATATTATTGACATAAGATTACAATTCGAGTTGAAATTCTTCGAAGTCTTAAGGGTTGTCTTCGAATTCTAGTTAAAAGAATAGAATAGACTGCTTGCACTGAGATTTAGTTTTAAACTGCTTGTGGATGAAACAACATGTATGCAATTCTTCATATGGAGGTTGATTTCAATTAAATTAGCCTAAATCATTCCGTTAGAAATTGGATTTTCGAAAAAAAATCGAGCAAAATATTCCAATTTGGATATGTTTAGCTTAATCATTTCAATCCATTATTGCTTTGGTTATTAAACTATTGAGTAATACATATTCGAACTTAACTTTACTTACTTTTATTTAAAGTAAATATTATTTTAATTACACTGGTCTGCAAAATTTAGCTTTTTTTTTCTCGTTCAAATAATTTTTTGATATTATAAAAGATTAGACTTTCCTGAATCTAAATCTGGTTTCAGAAAAATTCTATCAGGTACCATTTTTGTAAAAATGATTTTTGAAAAATGTGAGTAGTTTCTAAAAAATCACCCTTTTAGATTCATTTGAACTTGTATAAAATTAAAACTATTTGTCGCATTGAGCTCAAATTCAGAGGACTTATTCTTCATAATATGGCCTATCGATTGACACCAAATATGTTCTTTTACGTCATGTTTACTCATTTTTTAAAATACTGATTGACAAAAAAAGCAAACATTTCGAAATCCTTCACTTTTTAGTAAATCCTACATGAACAAAAGCACCTTAATTAAGGAAAATGTAAAATATCAATGCTCATTATATTTAAAAAGTCAAATATGTAAAGAAAACCAAAATAAAATACATTAAACAAAATTTTTACGTGTTTTGTAATTTTGTATACCTACTATTTTTCTATTAAAAAATATCTTATTTGAAATAAACCATTCGATAAACTGCCTTGTAAAGCTTCAGATTTGTTTCTCCTAGAAACAAAAGTATACTTTCTTTTATAGTTAGAATCCGAAGTCAAAAAAATTCTATCACGTGAGGATTTTGAGACATTCGCATTAAAGTATCACAAAATCTCTCATCTATATCTCAAAAAACCAGAGCTGACCAAAATTTTTTGAGTTCGGATTCAAAATCAGCACACTAAAGTCCATTAGAAAAGTATACTTTTGTTCTAGGGAGAAAGATATAATAATTTTTAGAGATCAGTTTCTTTATGGTAAGATATGCCAAACCTACTAAACTTACTTAAATTAAGATATCTCGGAGAAGAAAAGAGATATTGAGAAGATTGAAATTGAATTTGAAAGAAAAAAATAAGTTCTTTCATAAACCGTATCAATTTTAATTGAAAAAGATTACATTGTGCCAAAATATTTCTTCGAAAACAGCAAAAAAATGGGTTTTTGAGATTTTCTAACGGGAATAGGTCAATTCTGACTTCGGATTCGGAATCAGCAGCAAGACCCATTTAAGGTAAATAAATCCCCTTATATTACTTCAATATACATTTGTAGGAAATGTTGAGTTAAAGTAAAAAAAAATAAAATAAAATAAAATAATTTTTTTTTTTTAATTAGGTATAACTTTTTCATTTTAATTTTGTGTACATTTTTTAATAATTCAATCATCACGCGTTGGACAGTTATACCATGAATTTTTTGTTTCCCTTTCATATTCTACACATAATTGAATAAAATTTACAAAGACTTTCATAATACCAACAGTAAAATTTATAAAGTTGTTAAAGAAAAATATATCAACTCAATAATTTTAGAAAATGGTCAAGGTATTTTTCTACAGTCCTGAGTGGGACCCAAACCGAAAAGATTTTGAGTTAGCGTACTTGCTAAAAGAATTTCTGCGAACTTTATATCTTCTTCTTCTCCATTATCGACGATAGTCATGATCTCGGATGGGGTCACAACTCTCCCACTCTACTGCTTCACACTACGGCTCCGCATGTGGGGTTCGCCACCCACGTTCCAACTCGCGACTCTCAATTTTCTTCTAACCTCGTGCATTACTTTGCTAGCCCCCGGAATCCGTATAGCTCTGACCCGATTATTTCTAATCGGTCCAGGATCAGTACCGTGTGTAGCAGCGGTACTGCCTGGCGGGGTAGTGCTGTTCGTGTTAGCAAGTACTTCCATAATGCTCGAAATTTTTCGGAAAATTTCGCGAAACGTTTTTCGCAAATTGTCGACACTGGCATGCTCCTGTTTTTGTAATGTGATCGTCTTTTACTACGCCGGTGATCTCCAGTCGCCTAACCCAAGGAATTGCATGCACGCTTAATGGAAAGCTCTTAGATGTTGGTGTGTGTCGCTAGGCTCACCTTGATGTTATTTTGCCTAGATGTGATTTGCTCCTTATAGACCTGTGCTCTGAATATGTCGGAGTAGCTCATATAAGGGGTTCACCAAGTAGTTCGGCCTAACTGGAACTGGTGACGCTACCGTTGATTCTGTAAATGAATTCTTCCGCTACCGTCAATTGTTGGGAGTGCCTTGGTGGGAACACTCCTTCGTTGGGGGGGTAATTAGGAGCAACAGCCTACTCCGCTTCGACCTGTCGACCATGGGAGGCCCTTCTGCGAAAACAAGTTTCGCGATCGCATAGCTCTTAGCTTCATAGTAGTAGTCACCGTAAGCCCATCCGCCACGACAAGGCTTACCCCCATGGATGGGTCTGCGAACTTTATATCAATTTGTATTATTGTTTATCCTTCGAGTTAGTATACAAACAAAACTCGCTTCTATAAAAATATGCACGACAGCACGACTGTACCGCACAAACTTGCTCTAAAAAGTTGCTTAAATTTTTAATTTTTTTATGTAGATACATAAATGTAGATTTATTTCGTACCTAACTTAATGTAAAATTAAAAAAAAATTTAATTTTTGTTTTATTAAAAAAAAAAAATCATTTTTTTAATAAAATTATGATAAATAAATAAAAAAATAAATACATTTTTTTTTTTAACAATAAATTTGTTTTTAATTTAAAAAATTGTAGGAAGCTATTTACTCTGCCGACACTTTAAATTAGGTGTGTATACTACACTGATTTGTTGGAGCTCAAAAGTCTTAAAGTGCTAAAAGACCTTTCTATGTAACATAAACCACTTCCGTGCTAAATCTTTTAATTTATAATAGATCACCTTTGGTTGCTAAAATCGTTGCTTTCCTTATTTCGAAATTCCAAACATGAAATACTATAATTTAGTTGAAGTAAATTTGTTCTATAAATATTAAATGAAACATATGTTCAAGACTGAATGCATTACTGCTTTATTCATTAAATAAATTATCCCCCGCCCACCGTATCCCATTTCTGTGAAGTTAGAAATAACATAAGTCAGTACCATGTTAGGCATCCTCCTAAAATGACTTTTTAATTTGCAGTTATTGATAGCAAATAATTTATTATATAAACTAACTCAAAGTAACTTATTTCATACTCCTGTCAATCAATTCCTCATTTAAGTACAATGACCCTTACTCCTATATCCATATATTACTACAAAAGTACATCCTTCTCTTCGTTGTCGGTCGTGTCGTTAGCATCGACAATCACCGCCCTATAATTACATCCGTTAAACTAGCACCCGGCCAGACCACCACGTAATAAAAGTAATTTCCCCGCATGATGAATATAAAAACAAAATAAACGAATACAAAAAACAACGGATTTCGAAATGCAACTTGGTTTTTTTAATATTTCATAACGTGCACGCGTATTTATCGCTACAAGTGTCTGTTCTGTTTTCTGTCCCCGTGTGTCCTACTACTCTCCTCAAGCTCAAGCTACTAGAGTGCTAGTTGATGGCTGCCTGTCTGGCTTCTGCTGTCAGCATTTATCAGCCCATCAACACCGCATTCATTTTTTTTTTGTTTTAAGTTTTTTTTTTTTAATTTATTATCATTTTTTTATAAACTACAGTCTACGTCATTGAATTAAGTCTCCCTCTTGTTTTCTCTCTTTCTGTCCAATCTCAAACTTTACTCCACTTGAAACCACAATCATCATCCTCATTCTGTCGTGCTGATGGAAATTGATTTAGTTTTCTTGATAAGACATTATGACGGCTGTTTGTGTTTTACAAAATAAAAACCCGACCGGAATAATATAAAAAAAAAGAAAAATTATGTGACCCTCTCTGTCTTCCGGTTGGTCGGTCGGTCAATCAACGCAAATTTTTGCAAATTTATAAAAAGCGTGCGTGTTTAGACGTTGCAGATTGAAGGGGTTATATTGGGGTGACCATATTCTATTTTGTTTCTCATTAGAATCAAAGAATTTGGAAATGAGGTTACAAACAAGTTATTTTTTAACTTTTTGTTCTTTTGAGTTCTTTAAACCACTTTAAACTGAATCAAAACAAATGGCAACTGGTCACCATATTAAATAAGACATGCACTTGTGCCTGCGAGTGTGCTTTCGCATGAGTGCTTGCTCAGAATAACTGATTTGTTGTCGCTTAAACGGTTCATTTCCTTAAATCATCAACGGGATACCTACTCAAAACGCGCAACCTTCTTATAGCTCGTCGTCTGTATATGCCTGCCTAACTGCAAAAGGGTCTGTCTCTTCACCGCCCTATTCTTTTTGTTTGAAAATTTGAAAACGATGCAAATTTTACTTCATGAATAATAATTCTACGTAGGTATGTTTGTTCAATTCAATTCAAAAGCGAGCTTACATAAGGGTTATTGTCTTGGATTTAAGTTTTTTTTTTTTTACTTTAATTTAACTTAACCGCAATCATTCGATCACCTGTTTTTTTTCGCATTGGAATTTCAAAAAAAGCGAAGGTTGGCACAGCAGCAGAAGGAGCATCTACAATCATCATCAGCTACCAGCAGCCAGCAGCCCAGGGGCAACCACCTGTTATTTGTTATAACAGCACTCTTACACAACACACGCGCTTGTAGAATATCTTTATTCCCTTGTTGTAGTTGTTTTTGTTGTTGTTACTGTGACTTGGAACTTGCGACTAACCTGCGAGTTTTCTCATGCGTTATTCATTGATCCTGTTATAATATTTCTATACAATAAGGGCGGCACCCTTTTTACAGAAGCTGGCATTTTGTTGCAAAAATTTTATTGATTATTCTGAGTATCAGATGCTTAGAGGGTATTGCTTATTCAATTGGTAGCTGATTTGTTTGGTTCAAAAAATTGTAATAGATTTTATTATCCTGATGAAGTAGGACTTATAATGGTCTTAAAATCGGGAAAATCATCACATGAAAAGAAATCGTTTGGGCCCATTTTGCTTCTTGATACAATGTCCTGAAAATATCTATAGAGAACAGAGTTTTCCACGGAAATGATTGTTCAGAATTTTCGGAAAAAGTGGATGGGGTACCACAAGGTAGTGTTTTAAGGCCCATTTTTTTTGTATGTTTGTTACGTCATAACTTTGGACTGAGTACCTAAACCAATTTTGATAATTATTTTAGTATTGGAAATCTGGTGTATTGGAACATTTCTAGCATTTTGAGAAACATTTATTTAATATTTGTTCTTAAAACTATAATATGACTCAGCTGTGGCAATGTTTTTTTGTATACTTTCCTATGCTTTAAGATTCATCTTCATCCTTACGTTGAATTGTTCTGTTTCTTATTTATTGTGTTTTTTTTAGCAAGAAAATACATATTCTACAACACCACCTACGCAACATACAAAAAATAAAGAATATCGAACGCGAATTATTATGGTTGAGTCTTGAGAAGACACCCAACACCGTATACAAACATTATCTACATTGTAAGCTTTAGGTTTTTGTTTACGGAAACAAAAGGAATGACGGACGACTTATACAGGACGACAAAGATAGTGACGCCTTAAAACGTGTGTTTTATTTTTATTTCTTATTTTTTATTTCTGGTTGAATTGATATTTAGGTGAAATATTGTTTTTTATTTTTTTTTTTTGTGAATTGAGATAATTTTTCCAAGAAATTTATGTAACAGAAAAGAGAATACATTTCATTGTTCCATCAGTTTGTTTCTTGGATGCTTTATACTTGGGTGGTAAATGACTTGTATTCTTTTTTTTTGTATTCTGTTATTGCTATTGTATTTCATTATGAATATTACAAGATAAAAAATATATATATAAATGGAATTACATTTTTTGTTTATCAAAATAAATTTCTAGGAAAACGAAGAAGATTGAAGAAAAACTTTGCTATTTAATATTTAAAAAAAGAAAACCCTAACAGTCTTATTTAAAGCATTCGCCTAGTAACCCAAGAGTTGTAGGTTCGATCCCGAGCGGCTGCCCATTTTTTTCTTTTTTTTTATAAATTGATGCCTTTTTTTAATGTTGAAACAACTTTGATTTAAAGATGTTTTATTACGGTAAACCACTTTAAACTAACGTTGTTCTACTTTGATTTTAAAATTTTCGTCTTCAACGCAAAATCATTCCGAAAAATAGTTGAATCAACGTGGTTTTCGTTGATTTTAATTTGTTTTTTTCCCTCAGTGTATAAGACAACAATAAACAATGATCACATTTTCCAAATTTAAACAGTTGTATAAAGTTATACAACGTTTATAAATACGGGGGCATATGTTTTAAAAAAAAACCTCTAATCGTTATCAGTATTATAAAGAACATATTATTAAAAGTCGGGTTTAAGGCTTCATAATAAAAACAAATTGTTGGCTATACTAAGCCATGAAATTTTCTTCTTTAAAAAATAATTGGTCTTTGTTTTCTTGAAAAATTTCCATTTCTGAAATAATATAATATCGTACTCGATTTAGTTGTACAAAAAAATTGACAATAATTAAGGAGAATGGCAGACTAGTAGACACTACAAAACTCGAATTTCCTTGGACTTAAGTGTCTGTCGCCTTTTAAGAGTGAACTCGAGATATTTCAACATAATAATAGCTTAGAAACCATTTTGGAACTTTATAATCACGCTTGAAGTAAAATTCTAAAATACATCATTTATTCATTCAAGAGCGACTCGACCGAACGCACAGTGTGTCGTCCCCTTATGATAAATCACTTTTTTTTTTGTTAAAAATTAATATTTTTGCTATTAAAATATAATTGAGAAGTGTCAACTCATATGAAAACATATTTATCTTAGAAAATAACCCAGGTTATGTATTCAAAATAAGCTCCGAAACATGAGTACCTCGGAAATCGAAAGTATTTTGAGGAATTTATAGCAATCTTTGAGAGTGTATATTTCACGTTTGGTAATTGTTTGAAAAATTTTGTTAATGTTATTTTGTTTATTTGAGTGTTGTTGTAAAACATATAACAAAAAAATTAAATTTATAAAATTATATATGAGTTATTAAAATTTCTTTGATAAATGGCAAAAAAAAAAAATTTAATTTTTAAACTTAATTTAAAAAAAAAACATATAAAATCATATCGATCATTTTTTTTATATTATTTTGCCTTAGGCCTATACAATTGGCAAAGTTTGGTCTGCTTCTATTTGCGATTACCAGAGATATTCACATTTATGTGCTACGAGTCAAGTACTCAAAATAATTAATTTTTTGAGAAACATCTTTAAGGGGATCACAAAAATGAAAAAATCGATGTTTTTAATAATTTTTAGCCATACACAAGTAACAAAAAGCTGTTTATGTAATTAAAAATATTTTAAATATTGTTTTCAACAAGAAAAAAATTATATTTTTCTGCATACTAAATTTTTAATATAATTACTTGACCCGCCATTTCTACCTAACCTAACCTACTTGACCCGGCCACGCTCTACTGTGTATTATAGCGTATTTACCAACCTCGCCGATATAAGAATTTACGAAAATGCAAATAAAACGTTATTTCAAAATTTGAATGCGATTGACAAAAAACTATTCGAGATTTGCTATGAAACGATATGAAACATACGATTTTTTTGTATAGAGAAGATAAACAAAACAAGTTGACTTCAACTTAAGATTTCTCAAAGAAAAAAGATATTGGAAAGATTTAAACGGGCTTTAAAAGAAAACATTTAGTTCTTTTAGAAACTGTCATAAATTTATTTAAAATAATTCACCACGTTCAAGAACATAACCTCAAAATCTGTTAAAAAACGACATTTCAGATTTTCTAACGGGAATATTTCAAAAACGTGATATAATAGAATTTTTCTGACTTCGGATTTGAGTTCAGCACACCAAAAACCTTACCAAAAGTATATTTTTGTTTATATAACAAAAAGAAAATTAATTTTGCTCACAAGTGGCTTCTTCAATAAATGTTAATTTCATAAATTATACTAAACAAAAAGTAATAGGTTGTTTAATTTGTTAATTTGTAATTTTTTTTTCTATTCCTGCCATAAAAACACAAAAAAAAGATATTAAAACTCCAAAAACTTAGCTGCAAGTATTTATGATAAACTTTTGTATTGGCTCGACACACTGTGGAACGGCTCGACCGATTTTGATGATCTTTGATTTTGCCCTAATTGCAGAAAACAATTTTATTGTTCTGGGCTCGAAATAATTACTCTGGAATTGAAAAAGTTTAATCCGTTTACAACACCATTTGAATCTAAAAACCGAAGAACAACCGAAATGCACTAAAACAGCGAATTGGAATCACTCAAATGAACTACTGAAAGATCTGCGAAATAACTCAAAATGTCTTTGAGGAGTAATGATTTTACCTTTTCGCTTTTATTTACCATAACTTTCAGTCATAACATTGATGAAATAAAATCATCGCTATGTTGCGCATTGAAGAAACTAAGCCTAACAAACAAGCATTCGTAAACGATCACCTACCAAACATGTCTCCAAAAAAAAGCTGCCGATCGGTAATGGCCGGATTAATGTCGATGAATCGAATGAATTCATATGATTTCCGCCTGATTTTTTTTTCAATTTCGTCTCAACGGAGGACATGCTCATCAACAAAAAAAAAAATTACCAAAAATCTGTGGGAAAAAAAAAATTAAATACAATTTATTGAGTGGATGAGAAACTCTTGTACAAAACTTAACAATTAAAATTAAATATTGGACCCACTGCAGTTTTTAAAAAAGGTATTGACTTTGTTACTAAAAATAAAATCAACCAACTTTTTAGAAATTATTTCTTTCAATCATTCGATATGCGTGGCTTGGCTTTTCAAAATGACCAAAACTTCGTTTTTAAATAGAATTAACTTAATTAAATCAATATTTTCATCGCAATTTGAAATAAGCATTATTAAATTTTCTCTTCAATAATGCTTCTTTATAAATGAAATTGTGTTTTTCAAAATCGATCATTAATTCTTTGGTCGCTAACGGTTTTACTAAAACCATTACAATTTACAAATTACAAAAACTGAGCACTATGTAATAAATAATTCAACAACTTTGGAATTGATTCAAAACTCTTTGGATAAGTCAGTTTTCAAACTAGTTTCTTTATTTCAGAAATGGGTGAAAATTGTTTCTTTATCCAAAGTGCGATGGAAAAATTGGTTTTTCAATTTTCAAAAAAAAAAACCGGTGATTTTTAACATAAAAAAACTGAGTCATAAGGATCAGTTTTGTCGATGTAACAGCTTCAATTTATTATATTGCTCGAAATCAATATTAAACACTGCGAAAAAGTATGCCAATTCCAGAACCATTTATGGTATTGCGAATAAAATTCACCCATAAATTTATTTATTTCTCAAAAAATTGAGAACGTGAGTAAAAATGTTTGTCGGAATTTTTATATAGAAAATAAAATTTTCTAGTAAATTCTTGTAAGAGCTTAACGAATTTCCTGAAATCGGTTGCTGAAATCACATTTTTTGAATGACTTTCACTCTTCAAGAACTTCCATCAATAATTTATATGATTGTAATTCCGTTTCCGACACCCCAACATCTCTATCAGCTTCAAGCACTTAATTTTAAACCAATTTAATTTCCCACAAACAACAACTACAAAAAAAAAAAAAATTGTCATGCTAATAGGATGTAAAATTAAAAAAACACATTATTTAGCTGCCAAGGGCATTAAAATAAAGAGCAGACAGGAACAAAATTTAAGAAAAAAAAAAGTTAAACGCATCAATTGTTTACACAGGACATGAAATTGAATGGGCCCAGTTTATTATAACTTCATCAAGATAAAAAAGAGGATGTGAATCGTTTTTTTCTTTTTTTTTTTTTGCTTTTAAGATCACTTTTTCCTTTCCTCTCTGGATCTTCTGGGTCTGGCAAGGACCATAATGGAAAAAAAAAACAAAAATTCTCTAAAACAAGTCTCAACGTTAACCATACAAAGTAGACAAACCACCATCTGCGAAAACATGTACCAATACACACTCTAGCATCTGAAGGATAATAATGTCTCTTTGTTGCGCACGCTGCCTTATTGTTCCTATAAGATATCCAAAATTAACAAAAAAAAAAAAAAAAAAGAGAAGAAATAAGTAAGAAAATTCCAAGATACCAACATAAAAGGACCAAAAAAGAAGAAGAAAAAAAAGTTTTGTTTTGTTTTGTACCGATCTTCTTTTACTTCTACTCACTGGCCACCTGCTTAGAGAATTTATAAAGAGATCCTATCCCAGGGTATATCTTTCTAGAAAGTAACCACACTCCACATCGTCTTCGTTCATCGTGTCGTATCTAAGATTCTATGTGGAAAAATCTACCTGTTGATGTCAAGCTATTATACCACAACCTACCTGTACACATTCCATTTACATGTGGATAAGATTATTTTTTGTTGTTGTTGTTTATTCTTTGTCTTGTGTCTAATCCTTCCTCAACATGCGCACAATTCTTTGGAACTCTCACAGAATTAATCCCGATCCAGGTATTGATGATGAAAATTCAACTAACCAACGAACGCCGCAGCCGCCCTCATGTGGAATAATTCCGTTTCCATAGAGCAAACCAATCTCTCTGATGCGGATTCAGTCCACGGTCCAGATGTAATTCAATAGCTAAACATTAGACCAAACATCATTTCTTATGTTGTGCATTGCTTAGTTTTTTTTTTTTTTTGTACTCGGTTCATTCCTGGGAGATTTCTTGAAGGTATCCTTTTTTTTGGTTCGATTTAACCGTCGAACGTTCGTCGTCATGATCAAATAGATCTTTTTTTTCCTTTTTTTTTTGTGTACACGTAATCAATCCGCCTTCGAGAAACTCTTAACATTCTCCATCAGACACACGTTTAGATACATTACTACTCGTCGTCCTCGTAGTCGTCAGCCACCAGGTGGTGGCCAAAAATATCCATCAGATATGGTGATTTGTATCTGCTCTTTATAGTGAATTAGGGTATGTTCAGTTTGTTATGTGGGCTTCCCAAATTTTAAATTGTTTTAAAAGGGTTCCATTATAACTCATACAAATTGAGAAAATAAATTAAATTGAGTAAAAACTGATTGATTGAACTTGAGTTAAAAAATCATTGAAATTCATTAACAAACTCATTGAAATTGAGTTAAAAAATCTTTAAGTTGAGTTAAAAACTCGTTAAAATTGAATAAAAAACTAATTGAAATTGAGTTAGAAACTCTTTTAATTTGAGTTAATTGAAATTGAGTTAGTAACTCATTGAAATTCATTAATAAACTGATTGAAATTGAGTAAAAAAAAAAACTTAAAGTGGAGTTAAAAACTCGTTGAAATTGAGTTACAAGCTCATTGAAAATGAGTTAAAAACTCTTTTGAGTTGAGTTAAAAAAACTTTGAAATTGAATAAAAAATAATTCAAATTGAGTTAAAAACTCATTGAAATTGAATTACAAACTCTTTAAAAGCCTACAAAAACTTTATTTAAATAGAAAGGTCGCAGTAATTAATAAATAATTCATTTAAATTGATTTAAAAAACTCATTTAAATTGAGTTAAAAACTTTGAAATTGAGTAAAAAATAATTCAAATTGAGTTAAAAACTCATTGAAATTGAATTACAAACTCTTTAAAAGCCTATAAAAACTATTTATTTAAATAAAAAGGTCCATTAATTATTTATTAATAATAATTATTAATAATTCATTTAAATTGATTTAAAATTCAATATGATTGTACTTATTATTGAAATGAAGTTGAAAAAATGAGTAAATACACATTAAAATTGAATTTTTAAACATCTTTGAATTTGAGTAATTGAATTTGAATCAACTCATTCAAACTGATTTGACTTTTTTGTAATTGAGTTGAGTTCATTGTTCATTGAGTTCATTGCTTATTAAAAATGAGATTGAGTTACTCTTGAAAATAAGTTACTCATTAAAACTGAGTTGACCATTGAAACTAGGTTACTCAATAAAATTGAGTTTTCCATTTTTTCTTGTAATTTAGTTAGTTCATTGTTTAAATTGAGTTAAAATGAGTTACTCGTCAATAATAAGTTACTCATTCAAACTGAGTTACTTATTGAAACAGAGTTACTCATCGAGATTGAGTAACTTATTGAGAATGAGTAATTCATTGAGATTGAGTTACTCATTGAAATTGGGGTACTTATTAAAATTGAGTTATTCTTATGCTACTAATTCCAACTGAGTCAACTCAACGCAATTGTACTAATTTGTATCATTATTATTTTGATTTCGGTTTTTGAACCTTGTTAAAAAAAGTGTTACCTAAGACTTTTCTTTAATTTTTCAGTGTTTACCCTATAAACTATTTTGAAATATCACCATTATTTGGCCAAAATATAAATAAAGCCTCGTGAGTCTATTAGTCATACGAAAAATAGTGAATTGTATCTTGTGCCTCAAAGCAGACATTTGGGGATAAATATCAGTTGAAAGACTGGTCCAACCAACCAGAAATGTTCATACTGTTCGTACACAGTTCATAAGTTAAAGCTGGCCGGTATTTTTTCCTTCTTTTTTTGAATTTTGTTTGTTTATTTTGTAAATCCCGTTTGTAAACATTCACTCCGTACAACGTTTATGGATTACCAACATTAAACACAAAAACAAAAATTTGAATAAATAAAAAAGTAATAAATTCAAAGGAATGAAAAGGCAAAAAAAAAAAGTATGTATACACGATTTACGGGGGAACTATGCAACAAATTAACTTAGGTCAGTATCGGCATCGTCATCGTCATAATATTTCACAATATATCGCTGATATTTTTACTACCGCAATTGTTGTGTACTTAATCGTTCAGAGTAGAAGAGAGTGGGCGACGGATGTTTGGTAATAATAGTATTTTTTAGGTTTTTCTTCTTTTTTTTCTATTTTTGATCATTATGAAATTGTATTTATTGTTATTTGCTTGGATAGTGGGGTTTTAGGGTTTCGCAAAAAAAAAAAAAACTTGTTCGTGTTGATTAAATTTTCGATAGAGGAAAAGTTTTAATTTCTTAATAGACTTTGCCACATTTTTAGGGATAAATATTTAAATAAGCTTGTGCATGCTTTTACGTGCCATTGTATTGTCCTTAATGGGATCTCATAAGGAACCCAAAAAACATTAGCTTAATCATGGGGTGATTTCCAATTGTATTCGATAATAATGCTTAATGCATTTCTGCATGCAAATTTAAATTAAACTATCAATCAACTTTAGTTGCAGACAACTTTCTATATTTAAAAAATGTTAGACCATTTGAATTGAATGGGATGAGATATTTATCAGGAGGCAATATGCAAATTAGTTGTTTCAACAACTTGGTTGAGTTAATCGGATTTTAAGTTTTAAGAGACAATTTTTCAATAGTCAGTTAGTACTTATTCCCAAGATAGAGAAAAAATAAATTTTGCAACAGTTAGATATATATTATTCCTAGGAATAAAACATTTAATAGAGAAATAAAACTATCTGCTTCTTTCAGAGACGAATACAAATGATGCTAAGGAATAATCGCAACAAAAATAGTGTTTTAAAGCTGTTTTGAAGAACACAAGAAAACAAAAAAAAAATATGAATACAAATTTGGAATATTTTATGTTATGCGCGACAGTGTTACGCGCGTCAAAGTTACGCAAAACCGAAGTTACGAAAAACCGAAGTTACGAAAAACCAAAGTTATGAAAAACCGAAGTTATGAAAGACCGAAGTTGCGAAAAACCGAAGTTACGAAAAACCGAAGTTACGAAAAACAGAAATTACGAAAAATCGATGTTATGAAAAACCAGAGCTATAAACACCCAAGCTATAAAACGATGTTTTTGGGCATAAACAAAAAATACCAAGACTGGAAATTTTCGTACGTCTTTCCCCCCGAAACCCTTTTGTGTACAGTGCTGTCTGTGAATATATGTGAAAGCCACCACGTTGGTAAATGACGTTAACACGCACACATTTATAGATTCACGACATTCACCACACATTTGACACGAACACAACGATAGGTTCACGACATTCACCACACCTCGCAGCTTGTAGGCAAACGTCAGTTGACCGCCGAGTTTCCAGTCTTGGTATTTTTTGTTTATGTTTTTGGGTTGGCAACTATTGAGATGAAGGATATACGAGAGGAACGTACCAAAAAGCTAGAGCGTATAGGTTGAGTCAAGGCAAGAAAAAAATTGTATGGGACGGGGGTGTCTATTCCCCTCCGTTTAGCCAGGAGGGGGATTTTCTTAAAAAAATGACCTAATTTGAAAAAAAATGTATTAAGAATCAAAAATGTATTAAAAAAACATCGTTTCATAGCTTTGGTGTTCATAACTCTGGTTTTTCATAACTTCGGTTTTTCGTAACTTCGGTTTTTCGTAACTTCGGATTTTCGTAACTTCGGTCTTTCATAACTTCGGTCTTTCATAGCTTCGGTCTTTCATAACATCGGTTTTTCGTAACTTCGGTTTTGCGTAACTTTGACGCGCTTAACTTTGTCGCGCATAACTCTGGTATTCATAACTCCGTTACCATTTCTTAATAACAGTTAACTGACTGTTTATTAGAAGATTGAAAAATCGGCTCTAAGTGTGATGGATTTTGCAAAATAAATTAAATAAATTAAGTACGTTAAGAAGTATTTTACTTCCAATTCTATACACCTCATCAGTCTTTGTTTAAATTGCTCACCTTTAAATGTTTAATTGAATTCCCATTCGCAATATGCTCCAATTTTTTTTTTTTTATTATTATTTTTTTGTCCTGTATCGAAGTCACATATGAATGCATCTTTTAATAACATGTTTTTATTTATTCAATTTTTTTTTTTATTTTTTTCATTTCAGCTCGATAAGGGCATTTCGAGAATTACTCTATCTGAATCCAGACTATCCACGTGCCAATGAAGCTCACCTGCGTCTTGGATTTATGTTCAAAGTGAATGGCGAATATAAGTCATCGTTGAAACACCTGCAACTAGCTTTAATCGACACAGCACCGTGCACCTTTACAAAACTTCAAAGTAAGTATAGTAGTTTCCTTGTAGGTTTTTTTAATTCACCAAAAGTACCTGTCTATAGGAATCTTGAGATTCTCTCTCTCAGGTATATTGGTATCTATAAGTAAGGTAGTCACGTATAAATGTGAATTGTGCACCAGCGCACGTCAACAACATTTTACGCATTTTATGTTGGTTGTATCCTTTTTTTTTCCTTTTTTTTTCAAATTTGCATTTTGTGGATGCACCATCAGTATCTGCAGATTTTAAAAATTTTACCTTAGGGTTTTTTTTTTTTTTGTTGCAGTTTTTTTTTTTAATGAAATTATACTGTGTTGATGGTTCTCCTGTATGCGATAGTCATAAAGTATCATCTGAGTTAATGATAATCGGTGGTGATATGCGGAGAGGAGCATATTAAAGAAAAATGTCATTTGGAATTATATGTTGGGTTATGTGAAGTGTGTTGGGCAAAATAAGGATAATTTAATTGGAGTTGACATAATTTTTCACACCTCTAACCGGTTAAATTGATTTTTTTTTTGTTTTTTTTTTTTTGTTTGTGTTTTTGTCGTCTGTTGAATGATGATCATTTAAGTGCATCGTTAATTTTTTTTTTTTTAATTTATGCCTCTGAATTGATTTAAATACTAACTTATGGTTTATTACATTATCCCAACAACAACAACAACAAAAAATATGGACCAGATGTTCTATTCTTTATTCAAATCACATGGAAAAGCTTTGACGGCTTTTTGTCAGTCAGGCAGGATGCGGGTGTTATGAGGGGCACGCGTATCGAGCGGCCAGCGTGCCGGAGCTAATGAGATCATACTTAAGATTTATCGATTGGGATGTCAGACTCTTGTTTAATTAGATTTAATTATGCGATGTTGCGTGTTATGATACGAGAGCGTGTGTGTGGCAAAAACGTGTTGTGATTATTAAAAAAAAAAATAAATTTTAATATCCTGGAGATGCACGAAAAGGTCAATATTTTAATACATATTACTTTTTTTTTATATTCCGATACATCACAGTGTTCATAGAACAGAGCTATGTTTTTGAATAATTTAATATTTATTAACGGACTTGGGAAAGTAGAAGTGATGTTTATTCAACTGTTTATAGAAGACTTTAGATCTTTTTTAACTACCTTGGTTATTTTTTTTTTAACCTCTTGCGGATATTTAAAGAAGTCCTCTTATGAAAATTTTAAAATAGTGCTCATTTTCAATATGTATTTTAAAAATTAATACTAATAACAAGCCTAGCTAGCGCCTTCAGATTTATGATTTTCTTAAGAAGGCAGACTTGTCATCTGCAGAGTACTGATAAAAATGAAACTCAGTATGGTACCTAACTATTGACCGATTATTTCATCTACGAATTTAAAAGTCGTTATTCAAAATAAAAGGTATCATGTTTGAGCGTATAAATTTTTTTAAGAGTGCTATCCAAAATTATCAGCAGAATTCAAGATTTCTTAACATACAAAATCAGGTAATTATCCTTAAAATCTTCGAGTGTACCAAGAATCTGAAAGATAAACGAAAGAATCCAAGATAAAAATCAGCAAACTGACCTGGAAATCAATGGAAAAACTCGCAAATCAACAGATACACGGAGAAAAAAGTGTCACCTTAAAATAAGAAAAAAAAACGACCAAAAATTATAGTCACACTTAAGCTTTACTTGCAATTTATCATTCTCATTTCCAACAGTGAGATAGCACAGTGGTAAGGCACTGGCCTAGTGAACCCAATAGTTGTAGGTTCGATCCCCGGTGGCTGCCAGTTTTTTTTTTTTTTTTAATTTGCGCATTCAAGAAATTAATGTGACTTGTCACCTAAATTTAAGGTGAAAGTCATCTCAGCAAAAAACCATGCAGAAATCCGCTTAAATTAAGGTGCGATCCGCTTAATTCTATGTGGTACTGGCAGCCACCGGGGATCGAATCAACAACTGTTGGGTTACTAGGTTACTAGACCAGTGCCTTGCCACTGTGCTACCTCACTGTTGGAAATGAGTATGATGAACTTCAAGTAAAGCACACGGGTGCGAATTTGGCACGACAAAAATGAAAAAATTACAATTTAAAAAAAAAATGGGTGCAAAAAAGTCTCTTTATAATGGTGTAAAAACATTTTTTTTTTTAATTGTGAAAACAATATTCGAATTTCTCGGAAAATTCTACATCATTTTCATATAAGTTTTCTCTATAAACTATGAGACATAAAAAAGTTCTAGCGGCATGAAAAAGTAGAAGCCAAATTCGCACCCGTGTACCTATCACGTCACAAAAAAGAGGTGTGCCTACAGAGGGTTAACTAATGCGTACTTTTTAAATCGACGAAAAAACCCGGTTTACCAATAGAAGCATCCAAAAAAATCACGAAGGAATTCGGTGTGAATATGTTACATCGAAATGTGAACCCGAAAAAAAAAATCAAGGGACTTATCTGCAAACCAATGGAAGAACGAACCCGGAAAATCAACAGTCGAATTCCTCAAATAAACATTAACCCTACCAATCAACGGTTGAACTTGTTAAATCAACAAACAAATATAACAATTCAACATGCCAACATGTTAAATCAACACTAGAAAAAACATCGAATTTATCTGCAAGATCAACAAAGTGCACTATCAAACCCACGGAAGAATTCGCAGATCAACGGATGATTTTGGTAAATCCACAATCGAAACAGGAAAATCAATGGGTTTAGCCGACAAATCAACAGGCGAACTTTTTAAATCGACAATTTTGGTCCAGTTCCATTTTGCCCCCTTCAATACAATAGTGTAGCTGTAGCTTGTAGTGTAAGTAGAAGATATATCAAGTTCTTTCTCAGTTGCAGGCTACTTTTGTAGAGTTTTCACTCGATTTTGACATTACTAAAAGCTTTAGCTACATTTTCTCCATTGTCTTCAAGCGCTTATCGATGTCGGATGAAGTTATTCGACCGAACAATATTTCTTTGGATATTCAGAGTTGGGTTAGTTGGCCGAGTCTTGAAAAGACACAAGTACAAACTTTTCGAATTTTACAAACAAAAAAATCCCACTATTCGGAACCTCCGACTCTGAATGGTTACCGTTCAACAAAAATATAACAAAAAACCTCCACAAAAAGAACCATACAAAAAAATTAAAACTTGAGACAAAAAAAAAAAAAAACAAAATTTTATAACGCATTCGCCCATTGAACCGCGTAATTGATAATCGTTTACTGCGTTTTGTTTTGCATAAATCACAAATCGCATAAAAATCATGCTTAAATCACAACACACGTTTTATGAGTCTTTTTTTGTTCATCGTTTTTCTTTGACTTTAATGGTGACTCGGTTACAAACCGTATGCACACTGAATGCAGAAACACACGAGAAGAATGAAAAAAAAAAAGAAAATGATTCAAAATATCCAATGGAGTGGTTATGCAGTTTCTTAAGAGGTTCCTATATTGGAACTTGTGGGGATATGACTATATTCGACGACCATGATTGAGGTCAAAGACGTTACTAATTCTAGACTTTATTTTTTTTTTTTTTTAAGTGATTCTTCTTTTGTTCTTTTCTACTGGCGGGCGGGGGAGAACGGCCACCAGAGTCTTAACGATTTCAAAGCGATGATGCTGATTTTTTTTTTATTTTTGAGAGAGGTTATTATTGAAAAAGCAAAAAAAAAAAGAACCAAAATCAGTGCACACATTCATAAAAACATAGTATTTAACGAATTAAGAGAAGAAGACCGAAGCCGGATAATATTATGTCGGCAAGCTACCACAATCCGTCGTCATCGTAACCGCCACTGTCCTCGTCGTCATCGTCCGTCGGGCTTCTCGGTTTGTAGAGATGTTAATCATTGCAAATGGAACGAAAATGATTTACGGCTAATTAGGATTGAAGGACGTGAAGACTAAGAAAATTATGTTTTCAAAATGTGGTTGTTGAAATTTTTGTTTTGAATGGTTTCTAATAGTTTAAATCCACGCAAACAATTTATTGTTTTTATCACCGCACTTTAAATAGGTTTTAAAGGGCAATAATATAAATCTTTATGATTGTAATTTGTTTCAGTAAGTCACAATAGATATTAATTTTGTATAGGGATGGAAAATGTCGGTTAATTTAAACTGCATTAACTGTAATATAAGTCAATTGTCTATGACATCGAAAAAAGTCCATTCCGTTGGACAAATAAACAATGTTCCACGCCGCCGATCTTACGCGTTTGAACCCTTAATTTAAAGAACTTACCTAATACTTCTGCATCATTGTTAAGTTGGAATCCGTTATCTCTTTTTGTTCTCTAGAGCCTGTGCTTAAAAACTATTCTGCTAAAGAAGATGTTTTAAAATCTGTTTAAGTCTTAATTTCTACTTACGTAACAACATTTAGATTTTTACAAAACAAATTCGTAATTCACAACCAGGCCAGGCATTCACGCTTTTTCCCTCGTGCCACATATTTTTGAAACAGGTGAATCCTAAAAGGACTTTTCTTTTGTAATCTTAAAAATTGCTCTCTGTTGGAATATTACTTCTATGACATTAATATTAAGCACATCATAAAATTAGCCAATCTTATCTTTTTTAAGTAAGCCAACCTTTGTGTCAGGAAATATACCAAAAAAAACCCCTGGTTTAACCTTTCATTTTTATAACACTTGACCCGCACTAAATTCCCATAACTAAAAAAACCCAGATTATTTTGTGAAAAATTACTCCCATCACAAATGACAAGGGTGTTGGTCGGTAGGAGAAAAAAAAACATACTTTTTTACTCACACAAAATGTGCGTCCTTGAAAGTTAAAAACTTTCTTTACCCGGAGTCCAATAACCTCCCAAAAGATTCTCGGTACCTCAAGGTTCTATTACGCAAAATCCCACCCAACCATTCTATACTTATTATATGATAGCTTTTTTGTATGTTCAATATGGGCAAACAAACAGACTAACTTTTGTTACACTCAAACCCTACCTAACTCCCCCACAAAAAAGGACCAAAGAATATACTTATAGCCCCAAAAACCCAGTGTTGAAAAAGTCCATTCACCTTCTATATAAGAGCATAATAGCCTCCTCAAACTCTTCGTCTTCTTCCACACTTTGAGAGAGCAGCTAAAAAAAAACTCAAAAAGAAGAAGAAGAAGAAAAACTGAATTAATGTCTCTTGGTTGGGTTTGGGTGCCAAAATATTCATACATATTTTTATTTCTCTAGGTATACCGTGTATACACTACTTGTATATTTATAACAGTAACTTAAAGTTTGAATGTGTGTGTGTATATTTAAACCAACACAATTAGCTATGGTATTATTCTATAGGACGAACTCGAAAAAAAAAACAACAAAGATCAGATCCACAACACAAAAAGTAAATAAAATTTACCCTAAGGGTAGGTTTTGTGGGGGCTATTAAATTCACCCTTGGCATCTCTGGCATCCCCTTTATCCTGTCTGTAAAAGGAATTCTTTACCATCAATCAGCAAATTATATCAAATAATGTGTTGCCCTCCCAAGAGGGACGACCGACGACGAACGAGAACGACTACGATAGCTATTTGTTGCCTGGGTTTCTCTTTAGGTTTATTTTTTACCATTTTTTTCCCTACCAAAATACCTACGTGTATAGATACATTTTTTTGGGCAGGATGAAGAAATTATTTACTCCTTCTTACGGTTTTGTGCTAAAAATTGTTCAAAAGGCCCAGACGAATGAATTAAAATTTATGAAAAAAAAAAAAAATAAGTTTCATTTTTTGTTTTGTGTGAAATTTTCATTTCTTTTTTTTTTTGTCCTTTTTTTGTGTTCTGGGATTCCATTTTCACCCGACGTCGGCACACGTACGCCATATTCGTCCTAGAGCGCAAATACTGCACCGAGCAGCACCTCAGAGAGAGAGAAAGAGATGTGTGTGTGCCTACAATTAGAGGGATAAAAAAAATATTGGGAAGCAAAACAAAAAGTGAGAAAGTGAGAGAATGGAGAAAACGGGATATACGTGCTACGGAAGTCCCTTTTGGGGATTTTGTGTGAAGACGAGCATATGAAAATTACAATCCAAAAAGGCTTACAGCAGCTGATATAGCCAGGGATGAATGTGATGTTATGTTGGGATAACAATTCAAAAGGGCCTTAAAAAACAGATACTAAAACCTTTTGGGAGTCAAATTGGGAATTTATAAAAAAAAAAAAATAATGAATACTTGAATTCAAATGAATATTTGAAAGTCAGAAATTCCACGTGATCAAATATTAGATACCTTGGTTTTATTATGTTTTTTTAACTTTGTTGGTACTCAAAAATATATTTCTATGAAATTTTGGATAAAAATTTTGAACAATGTTAAAAGTTAACCCAAACAACTCGAAATTGTTTCTGTAAAATAATGATTTCTTATCTAAATTTTCCCAAATGCCTCAGTAGCTGGTGGAGAAAGGAGAAAGTTCATAAACTTTGCGTTCAAAATTTTAGACACCCTTGTTTTATTGTTTTTATTTATTTTTTTTTTCAAAACTTTGTTGGCACCCAAAAATATATTTCTATGAAATTTTGGATACAAATTTTGAACAATGTGTAGTATTGTGTAGGTTACCCAAACAACGTTAAGGCTAAAAATTGTGTCTGTAAAATTAGGATTTCTGATCTAAATGTTTCCCAAAATGCCCAACTAATGCCCCAATTATTCTGGAAATCACTTAAAGTTTTGAAACATAATTATTATAAGTGAAATAAATTTTGGACAGTCGAAGGGGTAATTCCATGAAAAAGTGGACACGAATTTTGAACAAATTATGCAGTCTTTTTTACTTTTTTTACTAGCAAATTACTATTTACAAACGGCAACTCTTTATGCAAGTTGCAAGAAAAGATTCTTTGTTGTATTCCCTTATGGATAGACATAAAATTCAGGGAGTTTAATAATCTTAAAGCATTTTTATAGCATAAGCTTGCCAACAACAGAAGAATTTCACATGAAAATGACGGAAAAACAAGCAAACTGAAAATATGATGAGTCTAATAGTGACGATGACAATATCCCCTCGTGAGTGCTAAAATAAGTTAACATTTAAGCAAGCTTCGTTACACACTATTCGGTTGAAAAAAAACTTGAGTGAAAATGCATCTTTTCTTTACTTTTGGAACCACAAATCGCAGGTAACATGAGTTACCAAAATAATGTAACGTGAGTTACGTAAATATTTTAAAATAAAGTAATTTCGTATCAATTTACATTAAAATTGAAAAAAAAAAATTATTTATGTGTTGGAAATTTTTGTGAATGTAACGTGAGTTACCATGGAATTGCCCCGAAGTTTTCTTCGTTTAAAAATTTTGCACAAAAAAAGTTTTAAATCAATTCCAAAATTTTGTACGGTCTAACTTAAGTAAATCTCTTTTTTCTTGAATTCTAATATTTCAAACAATGAATAGTATAAACAATTTTGAAATGAAAAACAAAATTTGTATAAAAAGAATTATGATCCTAATCCAATATTAGAAATTTATAAAAGTAATTTGTAAGAACAAAACACACATTTGGAATTAAATGAATTAAGTATAAGGTCAATTTAATATTTGGTACAAAACGAACTTCAAAAATTTTTTTGTGTTTCAAAATATTTTTTTTGTATCAAAACTTGTATTTAGCTCTGTGCATAATCCTGAATCGAAATTTAGAAAAACCGGAAAATCGGTTTCTTTCCATCATATTTTGGTAAAAATGGTATTCTTCAAATTTCAAAAAATCATTTCAGTATTGAATTTATGAAACACAGGCTTATCACTCTTAATACAAATTTTGAGAGCATGATTTTTTTTACTTCTTAAATTTTTTTACGTGCTCCAAAACGATTTTTTTGCCCACTATTTTTGTTTTAATAATTTTTTAA
Source organism: Episyrphus balteatus (assembly GCF_945859705.1). NCBI lineage: Eukaryota > Metazoa > Arthropoda > Insecta > Diptera > Syrphidae > Episyrphus > Episyrphus balteatus. Next base: position 29,327,005 of record NC_079134.1, on the reverse strand, counting down.
ACAAAATCCATCATATAAATTTGGTACAAAATATTCCGAAAATTTTCCAATTTCTGTAAAGGTTTACCTGCTGCTTTTTTTTTTTAACTTTGTTCTTACATGGTTTTTAGCTATAGCAAAACTATTTCTATATCTGTAAGTACAAAATTTTGGAACAATAATTAAGTGCACACAATTAAAAAATAATCTTCCGCACAATTTTTGTACGATAAAGGATTGTAAATAATCTATTTTCTATCTTACTGAATTGTGATCCAAAATACAAAATTTGGCTGAATTTCGAAATTTTACTTTCATCCAAATATTCGTACCTAGTTTTTTTTTTTTTAACCTTTGTGTTCCAAAACGTTCTATTTTACCAAACCAAATATGAATGTCACTTAAATATTCTGAACAAAATCGTTCTGTTAACTTATAATACTGTAGCAAACTTAAAATTATGTGTATATTAAAGGTGCAGATAAACTGCACCAGAAATTTAATAACCGAAATACGTTCCCGTTTGCATAAGTATCATCAGCAGACAACCTTCCACCAAAAAAAGGAAACAAAAAATGTAATTTTTTTCTTGTGGTTCTGTTTGTCTGCTATTATATCGACCTTCCCACTCATACCATTCACGAATTTTGTTTTTGACATCAGCTTTACGATAGAAGTATTCAAACTGCTGCCGCTGATGTGTTTTTTGCTTGTTCTTCCGTCTTTTGAAAAAGTTAGTTGAGCAACACAAAATAAAACACCATGATCATCCCAGTTTACTACCCATATCTTTTTTTGTTGACCATCAACTTCAACATCAATTTCATCGAATTTGCTTGTTGTTTTTGTTTTGAGTATAAAAGTTTTCTGGACGGTCACATCACAAAAAAGTATTTCCTACAATACAAAAGCAACCAAAATAAAAGGCACTTGACTTTACCATTAGAGTGTTTCCACACAGAGAAATGGTCATCTTCACCAATCGTTTTCGGGAGTAACGGTAGCGGTGAATGAACTTTGTTCAGTAGAAATTTTTTGCAGCACATGAAATATTGATTCCTATAGTCTATAATGAAAGTTTTAAATGACTGTAACTTTACTCTGCAAAAATTGGCCCTTCTTATATTGAGTTTCAAAGGAATTTAAAGAATTGTTTTTTTAAAGTCCTTTGGTCAATTGAATCCACAAAGTTTCAAATTCCATTTCGGACCCAAAAGTTTTTGCTTTCTAAAGATCTTAAGTGCTTAAATTCACTTAAGTCTTTAAGAACAATAAGTGACCCAAATTACTCATTCTCATCACAAATTCCATTGAAGTTGGAATTTTGATTAGAAAGAAAAAAAAAATACAAACAAATTGGCCATTATATGAACAGATAATGAAAAGTTCTTTTATCGGGATCCGTTGGCAAAAGCGATTCTCTTTTTAGTGTCAAAAAGTAGTAGAACTAAATGTTCATGATTTTGTTTGGTTGCGTTTAAGTACCTAGTTACAAATATTTGTTTTGAGCTAAGACCTTAACTTTAAGAAATTTAATCAATCTAGAAAATAATTTTTTGAAACAGTTTTCGAAACAAGTACGAAAGCCTTAAAACTGTGGGAAAGGACGTTATCTTTTCTCAGTAAAGGGAATGCGCGTTTTTTGTATATGGGTAAAAAAAGGATCGTATTCACCCATCTTAAGTAACCCGATTTTTGTATCTCAAGCTTTTACTTCATCACGTAACATTTGAAGCCAAAATTCTTAAAAGGAATTCTTTGATGTAATCAGCGGATTTGACTAAGAAAATCAACTTTTAGTTCGATATAGTCGACATCACGAAACAACTAAACTTGATTCAACAACACATAAGACAGCTGCAAACGAGAGGTTGCGTGATTGATAGCTCAACGTCTTATCTGGCACATTTTGAAGGAGAAGCGAGATTTCTGCTGAAAAAATGACTAGCTCTATGTACCTCGACCCTATATAAACCTTCGTAGGCAATTTTTAAATCCATAAAGAGATGGTGTTAGAGTGTATCAATTTTATCGATGTTTGATATCTATTTGATCCTGATGATGGGTCACCTGAGAGACTAAGAAAGACGCGGCTATATTTTGCACCAGAAGTTTACTGACGTCAATAATTTTACTGGTGCCATGAATATCTTTATGAGAAGTTTGGCAACAACTAACACTCAGACATCCAATATATTTGAAACATGCTCGGTTTCAATAGCGACATGATGAATTGCATTGACATTTTGACCTAGAAATTCAACAGGTTTTCGATGACAATTTTTCCCGCTACAAAAGACATAGCTTCAGTCTTCTTCTTACACCAAAATAACTACTGTTTCAACAAAAAAATGTCTGTTGTATTTGGTCTGTTGGACCATCAACTTGATTAAAACCTCAGACTCATTAAGTTCATGGGTGATCCCTCGGTTGTTTTCTACCCTGGGCTTCTCGGTTTTCCGACTCTTTTGCCTTCTTTATTGAGCGGGTTTCATTTTATTGCTTGGCTTCCTGATAAAACTTTCCAAGTATTGGATCCGTTTGGCAGTACCGATATACATTCGAACTTTACAGTCATAGCTTTGTCTTTAAAATAAGCCCGAAGCCATTACCACCCCGATAGATACTATCTGCTGCTAATATCTTGTACGGTTCCGCCTTCGATAAAGACAATACACCCAAGGCTTTGCAAACTCTGCTTTAATTCGCGGATTTTGAAAAAATATATACTTTAGAGGATTACCGAGTTGCTAGACTGTCTTTTTCTTGCATTAATTTTCTCCCCAACGATTTCTGCTTCGATTTCTCTATTTCCTTCATGTCATTTGAAACGAATAATAACAAAATTGGTGCCAGTATGCAATCTTATGTGACTCAGTTTTGGTCTTCAAATTTATTTGACAATCTTCCTCCATGCAAGAAATTACAATTTTATCTGTAATATCATCGCTTCTACGGCAAAGTGGAACAAGTCAAAATTTGACGATTTTCAGCAAAGCCCTATAAAGTTTTTAAACAACAGGGATGTTAGTAAAAATTGACAACCACACTTTTTAAACTGTGCTCTTTTCTCCAAAGATGTTTCAACTTATACCATTTTGTTGTAAAAGCTCTTAAAAACTTTAAAGCGACTTTACAAACTATACTTATTTACAAGAGCTTAAACGAAATCTGTCTAGCCTTTGAGACTGTTGATGATGGTTATCAATAAAATTCAAGGATAGAAAAAAACAAACGAAATGCATTCACTATGTCTGAAGAGCGAGGTTAACTTTTTTGCTTCTTCCATTTATTTCAATACCAATGTTTGATTAAAATCTCGAGGTCGATTTTTTTTTGTCCATTCTATGTAGAAAGCTAACATAAAACCCCACCCAAGTTAGATGTCCGTTTTATTTTTATTTTTCCGACTTCAAACAGAAAGTTTTAAAGTGGAAATTCTTTTTCTTCTTTTTTTTGAAGAATATATAAAAATAAATACGAAGAAAAAGATTGCCCCCCAAAAAAAATGTGTACACATTGTTCTTCTACCATCACCTCATCTCACAACTGTCTGGTCTGGTCTTCTAGTCTAGCTAAACTAAGCTGTCATAAAAGGAAAAAAAAAAAAATGACTACAACGACAACGACGACGACTCCAAACGACCAAACGACACACAGTGGAAAGCTACGAAACAGCAGAAAAGCGCGATGTGATTGGAGTCACGTCATGTCATTTTTTATTTATTTGCCAGATCTTCTCAGTCCATCAGAAAAGTGCTGGTGCTTCTTTTCCTGATGTGTTCTATTCTAAAAACAAAAAAAGACCAATAAAAAGAAATCAAAATTAGGGAAATCATAGACCAAGAGGTGTCTCTGCCCTCATCCGTCGCGTCGTTGAGTGTTCCTGCTGTTTTATGTAGAAAAACTACACATCCAAAGGGCGAGAACCGAGAAGGAAAAAGTGAGAAAATGTGTCGTAATCGATAAAGGAAGCAAGGTGCGCTATACAAATACAAACAGCAATACACACACATACATACAAATACCTACTGCAGATAAAATAGATAGCTCTTACATTCTAGGCTAGGTATAGTATAGTAAGGTTTAGGTATTGAAATTGGGAATAGGAAGATATAGGTACTCTCGTACTCGTCAGAAGCAGAAGGTGCTATAGAAGGAGGAAGACGAAGTGGAGTAGGAGGCAAAAGGGGAAGAAGACCGAAAAGTAATAGAAAATCCAGCAACATTACTCGCGCTGAACAACAAAACCAAATCAAACTCTAGTCTAAAGTAAGGGGTACGTTGAACTCTGTGGTAGAAGACCGAGAAATTATACACATACACATATACCTGTTTTTCTCTCCTTCCTCTCTCTCTCTCTCCTCCCGAACACATCTCTCTCGCTCTCCCAATCTATTTCGCTCTTACTTCCTGGGGCCCTTTTTATGTTGTAAATATAGAATAATAGAACCTTTTGTAGACGTTAGGAATGGAATACAGAATAACACTACCCGATCCGATCCGAGATTCCGAACTCTGAAAGACTGGCGAGAGAAGTAAGAGCAAGAGTAACCCACCCGAATTTTGTTTGTAATTTTTCCTCCTCAACTCAACTCAATATATTCTCATCAGGCGTTTATACCAGCAGCAGAAGCTGAAGCGGCAGAAGGTTCATTTTTTTTGTGTTCCTTCTTCTATGGATTACATTGGTTTACAGTAGTTTTTTGTTGTTGTTGTTGTTGCTTTTTTGTTCTTATTGGTACTGCTGATGTGTTTCTGTTTCTGGCCTTATGATGCTGCTGTTGGATTTCTAGAATCTGGATGGATGATGATGATGATGGCTGTTATTTAGGGGTGGCTTTCGGGCTTACAATACCGATTGTGTGTGATAGGAATAATTTTTGCTTTCTTCTTGTCGTTTTTGTCGCTGTTTCACTGTCGGTCGTCTATTTTCAAAGTAATCTTTCACATGCGGCGTCGTCGTCACCATCATCATCCGCTGTCGTAGTTGTTCTCGTCCTCCTAGTACCTAGTCGAGTCGTCCGTTGTCACTTTTCTGTGTCGCATACACAAAACGGTTCTTCACTCAATCCAGATCCAGAGAGCGGATACGAGGAACGCGCCCCTTCTTATATATTCTTTCGTGTTTGGTTAAAAATAATTTTTTGAAAAGAAGAAAATTTCCAAAAAAAAATTTAAGAAAATTTATTCAAAAATTTGTCTATACTTTTCTTCTTTCCTCCCCTTTGGCCGTTTTTGGAAAACTTTTATAGTTTTTTAATTGATTTACCGTTATAAGATCGATTTTGTTAATAATTTGTTTGTGTTTCGATTGTGAAATCGAAAAAGAGAGAGAGAGTAAAAAATACTCAGGAGAAATTAGAAAAAGAAAAATAGTGATTTAATATTGGTTGTGAAACTCAAAAGTGTTGTGCCATTATACCATTTTTTTTTTTTTTTTTGGAATATTTCCGGATGTAGATGCTGCTGTTTTTATTGTTGGTATGTTTAATGAATTTTCGACCTTAAATCATTATTTATTGATTTTCGAGGGAATGTCTAGGATTAATGGGAAATTTTAAGTGTAACGATCACTTAATTCTGTATTTTTTTCTTCTTGCTTTTTTGTGATAAATATGTTTTCGGTTAAGTGCTTTTTGAATTTTTATAAGAGTTCCGGGTGTTGATGGTTGATATCTAAAGGGAAACCATTCATACTGTTTCTGTCATCACTGAAATTCTGTAATCTGTAAAAAAAAAAAAAAAAAACAATTCAAAGCATAGTGAAATAAAATATGTCTTTGATCACGTAGCAGTTTTTCGTAGTGTTTTTTTTTTTTTTAACTAAATGTAATAATAGTATCGAGGTAGGGCGCAGGAGCTCTTTTTTCCCAGAGAAAATGTTTGTTTTTCTTGGAAAACAAAATATTACTAGATATCAAACATTCCGTCTGAATTAGAAGTTTTTTTTGTTACTTAGAGGGGTTGTAAACTTGTAAGTTTTCATAGTGTTAAAAGCACCTGCAATGGGACTAAACAAAAACTGAAAAGGCAAACAAAAATCGTTTCAGGCAGTTGGTTGGATTCGATTGAAATTGTATTGTATTTTTTGTTTTACTTTTTTTGACGGTTATTTTTTATAGAGCTCAAAAGGAAGGTACTGAACGGTTAGTGTTTCTAAGAAAATAGAATATCGTGCTAAATAATATGTAGACTACCACACCCACTGTACTTTTTTTTCAGGATTTCTTTTCATTTTTGTCCCAAAAAAATTGTAATTTACTATTCAACTCTTTTAAAAATGACAATACCTAAGTACCTCATGTAAAAATTGAAAAATTATGTTGACAGGCAAGTTTATAGTAGTTCCTGACACTCTGTAATCAATATGAATAATTCTTCTAGTACCTACTTAAAGCGGAAAATTCTCTATTCAACAACAAAATATCCCTATGCACCTGTAAAGCAATTCGGCAGGTAGCCAATTCTGTTCGTGCATTTTATTATACACTCCAAAGTAGGTACTTTTTAATATTACTGACATGCTCATGGCCAAAGATCAATAGTAAAAGGGGTACTGTTAGTCCATCGTATTGAGGTGAGGAATTGAAAAATCCACGTATTTGTTATATTATATTCAAAATTGGGGCACCAGTAAGTTTTTACCCAGACCACCAATATTAAAATTCTTCATTAGAAATCTGAGAACTTCCTGGATTTTTGATTCGAAAAACTGACTTGTGACAAAATCTTCCGATGTGATGAAAATTTATCGTTGATTGACTATTAACTACCGACTATGACGCTAGCCGATTTCATCCCTGATCCCATCCAGATAAAAGAGATGAAAATAATGTTCGTATTTTTAAAAGTCCATCCTTGCACTTTGCAAAAGAAAAATTTCTGCTTAAATTTTTGTTTTCAAAAACCTTAAATACCTACATAGCCGTAAAATAAAACTTACATTTCTGCTATATCCTAATCACATTCAATGTGATGTGTTTTTCGAAGTTTTAGTTTCGCTTTTTGACCTTCACAGAATTGTTAATTGATATTTTTATGTTTGTGCCATCCCAAAAATTTCCACTGTACTATAGTCAAAAACGTAATGTTGGTGTTTATTGCACTCTTGATAGTGCAAATAATACATACCACTAAAACGAAATTTATAAGTCTCATCGACCCTTTTTTCATAGAAATAGGGTTATTTAACAGATTCAATATCTATAATTCCACATTTTATATAAAGGTGGTAGATTCCCTTGTGTCAATCGTTGAGTTTTAAGAGGGAGCAAAAACAAATCTGCGTGTCTCACAGGATTATTTTTGCCTAATTTCTTTTATTATTTGCATCTAAAACACGTAGCAGCAGATTTTCTTGAACATATGCAACAATAATTATTTTAATCCCTTTTTTTTTAAATTCAACTCTAAAAGGGTTCCTATGCAATTTGTACGATACTAGTTAAAAAGAATAAAAAGATATTTATACTCTAATGTCTAATGGTAGAAGGATGATTGTGCAATAATATTTATTACACTTATTTATAAGTTATTTTGATAAAATTTTTTGTATTATCCTCGTCTCCAGTAAAGATTCTATATGATTTCTATGCATGTACATAATTTCATTATAAATACCTACATACTTTTAAAAAGAAAAAAAAAAAAAAACACATTTTTTGTATGCCATTTTTTGTGAGTTAAAACTCGGATATCGGGTTGTTCACAGTTTACATACCTAACCTACTTTTCTAAGTCAATGTTCTGTTTTCGAAAATCCAAAACTTTATCAATCGAAAAATATTAAAGTAAAATGTGTTGCGTGTGCTTTCTTTTCATGAAGTCTACACATTAATAGATATAAAATATTGTAAATCTTAAATACAACTAAAAAATTCTTTGATTAAAAGTAAAAAAAGAAAACTTTCCGAGATCCATGTACCTTTTTAGTTACTTATGTACTTTTAAGCACCTTATACAAGTTATTAACGAAGTTCTGGTGCTCAGAAAATTTCTTGAAAATGTAAATGTAATTGCTGGAGATAAAGGAAAAATGTTCTATAATGATTAGTTGTTATATATCTTAGAAAATTTCTTGAAAATTGTTTAAGTCGTTTTCAAGAAACTAAGATATATATACATAAATGTGCATTATTATTTAATGCAGATATTTAAAGAATTTCAACTTCAGTCTATAAAAAAATTCCTTATAACTTTATCGGTGTCAGAGTCTCTTGAATAATTTCAAACTCAATTAGTTTAATCAAAATCCAAACAAAACACTTAACAACCAACAACAAAAAAAACCGAGACAATCTCTCATCTAAAGTACACAACCAAGTGAATTATAGTTACGATATATAAAGTAATAAATATGCATTTCTGTCATTGGATTCACTTCCGCAAACAATCAGTGAAAATAAATATAAAAAAAAACTTAACACTAAGTAATTGCCATGTAACACGATGGCAAAAAAAAAATATTGCAAAACCACGTCATCTACAACGCCATATGTCATCGTCGTCGTTGTAGTCGTTGTCGTCATCGTCATACATTGGACATGCAACAATTACACTGTCTAGGTCAGTGGCTATGGCTGTGGTGATACCATGTGGTGTGACGGCGGCGGCGACCGGCTCAGCCGGCCTGGTCCCTATGGTGTGACGAATTCATGATGTCTCAACAGACTGTTGGTCGGTCAGACAGCGCACGCACCAAATCATTTTCACTTGCCACAAATAGCCAGCTATTAAAAAAAAATAACAACAAAAACAAAAACTAAATACAAAAATAAAACAGCGTGTGGAGAATCTCTTGTAGAGGTTTTTTTATGACTACTTTTAAGCGTTATAATTGAGTCCTTCACAGAGGCACGTACCCCCTTCGACCATTAGCCTTTTTTTTTTAAGTACAGACACATAATTTAAAAAAGTACCATCAATCGATGATGGTTTTATTGCATGCATCTTTGTCATTTTTCTCCTTTTTTTTAAACTTTTGTTTAATGATTTTCTTTTTTTTTTGTTTATTTTCAGTTCGCTTTCACATCGCACACCTGTATGAAGTTCAAAATAAACATAAAGCTGCCAAAGAGGCATACGAAAAGCTTCTTACCGAAGACCAGCTGACATTGGAACTGAAGGCCGATATATATCGACAGTTAGGTGGGTAGATATACAATAAATTATTTACAATTAAGTTTTTTAATTCATTGTTTTATTTGTATTTTCTTAACAGGATGGATGTATCATTGTGTTGAATCCTTAGGCGATAAACGACAACGAGAATCTTATGCAATTTTCTGTTTACAAAAGTCAATTGAAGCCAATCCAAAATCTGGACAATCATTATATTTGCTTGGAAGATGTTATGCTGGAATTAACAAAGTCCATGATGCCTTTATAGCGTATAGAAATTCTGTGGAGAAGAGTGAAGGGAACGCCGACACTTGGTGTTCGATAGGGTAAATTATTATTTTGTTAACTTTTGTTTAATATTTTTCGAAGCGTTTTATGAAAAAAAAAAAAAAAAAAAAAAAACAAATTACATACAAACAAAAATTATGATTTAGTGATCACGAGTTTTTGTCTCATTCCACTCTTGAAATTGTTTCACATTTTCCTCGGACTAGATTCTTTTTGATAGGAAATTTGAATGTACATATGTATAAAATTTTAGGTTTTTTCTGACCAACCAAAGTGCCTTTAAGGTTACTAAAAATCATAGAAAAAAACTAACTATAAAACGAGCTAGGTTATATATTTTGATGCGCTGAATCCGAAATCCGAGGGTAATTTTTTCGTAAACGTTCAGGTTTTAAGTGAAGTGCAAAAAACAAGAAAACAAAAATCCTTTTTTTTTTGTTGTATTTTGCAGTTTACTCAAAACCAGGTCCTGATGAAGCCAAGAGGACCACTGATTTTGAGACCTCTTTTGTTCTTCACGCTGGCCGGATATCATTCCTGCATTCTTTTAACCTTTCCTATGAGGTATTCTTCCATGCTTGTAAAACCGCTTAATCATATTCTGTCAGTTTATTTCGGTTTATGAATTTGTTTTGTTTGAGATTGTTTTTACTGAAAAAACAGCTGAGAGCTTCTCACTCTAAGCCATCACTCGGGCCCACAGCAACTCCACTTACGTTAAATTCCTTCACCGTATTAAGAAGTAGTGTAAAATGAAATTATCTGTTATCTTTTTGTAGAAGCTGAGCTTGCCAACTAGTATGTCTTTCTTTAAAACTGAAGCTTTGAATTTCTTGAGCTCAGAGAATAGTACTCTGGAAAGGCATCGTAAATTTAGAGACATACATAATCTAAAAATATTCACTCGCTACATCCTCTCTTCAAGGAATGCTCACCAATTTACCCTTCAAACCTTTTTCCATGTACAGTAGATATTCCTCATTAAGGACTATAATGACTCGCGAATGTTCAACAGATGTCCAACGAACTATTCAACTTTTTCATCCGTTTAACAATATTGTCAAACTTGGTCAACAACGGCAATGCCAGATAGTCACATTCGACAATTTTTCAAGCGAATCATATGTCAAGAAATGCTTCTCCAGCACATTTCTTTACCGTTCTAGTTGTTTTCTACTAAGGGCGGTTCGCACTTGCTGGCTGTCAAGGAACTGTCAATCGTCTGATTAACAGACTTGCATTTAACAGCACAAAGTCCTCAAAGAATTCTTCTAACAGAAAATTTTATGTGGACCGCTTTTGCTCAAAAGGGTTTCTGTGAAATTCATCTCCTGCATCTCCTGTTGAGACCTCTCCAATTTTCTATAAACTTCTATAGCTCTGGCCATGCAATGAGTAGCTGAGAGAACAAAATAATTAGAATTATTGAATTCTGAGCGAAACGTCGAGATTCCATCGCTTAGTCGCTCAACCGAATTGTACCTTATTGTGTGGCCACAGCCTTAAAAGGATACCTCCATTAATTCTATAATAATATTAACAAATTAAACCTGTTATAAATAAAGAATTTTACAAAAAAAAAAACCTTCAACATTCATGTTGAAAGGTTAATAATCCATAGCAAAATTAGATAGTCATGTCACAATCCAATATTGACTTCATCTCTGCAGGAGGTCTCTATTCTTTATGGGTTGCACTTTTTCTTGCTGAATATTTGTAAACGATTCGCATTTGCAATGATTGTGAATTAAATGATAGAATAATGATCGGTATAATGGTACTTCTTTAGCTTAGTTAACATATTTTCCTCTATCAAGGTTTTTATTATTCTAGAGATGCAGACTTCAAACTAGACCTAGCCTTATAAGGGTAATGGTAATGCAATACCCGATTCGATCAAATCTAGTCATTAAATTAATTCTTTTTAATGCATTCTTTATGTAATAATCTCAGTTTTTATATAGCTTCGTTACAAATTGTTACTTTTTATATGCAATCTTGTCTTTTACACTACAGAGCTTAAAATCTGTAATTGATGTAAAAACACTATATTTATATAAATTATTTCTAACATTATTTTTTTTTTTTTTTTTTTTTTTTTTAGGGTTCTGTACCAGCAACAGAATCAACCAACAGACGCCTTACAAGCGTATATTTGCGCTGTACAATTGGATAAAAATCACAAAGCTGCCTGGACGAATTTAGGTATTTTATATGAGAGCTGTGGTCAATTAAGAGACGCCTATGCGTGTTATTTAAATGCAGCACGTAACTTAGATTCTGTAAGTGTCCAAAATTCATCATTCCACATGTTCTCTCAAAACCACAAGATACTTATACTTTTCTGTTTTCTCTTTTTCTTATAGAAGGATTCGAATTTTTTTCACACACTCAGTAGTACAGCTTCAACATCATCATCATCATCATCATCATCGAATACACCAGCAACACCAACAAAAAATTCAGCTACAGCTGCTGTTTCTTCTGGTGCTGCTGCTACTTCAGCTAGTGGTGGTGGTCCATCCACATCATTATCGACTGGTAGTGGATTCGCATCATCGCCATCAACAAGTAAAGCTTCAACATCAAAGTCCGGTGCTAATAGCAACAATAACAATAGTAGTAGTAGTAATAATAATAGCAGTAATAATAGTCCTAGTAATAGTAAAACACAAAGTCTTGCTGAGAGTCTTAAGCAAAGGATTAAATTCCTTGGCACGCAATTAGCTCAAGCTCCTATGCCGAGTATAACTTCCAAACGGAGGCAGTTGTGCTCGATAGAGGAGGCCTGGAATCTACCAATATCACTTGAAATGAGCTCAAGGCAACAAATATCTCAGCAACATCAGCAACAACAGCAACAAAATCCACCACAACATAATCAACAACAACAACAATCATCTTCACATCCGCATCACCCACAACAACATCCTGCGCAACAATCACATCAGCAACAACAACAACCACCTCCACCACCACCACCTCAACCTCAGCAGCCTGGTGTTGTTCTAAACAATCACATGCAGCAAAGGCAGTTTGTTAAGAGTTACTCAGCGGTAAGTTAGTCAGTCAGACAGTTTTTTTTTTGTGCTCATTTAATCCAATTTGATTTCATAAATGTTCATTAAAAGTTGGTTAGTGCCATAAATGGTGTAAAAAGTATGAACCTTTATGACGAACGTGACAAAATTTCGTTAGAATCTTCAAGTCTTATTTCATTTGAAAGATTCAATCAGGTGTAAACATTTTGTAAACATAGTGCTCTTGGGTATACATTTTATCCTTAAGGCTTTTTCAAAATTGCTCCAATTAATCCCTTCCTTATTATGGTGAATGTGTTTATTTTGGGATTAAACTTAATTTTTTTTTGTTAGAAATGTAAATAAGGGTGTGTTGTTTTATCAAAGCTTTTTTTTTAACCCTTATGATGCCTCAAGATCCAGTTTAAATGAATTGTGGGGTAAACAGTTTTTGAAAAAAGGGGTGACAAAAGATTATAATATCATGTAGAATACTTCCTTTACAAATATGATTTCTTTGTGAAATCATCAAACATTATTAATTTGAATATTCTTTTCATTTTTAAATTAATTAAAATTACAAACTTCCGCAGAATACAAATGCGATGAGATCGAGGTCGCTACTCTTGTTGTCAGTTAATTTTTAAATTAAATAATTGAAAAACAGGATGGAAATATTTAATTCCGTCGGTTATATTTTTGTTTTGCCCTGACTATTACAAATTTAAAAAAAGGAAAGACTCCCTAAGGTATTTTTTTTATAAAATAGGTTTCAATTTCGAACTCATGATTCTTTAGGCGAAAATTCAATGACCCCCAGCAAAATCATTTTCAGTGATGAATCGCATTTTTGACTATTGGACTTCGTCAGCTAATAGAATATACGTTATTGGTCAGGTGCAAACTACTAAGCTCATGTGTTTAAAAAAAGAAACACTTTATAATTTTTTGTTACTAATAAATGTGAGCGTTAAGTTTCAGTCGGTGAAAAGCAATCAATAATTGTTGTATGGACTTCATATTAACCATATTGTCGGACTCATAATCAAACCTCAAAAGTTCACCCTTTTTGAACAAAAAAAAAAAATATTTTGATTGCCATTTTATAGATAGTTAGTTTCATCAACTCGTATAATACTTAATACTCTAAATAACCTAACTTTGTTTCACTGATGAGAAACGCTCAGAGCCAATATTGAAAGAGAGTAGAATTGTTAAAAATTTCAAGTTCAATCGCTTTGTTTAACCATTTTTATTTATTTTTTAACTTTTCAATTTATTTTTTAAAATTCAAGATTCCCTGAAGAAGATGGTAATCATAATCACCATCGAAACGTTGGAAAATTAATGAAATTAATTATTGAAATAATGAGAAAAAATTGGAAGTTCTCAAACATCTCTAATTAAGTAAATACTTTATCAAATAACTTATCTAATACTGATTGCTGTAGTCTCAGAGCACTTTTTAAAAAGTGATCAAGTACTTTAATGGGAAACATTGATTTCTTATTTAAAAAGTCAGATCTGACAAAGAGCCAAAGGAAAATATGATTTTAATCTTCTCCACTTATATGAATATCACATAATATAAACTCCAAATTGGTCAATCTATAAAAATAATGGTTATATCATATTTTCGCCTAGAAAGGGAAGAGTTTCGACTTTTCTGCCTATATTGTGAGCCAAAATTTAGAACAAATCTTCGTTTGTCATATAAGACAATCCAGATCTATTCTGAATGTTAACTCATGTAGAAATGTGTTCCAGAGAAATTTTGCTCCTTTTTTGCTTTTTTTGCTTTTTCATTATTTGTTTATCACCGATAATAACGCTTACTACCCATTGACTGTTTAGTCCCAAATTTTTGTGAACCGTCCAATAGCAAATTTGTATTTATATGTAGATAAACATTACGTGGAACAGGCCTGTTCAAGTTATTGAATTGTTACAGTTATTGGAACATATAAAAAAGACTTCGTTTTTGTATTACAAACGTGGTAACCTACATTGAGGAAATTCGAACTTCTGTTCAAATACAACTTATTTGTTCAAGAATCAAAGAATCTTGTTCAAATTTAGAATTTATGATTTTTTACAAAATTCCTTTTATAACAGTTATCACATATCAAACCAATTTGCAACGGAAAACATGTCAACAAGAAGCTTGATAGAATTAGAAGTACGAAGATCCGAGGAAGCCTTCATGTTAAAAACACCATCTCCCAAAAAATTGAACACGACCGACTCAGTTGGTATTGCCATGTTCAAAGGAGAGATCCTGAGAACCCCGTCAAAAAAGCAATATCATACAACGTTCCAACACGAAATAAAAAGAAAGGTAGGCCTAAAAACTCCTGGTACAAGCAAATGCAAAAACACCAGCATTCAGTTGGCCTTAGAAATGGAACAATACAAAACCGGGAGGCTTGCCGCCGATTTCTGAGGTCAACCCGGCGAACCCCACAAGCGGATCACTAGTGTGAAGCAGTAACGTGGGATAGTTAGGATCCCCTCGACATCGAGATCATAACAGCGCCGAGAAAAAGGAAGAAGAAGAAGACATATTTGAATCAATATCTTCCCTTGAATCAAATACATCTAATTCACTTTGTTCCTACAGAAAAAAAAATCTAAATCTAAATCTAAATGTGTTTGTTATAACAACTCTGCTTTTAACAATAACTAATTCTAGATGGCATTCAAATCGTTTATCTTAGACAGCTACCGGATGCATTGAATCTTGTAATGTCTTTTTTTACCGACACGTAGGTAAGGCAGTGCCGAATTTAAATTTCGTTCCGTTCCGAATAGGAAAATGCGTAACAAAAATGATTCAAACCGGATTCAGAACAGAAAAGGAAATACCATTTGTGAAATTGAAACAATTGCTATCTGCTGGAAAAGAAACCGCGTGTCAACTGGGCAAATTTCGTTCCATTTGGTGAAAATTCTTCACAGTGAACAGTTGTGCCTTTTTTGTTTCTTTAATTTTCAAAGAAATAATTTTAAAATTATTTAAAATGAAAACGAGAAAGTTTCCTCTATTAAAATTTATTTTAAAAAATGTGTGATTCATTTGTGCAATGGCGTTTAAGAGGTAATTTATTTTAATTTTATACAATCTAAAATGCATGTGATTTTATACAATACTTATATCTACTGGTTGTTTCAAATGTACCTAATTCATTTTATGGCTGAAGTTGAAATAAATTGTGTCTTTGGCCTTGACCATGTGTTAAATTCTTGGGGTAAATAACCGCAGCTAAAATTTGGTCTCTATACTAATGTTCTGTATATAACGCGGCAAATATCTACCCCAGAATTGAACTTTGCCACATGGTTCTTGGTGTCAATGTCCATGTCCGGGCGAAGACCTTTTGATTCAAGTTCACAAATTAAATTAAAAAAGTTATCCTAAAAGGAAACCATGTCATAGTTTATTCGTTATTGTGATTGTCTCAGTCTCATACTTTGTAAAGTAGGTTTATACTTCTCTTCAAAAGAAGTGGTATGATAATTTGACTAGACGAATTATGTTTACCTAGCTGTTAATTTTTACAGCTTCAGTTTCCATTTAAGAATTTATTTAAATTTGCAAAAGAACCTAAAACGAGGGAACGTCGTCAGCCAACGCCTTTTTCACTTTATGATCTTTTTGTCAAATAAAATTCATACAAACTATATACCTTAAATGGCTATGTATGTATATTGTATATGAGCTCCCAGTTGAGGTGCTTCTACAAAATACGAAAAAAGATATGCCTCGTGTTTTGATATACCTAATAACACTCAGCCGGCCGGCATTGTGGTATACCTACTATATAGCGATGTATTCGAGTTCCTTGAACTCTGCATTTGTTCGGTATCCCTATAACTATTTATGTACCTACAGATTTGTTGGTGCAGAGAATTTCTTTAACGCTTGCGCCTATATTACATAAATGCTATTGAAGCATTTTTATGTTAAATACTTGAATTCCACGGCGTGTGTTCAAGGCCATGGTTTTTTTGAACTTTTGGTTGATAAGAGTATGTATCTATCTGCTACCAGCCAACGGTGCTGATTGTTTGTTTTTTATACATATAAAGATGTGTACCCACCTAACTATGTAAATTATTTGATGTGAATATTTTATCAGTTATGAGTAGGTACCTACTTGAAAATATTTTAATAATTTCAAAAAGCACATCTGTAATTTACACAAATTGGTTCTACTTGGCAAGTATGTATGTGTGCCTTTTATAATCTCACTTTTTCGACGTTGTAATATCAACCCCACTCCTCTGCCTCTACCAAATTGAACTCAGTTCCATGTTTAAATTGAATATATTGTTGAACCGAAGTTAAATTTAATGTTACAACACAAGAAGGTTTATTCAAAGTAAAAAAAAAAAATTAAGTAAAATTGCAAAATTGTACCAGTTTTTTTACATATTTAATAAAGAAAATCCATCATCAATATAGAGTAGAAAAACTGTTGCACGTATTTTAGGGACAAATTTGAAAAAAAAATTTTTGTCCAACAGATCCAAAGATAGGTCATGAAAAAAAACACTTTTTCTAACTTCCCATATTGGTTTTGATTAAAATCTCGATTTTTGTTTACAAGAATCCAAAACTTGTCCTAGAAAGCAAGTAAAAATGAAATATAGTTGTTGAAGAATATTAAATTTTGTTTTTTCATGAAGTATTTTTGAAAAGTTAAAATTACCTATACTATAAAATATGAAAATGCATTTTAAAGCACTATTCACATGAGAGCGACCAACGAATTTTTGGAAAGCTATAAGAAATGTATTTGTTCCAGCTTCTAAATAAAAGGACTTATTTGTTTGAAGATTGTAGCAAGAAAAAAAAATGAAAATTTTATTTTACAAACATATAAATATTAAGTTGCTTGAACAATATAAATAAACAATAAAGTAGATTCTTTAAACAAGTACAATTTCAACACCCCCACTAGAATCTAATTTATTAGACCCATTAATTTTGAACAATAGGTTGACTTTTCAGTCGGAAGACTCTTTGTCAAACTATCTGCAATCATTTGTGAGGTTTTCAAATATTGAATCTTGACGAGTTGATCGTTGATTACATTTCGGATGAAATGGTGTCTAACATCTATATGCTTAGTCCTAGCATGATAGACCGTAGTCGATGATAGACATATAGCACCCTGATTGTCGCAAAACAGAATTATATTTTGTTTATCATCCGGTAGAAGTTCATTTTGAAGACCATTGAGCCATAATACTTCTTGTATTGCCATACTCATGGCCATATATTCAGCCTCGGTTGTCGATAAGGCTACCGTTGGCTGCTTACGGGAACACCAAGAAATTGCTCCACCTTGCATTTTAAATATATAACCTGTGATCGACTTTCGTTCATCAACATCACCAGCATAATCGGCATCACAGTACCCAGTGATTAAACTTTCGCTTGTTTCTTCTCTTGAATAACACATCTTTAAGTTTGCAGTTCCCTTTAGATAACGCAATACTCTCTTTGCTGCTACCCAATGTGCTTTCCCAGGATTTTGGTTAAAACGGCTTAAATAGTTAACCGCATAACTGATGTCCGGTCGAGAAACTTGTGCGGTGAACAAAAGACTACCTATTAATTCTTGGTATGGTATATTACACATTTCTTGACGTTCGGATTCTGTTTGAGGTGACATCTTCTTCGTTAATTTTTGATTAATGTCCATTGGTGTTGAACATTCGTTGGAATTGCTTAATCCAAACTTATCGATCATTTTCAAAATATATTTTTCTTGATCAATCCAGATTAAACCTTTCTTCTTATCTCTTGTTAACTTTAACCCCAAAAATGAATTCGAAGGTCCAATATCCTTCATATGAAAATTATTCATTAAATTCTCTTTCAATTGATGTTTTAGCTTGGGATGGTTATCCAGAATGAGGAAATCATCAACATAAACAGCAACTATTAAAATTTTCCCATCAACATGTTGAAAATAAATGCATGGATCAAGTTCTGACTGCTTCATTCCAAATTCTTTAAGCACTTTATCCAACTTAAGGTTCCATATTCGAGAAGACTGCTTCAGTCCATAGATTGATTTCTTTAATCGAAGCACTTTCTCTCCCTTCTCGAAACCTTCCGGTTGTTTTATATAAATTTCATCACTTAAGTCGCCTTGTAAGAATGCAGTTATTGCATCCATCTGTTCTATTTCTAAATCTTTTCGAGCTGCCAAAGCAAGTAAGAATCGGATGGACTCATATCTTACAACAGGAGAAAATGTTTCTTCGTAATCTATGCCGTACCGTTGATTACAACCTCTTGCCACAAGTCGAGCTTTGTACCGAATGACTTTCCCATCGACATCTGACTTCGTTTTGAAAACCCATTTGGTACTCAGTATCTTCTTGTCTGGAGGTAAATCAGCTAACTCCCAAGTTTCATTCGCCAATAAAGAAGCATATTCACTATTGATTGCTTCTTTCCAGTTATCTGCTTCTTTGCTTGAAATAGCATCTTTGTAAGTAAGAGGGTCGTTATTACTTTCGTCATTTGCTAGGTATGTAACGCAATTATAAAATTTTGTTGGTTTCCTAACTCTTTCTGATTTTCTAACAGACTTCGACGAAGTTGCAATTTCAGTCAAATCTTCTTGATTAGATTCAAAAACTTCCTCTTCAATTTGGGCAGGTCCGGTTTGTTCTTCCTCTCTATTTTCAGTTTCGGCATTGATATTCAAAAATTCATCGTTGTTGTCGTTTGCTTCTTCTATAGAACTATGATTTTCGCTACCTTCAATAGCCCCCACTGAAGAGTCTTCGAAAGACAAAACAAAATTATTAATATTGTTTTCAGAAATTACCTGTCCAAATGGTTGATCTTCCAAGAAAATAACATCGCAACATTTTATGAGCTTCCTCTTCTTAGGATCATACACCCGATAGGCTTTTGAGTCTTCACAGTAACCAGTCATAATACATTTGATAGATTTGACATCAAGCTTTTTCCTCTTTTCTTTAGGGACATGCACCATAACTGTTGACCCAAATACACGCAAATGAGACACATCTGGTTTTTTGCCTGACCAGATCTCTTCAGGTGTTTTGAAATCTTCAAGGACTCTACTTGGTATTCGGTTTATCAAGTAAGCCGCATACAACAACGCCTCGCCCCAAAACGTTTTTTCGACACCAGCATCAGAAATCATGCACCGAGCTTTTTCAATGAGAGTGCGATTCATTCTTTCGGCTTTGCCATTCTGCTGAGGCGTATAGGCAACTGTTGTTTGATGCCTTATCCCGCATTTGCTTAAAAAACTGTCAAATGCACGATTACAGAACTCGCCTCCATTGTCGGTTCGAAATGTTTTGATCTTCTTGTTCGTTTGGTTTTCAACCAAACTTTTGAACGAAACAAACGTTTCCATCACATCTGACTTGGATTTCAATACATAGATAAAAACTTTGTGTGAAAAATCATCCAAAAATGTCAGAAGATAATAAGCCCCACCAAGTGACTTCTGTTCCATGGGTCCACAGATATCAGAATGAACAAGTTCCAGAACTTCACTTGTTTTCGATTCTGATGAAGGAAAAGATTTTCTCGAGTGCTTACCTTCGATACATTTGACACATTTTTCATTTTTCACATCTATGAAATCTAAGCCATTCACAGATCCCTTCTTCATCTTGTTCATAGTTTCATGACTCACGTGCCCCAGTCTTCGATGCCATAACTCGTAAGAAATTTTCTTCTCAGCAAACATGTTAATCGCATTTTCCACTTGCCTTGGAACATCTAGCCTGAAGAGCTTACCGTTAATTCTATTTCCAGTTGCAACCAGTGTTCTTTTGCTCCAAATTGTGCATTTATCATCTTTAAACTCAACGATCAGACCATTTTTTGTCATTTGGCTGACGGATAAAAGGTTTGCACATAATTTCGGGATATATAGAATATCTTTCACGGTAACCGTCTTCAACTTGCCTTCGACTAAAATTTCTAGGTCAACATCTCCTTTTGCTTCTACGTCCAAGTTATAAGCATCCGCAACGGTCACTTCTTCTTTCTTGACTTTGGTTAAATTTTTTAACCAATCTTTTCTATTCGTCATGTGTTCAGAAGCTCCCGAGTCAATAAACCATTCATGACTATTCTCACGACTACCACTTGCCATGAGCGATGTGAAAAGCACCTGTCTTCCGTGGCTGTCTGTAGCCTTACGTTTGTTCGGACAATTTTTAGCATAATGTCCTTTCTGTTTGCATTCAAAACATTTGAATTCAGTCGCTCGACGTTGATTATTCTTGCATGATGATTTCTTTCTTGAATTCTTTCCAAAGAAAGCGATTGGATCATCACCAGATTCGCAAGCATCATCTTTAACGTCTTGTAAGAGTTTTGTTTTAATTGAGTCTCCTGTTATTGGGACCCCAGAACTTTCCAAACCCATAATCATCGGCCTGTACTCGTCACCCAGTCCGGCCAATAACAATGACCCTATCCATTCCTCGGATACTTCCATACCAAGTGAATTTAATTTGTGGGCTGTTGTGATAACTTTATTCACATACGAATCAACTGAATCACAAGTCTTCAACTTCGTATTCAACAAAGTCCTCAATAAACCAACTCTTCGTGTAAGACCTTTATCGGCAAAAGCAGCTTCTAAACGATCCCAAACCAGTTTTGCAGTAGTTGCCGTCTTAACATGAACGAAATTTATTGGATCGATCAGTAAAATTATCTTTGTTTTCGCTTTTGAAATTTTCTTAGCATCTTTTTCTGTTCCGAGAACGCTTTCCCACAGATCTTCATGCTCCAGAAAATTCTGTACTGCGAATTTCCAATCTTCGAAATTCTCACGTCCTTTTAATTTTTCAATAGCTGGAATCGACGACATGATTCCTTTGAACAAATTATTTTCTTTTAATATGCAATTATATTGTCCAGCGATCCTGGGCCCATAACCTTTTGGAAAGCTATAAGAAATGTATTTGTTCCAGCTTCTAAATAAAAGGACTTATTTGTTTGAAGATTGTAGCAAGAAAAAAAAATGAAAATTTTATTTTACAAACATATAAATATTAAGTTGCTTGAACAATATAAATAAACAATAAAGTAGATTCTTTAAACAAGTACAATTTCAACACGAATGAGCGAATGAACGAACAAATGAAATTTAATGTATTTTCTAAGTATTTTTTTTAACAAAAACTGTATTGAACTAGTGTTTAATTTTTTCGAAGAAGATTACCTATAACATTTCAATTTCTAAAATAAAAAAAATGTGAGAAAACCGATTCTTAGCTTTTATTCGTAACGCCCAATTTGTTTTTTCATATTTTTCTTATTTTAGATATTAAAATATTTTTTTTTTTGAAAATTTGAACTTTAGCTACCTAGCTACTGTTAAATAGAGTTTTTATTACAAAATTTACTTTAGAAATACATTAAATTTCATTTGTTTGTTCATTCGTTGGTGGCTCTCATGTGAATAGTGCTTAACTCCTGAAATAATATGGAAGGATTTGAAGCATTTCGTATTTTTCTATAAAAAAAATATCCGCGGATATACTTAGAGATTCACCAATCAATTGAATCCTTAGTGCCCCTCTGACGGAAAATTAATATTTATGTCTATTTAAAAATAAATTACACCGTTCAATGGGTAATTTATTCAGCACTCTGACATACAATTCGTAAATCAATTAAACAAATATTAACCTGAGTTAATAATAGCCGTGTTGTATTGGTACTCAGTATTTTACTGAGTAAAAATTGTATGCTGTAAACAACAACAATTGATTACTTTCATTTGTTTATTAATCTTATAACTTTAAACGAGCTAAAATTGTTTATATATATATATATATATATATAAATATATATAAAATTGGGATCTCGGAAACGGCTCTAACGATTTCGATGAAATTTTCAGGGTTTGTTCATCTAAGCGAGTAAAAAGTTTTGGAAGTATTTTTGGAAAAATCCGCCCACTGCCACGCCCACTTTTTGAACATATAAGTTTTTTCGGGAACGGCTCTAACGATTTCCATGAAATTTTCAGAGTTTGTTTATCTAAGTGAGTAAAAAGTTTTGGAAGTTTTTTTTGAAAAATCCGCCCACTGACACGCCCACTTTTTTTAAAATATATGTTTTTTCGGAAACGGCTATAACGATTTCGATGAAATTTTCAGGGTTTGATCGTCTAAGAAAGTAAAAAGTTTTGGAAATTTTTTGTTGGAAAAATCCACCCACTGCCACGCCCACTTTTTTAACATATAAGTTTCTTTCGGAAACGGCTCTCACGATTTCGATGACATTTTCAGGGTTTGTTTATCTAAGCGAGTAAAAAGTTTTGGAAGTATTTTTGGAAAAATCCGCCCACTGCCACGCCCACTTTTTTAACATAGAATTTTTTTTTTGGTAACAACTTTAAAGATTTTGATGAAATTTTGAGGGTTTGGTCCTCTCTTATATTAGTTTTTTTCAGTTGCTTGTTTTTTGTTCTGAAAAACCCTGTTTTGTTGAATTCAAATTGTAATATTTTGCGATATCTAACTGCAACTTAGAAAACTTTTATACTTTTTTGAAAACTACAATAACTGGGCAACTTTTTAAAATAATAAACCATTCTCACATTTTTTATAAAACTTGAAACTGTTAGTTAATTTGCACCGAAATGGCATATCGAATAAAAAATATTTTGATTAATTAATTGTTCCTAATTACTTGGCAAATGTTTTCGTAAAAGAATTAAAAAAAAAAAAATATATCAATAATGGGCGCAGGAAGCAAAATACTGTTGCAAAGTAGGGATTTTTCGAAATTTCACAAGAATTGCCTTAAATCGAAAACCGTAAGGATTTGGGATGAACAAGGTTCCAAATTCTGAGAGCCCTTAAGTTCCCCAATCAGCATATTTCGTTTGATCCATTACTTTTGGGACACCCTGTATAAGTAAATATAGAAAGCAGTAAAGCATCCACTGATACAGAATAAAACAGAGACAGGGATAAAAATAGTATTTCTTCATACTAAGCTTTGCCGACAAGGCTAAACTTGATAAAAAGATTAACTTTATATTCACCATCCCAAACTTTCTGACACGTAAATTAAAATTTGAACAAAAAAGGATCTCATTGCTATAAGCATTTTCGATAATGCAGATTCCTGTAACCCTTCTATTCATTGCTGATCGTATATTCAAACTTAAATAAACTGGATTATAAAGTGGGAATGTGATGTTTTGTAACCCGTGAAAAAACTGGTCATTGCAAACTTAACTGGTAGAACAGAATGATGTAGCTGTGGCTGTGTCTTGGTGCCAGAATACGTAGCTGTGGATGTGGCAAGGAAATTCGCTGTGGTACAAGTCGAGTCGACTTTTACTTCAAGCTACAAGCGCAATGACTTTTGACTTTTCTAATGTGGTTGCTCAGTTCAAATAATTTTTTTTTGTCAACGGGTTTGACATTTTAGTGCGCCACATATTCTGTTCATATTTTCTAGATTTTGAGCGATTTTATTTTTCATCTTGTACAACGGCGTTTTTCTTTGCCACAAGCGAATTTTCATTCTGTTCAACCAGTAAACCCACTCCAAAAAATTGCTGTTTACATTTCACTGAATGTTATAACAATTTAGGATACCGAGCAAAGCTCGGTCACCCAGGTACTAACATTTATTGTCGAAGGGTCAAAAATGTATAAGTTAAGAAAAAAAATTCTTCTGTAAACCAACAAATAAAAAACTTTTGTTTATCCTTAGCAATCATTTGTTGTTGTTTCCCGTGCAAAATTTTACTGAGCTAAGTACTGAGTTACCAATAAAACACCTCAGAAACTAAAATGTTAGAAGAGAATTCATATTTTGTCATATTTTTATTGATAGTGTGGACCTCTGCTTTGAGTTAAATTTATGAGTACCGATTTAAAATCAATGCTAAATTATGTATCTTTTCTCTAGATTTGACATTTTCCTTTTGAATGAATTATTTCTCTTCTACTCGATTTTTTTGATTTTTTTTTTTTTTGAGAAATTGGTCTTTTTGTTGAGCTTTTGTTAATTGTTATACTTATACAGAAAAGTAAAATTTTAGTCCGCAGAAATACTTTGGGGTGTACCTTTTAATTGCACCCTAAGTGCCCTCCTGACGGAAGATCAACAGATGCCTATAAAAAAGGAAACTTTTCTATCAATGAATGTTTACCTTGCACTCTGGCACACAATTCTCTCTATTTTATTCTTTTTGTAATTAAATTTAAAAAAATGTCCTTTTACTCAAAATATTTCGTTTTCTTTCTTTTAAGGCAACGCAAGGTCCTCCGCCACCATATCCCCATCAGGGCACAACAAATGCCCTTGGACCAATTGCACCAAAGCGTTTCAAAGATGAACTATCCCCACAAACAACAGTGCCTGTGGCGGCGGGCACAGGTATTGTGCCGCAGCAAACACAACAACTTGCACCGGCACAACAACAACAACAACAGCAACGGTCCGCGCAACAGCCTTCATTCTATCTATCACAGCAACAGTTACAAATGTTGCAGTTCCTGCAACAAAACCAAAATAATTTAAACCCCCAACAGCAGCAGTTGTTTCAGCAACTTAGCAATCAGTATCGGTTGATGGTGCAGTATCAGCAACAGCTGAGACTGCAACAACAACAGAGATTGCAGCCACAACAACAACCACAGCCACCCCCACCGCAACAGCAACAACAACAACAACAGCCGCCACAAGCTGTTGTAGTACAAAATTCTACCCCACTTGGTGCACCACCCGCATATCCTAGTCAACCACCGTCAACGCCACGAGCTGCCGATCATGTTATCACGGGGAACGGTGGCATTGTGGGTGGTGGTAGTGGATATGTGGATAACACATCTAATTTTGTCCAGCAAGCCGCGACGGGGAATACACAACCGGCTGCAGGAATGCCATTCAAATCAGCGAATGTGTATATGAATGGAATTGTACAGCAGCAGCAGCCGCCGCAGCAACAACAGCAACAACCAAGTCCGTTGATGCAATCGTTGCAGCAGCAACAGCAGCCACAACAACAATCGGCGGGGTTTGAAACATTAAATGAATTCACCCAACTGTCTCCGTGCAGTGATGGAAATGATTTGGGTAAGTGTAGTTCTTAGAATCTACCAATTCATAGGGTATTCTTATTTATTTACTATGAAAAACTCTTCTTAACATTGACACACGAGGAAATAAAATAATTTATATGAACTTTTTTTTTCTCTTTTTTTTTGTCTTTTTTTTATATTTTCATTTTCTTGTTTTGTGTCTCTCGTCTCTTCTTTCATCTGATGCGCTGAAATTCAAGATATTTCCTCGCCGTTCAGTGATAAGCTACTAGGTAATTTTGTTTAATTTTTATACGTTTTCTATTTTTAGTTTTTTTTTTTTTTTTGTAGATTTAAGTTTTCTTCATACATTTTTTCTTTTGTACTTTTTTTTTTTGCAAATTCCTCGGAAATAAGTTTTAGTGCATGCTTGATTCTAGTAGCGAATCAGAAAAAGAATAATAAAAAAAACAGCATTGCTTCAGAAAATATCCATATTTTGCAAATTTTATAGCTCACAAAAAAATTTGCTAAGTTTGCACATGATAAACTTGTAAAATTGCTTAGTTTTCATTTCGCTTTGCATAAGTTTAGTTGAATTTGAATTAATACCTCAGTGATGCAGTTCTTATACAAAATTTGTATGAACCTTGCTATCTTGCATGTCTTGGCTAATTGCTTCCATGTATTGGAATTTCCTATAAAGTGATTAGAAGATCTATAAAATTTAAGGATATTACAATTTTTCCACATTCCTTTAAAATTTAAGTCGCTATTTAGAACGAGAAATTGTGATATTTGTATGTGATTTGAGAGATTTTTCATTTTATATGACGACTTTAAATACAATGGAAAGTGAATAGAACCAAAAAATAACTTCACTTTCTTAGACTTCAGAAAACCTGAGGCATGCAAAATTTTCAAGAAAATTCTGTATCAATTTTGATTTAGGTTTTATATTTCCATTAAATTTCTAACAAACTAGATTTTAATTGGAACTTGTTAATAGATTTGTCTAAAAATCCAAATTGATATTTTTAAGATCGCATTTTCGCAATCGGAAATTCTGCCTCTGAAAATATTTTTTCCTTCATTGCTGAAAAATTGATACTTTAGTTAATTGGAGCTAACTTATTCGGAGTGAACTCTCCGCATTGAAAAACTGGATCTTAAAATTAAAAATTTATCACTTCACACATTCACAGATGGATAATTGATCCTGCTATTCAGCATTTTTTCCCTTGAATATTTGTACAAACAATTTCTTTATCAATTGTGAGTCACTTTTTTGTTTACGTAAATACAGGAAATGAAGAGCATACTATTAAACTAATTTAAATACAAGTCCGCGGATATACTTAGGGATTCATCAATCAATTGAATCCTTAGTGCCCCTCTGACGGAAAAACAATATATTTATGTCTTTATTTTAAAAATAAATTACAACGCTCAATGGAATTTATTTAGCACTCTGACATACAATTTTTAAATCAATTTCTCCACCACAGAAATTAGCTTTCCATAATATAGCCTACAAACTAGAAATATGTACTCTAACAAGGTTTACTGGGGTTTTAATTATTTCAATTGAGATCAAAGTTAACTGAAAAAAGTGACAGTTTTGTGAATCTGACTTCTAAAAGAGGAGGAAGAGGGGAAAAATAAAAAACTCAGATTACTATGCTGTTTGCCACTCAAAAAAAAATCAAACACTCGAAAAAGCAGGTTACTGTTAACAGACTGTACATAAGTCATAACAGGCTACTAATGCTGCCTTATCAATATGCATGCTCTGCGGCGTATTCTCTGAACTCTAAAGAGTAAGAAGGAAAAAGAAATCCACATCTTTTCTTTACATGCACTTCTCTTTAGATGCACTTTTCTGCCTTCATGGCGGAAAACTTTCCTATTTCGAAAGAGGAAAACATTGCCAATTCCATGTTGACTAGTGCATCAACCATCAAGTAATCGAACATATCGAGTTTTCATTTCATTCCAAATAATTCTCTGTTCAACATCAACTTGTAGATAAACAGAAGGTTCAATTTTCCACCTGGATGCAGTAAATAAAAAAAAAAAAGTTAACATAACTTTCTTTCTCATAAATTCGCTTCCATGGTTCAAGAATGAAACCAACATAACTCATTTAACCCAAAAAAAAAAAAAAATGCTTAATACCACATCGCACATGATTTTTTTTTGTTTTTTATCTTTATTTTTATCACAAAAAATAATCACTACACAAAAAATTCAAATGATGTATATGTGTTATCTTATGTTTTATATTTATTTCATTTGTCAGGTGTAACTGAACAGGAATTGCAGGCGATTCTCTCCCAGAAGGACCTCGCTTCCACCTTTGCTGAGGATATTCTCAAATCATTTACATCCGACGGTCTAGATATTAAGGAAGAATTCGACGAAAACTCACATGATCTCTTCAATGGATTCGATTCAACACCGCCACCCTCATCCGAACCAACACCCCAACAAACACCCACCAATCATAATAATAGCAATACAATTGTCACAAATCAAGTCAATTGCAATAACAATAACAGCAACAGCTGCAGCAGTAGTAGTAATTTTCGCAACAAATCACCGCCTTTAAAATGTGAAGCCACTTCAACGTCGAGTAGCAATAGCATTACCGGTGGCAGTGGTGGAGATCTCGATGGTGGTGGTCTATCATCGAAAGTTGGTGCTTTTGTTAAAGAAGATGCCGACATGGATGTTCGAGTGAAGCTAGAAAATAACTTTCTTGACGATGACGAACTGCCAAAATTTCAAACACGAATGACGGCTAAACAAGTGATGCAAGGTGTTAAGCAATTGTCGATTGATACAGCGCCGCCACATTGTTCGGTACTGCATATCGATGCACCACCACCAACGCCGCCTGATTGCCCGCCCCAGCGTTTGACCAAAGAACAACTTCTGCCACCGACACCCTCTGTGCATTTGGAGAATAAAAAACATGCCTTCAGTCCGCAACTGCAAGAGTTTTGTTTGAAACATCCAATTGCCGTGGTACGGGGGATGGCTGGTGCGTTAAAACTAGATTTGGGATTGTTTTCGACAAAGACATTGGTCGAAGCTAATCCAGATCATAGTGTTGAGGTGCGAACGCAGGTGCATCAAGCGCCTGATGAGAATTGGGATAATACGTTGGCGAAACGAGTGTGGGCTTGTATATCACATCGATCCCATACAACCATTGCCAAGTATGCTCAATATCAGGCTTCGAGTTTTCAAGATAGTTTAAAGGTGAGTTTTTGAGTTTGTTCCAATTAGGGAAATTTGAATGTGTTTAAAATGATGCTATCAACAAAATTACTAACTTTCGTTCTACTGAAGTTGAATTTTGAGGAGAAATTGTTTTTATCTGATTACAAAAACACACCAATTGTGTTAAAAATTGTTTTTCGAAAACGAGTTTTTCAAAAGTAAATTTTCTCTTTTTTCCAGGATGAACGTGAAAAAGGATCAGCAGGAGCGCACACAATGTCTGATTCCGATTCAAAAGACTCGATGAGCAGTTCAACAGTCAATGGGAAAAGGAAGAGGATGAAAAATGGGAGCAAAATGTTAAAGTAAGTTCCATAACTGAAACCGTTAAAATTGCGCACTTAGCTACATTTGTGTTTTAAATGTTTTTGCCTTTAAAATGCTCCCTCGTTTTGTGCTAGATTAAAATTTATGAGAGGTTTTCGCTAACGCCGCTAGAAATCCCACTTGGCGGAGTTTGATGGTAGATCTGTCAACAATTTTTTTTTAGAAAAGCATGAATATCTTTTAAAAAAACACCAAAACCCCAATTAACCCACTATTCTCCTTTTTTTTTAGATTCGGTACGAATGTAGATCTCTCTGATGAACGAAAATGGCGACCACAACTTGCCGAATTACAAAAGCTACCTGCCTTTGCTCGTGTGATATCTGCCGCCAATATGCTTTCCCATGTTGGTCATGTAATTCTGGGCATGAATACCGTTCAACTCTACATGAAAGTGCCGGGCAGTCGAACGCCAGGTCATCAGGAAAATAATAATTTCTGTTCGATAAATATCAATATCGGCCCCGGGGATTGTGAATGGTTTGCCGTACCCGATGCCTATTGGGGTGGCATACATAATTTATGCGAAAAAAATAATATTAGTTATCTGCACGGATCATGGTGGCCAGTGCTGGAAGATTTGTACAAGGAAAACATTCCAGTGTATCGGTTTATTCAGAGGCCCGGTGATTTGGTGTGGGTTAATGCTGGTTGTGTTCATTGGGTGCAAGCTGTTGGCTGGTGCAATAATATCGCTTGGAATGTTGGTCCGTTGACGGCGCGACAATATTCATTGGCAATTGAACGTTACGAATGGAATAAGTTGCAGGCATTCAAAAGTATTGTGCCAATGGT
The DNA here is from genome assembly GCF_945859705.1 of Episyrphus balteatus. Taxonomy (NCBI): domain Eukaryota; kingdom Metazoa; phylum Arthropoda; class Insecta; order Diptera; family Syrphidae; genus Episyrphus; species Episyrphus balteatus. The sequence goes on along the minus strand of NC_079134.1, from coordinate 29,297,111 downwards.
GCATTTGAGTTGGAATTTGGCACGTAACATTAAGGTTTCGGATCCAAAACTTTTTGAATTGTTAAAGTAAGTTATAAACACATAAATGTTTACTTGGAAGAGAATACTAATTTGTTTTTAATTTTTTATTCTAGAATGTGCCTATTGCAAACTTTAAAGAATGTTTTTCATACACTGGACTACGTCAAGTCAAAGGGCGTAGAAGTTCGTTTTCATGGCCGTGGAAAAAATGAAGCTTCTCATTACTGTGGCCAATGTGAAGTAAGTAAATGTTTATATACACAAATTACAACAAAACTAAATGCAATCTATGTAAATATGGTTTGTGTTTTGGTGAAACTCCGTTTTTTTCTTTAAAAAAATCCTGTAGTAAAACAAAAAATACTTTCTTGCGTGTTGTATTTTTACTGATCAAAATGCGAAGTTTCATCAAAGTACGGCCAATAACTCAAATCAATGAGTGTGTTTAACGAAGAAATGCGAAATAGAAAAGAGAAGGTTTGCGTTATCTTGAATCTCGATTCTGGCTCAACACGCGACAGCTAATTTAAGTCAACTCAAATCTTTTCTTACTCTTCAAGTAAGCCGAACTCAGATAAAATCGACTCTAAATTTTGTATAATCCGATTCGGAGTCTTTCGAATTAGATTAAACGAAGTGGAGTTAAAATTCGAATTGAGATGAGCTATTCTAAGTTGAGTATCAAATCTAAAGCCGCCGAATCTGATGAAAATCTGTCTTCCGATCGCAATTTTAAGATTGTGCCAAATTTAACTCCTATAAAAAATTCTTTAAGAGACCTACTAAAAGGAATTCAAGAAAAATAAAATGAACTACTGGGTTGCACGAACATGCTCTTTAAAGTATTTACATATAAAAACTTGAAAAAAAAAAACTAAGTAAGAAAGTAAATCATTTTATTTACACATTTATTAAAAAAAACGAAAAATTCGTTTTTTAAAAGAAAAGAACAACACCTAAAAACCAATTGAGCAAAAAAAAAAACTTTCAAAATCGTAAGAGCCGTTTTTACAAAAACTAATTTTTTATAAATCACTTTTGGATACCATTTTTAAGAAATTACCAATCAATGTCCGGTTTTCGAAAATTTTATTTTTCAAAAATACAAAGACTAATTTTTTAAAGATTTTATTTTTGGCTTGAAGATAAAAATCCTCAAGTTATGATCAACTTCGAGTGAACAAAATGGCCCTAAGAGACCTACTAAAATGAATTCAAGAAAAATAAAATGAACTACTGGGTTGCACGAACATGCTCTTTAAAGTATTTACATAAAAAAAACTTAGAAAATTTATTTGAAAAAAAAACTAAAACTAAGATTTTATTTAAAAAAAATTCGTCAGTAGTTTCGGAGAAAATCGGATTTAAAAAAAAAAAAACCGTTCTATGGCAGGTACCGTTAATAATGATGTTTAAACAAATTTTTTTTCATTCAAAGATACATCTTGTCTTAAAACTTAAATTTGAATTTTTGTAACTAAATCGTTGGAGCCGTTTTCGAGAAATTTTAACTTTATTGGTCCAAAAAAAATAATAAAAAAAAACCCTCTGTAGAGTAGCCAAATAACGCTACATACCAAGTTTGACATTAATAGGTCCATGCGTTAAAGCTGTAGCTTCGTTTACAGACAGACAGACGAACTTCCGGGCCCCACTTATCTTGTCATGAAAGATGCCAAAACTGCTTAGTTTCCGATAAGTTTTTAACCTACAATTTTAATGAATTAAAACGTTGACGTCTGATCGTAATCATGTGTCGTATGAGGTTGTAGATAAATTTGGGGCTAAGTGCTTCTTTATGAACATTAAGCTGACTTATTAAACACATCTCTTGGTTTTGATTATTAATTTTCTTCAACTATAAATTTGCATTAAGGTTTTTAAAAATTCTAACATGATGTTTTTAACATAAAAACTAACTTTCGTTCTACTGATATGAGAGTGAAGAGAAATATGTGCTTCTGATTATTAATTTGATTATAAATCTTTCTATTTAAACATAAACCAGATTTTCTAATTTTTGTTTTCTCTTCTTTATTTTCCAGGTGGAAGTGTTTAACATTCTTTTCATTCGTGAACAAGAAAAACGTCATGTTGTTCATTGCATGAGCTGTGCCCGCAAACAAGCACCGTCCTTACATGGTATAGTTTGTTTAGAAGAATATCGTTTATCGGAATTGTGCCAGATCTATGATCAATTTACCCTTTTCAAGCCACCAGCTCCACCAAGTCCAATAACAAAAGTATAACATTAATGGATCATAGTTCAATTTGTTTTCTTTTCTTCTTTCTATATTTTCCCACAAAAGTATGTCTGATGAAAAATTGAAAAAGAAAGTAAAACCTTTTTAGTATTTTATTGTTGTAATAATTTTTATTTTTATTTCTCAACATCTCTTTATCATCTACATGTTTAGAATATTTTATTATTATGTAAAAAAAACACACCCAATTTGTATTTTTCATAAAAAAAAAGTTATACATAAAGCGATAAAAAATAAAACCAACACAGTCAACGCTCCCGTGCATATGTACAGAAAAAAAAAGATGACACGTACCATACCATTTAAACATTATGTTTATTGTTGAATGTAGATTATATTATATTAAAAAAACAAATTATACATAATATTTAATTTATTTATTATTTTTAAACAAAATCAACAACAAAAAAAAAACAAGCAATTTAATTTTAAAATCAATTTAATAATAATTGTGTTATTTTTCATCAACAAAAATCCAAAATTATAAATATTATTAAACAAAAAAATGTAATCTAAAAAAAAAGAAAGAGCTTTTGTGCTCACTTCGTCATCTTAGATTAAGGTTTTTCTTTTATTTCTATTCATTTTTAATTTTTAGTTAATGACAATTTATATGTGAAACATAGTTTTTAAAATTAAACAAAAAGGAAAAATCAAATACAAATTCTTTGTAGAAAGTCAACTTATTTTTGTTATTTTTTTTTTTTTAGTTTCTCTTCGAACAAAAAGAAACAAGATAATTTAATTATATATAACCCACATTTTATACTCGACTTACATAAAACAAATCATAAAAAAGTAACATTAATTTCCAAAGAAAAAAACACTTCATCTTCATCCATCTTATAAAAAAAATAAATGTATGTATTTGCAAATTTAATTTTTGTTTATTAAAAAAACAAAACAAAATTATATAAAATATACATAAAATTGTATAACAATTTATACTTACAAATTTATAAATAAACAAAAAAACATACATACATTAAAAAAAGATACAAAATGTGCAAATGCAAAATTATAAAACAAATCGAACAAAAATGTATCATCATTTTCATCTCATCTCTTCATTATCTCATCTTCATCATCATTATAACAAAAAAAAAAAACATTTCCCTCCTTTTTCTCCCCCTCCGTAATCATCATAAAAATAGTTAAAAAAATATGAAAGAATATTAATTCTTTTAAAAATTGATCTCAGTAAAGAATGAAACAAAAATGGAACAAAGGGTGTAAAATGGAATTAGAAAATTTAATTATAAAGAAACAAAGAAGAGAAGGTGTAACAAAAAAAAAAAACAAAAATTGTTTATATCTTGTAAATACGAGTAATATATATAATAGAAATTTTAATTTCTTCTTTTCTCATTCTTTTCAAATGTTAAAATTTAAATGTGTGTTAAGTATTTTATGCAAAAAATGGCAATAGAAATATCCTCAAAGGAGGAGAACTCATCATGGTTGGCCCACCATGAAAAGTCATCTCATAATTCGATTTGAATATATTTTGAGTTCAATTTATTTGAATGTTGTTCTTTTGGGAAGATACACTTACCCAGTGATTTATGAGTTGTCCATGATGACTTGTCCCATGATAAGCTGTGCAGTGATTATTTGAGTTGAAATCGAGTTGGGTGTTGAACGTTAACTTTGTTCAAGGTTGTAAATATTTACGATGAACTTACAAAAGGGGTATTCGATTTTCGCTATCTATTGATAATTGGGACCGTATATATTATCCTTAAAAGAGCAACATCAAGGGCTATGAAAATAGGCATCGAACGAAACCCATTTATTTTCATCTTGCATCATCATTCATTATGAAGGTTTTGTGTTGAGGCGAATCTTTGATCTTGTCTCGTGACATAATATTGATAAAAAAAATTGCCTTAATCAAAACTTGGAAACGTGAATGAGGCTGAAGATGAAGTTTTCTTTTGAGCCTACAACAAAAAAAAGCATAGAAATTTTGTTATACTGGATTGCATTTAGGAGGGTATTCACTCCATTGATTTTCCTTAAACAAAATACGGTAATTTTTTCGTACAGCACGCAGGGAACCTGCAATGTAAATTGCTTTCACGTTTTTTTCGCATTATGTAACATTAAATGAAGTTGTTATCGACTTCACTCACACTCCACCTAACGATTTCAATTGCAACAAAAAAGAAATTGAGCTATCAATAAAATGAATTGATCGAAAGATAGAAATGACCCTAACAACTATTACAATTGATGCTCAATTCACTCGATTTTGGGAACCGAACTGAGTAGGATACCAAGTGTAGAAACGTTAGTCACTTGATACAATCAACGCCAATCGATACAAACGAGCAGTGGCAGAACCTTATTTGGTTCAATCGATCGTTCTCCATTGAACACCGATGTTTGATGTCGATGCTCGATTGTATCAAGTTCATGCTGTGACCGGCGGACTTTGCGATACTTTCGAATAACTGGCGAAATTCTCCTAAATGCAAGATTTACAAAGTAAAAAGCTAATGCAGGAAAATGCGCAACATATATCAACATTTTCCCAGATTTGTATGCAGTTGCGCAAGAAAAAACGTGTAACCAAACTGGAATTGTATTTGGTTGCTCAAGGGTAATAGCTAAATTAGACTTTTTTGTTTCCAGAAAAAAAAAACCTTGCCAAAAAAACACCTGCTCACACTTTCAAAATGGCAGAAAAAACATGGCTAAAGTAATGAGTCCATTTCGCTAAAATTCAATTTCAAACCTTAACCAATATCTCAACAAAGCCTTACCACCATTGCCTAAAATAAATTAACACATTTTTATATTTTTTACTTTCCAATCGTTCGTCGAAAGCAATTGCAAATTATTTTTAACATAATCTATAGGTGCTTACAATAATTCTATGAATATTTTCTTTAAAAAAAAAGAGAATAAAGATTTTAATTTGCTTCTTTACAAAAAATGTAACTAAATTTAAATTGACTTTTCTGGTTAAGTTTGTTAAACAAAAAAAAAACAACATATATGTTGTTTAAAAGGATTCGAAGGAACTTCCGTTTTAGGTATCAAAAAATCGATCAAAATTAAATTTTAATCAAAATTATAACAAAAAATAAAAGAAAAAGAAAAATTAAAATTTTAAAAATTGGAAATAAGAAAAATTTTAATTAAAAAATTAATTAATTCGAATTAAAAAAATAAAAAGAAAAAAATATAATAAAAATTTTCTTTTTAAATCAATTTGTATAATAATTTTAATCTAATTAGTAATTCTGTATAATCAATTCGAGAAGAATGAAGGAGTATGGAAGTTTTGTTTTTTCTTTTGTTTGCTGTTGTTATCCACTTCAATCACAATCGCAGTTTTATTTTGTATGTTATCCATGTGAATGGAATTATTTAATTTAGTGGTTTAATCCACATGAATAACATTAATCGAACTGAACCTTTTTATCTTGCTTAAAAAATAAACAAAAATAATTTCCTAAAATTCCTACCTGGAGAGAGGGTATTTTATTTTTGTCAAAAGCTTTGAATGAAGAATATTGTTTGTGTTGAAAACGTGTAACAACTAAATAAAGAAAAAATAAACGATATAATATATGACCAGTAGTCACTGCCAATAAATAATTGAAAAAAAAAATTAAACAAAAAATAAAAAAATATAAGAAATATAAAAAATAGTTAAATAATGAATGAAAAGAAAGGTGTGTCCTTTTTTTTGTGGATTGTAAATACGTAAATAGCGAAAGAGTGAAGGAAAAAAGCCAGCGTGTTGTGTGTCCTTTGTGAAGAATCTTTGTGAGAGAAAGCGTTAAGAAAAACTTGTATGCATCATTTTTTTTTTAACAAAAATTCTATAAAACAAAAAATAAATAAACAATCCCATCTGAATGAAAATCTTTTCATTACAAATATTGAAGACAGAAAAAGAAATATGGTGTGAATAGAATGTAAGGATATAAAACAAAATACAAACAAAAATATACAATATTTTTCTAAACTTAAAATTCTTAATCGACAAAAAATTATTATTACACAAAAAAGAACAAAAAAAAAAGAAAACATGAAGGAATATGTGCCGCCATTCTGAATTGTTTAAAAGAATGTATATTTATTTAGATTTATTATATTTTTTAATTAATTTGTTAGGATATAAATGTTTAGGAACGATTGGATTTGGTTGCAATGTTGTATTACACTCTCGCACACAATCATTCAATACATAAAACACACACACACACCTACACACAAAAACACTCAACTTACAAAAACTAACTTACTTATAAATAATATAATATATATTTTTGATTTGTAATTTTTCTTATCGTACATACATTATCATTAGTACCATACCATATAACATAAAAATATAATATAAATATTAATTATAAATATTTAAATAAACATTTAAAAATTATATTAATTGCGCTGTATTTGTATAAAAAACAAAAAAAAAATTCTTTTTAAACAAAAACAAACAAAAATATTGTGAAGAATTATTATTATTCATTTATAACAAATGAAACAAAATATTAAATATATTATTATTATTATTATTCTGTATCATCATTATTATATTATATTACGTATCTATATTATAAATAGAAAAAAGTATTTTTAATTAAACAAGAAAAATTAAAAAAAAAACACACAATATTATTGCATTAAGTAAATTAAATTAAATATACTATTAAAAAACAAAAAAAAAAAAAAAAATAAAACGCTCTTATTATAAATATTGTAAAAAAAAGCAAAAACAATGATTATAATAATATAAGAAATGGCGCGAATTAAATTTTAAACAAAAATGATTTGTATATAGTTCAATCGTATTTGAAAAGCAATGAAATAACGAAAGAACAAGAAATTAAAACAAAAAAGAAAACATACAAAAAAAAAATAATTAAAAAAATAATTTTTTTGAAAAAAAAAAAAAAAAAATGTTTTTTGTTATTGATGGTTCATGGTTTTTATTTTTGGTTGGCATTAAAGGGAAGCAAAGTCCATGGTTAAAACGTTGAAAAATTCTTACTTTAAAGTTCTTAACACACATTATGAGTTCAAACGGTTTAGGTGTTAGGTAGGTACAACAATAACTCTAAAAGTTCGAATAGCATTTTGGTTTTATTAAGTGCTTATGATAGGAGACATGGGAGACTTCGAGATTATAATAGTGATAAAGTCTTTTACATAAAACGATTCAAACGTGGCCATTGTTTCCCGTTCCGCTTAAGGTTGTTAGCAGTTTGGTATAGATTGCAATTCAAAATTAATATTAAACTATTACGCTGGGTCCACACTAGGTTGATCAACACGTTCAGCATATATTCCAAATCGACATACTAAACAGTTAAACAATTCCAAACTTTTCTACCTGATGCATTATGTATGTACATAATACATACATATATGCCAGATCTGAGCCTACACATCAATTCATTATGTCGATTTGGAACGTATGTTGAACGTGTGGACCCAGGGCCCCTATTTTGTAAAACGATTATCGTTGAAACTACTTCGTTCTTATTTAAATGCGACTGTCATTGGCCTATCGTTTGCCTTTCGTTTTCGTTTGGCATGCTTAGAATAATTTGCCAAACACCGAAATCAATTTTATTTTCACTGATTGCAATGAACATACAAAAATATTAAAATACTCAAATATTAAAACGATTCGTATTTATTTTATTAAAGCACCACAACTCAACAAAACGATACAACAAACAATTGAATTCAATCTTCATTGCCAATTCGCAGAGATAAAGTTCTAGGAGAGATGATTTTCTTCTTTAAACTCGTAAAATAAATAGTTGAAATCAAAAAATACATCCATAACTCCAGTTTTATGATGTTTTTGAATAGAAAATATATATCGTCGGCTTAGAGTGTAAACCTGTTAACTCCACATAAAAATGATTTCAAAAATTGATTAAAAATACAAAAAGCTTTCAAATCTTATCAATTCTTTTACATAATAGTATGAAATCTAAGGAATAACTTTATTCTGGTATGAATTAAATTCAAACATTTAGAAATATTTTATTTTTTAACAATTTTGTCACTAGTGTAAAAGTGGAGTTAGCAGGTTTACACTCTAAGCCGACGATATTATGAATTCCTCAACGGCGAACTACAATATATTTTAAACTAATACGAAAATTTTAGTTCGTTGAGTAAACTATGGTTTCTTAGTGGAGTAACTAAAGCTCAAAAATTGGCAATATTAGGGAACCCGGCCGAACAGCTTAGATTTTGATGATCTTTTTTTTCAAACGTCGGTAATTAAAAATACTTTAAAGTCTATAGATTAAAAATTCCCGGTGTTGCCGTTTTGGATTTTTAAATTTAATTGAAGATTTTTGTGAACAAAAACAAATTTTTTTCAAAAATTTTTCTTAAATTTCATAAATTAATTGATGCCAAAAGATTGTCTAGGAAATTCAAGGAAAAAAATATATGGGAGTGAGGGACAATCTTCCATAGTTCAAGCGATAGATGCAATTTTCTTATTAATTGACTTCAAACACAAAAAAAAATATTTGAACACAACGGCAACACCTACAATATTCAAATATACATTTTTTAAAAGCTAGAAGCTTAGTCATATATGTAAATTTAAAATTAAGTTAATTGAATGAACGGCTTTTGAAAGAATGGTAATTGAACTCAGATTTTTGAAAAAAAAAATTATTGAAAAAATTTTAACATGTCGTTTTTTAAACTTGGTCGTAATATAAAATGCATTTATTTTCAAATTTTGTTGGCCGCATTTATTATGATTTCAAATTATAAAAGGAAATGTCAATAATATTGACATATTATGTATTACGGTTTATGAAAAAAATTAAAAAGTATTTCATTTTCGAAGAACTTTTTTTAATAAAAGTTGAAAAAAATGTAACTTATTTTTTTTTTAAAGTTCAACATCTTAACATAAAATTATTTTTTATTCATTTAATAACCCTTACTGTTGAAAGTTAAATAGCAAAAATTTAAAGTTCCTATTTACCACAGTCTTTGAGAAAATTAATTATTTCAATGCAAAAATTCAGTTTTAATAAAAAAAACCATTGAAATTGAAGTAATTTTTCATTTTTTTCAAAAGTGTGATATATTTTACCTTTTTTGCTTCCAAATTCAACTGATAATATTTATGGCCAAAAATTTTTTTTAAATAAATTCATATTTTATTAGAAAAAGTTTGGAAAAAAGTCATTTTAAATTTTTCTAATAACATTTTTTTTTTAATTCTGAGTTTGAGGACCATTTTTTCAAAAAGTCTTGATTAAATTTAGTGGATTTAAATTTAAGAGATAAGAATGAGCTTCTGGCTTTTTAAAAATGTATTTTAAAATATTGTAGGTGCTGCCGTTGTTTTCAAAATATTTTTTTTGTGTTTGAGGTCAGAATGTTAGAAAATTGCATTTATCGCTTAAACGATGGAAGATTGTCCCTTACTGCCTTTTATATATTTTCCTTAAATTACCTAGAGAATCTTTTGCTATCATTTGTTTTATGAAATTTAAGCAAAAAAAATTAATTTTAATTTTAAAAAACAATACGGCAACACCGGCAATTTTTAATCTATAGACCTTAAAGTATTTTTTACCTACGTTTTAAAAAAATAATCGTCAAAATCAGAGGTGTTCGGCCGGGTTCCCTAATAATTTACTTTAGTTACTCTACTATCTAGAGAAGAAAACATATAGAATATTTAAATATTTATTAAGAAATAAAAAGAAAAAAAATTGGGCACCGGTAGGGATCGAACCTCGATCTCCAGCGTGTGAGTCGAATACTCATCGAAATTTCTGCACTTGTAGGGTTTTGGTGATCACTTTACTCATAGCAAAGAATAGGTGATGGTCAAAAGTGACAATCAAAAAGGTGACAATCAACTATCACCTTAGCCGATTCCACCCCAGCCTTATCGGGAGTTTAACATGGAAGGTTTTCAACCTGGAATATTTTTGTTCGACCGGAATTTTCAAAGGTATCGTGAGTTTCACCCGAAGGAAATTTACATTTTCCGCAAAACTAGTTTCTTGTTCGGCACCAAAATTTAAGTGAGAGGAAAGCTGTCGACTACCTCGCATGCTCGAATATTACCTGAAAAAAAAAAGTTGAAAATACCGAGAGATGTTCGAGCGTGAACAACTTTTTGTCGGCAACTCACAGTAGGGGAAAATTGAAATTAAATTTTTCCGGAATCTTGTTCACGTGAAACTCACGATAGGATTGAATACAAAAATATAAACTGTCAGCTAGCTTCCATAGATAGCGAAATACGCAACGATTAGTTTTACCAGAAAAATTCAATTGGATTTTAACATTTTTTGCTAAATTCAAGCTTATGTTTAAGACGCTGTAGAACGGCAAGTACAATTTTTTTTTTCTTTGTTAACATTTTATGGCTGTGGTCATTTGATATATTTATTTTTTAATGCCCAATTTTTATCATGACCAGATGACCATTGACCACCCGTAGTTGATGTTTTATTTTTTGTAATTATTTTGCACAAAAAAACTAAAGTTTGTCAAAAATAAAAATTTCTTCCGCTTTTTTCGTTCATAGATATAAAAATGTATACTAAGATTTTTAAATACTGTTTATTGCATGTTTCACAGGAAAAATGTCCATGTAACATGTAATAAACTATATTAATTTGTTGTTTTAAACTATAATTAAAATGTGTTGTTTAAAATTTAATACGAGCGTCAGCAAAAATATTAAAAAATGACTATTTAAGCTTTTTAATTTTAATATCGGATGTTGTACACATCACCACCAGTGCAATGAAAGTTCATTTAATATTTATTACTCTTCAAATAGCTTTGGGTTTGTAAATTTTTTTTTTCTATTTCTATGGAATTTTCCGAAGATTTGACTATTTTGTAGGCTCCACTTTCGAACTATCTTACATCTTGCCTGATGATGTGGAAAGTTGGTATGTTGAATATTTGAATGATAACATTACTGAACCAATGGTCGAAAGAAGTCTCGTTGAAAATGAACTAACTTCTCTGGAGAAAGACCCAGACTTGCTTAAATATTTTTTATGGACTCAAGATAATCCAACCAAGGAACAGCGTCTAATTCTGGGAGATCCCTCAACTATTCAACAATCTCATTTCAACAAATCAAATCCGACAAGGTAAATAAATTTGATCTTTTACTCGATTTTGTTCAGAAATAACTCTCTTGATCGTGAATAGAATTATGATTCATGGCATTCGTTCATCGCACAAGTCCGAAGTTTGCACAATAATCCGAGATGCACATTTGAAGAAAGGACCTTACAACTTCATCTGCATGGATTGGTCTAAAATCGCATACAAATCAATCCCCACTTCACGTCTCTGCATGCCAAGTATGGGCTATGATTTGGCAAAGTTCATAGAATTCTTGATTCAAGATGGTGGAATATCCAAGAAAAATTTAATTGTCATGGCCCACAGCTATGGAACACATATTGCTGGAAATGGTGGAAAGTATTTAAAAAAATGGAATAACACTCTACCCCTGATTATTGTATGTGATCCAGCAAAAGCTTTATATACATACAAAGATTGTTCGACAAGAATTTGTTACACTGATGCTGACTTTGTATTGTCAATTCAGACAACTGTAACAACTGCTGGATTTGCTAGGCCAATTGGGGGCGGAGCTTACTATCCGAATGGTGGATATAATCAACCCGGATGTCCAGATGACAAAAGTCATTATTTGTGTAGTCATTTAAGATCGTATAAATATCTTGCTGAGGCTATTTTAAAAAATGATTTTCCTACTATTGAGTGTAAAAGTTATAAAAATGCTTTGCGTAAACAATGTGGAAATACTTTTAGTTCAATAAGAATGGCGTCAGAAGAAAGTTTTGGAAGAAATGGAACTTTTTATGTACCAGTTAATAGTAAACCACCATATGGGAAAGGATAATTATTTTGTTCTTATAAAATAAAAATGTTATCAAACATTTTCTTTCAGTTTTTTTTTTTTTTTTATTTTGAGAAAATTAAGCTGGATTCCTTAAAATAGTAGGCTGATTTTATTTTTTCCTAAATGAGTTGATTGTTTTATAATGTCATAATGACTTCAAAAAGGATAATTTACTTAGGATATGACTTTTTCTTGATATTTGAATTAGCAATAATAGTACGGGCAAAATAGTACATAAAATCAAGAAATAAAAAAAAATTATTTTTACACTCATGAAACTTGGCAAAAAGTTTGCTTTTGGGATAAGAACCAAGTACAAAAAAAGTCTATAAAAAAATTTTGGTGAAAGGGTGTTTTTTTTTTCGAAGAGACAGTAAAATCTGCAATTGGTCCCAAAAAGCCAATGATTCGCGTAAAACGTGTAAGAACTTATATGTAAATGTTTAATTTGTCATCAAAACCATAAATAAAATCAATCATTGGCTTTTTGGGACCAATTGCAGATTTTACTGTCTCTTCGAAAAAAAAAACACCCTTTCACCAAAATTTTTTTTATGAAAACTTTTTATTTTTGCTTTCTATCTCAAAATCAAGGTTTTTACCAAATTTCATTAGGGTGACCCATCATTTTTGTTTTCACTTAAAAAAAACACCCTTTGAACTATGATATTTTTATACACACTTTAGATTCTTGTTTCTTATCTTAAAAGTAACATAATTACTAAATTTCAATAATGTACCACTAATATTACTCTTGTATTACACACTTTTTCAAATATACCCATATTTTCTTTACTTCTAAAAAAACACCCTTTCACATTAAAAAAAAAATGTATAGACTTACATTATTCGTAATTCCTATGGGAAAGAGAACATATTTAATGAATTTTGTAAGGGTACCATTTATACCATTGATTTTATCGGACTTATCGCGGATTTTTTAATATTTCACAAAAAAACACCCTTTAACCTAAAATATTTGTATATACTGTTCGGGTTCTTGGTTTCTGTTATAAATGAAACATGTTTAATTTTCATGAGTGTAACAATTTTTTCCTAGTTTTTGTGGTACTAATTCCGAATTTCATCATTTCTTAAAAGAAAACACCCTTTCACTCAACATAATTTTGTACACTTTATAGATTCTTCATTCTTATACTAACCAAAACTTTTACACCAAGTTTTAAAAAATAATAAAATTTAAGTCAGCTGTTACGATCCCTTCCTCACACACAACTTAACCCATCAAAAAAACACCCTTTCACCAAAAATAATTTTAAGAACTTTATGAATCCTTTGTCCCTGCTTTATCTAAAACCTTCATCCCGAATTTTATCAGTGTAGCATGTTTTTCACATGGGTTTCATTTATATTTTACTTGTGGAAGTCAAAAAACAATCACCTTTGTTTTTAATCGGCAATAACTTTTCTTAGAGCAATCGTATTGACATTATTTTTATGTCATTAGAATCAGCATCAAAAAATACCTTGAAAACATGTGTCATATGATGATATTCGACAAACAATTTTTTTCAGTAGATTTTTGACCTTCACCCCCTCCCTCTTGTCCGCGAAAAAACACCCTTCCACCTAACTTTTTTTTAAAGACTTTTTTTGTACTTGGTTCTTATCCCAAAAGCATACTTTTTGCAAAGTTTCATGCGTGTAACAATTTTTTTTTTTTAATGCCTATTTTACCTGTACTTTAAAAGCCTATTGTTCTTACAATTTAATGATGTTTTTGACAGTAAAAAGTTAAACACAAAAAAATAAAAGTACTTAGCTTTTGAATTATGTATGTAGTTTTATTTTGCAGTTGAGTTTAGAAAAAGTTGGTACACTGGGGTGTATGTGTATTTTTTTCCAACATACATATATACCTATTTTGTTCAGGTTTTTTTTTTCAAATATCTTCGCCGTAAAGCAAAATTGTTCTAAGTCACAAAAACCAAATTTTACAGGGGACGATTTTTAAGTTTGAAATTGGTTTAAAGCGACAATTTTCTGCTCTTTTGCCATTCAAGTTATGTTTTTTTATAAAGTTTGTTCTTTTCTCTTGCATAAAATATACAAGTTTACCTCAATAGTTAGGTGCATACTATTTTTAAATATTTTTTAAAACTAAAAACCTAAAATTGGACATAAAACAATAATAAAAATAAAAAAAAAAATAAAAAGTGGACTTAGAACACAATATGATGGGGCTTTGAACAATCAAGAATAATCGGGCTCATTTTCAAAAGGCTACTTCCCTGTTTTTATTGTTCTATGTTCAATTAAATTATATTATCTGCGGAATGAAATTTTTTTGAAAAAAATTAGTAAAAATGCATCATTATCTCATTTTGGGTAAAAAGTGGATTTAGAACAATTTTGCTTTACGCCGAAGATATGTAGGTAGTACATTATGGAATGTTATAGTAAAATTAATATAGGGTTTTTTCATAAACGTCGGAAATCTGCGTTAGTACAATCGTCTTTCTGCTTTTTATGCATTAATGAACACACCAATTCTGCAGAATGTTTGCAGGTATGCGTAAGTACAATTTTCAGCAGTCACTGAGTGTTCGTAAGCGTCAGAAAAAAAAAATATAAAAAATTAATTAATTAATTAATTAATATAAAAATTAATTAGCAAAAAAATGTTTACTTTTTCAGTTCCCGAAAATATTGTTTTTAATAACACGGAAAATTTGTAAACCGTGTTACATTAGGGTGGCACAAAAAATACAAACTTCTTAAAAAAAAACAAAAAATAATAAAAACAACGAGCGGTTCTCATTTGTAACAAAGTATCAATAGAAAAAATATTTTTAATTAGGGTGTTCAAAAAAGTTTTTTTTTTGCGTTTGAAGAAAAAAAGAGTTTTAGTGCACAGAAAGTTTGTTAAGTGCGTTTTTTTATAGTTATATTAAATTCATGTCAAATTAATTAAATAAAATTTGGTTGAATTCTAAGCGTAAATGTAAAATACCTCGACCATTTTTCTGAGCCCCCTAATGTGAAAATACCTACCCAGTTTTACATTATGTTGCATAAACCATGTTTTACAAACTTTCTATGCAGTGAAAATTAATTTTTTTTTTCAATAATAAAAAAAAAATTTGAACCACCCTAATGGATTTTTTTTTTCGATAATTGGGTCAAAATAATATCCACGTTGAAGTTTTTCGAGTTCCACAATCAACTGTAGAAGATAACATTTCTTAGAGCCACCCTAATATGAAAAAAAATCAATTTAAACTCAAAAAACTACTATTTAGGAATTTTCTTTGACATTAAAATCTAAATTTTTCGAAAAATGTAAAAATAAACACTCTTTGTATTTATATTTATTAACAATAAAAACATCGAATCAAGAGGCAAATAAACTTCTTCGTGAGTTATGTAGCCATAAAATTTTGGCTGCTCAATCTGTCCGATGTTGACGACATAATGACGCTTATGAACAGCAGTACCTATCAGTTGGACTAACTTAGTCCGATCGCAGATCTGACTTTATAAACACGTCTAACGCAGTCGCTTCGTTAAATAAAAATCTAGGGGCGATATTTTTTAGCTTTTTCTTTATTTGTCTTAACAAAAAAGTTATGGCCAAAAAAC
Source organism: Episyrphus balteatus (assembly GCF_945859705.1). Lineage (NCBI taxonomy): Eukaryota > Metazoa > Arthropoda > Insecta > Diptera > Syrphidae > Episyrphus > Episyrphus balteatus. The sequence continues at coordinate 29,281,301 of NC_079134.1, read as the reverse complement.
GCAAAAAAAACATAAAAAAAATTATTTTTTAAAATTTTGGACTTTCGTCACCACTGTAATAATGGACCCATTTTCATAAAATAAACGCCATTCGCTTCGTTAAATAAAAATCTAGGGGCGATAATTTTTAGTTTTTTTTTTTAATTTGTCTTAACAAAAAAGTTATGGCCAAAATAACGCAAAAAAAAACATCACACCCTAGATTTTTATTTAACGAATCGAATGGCGTTTAATTTTTCAAAATCAGACGAGTTTTGCGACTTTGGTGGTTGTCCAAACCTCAGCAGACAAATTGTCTGCAAAGTTCAGGATCATAAAACATTGGTATTCTATTTTTAAGAATAAATTATTGAAATGATAAAAAAACTTCATCTTAAAGACACTTTTGGGGGCTTTTGCTCTAAAAAACAATGGTATTTCTGTAAAAAAAAAAAATAATAACACCGAAGATAATGCAGACAGAAAGTAACGATAGACAAAATTGTGGAACATATTTTTTGCAATTCTTACGCGACTTCTTAAAAGCCAAAAAAAAAAAAAAATTAAAATATTGTTTAGCTTCTGCTTTTTGATTGTGAGATTTAGAGAGATCTAAAAGGTTAATTTCTTCATCAAACCTACAACTCGGTGTTGATAAAAAGCTTATTATTGTAGATACATTGACACATACTTATAATTTATTATTGTAAATTTCTGTTATATTTTGATAGAAGTACTTGTACACTCGGGCGTATACGTACTTTTTTGTATTTTTGGTTTTAACTACAAAAATCGTTTTACTTGTATGGTTAATTTTCTTCCACTATTGTATATTGATTAAAGTGATACCCAAAGCAAGTATACACCTTTTTTATATCACTTCGAATATGTGATATACATGTCAATCTTGTTCTCTTAATTTTAAATCACTTGAAAAGAAAAAAATCATCAAAATAGTTCTTATATTATACTTTAATTCTATAACACAGCCATATACATAGTTTTGAGAAAATTTCAATTGTCAACCCGTACCAAAGAGTGATTTCTTATTAACTGGAACATAATAAGCTCCCTCATTAAATATACTTCCGGGCGACCCCATTCTTGATAAACCTTGATAGGATTCTTTACAATCCTTAGCAACTGCTGCTTCATAGTCACTGCATTTTATAGCGAGAAAATTATTTTCCAATAAAGCTTCTGCATAATATTTGAACGACCGTGAATGTGAACAACTTCCAGCTAAATCTAATAAACATCCAGGTTGAGATTTTCCACCATTTGGATAATATGCAGCCTTGCCAATTGGTTCAAGGAAACCGAGTAGTTTACCGTTGGTCTGAATAGAATCCACAAACATTGCATCAGTGGAACATAATCTTGTATCACAGTTTGAGTAGTCGAAAAGTGGTGCAGCTGGGTCAAGTCCAGTTATGATATTAATTTTTCCTCTATTTACATTTTTGCCAGCATATCCACTAACATGAGCTCCCAGACTATGTCCTACCAAAGTTAGACTCTCAAATGTCATACCGGCTTTTTCATTCAAGAAATCAATAAATGCAGCCACATTTTTGCCAACTGTTGATACAGCACTTTTAGAACTGGCATAATTAAGTGATCCAGCTGCTGAACTCCAATCGACACTTATCACATTAAAGCTTCCAACTTCCATCAGGGCTTCACGGATTTTCAAATTGACATCAGAATTTGCGTTATTTTGCCATCCGTGAATGATAAACCTTTTAACAGAAAAAAACACAAATTCTTTTATAAAATTTTGAAGATCAATCACCCAGAATAGAGTCTCACCTTGTAGGCTTATTTTTGTCGAAACTGGAGCTGGCTAAAGTATCGGTATCATCCAAGTACAATTCTTCAGGAGAAGTAGGATTTGTTTGGGTATACAAGTAATATTCCACCGACACAGTTTTGCGCTCATTAGGTTTGTCATATTCGTTCTCGAACTGCTCGCGAGTCATCCAGAAGAATTTACCATCAACTGTTGGTACAAACCATCCATCTACTTCACTGGTATTCCGAAGTGGTTTTGCTGATATTTCACTCAAAAGAGCGGCAGCTATCAAAAATGTTATGTTTAATTTCATTTCTAACTCGTCTATGTTTTGTTAACTTCAGAAACCGATTAATTTATTCTAAGAATTGGTCATCTTATTTATATAGGCTAAGGCCTATACAACATCTAATCGAAAGGTATTTATGATTAACTTAATTGAGTTTTAATAATTTTTTATCAAAATATTATTTTCAATCGATAACATTTTCACCCACAATTTGTATTATTTTCGAGGTTCTTTAAAAGCATTTATGTAATAAAATGTTTATTTGATCGATAGGAGTTCGGATAAGAATCAATTATGACCAATAATTCAATTGAGTGTAAATATTTTCTATTGTTTTGGAAATTCCATTGTAAACAATCGGAGGTTCTTGGCGGCAATATAAAATTCCCACATAACAAGAAACTTATAATGCAATTTAAGACTTTACACTTCTTATCAGAATATAAACAAAATACCTTGACACTGTCCCAAGACCTTGGACAATTTTAATAGTATTGATAACATTGCAGAAATAGCTTCCAAAATAATTATATGGTGTCATTTTTATAAAAAAAACTGTTCTCTCAATATTTTTGGTAGTTTGGCCAAAAGCTGTTCTCGCAATTGTCTAAAGGAGTTTTTGGAATAATTTTTTTAGCGGCAAAATTAGCTGTACTGTGTACCTGTCACTAACCATTTGAGGACAAGTTTTATTTTCTCACTTTGAGTAAAATTATTCACTCACGTTTTTTAACTACATACATCAATCTTTTGGTATTTAAAACCGTAGATCTTAATGAGAAAATTTTTGTTTGCTTTGAGCTTTCATGTAATCAACTAAACCGATTACAATTATTAATTTGTATAAAAGAACATTAACCTTACTTTAAAATAACTAGTTAAAAATGAAATTTTCAAACGAAAATAGTAAAATTTTGAAATTTTGTATTAAAATGTTTATTAAAACTTATTTAAAATTTTTTTCCAAATAATAATAACTTAGATGTTTATGACATGACACATGAGTAATGTTAACATTAATTTCAAAATGTTTCCGAAATATTTAATTCCAAAAATAAAGCTATAACGATGTTTATTTTTTTTTAACTTTTACATTTGCACCAAAAATACTTAAAAAAAATTTAGTTCGAAAATTCACGTTTTCCTTTCTTTTAAAAACACTATTTGATATAAGCCCACATTTTCTCTTTATCTAAAATAAAGACACAATTTCATCTTTTCTTTCTTGGAAAAAAAAAATACCCTTTCACCCAAGTTGTTTTTACGACTATTTTCATAGATTCTTAAATCTTATAGTAAAAGAAACTTTTTCACAAAGTTTAAATAGTTTAAAAAATGTGTGTGTGAAAACAGCTCTAATGATTTTATTCAACAAATGAAATTTTTTTTTAAGTTTTTACCTATACTCTAGTCAAAGCGTCGGAAAAAAGGACCTAACCTTGTGCACAGAGTCATCACTGTCAGTTTTTATTTCATGGATCGATAGGAGTAAATTTTAAAGGCTTAAACCCAATTTCTCACCACCTGATCATTCTTTTTAGCGGAGGTATTCACAAAAATGTATTTTTGGGATATTTTACTTCTAAGCTAATATCTTTGCTCCAGTTTGTCGTAGACCAAAAAATAAACATACATTCTCTTCCTTATAATATTTTCTATCGTTCTATGTAATTTCATTGTATTAAAGTGAGTTACTACAAAATGGCAGCCAGTTGAAGTAAAATTCTAGTTGTTAAAAAACACACACACTATACTATCGGTACCTTCTATAAAACAGTGTTTCACTTTCTCCTAAACACTATACTAGTTTAATTCGAATGAATTTTTTTAAACAATGGACTTTATAAATTTTTAATATAATTAAAAAAAAGAAATCAAAAAAAATTCTTCTTCGAAAAATCGTTTTTTTATTTCTTTGAGAAAAAAGTTTTATATTTTTCTATATTTTTTTTTTTTAATTTACATTAATTTACAAATAAATGGTTTTAAAGACGTTTTAAAATGTCAGTAATTGTATTCTTATGAATAAATGACACTTAAGTGTTTTATTTAAAACTCCATACATTTATTTTATTAACAAATGGTGTGGCACAGCACCAAAATTGTCGGTACACTAGGGTGTATACGTATTTTTTTATTTGCCGTATGTAGAGTATTTGTTTTTTAAATATTTTTTTAAGGCCATATGAGATTGAAATCTTATAAATACAAAATTAAAAACTGGAATTTAGAATATAAAAAATTGATTCAACTCATAGGGCAGAGAGAAATTCAAATTTAGTATTACATTTCATATTTGAAAAATAGAAAAATTAAATATGTAATATTTCCATTGAATATGTAAAACACAAATAAATTGCACGACTGGGGTCGCACGTACTTGCTCTTATGCTTAAAGTAACTATAATGTTAAAGCTTTTTATTCAAGAAATTTAAAATTCGATATTTTTAAGTAGTATAAAAAAATTAAATCTGTTTTTATAATTAATAAAACTCCGTTTTAAAATATCTTAAAAAAAAAAACAAATATGCCATTTTATTTCTCGTATAAAAAGGTATTTTTAGAAAAAAAATTTTGAAAATTGTAGGAGCCGTTTTTTAAAAAAATAATTTTTTATATATAAAATTTTTTTAACATTTTTCAAAAAAAAAGTTGGTATGCCATTTTGAAGAAATAATTAATTTACACATAAAAACTAAATTTCAAAATTTTTCATTGATCCGTTTTCAAAAAATTGATTTTTCAAAAAAAAATTTTGAAATATTTTTTAAAAAACCAAAAATGCGTTTTTTGAAAATTTTCTAAAATTTTAATATTATCTTTACTTACACACTTTTGTATAAAAATTTTCATTTAAATCGGGTTAATTTTGTACGAGATATTCAGAAACGAAAAAAACCGTTCTATGACAGGTACCGTTAATAACGGTACAAAAAATATTTTTTTTATTTAAAAAGTTGGCCCTTATGTGTAGTATTACACACAAAAATTTTAATCAAAATCGTTAGAGCCGTTTTTGAAAAAAATTAACTTTTCTATTTCCGTTATATGGCAGGTACCGTTAGTTTTGGTCATAAAAAAAAAATTTCAATTTCCCCTCTAGGGAATCACCAAAAACTGCTAACTACCAAGTTTGAAGAAAATCACTTCACTCGTTTAGGCTGCAGCTCCAGATAGAGACAGACGGACAGACAGACAGACAGACAGACAGACAGACAGACAGACAGAATTGCCGGACCCACTTTTTTGGCATTCTCCATCATCGTAATGTCATGTAAAATTGTTATCTCGAGTTCGATTTTTTTTACGAATCCTAAACTTGCCCTTTAGTACCTATATCGCAAGTAAAAAAATTACACGAATGAATTCACAATTCCATGTACATATTTGTCTCAATGCATATGAACAAAGATATAACTGAAGTTAATTAAAAGAGTTCATTGTCATTGATATGCTTTGCTTATGTGCGAATGAAAATCGTCAGTTAATGTTTAGTTTGTGTTTTTTTTTTTCACTCATTAGCTACTGTCAATTACGAATAAAATGTCCAAATAAAAAAAAAAAAATCAGAAAAGTGCTAATTAAAATAAAAAAAACGTTTGACTTTTAATTATAATTTATTTTTAATGCATCTCTTTCTTGAAATGCATATAAATACAATATCTTTAAATTTCTACTAAAGGGGAAGTTTTTCATTCTTGAAAAAAAATGAAACATATCGAGTTGATCAAATGTGAAATTTCTGTTTTGTTCAAGTAAAGCATATCTTATACCAATGTGATTTTAACCGTTCTTGAAAATTAAAATCTTGATTGACGGAAAGTTATAGCTTTGATAAGTATTAACTTATGACTGGGATGACTAGTTTTACTTGCAATATATATATGTAGGTTATGGTGGTCCAAAAAAACTATTTTTTTCGATTTTTGGTCTTGGGGCCACCCGATAAATTTGTTCCACTTATCTATAACATCAACGTTGTGAAATTTTAATTCAGTTTCTTAAGCGGAAGAGGATGCTGCTAACAGTTCAATTTTTAAGTTTTGTACGTTTATGTACCTCATATTGATTTTTTTTAGTTTTCTTGAAAATCAAATATTTTATTTGAGTTTTACTTTTTTTTTCTAAAAAATTTGAACAGTAATTAATAATACTAAAATAATAAGCAAAAAGTGCGAAAAAAAGCAATTTGTAACTTTTTTTTTTTACTTTTTTCCAAAAAATTACAATTATTCAATATCGATCAGCACTCCCTTCTAGGAGCGTGGACCACCTTAATGTAGGTAGTACAGTGAAAGCTCCACTTATGTCCGTTTAAGGGCAACAAATACAACCAGAAATCAAATTGTTATATATAAAGAGATAATATACAAAACAAAAAATGTATGTTCTATCAATTCAATTTTTACTATTTAAAGCCATTTGCTAAAACGAAACTTATATATTAAAGCAGAACATAAAATCTTATCCCCTACTTTTTCCTCAGCGTAAACTGTTTTATGTAGAACTTAAATTCTATCTTCAAAGTTTCGTTTGAGCAAACAGCTCTAAGAACAAAAAATTGTATCATTTATTGTTTTATATTTTTTTAAGTTTTAAAAATTTGAACTCTAAGAGTAAGTGTGTACGATAAAATCGGGCATTTTATTTTGTATTCATTTCATGACTATTTGTTTTAAAAAAAATGAAAAAATGTAAGTATTTATTGATTGCTTTTTATTTAAGCTTCTTATTTTAATGTGCCAGATAGAAATCGGATATCTCTTGCATTAAGCTTATATATAATTATACCTTCCCCAGTTACATTTAACTAACTCTGTGAAAGTTATTGATTATTATTTTTTTCTTCACATAGCTATAATAGTTCATTCAGCAAATCCTTACATTAATATTAAGTTTTAAAATTTAAGTAACTCTAAGAGCTAGTTCGATAGAACCAATCTATTTTGTGAGTTGCGGTGAAATTTTTTTTTTGTATTTTTAAAATATTTTGTTAAATTATGGAAATTTTTGCTTATTGTTTTCTTTTCGTAAGTTTATAAAAATATTAGAAACAAATTTTACATTGTAGCTTTTTGGAACCTGCTAATTTTTTATAATATCTCATATTTAATAAGATTTTTGAACTAGAAAGTATATTCAATTAACTAAAATTATAGTTTATCATAGGAAAAGTAATAATTAACAATTAAATTACCTCCTGTTTTAAAATACATATTTTAAATTTTAAATCATAAATAACAAAAGTAGGTACGTGTATACTTATTTACCTACGTAAGTAAATTAATCAAGATGTCAATATCATAATAAACCATTAAATAAAAGAGACTATAAAACATTTTGTCTTGGCAATTTTTGTTATCTATTGTGCAATGAAAGTTCTTCAAAAAGTGTTCTTAGTCTCTTTAGTTGCTTCTGGTTAGTATACATTTTTGTAACTAATAAATATTTTTGTTAAAAAATTATGTTTTATCCTTTTTTTCTGTTAGCTTCTTCCTTTAATTTATCATATGTTCTGCCAGACACAGATCCCTGGTTTGTGCCAAATTTTATAAATAATACCCTAGTTTGGATAACAAAAGCTCTCGTTAAAGCTGAACTAGAATTGATGGCCTCAGATCCGGCTATGTGAAGTTGGCACCCCCAAATGCAAATTTTTTTTTCAAACCTATATGGTTCGATTGCCCAAGGTTAGCCCAGGATAGCCCAAGATTTTTTTTCGTTAGCCCACCCTTAGTTTTAAAATTATAACGGAATTATTTTTTTTCACCTCAAAAATCACAAAAAAAAACTTTTTTTTATTCTGTGAAAAAATTGTTGGTCTTGCACTGTGGTTCGATTGCCCAACGTTAGCCCAGGATAGCCCAACTTTTTTTTTCTTGATTGCACTGTTTTTTCAGAAGATACAACAAAAAACTTTTTTTCATATCAGAAACCGAAAAAATTTAAATTTTTTTCTCCTGTGAAAAAATCCTTAGTTTAAAACCGTGGTTTGTTTGCCCAAGGTTAGCCCAGGATAGCCCAACTTTTATTTTTGCTATCGTAAGCTTAGTTTAAAAATTATAGAAGAATTAGTTTTTATTCACCACACCAAAAAAAAAAGTACGTATACACCTCAGTGACCCTTTTTTTTTGTTTCAGTGTAAAATTTATCCTTTTTTCATTTTTCCTCAATTAACCATTCTAATTCCAGCTAATTACATCACTTTTTTTCGTTAGCCCACCCTCAGTTTAAAAGTTATAGCAAAAAACTTTTTTCAAAGTACCAACTTCTTAAAAATCAAACATTTTTTTTTTCAGTGTAAAATTTATCCTTTTTTCATTTTTCCTCAATTAACCATTCTAATTCCAACTAATTACATCACTTTTTTTCGTTAGCCCACCCTCAGTTTAAAAGTTATAGCAAAAAACTTTTTTCAAAGTACCAACTTCTTAAAAATCAAACATTTTTTTTTTCAGTGTAAAATTTATCCTTTTTTCATTTTTCCTCAATTAACCATTCTAATTCCAACTAATTACATCACTTTTTTTCGTTAGCCCACCCTCAGTTTAAAAGTTATAGCAAAAAACTTTTTTCAAAGTACCAACTTCTTAAAAATCAAACATTTTTTTTTTCAGTGTAAAATTTATCCTTTTTTCATTTTTCCTCAATTAACCATTCTAATTCCAACTAATTACATCACTTTTTTTCGTTAGCCCACCCTCAGTTTAAAAGTTATAGCAAAAAACTTTTTTCAAAGTACCAACTTCTTAAAAATCAAACATTTTTTTTTTCAGTGTAAAATTTATCCTTTTTTCATTTTTCCTCAATTAACCATTCTAATTCCAACTAATTACATCACTTTTTTTCGTTAGCCCACCCTCAGTTTAAAAGTTATAGCAAAAAACTTTTTTCAAAGTACCAACTTCTTAAAAATCAAACATTTTTTTTTTCAGTGTAAAATTTATCCTTTTTTCATTTTTCCTCAATTAACCATTCTAATTCCAACTAATTACATCACTTTTTTTCGTTAGCCCACCCTCAGTTTAAAAGTTATAGCAAAAAACTTTTTTCAAAGTACCAACTTCTTAAAAATCAAACATTTTTTTTTTCAGTGTAAAATTTATCCTTTTTTCATTTTTCCTCAATTAACCATTCTAATTCCAACTAATTACATCACTTTTTTTCGTTAGCCCAACCTCAGTTTAAAAGTTATAGCAAAAAACTTTTTTCAAAGTACCAACTTCTTAAAAATCAAACATTTTTTTTTTCAGTGTAAAATTTATCCTTTTTTCATTTTTCCTCAATTAACCATTCTAATTCCAACTAATTACATCACTTTTTTTCGTTAGCCCACCCTCAGTTTAAAAGTTATAGCAAAAAACTTTTTTCAAAGTACCAACTTCTTAAAAATCAAACATTTTTTTTTTTCAGTGTAAAATTTATCCTTTTTTCATTTTTCCTCAATTAACCATTCTAATTCCAACTAATTACATCACTTTTTTTCGTTAGCCCACCCTCAGTTTAAAAGTTATAGCAAAAAACTTTTTTCAAAGTACCAACTTCTTAAAAATCAAACATTTTTTTTTTCAGTGTAAAATTTATCCTTTTTTCATTTTTCCTCAATTAACCATTCTAATTCCAACTAATTACATCACTTTTTTTCGTTAGCCCACCCTCAGTTTAAAAGTTATAGCAAAAAACTTTTTTCAAAGTACCAACTTCTTAAAAATCAAACATTTTTTTTTTCAGTGTAAAATTTATCCTTTTTTCATTTTTCCTCAATTAACCATTCTAATTCCAACTAATTACATCACTTTTTTTCGTTAGCCCACCCTCAGTTTAAAAGTTATAGCAAAAAACTTTTTTCAAAGTACCAACTTCTTAAAAATCAAACATTTTTTTTTTCAGTGTAAAATTTATCCTTTTTTCATTTTTCCTCAATTAACCATTCTAATTCCAACTAATTACATCACTTTTTTTCGTTAGCCCACCCTCAGTTTAAAAGTTATAGCAAAAAACTTTTTTCAAAGTACCAACTTCTTAAAAATCAAACATTTTTTTTTTCAGTGTAAAATTTATCCTTTTTTCATTTTTCCTCAATTAACCATTCTAATTCCAACTAATTACATCACTTTTTTTCGTTAGCCCACCCTCAGTTTAAAAGTTATAGCAAAAAACTTTTTTCAAAGTACCAACTTCTTAAAAATCAAACATTTTTTTTTTCAGTGTAAAATTTATCCTTTTTTCATTTTTCCTCAATTAACCATTCTAATTCCAACTAATTACATCACTTTTTTTCGTTAGCCCACCCTCAGTTTAAAAGTTATAGCAAAAAACTTTTTTCAAAGTACCAACTTCTTAAAAATCAAACATTTTTTTTTTTCAGTGTAAAATTTATCCTTTTTTCATTTTTCCTCAATTAACCATTCTAATTCCAACTAATTACATCACTTTTTTTCGTTAGCCCACCCTCAGTTTAAAAGTTATAGCAAAAAACTTTTTTCAAAGTACCAACTTCTTAAAAATCAAACATTTTTTTTTTCAGTGTAAAATTTATCCTTTTTTCATTTTTCCTCAATTAACCATTCTAATTCCAACTAATTACATCACTTTTTTTCGTTAGCCCACCCTCAGTTTAAAAGTTATAGCAAAAAACTTTTTTCAAAGTACCAACTTCTTAAAAATCAAACATTTTTTTTTTCAGTGTAAAATTTATCCTTTTTTCATTTTTCCTCAATTAACCATTCTAATTCCAACTAATTACATCACTTTTTTTCGTTAGCCCACCCTCAGTTTAAAAGTTATAGCAAAAAACTTTTTTCAAAGTACCAACTTCTTAAAAATCAAACATTTTTTTTTTCAGTGTAAAATTTATCCTTTTTTCATTTTTCCTCAATTAACCATTCTAATTCCAACTAATTACATCACTTTTTTTCGTTAGCCCACCCTCAGTTTAAAAGTTATAGCAAAAAACTTTTTTCAAAGTACCAACTTCTTAAAAATCAAACATTTTTTTTTTCAGTGTAAAATTTATCCTTTTTTCATTTTTCCTCAATTAACCATTCTAATTCCAACTAATTACATCACTTTTTTTCGTTAGCCCACCCTCAGTTTAAAAGTTATAGCAAAAAACTTTTTTCAAAGTACCAACTTCTTAAAAATCAAACATTTTTTTTTTCAGTGTAAAATTTATCCTTTTTTCATTTTTCCTCAATTAACCATTCTAATTCCAACTAATTACATCACTTTTTTTCGTTAGCCCACCCTCAGTTTAAAAGTTATAGCAAAAAACTTTTTTCAAAGTACCAACTTCTTAAAAATCAAACATTTTTTTTTTCAGTGTAAAATTTATCCTTTTTTCATTTTTCCTCAATTAACCATTCTAATTCCAACTAATTACATCACTTTTTTTCGTTAGCCCACCCTCAGTTTAAAAGTTATAGCAAAAAACTTTTTTCAAAGTACCAACTTCTTAAAAATCAAACATTTTTTTTTTCAGTGTAAAATTTATCCTTTTTTCATTTTTCCTCAATTAACCATTCTAATTCCAACTAATTACATCACTTTTTTTCGTTAGCCCACCCTCAGTTTAAAAGTTATAGCAAAAAACTTTTTTCAAAGTACCAACTTCTTAAAAATCAAACATTTTTTTTTTCAGTGTAAAATTTATCCTTTTTTCATTTTTCCTCAATTAACCATTCTAATTCCAACTAATTACATCACTTTTTTTCGTTAGCCCAACCTCAGTTTAAAAGTTATAGCAAAAAACTTTTTTCAAAGTACCAACTTCTTAAAAATCAAACATTTTTTTTTTCAGTGTAAAATTTATCCTTTTTTCATTTTTCCTCAATTAACCATTCTAATTCCAACTAATTACATCACTTTTTTTCGTTAGCCCACCCTCAGTTTAAAAGTTATAGCAAAAAACTTTTTTCAAAGTACCAACTTCTTAAAAATCAAACATTTTTTTTTTTCAGTGTAAAATTTATCCTTTTTTCATTTTTCCTCAATTAACCATTCTAATTCCAACTAATTACATCACTTTTTTTCGTTAGCCCACCCTCAGTTTAAAAGTTATAGCAAAAAACTTTTTTCAAAGTACCAACTTCTTAAAAATCAAACATTTTTTTTTTCAGTGTAAAATTTATCCTTTTTTCATTTTTCCTCAATTAACCATTCTAATTCCAACTAATTACATCACTTTTTTTCGTTAGCCCACCCTCAGTTTAAAAGTTATAGCAAAAAACTTTTTTCAAAGTACCAACTTCTTAAAAATCAAACATTTTTTTTTTCAGTGTAAAATTTATCCTTTTTTCATTTTTCCTCAATTAACCATTCTAATTCCAACTAATTACATCACTTTTTTTCGTTAGCCCACCCTCAGTTTAAAAGTTATAGCAAAAAACTTTTTTCAAAGTACCAACTTCTTAAAAATCAAACATTTTTTTTTTCAGTGTAAAATTTATCCTTTTTTCATTTTTCCTCAATTAACCATTCTAATTCCAACTAATTACATCACTTTTTTTCGTTAGCCCACCCTCAGTTTAAAAGTTATAGCAAAAAACTTTTTTCAAAGTACCAACTTCTTAAAAATCAAACATTTTTTTTTTCAGTGTAAAATTTATCCTTTTTTCATTTTTCCTCAATTAACCATTCTAATTCCAACTAATTACATCACTTTTTTTCGTTAGCCCACCCTCAGTTTAAAAGTTATAGCAAAAAACTTTTTTCAAAGTACCAACTTCTTAAAAATCAAACATTTTTTTTTTCAGTGTAAAATTTATCCTTTTTTCATTTTTCCTCAATTAACCATTCTAATTCCAACTAATTACATCACTTTTTTTCGTTAGCCCACCCTCAGTTTAAAAGTTATAGCAAAAAACTTTTTTCAAAGTACCAACTTCTTAAAAATCAAACATTTTTTTTTTTCAGTGTAAAATTTATCCTTTTTTCATTTTTCCTCAATTAACCATTCTAATTCCAACTAATTACATCACTTTTTTTCGTTAGCCCACCCTCAGTTTAAAAGTTATAGCAAAAAACTTTTTTCAAAGTACCAACTTCTTAAAAATCAAACATTTTTTTTTTCAGTGTAAAATTTATCCTTTTTTCATTTTTCCTCAATTAACCATTCTAATTCCAACTAATTACATCACTTTTTTTCGTTAGCCCACCCTCAGTTTAAAAGTTATAGCAAAAAACTTTTTTCAAAGTACCAACTTCTTAAAAATCAAACATTTTTTTTTTCAGTGTAAAATTTATCCTTTTTTCATTTTTCCTCAATTAACCATTCTAATTCCAACTAATTACATCACTTTTTTTCGTTAGCCCACCCTCAGTTTAAAAGTTATAGCAAAAAACTTTTTTCAAAGTACCAACTTCTTAAAAATCAAACATTTTTTTTTTCAGTGTAAAATTTATCCTTTTTTCATTTTTCCTCAATTAACCATTCTAATTCCAACTAATTACATCACTTTTTTTCGTTAGCCCACCCTCAGTTTAAAAGTTATAGCAAAAAACTTTTTTCAAAGTACCAACTTCTTAAAAATCAAACATTTTTTTTTTCAGTGTAAAATTTATCCTTTTTTCATTTTTCCTCAATTAACCATTCTAATTCCAACTAATTACATCACTTTTTTTCGTTAGCCCACCCTCAGTTTAAAAGTTATAGCAAAAAACTTTTTTCAAAGTACCAACTTCTTAAAAATCAAACATTTTTTTTTTCAGTGTAAAATTTATCCTTTTTTCATTTTTCCTCAATTAACCATTCTAATTCCAACTAATTACATCACTTTTTTTCGTTAGCCCACCCTCAGTTTAAAAGTTATAGCAAAAAACTTTTTTCAAAGTACCAACTTCTTAAAAATCAAACATTTTTTTTTTCAGTGTAAAATTTATCCTTTTTTCATTTTTCCTCAATTAACCATTCTAATTCCAACTAATTACATCACTTTTTTTCGTTAGCCCACCCTCAGTTTAAAAGTTATAGCAAAAAACTTTTTTCAAAGTACCAACTTCTTAAAAATCAAACATTTTTTTTTCAGTGTAAAATTTATCCTTTTTTCATTTTTCCTCAATTAACCATTCTAATTCCAACTAATTACATCACTTTTTTTCGTTAGCCCACCCTCAGTTTAAAAGTTATAGCAAAAAACTTTTTTCAAAGTACCAACTTCTTAAAAATCAAACATTTTTTTTTTCAGTGTAAAATTTATCCTTTTTTCATTTTTCCTCAATTAACCATTCTAATTCCAACTAATTACATCACTTTTTTTCGTTAGCCCACCCTCAGTTTAAAAGTTATAGCAAAAAACTTTTTTCAAAGTACCAACTTCTTAAAAATCAAACATTTTTTTTAATTAGTTGGAATTAGAATGGTTAATTGAGGAAAAATGAAAAAAGGATAAATTTTACACTGAAAAAAAAAATGTTTGATTTTTAAGAAGTTGGTACTTTGAAAAAAGTTTTTTGCTATAACTTTTAAACTGAGGGTGGGCTAACGAAAAAAAGTGATGTAATTAGTTGGAATTAGAATGGTTAATTGAGGAAAAATGAAAAAAGGATAAATTTTACACTGAAAAAAAAAATGTTTGATTTTTAAGAAGTTGGTACTTTGAAAAAAGTTTTTTGCTATAACTTTTAAACTGAGGGTGGGCTAACGAAAAAAAGTGATGTAATTAGTTGGAATTAGAATGGTTAATTGAGGAAAAATGAAAAAAGGATAAATTTTACACTGAAAAAAAAAATGTTTGATTTTTAAGAAGTTGGTACTTTGAAAAAAGTTTTTTGCTATAACTTTTAAACTGAGGGTGGGCTAACGAAAAAAAGTGATGTAATTAGTTGGAATTAGAATGGTTAATTGAGGAAAAATGAAAAAAGGATAAATTTTACACTGAAAAAAAAAATGTTTGATTTTTAAGAAGTTGGTACTTTGAAAAAAGTTTTTTGCTATAACTTTTAAACTGAGGGTGGGCTAACGAAAAAAAGTGATGTAATTAGTTGGAATTAGAATGGTTAATTGAGGAAAAATGAAAAAAGGATAAATTTTACACTGAAAAAAAAAATGTTTGATTTTTAAGAAGTTGGTACTTTGAAAAAAGTTTTTTGCTATAACTTTTAAACTGAGGGTGGGCTAACGAAAAAAAGTGATGTAATTAGTTGGAATTAGAATGGTTAATTGAGGAAAAATGAAAAAAGGATAAATTTTACACTGAAAAAAAAAATGTTTGATTTTTAAGAAGTTGGTACTTTGAAAAAAGTTTTTTGCTATAACTTTTAAACTGAGGGTGGGCTAACGAAAAAAAGTGATGTAATTAGTTGGAATTAGAATGGTTAATTGAGGAAAAATGAAAAAAGGATAAATTTTACACTGAAAAAAAAAATGTTTGATTTTTAAGAAGTTGGTACTTTGAAAAAAGTTTTTTGCTATAACTTTTAAACTGAGGGTGGGCTAACGAAAAAAAGTGATGTAATTAGTTGGAATTAGAATGGTTAATTGAGGAAAAATGAAAAAAGGATAAATTTTACACTGAAAAAAAAAATGTTTGATTTTTAAGAAGTTGGTACTTTGAAAAAAGTTTTTTGCTATAACTTTTAAACTGAGGGTGGGCTAACGAAAAAAAGTGATGTAATTAGTTGGAATTAGAATGGTTAATTGAGGAAAAATGAAAAAAGGATAAATTTTACACTGAAAAAAAAAAATGTTTGATTTTTAAGAAGTTGGTACTTTGAAAAAAGTTTTTTGCTATAACTTTTAAACTGAGGGTGGGCTAACGAAAAAAAGTGATGTAATTAGTTGGAATTAGAATGGTTAATTGAGGAAAAATGAAAAAAGGATAAATTTTACACTGAAAAAAAAAATGTTTGATTTTTAAGAAGTTGGTACTTTGAAAAAAGTTTTTTGCTATAACTTTTAAACTGAGGGTGGGCTAACGAAAAAAAGTGATGTAATTAGTTGGAATTAGAATGGTTAATTGAGGAAAAATGAAAAAAGGATAAATTTTACACTGAAAAAAAAAATGTTTGATTTTTAAGAAGTTGGTACTTTGAAAAAAGTTTTTTGCTATAACTTTTAAACTGAGGGTGGGCTAACGAAAAAAAGTGATGTAATTAGCTGGAATTAGAATGGTTAATTGAGGAAAATGAAAAAAGGATAAATTTTACACTGAAAAAAAAAAAAAGGGTCACTGAGGTGTATACGTACTTTTTTTTTTGGTGTGGTGAATAAAAACTAATTCTTCTATAATTTTTAAACTAAGCTTACGATAGCAAAAATAAAAGTTGGGCTATCCTGGGCTAACCTTGGGCAAACAAACCACGGTTTTAAACTAAGGATTTTTTCACAGGAGAAAAAAATTTAAATTTTTTCGGTTTCTGATATGAAAAAAAGTTTTTTGTTGTATCTTCTGAAAAAACAGTGCAATCAAGAAAAAAAAAGTTGGGCTATCCTGGGCTAACGTTGGGCAATCGAACCACAGTGCAAGACCAACAATTTTTTCACAGAATAAAAAAAAGTTTTTTTTTGTGATTTTTGAGGTGAAAAAAAATAATTCCGTTATAATTTTAAAACTAAGGGTGGGCTAACGAAAAAAAATCTTGGGCTATCCTGGGCTAACCTTGGGCAATCGAACCATATAGGTTTGAAAAAAAAATTTGCATTTGGGGGTGCCAACTTCACATAGCCCTCAGATCCTTACCTGGTCGAGTACTATCTATACACACCAGTCAATCCAACAAATGCTCAAAAACTAAGACAGGACGATCCCTCATCCATAGAACGTTCCAATTTTAATGCATCCATTCCCACTAGGTAAGTCATTGAAGGAACTTAAAAAGTGGTATCTTTTGAACTTTCTCATTTTTTCTTTTAACAGGATCATTCTTCACGGATTCAGGTCATCAGCTGACGCACCTGTGTGCTCCTTAGTTCGAGATGCTATTTTCAAAATCGGACGTCGAAATATAATTTGTATTGATTGGTCGAAAATTGCCGAAAAAACATATCCAACTGCACGTTTTGTTGCTCCCAGTGTTGGCGAAGACCTGTCAATGTTTATAAATTTTCTTTCAGAATATACTTCGCTGTCAATTAAGGATGTAAGCATTTTCGGTCATAGTTTGGGAGCTCATGTTGCTGGAATTGCTGCAAAACATTTAAAACAACAAAATAAAACTCTTCAACTCATAGTTGGATGTGATCCTGCCTTCCCGTTATTCGATTATAATGACTGTTCGTCAAGGCTTTGTCACACAGATGCTAAGTTTGTTGAGACAATTCAAACTAGTGGCGGACGTTTGGGTTTTCTAAGACCCATTGGAGCTGGAGTTTATTATCCAAATGGTGGAGTTCGTCAACCGGGATGTGGTTTGGATCCTATAGGATCTTGCTCTCATTCGAGGTCTTATATGTATTTGGCTGAAGCAATTGAAAAAAATGATTTTCCTACAATCGAATGTAAGGGTGGTTATTTGAGTGCTGTACGCAAACAATGTGGAAATAAGTATAGCTCGGTGAAAATGGCATCACCTGAAAATATTGGAACTAAGGGAGTTTTTTACGTTCCTGTTAATGCTAAACCACCTTATGGAAAAGGATAGTTTGTAGATATGTAAATTATTGCAATTTAATGATATTAAAGTGTTCGAAGTAATTTTACGTTAGTTTAAGTTGTTGTTTTGAGAATGTTTGCTTCTTTATACTGACTTAAAATTACAAAACTAAAAAACTAAATTGAAATTTGTTGTATAACATTTTAATTAATTTTTCTATTACATAAACTTTAACATATTACCTACAATTATTTTTTTTTTCTATTCAAACAACAGACGAGCTAGTTTTAAAAATATATTGCACACGATGTGGGGTTTAATCCACCATTATCAAATGTACCTCTTTTAAAGTCATATGTGCCCAAAATGACTTTTTTAGAAAACATTATTTTTTTGGATTTACTGTTATTAATATTGAATAGTCAATAAATCATACACAAAACAAAACATTGGAATACATTCACAGTTTTCGAAAATACAGACTTTTAAAAGCAAAATGTCAAATGTACTCTCTTCTCCCCTACTCCCCTATAAATAGAGTTGACATCGGCCTTAGACTTAAGGTCAGTGATGATACTTCTTGTTGTGTGTGATTAATCTTTTTCTTGGAAAAACCATGAAACATTTAATAAAGTATTATATTAAATTTTGTCTTATCAATTTCAGATGGAATTCTCCAATTTGATTCCTTTACCAAATGTTCTTATTCTACAAGAAGATTACGATAGCCTCTTTAAAGACAATGTTTTTCAATCTTTTTAATATGCGCCTGCTTTAGAAAGAAATGTTTCCATATCCACTTCAGGTAGGGTGACCACTGCAGTAACGCTTTACTCATCGAACTAAAATTAAAAAAAAAAAAAATTAAAAAAAATTTGAGTTTAAGAAGTATTTTTTCAAAAACTGAACCATATTTTAAAATCTGTTTTTCAGAACTTGAATAAAAATTAACTTAAAAAATTTAATTAGGGTAACTTCGGGCATTATGGCGCACCGGGCATTATGGCGCACCTCTCAACTACCATACTTCCAATACTCGCATTTAAATAAAACCAATGCAGAAACTTTGGCCTTCGTCGAACACTAGCCTTGTGACGATCGCAGGTCAGTGCTATTATTTTTGTGCCAAACAAAAAAGGAAACAAAAAAAATATACCGGTTCTGGGTTCCAATATAATATCGCTTTGTTTTTGTTTGTGTGTATCTCGGTAAGTATACAGTGCACGTTTTTGTTGTAAATAGTGAAACGCAGAGTACAGTTTTGGTTTGGTTATATCACTTGTTATATTTTAACTGAAGTAAGAATTGTGTTTAGTTTTTGGATTTTTGTGAATATGTGCATATTTTGCAATATGGCGCAGATGTAATAAGGGCATTATGGCGCTATATTATACCCGACTGCGCCATAATGCCCTTAGATAAAACTAATTTCAAAAGTAATTCTGCACTTTTTTAAATTTGGAAATAACTTCAATTTAACGTTAATTTTATGAAACTTATTTACAACTATATTTCAGAAATGCTGAATATACGTAAAAAAAGTAAAGGGTTCCGAAGTAAATGGGGTTCGCCATATTGCCCGTACATAGGGCAATATGGTTTTTTTTGGACTGTTTTTAATTTAATTTATTTTTTGTTAAAAAGCTTGAATTTTTATTCTTAAATAATTTATTTATGTTACGTTTTTATGAAATTTAATTAAAAAAAAAGATTGAAGTAAAAATTGTAGTCCGTAGTAAAGTTAATTGAGTTTGTGCTTAGGTATGCCATAATGCCCTAATTTACCCTATATTTACAACAGCAAAGCTTGATAGTGTAAAATTAAAAAAAAAAATTAAAGTTAAAAAAAAAAAAATTTAAAAGAAAGTTAAAATTTTGAGTTAAAAAATTTTCTTTTAAAAAAAACTTTTCACGAAAACAACATTATTTGAAATGATAATTAAATAATAAGTTTGTGGCTTTAAAAAAGATATAATATCAGATTGTAGATGTTACCGTTGTTTTTAAATATTTTTTTTTTTAAATAAAAGTTTTTTTCGGCAGTCTCTGAAGTAAAAAATTGCTTTCTGCTATTTCGAATTTAGAAACTAAATACCATCAGGAACACACTTGCAAAATGGCAGCCATTTCCGAGTCAGTAAATTTCAAAAAAAATTACGATTTTGCGCCCTTCTGCCACCCCTTTTCCATCCACTTAGCTTTCTGCCATTTTGGAATTGCCATTTAACACCTTCTTCAAAAATTTCTGCCACTTTGCACCCATTTCCGAAAAAGTTTTTTTCAAAAAAAAAAAAAAAAATGCAAGTTTGACTCCGCCACCCACGCATATATCATCCAGTCTGCTTTCTACCAATTTTGCATTTGCATTTCAAAACGGAAGAAAATTTTTGTTAATGCTTAATAAATTTGGAACTTATTAACGGTACGTTTTTGAATGAATATCTTATATATAAAAATGAGTTCGTTTAGTGTGTGTGGCCGATAAACTCGAGTTTGGCTGGTCCGATTTTGGTAATTTTTTTTTTGTTTGAAAGGTATTAATATGTAGATGGTTTGTATCAAAAAAAAATAATACCTTTTCTCGCATCTTTACATAGCTGTCAATATGTACGAGTAAAAAACCACTCTCGCTTTTTAAAAATTTTAACTAAGCTTAATTTGTAAAGCTTTCAAAATAATTAAAAAAGTCTGATTTTGAGTGAAACAAATAATTATTCGTCTTGTGATATTAAATCCACATATGGACTTCACAAATCAAATGTATATCTCTGATTTTCATTGAGGACAAATAAGTAAAGCATTGGCACATCAATCAGAGTTATGGTTTGTATCTACATATTATATACATATATTTCTCCTGTGCGTTTGTTTGTGACCCTACTCCTAAACGACTAGACAGATTTTTCTGAAATTTTGTGTGAAATATATGTGAAAAGGTCCATCCGAAACAGGTTTTGTTTTATAATTGGACCCGGTAGGTGGCGCTGCTGTCAAGTTATAGGCAAATTCCAAATTTGAGGTCGAATAACTGAACAGATTTTTGTGAAATTTTGTTTATTTGATAAGGTCTATCCGTTACAGGTTTTGTTTTATAATTTGATCCAATAGGTGGAGCTGTTTTCAAGTTATAAGCAAATTCCATAGGTGGGGTCTAATGACTGGACAGATTTTTGTGAAATTTTGTGTTATGACAAGGTTCATTCTAGACAAGTTTTGTTTCATGATTGGACCCAGTAGTTGGCACTGTTGTCAAGTTTTAGGAAAATTGCATATTTTGATTTTTGTGAAACTTTTTGTGTCTGATATAATTTATTCGAAACATGTTTTGTTTCATAAATTGGACCCGGTAGCGTAGGTGGCGCTTTTGCCGAAGAAGTTATAGACAAATTTCATATTTGGAGTCCGAACGGCTGTATAGACTTTTATGAATTTTTTTGCGTTTGATAGGGTTCATTCGAGACAGGCTTTGTTTTATAGTTCGACCCAGGGGCGTACGTTGAGTTGTCGGGGCCCCGGGGCAAGACTACATTTTTGTGACTGGCTACCAATTCAATATTTTATCTTATCTTTTTGCTTCGATACTTTTATAACCAGTTGCCTTCTCTACATTGTCTCCTTGCGGGGCCCTGGCGTGTTGGGGGCCCCGGGGGCACCACCCCCCGTGGACCTGGTACGTGGCGCTGCTGTCAAGTTATGACCAAATGCAATATTTGGGGTTCAAAGAGCTGATATTCAAGGCTAATAAAAACAAACACGATTTAACTCTTTAAAATGTAATTTCCTCAATTAAAATTGTTTACCACTAAGCTACATATATCTCACAGTTGAAAATTGGTATGATAAACTGAAACTTAAAATTTGTTTAAGTTGTTTCAACTACCAATTTATTAATACAATTTCCGCATTAATTTAAAATAATTTAATCTTCTTAAGAAAATATTTTAATATTTAGACGTATGTATAGAATTAAGACGGAATCTTTTCATTTTAAGTCGGTTTCTTTACAATTTACAAAAAAAGATTGCTACTTTTTGAATTTCCTAAATAGCCAAAAAATATCATGATACAGTCAAATAAGGTGAAAAAAGGAGTAAACCTCGGAATGAATGCTAATAGAAATTTTTTTTGTTCAATACCTTCGGTTTGGCATTATATAACATACCTCAAAAGTATGTCTCATGTCCGCAAGTCGCGATTTTCAAGGTCAAAGCGTGAAATGGAGATTTGTTTGCTTTTTTAATACTTTATACAATTTTATGTTTGTGTTCCATATATCAAGTTGTGGCCCGATTTTTTTGTATTGGAAAAGGTTAACACATTACAAAGCCAAAAATTGAAAATAAATACAAGAAAAATGCGGAACGAAGTCCGCCGGGTCAGCTAGTATTATATATTTTAATCTTTATTCAACATTTTATGACGTTAACAAAGTTGGGGGTGGATTTGAAGAAGTGTGTTGGGAAACTTTTGAACATATTTTAAACTTTCCGCTCAGTTTGTCTTTGTATTCTATATTTTAAATTTTGAGTTTATTTTAGATAAGTTTTGTTACTTTTTGTTTTTGTTTTTTAATTTCAGTTAACAAATTTAGGAGACTTTTTTTCAAAAGTTTTTTTTTTTTTTTTTAATCTGCGCGCACTAAAAGAGTTTTGGTTACCCTTACCTAATATATACAAATTATTTTAAATTATACAAAACTAAAAAATTCAATGTTAAATTCTTTATTAATTTTATGATAACAGAAAAAAGAACAAAAATTGTATTTTTATTTAGGCCCCTGTAGAACCAATCGACACCAGAGTAGCCATCTTCGACATGTTTTATATAACTTCAGAGCATTTTTTTCCTGCATACCGAGGACCTGGACACCTATAACGATCCAAATAACGGGCTCTTCTGCTCTCCATTCTTCTGCAAATTTTCCGGCACTCTATTTCGGATTCAATCTCAAGTAAATAAACTGGGTCATTTTCAACTGGGTCAAGCTCTTCATCTGAGACTTGACTTGTTGCCATTGGAACAAGGCTGTCCTTATCATCTTGCGTGCCAGTAATTGCAACAACACCTCCTTGTGGGTGCGCAACTGCAGAATTGATACCAAGGATTGCTACAAAAATTAATATTATTTTCATTTTGAAATTATGATTTGTGATTATTTGTTGTTGAAAAGAGAATAAAACTTTAAAAAAAAAGAAAGAACAAATTTATCAAACTTTTTCACTTATTTAGCTTTTGAGTGCTTGAGATGAGTTTCAGAACGTAACTTGCAAAATGTATCTTCTTTATCGACTTTTATTGATTTAATTCTGCACAGTTAATTTGTTTGTGATAGTGACCCATTTCCATGTACCTATTGATATTATTTAGAAAAAAATCGTAAGTCATTCAAATTTGGTTGAGGTAGGTTTTAGTTTTAAGGTCAATTAAAGATGTCAATGACCATACTACTTGCTGTGTAATTGATTTATTTCTTATTCTTTGAAAATAACATGAAACAATTGAAAGAATTAAATTAAAGTATTGTTCTTAATTTTGTCTTATCAATTATTCAAATGGAATCCCCAATTTGTTTCTATAGACTTACGTATTTGCTGTCATCATGAATGAATGCACCTGCTTATACCTAATTTATGTGAACTCATTGAACTTTAGATGCCATTAACAAGAAAATATTTATAAATACTTAAAAACGAAGTTTCAATAAAATTCATTTTTTTCATTTTCAAAAAATTGAAAGAAAAAAACTTGGAACTTTTTGTTCTTAGTCCAAAAATGATTTTTTGTTTAAATGTTCTCAATTTTAACATTAGAGTTACTATTACATAAAAGGCAATTTGTTGGGAATGGTAGGATGTTGGCAGCAGCCGCCATCTTGGAAAAGAGGTTGGTAGCTCCATTTTAACTCATTGTTGTTATTTTTTTTTTGCAAAATTCTGAGTTTGAGTACCATTTTTACTTGCGATATAGGTACTATATATCAAGTTATGCATTCGTAAAAAAAAAAAAGTTGAGATAACATTTTTCCATGACATTACGATGGTAGACAATTTTTTTTGAAATTTTGTTGTAAGATGTTGATTAGTAATTTCTACAAAATGGCATACCAATTTTATTTTAAAACTTTTTTTCCAAAAAATTATTTATAAAAAATTAGTTTTTTTAAAAAACGGCTCTAACGATTTTGAAAATTTTTTTTCTAAAAATGCATCTTAATATATCAATCAAAACTGCATACTTACTTTGGAGGGCAATTTGATTTCAGATTTAATTTTATTTTTTTCCAAATACAGTAGTCCCTCGATAATGTGAACTAATTAAAACAAGGCGTTTTCGGATTTTAGAGGGATTCACATTACTGGAACTTTTTCCAAATGCCATTTAACTGATTAAAACATTCTTAAAACTAATGAATATTACAGTTATTTAAGCTCAGTTTAAGCCTGTACTGAATAAAGAAAAAAATCAATAAAATACAAGTAAAAAAACTTAAAAAACTTCGTATAAAAAGATGTAAAATGTTAGCACAAAAATCTCCAGCCTGCAGCTGCTTTCAATATCTTAAGAAATGTCAAGACAAATAACAGTTATCCACTTTTCAGACCTATACAAAGATTGCGTGCACGAACGAGAAAAACATGCAAGCTTTTGCAAAGGAAATTCACATTATAGAGTCTAAAAATTTTCGAAATTCACATAACAGAGATGAAAATGAAAATTTTTGGCGATTCACATTTTAGAGAAATTCGTATTATCGGTAATTCACATTACCGAGGGACTACTGTATTTATTTTTTTCCAAATTTCTATATAAAAGTCTTAAAAATTTAAGCAACTTTAACTCTAAGAGCAAGTTCGTGCGACCCAGTCGTGCATTTTATTTCAAGAACACTTCATTTAGTTTACCTGATTATAATAATTTTAAAGATAAGAATAAATTTCTTTGTAAAAATATATATCTTAATAATGCATGTGTTGCCTTTGTGTTGTAATAATATTTTTTTTTACGTTTTAAGTCGATATTTTTCTTTTAAAAATCTAAATAATTTAATTTATAGGTAGTTTTAATTTAATTTATGAAATTTAAACAAATTTTTTTGATAACGAAGAAAAAAATAACAAAAATAATAAAAATTATTTAAATTATTTCTGATGAGCCCACTGTCGTACCTGGGCGAAACGCTTTATAAATTTGGAGTTGAGGTCACTTGAACTTTAAAATCAAATTTTTTTGAGTTATTCAATTTTATTCAAATTTTTTTAAGTCTTAAAAAACAAAACGGCAACACCGTTAATTTTTTACCCATAGATGTTATAGTATTTTTAATTATTTTAATTAAGAACAAAAATCATCAAAATTGAATCTTTTATTTGCTTTAGATAATTCACTTAAATATAATAAAACGATATCAATGCAAAAAAATCCAAATTTCTTGAATTAAAAAAAAAATGTCTTGTTAAATAAATTGCTCCAAATTGTTTATACTGTCGTTATGCTGGCAATAAATAACGTTTAAGAAAAACTTTTGCTATTGCATTTTTCAATAAAAAAAAATATCTGAATGTAGAACATTGTTGAATAGTTTTGAGCTGATATCAATAAACCCAATATGTTTTAACAAAATACAGCCTTTGAAAATCTACTAACTTTTTGAGCTCGAAATTTGTAACAATGTGTTTTAAATGTAATTAAATTAGCTAATTATTCAGATAAATTTTTCTTAAAAGCTACAAAGTAATTACAATTTTCAGATATAGTAAGATTGTCATCCTGAAAAAAGGATGTGATTTTAGATATTTTTAATATTAGTACAAAAAACCGATTCGCGGGTTTTTTATCGGATGGCTTGATGGATTTGATTTCTGTTAAAACATATAATCATATTTAAACCAAGAGTACTTAATGCAAAAAATTGGCAAAAAATGAGAAAGGGTACAAAAATTAACGTTTCCACACTTTTTCCGCAATAACCTAATTTTAAATATTTTTTTTCAACGCAAAGTCTCAGAAATCAAGTTGTTTCAATTTATATTAATTGCCAAGAATTCAATGATATCAGCTCAAAACTACGTAATGCCGCCGTCAGAAAAACTCCTAAGAAATCGCATAACACACATAACACTGGTCAGCAAAATTTAACTTTTTTTTTGTCACAAGAACCAAAATATACTTTTCTAGTAGTTTTTGGGGTGCTAAATCCGAATCTGAAGTCAGAAAAATTTGATTGGCCTTCGTTTTTGAAATATTACCGTTAGAAAATGTCAAAAAACGTAATTTTGGCTGTTTTCGAGGTTCTGTTTTTATGTATGGTAATTCATTATAAACAAATTTATAACGGTTATTATAAGAACAGATATTCTTCTTTCAAAAACTTTTAAAATTTTCCCGATATCTCTTTTATTGCTCGAGATATCTTAAGTTTCATTTAATAAGTCAAAGAGAAACTAAACTTAATCTAAAGTTTAAGTCACTGGTCACAGAATTTTTGCCACAAGAACCAAAATATACTTTTCTGAAGGTTTTTGAGTTGCTGAACTCAAATCCGCAGCAACTCAAAAACCTTCAACTCAACTCCGCTCAGTTTCAAACAGACATTCAAAGCAGATAGACGTGCAGCGGATAGTTTTAAACACTTAACAAAAACAACCACCAAATCTACCAGCGAAGGGTTTTACCTGCGACGATTTTCAAAAGTTTTATTACCCTGTGGTAATAAAACCCGAAATCATTAGCAGAGTTAAGCTACCTAAGCCAACCCTTAATTAATGTGCGCATGAAAGTTTTTCTTAAAATATCGTGCGAGGATTAAACTAAGTGGTGCCATATAATAATTAAAGTAAAAACAATTAGCAGCAATTAAAAATGGGTGAGCCTTTTAATCTTGAAAGTGCGTTTATTGCCCTGGAAGAACTAATTAAGAGGATCATCAACGACCTGGGTCCTGAACACGGATCGCGAATCAATAAAACCCTAGGAAGTTTTATCACAAGGGATGATCAATTGCAGAAGAACAAAGAAGACAAAGCCGAAGATGAAATGGAAACCGAAAGTGAAGAAAGCTCATCGACACACGCCAACGATGAGGTGCAAACCAGCCAAGATGAACCAGCCAGCGAAGAAGAGGATATTTGTGATTCTGCTTCCAGTTCGGAAATTGATGGTGAATCTCCCCAGCCAGGGCAGAAGAGGCCTAGGAAATCCGGAAAAGGAGCAACTGCAGCCAAAAAACTAATAATCACGGATTTCTACAAGCCATCAACAGCAACAGCCCAGCATTCTCCGAATAAGCAGCCAACATCAGCCAGTCCAAACAAACCGCCAACAGCACAACAGTCACAAGCTGCAACACAGCCACCAACAGCTAAAGAACCAGCAACAGCAAGTACAACTGCCGCCCAGCCAACGCCTCCAATCACCACCACCAAGACAACAGGAATGCCACCAATCTTCTGTTTTTCCGCTAACATCGCGGAAATTAGCAGATTCTGCAAAAATAAAAACATCAAGGTGACATTTAAAAACCGGAGCACAAAGACAACCATCATTTCAACTGGGAACCGCCAATCTTTTGAGGACATTAAAAACTTCCTAAAGGCGAGGAAGATCCAATTTAATACCTTTACACCCCGAGAAGATAGGAAGAACCTACTAATGCTGAAAGGACTTCACTTCACACTCGCAGCCATTGAAATAGAAGATGAACTTAGGATCGAGGGTCTCCCAGTCATCAAAGTCACTGAATTCAAGTCCAAAAAGGCACAGGGCAAAGAATTCAACAACTTCGTCGTAGAACTAAGTAAGAGCTGTGACATCGCCGAGGTCTACTCAAAGACATTGATAATGAACCACCGGGTTCATTGGGAGCGTCTTAGGACCAACGACATCGTGCAATGCCGAAACTGCCAACGTTTTGGTCACGTTGCCACAAACTGCGGCCGCCAATATGTTTGCGTTAAGTGCAAAGAAGACCATGAACCAGGACAATGTAGAAGGAAGGAAAACACCGGAACGGATGTATGGTGCGCCAACTGTAAGAAGGAAGGACATCCAGCTAGCTTCAAAGGATGCCCGACACTGAAAGCTAAGCTTACCGAAAGGAATAAGGTGCTGGCGCAGAAAAAGTCTCACCAGGAGTTTGCTGCTAAGTCAGCATGTACCATTACCCGGCCAGCAGTGAGCTATGCAGCAATGGCCCTAAAAGCACAACCACCAAAGGCAGCAACACCCAAGCCAATAGCACCAATGAAGAACCAAACACAACAACGGCAAACCAGGACTCCAGCAAAGAGCATCCCAGTTAAGACAGGGCCAACTAAGCCGACCAAACCAGCATCTACATCAGCACCACCACCGATGAATCTCAGTAACGAAGTTGAGCGCCTCTTCGGAAGTGACCTCTTGTCAGTGATGCAGAAAGCCCGGAGTGCCGTTCCGTCTAACTATGGGCTTCTGAGTGATAAAGATAAGTCCGCGGCCTTAGCCACCTTCATCTACACACTATGTCATTAAAGAAGCTCCGCATACTGACGTACAATGTCAATTCATTGTACAGCCTGGAGAAGAGGACATCATTCAACTTGTTCTTGAAGAACAACAGCCCAGACATCGCCCTCATCAGCGAGACCAACGTGACACGGAAAAATAACATTGACATCGTTGGATTTAACACCTTCCGACAGGACAAAGCCGAGAACCGAAGAGGGACTGCAATTTTTGTAAAGAAAAATATAAGCACCAGTGAAACCATCATCAAAGGACTCTCGACCAGTGAAGCTACTGCCGTAATCTTAAACCTAGGAAGAGATGAGACACTCACCATAATAAGCGTGTACTTCAAATGCAATTCCACGGCCAAAAACATCCAGAGCGACTTACAGACCCTCAACGGCACACTCTCGAGAAGCACTTATGGACTCATCGGCGGTGATTTCAATGCTAGACATCACCTTTGGATGGATACAACAATCAACACTGAAGGGAAGGCAATATCCGACTGGTTGGATTTCAACAGTGCCCAAAACTCGTTAGTTGTAATTTCTCAACCGAAACCAACCTACCCAAGAACACCTTCAACATTGGACTTCTTCTTAGTAACATCAAATTTTGTGCATATTCATCCTGATTTCTGCAACTTTATCTGTTCAACAGTATCCAGCGACTCGGACCATGAAGCAGTTCAGCTCAGTATTAAGCTTCATCAGCCCATCAACTTAGTGACACAACCAGCGGAACACTTCATCAACTATAGGAGATTGGATATAGACAGGCTGCAGAGAGAGGTTGAACAATCCATCACTTTCCCACCACACAACAGAAATCTCCAGAATGTTGAAATTGATGCTGCTATTGATTCTCTGGAAACGGCAATCACAAGTGCACTGGACAATCAAAAACAGCCGAAGACATCAAAGGACCGCTACCAACATCTTCCAGTACACGTGCAAAATTTATACGCACACAGACAGCGGTTAAGAAAACGCCTCCAAAGGATCCACAAGCGGGACTTAAACACATCAAATGCCAACTACCGGACAGTGTGGAGTGAGCTGCAGTGCACCAACATCATGCTCCGTAACGCCATTCAACACTTCAACAACACACAGTTCCAGAAGAGACTGCAGTCAATAAAGCCCGGACCTGATGCCTTCAAGAATATCAACCGAATTGTTGGACAGAAGTCACCAATGCCGGAAGTTATTAACACCAACAATGGAGAAGCAACAACATCTCAGGAAAAAGCAGAAGCATTTGCAGCCCACTTCGAAGGTAACTTCACACCGAACCCTTCCGCAGACCCAGTCTTCTTACAGGAAATGGAAGCATCCATCCGAAGGACCTTAGTACCTAACATCGATGTAGCAACATTCAGCAACACCAATCCCGCAAGTGATCCAGTTGACAGCCCAAACCTGAGCACCCCAGAAGAGATTGCCGAAATAATAAGCCTATCCAAACCTAAGAAATCAGCCGGACCGGATGGCATTTCCAACTTCGTCATTAAGAGGCTCCCGCAGACAATATTAATCTTCTTAACCATTATCCTAAACAACTGCATCAACAACAGCTACTTCCCGCAGAAATGGAAAACTGCAAGAATCGTGGCAATTCCTAAGAAAGGTGCGAGGAACATTATATCTAATTACAGGCCAATTTCTCTTCTCAACAACCTAAGTAAGCTCTTGGAAGAGCTGACACTGAGGAAGCTCAAGAAGTTTTGCAGCGATTTCAACATTATCCCAGACATGCAGTTCGGCTTTCGGGAGAAGCACTCCACACTGCATCCGCTCATGAAGTTCCACCAAGACATCACCTCAGCTTTGAACAACCATCAAGTTACCGTCGCATGCTTTCTGGATGTCGAGAAAGCATTTGACAGCGTATGGATAGAAGCCCTTATCCATAAACTTCATTTACTAGGCTTCCCTGTAGCACTAATAAAAATCATTTTTTCTTTTCTTTCTTCTAGGAACTTCTTCGTACAAGTGGAGGATAGCAAATCAGCAAAGAAGTGCATTAGAGCTGGAGTTGCCCAAGGATCAAAACTTGGTCCCTTCCTCTATAGTATCCTGACGTCAGACCAGCCGCTTGCAAGTGAGTGCGAGAACCTGCTTTACGCTGACGATTCGCTCACATACTACAAGTCCGTCTCGCCAACGATAGCTGCCAGGAAAGTTGAAGCTCACATTCCAAAATTGTATGAGTTCTACAGTAAATGGGGTATCCGGATCAACTCATCCAAATCGGAATTACTGTGCTTTAGACGAACAGGAGGACGAAGCATTCGGTCAGCTGCAAACTGTAGGAGCATCACACTTACACTACCTGATGGTACTAAATTGGCAGCCAAACGCAACGCGAAGTATTTAGGGATCAACTTTAACGAGCTCCTGAGGTTCAACCTTCACTCTAGGTCTGTCCTGAAAAAAGCCAACTACGCCTTCCATCGCCTTCACCCCCTGATGAAGAGAAGAAACGGATTAAGCCAACCAACGAAACTCCTGATCTACAAGCAGCTTCTACGACCTGTCATCGCCTATAGCTTTCCGGTATGGTATACCATTTCCAAGACAGCCATGAAGGAACTTCAAATTTTTGAGAGGAAAATCCTGAGGATCTGCACCGGACTTTACTTCGATCGACAGCGACAAAAATACTACAGCAACGAGCGACTTTACGAGGAAGCAAACATCATGACGTTGGAAAAGTATCTGCTGCAATCTGCAAAGAAACTTGTCGGAAGCATCGCCAACCACCCCAATCAGCTGATGAGAAGCATGAGAACCCAACAATGACATCCCGAACCCAGATACCTTAGTGCTTTGGATATTCTGGATGAGCACATAATCCCAACCGACAACGAGGAAGTAGTTTACTTTTACGCCGATACGCAATCGGCCTACTACCGCGGCTAAATGCCATACCACCCAACCCACCATTATCAATACCACAACTGGACAACCGGGACGGAACACCCCGAGGATAACCTAGTCAGCAGACTTGTAAAATTAAGCCTATTCATGTACTATATTTATATATATTTTATCTTTTATCCATTGTATAAGGTTAGGCCCCATATGTGCCAACAAATTTTATATCAATCAATGTATCTTATTAGAAATAAGTTAAGCTTAAGTCAATTGTATATAGTATGTTCAATAAAACAAAAAAAACAAAAAAAATAAATACTCAAATCCGCAATCGGAAAAATTCTATTAGCCTCCGTTCTTGAAATATAACCGTTATAAAAAAAACCGTTTTTGCATTTTATAACGGTAATATTTTAAGAACGAAGGCTAATAGAAGTTTTCTGATTGTGGATTCGAGTTCAGCAACCCAAAAACCTTCAGAAAAGTATATTTTGATTCTTGTGGCAAAAAAAGTGTAATTTGGTTGGCCAGTGTTGTATCTGATTCAAAGACCGCTACTTAAATTTTAACCCTAGAAAGCTAACCTTCGTCGATTTGACGAACACCAATTTTATTTTTTCTGATTTTTCGGAAAAAGGAGCTTCCGATTGCATTTTTAATTCGTGTAATCCGTGTGTAAAAAAATCCTTTTTTTGTTTTTTTTCTGTGAAATAAATAACTACTTAACATGAATTATTTAACTTCACAGAAATTAGTTAATAACTTTTTCTTAACAGCGCGGTTAAAAATCACTTCGTCGTTTCGACGAATGGTTAGCTTAAACGTACTACAAAATAAGGTTAGCTTTTTAGGGTTAAATATCTCGGGCAATAAAAGAGATATCGGAAAGATTTAAACATTTTTTGAAAGAATAAAACTAGCTCTTATAGGTACCGTTACATTTACTTTTTACAATTTATTCACAATTAATTGCTCCACATAAAAACATAACCTCGAAAACAGCCAAAATTACGTTTTTTGACATTTTCTAACGGTAATATTTCAAAAAACGAAGGCCAATCAAATTTTTCTGACTTCAGATTCGGATTCAGCACCCTTAAAACTACTAGAAAAGTATATTTTGGTTCTTGTGGCAAAAACCTTGTTGACCAGTGTAATTAATCAAATTGCGACCTTTTCTCTTCATTTCTCTGCACTTAGCCTTACACTGTATTTCTATTTCACTTTCAAATATGCTACTTACATCAAATTCGAAGAAGATTATAATCTTAAAAAAGAAAGAACAAATTTTTCAAACTTTCCACTTACATATTTAGCTCTTGCGTGCTTGGGATAAGTTTCAGAACGTTACTAGCAAAATGTATCTTCTTTATCGACTCTTATTGAATTTGTTATGATAGTGACCCATTTCCATGTCTTCATATTATGGTTAATGTAAAGCATTCATTTAGACTATCTTATATTAGAAATCATTAAAATTTTGTTGAGGTAGGTTTTAGTTTTAAGGTCAATTAAAGCTGTCAATGACCATTATACTACTTGCATTTGATTCATCAATTTTCTTGGAAAACAACATGACAACTGATAGAAAACATTGAAGTATTGTTCCAAATTTTGTCTTATGAATTATTCAAATTTGTTTTGTCAAATTTCTAATTTGTTTTTGCAGACTAACGTATTTTCTGTCACTATGAATGGACTTTCCTGTGAATTGTTATGAATTGGTTGCCTCTCACGCAAAAAATCTGCGGACACATCTTCGTCACATGGGTATTGTATTTAATTAATGTGTTGACATCTTGTCTCGAAAACTGATAAATCAGGGCGCGCCCGCCCTGGAGTATACACATTAACTTCTTGGGTTGTGTCATGCTGAACTTTTTTGTACATAAATAAATTAATTAAGCGATCGAGTTATTTTAAAAAAATCTGCAAACTAATTTAAGCCCGCAAAGTTTTGTTTTGATGGTTATGATTTATCTTAGAATCTATTTATACCTATCGTTCTGCAGGTAGAAGATGGTCGAAAACTGAGATGTAGAGGAATGAAAATGGGTTAAAATTGAGTTATTGAATAAAAAACGATACCAAAATCTTTTCCAAGATGGCGACTGCTCCCGACATCCTATCATCCCAACAAATTGACTTTTATGAAAGGGACATGAAAATTTATTGTACAACAACGTTATAGTACCCAGAGCCGGTTTTAGGGGGGGGCAGCCTGGGCCGTCGCCCAGGGGCGCAAGAATTGAGGGGCGCCGCAGGCGCCCCGAACTTTTACAAAAGTTATATAAATAACGAAGTCTTTCCAATCGATGTTTTATTTTTTTTACATTCACAAAGGCGCCCCAATTTGTTTCTATTTTACATTTTCAACGGCGCTCGTATTGTTTGTCCTAAACTTTTTGAAGAATGAAGGCGCCCCCCAATTTTGGGTTAATTTATTTGGCTTACGGAAGGACAATGGTGTCCAAAATCTTCGTTCATCTTTGAAGAACAAGGCGCCCCAATTTCTTTTGAAAGACTAAAGCAATCCTAATATTCCTCCTACCAATTTAATTTTTTCAAAGGTGCCCCTATAATAATGAATAAGGAAAGAGAAGGGAGACGGACAGAATCCCGAAATTAAAAATCCAGAAAGCCCAAAATCCAGAAAACCCTCTCCCCCCTCCAGGGCACTCTAAGTCATTTCAATTAACTGTGAAAAAAATCAGAGTTTCTCGGGTTTTCATTTTACATCGAACACCTCAGAGCTTTAGTTTCATCAGCGAACATCGAACACAGAGGAAATAACTCTGGTTGAAAAAGAAGCTACAAAAAACGCTTGACAACGAATTCGGAGCGACCCAGAGTGCCCTAGAGCTCACAACGAACAAACCTTATACTTATAAAGGTACAGTGACGAGCAAAAGTGGTCAAATGTTTTGCCTTTTTTGAGAAAGTTGTTTGAAACTTAGTGTTCTTTACATAAATTAAATCGTTTTTATTTTATTATTTTTCCATATTATGCCACCATTTGTTTTCCTGATTAAAATTTAAAAAAATGCTTCATTGTCCAAAAATGGAGAGTATCATATTGGTATTTGGACTTGACCAATTCTGCTCGTTTTGGAAAAAGGCTTTTGTTTCAATATTTTGAGTGCACTAGAATTAATTTTTACCACTTTTAACCACTTTTAACAATGCCTCGAGATAGGATCTATCAATCTGTGAAGAAATAACTTTAAAATTCGGTAGTATTTCAGCTTAATTCAAAGCTAAAAGCTAATCGCTTTTAGACTTGTGTTTTTTTACTGCCCTTACAATTTCTTCAAAATTTTCAACGGATTTTCAGCCAAAATGGGTCAGGGCCTTATGCTGACTACGCAGCTGCCTTAAATTTCTGATTTCCGAAGCAATATTGAAAATTTTAAAGGTTTTGGTGGGGTCTTCATGTAGTTGAAAAATTATATCACACAACACGGAGTCTTCTTTTGGCAAAAAAAACTTGTTAAATTGTACCGTTTTATATCAAGATAGATTCTCCTCTTCATCATATCTTCAAATTTTATCAAAGGTCGGAAACTCCCCCCAAAAACTCAAACAACATCACCAAACCTTTTTTAAGTCAAAAATCGTTAGGTTAGATGAATTTTTACTAAAACTTTTACTAAAACTTTAACTATAACCACAAAAAAGAATCAATAACCAATGGGAAAAGTAGATTGGAATGACGAGAACACAGAAGAAATAGAATGCAAATCTAGTTACTATCCAAAACTGGAAAAAAACATTTCAGCAGTATCAAGTTTATAGAACGGACATAAATTATTATAGATTCAAGAATATTTACCGAAGTTATCTTGTGGATTGCTAGCTTATTTTGAAAAAATAATGGACAAGCGAACCTATCTGAACAATAATCTATTAGTAGCTTTAGTGGACTGTATAATATTTTGATAATAACAAATAAAACACAACACATTGTTTTGCTATTAATTGGACTGAACGTCCTCTTTATTGAAAGATCTTGTTAAGACTGAGGAGAAGAGAGGGAGGGAAGAAAAAGGAAACACACACGATCGTTGGTTGGTGTTGTTGGTTGGCATGTCATGCGTGTGTGTTGGTAGTCTTCTCCGTAGTAGGCACGGATTATTGAACATCCTGCCCACTTTAAACCTTCGGTTTAATATCTTCTGATTGTTATTTTGCTTGAAGTTAAGTTCTGCTTTGGGGCTCCTTCCGAATAGCATTTGCTCAAGGACATTGGGAAAACCATTGGCGCCCCTGAGTGTTTGTCAATGCCAATGGAAAAAACCAAGTCGATTCGGGTATTATGTAAAGAAGTGACTATAGTGACAGAGGAGATCGTTGTTCAAATGAATCTCCAGACTGAAAGCCTGTTAGATGCCTTGGAGACTTGATTTGAGAGTCGGGAGAATATCGTAGTGGTGGTTTTAATGAACCAGAGTTTTGAAACTTGAAAATGTCCAAGGACAGTTTTGTTGTTGTGAAAGCTGTTTATACGGTTGTGTCATATCTGCTATTATTGCCAAATAGATATCTGGAGATTTCTTGGTGTGTTTTCAGTGTGTGCTTAACTTTTTGATGAAAATTTTTCTACTTTGTGTGTGGAAAAACTTGATCCGTTTTATTTTGCAAATTTTTGGTGATGATTGTTGTAAGACTTGTAGATACTGCTGAATTCTTGTGGTTAAAATTGAAAAGCTACTGAAACTTGTTGGTGTATTCTGTTGATGGTTTGATGAATCACAAGTTGGTGCTGTGCTGTCGTTCTTGCAGTTCTTGCTGCTGCTTTGGTTGTTATTCTCGTTAAAATACTAATATATGACGAAATATTGCTGCTATTGATATACTGCATTGTGTGCCTTGTGTTGTGGGTTTGATCTGCCTATGAACAGATGTCCCTGCCCACTTTGATTCTACAGAATCAAGAGAATTGAAAAAGCTGTGTCGTGTCTCATATGGCTTTCTTAGCCATTTCTCTGTGTTGGAAAAGCTCGGAAAGAAAAGAAAATAAAGAAGAAAATATTTAGTCATGCTTCCTACTTGAAGGAATATAATTTATAAATGTATGTTTGAAATGTGTATGTTTTGATTTTTTTTTATATTGTGTTTTATATCGTGCGCCTCTTGTGGGCTCATACTTCTAATTAATTGTCAAAAGGTTACCCATTGTAGGTAGATCCTTTTCTGCAATGTCAAAAGGTTACCCATTGTAGGTAGGTCCTTTTCTGGAATGTCAAAAGGTTACCCATTGTAGGTAGGTCCTTTTCTGGAATGTCAAAAGGTTACCCATTGTAGGTAGATCCTTTTCTGGAATGTCAAAAGGTTACCCATTGTAGG
Source organism: Episyrphus balteatus (assembly GCF_945859705.1). Classification (NCBI taxonomy): domain Eukaryota; kingdom Metazoa; phylum Arthropoda; class Insecta; order Diptera; family Syrphidae; genus Episyrphus; species Episyrphus balteatus. Next base: position 29,244,995 of record NC_079134.1, on the reverse strand, counting down.
TAGATCCTTTTCTGGAATGTCAAAAGGTTACCCATTGTAGGTAGGTCCTTTTCTTCAATGTCAAAAGGTTACCCATTGTAGGTAGGTCCTTTTCTGGAATGTCAAAAGGTTACCCATTGTAGGTAGATCCTTTTCTGCAATGTCAAAAGGTTACCCATTGTAGGTAGGTCCTTTTCTTGATCGTCAAAAGGTTACCCATTGTAGGTAGGTCCTTTTCTTGAACGTCAAAAGGTTACCCATTGTAGGTAGGTCCTTTTCTGCAATGTCAAAAGGTTACCCATTGTAGGTAGGTCCTTTTCTTGAACGTCAAAAGGTTACCCATTGTAGGTAGGTCCTTTTCTGCAATGTCAAAAGGTTACCCATTATAGGTAGGTCCTTTTCTTGAACGTCAAAAGGTTACCCATTGTAGGTAGGTCCTTTTCTGCAATGTCAAAAGGTTACCCATTATAGGTAGGTCCTTTTCTTGATCTTCAAAAGGTTACCCATTGTAGGTAGGTCCTTTTCTTGAACGTCAAAAGGTTACCCATTGTAGGTAGGTCCTTTTCTGCAATGTCAAAAGGTTACCCATTGTAGGTAGGTCCTTTTCTTGAACGTCAAAAGGTTACCCATTGTAGGTAGGTCCTTTTCTGCAATGTCAAAAGGTTACCCATTATAGGTAGGTCCTTTTCTTGAACGTCAAAAGGTTACCCATTGTAGGTAGGTCCTTTTCTGCAATGTCAAAAGGTTACCCATTGTAGGTAGGTCCTTTTCTTGATCGTCAAAAGGTTATCCATTGTAGGTAGGTCCTTTTCTTGAACGTCAAAAGGTTACCCATTGTAGGTAGGTCCTTTTCTGCAATGTCAAAAGGTTACCCATTGTAGGTAGGTCCTTTTCTGGAATGTCAAAAGGTTACCCATTGTAGGTAGATCCTTTTCTGCAATGTCAAAAGGTTACCCATTGTAGGTAGGTCCTTTTCTGGAATGTCAAAAGGTTACCCATTGTAGGTAGGTCCTTTTCTGCAATGTCAAAAGGTTACCCATTGTAGGTAGGTCCTTTTCTGGAATGTCAAAAGGTTACCCATTGTAGGTAGATCCTTTTCTGCAAGAATGTGCGCGTTGTAAGGACGCACACTCTTAGTCCAACCCAAAGTCAAAAGGTTACCCATTGTAGGTAGATCCTTTTCTGCAAGAATGTGCGCGTTGTAAGGACGCACACTCTTAGTCCAACCCAAAGTCAAAAGGTTACCCATTGTAGGTAGATCCTTTTCTGCAAGAATGTGCGCGTTGTAAGGACGCACACTCTTAGTCCAACCCAACGTCAAAAGGTTACCCAACCCAAAGTCAACCCAAAACACCAAAGTCAAACCCCGAACACCAACCTTGTGTACCCTATTTTGTATATGTACAGGTACCTAATTTTTTTTTTTTTTTTCAAATTTAATTTTTTTTTTTTCAAAAATGTTTCTCTTGCACAATAAACCCATAAATAACACAGTTTAAGTTAGTAAATACATACATAGATGTAAAATGTAAATGTACTAGCATTTTTGTTCTGCATGATACTCTTTGAAATTTTCTATGATTTGATTTTGCTTAGTTTGTTGAATTTTGTTTATTGAGTTTGCTTTATGACTCTGCTTCCAATGATTTAATTTGTAAGTTAATTTGTGTGATTTGAAAATAACCAATTGAACAGGTTTTTGCATAGGTGTGAATGAAAAACTTTTGGTTTTATCAATTTATTATTTTTCAATTGCTTAACCTTTTTTAATGAATGCGATCGATCTGATGTAGCTGCATTTTCTTGAGCAGTTTTAATGGATACTGATTTTTTTTTATTATGTACACACGTGTTTGAAGTGTTTTGTATTGTTGAACATTTGATATCAACTGATGTTTTTGGTTTGAATTTAGTGTCTTTAACAAATGCTTCATCTTGGTTTCATGTTAGAATGTACGCCGGGATGAATTTTGTCTCCTGAACAAATGATTCATCTTGCGAACGCACACTCAAAATTGAATTGTGAAAAGGACACCCTAGGTAGGCGATCTGCTTTTTGTAAGAATGTACGTTTTGTAAGAACGTACACTCAAAATGGAATTGAGAAAAGGACACCCTATGTAGGCGATCTGCTTTTCTGAAGGAATATACGCTGGGATGAATTTTGTCTCATGAACAAATGATTCACCCTGCGAACGTACACTCCAAGTGAAAATATAAGAAATAAAAGGTTATCCTTTGTAACAACTTGTCTGCAAGAATGTGCGTTTTGTAAGAACGCACACTCAAAATGTTAAATTCACCCTTGTAGGTAACAATTTTTTTTTTTTTTTTTTTTGGAAGAATGTGCATTTTGTAAAAACGCACACTCAATATGAAATATCGAAAGTTTACCTTTCAAGGGCAGCAAATTTCCTTCAAGAATGAGTGTTTTCACACTATGCTGGCAAATCCTCATGTTATTATGTTTCAAATCTTCGTCTTTTTTTTTACAGAAATGTGAGTTTTTTCAAATGAAAAATTAATTGAATTGAGTTCAATTGTGTTTAAGTGCATAAGTGTGGAACAAACCTTTAGTTAGGTCAAGAAACGGTTTTAAATGGTGAAATATGGCAGTTGTCATTAACTCTATATGTAGCTTAAAGCTCGACGTACAATTCGATGTACCTAACCTATTATTTGTGTAATATTTGCAAAGACAACTCAAAATATTGTGAGGTAATTTGTCTCAAGTTGTAAATGTGAATATTTTACGCTTTGTGGGTAACTACTTACCGGAAGAATGTACGCTGAAATGAATTTTGTCTCAAGAACAAACGATTCATCCTGCGAACGTACACTCAAATCGACTGAGAAAAGGACAAAAGTATAAAGTCAAATAAAATCCCTGATAGACAAATTAACACATGAAATTCTTAGAAAACAAATGAAACAAAAGAGTGAAATGTAATTGAAATTTTAGTTTGGATGGAAGTAAACTTTAAATGCACTTGTATTTTGTTTTGTTGGTTTAATATGTATGTTTTGTTACCTTAACGTAAATTGGCCTATATTATTTTGCATTGTTGTATTATTTATTTAGTCGCTCATCATGAATTAATATGTTTTAAAAGTGTAGGTATTATTTGTGTTTTTTTTTTTTTTTTTTTGTTTTTGTTTTTTTTTTTTTTTTTTTGTTAGAAAAAATGCTTTGTATTGATCTTGCGTTTCTATAACTCAGCTTGCACTGACTCTTTTTCATAGTTTGTATGATTTTTCTTATAATTATATAAACGCCTACGTTTTGTATATATAACAATAAACGGACAAATAAATATGTAGGTATTGCATAAATGTTAAGATCCTTAAATGACAAATATTAAATGCTTTTCCTATAAAATGAAAAGCGCTATTACTTTGTTTTCCATTATTCTCATTCTGAGCTATGAGGATTAGAAAAGTTACCCAAATTGACTTTGTGACTTGTGAAAAGGTCTCACTCCTACCCAAACAAGTAGGTGGATAATTATCCTACCAGCTCCAGCACCTTGAGAAAACAAAACAATTCAATTCAACCCAGGCAAATCTTAACCTCAGATTCACTGCGCAAAAGGACTACCTACATTTTTTGGAAACAAAAGCAGCGCGAAAAATAAAACTCTAAGATCCTAATTGTCTCAGCGATCTACGATTATGATTCCCTCATAAAAGAATTTTGCACAAGAATACCAACCTACCTGCCCTGCACCATAAAACACGAGTTCTCAATCTGACCCTACAAAAAAAAAGGAAAAGATCTTACTGTATAGTTAAATGAGTGACCGATTACAAGAATATTCTTTTGCTACAAAAAGGGTCAGTAAAAACGACCTAACGGAATTTTCAATAACAAGAGCTGCATAAATTCTTCACAACAACAAACTCTAAAACAAAGAAAAAGAAATTGTTCGCACAACAAAAAAATGAGTTGGTCTACATACCTACCTACATTTGTATAGATTCTCGAGTAAATAGATACATTCTTACACTATTTGGTGAAGGACCACTTTCTCTATTTACTCGCTAATAGTTTGGCGGCTCATACATGAGATGCCAATATGTGACAATAATCTAAATTACTTTAACGAAAATAAATCTTTTATTTTTTTTTTTATTTCTTGATATGTAGAATGTAGGTATATTTTTATCCTTTTTGTATGTGACAAGCCTGGTTAAATTTGACATTGTACATAGGCAAGATACATAATAGCACAAGTTGTAAATAGCTGTGTTTAATTTTCCTTGTGATCCAGATCAGATCATTGATTTATTTGCTAAACAATAACAAAACAAAATCCTGCTTTGTTGTAAAGCTAATAAAAATATCGTTGGCCTTAATTGTTATTCGTGGCAGTTGATATTTTTATTTGCTATGTTTTGATTCATACCTACCTACTCTACTTATCGTATCCGCGATCATCTCATCGCATATTTTGTCTGTGGAGATGTATGTATGTTGTACTTGGCACTTCTATAGGTACACAGACTCATCACTAAAGAAAACAAATCTTCCTACCTGCACCATAAAAACAATTCGCGATTTGAACGAAAAACAGCCATAAAAATAAAAAGGGTACCTAATGTGTACTCGAGTGACCGCGACCCAAGCAACGCATCCCTAAATTACTGACAAAAACGAAAACAAAACTCTCTTGCTAACTACACAAATTAAAAGGGCAATAAAGATGACCTAACGGGTTTACTTTCTTATTAGCTGCACGACATATTCCACAACAACAAATCGACGCAAATAGATTTTCAAGAACAGAAATGTGCATACATACGGCCCACGTAAATTTCGGTGGTTGATATATCTAGAAATTGTTTGATTTCTAAACGAGCAATTTAAGGTATGCAAATTTTCTGTGGAGTTAGATAGGTATTTTTGTTTTATGTTTTTTTTTTTTTTGTATGTATAGCATGTGCAAAGTAATGTGGGTATAGGTTAATGTGTATGTACATATGTAGGTACACGAATCTTAATACATACTTTCATCATTGTTTTTTTTATAGAATCGTTAGGTAGGTCCTAGATAGGTATAACGTACCTACTACAAAACGAATTTTCATTTCTTTATGTACCTATCGACTGTCTCCATTTTTAAAGACATAAATCCCAAATCACAATCGTGCGTCCACTCAATCATAATTAAATGTACCATTGCATAGGCACCCAGAATCAGAGATACCCATCAGAATCATCAGTCATAACAAATAAAAACATGGAAGCATAGCCACCCAAAAGAAAGAAAAAACGCAATACTTACAAATAACCGACACTAAAACGGCGCGAGATTATAGGTATACCTAATAGAAAACAACATTATCTAGACTTCAAAAAGTAATCCTAACGATCCTGTGCGCCTCGCCTGTGCTGGATGGGTGGATCACGAAGCTACCTGCGGCATAAAAACAATTCTCCATCTGAACGAACAACAACAAAAAGGGTAATGTGTTCACGCGACACAAATAATGTATCTCTAAATGACTGACGAAAACAATATTCTTGCTACACACATAAAAAAAAAGGCTATGAAGATGACCTAACGGGGTTTTGTTTTCCAAGAGCTGCACCACCAAGTTGGTGGCATACAAAATAAATAGAAAAAGATGGGATAGATGTTCAAGGAAATAGATCGTTTGCGTACCTATGTACATAGTGCAAAATATACTACCATCTACCTACATAGAATTATATATTTCGGTGGTTGATGCATGTATACGCGACCGCGACACCATAGACCGATGTCTCTTGTGTTGGAGGTTTTGAGGTTGAATTATATTTTTATGTATCTATGTATATTGGATATTGGATATCGAATTTATACTGATCTTAAGTTTTTTCTTATTGGAAATCTAATTGGGAGAATGAAATGAATGTATGAAATAGAATTGTTAATTATTTAAACGCAGAAATTGGTTAAATGGTCCTATCAAAATTTTCAATGTCATGCACGCATGCGGATATATGAAAGAAAATATGATTTACATTACGTGAATGCAATGTTATGTAAATGTGTGGGTACATAATGAAGGTATTTGTACATTATTGGCTTGATTTGAAATGATCCTGTCAGTAAGTAGGTATACGTGGATGTGTCTATTGAAAAGTAAAATGATTGATAGACATAAACCTTCTTGAAGCATGGCCTATGAATGCATTTGCTACCTACCGCCATTTTCGGGAGCTCACTAGTATGAAAATAATTTCCATTGCTCCTTTATAATTTTTTTTGTTACTCTTTATAAACGTTTTGGTTGTTTTTTATTTGTTTAAACCTTGTAAGTGTTTATTAATTTTATCCGAGGACATTGGTTGCGATTCCTCTTTTATAAATAAGTAGGTAGGTTGGTTGGTAATTTGAAACTAACAGATATTTTGAATAGGTATGTAGAGATACCTATTATTAATGAAAGTATTTGTAGTATAAAAATGAAGAGGAATACGATTGTACCTACATAATATAGGTATGGTGATTGATTTGTATTTTGTTTATTATAAAATATATTGATAGGAAACGATCTCATGTATGTTGAAAAATAATGATACCTTTTGTATTTAAGGTAAATCTTTGTGTTTGTTTTGTTATGATGTTGTAACAAAATTAAATAAATAAATTAGCAATGTAGGTATATGAGAAATTATAGTAAAATATATTATATATATGTTGTTATGTATGTATGATGTACATTGTACTGTACATATAGGTATAACGAGCTGGGTATATTGTTATTTTAATATTTGTAGGTATTTGTTTGATTTGTAAGATCATGACATAATTACTTACATTTTTTTTTTCCATAGGAATGTATTTGAATTGCATTAAAATGCCATTATCTATAGATCCATTCCTGTTGAATCATGTGCTACAGATAGAGCAGCTTATTGATTATCCTTTTTTTGTTCTTCTGTACCTATACCCGCGTTCATGAACTCCATTTCAAGCATTTTCCTGTGTGCCCAGCTGAGTTGTCACCAAATTTGTCTCCTTCACACGCAAAACGTGAACAGATGTTTTTTTTTTTTTTTTTTTTTTTTTTTTTTTATTCGCGAGAATTTTGTTTGTTTTTGTTTTTCTATTCTTCGTACTACGCACTTGCACTCGGACAAACACGTAACCACCACCAATGGTGGTTATTGTTTATTTTTCAATTCGAAATGTTTTTTTTTTTTTTTATTTTATTAATAAATGTAGGTACTTAGGTGCATAGCTCAATATTGGGCTACGAAGGACCGTGAACAATAATCTATTAGTAGCTTTAGTGGACTGTATAATATTTTGATAATAATAAATAAAACACAACACATTGTTTTGCTATTAATTGGACTGAACGTCCTCTTTATTGAAAGATCTTGTTAAGACTGAGGAGAAGAGAGGGAGGGAAGAAAAAGGAAACACACACGATCGTTGGTTGGTGTTGTTGGTTGGCATGTCATGCGTGTGTGTTGGTAGTCTTCTCCGTAGTAGGCACGGATTATTGAACACTATCCTGATATAAAACGAAACAATTTGACAAGCTTTTTGGCAAAAGAAGACTCCGCGTTGTCTGATATAATTTTTCAACTAGATGAAGACCACACCAAAACCTTTAAAATTGTCAAATATTGCTTCAGAAATAAAAATTTTTAGACAGTTTCGTAGTCAGCATAAGGCTCTGACCCATTTTGGCTGAAAATCTGTTGAAAATTTTGAAGAAATTGTAAGGGCAGTAAAAAAACACAAGTCTAAAAGCGATGAGCTTTGAGCTTTCCATTAAGCTGAAATACGACCGAATTTTAAAGTTATTTCTTCACAGATTGATAGATCCTATCTCGAGGCATTGTTAAAAGTGATTAAAAGTGGTAAAAATTAATTCTAGTACACTCAATATTTTGAAACAAAAGCCTTTTTCCAAAACGAGCAGAATTGGTCAAGTCCAAATACCAATATGATACTCTCCATTTTTGGACAATGAAGAATTTTTTTAAATTTTAATCAGGAAAATTAATGGTGGCATAATATAGAAAAATAATAAAATAAAAACGATTTAATTTATGTAAAGAACACTAAGTTTTAAACAACTTTTTCAAAAAAGGCAAAACATTTGACCACTTTTGCTCGTCACTGTATGTTGTTTTCGATTGGCAGTCCGGAAGCGCCTGGAATCATTAAGAAGCGTGCTGCAAGTTTTTTATTCACCAATACAGATATTAAATTTTAGAAATGGGTGGAAGCGATTCAAAGTTTTTTATTGGATTTCAGAATGAGTGAATCATTGAGTGATTCCAATCGAAAACGACATTAATGTACCTAGTTGAAAAAGTTTTTGAAAAAATATTGTTCAAATAAAACCAACTGTACCTAATCTTTAAATGTGTTTAAACAAAAAAGTCAGAGATAAAGGTAGTCTTGTCAATTGAGCCTAAATGACATGAATAATTAATTTTTTTTTTAAGTTAACCTTTTTAAGTTAATACACTGCACATTTTTAATAAATGCATTAACAAGTATATGAGAGGTAAGACATAATCTGCTATTGCTTTTTTTCGTGATTTTAAAAAATTGTTTTTAGATGAATTTTTTCTTAGAGGCGCCACTTGCAATCTTGCAAAGGGGCGCCGGTAGTGCTTAAACCGGCACTGATAGTACCTAACTCTAATGTTAAAATTTGGACAAAAATCATTTTTGAAAACAAAACAAAAAGTTCAAGTTTTTTTTATTAAATACATTTTTTGAAAACGGAAAAATAAATTTTATTGAAACTTAGTTTTTAAATGTTGATAAATATTCTCTTTTTAATGGCATCTAAAGTTCAATGAGTTCATATCAATTAGGTATAAGCAGGTCCATTCATTCATGGTGACAGCAAACGTAAGTCTAAAGAAACAAATTGGGAATTTCCATTTGAATAAATTGATAAGACAAAATTTAGAACAATATTTTAATTTAATTCAATTCGATTGTTTCATGTTATTTTCCAAGAATTAGAAATAAATCAATTACACAGCAAGTAGTATGGTCATGGTCATTGACATCTTTAATTGACCTCAAAACTAAAACCTACCTCAACCAAATTTGAATGATTGCAGATTTTTTTCTAAATAATATCAATAAGAACATGGAAATGGGTCACTATCACAAACAAATTTACTGTGCAGAATTAAATCAATAAAAGTCGATAAAGAAGATACATTTTGCTAGTTACGCTCTGAAACTCATCTCAAGCACTCAAAAGCTAAATAAGTTGTAAAGTTTGAAAAATTTGTTCTATCTTTTTAAAAGTGTTATTCTCTTTTCAACAACAAATAATCAGAAATCATTATTTCAAAATGATATTTGTTTTAATTTTTATAGCAATCCTTGGATTTAATTCTGCAGTTGCGCACCCACAAGGAGATTTTGTTGAAACTATTGGCACGCAAGCTGATAAAGACATCTTTGTTCCAGTGGAAACCAGTCAAGTCCGACTTCGTCATGAAGGCGGACGACGGAGGAGAGGAGAGAACATATCATCACGTTTCACAAAAATCCGAAACGTCGAATTGGACCCAGATTTTCAAGCTGAGGGTGAATTAGAAGGATGGTGTAAGGCTATTTGCAGCCGATTGAAGAGAAGAGGAGCCGATTTGGATCAATATTTGTGTCCAGGTCCTCCGGAGAATGGGTATTCAATAAAATGCTCTCAAGTAAAACTATAAAACATGCCTGGTACCGATTGGTTCTACAGTGGTCCAAATAAAAATACAATTTTTGTGCTTTTTGCTGTCATAATTAAATTAATAAAAACTTTAAGCATTGATTTTTTTTTAGTTTTTTTAATTTAAAATAATTTTTATTTATATATGAGGCTTTCAGAAAAATGGAAAAATTGAAATTTGTGGATTATACAGAACTTTGAGATGTTCTCTCTCATTAACTCTCCCTATTTTCCTCTTCATATTCGGTAAGGGTAACCAATACTCCTTTAGTGCGCGCAGATTATAGAAAAAAAAAAAAAATAAACTTACCAAAAATAAACTCAAAATTTAAACTACTCGTAAAGTCATCACATTTTTATTAGTTGAAATGAACACAAAAAAAATCATTCAAAACATTACTTGGAAAACATAGAATTCATTCCATTTATGCTTCTAGGGATAATAAATTTATTTTGTGTTGAAAAAGTGGATGTTGTACATATTTCCATTTTTTTCTTAAATTTTCTCCCCAAATGCTAGTTTTTGTTGTTCCTTAAAAAAGACCATTTAAAATGAAAACATTTAAAAAGTAAATTGAATTTTTAATGAAAAAAATAAAAAAAATCTTGACCACTGCACCACAGCTGCCGCACTGCCATGCCATTTGGCGGAAAATTTCGGCGCATCACCGCCGCACCATTTCATTTTGAATGAAAAATTCGGTGCACCACACACGTACCTCATCTGCACCACGACTGCACCATATCCGCACCATTACATTTTGTATGAAAAATTCGCTGCACCTTAATACATAATTTTAGATTATTGAAAAATAACAAAAAAAAAAAAAAAAAAAAAACTACCGACCTTAAGGAGATTCTAACCCGAGTTTCCAGAGCAATTTCAATTTGAACGCCCAACTCGAATTGGCAATATTTCCTTTAGTCAAAATAACTTTGAATACGTTGAGGAGTTGTGGTGCACCGACTTTTTAAATAAAAAATGAAATGGTGCGGACGTGGTTTAGACGTGGTGCGGTGGCGCACAGTGGTGGTTTTGAGGAAATAAATGGTAAAAACGAAATTGGGAGTATGAATTTGTTTTTGAAATTTTGTTTGTTTTTTTTTGCCCAAAAAAAAACTATTTCTATAATTTTCAAAAAAAAAAAAAACAAAATTCTAAAAATTCTAAAATATACAAGAAATAAAATGGAATACTTAGTTTGGAGAATAAAATGTTATTTTAAAATATCTTCAAATCCGAGAAATGTCAATAATTTTTTTTCAGTGTATTTTTTCTCACCAAAATTTTCTCAAGAAATTTTTAAAATGGTGCAGCATGGTGCAGTGGTGGTGCGGCGCAATAGAAATTAGGCGTAATGAAAACACAGTGAAAATAAAATATTTTAAGGAAATTCAACTTTAGCGATATTAAAAAATCGATTCTGAAATAAAACATTTTCTTCGGCTATGTTTATTTAAATCAATCATTCTTATGTTAATAAGGTGTTTTTAAACTAGCAGTTAAACTATAAATTAACTTGAATTATAATTTTATCAAAGTTTAAATATATAACAATTAGTATCACGTCAACAAAATTACCTTCTGTTATTATCAAACCCAATTAAAATTTTTTTACTTACGTAGTTAATAACTTAGGTACAAAATAAGTCATTAAATAAATGAAACTATAAAATATTTTAAAACTCACGACATTTTTCTAACACAGAGTGCAATGAAAGTTCTTCAAAAAGTGTTCTTAGTTTCATTAGTTGCTTCTGGTGAATACATTTTTTTTTATATTTCCGACACTTGTCTGAATTTATTATTTTTTTCTTAGTTTCTTCCTTTAATTTATCATATGTTCTACCAAACACTGATCCCTGGCTGGTACCAAATTTTATAGATGGCACCCTTGTTTGGATAACAAGGGCTTTCGTTAAAGCTGAACTGGGATTGTTGGCTTTTGATCCTTATCTAGTCGAGTATTATCTATACACCCCGGCAAATCCAACAAATGGTCAAAGAATAAGACATGACGATCCTTCGTCAATACAACTTTCCAACTTCAATGCATCCCATATCACTGGGTAAGTCAGAAGTATTGAAATAAAATATCCCTTTAATTTTTTTTTTTCTTTTGACAGGATCATTCTTCACGGATACAGATCATCATCTGACGAACCTGTGTGTTCCTTAATTCGCGATGCTATTTTCAAAACTAAACGTCCACGGAATATAATTTGTATTGATTGGTCAAAAATTGCTCGAAAAACATATCCAACTGCCCGTTTTGTTGCACCCAGTGTTGGCAAGGACTTGTCAATGTTTATAAATTTTCTTCTTAAACATACTTCGATGTCAATGAAAAATCTATACGTTGTTGGTCACAGTTTGGGAGCCCATGTTGCTGGAATTGCTGGCAAGCATTTGAAGGAACAAAACAAAAGTATTCCACTGATAGTTGGATGTGATCCTGCTCTACCGTTATTCGATTACAATAATTGTTCGTCTAGACTTTGTCAAACGGATGCTGATTTTGTTGAGACCGTTCAAACTAATGGCGGTCAGTTGGGATTTCTTCGGCCTATTGGAGCTGGAACATATTATCCAAATGGTGGAATACGTCAACCTGGTTGCGGGCTTGATCTAACAGGATTTTGTTCTCATTCGAAGGCTTATTTGTATTTAGCTGAAGCAATTGAAAAAAATGATTTTCATACAATGGAATGTAAGGGTGGTTATTTGGATGCTGTGCGCAAACAATGTGGAGATACTTATAGTTCGGTGAAAATGTTAACACCTGGAACGGCGGGAGTTTTTTATGTTCCTGTTAATGCAGAACCACCTTATGGAAAAGGATAGTTTGCATGTAATTTCTAGTAGTTTTTAATAGTTGTTAGTTGGAAATTTTGAATGTTTGACTTAAAAAAAAAAACAATGAAACAATTTATAGAACTTATACAAGTACATATTTCTTAACTTTGTCTTATTAATCAAGATGGTGGAATTTTCCAATTTTTCAGCTTTACTAAGATAACGTCTTCTCAACACGTTAAGCACAGCTAGTTATAAGTACAATTATTGAAGTTAAGAAGGTAGTTATAAACATAACATAATTTTAATACATAAGTTTTGTCAAAGAAGACATAATTACACCGAAGTTTTTCGTAAAATATTACACTTTGTTGTGAAGTGAATAACTTGTAAAAACGGTAGGTATTCCTTTTGGAACAGCTTAACTTTCTACACTTACATTATTCAATTTTATCGGTCAAAGGGTCAAAAGTGCTATTGTTTGTTACCTGCTGGTCGATAATTTTTGAAACAAAAAAAAAAATCATAGTAGAATGAAACCCATTGGAAAAGGAGGTGAAAAATTAAAGGAAAAATAAATTACGGGCGAGCCGAGTTCGGGAAGTGGGTGGGTTGAGTTTTTAATGGTAAAAAATGGTATATCTCGATTTCCGGCAAAACTACAAGTTCTATGGAAAAAAGTTGTATGGCAAAGTTGTAGGTAATAAAAAGATCTACAACTTAGACATTAACAATTTTTTCACATAACCTCAAAATGTATATGAAAAATTCAAAAAACCGAGTTTTTGGTTTTTTATTTTTATCTTTTTCAAAAAGATGTTTTTTTCTACGAAATTTGGTGAAAACCTACCTTATTATGTCTCAAATACACAGTAATTATTTATTTGATTTAAAATATTAATTTTTTAACCTTATTTTGACTTAATATCAAAAAAACACCCTACTTTTCAATCGAAATAGACTCTCTAGAAAATGTTGTACATATTTTATTATAACCACTTTAAATTATAGAATTGGATCCTTTTCTCCAACTAGGAGAGGTGACCGTCTAGTTACTTGAGCCTTAGGTATGATGAATTAGGGGTTCAAATTGGTGTCAAATGAAAGATAAATAAATTTCTACTGAAAATGAAATAAAATGTATGGGTTGCACGTTCTTGTTCTTTTGGAATAAGAAGCTTAGAATTTTAAAGCTTTATGAAAAAATTATTAAAGACTATTTTTAACTTAATTTTATGAGAAACTAAACTAAAAAAAACTAAACAAACAATTTTATACCTCTTACAAAAACAGCTTTTTAAATTTAATTTCTTGTATAACAAAAAAAATTTAAAAAAAAAATTAATTGTTGGAGTTGTTTGTTTAAGAGAATTGTTTTTTTATATACTTATGAAAATTTTCAAAAAGAATTTGGTACCCTATTAAAAAAATATTAAATCAAAAAAATTCAAAAATAATTTTATTGAAAACCACAACATTTTTGTAAAAAAATTTTCATTGAAATCAATTAAGTCGTTTATTTTTAAATTAAAATCGTTACAGCCCTTTTTGAGAAACTCATTTTTTTTTTCATTTTGGTCATAGGGCTAGTACCGTTATTTCTTAAAGTTTTAGTATCTTTTCTAGGGTATAACCTATAACTTTTAGGTTTGATGTAAATGGATTTAATAGTTTAGGCTGCAGTTCGAAAAAAAACACACAGACAAACAGACATAATTGCGAGACCCAGTTTTTTAGCATTTAAAGTCATTTTTTATAAGTATCTCGAGTTCAATCCTAAACTTGCCTATATCGCTATTTACCCTATTCAAATAAAAAAACGAACACACCAAAAAATATTTGTGCAACAAAAATGTTTGATTTTTTTTTTATACAATAAAATGTTTAAATATACACTTAACTTTAGCTGAGAATTTTTTTTATTAAAAAATGTAATTAAAAAAAGGGCTATAGTGTTCGGCAACAATACTTAAATGCTAAAGAAGACCAAAAACACCTATTTTTTTAGCCAAAATGTGTAAAATTGGACCAATTCCAGTCAAATAAAGGTTCATTTTCGGAAAAAATACTAACAGACATTTTTTTTTTCAAATCTTGTTTCGTGCAATCTACATCAAAAGTTTTCAAAATCAGAGCTGTTCGCTAATATAATTTGCTTTAGTTACCCCACTATCATATATCATATATATAATATTTGCAAAATTTAAAAAAATATACAATGTTATCATACTATACAGATACATATGATGATTTCGAGGTATTTTTTAATGTTGATTCCAAAAATTCAAGGCAATCTGACATCTCTGAAAAAAGTAATACCTACCTCTTTTTAATATGTCAACTGTCAACCCGTATTATCGTAACAGTTAGCAAATTTACTGCCGAAAACTCTTTAAAGCAGTCATGTCAAACTCAATGGTTACTAGGGGCCAAAACAGAGAGATCTATGTAAATTTTTATGGGCAGCAAAAAAGTTAAACTAGAATTTTTATAAAACAAATTTATAAAAATAAGAAGAATTGAAACATTAATGTTTTCTTCCTGATACCTAGAATCTCTTATTTATTACCATTTTTGCCACAAGTCCAAGGTGTAAGTTAAGCTGGATCTTATTGCTCTTGATAATAAAAATATCTGCTCGCATTGGAAGGTTGTGTAAAATTTGCAAACGATTGTAGGGATATGGCAGTTTTAAATTGTGCCAAATCTGACTGAAAAAGACTTATAAAATTGGTCACATCCACTTCATAGATATTTGGAACTTACTTCGGAGTCACACAAAATCACAAAGAATGCCATATCTAGGGCATTCATGATTTAACCTACCGTTGGGTTAAATAAGAACATTCGCTTCCTAATTCACTAGATCTTATAAATTTATAATTTTGTTTTCATATTTATTTGTTCATTAAAAAAAAGAGGTTGTCTGTAAAGCCGATTTACGGACGATGATTTTAAGTGATAACGTCGTCAGAAAACAGGTTGTGTGCTTTTGTTTAAAATGAGTTAATTGAAGCGTTTACTTATTTCAAACAATCATAATTTACAAGAAAAAGCTAAAAAAAAAATACTTTTTTTATTTTCTCATTATATTAATTTTTTTTATTTTAAAAGCTTACAAAAATAATTATGCAATTTAAAAGCTAAGTATTTCTTTTTAAGAATAAAACCATTTTTAAATTTTTACAATGCGCAAAAAGTATAAAAATAATTTATTGAAAACAATCATTTTCATCAAAAAAAGCAAAAAAAAACATGAATTTTTATCTTCTCATGTCATTAATATCATTTTTTTCCCTAACAACCTATACAAATTTTCTGAAAAAACATCTGAAAACTTATTGTCTTGTCTTAGTCCAAAATATATATATCGATCAGGTCTATGAGACATCTACAAAAAGAGCTAGAATTTTTTGAACTTGATCAAATTTCATTAAAAAAAGCAAAAAAAAAACATTTATTTTTATGTTCTCAGGCTATGGAATCATTTTTTTGTTTGACAACCTATACAAAATATATACCATGTGAAAGCTTATTATTTCATCTTTCATATGACGTATCAATCTCATTTCAAAGATGCCTACAAGAGAAGTTAGAATTTTTTATAGTCAACCATGTCGAATATTTCCAGACTGAGATTACGATACTTCCCACACTGGTGGCTATTTGGGGGGAAACAGATCTCCACTGGTGTTTTGAGGTTTTTCGCAAGTTTCTTGATTTAACATTGTTTAGCTTGTAGTTAGTTTACCGTTATGTGTTATATACAAAATGAAAGGTAATTGTATCAGGATGCTCATAAAAGGATCAGGATTAATAAAATTTGTATCTGCTCTTGGTCAAAAGTTATAACTTGTTGAATTCTAAAATTTTATTTTACCGTTATCTCAAAATTATGTTTACGAAAATGATTGAAACTTCGCCCACATATTATCGTAGTCATGGTCAATCATTACTTGATATACTTTATTCCTGTATCTATTAGAAAAAAAAGATAAAAATAAAAAACGATGAAAATCGGTTTAAAACGGTCAAAAAACGTGTTTTTTTAAAACTTGTTTCTTCCGTTTTTCAGTCAAAACTCAATGAACGATTCCAATTTTGCACATGTATGCATAAGGCTAAAACCTACATGTCCTATAAGTTTGAGATTTTTTGAACCCTCCACAAAATTACCCAAAAATACCCCTAAAAAACAAGGTGTTTTTCAAAAATTCATATTTCGAAGTTTCAATCCGTATCAGACGCCTAATTCAAAATTATCTAAAATGTCGACGGTCGCAAATTTGATATACATGCTTTAATGGTTATGAGAACCAGTAACCAAATTTTGCATCTCAACTTAGCAGTCAGTTCATGTATTTGTATGAAGCATTGGATTGAAAAAATCGATTTCTGAAACAACACATTGCATCTTCTTGAGTAATGTATATTTTTTACCCAATTATACTTATTTTTAATTAGCTCTTAAACTAGAAATTAAAAATAAATTAGCTAAAATTATCATTTATTAGTAAAAGTATAACAATTAATATCACGTCAATTTGCAACAAAATAATAATAAATTTTAAAATAGTAAAACCCTTTTAAATATATACGCATACTCACTCACTGACGTATATCTAAATACCTCAATTAAGATGCCAGTATCAAAATGAGCCATTAAATAAATGAAACTATAAAAGCCTTTTGAAACATTACCTATGACTTGACATTTTTAAAACCCAGAGTGCAATGAAAGTTCTTCAAAAAGTGTTCTTAGTTTCCTTAGTTGCTTCTGGTTAGTAATTTTTTTTTTTATTAAGTTTTGATCCTTATTTTATTTGTTCTCATCCTTCCTTTAGCTTCTTCCTTTAATTTATCATATTCTCTACCAGACACTGATCCGTGGCTTGTACCAAATTTTATAGATGGTACACTTGTTTGGATAACAAAGGCTTTCGTAAAAGCTGAACTAGGACTCATGGCATTAGATCCTTATTTAGTCGAATACTATTTATATACCCCTAAGAATCCTACAAATGCTCAACGAATAAGACAGGACGATCCTTCGTCCATACAAAATTCTAACTTTAATGCATCCATTCCAACAAGGTTATTGAAATTTCTTGAAAAAAGGTATTTTCTAAACATTTTGTTTTATTGTTTCTACAGGATCATACTTCATGGATACAGATCATCATCTGACGCACCTGTATGTTCCTTAATTCGCGATGCAATTTTTAATACAGGACGCAGCCGAAATATAATTTGTATTGATTGGTCAAAAATTGCCCAAAAAACATATCCAACTGCCCGTTTTGTTGCACCCAGTGTTGGAGAGGATTTATCCGAATTTGTAAATTTTCTTTTAAAAAATACTAAGATGTCAATTGATGATCTGGATTTTGTTGGTCATAGTTTGGGAGCACATGTTGGTGGAATTGCTGCAAAACACTTAAAGAAACAAAATAAAACAATTCGACTGATAATTGGATGTGATCCTGCACTGCCTTTATTCGATTACAATGATTGTTCTTCCAGACTTTGTCACACAGATGCCAAGTATGTCGAATCCATTCAAACTAATGGCGGACGTTTGGGTTTTCTTAGGCCCATTGGCGCTGGTGCATTTTATCCAAATGGTGGAGTGAGTCAACCTGGGTGCGGAATTGATCCAATTGGTGCATGCTCACATTCAAAGTCTTACATGTATTTAGCTGAAGCTATTGAGAAAAATGATTTTCCTACAATGAAATGTAAGAATGGTTATTTGAGTGCTGTGGCCAAACGATGTGGAAATACTTATAGTTCGGTGAAAATGGCAGCAGTTGCAAATATTGGAGCTAAGGGAGTTTTTTATGTCCCAGTAAATGCAGAACCACCTTATGGAAAAGGATAAAATAGTTTTGTTCTAAATACATAAAAAATATTAGATTAAGTGATAAGTGTGAGGTCTATTTATGTGGTTTTTAAAAGTTGAGTTTTGTTTTTTTCTACAACACTGTTGTTTTGTTTGTTATAATTATATATAAAATTTTAAATAGGTTAAAATTTAAGTGTAAGATGTTTAATTTATATTTATCATAGCTGATGGTAATTTGTTGGATTCAAGCCTCATTTAATTTGACTTCGCACCTTATTCCTGTTAAAGGATCTCTGCGTCTGCGTTTCCTCGACCTCATTGTCTCTATTCTCCTGATCAGAGATGTTGTTATTTCCTTATTATTATTATACGGTTAGGACCAGGGTTCGAAGGTTTTCAAAAAAAATCTCCTTTTTTTGGCACCAAAACGTTTATTTTTCGCCTTTTTCGTAAAAAAAAATCACCTTTTTTGCAGAAAAAAAATGCAAGTAGCTATTTATTTTTTTACTTAAATCTTTTTTTAAACATATTAATTTTGTATTTAATTTATTCATAAAAATAAAAACTTTATAATGGACATAAGTAAATAAAAAAAAATTAACAAAAATGAAACTCAAAATACATTATTTCATTTTCAAACAAAAAACAGTCAAAATAAAATTTATGAAGTATGGAACTACTTCATAAATTTTATTTTGAGGGTAAACGGTAAATCTAAAATATCATTAATCCAGTCAAATAAGGATTTAACCTCGGAATGAATGTTAGTAGAAATTTTTTTTGCTCAATATCTTCCTTTTGCCATTCTATAACATAACTCAAAAGTCTAGAAAAATCTTATGTCCGCTTGTCGCGATTTCAAGGTCAAATCGCGAAATGGAGATTTTCAAAATTAGCTAAATTAGGGAAATTTTGGGCACTAAAAAACATCCTGGTACAATCTTGGAATTAGTGCTAATAGGCTAATTTTTTTGTTTCTATCTTTGTTTGGATATTCTATAACTTATGTCAAAAATCTAAAAAAATCTCATGACCGCAAGTTCTTATTTTCCAGGTTAAACTAAGTAAGGTGCAGATTTAAAAAAAATAATAAGAAAATTTTAGATTCTTATATGTATACCAACATAACCCATATCATTTCAAGGTATTTTTTAACGCTGATTCCAACAGAACCCACAAACAAATCAATATGACCAGACCATCCCTGAAAAGTAATGCACCTTATTCATGTTGATCTGACACAAATATCCGAAGAGTAGTTTTTCAATTTTTTCAAATCTGCACCTTATCTTCAAACCAAGAAAATTAGGACTTGCGGACATGAGATTTTTTTAGATTTTTGAGGGTAGTTAAAGAATATCCAAACAAAGATTAAAATGAAAAATTAGCCTATTAGCACTTATTCCTAAGATGAACATGAATCTTCTTTAGTGCATATCCTAAAATTTGCCCCTCCATCAAAAAATAACATTATTTCGTAGGTATATATATTTTTTGTAATGGATTGTTTTAATTTTTAATAATGATGGATTCTAAGATCTTCATGCAAAATTTGGTTCATCTACCATAACTTTTAAGGGTTTTTCGGCAGTAAGTTTGCAACTGTTATAATAATATGAGTTGACAGATGAAAAACAGGTATAACTTTTTCCAGAGACGTCAGATTGTCTTGATTTTAGATTTTTAGATTTTAGAATCAGCATTAAAAAATACCTTGAAATCATGTATCATATGTGTATATAATACCATAGCCTATTTTTGCTAATTTTGAAAATCTCCATTTCGCGATTTGACCTTGAAATCGCGACAAGCGGACATGAGATTTTTCTAGACTTTTGAGATATGTTATAGAATGGTAAAAGGAAGATATTGATCAAAAAAAATTTCTACTAACATTCATTCCGAGATTTACCCCTTTTTTCTCCTTATTTTACTGTATTACATTGCTAATTTAATAAAAACTGAATATTATTTTCTATATTTAATGTATTTTTGTAAATCATAGAGTATTTATGCCGATTAAGGCAGGCTTTTTTAACAACGATGTCTTAAAAATGTATAAGTATTTTTTTTACTGCCGCGGCTGCTGGTTGAAAATTTCGTTTGATATACCCAAAAAAGTACAGATTCCCTTAATTAAATATTTTGAGGAGTTAATTAAAAAATGGAAGCACCCTAGTTTTTAGTAGAGCTGTCAAATTAAAAAATCCACTTAGCGTGGAATACGATAGTTTATTTCCAAATTAAGTTTTATTTAAATTGATTCCATTGTTCAAAGATTGTGTCTAACGTTTTTGTAAGCTTAAATGTTTCCCCTTTTAGATATTTTTTCCCCTTTTTTATCCCCGTCCAATATTTTATCCCTTTCGTCTAAGAAAATCGGCAAAAATGGTGATTTTCCCCTCAACCTTGGAACCCTGGTTGGGACGTATTCATCTCCTTTTGAAACCACAATCTATGGGCTTTAAGCTTAAAATGAATCATTTTTATCGAAGGAACATTGCATTTCTTTTTAGAAAAAAGAGGATTGTTGAAATATGTTATTGATTGATGTATAGTTCTAGTTTTAGATATCAGAAAGATATAGGTACTACCACATGGTCAGTGGATTGTAAAAAGTTTGTCTAAATAGTGATAGTGTCGTTCACTGAGCTGATTGAAAGAGTTTCAAAGAGTTACCAACTTGGAAACGATGATCGGTTTCACTGAGAGCTCATCAACGTCTTGGAAGAAAACTTTTCCAAGTAATTGGTACTTGGTATTGCATGAGCAGTTAGTAAAAAATAAGGCGAGAAACTTTAATAGGTAGTATTATGTGGTGTGCCAAGCTTTACTACACATCCCCTAGCAGCCATGTAAAGGTTTCTTCAATTCTGGTTAAGTTCTGTCTAGGTCACCTTTGATTTAATTATTCTACGAAGAAGGACAGAAATGTGCATTTCGAAACTCCTAGAGGATGTTATTACTTTCTTTTGCCGATTCATGGAGTGAACATGGAAATTTGGTTTTGTTTTTAAAAAAGAAAAGTTCTATTTGTCACTGGTTGACAAACAGCCCACCAGTGGTTCGGCAATCAAGTAATTTTTGATCGTGTTGCGGTTTTAATTCGGCGGAATTTCATTTTTACTCGGGAAGTTGCTTTGGCTATGTCTTGAGAACCTAGCCAAAGCGTCCTGAGCAGAATCGGATCTGATTTGTGAAAGTAGATTTTCAATTTGTAATAATCTTTTAAATTATTTCTATTTTCGTGACTTTCTTTAATATAATTTTAACTCCTCACGTTCACATAGGAGTTAAAATAATAAATAATCCTTTATATCACTGATTCTTATAGAAGTAACAATGCAAAAGAATTCTAATAACCGGAGTAAAAAATATATTTTTGACGTGATAACGTCTTATAAATCGATGAACCATGGCAGCCACCACAAAAAAGTGACGCCATTTTCTAACGTTACACTCTCGCACTTTCGCAGTCCGGCAAAAAATTTCAATTAAAAATTAAAAATAAACTATTAGCGATACAAAAATCTTCTATAGCTTATTTGAAAGATAATAACCTAAAGCTTAATCCAAATGAAGGATTTTTAAAAATTCCGTCATTTAATAGGGTAAACAGGGGTAAAACGGAAAGATGAAATTTGGGCTAAAATCTAAACGCGAAGTCGTAGAGGATTGATTTTTTTGTTATAGATAGATGAGGTTAATTTAAGAATAAGAAAAAATTTTAAAAAATTTTGAAACTAAGCTAAAACGTTTTGTTTGAATGTTGTACATGTGTTGGGGCTATGACAAAATGATGATTTTGGGTAAAGGACATTTTTTTTGACAATTCTAAAGATGCCAGGTGAAAGATGAGGGAAAAAAAATTAGGCATCTTTGGGGCGTTCAAAAAATCTCAAACTTTTGGCCTTATGCATACATGTGCAAAAACTTGGAATCATTTAGTGAGTTTTGACTGAATAACGGAAGAAACAAGTTTTTAAAAAAACACGTTTTTGACCGTTTTTAACCGCTTTTCATAGTTTTTTATTTTTATCTTTTTTTCTTTAATAGATACAGGAATAAATAATACGGAGTAATGATATACCATGACTACGACTATATGTGTGCGAAGTTTCAATCGTTTTTGTAAACACAATTTTGAGATAACGGTAAAATAAAATTTTTGAATTCAACAGGTTATAGCTTTTGACCAAGAGCAGATAGAAATTAATGAGCATCCTGATACAATTACCTTTCATTTGGTATATCACACATAACGGTAGACTAACTACAAGCTACACAATGTTAAATCAAGAAACTTGCGAAAAACCTGAAAACACCAGTGGAGATCTGTTTCCCCCAGAACAGCCACCAGTGTGGGAAATACCGTAATCTCAATCTGCAAATTCGACATGGTTGACTTTAAAAAACTCTAACTTCTCTTGTAGGCATCTTTGAAATGAGGATGATACGTCATTTGAAATGTGAAATAATAAGCTTTCACATGGTTTACATTTTTTTATAGGTTGTCAAACAAAAAAATTGATTCCATAGCCTGAGAACATACAAATAATTGTTTTTTTTTGCTTTTTTTTAATGAAATTTGATTGAGTTCAAAAAATTCTAGCTCTTTTTGAAGATGTCTCATAGACCTGATCGATATATATACTTTGAAGTAAGCTTTCAGATGGTATAACATTTTTTATAGGTTGTCAGGTAAAAAAATGGAATTAATGACGTTAGAAGATAAAAATTCATGTTTTTCCTTTTTTGATGAAAATGATTGTTTTCAATAAATTATTTTTATACTTTTTGCGCATTGCAAAAATTTAAAAATGATTTTATTCTTAAGAAGAAATACTTGGCTTTTAAATTGCATATTTTTTTTTTGTAACCTTTTAAAATAAAAAAATTAATATAATGAGAAAGTAAAAAAGGTATTTTTTTTTTTGGCTTTTTCTTGTAAATTATGATTGTTTGAAAAAAGTAAACGCTTCAATTGACTCATTTTAAACAAAAGCACACAACCTGTTTTCTGATGACGTTATCACGTAAAATCATCGTCCGTAAACCGGCTTTACGGACAGCCTCTTTTTTTTAAACGGAATCTCCCTACGAAACCTTATCTTTTTGGATATAAAAATTGCACTATACGCTGCGTGCGGTTATGGTGCCGTGATTAGCGCTTAAAAAGTTGCGTGGCGTTGGTTCAGTGGAATTCCATTTACTCCGGAACCTCCATTCTAAAGAGAATCGGTGAGCTCACCAAATATTTTGAAGAAAATGCTTGAAGTCCACCTTTTGACTATTCCATCTAAAAATCTTATTTATCTGCTGAAACAGATCCCGTATCCCGTATAAACGCTTGAATCTGGTCTGTGTAGAGCTAAAATTTTGGTATTATGTTGCATAAGACCAGTTCTTTATATTTTTATAAAGTTCCAATCATTGTTTGCTAAACGGTGTCAAACATCTTTTGGGAACATGAACATTGACATTCTAAAACGGTAAATTCTTCAACACAGCTCTAAAAGTACCTGTTGTAGAAAAAAAAAAAAACTACCTCAATACTTATACGTTATTAGGTAAAAGGTGATTCCCAACAATTCTTGGTACAAAAATAGAGATAGTTGTATCGATAATGGAAAACTCAAGGTCAAAATACTTAAAATTCTCTGCAGCGGATAAAGTTTACTATTGCATTCTAGCTATCTATTTAGAAATCTTCTTGTTGGAGAAAGTTCATTTAAATGAACTTAAGATACCAACTTATCTTGAAAGGTATACGTCAAAACAACTGTTTACATTTTCTATTACAACATTGTGTCTGTAGAAATTCTTGCACTTAAAGTATTTGCGTGCTAGTCGCATATTATTCTTGCACTTAAATTCTAATAGACCCCCTTATGACGATAGTAATATTTTCGAAAAAATCAAAGAGGTCTACAACATGTGCCTTGAGCCACTTGGAATTGAAGAGGATAGGTACTAAAATAATTATATTAAGTGGACATAAATAAAACTGTAAAGTACAGTACACAAATTAATTATTATTAATATTTGTAAACCCTTGAAAAGATAGTGAAATTGCAAGCCCTGAGGGTATATAAAACAGACACACTTTCTAGCTGTTCTAAGTTTCTGAACTTATTTCAGTTCACAATGAAAAGTCTTATATTATTCGCTGCCATTTTTGCAGCAGGTATATTGAAAAACTTTTAAGTTTGAGTGAAATGTATAACTAATTTTGTTTTCCAAAGTGTCTGCACTTCCTAGAGGCAATGATACTGAGCCTAAAGGTTGGTATGTTCCAGTTAAAGGCGGAAAGTTCCAATGGGTTTCGAGGGACGAGTACGAAAATGCACCAGTTCCGGAAATGAGAAAAAGTGCTGAAGTGAAATTCTATTTGTACACCAAGTCTAATCCTACAAGTCCCAAACAACTGTATTTGAATGATAAAGGAACTCTGTCAAGTTCCAACTTCCGTGGTTCCTTACCAACAAGGTAATATCAATTCAAGACTTTTTTTTATTTGAAATTGCATGGATTTTTAACCTTTGCAGAGTTATAATTCACGGATGGGAAAATGATTTCAAATCTGCCGTTAACACTGACATTCGTTCTGCCCTCCTCAATATTGGGTCGTTTAACGTTATCTGTGTCGATTGGAGTGACAAGTCTGTTTCGCTGAATTACGCTGGTTCTAAAAATGCTGTACCAGATGTAGGCCGACAAGTTGCTAATTTCCTTGACTTCCTTAGCGCTCAAGGTGGTATGTCTTTCAATAAGCTGACCATCATTGGACACAGTTTGGGAGCTCATGTTGCTGGATTTACTGGTAAACAAGTGACCAGAGGCAAAGTGAATACTATTATCGGTCTAGACCCTGCTTATCCCCTCTTCAGCTATTCGGATAGTTCGAAGAGGTTATCCAGCAGCGATGCTACATATGTGGAATCTATTCAAACTAGTGGAAGTTTGTTGGGCTTCTTGGAACCCATTGGCAAGGCTGCTTTCTATCCAAATGGAGGCAAATCGCAACCAGGATGTGGAATTGATTTAACCGGATCATGTGCTCACTCAAGGTCTTACCAATACTATGCCGAAGCAGTCCAAAGAAACAATTTCAAAAGTATCGGCTGCTCAGATTATAACGCTGCTGTTAAAAACAAGTGTGGAAATTCGTTCAGCAATATCAGAATGGGTACTGGCTATGGCAATTCTGGAGTTTTTTATGTTCCAATTAACAAAAAATCTCCATATGGAACGGGCTAAGTTTTCAAATTGATTGAATTAAATTGATAACGGACTTTCTTTTTCTAATAAAAAAGTGTATTTTTTTTTCTCTGATTTATGGTGAAACAATGTGAATAGGCACATTCCGTCGCACTATCAAGTTCAGGTATCAAGATTTTTTTTGAAGTAGGTACTATATCGTACGACTTTTTTTTATCTTTCTAGACAAAAAATGCGCATGATTTTTTCAGAAATAATGTAGTTCAAGTTGAGATATAAAAAGAAATGAACTAAATTTCTTATGGTCATTTGCAGAAGTTTTCTTATCTTGACTGAAAAAACGTGGTCGATAACTATTTTTTTTTTTTGTTATCAGAACACGCCTCTATTGTTCTTGTTTACACATAATAATAACTATTATGTATGTTTTTCTTTTCAAAATTGCTTACGCTTTATTTTATAAACAAATTGGACAAGGGAAAATACGAAAAAGCTCAAGACATCAATATTTTTGTTGACTTTTAATAAGTTGACTATGAATGGACAGCTGCCGGACAGAAATCATGATTGTAATCATGATTTCAATCATTGTTGAATTATTACGATTATGATTTATGAGACGCATTTTACTCCTTCAACAAAAATGATTGTTTTATTTTGAAGGGTTTGGAAATTCTAAAGTCACATAATACAAACAAAACAGTATTATAATTTGCAAGTAATTGGAACTTTGGAGATAAAATTAAGAATTCAAATAATTTGTTATTGATTGGTTTGAAATTCAATTAAAATGGGAAGTATTATTATTTTTTGACAGAGGCTAGACGAAGTTGATTAGTGGTACCATAATGGGTAATAAGTCCGTTGTGAACTTAGCAACTAATCAACACAATTAATATCGTGATAACATTGAAAAGAGTGCAATTTTATAGACTGCAATATTTTTGTTAAAATACAAGATTATCAAAAATTTTTCTGCGATAAAAAATGTTTACAGGAAGGTTAAAGAATTTGTTTATTGATATCGATTAAGGAGGCTTAATGTACTTAAACCAGTACATTTGGAGATTTTTTTTTATAAAAATATCTTCATTATTTCCTCCTATGACTCAAGGGCGAAAAAAAAATTTTTGATAATAACAGCTATCAAATTAACATTTTTGAGTGACAAAAGTCGTCCAACAATTAAAATATCAATTTTGTATGATTTTATCATATCATTATGGACATTTTTACTTGCGATATAGGTACTATAGGGCAAGTTTAGGATTCGTAAAAAAAATCGAACTCGAGATAACAATTTTACATGACATTACGATGATGGAGAATGCCAAAAAAGTGGGTCCGGCAATTCTGTCTGTCTGTCTGTCTGTCTGTCTGTCTGTGTGTCTGTCTCTATCTGGAGCTGCAGCCTAAACGAGTGAAGTGATTTTCTTCAAACTTGGTAGTTAGCAGTTTTTGGTGATTCCCTAGAGGGGAAATTGAAATTTTTTTTTATGACCAAAACTAACTGCCATATAACGGAAATAGAAAAGTTATTTTTTTTCAAAAACGGCTCTAACGATTTTGATTAAAATTTTTGTGTGTAATACTACACATAAGGGCCAACTTTTTAAATAAAAAAAATATTTTTTGTACCGTTATTAACGGTACCTGTCATAGAACGGTTTTTTTCGTTTCTGCACAGAGAAAAATAGACCACATAAAATAGAACAAAAACAATAAGATTTCTCTATGGTTTTCATCCAAGAAGGAAACCTTATTAAAACAATCGGGTTCTCCTTATTGTTTTAAAATCTGCAAAAAAATGAAAAAAACGATGACCAGGCTGGGAATCGAACTGGAGACTTCAAATCATTAGTCGCCCACCTTACCACCTGAACCAACCTGCCATGAAAATATTGATCACGATTTTTGTTCTAGTGCTAAGTTGCAAAAAAAATCAACTTTTCAGTCAAATTTTAATAAGATTTTCTCTATAAAAATAATAAGAAATCTCCTTAAAAAAACCTTATTAATCGGTGATTTTAATAAGATTTCCTTATGAAATGTATGGACGGTAAAACAATATGGCAATCTGTTAGTTTTTAGCGGGTCATATTTTTCTCTGTGTGAATATCTCGTACAAAATTAACCCGATTTAAATGAAAATTTTTATACAAAAGTGTGTAAGTAAAGATAATATTAAAATTTTAGAAAATTTTCAAAAAACGCATTTTTGGTTTTTTAAAAAATATTTCAAAATTTTTTTTTGAAAAATCAATTTTTTGAAAACGGATCAATGAAAAATTTTGAAATTTAGTTTTTATGTGTAAATTAATTATTTCTTCAAAATGGCATACCAACTTTTTTTTTGAAAAATGTTAAAAAAATTTTATATATAAAAAATTATTTTTTTAAAAAACGGCTCCTACAATTTTCAAAATTTTTTTTCTAAAAATACCTTTTTATACGAGAAATAAAATGGCATATTTGTTTTTTTTTTTAAGATATTTTAAAACGGAGTTTTATTAATTATAAAAACAGATTTAATTTTTTTATACTACTTATGAAATTTCTTCAAAATATATTGTTTTGATATTTATATTTATAGATAGTGTTAATTTTATAGGTATTTAAAAAATGTTAAATTGATATTGTTTTTTTTTTTTTTTTTTTTTTTTTGGTGCCCTAAATCCATATTTTGGAGTTGTTAGTATCCGAGTTAGTATCCCGAGTATTTTTTGAGTGTTGCAAAGTAAAATATTTTTTATTTTCTATCGTTTTGTTTAGAATATGGCACCTCCTGCTTCCAGTTAACGGGCGAGATAGATCTCCCTCTCTCATTGTTAAAAATGTGTATTTTGTCCTTCTATAAGGGTCTAACATCATGGTATAAAAAGACAAGGTATGATCATTAGAGCCGCCATCTTACAAAATGGGGTAATAAGGTTTTGACGTTTGGCATTTGGCAAAGTCAAAAGCAACAACAATTTCCAAGAGAAATTTGTTTACAACAACAATTTCAATGGGCTGGGCTGTCAAAACATTAAGTAGCCATAAGTTTTGACAGTTCTCGATACTGAGTTTTTTCTAATGATCATACCTTCTCTTTTTATACCATGGTCTAACATCACTTTGCGACAGCGTTACAGCTTGTAGAAAAAAAGGCGAAGTAGATTTGAATAAAGAATTGAAGTTGATTGAGAAAAACCGAAGTAGACTTCAAAATATCTTTTTTTTTTTTTTATAAAAATCTATCTTTAAAAAACAATTCTATTAAATTTATTTAAATTGAATAATTAAATTAGTAAAAACAACTAAAACCAAAAATTTGAATTCTTTCATATTCCATATTTTCGGTATGGTATTATTTCTATAGGTACATTATTTTATCACAATTTTTAATCAAATATTTGGTTTTCTGAAAAAAGAAGAAGATTTGGCTTATATTTTGATAATTTGAAGTAGTAGATAGAGATTTTAAAATTAGGTAAGTAGATTTCGATATTTTTGTAATGGTGCGAAGAAGGAAGTTTTTTTTTTTAAGTTTTTTTTTTTTTTTTTTTTGAAAAAAAAAGAAGTAGGTATGTATAACTTTCATTGATGTAAAGTGATACCACTGCTTGCGGTGCTTAATAATCGTATTCTCCGAGACACCTTTTTTCAAACCCAGATATATGTAGAGCTAATGATTTGCTATGTTGAAAATATGTATATTCAAAAAAGGATATTTTTTTTTATTTTTTTCAACACTATAATGAAAGCTCTTAATTTGTGGTTTTCTTTATCTGATTAAAATTATATATTTAAGTAAATGCAATTTTGATTTGAAGGTACTATAATGGTAATAAACAATTAATTACACGCAAAATTACTCTTCTTTAATAAAATGCATGAACTCATAAGAACTTGCTCTTAAAGCTGAGTTTCCTATTTGAAAAAAAAAAATCACAAAATTCATTCTTCGAAGAAAAATAAATCCACATTTTAAAAGCATTTGAGCTCCAATTACTCTCCAATTACGCTCTTTGATTACTTTTAAAAAGATTCATTTTGACAAATTTAAAACCAACTTTTAGAAAAAACTAGTTTTTTTTAAAAGTTTGTATGCTATTTTAAAGTAATTTAATAACTAATAGTCCGGTCAAATTAGACATTTGAGGTTACATAAATTCCCAGCAAGCTGAAAATTGGTAGGATTGTTGGAAATACCATCATAAATAAAATTTAAAAAGTCCTCTTCGATCCGAGTTGTGGAAAAAAATTTACGGGGGGTCAAAGGTCAAAAAAATGGGTTTTTCACGATTTTTAGCAAAACGAAAAGTCTTATCAAAAAATGTTCAATGCAAAAATTGTAGACCAGCTTATTATCTATAAAAAGTGTCATGACACTTTTTTTCCTCAGACCCACCGTTTTTGAGATATAACGATTCAAAAAGTTGAAGTTGAGTTGTAATCGTCATAATCAGGCATATTTTGAAAAAAAACTCCCAACAGAAAAGTTCCTGAAATTTTACTATCTTTTAGCTTGAATTTCGTTCTTCAATGGTTAAGAATATGGAGAAAGCAAAAAAAAAAAAGGAAATTTTCTCCATTTTTCCGATTGGGAGCCATTCTCCCGAAACAATTTCCCTGGGAATTTTTGTTTAGAATAGGTCTGAATATAAACAGGGTGTCCGATAGGGAATGGACAACCCTAAAATGGCTGATAGCTACACTTATGACTGTTCCAAAAACAGATATAAAAAAGTGCTATCGCAACCAGTTCATAAAATATTGACTTTTTTTCGTTCAGTGTATTTTAAATTTTATCATCTTGTGTTTTCGTTCACTACAACCACAAATGAATGAATTTTATTTATTTCTTTTTTTTATAATTTTTTACAATAATTGGCTGAGTACATATTAAGTTTAAAAACTTCATAGCTATTGCACATTTTTCTTAAAAAAAATTTGAAGTCTGTTTGTCGAGCAAAATGAAAAAAAAGTATTTTATGAAAAATTTTAAACTACTGTGGTACAAAATAAATCAAAGGAACCTAGGTGGCCACCTTTTTTAAAAATACTCTCAACTAAGAGGAATTTCAAAATGGTAAAAGGTTTGTCATACCTAGAGTTATAAGGAAGTTATCGGTACCATGAGTCTGGTCAAATAAGACTCAAAAAAAGGGGTGAGGTTACACAAATTCCCAGCAAGCTGAAATTTGGTAGAATTGTTGGAAACACCATCATAAATAAAACCTAAAAAGTCCTCATCGATCCGAGACCTGGAAAAAAATTACTCGGGGTCAAAGGTCAAAAAAACGATTTTTTCTCGATTTTCACCAAAACGGTAAGTATTATCAAAAAATTTTCAATGCGAAAATTGTAGACCAGCTTATTATCTATAAAAAGTGTCATGACACTTTTTTTGCTCAGACCCACCGTTTTTGAGATATAACGATTCAAAAATTTTGAGTTGTAATCGTCATAATCAGGTCTATGTTTTCTGGAGAAGGGATCCCAACTGAAAACTTCCCGAGATCTCAGTCTCTTTAAGCTTGAATTTTGTTCCCCCATGGTTAAGATTGGGAGCACTTCTTCCGAAACTATTTCCCCGGGAATTTTTGTTTAGAATAGAAATGTATACGTGCATCACGGTTTTACACCACTGAAGATGTAAGACAAGTAAAAATACACTAAGACCCCACATACGCGATTAGGCTCATACGCGATTAGGCTTATACGCCTATATTACCAAGTTCAGGTGTGGCTTGGTTATCAGCTAGACCCAAAAGACTGGGGTTGGAAGTTGGTCAACAATGCACTAGAACCTGTTCCAACATTATTCCCACCTGCACCGGAAAAAAAGCTGAACACAATTTTTTGCAACTGTAAAAAGGGATGTAGTGCTAAATGTGGTTGCAAAAAAGTTGGAATGTTTTGTTCTGTAGCATGCACAAATTGTCAAGACCGGTCGTGCTCCAATGTTGAATCACCAACAATTGAGGATTCATTTGACACCAACGAGGAGACAAGCGATGTGTCATTATTAACTTGCATCCAGGACCAAGAACAAGAAGAAGTTGAAGAGGAAGAGAACTATGACACAGATGGATAAATCTACCTATTTTTTTTTTTTTTTTATGAACCCCAATAAATCCGTGGAATAAGCCTACCGGGGAAACCACATTAAAAAAAACGCGCTAGGTACACTACCTCAAAGGTGGCGTGGAAACGTGTGCATAATTATGACGATTACAACTCAACTTCAACTTTTTGAATCGTTATATCTCAAAAACGGTGGGTCTGAGGAAAAAAAGTGTCATGACACTTTTTATAGATAATAAGCTGGTCTACAATTTTTGCATTGAAAATTTTTTGATAAGACTTTTCGTTTTGCTAAAAATCGTGAAAAACCCATTTTTTGACCTTTGACCCCCCGTAAATTTTTTTCCACAACTCGGATCGATGAGGACTTTTTAAATTTTATTTATGATGGTATTTCCAACAATCCTACCAATTTTCAGCTTGCTGGGAATTTATGTAACCTCACCCCCTTATTTTAGTCTAATTTGACCGGACTATAACACTTAAAACTTAAATATCAAAAAATTATCGAAAATTTGATATTTCAAACTAATTTTTTTTTTTATTTAAAAAAAAATGTTTTGAATAAAAAAAACTAAGTGTTAGATGATACATATAATTGCGCATACAGTTGTATCACTATTATTTATTATTTGCGATGTTTAATCATTAAACAAAACAAAATAAGAACAAGAGATGTTTTTGGTATAAGAGTTTGTTATTGTTGTTGGCTCTTTTTTTTCATTATTTCCCTGCGACGAATTTAGTAGTTAGATAATTTTATTATTATTATTTTATAAATAGTTGGACAAAAAAATGTGAGTGATTTGTTTTGACCAAAAAACGTGGAAATAACAAAAACTTTAATAAGAACATTGATATGATCAGATTGTGAATCTGAGGTTTGTTTTCTATAAATTTACTTTAGCGAAAAAGTTTTATTTGTGTTAAATGTTTAAAAAACGTTGGTATAACTTGTTATATGATTTCTTCTTTCTTTAGACATTAAAAATAAAAAAAATAGTAAAATGTTTAAAAGATTCATACATAAAAAAAAAAACAAAGAAATCATTAACCTCTAAGCGGAGCGCGAGGATAAGGAAATACCCAATGTTACGAAAGCAACATGTCAAAACTGACAGCTTGTTAATTAATATTTATCGATTTTGTCAGGAAATATATTGGTCTTAACAACAAGAGAAACCCAGTTTTAAACAATAAAAAGTACTAATCATCACAATAGAAAAAAAAACGAAAAAAATGATTAAAAAATTGATTACAATATAATTCTTTTTATGAA
Organism: Episyrphus balteatus; assembly: GCF_945859705.1. Lineage (NCBI taxonomy): Eukaryota > Metazoa > Arthropoda > Insecta > Diptera > Syrphidae > Episyrphus > Episyrphus balteatus. The sequence continues at coordinate 29,212,106 of NC_079134.1, read as the reverse complement.
TCAAAATTTCCAAGCTTGAATTATGTCAAATCAAAATTTATGACCCCATTTGGTGGTATGAATAATTTATTGGAGCAAATGGGTCATAACAACTTAGCTTCCTGCTACTGTTTTTGTAAACTTTTAAAGTTACAGCTTTAAGTACCTACCTGAAAATTTATGAGTATTTAGTCCGGTCAATTTAGACATCCGAGGTTACATTAATTCCCAGCAAGCTGAAAATTGGTAGGATTGTTGGAAACACCATCATAAATTAAATCTAAAAAGTCCTCATCGATCCGAGGTGTGGAAAAAAATTTACGGGGGGTCAAAGGTCAAAAAAATGGGTTTTTCACGATTTTAAGCAAAACGGTAAGTCTTATCAAAAAATTTTCAATGCAAGAATTGTAGACCAGATTATTATATATAAAAAGTGTCATGACACTTTTTTTCCTAAGACCCACCGTTTCTTAGGTACAACGATTCAAAAAGTTGAAGTTGAGTTGTAATCGTCCTAATCAGGCCTATTCTGAAAAAAAAACTCCTAACTGAAAAGTTCCTGAAATTTCATTATTTTTTTAGCTTGAATTTCGGTCTTCAATGGTTAAGAATATGGGGAAAGCAAAAAAAAATGGAAATTTTCGCCATTTTTCAAAATGGGGGCCCTTCTCCCGAAACCATTTCCTTGGGAATTTTTGTTTAGAATATGTCTGAATATATACAGGGTGTGCAATAGAGAATGGACAACCCTAAATTGGCTGATAGCTAGTTTTATGACTGTTCTAAAAACAGATAGAAAAATGTTCTATCGCAACCAGTTCATAAAATATTGGCTTTTTTTCGTTCAGTGTATTTTAAATTTTATCATCTTATGTTTTCGTTCACTACAACCACGAATGAATGAATTTTATTTATTTCTTTTTTTTATAATTTTCTACAATAATTGTATGAGTACATAAACGCTTTAAAAACTGCAAAGCTATTGCACATTTTCGTAAAAAAAATTTTGAAATCTGTTTTTTGATGCAAAATGTAAAAAAAGTATTTTATGAAAAATTTTAAACACCTGTGGTATAAAATAAATCTATGGAAACCTAAGTGGCCAACTTTCTTAAAAATATTCCCTTTAGACCAGAATATTTTTAAGAAAGTTGGCCACTTAGGTTTCCAAAGATTCCAAAAATTTTTTTTTTTTTTTTTCAGAATAGGCCTGATTAGGACGATTACAACTCAACTTCAACTTTTTGAATCGTTATACCTAAGAAACGGTGGGTCTTAGGAAAAAAAGTGTCATGACACTTTTTATATATAATGATCTGGTCTACAATTCTTGCATTAAAAATTTTTTGATAAGACTTACCGTTTTGCTTAAAATCGTGAAAAACCCATTTTTTTGACCTTTGACCCCCCGTAAATTTTTTTCCACACCTCGGATCGATGAGGACTTTTTAGATTTAATTTATGATGGTGTTTCCAACAATCCTACCAATTTTCAGCTTGCTGGGAATTAATGTAACCTGACCCCCTTATTTTAGTCTAATTTGACCGGACTAATTATATGTAAGTAAAAGCACCGGTACGGATATTAAAAATTTCTAAGTTCAAGTACCAGCGAACTTTGATGAAATTTAAAGAAAAAATAATTTTTTTTATATTTTCGTTATCTTGTTTTGTTAAACAAAAATCTATTAATTAAAAAAAAAAAAACATTTTAATGCATTTTTTTAAATACTTTCCTTATCTTATTTTATAAAAGATATTCAAATTGAAATATTACCTGAACTCCATATCAAATAATTGAATTTCAAAATTTTCGATGATAAATAAATGAATAAATTGTCGTGATTTCGATAAGTTTTTTTTGCTATACCTTTTATTTATTTACCTAATATTGATAATCGTATAACATTAAATTGGTTCGTGTGACCGTTTTTTTTTGTATTAATTCAAATCTATAGGTAGCAACTTGGATGATCTCCTTATCAAAAAATCTTTGGCAGTGATAAATAAAATAATTTTAATGTTATTAGTACATATTGAAAAATGATTAAGTGCATTCCCTGACCTTCGATACAAATTATTGGCAAGCATCCATTTTTCATCTAGGAAAATCAAGTCTTCTCTAGATAAGATATGTATGTAAATATGAGAAAATTATATCTTAAGTCTTAGCTGTATTAAAAGCTTAGATACTTAAATACTCTCTCATATTCATGCCAAATTTTGAACTGAAAATACTAAAATTTATAAGAATTTTTATTGGCTTAACTGTGTGTTTAAACTATCAAAAGTTATTCTGGGTAGATAGCATTTTGGGTCAAGGCTTAAAGATTTTATGATTTTGTCATATCAGTTGTTGTTACCTACCAAATAAATTTGCAAATAAATTTTTGGTAAAAAATACACTCCGGAAATGAGTTTGTTTTGTTAATTCTTGGTATTTTTTTTTTCAAATATAAGTACTTTTTATAAGTATTATAATGCATATATATTTAGGGGAAGTGGGGGCAAGACCGCCTATGGGGGCAGGACGGTTTTCGTACTATGTTGTATGAAAAAAAGTAAAATTGGCAACACTTGCAATATAAAATAAGTGCCCTTTGGTACGATCGATCACTTCTGTAAGTTTTAGCAATTTCGGTTAAGACCCTGAAGAGTTACGGTAAATTTTGTGATTTTTCATCAAATTCTTATAGTTCATGTGAAAAGTCAGTTGTATTTTTGACACTGAAATAATTAAAATTTTTAACTTTTCATTTTTTTATCATGGTAAAGTAAATATTAAAAAGTATTTTCTGCGAATGAAGGAGTCATAAAGATAAATTTCAAAAAATAATACAGAATATCAAATATGATATGACTGGGACAAGACAAGTTAAATCTTCAAAAAATCTAAGCAACAGGCTACAAACAATACTGTAATTGATGATTCTGATGAAGAGGACTTTGTAGATTGTATTTGTTAATTCTATCTGCAACTGTTTTCTAAATCCTATCCAAAGTATTGTTGGATTAAATGCAAAATGTATAAAAAAATTTTTCCAAAAAGCTTCTGCTGGAGTGAGAACTAATGAAAATATAGCATAACTGTGTTATTATTACAAATAGGCTGCATTTAAAACAATAGAAACGGTCATTCTACCAACAAAATTTGATAGGACGGTCTTTTGTTTGATGTTTTTTTCAAAACGTATTATCTTTTGTTCAGTGTTTTTTTTTATATTGAGAGTTTCTGCAAAAAACATTAAACTTAATGAATAAAAACTTTATTCTATTTAAAAGGTTTTTATTGGTTTTTAAGACAGTCAAACACTAAGTGGGCGGTCTTGCCCCCACTTCCTCTACTTTTTCCCAGAATTTTAATAAATTGTTTGAAATATATTATAACACATATACATATATTTATACAAACTTACAAGCAAAACTGACGGTCCGTTTTTTTTCACGATTTATTGCACGTGAAGAGGCAGATTACCATTAATTTGAACTGGCTTTGCCATTGATTCTCCCCTCTGGGCAAAATTTTTTTTCGCTTCGCGTTTGGGTTGGACAAATTAAATAGATTCTCATGTGAGCAAAAGTTTTTCCGTTTCACCCTGTTATCAACTCAAAAACAATACACATCAAAAATATTTTCAAAAAGACTTTCACTTTCCATGATCTTATTTTGTCACGATGCAATTTCGACTAACCATTAAGTTTGCAAACTTCTTTTTAAAGTCTAAACTTTTTTAGTATCGAAGTGATTTGAAACAAGATGAAACGAAAAAGCGACACGAAAAATCAATTGATCATAACTCCTTTGTTTTAATAGATAGCTGAATGAAATACAGTAGATAGATAATAATAGAATAAACTATAATTGTACAAAATTTCAATCAATTTCATATTCCAAATTCTGAGATAAGGGTGAAAAGATGTTCTTTTTCTAAACACGTTATATCTTTTGATTTAGGGCACATAAAAATGTTATTTAACTTTAATACCCATGCTGATAAATATGTCCTTTCATTTGATATACTACACATTGCTTTACGTTCTCTACAAGTTACACAATCTCAAATTGAAAAATACTTCAAAACACCTATGGAGATCTGTTGCCGATGACCAGCCAGCAGTAGAGGAAGTACCGTAATCTCAGTTTGAAATTTCGACATGGTTGGCTTTAAAATATTCTTACTTTTTTTGTAGGTATGGTAGAAATATGATTGAAGCGTCATATTAAAGGTGAAATAATAATGATATAAAATTTATTATAGGTTGTCATTTAAAAAATGGATTTAATGGAGTTAGAAGGGAAAAGAGATTGATTGTTTTGCTTTTTTTTATGAAAACTAATTGGGTTAAACATATTCTAAATTTTTTGTAGATGTTGTATAAACATGGTCGATATTAATATTTTGAGATGAAACAATAAGCTTTCAGATGGTATAAAATTTATTGTAGGTTGTCATATAAAAAAAGTGATGGAATAAAAAAAAATTATATTTTTCGATTTTTTTTTGCAAGAAAAATTATTTTTAAGGTTTCACTTCAACCACGTGTAAATTGCACACATGATTTTTTTTATATTTTTGTTTTTCAACATCTTGTAATTATTGTACTTTGCATTGGAAGTAAATGAAGACCGGTTCTACTATTTCGGTTCTACTATTTCATCACCAGTGGTCATATTTACTTGTCTCTTTAGGTATACGCAAAATTAAAAAAAAAAAAAAAATACATGTGGGAAATGAGTCCTGATTCCTGAAATTGTTTTTTTGGGACTTATGTCTCAGTAGTGAGGGACATACCTACACTGAGGGAAAAGCCACCATAAAACCACGTAAAATCAATGAAAACAACATTGATTTAACTATTATTCGGAATGATTTTGCGTTGAAGATGAACATTTTAAAATCAACGTAGAAAAAAGGTTAATTTTTGATGGTTTCGTATTTTAAAGTCGCATAAATCAAAGTATTCATCTTTGAAACAACGATGTTTCAACTTCAATTTATTTTTTCAATCAGTGTCAGTTCCGAATTGGATTCAAGTAAAGTGGGACATAAATTCCGAAACAAAATCGGGACTTATGCCCCTGAGCGTTTTTATTTACACTAAAAAGTACTTTTAAGAAAAATCACACTTATTTGATTACTTTCGTTATTCGTTATTAAATCGTTGTTGAAAATAATTTCTCTTTTAATTTTTTTGAATGTTTACTAGGTTCCCATTAGAGAGTGGAATTCAATTCCATCTGAATGGTAAAGAAAACCACTTTACTAAAGTGGATTTCGTTCCCACTGAATGAGAACGAAGTCCCTCAGTGAACTTAGTTCCCGTGGACTTAGTTCCCTGCACCGTATCATTATGTGTTATGATATTGTTTCATCACTTGTACTGTGAAATGCAATACTCCTGAACCTATCTGCTCTTCCAGATGGAATCAAAACTAGTCCAATATCTCTCTCAAAATTATTCATTAATAACTTGAATATGTTCACAATTGACAATTTTTGTTTTAATGCTTAGTCAGCTCGATAGTTTTAATACATAATCTTAAAATCACATATTTCTATTTGCTCTTTATTTGTTCAAAAAACTTTAAATCAGAGTGTTATTTATTAGTCATATAAAAAGCTTTAATATTCTAAAGTTAAATAATGGCACAAAAATTTATTAGTAGAATTATTTATCTTTTTGACAAGTTGATAAAAAAAAAAACATAAAACTATTTAACAATAGTTTTGTTGACACTTAAAATATAAAATAAAATAAAATGCACGACTGGGTCGCACGTACTTGCTCTTGTAGTTCAAAGTATCTTTATCTTAAATATCTATTGGAAATCCAAAAAATTGTGATTTTTTTTTAGTGATTTTTGATAGACTGTATCTCAGTAAAAAATGATCGTATCATGACAAAACAAAAAGCATGTGAAAGCTACATTCGTCTAGTTTTGGGATTTAAAAACTAAATATTTTATTTCTAACTAGATCTGGAATTATTCAAATACCAAAATTTTTCAAATTTGTTTTGTTTTTACTTTTCTCTAAAAAAATTGGGAACATTTTTTGCGAAAAAATGATTATCATTTTTAGAAAGGCTATTTATCTTTTTGTTTCAAACTTCTACGATTTTTTTTAGACTGCAAACCAAAAACCATAGTTTTGACTTTGACTATCAATATCTCAACAACGGATCACCTTACAGAGAATTTAAGGATACAATTGAAAACTTCATTTAATTCTCTACAAATAAATTAAGTTTACTTTGTTAAAAAAAAATGTTTTCTTACATTTGAGATCATTTTAGAAAAGCTATCAAAATAGGCCTTTTTACGGTTTCTGAGAAAATGTGCCGCTATTTTATAACTATGGTTGATTATGAGCAAAATTAAATTCGTTTGAGTTTATTTCAACATTTTATTAAAACATACCGTTTAAATTTTAGATAAACCAAAGAAAATTAAAAGTTTTCAAAAAAAAGTTAAATTTATACCGTTTTCTGATATTTTAGCTTTTTTTTTTTGAAAATTTTTGATTTTTCTTTATTTTTTGGTTTATCAGTGATGTCTACATAGACCTCTTATAATGTAAACCACTTTATTTTACAAAAAAAAGCAGTTAAATTAGAAACGGTAATACCAGAAGCCAATTTCAAGTGCTGTTTGAGTGAAACGCATTGCTACACTCAAGAAGCTCTTACAGGAGAATGGGTCTATATGGGTCATTTGTTTTCACACCATAAATAGTATATATCATAAGCTATAAATTAATACTAAAATGAACGTGGAGCATCGCACAGTGGATCGACTAGTACAAAATTCCTGTCATGGGGTGATTTTTTTTTATTAGTTTATTGTACGAAATTTTTTTTGGATTGCACAGATAATTGTCCCTTCTGTCATAATCCACAAGTTTTTTTTTATCAAAATGTTTTGGTTCCCAAGATACAGAGGGTCAAGTGGGGACTATTTCACAAGAAAAAAAATGATGGTTTTATTAGTAATTTTCATACTCTTATATCTAGCTCATTTTTTAAGATATCTTCTCGAAGTAAATTTTTTCCATAAGATAATGATATCTTAAATATATTTTTAGGACAAAAATTACAAAATTATATTTCTAAATAATTCTAAAACCCGTTTTTCTATAACCCTTTTTAAAAATTTCACTTAACTTTGAAAAGGCTTTTAAAAAAATGCTTACATATGCAAGCTTTCTAAGTAGTCTAGAATGAAAGCTTAATATTTTGTGTGTAATATTTTTAAGCTTTTGGATCCGACCGAATCCGACCCCGTTTTTTGGAGCACCATCTTTGTAAATTTAACCCTTAAGGTAGTATTTTTTCTAACCTGCAAGGGGGAGACTTGGTGTTATTTGTAGTTAAAAGTAGCATGGGGTAGTTAAAAGCAAGAATGTAACTACTGGTTACATTTGCGCCTTTTGAATTTTTATTTCAAGTTTTTTTCTTCAAAATTATTTTCTAGTTTTAATTAATTGACTTTATTTAATTTTGACTTTCGCTATTGACTTTGTAGACTTATAAACATTTTCGTTTCGCTTTAGCAGCGTACTAAGTAAGCTTAAAATAAGAAAAAAACAAATTGGTGGTTTCGAACTAAAATTTGCCTTACAAAAAAATTGATATTTTAATTATTTCTCGTTTCGAAAAATTTAAACTTATGTAGGTTAGATTACTACTAATCCAGTTTTTATGTTTTAAAAATTGCTTTAAAAAATAGGTACATAATACAATTTCATTCATTTTTAATCTATTTTTTATTCATAAGATTTTTTTTTGCAAGTTATCAGTATTTTAAAAGACTGTTAAACAAAGTAAACGCTTTTTTTTAATTAATTAATGAGACAACAATGTAAATTAATAATTTTCTGCGTAGTAAAATAAGGATTTGGTAATTTTTGTATGCTAACTGATATTTTAGGTAAAAAAAAATTAAAGAACTAAAAAGTTTTTGTAATTTTTTTTACTGAATTCAATGCTGTGAATTTCAAGAAGCAATATAGCGAAAACCGCTTTAAAATCCGTTCATTAGATCAGAAATTACAGCCCCATGACCACTATTTCACAGTTTCGATCCACAATGCATCGTGGAGCCTTTTTTTTATAGGCCTACAAAGAGTAAAAACTATTCGCTCTAGAGGTTTCTTCATATAATATTCTGGTTTTTCTGATTCAAAAGCAAATTCAACAAACGGTAAATGTAGACTTAAGGAAAAATATACTATTAACAACACTACATACTTTTTTTTTTTTAAAGCTCTATTCTTAAAAAAAAATTGTCAAAAGTTGTAGAAAAAAAGAACGAAATTTCCAAAATTTTAAAGAATCTAGTTTGAGCTAAGTATACTCGCGACCCAGGCTATGCAAAAAATTAAAATTGATTGCATTCTGTATTTAAATATATTTTTAATCAAAAAACCAAATCAAAAAAATTGAAAAAATTGTTTCAATTTTTTGGGTTTTTTCCATCTGGGAATCACTGTGCGACGGACGGCATGACGAAAACCACTTTTTTGATCTTCTCCATCATCGTAATGTTGGTTTTGATTAAAACCTCGAATTTTTTTTTCTACACGAAACCAATACTTGCCCTGTAGAGCAAGTAAAAATCAAATATCTTTATTAAAATCAATAGTTTATAAAAATGAACATACTTTTAAGATCAAGAAAAACTTTTTCAAATCAAATAATTACAGTCATGTCAAATGCAAGTGATTTTGTACATCAGTCCTCTTATCCATATAATAATAATAATTACACATATTAATCACATTTTAAGCCAACGATAAGCTCATTTTATTATCAGTCTTTGAAGTTTATTTATTTCTATGAATCGATAAGAAAATAATTATTTTATTAAGATAGTTAAAAAAATAAAGCAAAAAGCTTTTTTTTCGATTAAATTCTTACCTTACACAAAAATAAAAGAAAACAATCAAAATAAAAGCTTTTTTATAGGATTAACTTCTTATCTATAAGAATACAAAATTTTTGAGCAATAAAAAAAAATGCAATCAATAACCGATAAGAATCATTTGATTTGACTTTAAAAAAATTTTATTTGAGGCATACATAAATAATCCTATCATAAAAAATTCGCCAATTCTTTATTTGTGATAAGGATGTGATTTGTGACAGGTTGATAAAATGATGGATTATAGGAAAAAGTAGCCCAATGTAAGAGCCATTGCGAGTGTATAAAAGCCGATTGAGCCAAATGAATCAAAATCAAAAGCAATTAGAGCCCAACTAAAGTAAGGCACTTTCTGAGTAAAAAAAATAAATTAAAAAAAAAAATAATAATGAAGTCTTTTGCGTTAGCACTTCTAAGCCTTACAGCAGGTAAACAAATATCAAAGTTTGAAGTTTTTTGAATTTTTTAACATTTTCTTATTTTTTTTGAAGTTGTGGCACTTCCTTTGGAAAAAAGTCTAAAGGATGAATCATCTGAAGATGGTTGGTTAGTACCTCAACTTGATGGATCAATTAAATGGATGACAAGAGAACAAGCTGATATGGATATTCGACATGATGAGAGGGCACGCAAGGCTAAACCAGTTAAAGTTGAATTTTATCTATATACCAGAAATAATCCCGATGAACCTGATCAACTTCTATTAGACGATGTTGATAGCTTGAAAAATTCCAATTTTAACAAGAAACATCCAACAAGGTAAGACAATGTTTTGAAAGTTGAAGTTTATTGTTTTTAGTGACGCGAAATTTCTAGAAATAGACTAGTTAAAAATGTTTCTAACAAAGATATAGATTAGATATAGCTAATTAAAACACTTAAACCAATTTAATCAGATCACTTATGTAATCTGATATTTAACTTTTGTTTATTTGTGTACCTTAAAATAAACTTAGCGAAATAATTCCTTTGATAAAAAGATAAAAGGCTCTTAATGTGTGATTTGTTATCCAAAAAAAAAATTTAAAATCATATGAATTTTTTTTTCGCTGAGTTGATACACACTGAGCGAAATAACTTTTCTTCAAAATTCAATGAAAATTGCTTAATCTTGACTAAACAATTAACAAACAACTGTTTTTTTTTAGCATTTTCTGATTATTCACTTATTTCTCTGGTAGTTTTTAATTTCGCTAAGATGATAATATCATAGCGAAACTACTTCATAGCATAAACTATTCCATAGTTTTACTTAGTAGTAACCAATAAATTGGCAATTTATTTAAATATATTTCACGAAAATCCAATACATTTTTTCCTGAAAGTTGTTTCGCTCAGTTTAAGTGAAGCAAGTGAAACTGTTTTATTTGTTTGACAAACTGAACTTAATCGAAATGCAATGGAATTATATTATAATTACTGTAATAATTAATTAAATGACACACATTTTTGCTTATAAAATAACTGAGCGAAATGATTTTTGACAAAAAGTTAATGAAATAAATTAACTTCATACTGCGATCAGATATAAAGCAGCACCCTTGTATTGAAGACTTTTTAAATTTACCAATAAAGAGAACCAAAAAATGTTTCAGCTCAGCTGACTTTAACTGAGCGAAATTGTTCTCCAGCAAAAGAATTAAAAAAATTAAACGCAATTATTAATTTATTGGTACCTTACTAATGCTAAGAAAAAAACTACTTCTATGTAACTTTTTAAAAGCTTCAACCGATAACTTAGCGAAATTATTTCCTCACAGAAAACGAATTTATTAGTATTAGAAAATTCTCTTTAAAAGAAACTTATTATTTGTTTAGTTTAAGTTGCTTCCATTCAATGCATTTATTCTAAAATTTGTTTCGCTCAGTTGAGTAAACTTAGCGAAACTTTATATTGAAATAGAAAATAATGCAAATGATTGATGGAAACTTGAATTAGTGTTTTAGTAACAGTTACTAATTTAAAATATTTTATATTTAGCGAAATAATTTTCTTTCCAAAAATACTTGTTAACTTGAACTGAGGGAATAAACCTTTTTTAAGTTTATAAAACTCTTATTTATTTATCTGAAAGTATTTTTTTCGCTAAGTTACTGATAACTAAGCGAAACATTTCTAATAAGTATTCATTTACCTCTTGCTATGACTTGGGGTTTGCCAAATTGTGTAACGTTTTGTATTTGTATATCTTAGCTTTTTCAATTTTTCGCTCAGTTTCCTTAATTTTGTTTCGATTGAAATTGAAACCATTGTTTCGTTGCTTATTTAACACAAAACGTTTTTTCTCTTCAGATTCATCATTCATGGTTGGCAAAATGATTACAAATCTGATGTGAATACAATAACCCGTGATGCTCTCTTAACAACTGGCGACTACAATGTCATCTCCGTCAACTGGAGTAACAAAGCAAACAAACTAAATTATGCAACTTCAGCCAAATACGTTCCAGATGTTGGAAAAATTGTAGCTCAAATGATTGATTTCCTCGTAACCAAAGGAAAAATGTCAATGAAAACTTTGAACGTTTTTGGTCACAGTTTGGGTGCTCATGCTGCTGGATATGCTGGCAAACATGTTACCGAAGGTGAAATTCCCATAATAATCGCCTTCGATCCTGCATTGCCATTATTCAAATATGAAAATTGTGATGAACGTTTATGTGACACTGATGCTGCTTATGTTGAATCAATTCAAACAAATGGAGGTTTATTGGGATTCCTAATGCCAATTGGTAAGGCTGCTTTCTATCCAAATGGTGGTAAATCACAACCAGGATGTGGTCTTGATTTGGCTGGAACTTGTGCACATTCAAGATCATACATTTACTATGCTGAAGCTATTAAGGAGCAATACTTTTTGAGTTTGAAATGTGAAAATTGGGAGACAGCTGTTAAGAAGGCTTGTCCAGAAGATAATGGTGTAGCGTTATTGGGTAATCCTAAAAATTACAAATATGCAAGTGGATCGTTTTTCACGCCAGTTAATAAGAAGGCTCCTTATGGAAGGAAGTAGGGAAGAGAGTTATTATGATGTGATATTGTTTAGTAGATGACTAGTTTGAATTTATAATTTGAACACAAATGTTTATTATAAGGAAAGTATTTTAAGTTTAAGTTGTTAAAATGTAATTGGTTGAATGAAATTGTTTTAAATTTTATTTCAATAAAAAATTATCTAATTGAATGTTTTATTTTATTAATGAAAAATAACCAGAATCCTATTTTGCCAAAAAGGAACCGAAAAAAAACACGTGGTATGGCTTGGTGTGAGCTTGTTTCTGAACGTTAGGAGGCTACATATTATACATATCATACACAGTGATGAAGATTCAAATGTGATGAAAATTCTAATGATTTAAAGCTAGAACTACATCGAAACACAAAGTCAAAAAAAGTGTAAAAATTAAACAGAAGTACAAAATAACAAAAACAATTTTATTGGTGTCACATTTAAAAATTTAAATTATTTGAAAAATTAGAAACTTTTTTGTACTTTTTTCACTTTGTGTTTCTATGTAGTTCAGGCTTTAGGAAGCATATAAACTCAAATGTTATTCCAAACTAATGACTGTGCGAATTAATTTTCAAAGAGTATGAGAAGGGATACTGAAGCAACGCGTCCTAGCCAACAAAGTTATCGTGGCGTACCACAGGGCTATCTTTTATCGCCGACTCTCTTTCTCTTATTTATAAATAATTCTTTAACTGAATTTATTCATTCAAAATATTCAGGCCTAAATACGTATTTCAACACAGTTTTTAGTTTAAGAAGATTATTAAACCTTTTAAACCTGGGAATTAGCATTAAAACAACAATAGTCCATTAATCTGGAATTTGAATTGAAGCAGAATTTACAGAAGACATATTAAAAGCGGTTAAGAAAAAGGAATAGCGGAAGAGAAAACATCAATTTCTGACTCTGTGAATTTTAGTGATCCATTAACTCAACAAGAGAAAACTAAAGATTCGATAAAAGCAAAACCAAAGAATATAATGAGTCAATTAGAATAAACTGTCATAACTCATAAGAGTATGAGGTAATTCAATTATCCTCAACTTCAAAAGTTTTCTACCTTAACCACATTTAGATGGTAACTTTATCCAAAAAATTCTGCAAAAAAGTATAGCACAGCTCATTTTACACATTTACAAAGTTTAACCTTGACCTGATTTAAACATTTCTCTTCTGTTTCGATTAAAAACGCTATAAGTAAAAAAAATAAACATTTCTGCAAAAATAGTTTTGATTAGTTAACATTTTTCATTTTTCCTATCATAAAATTTCATGACTTGATAGAGACAAGATTCATTTTGAAATAAATTAAATATTTACTTTATTCTCTGAAGTAACATTGCCCCGAACAACATCGCAAAGTTTTTACTGGTTTAAGAGCCGATTTTTCAATCTTCTAATAAACAGTCAGTTGACTGTTCGACGAATAAAGTTATTAGGCTCATAAACAATCAGATAACAAAATTGAATTTCTAATCAAGAATAATCTATTCTACAGAATAACAAAAAATGTCAAATTCAAAAAATATTCAAAATTAAACGTCATTTGTATTCATAATTATTTTTGTTTTCCTGTGTTCCCTTTTACTTTTTAAACGCATTGGTCTTTAAATTTGTGAAATAAGTATAATTTATAATCTCAAAGAAATCCATTTTATCAACATTTTCTTCAAAACAGCTTTGAAAATTGACACACTATTTTTGTTGAGATTATTCCTTAGAATAATTTTTATTCGTCTCTGAAAAAAGCAGATAGTTTTATTCCTCTAATAAATGTTTTATTCCTAGAATAATAGTCCGGTCAAATTAGACTAAAATAAGGGGATGAGGTTACATTAATTCCCAGCCAACTGAAAATTGGTAGGATTGTTGGAAACACCATCATAAATTAAATCTAAAAAGTCCTCATAGATCCGAGGCCTGCAAAAAAATTACGGGGGGTCAAAGGTCACAAAAACTAGTTTTTTACGTGCACCAAATTGAATCGAAATCGTTAAAACGGGAATATTAAAAAAATAAAAAGATGAGTCTTGTCAAAAACCATCTCTACCAAGTTTCAAGCAAATTCAAACATCCTTTTAGACCCGTATAGCAAAAAAGTAACACATTATTCCCATTTAGATTTGCGAAAAAGGCATCCCTAAATTCATGCTCATGTTAATGGGGAATAAAATTTATATTGCGTTTTTTTTTTTTGACTTAAATCATATTTTCCCGTGTTGTCTTCTTATGTACATATGCGAAATTTAATTTTCCGTCTCTTAGTAATATCTCGCTCAGTTACTAAAAACTCAAAAAAACAGCTTTTTGGGTTGGTTGAATGATAAAACTGGCAAACTTTCTGTGAAATCAACAATCAGCAAAACTATTGCACTTACCAATTGGTTCTATGCATAATGTCTCACTTAATAGTCTATAAGAATGTATTAAATAAGATACTCTTAATTCTAAACTATGTATTTTTCTTAAAATTGTATTTCTTTGAAATTGTATGTTGCTCAAATTAATAAGAGACATCTAATGCTTTATATTTGCCTTTTAATGTTTTTTTTTTTCTCGAAGAATTTATCAGTATTTTTTTATATTCTGTGAACTTACCTATTCGATTATTAAGTCTTGAACTTTTCTGAATCGTGATAAACCTAAAGATTTGCGGAAAATTCGTCGAAAACAATTCATCGAATTACAATTCATCGAACACAATTGATCGAAAAAACAATTCACCGAACAACAATTCCTCGAATGACAATTCGTCGAATAACAATTCATCGAATAACAATTTATCGAATGACAATTCATCGAATGACAAATTCATCGAATAAATTATTAAAAATCATTGTTTGCCACCACAATGGCGTGCCATACCTTTTTGTAAAGCTAGTAACTTTCTCTTTTAATATGCATTTAAATAAAAATGTTTTAGGGAATTTAAAAAAAATTTCAAAATTTTTTTAAGTCCTAAATGTGAAAAATTTTTCTAAGTCCTGAAATATGAAAAATTATTCTAAGTCCTGAAAAAAAATTTCTTAGTTCAAAAATATGAAAAAAATTTCTATTTCATATTTCACGACTTAATAAAATTTTTCACATAATTAGGACTTAGAATATTTTTTTTTTATATTTTGGACTTAGAAATATTTTCAAAAATTTTATTTTGAAAAAAAAAAAAAATTCTTAAAACATTTTTATTTAAATGCAAAATAAAAGTAAAAGTTACTCGCTTTACAAAAATATATATTCTAAGTCCTAATATGTGAAAAATTTTATTAAGCGAAATTTTTTTCATATTTTTTGACTAAGAAATTTTTTTTCAGGACTTAGAACAATTTTTCATATTTCAGGACTTAGAAATTTTTTTCAAATTTAGGACTTAAAAAAATTTTGAAATTTTCTTTAAATTCCCTAAAACATTTTTATTTAAATGCATATTAAAAGAGAAAGTTACTAGCTTTACAAAAAGGTATGGCACGCCATTGTGGTGGCAAACAATGATTTTTAATAATCTATTCGATGAATTTGTCATTCGATGAATTGTCATTCGATAAATTGTTATTCGATGAATTGTTATTCAAGGAATTGTTGTTCGGTGAATTGTTTTTTCGATCAATTGTGTTCGCTGAATTGTAATTCGAAGAATTGTTTTCGATAAATTTTCCGGTGACCAAACCTAAATCGTTCAATCTTTTAAAACTTGTATTAAAATTTTGTTTTAAGTAGTTTTAGGTATTATTTTTTTAATTTTCACCTGATACCATTTTTTAATTAGGTTTATTTAATTAAATGTTTAATCTCTTAATATAAATATACATTACATAATTTTTTTTAATCTTTATCTTAGATTGCCAGTTAATCGTTTTTCAATCCCTTTTTCCACCAATTATTTGGTATATATAAAAAGGCAGTGCCAGATAACAGGACTACTGGACAGACCTTACAATTATTATTCTTATACGGTAAGCATACCCAAAAAAGAATCTGAATAAATGTTTGTTTATGCATTTTTTAAAATTTATTTTACTCTTGTTTATAAATTGGCAAACCAAGATTATACGGAATATATTACTCTTGTTATTATGTATTATATTTAGTAAGCAAACTATATGGTGACTTTTTATCTACTGGAGAATAAAATGTACCATCCAATTTCATATAATTATATGCATGACTAAATCCTGCCATTGTTCCTTGACCACCTGCCAGGCAATTCTTCTTTACAGCAGTTTTCCAATCGTCACACTTCAGACCCAAAAAATTCTGTCTTATTGACTCGGCATAATAAATATAAGCTCTCGAATGTGAACACGTTCCACTCATATCAAGTCCACATCCTGGTTGAGTCTTGCCTCCATTTGGATAAAATGCCACCTGACCAATTGGCTGTATGAATCCCAATAGTTTTCCATTTGTATGAATTGATTCAACGTACATTGCATCCGTACTGCATAAGCGTTCATCACATTTGTCATACTTGAACAGAGGAAATGCAGTATCCAAGCCAATGATGGTGTGAATTTGTTCTCCTTCAATCGTTTTACCAGCAAATCCAGCTACATGAGCTCCCAAACTATGACCAATGACTATCAAATCCTCATTTTTCACATTTCCTTCATCGCGAAGGAATTCAATCAAATGAGCAACTCTCTGACCGATTTCAGAAACTGCTCCTGCAGCGGATACATAATTATAACGATCGGCTTTGTCACTCCAATCCACAGAAATCACATTGTATTCACCCATGCTGAATAAAGCTTCACGGATTTCTGTGTTAACATCGGATTTATAGTTATTTTGCCAGCCATGAATGATAATTCTAGAAATGAAGGACATTAATTAGGACTTCAAGGCAAAATGAAATGATCCTTAAAACATACCTTGTTGGATTCTCACTATTAAAAGATGACATTTTCAAATTTGCACTATCTCCAATATATATTTGATGTCCTTCATTGGGGAATTCTGCAGTGTACAAATAAAATTCGACTTTAGCTTCCTTAGACTTTTTTCGAGACATAAGTTGAGCTCGTGCTTGTATTTGAGCTTCTTCTTCGGTCATCCATTTTAGTGAGCCATCTTTTTGTGGAACAAACCATCCATCTTCAGGTACATCATCTTCTAGGCTATCCTCGACTTCATTTATTGGAAGAGCAAAAACTGTTTAACAA
Source organism: Episyrphus balteatus (assembly GCF_945859705.1). Classification (NCBI taxonomy): domain Eukaryota; kingdom Metazoa; phylum Arthropoda; class Insecta; order Diptera; family Syrphidae; genus Episyrphus; species Episyrphus balteatus. Next base: position 29,195,027 of record NC_079134.1, on the reverse strand, counting down.
AACAAAAACAAAAAAAAAAAAATCAAAATTCAGTACAAATTTTCTATTCCTTGAAAAAATCAAACCTTACCCAAAGTTAAACTCAAAAGAACAATTAAAAACTTCTTCATATCAATTTTTTTTTCAATAATAAAAATATTTTTTCGATGTTCCAAGTATTTATATCCCGTCAATATCTATCATGATGATACAAAAATCTTATAAATTAATTGAATCTTGTCTTATCATATCATTAATTTCCTATAATGATATTATTGATATGATAGAATAAATCTTTACAACGTGTTGAGTGTAAATTCGAAGTCAACAAAAAAACATTAGGTACAATTTGGATAATCTGATAAAGGTACTCATAATGATTTGTTTTGTTTCTTTTTTTCAACACATGAACTTTTTAGCTTGAAGCTTATGTTTTGTTTTTTGCGAGTGCCGATGACTCCACATGAATTTTATCAGTGATAAAATTCAGTAGATGATGGGTAAAATTTTGTCTAATAAAAGGGTTAAAGTGCAGAAACCTATATTGAGCACTTTATCAAATCCATTCATAAGTAGTTTTTATCTTATATTTAAACAAATTAAGAAACTATCGATTAAAAACTATTCGAATGAAAAAACTATCGAATAAAAAAAGTTATTTAAATGAAAATAGTAACTTAATGAACTTTCGAACTAATTTTGCAACTATCGAGTAATCCGATAGTTTTTTTTTGATACCTAGTTCTCATCACTAATTTTGGAGATATCGATTATTCTCTTGCATTATTAAAAAAAAAAAGATAACCGCTATAACATTATTTACATTTTGGATTGATTATATTTATCAAAACTTACTAAGAAAACATTCTGCGGTATACTTGTCTTAAGCAGCATATAGTACAAAATATGTGTTTTTTTAGAGTACCTACTTTGTACACATATTTTGATGGTTTGTCTTGAGTTTGTTGTCATTTCTATAATAATAGTTATATGAGTATATATTTATTAAATGATTATATTATTTGCTCATTAAAATTTTTGTTCAAATGTGATATATGTAACCATTGTATAGTACATGTACTGAATACAATTTGTACTCATTATAACCTGTCTTTAAGTCTGCACTATCTAAAATTAGGTTACTTTTCAGCATATCACTTTTCGTTAAAAGTAATTTTTTTAACGTTGGATTTAAGATATTTGTAAATGTACCTATACATATAAAAAACAATTCATTTAAATAACTTCATTTTAAAATTAATATTAAGTTTATAATTCTAGCTTTTGAAAAAAGTATCAATCAAAGCTGTAAGTGTTGCCGTTGTTTTTTAATAATTTTTTTTTATTTTAAGTATTTTTTTTAGAAAATTGCCCCTCCCGCCAAAACGGGGGGACATTGACCCCCCTCCCATAGTAAACAATAATTGTATTTAAGCCCCTCTACAAAATCTCATTATCAGTTCATGGTGCTTAAGTTATCGTACTTTCCCCTCAAATGTTTCTGTTTTACTGAGTAAAACTAAAAATGCGAAAAAAAAGATAGATTAAAATGGCCATACTTCGGTCAATTTTCAATGAAAAAATTTAGTGAGTACAGCATTTTGAAGGAAATTTAATCTTCTTTTTTTCTTTGGAGCAATGTTTATGTCTATCTCAACCCAAAAAAAATGTACAGGTAAAAAAGCAAAAAAACTCAAAAAATCGATTTTTTTGATATTTTTTTTATGATTGTTTCGACTATTTTGGTATGGAAATTTTTTTTTCAATTTTTAAAAAAACATTATTCCAATAGGAAATTTAATTCTCTACAAAAAGTTTTATGTGCAATATATCAAAATTTTGCTTGGTTTACGAGGTATATTGAAAAAACCAAAAAGGGGGCTTTTGCACCCCTATCTTCAGTTTCCACCCTCTCATTTAATAGCACTCCGCGGTTTTATCTTCTTTTATAACCCATTGAACGATTCCTGCAATAAAAACCCGTGAACGTCTTAGTTCCTTTCTAAACTACATAATCAATAGCCTATTACAATGTTACCTGTACACATAAATTATAGGACTAAGTACAAAAAGGTAATGTTGCAATCTCTTCCTTTCCAGGAGGGGCGCATGTTTTGGGATATTCAGCATTTAAGGGAATTTTTTTAGGGATGTGTTCAGAGGGTAGGTAGTTTAATATTTATTAAAGGTGCGTTCACATGTCTACCTTTGCAGTAGTAGGTAGGTAGTGTGTTCAGACATTTATCTTAAAAGTTGTTCAGTAATTCATTGTACAATATTTTAGTTTACTGAAATGTGGTAGTAATATTTTCAATAAATTGCCGCTAAGCCGCTCAAAAGCGCTGCCGCTCAGGACCATAGTGTGCAATTTTGCCAATCTAGTGGAACTTAATTCGTGGTTCTAAGTACACTTAATTTTTGCGGTGCAGGGTCGAAAGTCCACAGGCCTAAAGTCCATAATGGACTTTTGGCTCACTAGTGTGGGTCATAGCTCCATAAATCAATTATGGACTTACAACCCACCCAAGTGGGTTAAAAGTTGACACAAAGTTCCTGTGGACTTTCATTATTCAAATTTTCTTGGCAATATTTCTCCAAAACATGTATAAAAAAAATGATCAAATATCTTTTAAATTCGAGTGAATTTTCGAAAATTACTTTAATAAGTATTCAAAACTGGAATAATCGTCAATTTTCGAAAGTTTCTTCATTAAATGTTCAATTGGTGTGATGAAATTAGTCCAAGTGAAATAAGACCAACTTTCAAAAATTGGTTTTACTTCAATTTACAACATTTATAAATATACAATTATTCAAAAGCTTTTTAAAACATTTGAATAAACATTGAATACAAAAATTCGCGCGAATTTTTATTTTCACAAATAAGAAAATCAGCAAAATCAAAGCTTTATTTGCCCTAAATTGTTTTGACCATTTTATTTAAGAAACTCGGAGAAGCTTTTGTTCCTAGGTATTTATTTTCAATTTTTTTCAAAATCAAAGCTTTATTTGCCCTAAATTGTTTTGACCATTTTATTTAAGAAACTCGGAGAAGTTTTTGTTCCTAGGTATTTATTTTCAATTTTATGAATGGAATTTAGGCACGGTAATGATTTGAAATGATCGTTTATGTACACTTCGCGTCACTTGAATAGAAACAACATTTTTTCTTTAGAAAATAGCGATTGGCGCTTTGGTGAGGTAACTTAGTAGATTTTTGGTTTTGCATTTTCAAAGAGGAACTTTTAACAAACAATGTTGTAAAAACAAAAAACCCAAAACAGAAACCGTATGGCTTCTAGTTGTGTTTTTTCGCATTACCTCACAAAAAACAGTGTTTTTTTTGCGTCACTTGAATAGAAACAAGCTCTTAAATTAGATAAAAATGATGAAAAATCATGGACAACACTAATTTTAGTAAAGCAATATTAAGCTTTGACATTATTTGCACATTATAACCAATTATGGGCTACGAGCTACCAATAGGCCCCACAGAAAATCCATAAATAGCATCTAACATTGGAAATGCACCTGCACTATGCAAAATCGCGAAAGATATTGGAAAATTTGCCAAATTTGGATGAGATAATTTTTAAAATATCGTAAACTAGTGATCAAATCAAAAAATAAGACAGGTGAGACCCAAGTCACGAGCAGAGAAAAAAATAACTTAAAAACTAGCTGCAATTTTCTTCACTTTGCCGCTAAAATCGGTCAAAAACGTGGTGTTAGTGCGATGGAAACGTGTTGGTTTGTTCCATCCTGGAAGTTATAAAAGGTGCACAACATTAAAAAAGCCTCAAAATGCAAAATAACAACATTTTACGTTCTACTAAGATTACAAAAAAGTTAACTATTTTATAGTTGCATTCGAACTGAAAAGTAGTGAGGTAAATAGTGGTTTTTAAAGGAAAACATACAAACTCAGATGGACCACGTTAATATTAGCCCTATTTCATTGGTTTATAAAAGAATAACCTTTATCGCATCGCCAATAAAGGGCACTAAAATGTGTTATAGTAATACGCTTTGTTTTTATGATGCACAAAGGCAAAATTGAAGCTTCAAGCTTCAAAAACAGATGCTAACTTTTACAAAGAAATAATGGTAGAAGATCTTGGCAAGTTTAGGAACGTGGAAGATCAACCGTCTTAGAGATTGCACAAGAATAGTTCAAGAAAAAACAACGCAATAAAAACAAAACAGATGCATTCCGGATAAAAACAAAAGTTTATTTCACTTATTCAATCCTTAAATTGTAGAAAATGTCATTTTCTTAATTTGTAAGAAGTTACCAAACACTTTTATCACTTTCTCCAATTGGGTCCACGATTGTGTAAGTAATAATAATACGTTTGTATTTGGTATATGATATTTTATTCGAATCTCTTTAAAGACTGAAGACTTAAGTTCTAAGCTAATTCTATTCTACCCTGCTGCTGGTGCAGCAATTATAATATTTTGCAGCGTGTGCAAAATATCACATTGCTTTCTATCTTTTTTGTGGCTGACGACGGTGTGAACGACTTCGTTTATAGAAGTCGTTGTGTCAGCATATAATGTTGTATGTCGGCGATGATATTGACGACGCGACGACGACGACGACGACATACACGACCGTCGCTTCCGCTGACGACCTAGGAGATCGTGTTAACTCCTCCCTCACTTAAATGAAGGCCGTCCTCGGTCTTCTTCAAGGCCTTGATCATGTTTTTTAGGTCGACTTTTCGACGTCGTTCGTTTTGACATTGTTTCAGTCTAGCAGAAATGTAAATTACTCCAATGATCGAAAGAGTAACGCAGGAGGCTATAAATGGGTGAGTCGTCAATTTGGTTTTCATTTCACCAATGTAGCGTAAGTTGTCTTCGTTTAATTTATGCAAAAACGGTAAGCTCAATATTTCCATATGACCGGTAATATTAACAATCGATGATGTTGCACTAATCGGATGTTTCTTCTGAATGTTGTTGTAATTAACAAATTTTGTTCCATTTATTGAAACTTCATCATCAAAAGTGAGCAAGTATGTCCCGTTGATAGCTATTTCAGTATTGTTGGCCTCCTTTATAATAACATGGTTGTTATTTATAACAATAATACCCTCATCGATTACAAACACTGCATCCCTATGATCTGGTTCTGTATTGCAATGCGCTGTTCCACCAAAGTGCAGTTGTTGAGCACATGTCTTGATAGAAACTTCCTTACAGAATGTAGATGCTGTTGTTTCTACACAATTTTCTACTGCCAGTACATGTTTTCCGCATTCTGCAACCACATTATTGCCGTTGAAGTATATAATTTTACCTTTATGCGCAACAGGGAAGATAATAACCTTCTTACAAACTATCTTAGGTTTAGGATACTTAATTATAAAATGCAATACATTTTCATTTTGCAAAATCTTAACACTAGAGGCTTCCATTAGTTCTACAATGCTTATGTTTACAAATTTTTCGTTTATTGAATTTAAATCAACATCTTTCAAAATTACTGGGTTTACAATTTTTTGCTTTGCAAGTGTTATTGAGGTTATAAGATTTTGTATTTCGTTAATTATAATTCTGTTCCTTGCTAACAAGGTTTCATAAAGATGGAAGGTGTCAATTTGTTGTTTTTTTGAGTTTGCTAAAATACTATTGACTGTGTCTGAAAGCCTGTTAATTTGTTCCCGGTACCTTGTGTTGATAATAACCTGTCTATTATTCGAATTAACTGATTGATCCTGGTTAAATTTAATTTTCTCGAAATCATCAAAATCAGGAGTACCGGCCACAATTTTGAGACCAGTTCCCAAAAAATTAAGACTCCTAGCGTTTCTATGATGAATGTTTATACTTTCGATAAGTGTTTCTAAATGGCTTATATCTATTTCCAGGATTTTACGCATAGGCGACTGCGGAAAAAGATTAGTCATGTTCTTTGACTCATCTACTACTTGTCTGTAGGCTGTTAGATTCGCTGAGTGGCTTAAATAGCCGTAGACTTGCCAGAGAATTACATCACCGTCAACTATTGGTATATAGTTCGAATTGGAATAATTTATTAATTTTCCTGTCGCAGTCGTCATCAATAAAAATAGGATAATCCTGAAAGATGTCGGTTTCTTTAATAAAATCGTTTTTTTTAAGTTTTGATTGTAAAATGTAAAAAAATTTTAATAAATCATCTATTTGAGATTGTCCTTATGGACTAGGGTACCGGTGTTTCACCAATCAACTGTTTTTTAGGATGTCTATCGTACTTTGACTTTGAGCATATTTTACAATTTGTCACAACCTCATTTGCTTGTTTGGTCATTTTTGGAAAGAAGTAGTCACATAGAATTTGCTTAACGTTCTCTTGAGCTGCTCTATGAGCTCGGTTATGTTCCGTAATTACAATTTCTTTTTGCTCATTGGGGTCAAATATATCTAATACAAATTTATTAGTATGCCAAAACTTAGTTGATGGAAATAACTCGACTAAATTGTTTTGAATAAAAGCCAGAATTGGTAACTCACAATGAATAACGTTGACTACATCTGTTTTAATTACGTTTTTTAAAGTGTCAATTAAAGTATTTCTATCGGAAAAGTTTATGAAATGTCTAGTTTTCTTACCAAATATTATAAATGTACGAGTTGAAGCGCTTGGAGCTTCCTCTATAATAATTTGATTTCTGAAGCAGTTTAATGGCTTATCTGTTGTTTCGATTGTATAAGTTAGAGATATTTCACTATGCATTGTAGCGGCATTAGAAGATGATTCATTATCCAATGCATGAATGTTTTGTCTTGAAAGCGCATCAGCGACATAATTCTCTTTTCCTGGTTTGTAAAATATACGAGGATTATGCTCGTCTACAAAAGCTTTCCAGCGCTTAATTTTTGCGTTTGTGTTTTTGTCTGAAACTGAAAATGAAAGAGGCTGATGATCTGTAAAGATATTTAGACTCTTTACTCCGTAAAGATAATTACGTAGGTTTTTTAATGACCATACTATGGCCAAAAGCTCTCTCTCGTTGGTTGCAAATTCTAACTCTTTGCCCTTGAGAGTTCTTGAAATCATTGTTATCGGTTTCCCGTTTTGAGACAAAACTGCCCCGAGACCGTACGATGAAGCATCCGTCGTTAGATCGAAAGGCTTCGTGAAGTCTGGGTATAATAATGTTACGTCTTCTGACGCCAAAATGTCTCTTAGTTTATTAAATGCATTTAATTGTTTGGGACTCAATTCTATCTTAACTTTTTTTGACTGATTAGCACTTATTTTTCCATTTTCACCACCTAATATATCCGTCAGTGGTCTAGCTATTGATGAAAAGTCTTTTATAAAACATCTATAATAACTCGCAAGTCCCAAAAAAGATCTGAGTCCAAAAAGTGTTGAAGGTTGAGTGAAATTTTTTATTGCTTCCACTTTATTAGGACATGTTTTTATACCATCTTTAGATACCATAAATCCTAAGTATTCAACGTTTGTTTTGAAAAAATTTGATTTTTCACGTGAAACCCTCATATTTGCATCATACAATTTTTTTAAAACAATACTGATATCCTCTACATGTTCTTCTTCAGTTTCAGAAAAAACTATTACGTCATCGACGTAAACATAGCAAATTTTCCCAATATGTTCACGTAGAACATCATCTATGGCCCTTTGGAACATGCTGGGGCCATTTTTTAATCCAAACGGAAGGCGGCAAAATTCATATTTCCCTCCATTAACAGAAAAGGCTGTCTTTTCCCGATCTCGCTCGGCTAATTCGATTTGATGAAACCCTGATTTTAAGTCTAAGGTTGTAAAAAATCGTGCCTTGCCTAAATTTGACAGAATTGTTGTGACATTTGGAATGGGATACTTATCATCTATGGTTCTCTGATTTAGCTTTCGAAAGTCTATTACTAGACGTTTCTTTTTATTTCCTATTTCGTCAGTGCCCTTTTTATCAACAACCCAAATAGGATTGTTGTAAGGTGACCTTGATGGTCTAATTATGCCATTCCGTAGAAGATCTTTTATTTCATTGTTAACAAAGTCTGTTACACCCATAGGATAGGGGTAAAATTTGGAGTAAATAGGATCTTCACATTCAGTACGAATTGTGGCAACTATATTTGTGTTGTAAGGCAATGCCTCATTTGGATCTGCAAATGTTTTAATTCTATTGTTAATCATTTTTTTAAAGTCGTTTTCTATAGATTTTGGCACATCTATATCCTCTACTCTTGTAAAGTTCACATTCTGACAACTATGAAAACTAATTTTTTCAGAACCAGAATCGAAAATGATTAAGCTTTCCTTTAAAGAAATTGTGGCATTGATTTGCGTTAGCAGATCGAAGCCAATTATCCCATCAAATTTTTCGAGGTGTGGTAGTATAAAGAAAGTACTTGTTACCCCAAAAATTTCAAAAAAACATTTGGATTCAACACTATTGAACCCATGTATGGACTTAACTAGGAACGGAGTATCTACTGGAACAACATTTTTTATTTGGCGTAGCGGCTTAATATAGTTTTTCGAAGCTCCAGTGTCAATTAAAAACTTCATTAATATCCCTCCTACTTTTCGTTGGATGAATGGAAGGAGGGATCTTCCCCTAAAAAATGGACGTAGTCAGAATTTGGTATTTCACTTTCAAATTCATTTGATTGTGATTCTGCCAAGGACTGATAGTCAAACTCTTCTCTCTGAGAAGGATTATCCTGCCAGATGTGATTTAACCTCTGACGTCTTTGTCCAGATTGTCTCTGAACACTATTTGGTCTTTTGAACACTTGGCTTTTGTTGTATGAATTGATACCACTTTTGTTTTGTTCAAAGCTTGTAGGCTGTCTAAATCGCGAAGATGTTGGGTCAACATCCATTTCCTCAACAGGCTCATTACTAATTTTATATTGATGATTATTATTACTATTATTATTATTTGAAAGAAATTGACTGTTCTTCGATCTATCTTGACTGAAATAAGGATTTTTTTTAGAGTTATTAGCCTGATTGTCAAAGTTATTACTGTAGAAATTTTTATTTTGATATTTATTCTGTGAGCGTTTTTCTTCAAAATTACGTGCAAAATTTGTTGCAAATAAGTACCTTTCGTTGTTGGACTCGATTTCTTGAGCCAATGCTAGTGCTTTAGGCAAGTCAGTTGGACGAGCCGAAAATAAAACGTCACTCAATGGTTTCCTCAAACCTGATATAAACACTCGCAGAGCGTCTGATCTGTATTTTTCGTTGAAAGCAGTGGCTAATGCACTGTCATATGACATATTAGTTTTGTTTGTAAGGAGGGTAAGCTTTTTTTCAATCTCGTCATAATATTCTAGAACGGTAAAGTTCCCTTGCCGCAATGTACTGAGTTCTTGCTCAATTAAATAAATCGGACGAACATCGGCGTACGTAAAATCTAGCCTAGCTATAATAGCTTTAAAATTTAAAACTGTATTGAATGAAGCTAAAGCGGCATCGGCTGGACCTCTTATTTTGTTTCTAATTATCGCAACTGCTTGGTAGTGCTTGGAACTACCATCGTATTTTTCAAACACTTTATAAGCGGCGTGTACTGCTTGACGCCAAGAAACATAAGTACCCTGTTTACCCTCGAATTCGGGCAATGATTTGACTATGTCTAGGGTTTCTTCACATTTAACACCCTCTCTAATTTCAATGTCCTTAAAAATTTCTATTGTATTTTCACTATTGCTAACACTTAAACACTGAATAGTTTCATTAAGTTTTTTCTCAAACTCCTCTTTTTGCGTAGTTAAAGCACCACGAACGGCAGCCTCGATTACAATTTTTAATTCCGACGCGTTCATTGTTTCTTTCTGTTCTCTTGTTATATGACCACTAATTCTTAAATATCCTAGTCTTTCTAAAGCTTCATCTAAACTTCTACCAGTATCTCCCATGAAATCTTATAAACACAATAACATTATGTTAAAGCAATAAATTAATTTGATAATATAATAATTAATTTGATAATATAATAATTAATTTGATAAAATAATAATAATTTTCTTACATTCCAAAATTTTAATGTATTAAATAAAATTTGATTCAGCTTCTTTAAAATATGTAGGTATTTCCAAATGAACGTTAATTCAGCTTCTTTAAAATATGTAAGTATTTCCAAGTAAACTTTGGTTCAGCTTCTTTAAAATATGTAGGTATTTCCAAATAAACTTTGATTCAGATTCCTTTTAGGTAGGTTCAGCTTCTTTATATAGTTGGGCGCCAGTAATAATAATACGTTTGTATTTGGTATATGATATTTTATTCGAATCTCTTTAAAGACTGAAGACTTAAGTTCTAAGCTAATTCTATTCTACCCTGCTGCTGGTGCAGCAATTATAATATTTTGCAGCGTGTGCAAAATATCACATTGCTTTCTATCTTTTTGTGGCTGACGACGGTGTGAACGACTTCGTTTATAGAAGTCGTTGTGTCAGCATATAATGTTGTATGTCGGCGATGATATTGACGACGCGACGACGACGACGACGACATACACGACCGTCGCTTCCGCTGACGACCTAGGAGATCGTGTTAACTTGTACAGTAGAAGTGCATTTTCAATGTTAAATTCTATTTATGCATTTACTGTGGTGCCTATTGATAGCTCGAAGCCCATAATTGGTTATAATGTGCAAATAATGTCAAAGATTAATATTGCTTTACTAAAATTAGTGTTGTCCATGATTTTTCATCATTTTTATCTAATTTAAGAGCTTGTTTCTATTCAAGTGACGCAAAAAAAAACACTGTTTTTTGTTAGGTAATGCAAAAAACAAAACTAGAAGCCATACGGTTTCTGTTTTGGGTTTTTTGTTTTTACAACATTGTTTGTTAAAATTTCCTCTTTGAAAATGCAAAACCAAAAATCTACTAAGTTACCTCCCCAAAGCGCCAATCGCTATTTTCTAAAGAAAAAATGTTGTTTCTATTCAAGTGACGCGAAGTGTATATTATTACTTTTTTAATCCTAGTGTTTTTTTTTTGAAAATTTTGTTATACCATTATACTAAGACTTTGCTTTGAATGTCTAAAAAATGGTTCTTTAAAAATTATATAGGTACAATTAATGAATGGCTGAAAAAATAGTGACCAGTAGATTCTAAATTTTCCAAAAATTTAAAGAGTGTCAAAATAAAACAATACCTTAGAAATTCATTTAAAATGTTGCCTAAGAAAGTTCAGTTCAAATAGATTCATTGAGAAAACGATAAATTTTAACCGAAAAGGAAAAAAAAACGTTTACCAGTTGGAAAGATCATTGCAAGTGGACTTGAGTGGTGAAAAATTTCTATTCTAAAATTATTTTACATATTCCAAATGACAACAATACGAAGACAGGATATTTCATGAAATTTCATCAAGTGAAATCCGTTAAATAATAATTCTTCCAGCTTCCAGCTGCAGCCAATTCTCAATTATTGTTTTAGCTTAGCCTTTATTCCTGTGAACCGACTTTATTGCTTACTTTTCACAATTGTTTTAATAAAAAAATATGAAATATTAACCAATAAATACATTTTTTTTATAAAGGAGAATACCCAAAAAAAAAAAAAAAAAACAGGTGATTAAAATGAAACCTATATATGGCTTGAAAGGCCATCAATCGTAAATAACAAATGAATAATTGAGAATTTTTCACTTTACTCCTTTCCATTCTCAACGCTTCAAATATTAAATTTTATTCCCATAAAACCATCTCAGGAAGTTGCAATGACGAGTGTTTTTTCATGCAAAACTATGCATTTGCAGAGAAGTTAGAGTGTACATTTAGCATGTAATATGCATGCAGTCTTATAACAATATTGTTCACAAGATTTTGAACCAAGCCGCCTCCGAAACGAAATCCTGGCTACGGGCCTGAGTACCGACTAGCATAATCGTAAGCTGGAAAAGCTGTTCAGATAGAAGATACAAATTAATTGTTAATGAAAGCGATGAAGTGCTAAATTTCCGCATTTGAAATTTTATCAGACAAGATTTTATATACATCTTCTACTGAAATTTATACCTGATAAAATTTTTGCAAAGTCATCGACATGCGAAAGAAAAACCCCACTCCAACAATATCTATCAGATCTATCAGATTATCCGAATCGGATCCTAAATTTTTTGTTGTCTTTGAATTTTGAATTTTGTTTTTTTTGCCATAATCGATATTCTAGTAAAAAGATTTGTAGGGAATTAAAGTACTAGAGATTCAATTAATTTATAAGATTTTTTTTATATCATCCTGATAGAGAAGTGGGCGGGATATAAATACCTCGAACTTCGAAAAAATATAATCATTAGTGAAATAAAATTAATATGAAGAAGTTTATAATTGTTCTTTTGAGTTTAACTTTGGGTAAAGTTTGATTTTTTCAAGGAATAGAAAATGTATACTGAATTTTAATTTTAATTTCTCAAAACAGTTTTTGCACTACCAATAAACGAAGTCGATGATAGCTTAGAAGAAGATGAATCTGATGATGACGGATGGTTTGTTCCACAAAAGGATGGATCACTAAAATGGATGACCGAGGAAGAAGCTCAGAAGGAAGCACAAGCCCTGCAAATGTCAAGGAAAAAGTCAAAGGAAGCTATAGTCAAATTTTATTTGTACACTCAGGACTCTCCCAATAAACCTAAACAAATAGATATTGGGGACCTCAAAAAATTGCAAAAGTCATCTTTTAACAGTGAGAATCCAACAAGGTATGTTTTAAGGCTCTTTAATCCTTTTTCTTTAAATCTTTAATATTTTTTCCTTCAATCTCAGAATAATCATTCATGGCTGGCTAAATAACTATAAATCCGATGTGAATACAGAAATCCGTGAAGCCTTTTTGAGCATATCTGAATTTAATGTGATTTCTGTGGATTGGAGTGACAAAGCCGATCATTATAATTATATTTCTGCTACTGTGGCAATTCCCGAAATTGGTCAGAGAGTTGCTCATTTGATTGAATTCCTTCGCGATGAAGGAAATGTGAAAAATGAGGATTTAATAGTTATTGGTCATAGTTTGGGAGCTCATGTAGCTGGATTTGCTGGCAAGCTAGTTGAAGGAGAACAAATTCACACTATCATTGGCTTAGATACTGCTTTTCCTCTGTTCAAGTACAACAACTGTGATGAACGCTTGTGCAGTACAGATGCAATGTACGTTCAATCAATTCACACAAATGGAAGATTATTGGGATTCATCCATCCAATTGGTAAGGTGGCATTCTATCCAAATGGCGGTAAAACGCAGCCAGGATGTGGACTTGATATCTTTGGAACGTGTTCACATTCGAGAGCTTATATTTATTATGCCGAATCAATAAGACAGAATTTTTTGGGTCTTAAGTGTGACGATTGGAAAACTGCTGTAAAGAAGGAATGTTTGGCTGGTGGTCATGAAACAGTGGCAGGATTTAGTAATTCTTATAATTACATGAAGCTAGATGGTACATTTTATTCACCTGTAGACAAAAAGGCACCATATAATTTGCTAACCAAATTTTAATATTAACAATGTAATATACATACCTGGTATTGGGTAAAATAAAGCAAGCATTGATGGAATTTGTTTGTTTATTTTATTTTCTCGCTTTCCACGTCATTATTTAGCACTAGCAGTGACGTAGATTTATGGATTTATTTCTTCATAAGGGTGGGTCCTTATTCTCAAAGTGGGTAAAAGTGGAAATGAATCCGCGAAGGATTTTCGGCCGATCAGCCGAAAAGCTTGTTCAAAACTTTTGCACATGTTCGGGACATCTTTGCAACAAGTTCAGAATATCTTTGGGACATCTTTAGGAGATATTTGAGAAATTTTCGGGTAGCTTTTCCAGAACATCTCTTTTAAAGAGAACAACTTTTGTGATCTTTTTTGCACTCTCTTTATGCAAAAAATTCTTTTTATGTTATCTATTTTTAAAATGTTCGTTTTTAGTCTCTATTTTTTCAAAATGTAACGAATATCTGTGGTCCACCCAGCTATGCCAACTGAGGCATAATTATGCCTTTTAGGCATTATTTTATTAGCTAAGGCTTATTTTTTGCCAAAAAGGCATAATTTTTTTCATTCCACTCTTGATTTATATTTTAATAGTTTCTTACAATTTTTTAAATATTTTGATGGAAAAAAAGAACTAAAAATTAATATTTTATATAATATCTTTTAAATAAATGTAGTTCGAAATTTTACATATTTACAGAATTTGTTTTTACCATTTAACTCTTAGTAGTGTTTAATTTTTCGAATAATTTTGTCCACACTAATCAATTTTAATAGAAAAAAAGCAATTTTGTTGCTATTAAATGGTCTAAAACGCTGGCAAATAGGCGATTATTTCTCATTGGTGAAAAAAACTGGTCGCTGATTTCTTCCAATTATGTAAAGCAATGTCATAGTTCCCTTAAAAAATTCTTTCGAAGAAAATAAGTTGCAGTTTCGTGACAAATAAGTAGCCTTAATATATAAATTAATTAATTAAACATTTCGTTTTGTGTACTTGCACTTTTTAGATATAATTTTTCAAACATACACTAAGAAATCTAAATTGAGGCATAATTTATTTGAAAAGGCAAAATTTTTTTTCAAGTGAGGCATAATTTTGACTGAATGGGTTGGCAACGCTGGCGTCCACCTTAATAAGTTTCAGTTCTGCCTACTCACCGTGCAAATAGCGTGTCCATCGTATCTTTTAAAAAGATGTTTTATGGTTTCGATCCATTTTACACTTTCTTTTTTCGCAAGCACATTTTGTTGATGTTTTTTTAATCTAGGGGAAAGGTGAGACATCTTTTTTTTTTAATTGATATATTTTAGAATGTTTTCAAGATGGCTTAACTTTGAAGTCAGTTAAAGACATATTTTATCTTTATGTGCAAAGAAAGTTGTAGTTAAAGAATGAATGAGAGCATCACATTGGACTAAAATGTAGAAAAAGTCAAAACGTCTCACTGTTAGCAAGGGGTGTGATCAGTGAGACAGTCTTAGGTGAAACAAATTAACGAAAAACAAAATAATTAGGCAATTGACAACTATATAATTAATTAATTTATGTTACTTTAACCCATTTTTTTCAAAAAAAAAATTACAAAAAAGCCAAAAAAAAAAAAAAAAAGAAAAACGTTACGAAATCATATTGAAAGTATGTTAAAATAATAGATATTTTTAAAATCTATGTCTCACTACATATTCGATTTCAACGAAACCTTTTGTAAAATGCAAATATATAATTTTAATATAAGCCAAAAATACAATTTTGAAAAAAATATTTTTTGTATTTTTAAAAAAATTAAAAAAAATTTTTTTTTGAAAAATCAAATTTTCGAAAACGGGACATTGGATTTTTTTGAAATTTTGTTTTTAGATGTTGATTAGTGATTTCTACAAAATGGCATACCAATTTTATTTTTAAACTTTTTTTCCAAAAAATTATTTATAAAAAATTAGTTTTTTAAAAAACGGCTCTAACGATTTTGTAAATTTTCTTTTCTAAAAGTGCACCTTAAGATATCAAATAAAACTGCATACTTGTTTTGGAGGGTAATTTGATTTTAGATTTTGTTTTGTTCTTTTAAAAAACGAATTTTATGTTTTTTTTTTATTTATTATTTTTTTTTGCCTACATTTCTCAAATTTCTATATATTTAGCACGTTGCTAAAGCATTCGCCTAGAGATCCAAGACCTGTAGCTCGATCCTCAGGGCACCGGCTGTCAATTTTTTCTTATTATTTTTAATAAATTGATGATTTTTTAAAAGTTGAAATAACTTTGATTTAAGGATGTTTCATAACGGCAAACCACTTTAAACTGACGATGTCCTACTTTGATTTTTTAAAATTTGGTCTTCAACGCGAAATCATTCAGAAAAATAGGTGAATCAATGTGGTTTTCGTTGATTTTTATTTGTTTTTTCCCTCATTGTAGGAATACTTTTCTTCACGGTGGTGTATGTATACTTTTTGTCTTGAAAAAATAGAATATTTTTATATGTATGTATATTCAAAAGTTAAAATTAAAAGGGTTTCTTACTTATGATCTTAAGGCTCCTAATGGAACTGTCTTACTATATAGTTGAACAAAACTCCATACAAATGTTCCAAAAGACTATATTTTCTTTAATAAAGGGTAAAAGTTATTCCAAAATTTTTAATACTTTGTGAAAAAAACGTAAAAGTGAAAGTACCTACAAATATTTTATATTTAATAATGCGTATACAAAAAAAAAAAATCATGTTTGCAATTCACACGTGGTAGAAGTGAAACCTTAAAAATGATTTTTATTGCATAAAATAAAAATCGAAAAAATTTACCTTTTTTATATTCCATCACCTTTAAATCCATATCTTTTATATGACAACCCAATAAATTAAAAAAATAATAAATTTTAAATCATCGGAAAGCTTATTATTTCACCTTTTATTTGACTTTTCAATCACGTTTCTACCATGCCTACAAAAAAAGTAAGAATTTTTTTTAAGTCAACCATCTCGAAATTTAAAACTTAGATTACGGTACTTCCTACACTGGTGGCTGGTGGCAGATCTCCACAGGTGTTTTGAGGTATTTTTCAATTTTTTCAATTTAAAATTGTGTAACTTGTAGAGCACGTACCGTTAATATCAAATATCAAATAAAAGGTTATGTTATCAGCATGCGTATTAAAGTTAAATCAAATTTATATATGCAATAGATCAAAAGATATAACGTGTGCAGGAAAAGAACATCTTTTTACCGTTATCTCAGAATTTTGAATATGAAATTAATCGAAAATGTGTTCAATTATAATTTATTTAATTACCTATCTACAGTACAAATTATATTCATCTATCTATTAAAACAAAAAAGTTATAACAAGTTGAAGTCGTGTCGCGTTTTCGTTTCATCTTGTTTCAAATCACTACGATACTGAGGAAGTTTTCAATTAAAAAAAAAAAAACAATTTTTGTTAATATTTACCATTGAAGTGTATACAAAAAAGTACATACAAAAACTTTTTTATTTATGTCCCTGTTTAATGTATTCTAAATTATTCAAAATATGGATATTTTATACAACTCATTTTATAAACTAATAATAACGATATCAATGGAATAAAACCTAAAATTAATGGACATGATAAGAAATTCAAAAAATTTTCTTATTATATTGAGTTGAGTTATCAACTTCCTATTCCTATTAACAAACTGATACTGCTAAGCCCTTCACAATCCGATCTCCTATTTACAGTGTTGTCTGTATCTAAAATATGTAACATTTCTAATATCATTCCTGAGAAAAAGACTCTATAATGAATACTTTTAATAGAATCTTCTAAAAAATGACAGGGCATCAGTAAGAAGCCATTTCATTTCAACTACAGATACCATAAAAATACCTTTTTAAGTTACGCATACGCCATAGTGAACAAAGGAATGCTTAATTACTTATAATTAGATTTTTTCTTGTGGCTTACAAAATTCATATATTTTTTTGGAATCAGGATTTGGTATCGGTTAAGTATTTTACCAAAAACTGATCTAGAGTTCTGCTTACGAAGAAAAGAAATTTAGAGGACTTCCCAAACTAAACGACATTCCTTTGAAACTTTCCAAGCATGTTAAATATCTTGGAGTTATTCTTAATTCCAAAATAATACCGACACACGGCAAACTGCCCGTGGAAACATTTTACTGATTTATAAAATACACTGAAAGGTCAAAAACATGCTTCAAACTTGGTGTATTAATTTTTTGTGGACTTTTGTGTTTTTGTTTGCAAAAAAAAAAGTAAACTGTCTTTAATCTTTTGTTTCGAGGTACAATTATTTGTGATTTAAGGATAAATATGTACAAATATTGTTTTTTTTGTAGAATTGTGCTAACTTGATTAAAATAAGACACTTTTTTTTATAGTAAATTGCATTGCTTTTAATTTTATTTTCACATTGTATCGACAAACATATTCATCTCATTTTCCTGGCAACCTTATACTATAAGGTGACTTTTTATCTACTGGCGAATAAAATGAACCATCCAATTTCTTATGATTATCCGGTTTATCGAAACCTGCCACAGATTTTTTCCCCTGATATTTGCAATCTTTATCTACAGCATTTTTCCAATCATCACATTTTACACCAAGGAATTCTTGTGTAATAGCTTCAGCATAATAAATATAAGCTCTAGAATGTGAACACGATCCACTTAAATCCAGTCCACATCCTGGTTGAGATTTACCACCATTTGGATAGAATGCCGAATGACCAATAGGCTTAAGAAATCCCAATAATTTTCCATTTGTATGAATAGATTCAACATAAACTGCATCTGTACTGCACAAACGTTCATCGCAATTTGTATATTTGTACAGAGGATATGCAGTATCCAAGCCGATAATGGTTTGAATTTGTTCTCCTTCAATCGTTTTGCCAGCAAATCCTGCCACATGAGCACCCAAACTATGACCGATAACTTTCAAATTCTTGGTTTTCATTTTTCCTTCATCGCGAAGGAATTCAATTAAATGCGCAACACGTTGACCGATTTCTGGGATTGCCCTGGTAGCAGAGAGATAATTGTAACGATCGGCCTTGTCACTCCAATCCACACAAATGACATTGTATTTTCCGGTATTCAAAAAGGCTTCAGTTAGAATTGTGTTCACTTCGGATTTATAAGTATTTAACCAGCCGTGGATAATTATTCTGAAAAAAGGGGAAAAAATGGTTTTAATAAGACGAAAAACCTCATGAAAAAATGCTTAAAACTTACCTAGTTTCATGTTTCTTGTTAAATCCAGCATTTTTCAAAGAGTCAAGGTCTCCAATAATTATTTTTTGGCCTTCATCGGGAGAATCCTGAGTGTACAAATAAAAATCCACTTTAGCTTCTTTAGACTTTTTCCTTGACATGAGTTCGGATCGTGCTTCCATCTGAGCTTCTTCCTCGGTAACCCATTTTAGTGATCCATCTTTTTGTGGAACAAACCATCCATCCTCAGGTCCATCATCTTCTAGGCTATCATCGACTTCGTTTATTGGAAGAGCAAAAACTGTTTTGCAAGAAAATTAAAATTCAGTAAAAAATTTCCATTTCATAAAAAAACCGAACTTTACCCAAAGTTAAACTCAAAAGTAAGACCAAAAACTTCTTCATCGCAAATTTTTTTTTTTAATAATGAGCTAATTTCTGTTAAGTACCTGATTTTATAATGTTTCTTCAACTATCTTGATATAAAAAAAGTTCTTTTAAAAAAATGATAGAATGTTGTCTTATCATTTTTTAATTTTCTACAAATTTTAATAAGGATTGTTTTGATTAGCAAATTAATAAAAAAGCACCAATATCTATAACGTAGATTGTTGTTTTTATAATAATTAAAAGAAAAAAAAAAAAACATTTGGATAATCTAAACAAGAGATTTCTTTTTGTTCTGATTTTGATCTTAACTCGTGTGTTAGCTACTTTTAATGAACTTTGGAAATACCGAAGCTATCACCTGATTCATGTTGAGGGATGGTTTGATAGAAAAGAGCTTTCCAATTAAAATTTCTAAGGAAATAAAGAAATTTCTTTCAAAGAGCTTCAACAACAAAAATTTTGTTCATTCTCTAACTCTTTTGAATTAATTTTTCTCTTTTTCATACTCTCTTAAAAATTTATCTACAATGGTTTTTTAAGAGATACAAAAACAAGAAATTTTTTCGATAAAAAAAGAGACACTTAAATTAGTGATGGTTCACATATCGTTAACTCTTAGTATATGAGAGTAACTGTAATAACTTATAGGGTTACCAGGTCTGAATTGCTAGGTGTGCTTTCCTTTCGAAGAGTCTAGCCTAGCCAAAAGCTTGTGAAATTTTGTAAATGGCGGCGTAGTTCAGGATGATAGCAAAATCCTGTGCTCCCATCGGGCGACCAACTAACTCCTACAGTTTTTAACCGATTGAGCTGAAATATTGTGTGGCGTTTGACAATACTAGTGAAGTACGTAGGATTTTTTTTTGAAATATTAAAATTTAGCGATTTTATGGTCTTTTATCCAACGAATTTTGTTTTTTTGGAATAAAATAACTTTTTTCAAACTAATGTCATTTCTGGAAAAATCAATATTTAAAAAAAAAAAAAACAAACGTTCTTCACTGAAGAATTGTTAAGCTCCACACAAAATTTCAGCCCAATCGGTTAAAAACTGTAGGAGTTAGTTGGTCGCCCGATGGGAGCACAGGATTTTGCTATCATCCTGAACTACTCCGCCATTTACAAAATTTTACATCATTAAAAATTTTCACATTAGCCTACTCTGTTACCTATCGATATACTTAAACAAACTAAACAAACTCAAAAAAAAAAAAAATAATGTTTCTCCTTTGTATCATACACTGATGAATACACTACAAAGTGTTATTACCCCTTAAGAAAGTTGCAAAAATGTTCTCTATGGTGTATACGTAATGTTTTCATATTTTTATAAAAAAATTTTTATGCATTTTCAATATTAAAATTCAACTAGAAATATATTTAATATAGAGTGCAGTATATGAGAGAACCGATAGTGTGTCTAACCAATTAAATATAGGTATTCTTGACTTGCTCAAAACTAAAAACCTCAAATAATGTAGGCAATGTAGGTAAAGGGCTAACTTTAACATCCATTTCCCCAGCCCGGACCTATCGCAAATTTAAAAAAAAAGTATGCCAAAGTTTTGTACAAGTTTTGTACAGTTTTGTACAACCAAAGCCGAGTTTTGTACAAGCTTACAACGAAAGTTATAGCCAATTGAAAGTACCGGGCTGGGGAAACGTTTCCCCAGCCCGGACATTTTTTAAAATTGTATCAAAATTTAAAAAAAAAAATTCTAAAATTATCTACGAGTTTTGTACAGTTTTGTACAACAAAAATCGAGTTTTGTACAAGCTTAGTTAAATAATTAGAGCTAATTTAAGTTTACACTGGGTACATACGTACCAAGCCAGCGTTATCCAAAACTTATAAAACTTAAATGCAAATTCCATCAAAGAGTTATGTACAGTATTGTACAGATAAAATGGTACATCTAATTTAATTGCTGATATCAATATTAATTAAATTGATTCGTTCTTAATTAATAACAAAAATCTACATTGTGTGTCCTTGAAAACTAATTAGAATATTACATACAGATTTCCCAAAAGTATACTACTAATTTTCACTCCTGAACTTATGAATAAACCTCCCAAAGGTATGCAACGCACTATTTCAAACCGGAAATATGTTACTTCCAAAGGTATGCAAGTTATTTAAAATTTTAAAGTTTTTTTTGTTTTGCATTTAATTCCCTTTATGAAGTAGGAAATAGCACTTGTAGTCGATACATAAATCAACTACCATTTTGCTTTTTTTTCAAATAAATAACGTCATGGCCTTTTTCACTACAGCCCAAATTTTAAATTAAATTGGTAGATTTGACATTCGAAATGACATATTTTGCGAAATATATGTATCAATAACAATTTTAATAGCCTGAGGAGTAAAATAAAATAAAAAAAAAAAAAAAACAAACAAACAAAACAACATCATAGTACAGGTAAAATAGTACATTAAATCAAGAAATAAAAAAAAATTGTTACACTCATGAAACTTGGCAAAAAGTTTGCTTTTGGGATAAGAACCAAGTACAAAAAAAGTCTATAAAAAATAGTTGGGTGGAAGGGTGTTTTTTCGCGGTCAAGAGGGAGGGGGTGAAGGTCAAAAATATACTGAAACAATTTTTTTGTCGAATATCATCATATGACACATGTTTTCAAGGTATTTTTTGATGCTGATTCTAATGACATAAAAATAAAGTTATAGCCGATTGAAAACAAGGGTGCTTGTTTTTTGACTTCAACAGGTAAAATATGTATAACCGAAACCCATGGGAAAAACATGCTACACTGATGAAATTCGGGATGAAGGTTTTAGATAAAGCAGGGACAAAGGATTCATAAAGTTCTTAAAATTGTTTTTGGTGAAAGGGTGTTTTTTTGATGGGTTAAATTGTGTGTGAGGAAGGTATCATAACAGCTGACTTAAATTTTATTAATTTTTAAAAATTTGTGTAAATGTTTTGGTTGGTATAAGAATTAAGAATCTAAAAAGTGTACAAAATTATCTTGAGTGAAAGGGTGTTTTTTTTTTAAGAAATGATGAAATTCGGAATTAGTACCACAAAAACTAGGAAAAAATTGTTACACCAATGAAATTTGGTAAAAATGTTTCATTTATAACAGCAACCAAGAACCCAAAAAATCCGCGATAAGTCCGATAAAATCAATGCTATAAATAGTTCCCTTACGACATTCATTCAATATGTTCTCTTTCCAATGGAAATTACGAATAATGTAAGTCTATACATTTTTTTTATGTGAAAGGGTGTTTTTTTTAGGAGTAAAGAAAATATTGGTATATTTGAAAATGTGTGTATTACTAGAGTATAATATTAGGGGTACCCTATTGAAATTTAGCGATTATGTTACTTTTAAGATAAGAAACAAGAATATAAAGTGTCTATAAAAATATCATGGTTATTAGGGTGTTTTTTTGAGTGAAAACAAAAATGATGGGTCACCCTAATGAAATTTGGTAAAAACATTGATTTTGGGATAGAAAGCAAGAATAAAGAGTTTTTATAAAAAATAATTTGCTGAAAGGGTGTTTTTTTTCGAAGAGACAGTAAAATCTGCATTTGGTCCCAAAAAGCCAATGATTCATTTTATTTATGGTTTTAATGACATATTAAACATTTGTAGATAAGTTCTTACACGTTTTACTCGTACCAAATTTCATTGGTGTAACAATTTTTTCCTATAGTTTTTGTGGTACTAATTCCGAATTTCATCATTTCTTAAAAAAAAACACCCTTTCACTCAAGATAATTTTGTACACTTTTTAGATTCTTAATTCTTATACCAACCAAAACATTTACACAAATTTTTAAAAATTAATAAAATTTAAGTCAGCTGTTATGATACCTTCCTCACACACAATTTAACCCATCAAAAAAACACCCTTTCACCAAAAACAATTTTAAGAACTTTATGAATCCTTTGTCCCTGCTTTATCTAAAACCTTCATCCCGAATTTCATCAGTGTAGCATGTTTTTCCCATGGGTTTCGGTTATACATATTTTACCTGTTGAAGTCAAAAAACAAGCACCCTTGTTTTCAATCGGCTATAACTTTATTTTTATGTCATTAGAATCAGCATCAAAAAATACCTTGAAAACATGTGTCATATGATGATATTCGACAAAAAAATTGTTTCAGTATATTTTTGACCTTCACCCCCTCCCTCTTGACCGCGAAAAAACACCCTTCCACCCAACTATTTTTTATAGACTTTTTTTGTACTTGGTTCTTATCCCAAAAGCAAACTTTTTGCCAAGTTTCATGAGTGTAACAATTTTTTTTTATTTCTTGATTTAATGTACTATTTTACCTGTACTATGATGTTGTTTTGTTTGTTTGTTTTTTTTTTTTTTTTTATTTTATTTTACTCCTCAGGCTATTAAAATTGTTATTGATACATATATTTCGCAAAATATGTCATTTCGAATGTCAAATCTACCAATTTAATTTAAAATTTGGGCTGTAGTGAAAAAGGCCATGACGTTATTTATTTGAAAAAAAAGCAAAATGGTAGTTGATTTATGTATCGACTACAAGTGCTATTTCCTACTTCATAAAGGGAATTAAATGCAAAACAAAAAAAACTTTAAAATTTTAAATAACTTGCATACCTTTGGAAGTAACATATTTCCGGTTTGAAATAGTGCGTTGCATACCTTTGGGAGGTTTATTCATAAGTTCAGGAGTGAAAATTAGTAGTATACTTTTGGGAAATCTGTATGTAATATTCTAATTAGTTTTCAAGGACACACAATGTAGATTTTTGTTATTAATTAAGAACGAATCAATTTAATTAATATTGATATCAGCAATTAAATTAGATGTACCATTTTATCTGTACAATACTGTACATAACTCTTTGATGGAATTTGCATTTAAGTTTTATAAGTTTTGGATAACGCTGGCTTGGTACGTATGTACCCAGTGTAAACTTAAATTAGCTCTAATTATTTAACTAAGCTTGTACAAAACTCGATTTTTGTTGTACAAAACTGTACAAAACTCGTAGATAATTTTAGAATTTTTTTTTTTAAATTTTGATACAATTTTAAAAAATGTCCGGGCTGAGGAAACGTTTCCCCAGCCCGGTACTTTCAATTGGCTATAACTTTCGTTGTAAGCTTGTACAAAACTCGGCTTTGGTTGTACAAAACTGTACAAAACTTGTACAAAACTTTGGCATACTTTTTTCTTTAAATTTGCGATAGGTCCGGGCTGGGGAAATGGACGTCTAACTTTAGGCTAGACAACCCATGTACAAAAAATTTTTGGCATTATTATTATTTATCAAGTTATAAAAAACATTTTTTTCTTATCTTATGAAAAGTTAAAAAATAAAATCAAAGCAAAAAGTTATTTTGCTCCATGAAGCAGCAAGGTCTAGTGACTAGCAACTCTCAAATTTAAAAAACTGATTTCATTTATGTAATTCTCTCATTGTATTTAATGAAGAACACGTGATTAAAGTTAAACTTCTCACTCACTTACAGAAATTCATTTTTATCAAAACGTTTTCGTATCGCTTGAACATGCATTTTAAAATTACCAATTTCACACAATAATAATGAAGCAGCTGGCTTAGATGTGCGTGTAGCCGCAGGGTTAGGACTAATGTCATTTTGAAATATTAGTCACAAAAGTAAATTTTTCCCCAGATCAAAACGCCAGAAATGAACTGTAACATCAAAAAGTGGGTCTCGCAGTTTCTTAAAATCGGTTTCTTCGATTTTGGAAAAAAAAAATCCAAAATGGACAAGTTCCATCTGTTGCTGAAAACAAGTTCTTTTTTTAATACATATTATTAACGGTACCTCCTAAAGAACCTTGTTTTTCTTTTTTGTCTCATTTCAAGGATTTTTTATAGGAAGGATATAAAAATGCCATCATATAACTGTGGCAACAAGGAATAACAACATAAGTCAACTTATGTCGAAATTGAGATTTTCACAAAATCTGATGCACAATAAGCGATTCTATCTACCATATTTTTTTCGTATTTTTATCTTAAGCGGTTTTTGAATTACAGGTAAAAGAAAAATGACATTAGCATTGACTTCTTATGGGAAGCCAAACTTTCAAAGCGCTCTCCTGAAAAGTTGTAAAAACTGACTTATGTTGTTTTTCCTTGTTGCCACAGTAAAACAGAATTAAAGTTTTAAAAATCAATTTTTTTTTATTTTTCAAAAATCGATTATACATAAACGGTATGTATGTATATTTCTTTTTTTTTTATATTGTTTTAGGACCTTGATGAATAATAGTTATAAAATGGCATACCACCTTAAATTTTGTTTTAAACAATATTTAGCGAGTTTTAAATTAAATTCCCAAACATGCATCTTAATAGAATAAATCAGATGGCATAGTTCAAGTTTTTTGTTCGATATTTTCGGAAATTTTTTTTGAAAACAGGTCCATGAAAATTTTTGAAACTTTGTTTTAGCCTCGATTAATAGATTCTTAAAAATGGCAATGGAAGTTTTTTTTTCTAAAAAGTTTGAAAAATTAAAAAAAAAATGGTTAAAAATTTGGTTGTCTAAAAGGTCGGGTGCTATTTTTACGTGATAACGTCTTAAGATTATTAAAAGTATATTGGGCTGTCTAGGGATTTGAACTCCAGACATCTGGTGCAATAGACAAACCATTCAAAATTTCAACACCCTGATTTGCTGATAGAGGCATACTTTGTTGTGAATGCATTTAAAAGACGTTATCAAGTCAAAAATAGTTGAAATTGTTTAAGGTAAGTTTTTGTTTGAGTCCAAAGTTTAAGGAAAACATAAACATGGTTACTATATTGAACTTCATAAACTTCCTGAATGAAACAGATATATATCTAATTTATTTCAAAACTCATCTTATAAATGTATAAACTTTAAAACAAATGTATTCATTGGCCATTACTTAAAAAAACTTTCACACAATCTATTTTTAACATTGTTCTTATTAGTCCTATAAATATCAAAAAAATCATTGTAAATCACTCAAGGCAACTATTAACATTATTGACTCGGAATAAAACATTTAAGTATTCTATGTGAAATATTCTTTTCTATTTTTAGTTTTTTTTTGTTGTAACTAATGTCAGCCCTTAACCTTGCTTGAAGTTCAGGTGAAACCCCCTTATGTTATAACACGCATGTAAAAAAAGTCCCTTCTATTACATGTATTTAATAGATTTCAATTAATTTTGATTTTAATTAATTTGTTGATATTACCACTCTTCAAAGATAAAATTATTATTATTTTTGTTTTGATTATTTTACACTTCAACAAACTAGTTATAGAAAATAAAAATACGTAAAAAAAAGCTGTTATGCTTGAGATATACACTAGTCACACTTCGATGGAACGTTCACAAATTATGATTTTATTCTATCAATATCAATTTCGATTTTTGCGTTTTTTTTTTTAGATAAGCGATACTCATTGTAAATGATGTTTTCAATTTAAAATCGATAAGCAAATAAAAAGTCTATTGTTATTTGCTTTTATTTAAATATAAAGAGATAGGAAATGTTGAATAATTTTTTTTTTTTAAAGATTTTTATCATATGACTCAAAATAATATTTTTGAAAATTTAAATTTTGAGAAATTCCTTAATTAATTTGATATGTACATATATTTCAAAAAAAAAAATTACATTTTGTATGGAAATTTTGTTTTTTAATTCTTTATCTATTTCTTGGAATTGATAGACAATTTTGTCTTATCCTTTGATCTTATCTGAAAGTAAGATCTGACGGGAAAAAACCGTTTTATCATATCAAGTAAATGAAGATTATTAAAGTCTTCAAACTAAATTTCAAAATATCAAAATGTAGGTATACTGATTATGTCTCATCCTCTGATTTATTGAAAACCAGCCAGAAAAAGTTCTGCCACCAGACCATTTGGTGTTTCATTTTCACAAATTTTAAGTTTTTACAGTTAAACCCTTCAATCGAATAACTAATTTTATTCGGATGTCCCATTTAAACAACAATTCTTCATAAAAGTTTCTATGAACTTCAAATGTTTGAATTTTAATTCTTAGTAAAATATCAAGGCCTAAAAGTAGGGAACGGTTTTTGCATACATTTTAGCACTTCGCAAAATTCACACAATGTATTATTCATACAAACAAAATACACCACTGCTTCTGCTACCCTATCGATCATTTGTGATTTTTATTTCTGTTCACATTTTCATAAAACACCAAAATAATCTGGAGAATTGCAATTTAAAAATGAAATCTTAGTTTCTACTTTTCTATGGTTTAGTAGGTACCAATTTAATAGACATAGTAGTCCAATAACTAGTGAACTATCCGAGTAAGGTATCTCCTCTAATGCTAGAAATTCTTATAGTGGCGATTAATAGCATGCTAAGTTAAATAATCTTGCTCTGGCAGGCTTCAGCCCTGCACTTCGTATATATGCGTTAGGCCGGTCATTATTTTTTCAGATTTTTATCTATACCCCTTACTCGCCCGGTTACAAGGTGAAATTCTAGTACTTGGACTTTGCGCCTGAATTCTCGATTTTTTCCATATATCTCCTTTACGCCTCGATCGATTTTGTTCTAATTTTGCACAATTATACTAACAATGATCCTTAGTAATATTGCATTCAAAGATATTTTTAAAAATATATTCCTGAAATACAAGAAAATCGAAAAGGAAATCGATTTTTTTCGTACCTATAACTTGAAGTATACTTTTTTTTAGATTTCTCAAAAACGGCTCAATCAATTTTTTGCAAACTTCGTCAACACGTTAATAGACAATGTTTAAATAATGTTGCATACTAAAAATGTTCAGTAGTGTTTTAATTTCTTTGTACCAAATATCAGAAAACTATATAAATTTACAAGGAAACTAAAACACGAATGAAAGTTCTTAGTATGCAACATTATTTAAACATTGTCTATTAACGTGTTGACAATTTAATTTAAAAAAAAATTGCTAGACTTTTAGGAAGAGCTCAAGTACCTGCCAGTCTAACTTAAAGGTTTGCAGTATACCTACATTAAATTAAACTTTATTCTGTAAAGTCAAAATTTATATCATATGTGTTTGTCTAAGCGATTTTAAGAATTAATGTGCAATTACAAAAGAGGAGCTAGTGAAATTACTTAAGCAATTTACCAGACCCTATTTAACCCTCTGTTGGCACACGGGTGCGAATTTGGCTGGACAAAAATGAATTCGTATTCCTCGGAAAATTCTACATCAATTTCATATATGATTCTCCATAAAATAGTGAGATCGAAAAAAATTCTAGCGCCATGAAAAAGTATAAACCAAATTTGCAAAAAAGAGGTGTGCCAACAGAGGGTTAAATATGATCACAACCATAATCACAACCATAATGGAAAGAACCATAATTCAATTATTCCAGCAATCTTTATGTATTCCTTTAAGGATTCTAGGAAAGTAACACACATTTCTCATCGGTTCAAAGCAATACTTAACTATAATTATCTCTTCTGATTTATTATTCTAAAATAAAGATAAGGTTCATTAAGATTTAACAAACAAAAAAGTTCCGTATACGCCATAGTGACCTTATAAGCTCCCTCTGGCAAAATTATAAAAATACAAAATTCTATGCAATACAATAACATGTGTTTATTAATTTTAAACCATATTAAATTTATCCCCTCTTCCATAAGGTGGTAATTCATTAACAGGCGTGTAATATTCTCCACTAGCTAATTCATAATTATCTGCACCTCCCAATCGGATTTCATCAATTACATCATGGCAAGTGTTCAAAATGGCCGATGTATAACCTTGACACTTCATACTCTTAAAACTATTTTCAATTATTGATTCAGCATAATACCAATATGACCTCAAATGGGCACATAATCCAACAACATCAATTTTAAAACATCCTGGCTGTACTTGGCCTCCATTTGCATAGAAATCAGCATGTCCAATTGGTTCCAGAAAGCCCAGTGTACCGCCATTGGTGTGAATCACTTCAACATATCGAGCGTCATCTTTGGTCAGACGTTCTTCGTTCTTAGCATCTTCATAGAGTGGCCCCGCCGGATCTAAGCCTATAATTGTATGAACTTCTCCGGTACGGACATTTTTGCCAGCTATACCTGACACATGAGCACCTAAACTGTGCCCGATGACATGAAGATCATCCAATGACATTTCGCCTTCGTCAACTAAGAAATCAATCAATTTGGCAACTTTGACACCAACTTTGGGAACCATATAGGTGGCGCTTAAGTAGTTTAAGGTGAAGTAGTTCAGCCTTCGACTCCAGTCCACAGAGATCACATTGCAGTCCATGACTTGTAATAGAGCTTCGCGGATAACAACGTTAAGTTCCGATTGGTGGCTATTTTGCCAGCCGTGGATGATGATTCTGTAAATTAAAAAAATAGAGTTAGTTAAAAAGAATTCGTAATTCCAAAAGTCGAGTTAGTTTTCAAATTAAAATTTATGAATTTGAGAGTGCAAATTTTAACCAGTTTCCATACTTCAACGTACCTTGTGGGATGGTTACTGTTGAAATTCGATTTTTTCAAACCCTTTAGATCGGTGGGAGATATTTTCTGAGACTTTTTAGGGTTCTTCCGAGTGTATAAGTGAAAATCCACAGGTCTGTCATTGAACCAATTTCTCGCTTTTGTTTTAAGTTGTTCCTTTTTAATTTCCTCTGCGGACATCCATTTCAAGGACCAATCGAGTTGTGGAACAAAATAACCATCC
Source organism: Episyrphus balteatus (assembly GCF_945859705.1). Lineage (NCBI taxonomy): Eukaryota > Metazoa > Arthropoda > Insecta > Diptera > Syrphidae > Episyrphus > Episyrphus balteatus. The sequence goes on along the minus strand of NC_079134.1, from coordinate 29,165,219 downwards.
TCCGATACTTCGTTACTTTCTTCAATGGGAAGTGCACAAACTAAAACAAAATTATTTTTTTATTTTAAAATAACTTTCTAAGGTTGAACTTTGTTCTTAATAAGAGCTTACTTAAAGTTACACTTAAAAGTAGTAGAGCTGCTAATGTTTTCATTTTTGTAGTCCCAAAATAATGACTGAGTTTTGTAAAAATCTTAACGCCTTATATAGACTTTTTTGTTATTAGATAAAATTGTCTTATCTATATTATTTTGAACGACTTTGTCTTAATTAGAAGTGTTAATTAAAGATTTTGATCGATCATTGAGGTTTTTTGATGAGATAGTTATACGAATAAATCAATACAAAGTCTAACTTTAAAAATATAATATTAATTGATTTTTGGAAGCAACCCCTAATAGGTAGATAGATGATCTAATCTGACTTTCGTTTATGCGCACAGAAAAATGGTTTATCTTTTTGGATTTATCTATTTATTTATTTTTTCATTCAACTTTTCAGGAAATACTTAGATTACCTTTGTATTCTTGATCTTTTGATATTTTTCGATTGAGTTTACTTAGAATATGAGATTGAGACTTTTGAAATAGTATTTTTTGTCACACGCCAAATCGAGTGTCTTTGGCTGGTTTAGGGCCGGATATATACTACAAATTTGGGGTTATGTTAAATGAAAACCAATGTAAGAGTCATTTGTGGAATAATTAGGTATTTCCGGTTAATGCATGCACGATCGACGCACGATTGTCCAGAAAAAGAAAAATCGTTGCGGAAATTGAAAATTTGATGTTTAATTGTTATTTCTAATACAAATATAATTAAAAATAAATTTAAGGACAAAATAAAAATAAAAAAAAATCCTTATTTTCTGTTTTGCAATTATGCCATAATAAAAAAAAAGTCAAAAAAATATAGTTTGTAGTGGAAAGATTAATCCCCTCATTAAAAGTGATATTAGTTTGTAGATCAGGCACCAGAGCCCCGAAGATCTTCAAATGTCTTGATATTTTCTTGTTTTGTATCAGATAAAAAAAAGACGAGTTAATTTTCTTTTGAGCTCTTGACTCTTCGAATGTTCAAAATAGAATGAATTTTATTTTAACTTTAAACGATGAAATAACAGTTAGGAATAACAGTTAAAACTTTAATAAGAGATAATGAAAGGTTAAACTGCAATAAAATGAAAACGTAATAGATTTTTTTGTTAAGTAACAGTGACTCAAAAATATATTTATACATACCTTAAATGAAATGTACTACTGTACTAGATTTTCTTTTTAATAATAAATAAATCATAATAATTCGAAAAGTTAGATTAAACTTTAAAAAACTAATTGTTGTAAAACTCTTTTAATTTCGCCAATAACTACCCTTGATATAGTTTTTTTCTTTCTTTTTAAGAAAATCTTTCTTAATTAGTATTATTCTCATTTGTAAAATAACCACTAGGCTTACAAGTATAAATTGCCTAATGATGACTATTTCAATTGTTTGAACCAAACCTGCATATAAGCAGGGTTGTAAAAAATCATTTTATTTTTAATGCATTTGCTCTCCATTACAAATTAAAAAAAAAAATATTTTATTGCAAATAAAAAAAAATACTGAGAAATATTTGCATTAAAAAAAAATTGATGCAGCTCAAAAATATTTGCATTGAAAAAAAAATATTTATTGCAAGTAAAAATATTTTCCATTAAAAAAATGTTATTGCAAATGAAAAAGAATTCCATTGAAAATTAAATTTGTATTGCAAAGAACAATATTTTGCATTAAAAAAAAAAAATTAGTTGCAAATACAAAATTGCCTGCATTGAAAAATAAATTGCACTCTTTTGTTAAAGCTTTTTATAAAAGAAAATAAGAGAAAAAATTAAAATTTTATATATTCAAGAAATTAAAAAAAGAAGTAAAATCTGTTTTTAAAACTAATTAAACACCGTTTTAATTGATCTTTTACAAAAAACCAAGTATGCCATTTTATTTCTTGTATAAAAAGGAATTTTTAGAAAAAAAAAATTTCAAAAATCGTTAGAGCCGTTTTTTCAAAAAAATAGTTTTTCATATATAAAAATTTTCCAACATTTTTCAAAAATAAAGTTGGTATGCCATTTTTAAGAAATAATTAATTTACACATAAAAACGAAATTTCAAAATTTTTCACTAACCCGTTTTCAAAAAGTTGATTTTTCAAAAAAAAATTTTGAAATATTTTTTAAAAATCCAAAAATGTGTTTTTTGAAATTTTTTTTAAAATTTTAATTTAACCTTTACTAAAATGCTTTTGTGCAAAAATTTTCGTTGAAATCAGGTTAGTTTTAATTTATAGTTAATAATGGTCCAAAAAATATTTTTTTTATTTCAAAAGTTGGTTCTTATGTGTAATACTACACATAAAAATTTTAATCAAAATCGTTAGAGCCGTTTTTGATAAAAATTAACTTTTCTATTTCTGTTATATGACAGGTACCTACCGTTAGTTTTGGTTCTAAAAAAAATTTAAATTTTTCCTCTAGGGAATCGCCTAAGATTGGTAACTACCAAGTTTGAAGAGAATCGCTCTAGTCGTTTAGGCTCTAGCTCGAGGTGCATACAGACGGACAGACAGACAGACAGACAGACAGACAGACAGAATTCCCAGACCACTTTTTTGGCATTCTCCATCATCGTAATGTCATGTAAAATTGTTATTTCGAGTTCGATTTTTTTTACGAATCCTAAACTTGCCCTATATATCGCAAGTAAAAAAATTTAATGCAAAATGTAGGTAGGTATGCATTTAGTATTTTTTGTATACTTGAGAATTTCTTACAAATTTGACTTTTTATCTTTTATTATCTTCAATATTATAGTAGAAAAAGTTTATGTTTTGTCCAATAGCCAAAATTTTAAGAAATTCAACGAGTATTAAAAAAATATTTAATGCATACATTTTGCATTAAATTTTTTTTTTAATAAATTTTATTTTTCAATGCAATTTTTGTTTTCATTTGCAATTACATTTTTATTAATGCAAAATATTTTTATTGGCAATACCTAAATATTTTTTTTTTTCAATGCAAATATTTTTTCTTGCAATAAAATTTTTTTTTTATTTCAAATGCATTTTTTTTAAATTGATATTTTTGCAAAAAGTGCCACCTTGTAACGGACAAACAAGGAGATTCAATTTTTAATCAATATTACGATCTGAGCAATAAATCTTAATTGACCGAGAGCCCACAGCAAATTTTGGGAGATGAGGTATTACCAAAATGTGAGTATGCATTTGTATAGCCTTGTGCGTTCTAATAACGAATTCGAAAGTCTGCAGCTTTAAATCGACGCTTTATATGGGTTTCGGGGGGTTTAAAAACGTGAGTTTTCCAATAAATGTGAGTAAGCTAAGTAAGCAAAAATTCTCATTCTGATAATAAGGAATGATGCTCTGTCATTTCCCCCATTTTCATTTCATTTCCTCAATACTTCAATCTCGGTGATACGACAAATAGTAATCAAGATATAAGCTTTTTTAACTAACCAAATCAGCTCTCTTCTTAGAGAGTTTTAAATTTAAAATAACAAACAAAATACATATTAGGTAAACAGAAAAGTCTCCAAAACAAAGCCGCTTAAAAACCTTATATCTTGAGTTCTATTATCGCATCGCCAATAACTTTTTTAAGATGGCTGTTCAGGACATAACCATAATTCAATAATTCCAGCAATGTTTATGTATTTTTTAAAGAATTTTAGGAACGTAACACAAATTTCTTCTCGATGTTCTTTTAGACAATTCATGAGGTAAATGAAAGTGATTCAGCGCAACTGCTATAAAGTTTTAAGATTTTTATGTGCGTAAATGTTTTAGGAAGAAAAAACTTTGTTCATGGGCAATTTAACTATTTGAAAAGTCAAAGAAAGTCAGCAAAGTTCAACTCGTCTGATTAACTATTCTAAAATAGAGATAAGTTGCATTATAAGATTTTACAAACAAACAAAATCCGTATACGCCATAGTGACCCTATATAAGCTCCCTATAATTTAATCACTGGGGATATAATAAAAATACAAAATTCTATGCAATACAATAACATGTGTTTATTAATTTTAAACCATATTAAATTTATCCCCTCTTCCATAAGGTGGTACTTCATTAACAGGCGTGTAATATTCTCCACTAGCTAATTCATAATTATCTGCACCTCCCAATCGGACTTCATCAATTACATCATGGCAAGTGTTCAAAATGGCCGATGTATAACCTTGACACTTCGCACTCTTAAAACTATTTTCAATTATTGATTCAGCATAATACCAATATGACCTCAAATGGGCACATAATCCAACAACATCAATTTTAAAACATCCTGGCTGTACTTGGCCTCCATTTGCATAGAAATCAGCATTTCCGATTGGTTCCAGAAAGCCCAGTGTACCGCCATTGGTGTGAATCACTTCAACATATCGAGCGTCATCTTTGGTCAGACGTTCTTCGTTCTTAGCATCTTCATAGAGTGGCCCCGCCGGATCTAAGCCTATAATTGTATGAACTTCTCCGGTACGGACATTTTTGCCAGCTATACCTGACACATGAGCACCTAAACTGTGCCCGATGACATGAAGATCATCCAATGACATTTCGCCTTCGTCAACTAAGAAATCAATGAATTTGGCAACTTTGACACCAACTTTGGGAACCATATAGGTGGCGCTTAAGTAGTTTAAGGTGAAGTAGTTAAACTTTCGACTCCAGTCCACAGAGATCACATTGCAGTCCATGACTTGTAATAAAGCTTCACGGATAACGACGTTAAGTTCTGATTGGTGGCTGTTTTGCCAGCCGTGGATGATGATTCTGTAAAGCAAATATCAAATGAAATATTAAAATAGTTCAGATTATTCATAAACTTTGAGAAAATAAGGCTTTACAAAGGCACTTGGTTTCTTAGTGTAAAGGGAAATGGTTCCAAAAACCGGATAAGTTTTGAAATCTAACTTTTTGCTTACCTTGTGGGATGGTTATTATTGAAATTCGATTTCTTCAAACTCTTTTTATCGTCAGCAGATATTTTCTGAGACTTTTTAGGATTCTTCCGAGTGTATAAGTGAAAATCAACAGGTCTGTCATTGAACCAATTTCTCGCTTTTGTTTTACGTTGTTCCTTTTTAATTTCCTCTGCTGACATCCATTTCAAGGACCAATCGAGTTGTGGAACAAAATATCCATCCTCCGATACTTCGTTATTTTCTTCAATGGGAAGTGCAACAACTAAAATAATATTAAAATTTTATTTTAAAATTAGTCTTAATGTTTTTTGTTTTTAATTAAAACTTACTTAAAGTTACACTTAAAAGTAGTAGAGCTCCTAATGTTTTCATTTTTGTATTCCAAAAATAATAATTGTGTTTTGTAAGAATCTTAACGCCTTTTATACGGTTTATTTTTTTGGACTGCTTGATAATTTGGGTGATAATTGTCTTATCTATATAATTTTGAACGACTTTGTCTGAATTAGAAGTATAGGAAATTTAAAGATTTTGATCGATCATTGAGGCTTTGAAGAGATAGTTCTTGGAATAAATCAATACAAAGTCTATGTTTATAAAATTATATCAGGGGGGTTTTATTTGACTTTCGTTTAAGCTCATAGAAAATGAGGTTTATCTTCCTTTCCAATCAACTTCTATGAATTTATCATCATTGAACTTTTCAGGAAATACCAAGATTAACAAGATTATGTATTTTTCAGATTTTCCGATTGATCTATTAAGAATACTTGAACATTTTTTGCCACCTAATTTAGAGGCGTATTTAGGGGCGGATCCATATTTCGATGATTGGGTTATCAGTAATTGGTGCATTATAAAAATTGGTAAAAGAGTCATTTAAGATGCGTAGACAACCTACGCGCTGGTAAAACTGTACCAAAACCTGTTTTTCCCACACCCCTCTTCTTAATTATTATTAACTAAAACTGTTCCATTTTTTTTTTTTTTAATATTGTAACAAATTGGAATTTTTTTTTTTTTATTTTTAAGGTTTCTACTTTTCTTTTTTTTTCAACCTTTAAAAAGTGTTCTTACCATTTTGAAAAAATTGAGATCGTAAAATTTGCAACGACAACAAAATCGTTTTCGAGTTGTTTTTTCCAAAAATATTTTTGGATTTTGAATTTTAAACGAGTGCTGAGTGAGTTTAAGTATTTAACAATAAGACATTTGAAAAATGCACTTTTAACGAACGTTGTGTTCTTGCATTTTCAAAAATTACCATAGGCAACTTTTTTTCATTGAAATAATCTATTTAAATCTTAACAAAGAACCAGAGATTTAAAATTAAAAAAAATAAATTTGTAACCCACTTTTGTAGTATCAAAAAATAATTTACATATTAGAATCTAATAAATTAAGGAGCCTATTCATACATCTATACCTACTTTTTCTTTAAAATATATTTTTTGTAGTAATTTTTTCATAGGGTAGTAATTTTTTCCCGTAAGCTTTTGTTTGGCTTTAAATATTTTCTTATAAATTCTAATAAAATATTAATTTTTCCATTAAAAGGGGTTGCCACATTAGAAGCTGGCAGCACCCTGTTTTGTTTTTATTTTATTCTTGATATTGATTTATCACCAATTTTAATCTCTAGCCTTACTAACTCGTCGGTCACCGCTTGGACTAAAAGTAAAGTATTGTTTATTTTTGTTTTGCGAATAACATTAAAAAATATTGTATTAAGTTATAGACAAAACTTTACAAAATTGGAATGTTTTCTTCCTTTTTATGAAACCTTTATTATAAAATTTGAGTCATTGCATAATTTTAAATACCCAAAATAGAGTGTTGGTGTTTGCCGTTATTGAGTAGGTATATAACCTGATAAGACCCGGTATTTTTCCATTTATAAATACCTACCGGTTAAGTAAAAAAAAAAACAGGAACATAACTGTCCTGATCAAAACTATGAACTTTGGTTAAAAGAAAAAAAGACACAAGCTTTAATATCCAAATATAATTTTATAAATATTTTTCATTTCAATTTGAACTACATATATTTTAAATTGAAAAAAGGTAACGCATACACCACAGTGCACAAAAGTATTCTTATTTACTAATAGCCAGGATTGTAAAAATATCAATTTAAAAAAAATGCATTTGAAATAAAAAAAAAAAAAAATATTTATGTATTGCAACTAAAAATATTTTGCATTAAAAAAAATGTTATTGAAAATGAAAAAACAATTGCATTGGAAAATAAAATTTATTTATTGCATAATGTATGCATTAAATATTTTTTTAAAACTCGTTGAATTTCTCTTAATTTTGGCTATTTCACAAAACATTAACTTTTTCTACTATAATATTGAAGATAATAAAAGATAAAAAGTCAAATTTGTAAGAAATTCGCAAGTATAAAAAAATACTAAATGCATACCTACCTACCTACATTTTGCATTGAAAAAAAAAAAAAAATTCAATGCAATTACTTTTAGTCCAAACGGTAACCGACGAGATAGTAAGGTTAGAGGTTAAAATTGGTGATAAATTAATACCAAGAATGAAATAAAAAAAAACAGGGTGTTGCCAGCTTCTAATGTGGCAACCCCTTTTAATGGAAAAATTAATATTTTATTAGAATTTATAAGAAAATATTTAAAGCCAAACAAAAGCTTAAATAATTTTTGACGTGATAACGTCTTATAAATCGATGAACCATGGCAGCCACCACAAAAAAGTGACGCCATTTTCTAACGTTACACTCTCGCACTTTCGCAGTGTGGCAAAAAAATTCAATTAGCCAAACAAAAGCTTAAATAATTTTTGACGTGATAACGTCTTATAAATCGATGAACCATGGCAGCCATCACAAAAAAGTGACGCCATTTTCTAACGTTACACTCTCGCACTTTCGCAGTGTGGCAAAAAAATTCAATTAAAAATTAAAAATAAACTATCAGAGATACAAAAATCTCCTATAGCTTATTTGAAAGATAATAACCTAAAGCTTAATCGAAATGAAGGATTTTTAAAAATTCCGTCATTTAATAGGGTAAACAGGAGTAAAACGGAAAGGTAAAATTTGGGGTAAAATCTAAACGAAAATCGTAGAGAATTTCAGTATTTTTGGGTAGTTTTTGATGTTTAGCGTTTTTTTGGAGCGTTCAAAAAATCTCAAACTTATAGAACATGTAAGTTTTGGTCTTATACATTGTGCAAAAAATTGGAATCGTTTAGTGAGTTTTGACTGAATAACAAAAGAAACACGTTTTTTGACCGTTTTTAAAGTATGAAGTAATGATAGATCATGACCACGACTAAATGTGTGCGAAGTTTCAATCATTTTCATAAACACAACTTTGAGATAACGGTAAAATAAAATTTTAGAATTCAACAGGTTATAACTTTGATCAAGAGCAGATAGAAATTTTATTAAACTTTTATGAGTATCCTGATACAATTACCTTTCATTTGGTATATCACACATAACGGTAGACTAACAACAAGATTCACAATGTTAAATCAAGAAACTTGCGAAAAACCTCAAAACACAACTGGACATCTGTTGATCATGAACAGCCACCAGTGTGGGAAGTACCGTAATCTCAGTCTGGAAATTCGACATGGTTGACTTTAAAAAATTGTTACTTCTCTAGTAGGCATCTATGAAATAGGTTTAATACGTCAAATGAAAGGTGAAATAATAAGCTTTCATATGGTGTAAAATTTTTTATAGGTTGTAATTGAAAAAAATTGATAAAATAGCTTGAGGACATAAAAATAAATGTTTTTTTTTGCTTTTTTTTAATGAAATTTGATCGAGTTCAAAAAATTCTAGCTCTTTTTGTAGATGTCTCATAGACCTGATCGTTATATATATTTTGAGCTTAGACAATAAGCTTTGAGATGGTACAGGTTGTTAGGGAAAAAAAATGGAATTAATGACGTGAGAAGATAAAAATTCATGTTTTCTTTGCTTTTTTTGATGAAAATGATTTTTTCAACAAATTATTTTTATACTCTTTGCGCATTATAAAAATTTAAAAATAAAAGAAGAAATACTTGGCTTTTAAATTACAAAATTTTTTTTGTAAGCTTTTAAAATAAAAAATTAATATAATGAGAAAATAAAAAAGGTATTTTTTTTTAGCTTTTGTTTTGTAAATTATGACTGTTTGAAAAAAGTAAACGCTTCAATTGACTCATTTTAAACAAAAGCACACAACCTGTTTTCTGACGACGTAATCACGTAAAATCATCGTCCGTAAACCGGCTTTACAGACAACCTCTTTTTAAAGAAAAAGTAGTGTACCTATAGATGTTTATATCAAAATACACATTGAAATAGCTCCCTAAGTAAATAAATATAGTATATCAGTTTCCTTGGGAGAGCAAAAAAAAACTTCCCTTTAATGCCGCACTCACCGTCTGAATAGGCTCCTTAATTTATTAGATTCTAATATGTAAATTATTTTTTGATACTACAAAAGTGGGTTACAAATTTATTTTTTTTAATTTTAAATCTCTGGTTCTTTGTTAAGATTTAAATAGATTATTTCAATGAAAAAAAGTTGCCTATGGTAATTTTTGAAAATGCAAGAACACAACGTTCGTTAAAAGTGCATTTTTCAAATGTCTTATTGTTAAATACTTAAACTCACTCAGCACTCGTTTAAAATTCAAAATCCAAAAATATTTTTGGAAAAAACAACTCGAAAACGATTTTGTTGTCGTTGCAAATTTTACGATCTCAATTTTTTCAAAATGGTAAGAACACTTTTTAAAGGTTGAAAAAAAAAGAAAAGTAGAAACCTTAAAAATAAAAAAAAAAAAATTCCAATTTGTTACAATATTAAAAAAAAAAAAAATGGAACAGTTTTAGTTAATAATAATTAAGAAGAGGGGTGTGGGAAAAACAGGTTTTGGTACAGTTTTACCAGCGCGTAGGTTGTCTACGCATCTTAAATGACTCTTTTACCAATTTTTATAATGCACCAATTACTGATAACCCAATCATCGAAATATGGATCCGCCCCTAAATACGCCTCTAAATTAGGTGGCAAAAAATGTTCAAGTATTCTTAATAGATCAATCGGAAAATCTGAAAAATACATAATCTTGTTAATCTTGGTATTTCCTGAAAAGTTCAATGATGATAAATTCATAGAAGTTGATTGGAAAGGAAGATAAACCTCATTTTCTATGAGCTTAAACGAAAGTCAAATAAAACCCCCCTGATATAATTTTATAAACATAGACTTTGTATTGATTTATTCCAAGAACTATCTCTTCAAAGCCTCAATGATCGATCAAAATCTTTAAATTTCCTATACTTCTAATTCAGACAAAGTCGTTCAAAATTATATAGATAAGACAATTATCACCCAAATTATCAAGCAGTCCAAAAAAATAAACCGTATAAAAGGCGTTAAGATTCTTACAAAACACAATTATTATTTTTGGAATACAAAAATGAAAACATTAGGAGCTCTACTACTTTTAAGTGTAACTTTAAGTAAGTTTTAATTAAAAACAAAAAACATTAAGACTAATTTTAAAATAAAATTTTAATATTATTTTAGTTGTTGCACTTCCCATTGAAGAAAATAACGAAGTATCGGAGGATGGATATTTTGTTCCACAACTCGATTGGTCCTTGAAATGGATGTCAGCAGAGGAAATTAAAAAGGAACAACGTAAAACAAAAGCGAGAAATTGGTTCAATGACAGACCTGTTGATTTTCACTTATACACTCGGAAGAATCCTAAAAAGTCTCAGAAAATATCTGCTGACGATAAAAAGAGTTTGAAGAAATCGAATTTCAATAATAACCATCCCACAAGGTAAGCAAAAAGTTAGATTTCAAAACTTATCCGGTTTTTGGAACCATTTCCCTTTACACTAAGAAACCAAGTGCCTTTGTAAAGCCTTATTTTCTCAAAGTTTATGAATAATCTGAACTATTTTAATATTTCATTTGATATTTGCTTTACAGAATCATCATCCACGGCTGGCAAAACAGCCACCAATCAGAACTTAACGTCGTTATCCGTGAAGCTTTATTACAAGTCATGGACTGCAATGTGATCTCTGTGGACTGGAGTCGAAAGTTTAACTACTTCACCTTAAACTACTTAAGCGCCACCTATATGGTTCCTAAAGTTGGTGTCAAAGTTGCCAAATTGATTGATTTCTTAGTTGACGAAGGCGAAATGTCGCTGGATGATCTTCATGTCATCGGTCACAGTTTAGGTGCTCATGTGTCAGGTATAGCTGGCAAAAATGTCCGTACCGGAGAAGTTCATACAATTATAGGCTTAGATCCGGCGGGGCCACTCTATGAAGATGCTAAGAACGAAGAACGTCTGACCAAAGATGACGCTCGATATGTTGAAGTGATTCACACCAATGGCGGTACACTGGGCTTTCTGGAACCAATCGGAAATGCTGATTTCTATGCAAATGGAGGCCAAGTACAGCCAGGATGTTTTAAAATTGATGTTGTTGGATTATGTGCCCATTTGAGGTCATATTGGTATTATGCTGAATCAATAATTGAAAATAGTTTTAAGAGTGCGAAGTGTCAAGGTTATACATCGGCCATTTTGAACACTTGCCATGATGTAATTGATGAAGTCCGATTGGGAGGTGCAGATAATTATGAATTAGCTAGTGGAGAATATTACACGCCTGTTAATGAAGTACCACCTTATGGAAGAGGGGATAAATTTAATATGGTTTAAAATTAATAAACAAATGTTATCGATTATTGCATTGAAATTTGTATTTTCATTATTTCGTCAGTGGGTCACTGTAACGAATGTGTTACTTTTTTTTAACATGTTAGATTAAACACATTTTACCCCTATTTTTTACTTCCTTACCATACATACATATCTCTTTACTTACATTGTGCTTAAAATGACTTATTAAACTTATTTACTTAATGAGGTTAAATGAGAGGTTCTTTGTCTTGATATAATTCAGTTTTTTATCCTCTCCTTCATATGCTCTTGGCACTTTTTAGCCTACAGAAAATTTAACCGATATATTGACCAAATTTTAATTACAATCTATAAAATAAAACCCTTCTATGAAGGTAACTAATATAAAAGTAGATACTTTGGACAAAAGTTTTGTATTACAATCCTATACAAGCTGTATTACCTTGACCATATTATAATAACACTGTTATAAAGGCTCAAACTTGTATCATGGTCATTTTTGACAATCCTAATAAACTTATAAAAGCTTTAAGGAAGCTTAAATGTAGCTTACCAAATATTTAAGTACATTTACGCCGGTATTCAACAAGTGCTCACAACTTATGAATGCGATCTTAACTTTTTAATTCAATTTAATTTATCAATATATTAGATAATTGATATTTAAACTTTTTTGTTTTTATCAAATTTATTAATCGACCCTTCTTGTAATTTAAACTGATTGTAATGGCAGCATTCCAAATTGATATTATCTATTATATATATTAAAGTTTGGTTTTGTGTACGTTCGCTAACCGGCCACACAGACTGACTCATTTTCTTAATATTTTTTGAAATCAAAGAGGCATAAGAGGAGAAGGTTTAATTCAAAAAAAAATTCAAGATTTTATAGGGTAAATAGGGGTAACACGACATTGAAAAAAGAGGCTATTTTCTAAACGGTAAGTCGTAAAGAGTTGACTTTTTTTAAATGATAGGCAAATTTATTCAATAGTTAAAAAAGGTATTGAAAAAATTCAAAAAAATTTCAAAACCAAGTTGTGAGGGTTTTTTTGCAGTCATAGACCTTCGACAAAAGACTAATTAGAGGTACGCAAAATTTTGCACAGAAATTTGAGTTACACCATGAGAAAGATATTTAAAAAAAAAATTAGTTATCTAAAACGGATTTTTTTCATAGGCCCTGTATTTTGAAATAAAAATTTTTGAAAAACAACCTAATTTTTAGGGACATTTTTGAGTAGTCTTTTATTTGTTTATAGGAAATATAGGTTTTAATCATTTGCATGCATGTACAAACTTTTGAAACTTTTTGTACTGAAATTTTGTGTATAGCTTAAAAATACTATTTTCTAGTGAAGTACGTAGGATTTTTTTGAAATATTAATTTTAAGGGAAATGGCATTAGTTTGAAAAAATTATTTCATTCCAAAAACAAAATTCGTTGAAAAAGAGACCATAAAATCGTTAAATTTTAATATTTCAAAAAAATCCTACGTATTTCACTAGAAAATAGTATTTTTAAGCTCCACACAAAATTTCAGTCCAATCGGTTAAAAACTGTAGGAGTTAGCTGGTCGCTCGATGAGAGCACAGGATTTTACTATATCATCCTGAAATACACCGCCATTTAAAAAATTTCACATCATTAAAAAATTTAAATTTAGCCTATTCTGTTACCTATTAATATACTTAATTAAACTAAACAAACACCAAAAGAAAATAATATTTCTTTTTTGTTTTATACGCTGATGAAAATGACGCTCGATTTCGTGGTTTACAAGGTGTTATTACCCCTTAATCATTAGTTTGCTCGTGCCAATAAATTACATGTTTACAGTAATTATTTTAGTGTCCAGTCAAAATAAAAAAAAATTGTGAGCATTTGCAAATAGGTATTAAGACTTTTTACACGAGGTGTCCCTTAACAAGATAAGGACAATAATTTATGAGTTGATTCTTGGGTAGGTACATATATTGTATGAAAAAAAAATCAACAGTAGCGTTCATCACCACTTATGTGATTTTACCGACGCAAAATGTGATTTTATCCAAGATTTTCGTAATTTTAGAAACATATTCTGATTTCATTTGCTGATTTATTATTTTATTTTGAAACCCAAACCCACAAAAACTGAGGTAACTTGTGATTTGATTCTTGAATGAGTCTTGATTTTACTAGGTAAATTGTGAGTAACCGTGATAAATTTGTGGAATCAAGTTGTGGAATAAAACAACCACCATCTGATACTTTGATACTTTCTTCAATGGGTAGTAGACCAGTGCCAATCCGGTTTTCAGAGGACAAAAGTTGAACAAATTATTAGCAGCATAAGGGTAGTGGGAAAATTTAGGATAAATGGTATATGAAAGAGGAAAAATAAATTGCCCACAAAAAAAGTGGGGTGGGTGTCAAAAATCATGGTTTTTTACGATTTCTGTCAAAACTAGACGTCCTATCGAAAAAAGTCAAATGCAAAAGTTGTAGGTAGTATAAATATCTACAACTTTTAGTCAAACAATTTTTTTCTATAACCTCAAAAATATTGGAAAAAATGCAAAAATACGATTTTTTGATTTTTTATTTTTATCTTTTACAAAAATTTTTGGATTTTAAAAAAACTTGGTTAAAAACTACTTTGTTATATTTTGGGAACGGGTCGTAATTCTGTATTCCAAAATTCTGTATGACCAATATTCTGTATCTGAAGAAAAAATTCTGTATGAACATAATTCTGTATTCCATTATTCTGCTTTTCTATTATTCTGTATTTCAAAATTCTGTAAATCCAAAATTCTGTTTTTCAAAATTCTGCAAATCCATTATTCTGCTTTTAAAAATTCTGTAATTTTAAATCTCTACATTAAAACATGTCCCTCAAGTAAGCAGAGCAAGTAGGTACCCCAAAATTATATCAAGTGCTCCCCTACTTTTGGAAAAACTTAATGTTCTGCTAACTGGATTTAAAGTTAGCAGAGCAATTACCAGAAAATGCCTTAAACTGTTAGTAAAAAATTCGGGTTTGGTTTAATATTTAGGTGCCAAACAAAAATCCAAAAAAAAAAAAATTTTTACAAAAATGATTTTTTTTCTGTAATCTTCGAAAAAAAATTGTTTTTTGAAATTATCTTGAATAATTAAGTGCTTTGAGTTAAGTACCAAATTTTCGAAAAAAATTCCGAGATTTTCCATTAAAAAAAAATATTTTCATTTTCCATATAAATTCATGTTCTACTAACTTGAATTTGTTTTTTTTTTTTTCAAAAAATTCCACTTTTTCGAAAAAAATTGGACATAAATAATCGAATGTTCGACTAATTTGAATTAAGCGCTCCATTTTCAGATAAGTTTTCCGAGATTTTCATGTACTGCTGGCTTGATTTCATTTTTCTCAAAAAATTCAATTTTTTTCGACAAAATTCGAATGGAGTTATTAAGTGCATGACTAATTTGAGTTAAGTACCCTATTTTCCAAAAATTCTTTCTTCGTTATTAAACATAAGACCATCGACACACAATTTATCCTTTCCTTTATTAGGTTTTAATAATTTAATATTTTCCATTTTTCTGAATTCATTTTATATCACGATTAACTCATAACACTTAACTTAAGCTGGCGAACGCAAACTGCTTCAAGGTTCTGCATAGAAAATATCAAAATTCTGTACTCCAAAATTCTGTAAATGATAAAAGAAAAATTGTTTTGATAATGAAAAAAGTGCGCACTTTTTTCATTATCAAAACAATTTTTCTTTTATCATTTACAGAATTTTGGAGTAGGGGAGAGTGGGGCTAAATGTAACAGGGGTAAGAATTAACAGCTAAAAAAAGCGATGTTCCTTTCAATATTAAGAAACGCGTAAAGGAGAAAAATGCTCAATTTTTGCATATCTACCGGCACATTTTCTTCAGGTGAAGATTAGACGACAGGGTGAGAAGTTACACTAGTGGTGCCCAAAAAATGCATGTTTGTAACTTTTTTTTTAAATTTTATTTTTGGTCTACCTCTTTACCCGAAAAAGATAGAGTGCTAAGTGTTTTTTTGTTATATGCAACTGTGTTTTGGCTCAATTTGCGTGTATATGTTATGTCTACATCAATTTCGCTTTTTTTTTAAATTGATTTTATGTGCCAAATTTCATGCTTGGGCTAGTTGTAACATTTTTCCGGGGCAAGTTGTACCATGTAAAAACCTACCTCTACTGAAAAATTGTTTACCTAATATAATTAACAACCCTGAATATGAATGCTTGTAATTGAATTTGTATTTATTTTGAAATTGGAAACACATTTTCGAACCACCACTTGAATTCCTAAAGCTTATAAAACAATTTATGAATTCGAATAACTTTTATTTAAGACTACTGTCAAATTTTCTCTGGAAATCTTGGATTTGCTCCACTTTTTACAAATTTGCACCAAAATTTCATGACTGAGGTTTGATTTTATTGTTATTAATTAAAAATAAATAAA
This sequence comes from Episyrphus balteatus, assembly GCF_945859705.1. Classification (NCBI taxonomy): domain Eukaryota; kingdom Metazoa; phylum Arthropoda; class Insecta; order Diptera; family Syrphidae; genus Episyrphus; species Episyrphus balteatus. Next base: position 29,149,039 of record NC_079134.1, on the reverse strand, counting down.
TATAAACAAATAAAGGTATTTTTCTCTTATTTTTAGTTCTTGGTACAACCTACCCCGGTATGTGTTACACTTTGCCCCGTATGTGGGGTAAGTTGAAACAACACGATTTTTTTTTTGGAAGCTTTATTTTTCAACATTACCGTTATGTTTTGCTAAGTTTTTATGATGGATCTTGGAGCTAAAACATGGGTCTTTAATTTAAAAAAGGTCTGGTTGACCCACTTTCAAATTTGTAGGAGAACCATCGATTTTAGAAAAAAGTGTTACATTTGGCCCCACTCTCCCCTACAGAATTTTGGAATACAGAATTTTGAAATCCAGAATTTTGTGTTTAAAGAATTTCAGAATACAGAATTTTGAATTTACAGAATTTTAAAATACAGAATTTTGAATTTACAGAATTTTAAAATACAGAATTTTGGAATACAGAATTTTGGAATCCGAATTTTGGCCCATACAGAATTTCGACCCCAACCCTTATGTTTTCTATCTATTAAACATTTTTTTTGAGCAAAAAGTGAATTTTTGGATTTTTGACGAATTTTATTTGAAAAAATAGCCTATTTTTCAATCAAAAAAGTTACCGAACAAATTTTTGATATTTGAAAAGTTTGAAATGAAATTATTTAGATTAAAACCTATTATTTAAGATTGTGTGGAAAAACTATACTTTTGTTTTAGAAAATATTGAAAAAAATTGAAAAAAACAAAAAAAACGATTTTTAAGATCGATTTTTCCGTAAATGACAGTAATATTGGCGAGAAATAATTTTTCATAGAAACTTAATTATACTTTTCTAATGGCCTTTGACCTTCTTAATTTGAATCTAGCATTAGAATAGCTCTAACGTGAAAAGTTTTTGAGATATTGAATTTTGAACGTCCAAAACACTATTTTTGTGATGTTTTGCATGGTAATATCTCAAAAACGTGATGTGATAGAATTTTTCTGACTTCGGATTCAAGCTCAGCGCACAAAAAACCATTAGAAAAATATACTTTGATTTCTATAAAAAAAACTTTTTGACTAGTGAATTCGAACATGGAAGAAAAAATCGAATGCCTTGTTCAAATTCACTAGTCAAAAAGTTTTTTTTTTTATAGAAATCAAAGTATATTTTTCTAATGGTTTTTTGTGCGCTGAGCTTGAATCCGAAGTCAGAAAAATTCTATCACATCACGTTTTTGAGATATTGCCATGCAAAACATCACAAAAATAGTGTTTTGGACGTTCAATATTCAATATCTCAAAAACTTTTCACGTTAGAGCTATTCTAATGCTAGATTAAAATTAAGAAGGTCAAAGGCCATTAGAAAAGTATAATTAAGTTTCTATGAAAAATTATTTCTCGCCAATATTACTGTCATTTACGGAAAAATCGATCTTAAAAATCGTTTTTTTGTTTTTTTCAATTTTTTTCAATATTTTCTAAAACAAAAGTATAGTTTTTCCACACAATCTTAAATAATAGGTTTTAATCTAAATAATTTCATTTCAAACTTTTCAAATATCAAAAATTTGTTCGGTAACTTTTTTGATTGAAAAATAGGCTATTTTTTCAAATAAAATTCGTCAAAAATCCAAAAATTCACTTTTTGCTCAAAAAAAAATGTTTAATAGATAGAAAACATAACAAAGTAGTTTTTAACCAAGTTTTTTTAAAATCCAAAAATTTTTGTAGAAGATAAAAATAAAAAATCAAAAAATCGTATTTTTGCATTTTTTCCAATATTTTTGAGGTTATAGAAAAAAATTGTTTGACTAAAAGTTGTAGATATTTATACTACCTACAACTTTTGCATTTGACTTTTTTCGATAGGACGTCTAGTTTTGACAGAAATCGTAAAAAACCATGATTTTTGACACCACCCCACTTTTTCGCCCACCTACACCCTTTCCCCCAATTTTTTTGTGGGCAATTTATTTTTCCTCTTTCATATACCATTTATCCTAAATTTTCCCACCACCCTTATGCTGCTAATAATTTTTTTATTTTCAAAAATTATTGGCACTGGTCTATAGTGCAAAAACTTAAATAAATTTAAAATTTTATATTAAAATTAGTCTTAATATTTTTTTTTTTGATTTCAATCAAAAGCAAAATTGTTTTAAGTCACAAAGAGCAAAAAAAAGCGACAATTTTTTGCTCGTTTGCCATTCAAATTATGTTTTTTTATAAATTTTGTTCTTTTCTCTTGTATAAAATATACAAGTTTACCTTATTAGTAGGTGCCTACTATTTTTAAATATTTTTTAAAACTAAAAACCCAAAATTGGACAAAGAACAATTCCTATACAAGTACGATTTTCCTTAAATAAAAAGTGGACTTAGAACAAAATATGATGGGACTTAGAACAATCAAGTATACTCGGGCTCATTTTCAAAAGGCTACTTCCCTCTTTTCATTGTTCTATGTCCCATTAAATTATATTATCTGGGGAATGAAATTTTTTTTGACAAAAACGGTTTTCAAATTCGGAATGAGCACCCTGAAATTAGTAAAACTGCATCATAACTTATTTTCGGTAAAAAATGGATTTAGAACAATTTTGCTTTACGCCGACGAAAAGTTACAATTAGTCCGGTCAAATTAGACTAAAATAAGGGGGTGAGGTTACATAAATTCCCAGCAAGCTGAAAATTGGTAGGATTGTTGGAAAAACCATCATAAATAAAATTTAAAAAGTCCTCATCGATCCGAGTTGTGGAAAAAAATTTACGGGGGGTCAAAGGTCAAAAAAATGGGTTTTTTACGATTTTTAGCAAAACGAAAAGTCTTATCAAAAAATTTTCAATGCGAAAATTGTAGACCAGCTTATTATCTTTAAAAAGTGTCATGACACTTTTTTTCCTCAGACCCACCGTTTTTGAGATATAACGATTCAAAAAGTTGAAGTTGAGTTGTAATCGTCATAATTATGCACACGTTTCCACGCCACCTTTGAGGTAGTGTACCTAGCGCGTTTTTTTTAATGTGGTTTCCCTGGTAGGCTTATTCCACGGATTTATTGGGGTTCATAAAAAAAAAAAATAGGTAGATTTATCCATCTGTGTCATAGTTCTCTTCCTCTTCAACTTCTTCTTGTTCTTGGTCCTGGATGCAAGTTAATAATGACACATCGCTTGTCTCCTCGTTGGTGTCAAATGAATCCTCAATTGTTGGTGATTCAACATTGGAGCACGACCGGTCTTGACAAGTTGTCCATGCTACAGAACAAAACAGTCCAACTTTTTTGCAACCATATTTAGCACTACATCCCTTTTTACAGTTGCAAAAAATTGTGTTCAGCAGTTTTTCCGGTGCAGGTGGGAATAATGTTGGAACAGGTTCTAGTGCATTGTTGACCAACTTCCAACCCCAGTCTTTTGGGTCTAGCTGATAACCAATCCACACCTGAACTTGGTAATATACCCGAAAAAGATGTTGTTTTTGGAGGAAAGTTCGTAAAAACTAAATCGCGTATAAGCCTAATTGCGAATTAGCCTAATCGCGAATAAGCCTAATCGCGTATGAGCCTAATCGCGTATGTGGGGTCTTAGTGTATTTTTACTTGTCTTATATCTTCAGTGGTGTAAAACCGTGATGCACTTATACATTTCTATTCTAAACAAAAATTCCCGGGAAAATAGTTTCGGAAGAAGGGCTCCCAATCTTAACCATGGGGGAACAAAATTCAAGCTTAAAGAGACTGAGATCTCGGGAAGTTTTCAGTTGGGATCCCTTCTCCAGAAAACATATCCCCCGGATTCTTGTTTAGAATAGACCTGATTATGACGATTGCAACTCAAAATTTTTGAATCGTTATATCTCAAAAACGGTGGGTCTGAGCAAAAAAAGTGTCATGACACTTTTTATAGATAATAAGCTGGTCTACAATATTCGCATTGAAAATTTTTTGATAATACTTACCGTTTTGGTGAAAATCGAGAAAAATCGTTTTTTTGACCTTTGACCCCGAGTAATTTTTTTTCCAGGTCTCGGATCGATGAGGACTTTTTAGGTTTTATTTATGATGGTGTTTCCAACAATCCTACCAAATTTCAGCTTGCTGGGAATTTTTGTAACCTCACCCCTTTTTTTGAGTCTTATTTGACCAGACTCATGGTACCGATAACTTCCTTATAACTCTAGGTATGACAAACCTTTTACCATTTTGAAATTCCTCTTAGTTGAGAGTATTTTTAAAAAAGGTGGCCACCTAGGTTCCTTTGGTTTATTTTGTACCACAATAGTTTAAAATTTTTCATAAAATACTTTTTTTTCATTTTGCTCGAAAAACAGATTTCAAATTTTTTTAAGAAAAATGTGCAATAGCTATGAAGTTTTTAAACTTAATATGTACTCAGCCAATTATTGTAAAAAATTATAAAAAAAAGAAATAAATAAAATTCATTCATTTGTGGTTGTAGTGAACGAAAACACAAGATGATAAAATTTAAAATACACTGAACGAAAAAAAGTCAATATTTTATGAACTGGTTGCGATAGCACTTTTTTATATCTGTTTTTGGAACAGTCATAAGTGTAGCTATCAGCCATTTTAGGGTTGTCCATTCCCTATCGGACACCCTGTTTATATTCAGACCTATTCTAAACAAAAATTCCCAGGGAAATTGTTTCGGGAGAATGGCTCCCAATCGGAAAAATGGAGAAAATTTCCTTTTTTTTTGCTTTCTCCATATTCTTAACCATTGAAGAACGAAATTCAAGCTAAAAGATAGTAAAATTTCAGGAACTTTTCTGTTGGGAGTTTTTTTTTTTCAAAATATGCCTGATTATGACGATTACAACTCAACTTCAACTTTTTGAATCGTTATATCTCAAAAACGGTGGGTCTGAGGAAAAAAAGTGTCATGACACTTTTTATAGATAATAAGCTGGTCTACAATTTTCGCATTGAAAATTTTTTGATATGACTTTTCGTTTTGCTAAAAATCGTGAAAAACCCTTTTTTTTGACCTTTGACCCCCCGTAAATTTTTTTCCACAACTCGGATCGATGAGGACTTTTTAAATTTTATTTATGATGGTATTTCCAACAATCCTACCAATTTTCAGCTTGCTGGGAATTTATGTAACCTCAAATGTCTAATTTGACCGGACTAAATTAAAAGTAGCAGAGCTGCTAATGCTGTTATTTTCGTTTTCAAAAAAATAATTATAATATTTTTGCGTATGCTAAGGGCTTTGATACAGTTTTTTCACTGTTAGATAAAAGTGTCTTATCTGTCAACTCTTTATTTACTTAATCAAAGATTTAATGATTTCAATCGATCGTTGGGGCTTGCAAATAGATATGACTTATTTTAAATAATTCGTGGAAGGAACCCTTATATTTATTAAGATAGACGATTTTATCTATGATTTTTTTATACGTATTTATTAGGAAAACGGGTTTATCTTTTTTAAATCATCTTCTTAAGTTAATTTATTTATTTTTTCAAACAACTTTTAAGGAAATACTTACCTAGATTATATATTTTTGAGATTTTTCCGATAATGCTTACTAAGAATACTTAATTTAGTACTTTGGATTCTAATGGCGTGTTTATAGGTGGGATCCCCCACATCGACTGTGGGATTATCAATAAAAATAAATTAGTGTATGTTAAAGTTGTTAAAAATGTTTACCAAAAAAAGGACCTTTGAATAAACACTTAAGTCTTTAACAAAATTTGGGGTCAAAATTGACTACGTTCTCGGAAAAAATAAACAACTTTGAACCAAAATTATTTGTGAAGTCCCTTTTTTTCCTCGTTTCTATCCCAAATGTAAAGTTGCGTTGTTACCATATTATAGGTTCAAAACGCCTTTCGATACAGTTTCAACAACTGTGCTCTTTCAGGCTTCTATCGAAGATACCATGGTCTTGCGGCAAGATTTTGTTCTGACAACACTGGCCTTTTTTAAACATTTTTTTTTGGAAAATCATTTGGTAAACGCTTACATGAAACCGTTTATGAGATTCGAAAACGTGATTTTTATAAATTTTGGTGTATAAATGATTTTTTTCTTTTTCAAAAAGTCGGCATTTCATTGGGTGGAAAATTATTGTGATTTTGAAGGCTATGCTTTCGGACTGTGTCTTTCCAAAGACAATAAAATCACCCAGAACAGTTTTGATATCGTAGAAGATGTTTGCTAAGTGGTTCATTTTAATTAGAATTGGAGATGCTACAGTTGATTTTATCTAGGAGTTCAAAAGGTTCGGAGGTACATACAACAAAGTGCACACATTAACTATAAATACATATCAAAGGTTTGAGGTAGGTTTTTCTATAGTCCCCTTTCATTGATAAGAGTAGGAATTCATATTCATGGAATGGATGTTTAAAAGATCTAAATCTAATATTCTAAGTACCTACAGTTTATCGAGACATCTCAAGAATACAAGTATTTCCTAAAATTAAAAAAAAAAAACAATATAATTAAATAAATAAAACAAAAAAATTATAAAACCAAAAGATCTACAATTATTTTTAGTAGACTTCCACCTCTGATGGAACAAGACTAATAAAAGCATATCCAAGTTTATCTTCTACCTGCTATGAAATCATATTAATACAAAAATATGTTTTGTAACATGATTTTGTAGCGCAATATCTTTCGAGATGTTATAATTTTAAAAGAACAACAACAAATTTAAGGTGCTACAACCTAGTTAGACGGCTCTCAGGCCGCTATATACTACTATGAGAACGCACTTTTTCTTAATCCTTAAAATCAGAGACCAGAAATAACAGTCAACCTTTATTTTCAATCGGTTTCTCTCTGAGAGTTACCACATTACTTTAAATAGTTTCGGTTAAGGTTTGAGATTTATTTTAAAACATCAAAAATAAAGGTTATCGGTTGAGATTTATTTTTTATTTTTTTAAATATCTCTCAATGGTTGAGATTTTTACAAAAAAATAAATGGAAAAGGTCAACCTTTAACCGTTTTCGCTGAAAATAAATCAAAAATGGTCAATTCAAAGGAAAATGTCGAATATGTCAAGAATGTCTTTATATTGCAAAAATATATATGAAAAAGATGTTTTTTTCTAAGTTTACATATGTATTAAATACTCGTAATGTATGAACTAAATAGACTCTCAAAGTTCCTTAGACCCAAGATTATATCTCTTTTCGTTTAAAATAAAATCTAAAGACGAAAATGGGTTTTCCACTGTGATTTGAGTCGCTAGGACGACAAGCACAACCAATGCAATTTCGAATATTTCAGGAGAACGATGTTCTAATATCTAGGTCAAAGCGTTCAGCTTCCAGAAGCGTTTTCGCCCTCCCAACTTCAAACGACTATATCTCGGAATTTTGAAAAAAAAAAAAAAATGATTCCAAAATGTGGCGGGGATTTTAACCTACATTTGGGTACAACTCCCGTTCCTGTAAGTGCACGCGTTCTCAAACCGGGAGAACTTAAAGGTAAAAAAAAGTTAAGCCCGATTCGGAAAAAAAGGCATAATGTGGCGGTTTAACATGGAAGATGATTTTTTAAAAATCTGACAATGTGCAAAGCGTAGGCCCATGACACAAGCTATCATTTGGCATCACTCCCAAAAATTGCTCTCAAGCGGTTTAGCTTCCAGGAGCGGTCATTTGACCGGGGATTTTTCGAAAAAAAAACTTTCAAAGGCGATTTTCTCGGAATTTTGAAAAAAAATCTCACTGGTTGACCGAAACATAAAAAAATACAAAATAAAGGTTTCTCTCACACCTTGAGCGAAATTTTTCATTTTTAAAAATAAAGGTTATTTTATGACCTTTATTGGAAATGGCGACAAAAAAGAGTTATTAAGGAACCTTTCAAAAGGTTGAGATTTATTTCTGATCTCTGCTTAAAATCCTCTCGTGAGTTTCTAAAAAAATGCCAACCAATAAGCAAGATTTCAAGTTTGAAGTGATTCTTTTAAATCCGTTTACTTATGATACTTTTATAAATTAATAGACAACTTGAATTTTTAATTTAATAACTTGAAATAAATATAGTACCTAATTAAGAAATAAAAGGTACTACACCATACCACCCTCTGCTACGGAGGTCAGAGACCCACTAAAAATGATAATTACAAAAAAAAACACAAAATAATATTTCAGTTTCAGTTGTTTCAGTTAAGTGGGGTAGTTTCATTGTTGTAATTTATTTATCAAAGCATTCGTCAATAAGAATTGTGTATTTTATTTTTAAGTACCTAACATTTTTTTAAATATGTATTTGAAAAGTAATTCCTATTGGCTGATGGTTATTTTAAAATATTTTGATTGGTTGTTGGTTTGATTCAATAAAAATGTATAAGAAAATTCCCACCAAACCGAAACAACTGAAATGTGATTTCAGATTGAAAGATTGGAACAAAGAAACTAAAGTGTCTTTAAGAATATCATTGTTTAAAGGGTGTTTTTTTTTTTGTCATAAAAAAGTTTATGGGTTACTCTGATGTAATTTGGTAATTTTGATTGAAACCATGAATAAAAACAACTTCAAAAATAATTTTTGATCAAAGGGTCTTTTTCACGAGAACGAGAATGTTTTTTTTTTGTTTTGTTTTTAAGAATTCCAAAAATGAAAACAAATTGTTAAGGGGTTAAGTGTAGAGACGTTCTTTTTGTAGAGAAAAACAAAAAAAAATACAATTAGCCCTTTTGTGAAAAATTTCATTAAAAATCGGTCATACAATTATTAACTGGAATATACCGATTCAAAAGTCCTCCTTTTTTTGGTTAAACACTAAAATGACTTTTTCACTCATTAATTTATCATACACTATTTGATAACCCCATATTCGGTGTATCCACAGATCCGTTTCTAAACACGCCACTAGATTTCAAAGGTCCAAATTAGAAATTCTAAGAAAAACTTCATCGGAAATTATCAAGAATACATAATCTATAGGAAGTTATATCTTGAAAAGTTGTATGAAAAAATAAATAAATTAATCTAAGCAGGTAATTACCTACAAAAAGATTAACCCTTTTTTCTAATACTTATGCATAAACAGATTAACTCCTCTTATCTAAATAATATAATATATGTAAATAAATCTAACAGTGAACAAAAAAACTGTATAAAAGCCCTTAACACTTGCAAAAATATTATTATTATTTTTTTGAAAATTAAAATGAAATTATTGGCAGCTCTACTGTTTTTAAGTGTAACTTTAGGTAATTTTTAAATGATAACAAAAAAAATATTAAGACTAATTTTAATATAAAATTTATCTTTTATTTTAGTTTTTGCACTACCCATTGAAGAAAGGAAGGATGTATCTAAGAATGGTTCTTTTATTCCACAAATCGATGGGTCCTTGAAATGGATGTCCACAGAGGAAATTAAAAAGGAACAAAATAAAATGAAAGCGAGAATTTGGCTCTTTGATAGACCAGTTGATTTTCACTTATACACTCGGAAGAATCCTAAAAGGTCTCAGAAAATATCTGCCAAAAATCCAAAGAGTTTGATGAAATCGAATTTCAACAGTGACAATCCCACGAGGTAAGTTAAATTATCCAAATAAGTCAAAAGTTGCAGTTGCTTTGTGTAAAATATGAAAGGACCCCGCATATTTTGTATGGGAGGTGGCCCTCGATGAAATGGTCTGAAATTTTAGTATGGTATTCTCTTAAAGCCGATATAAGCAGAAAGTCGAAAAGTGGACAGTTTTTAAGATAACGGGTTTTTACCGATGACTATCTCAAACCTTTTATAAGGGATAGTCATCGGAAAAAACCCGTTATCTTAAAAACTGTCCATTTTTCGACTATCTGCTTAAATCAACTTTTGATCAGGAGCTTCAAGAGAACAACATTCTAAAATTTCAGACCAAGGGCCACTTCTCATACAAAATGTGCGGGGTCCTTTGATTTTTTTTTTTTTTGAACTGTCTAACCATTTTTACTCAAAAGTTGATGAATCTGACCCATTTATTTATTTTGTTTCCAACTTTTTTTTACAGAATCATTATCCATGGCTGGTATAACAGCTACAAATCAGATGTTAATACTGAAATCCGTAAGGCTTTCTTGGAAGTCATGGACTGCAACGTGATCTCTGTGGACTGGAGTCGACTGTTAAACTATCTTACTCTAAACTACATAGGCGCCACATTCCAGGTTCCTAAAGTTGCTGTCAAAGTTGCCAAAATGATTGATTTCTTAGTCGATGAAGGCAACATGTCGTTGGATGATCTTCATGTCATCGGTCACAGTTTAGGTGCTCATGTGTCAGGGATAGCTGGCAGAAATGTGGTTGCCGGAAAAGTTCATACAATCATAGGCTTAGATCCAGCGGGGCCGGGCTATGAAGATAATTCTTCGGCCAAAGACGAGTGTCTGACCAAAGATGATGCCGGATATGTTGAAGTGATTCACACCAATGCAGGTATATTGGGTTATTTGACACCAATTGGAAATGCTGATTTTTATGTAAATGGAGGTGAAGAGCAGCCGGGATGTTTCTTAGGTAATTCGATATGTTCCCATTTGAGGGCATTTTGGTATTATGCTGAAGCAATAAGGGAAAACAGCTTTATTAGCAAAAAGTGTCCAGGTTATTTATTTGCCTTTTCGAACGAATGCGATGAAGAAGCTAATGAAGTCCGATTGGGAGGTGCTATGAATTATGAATTAGCTAGTGGAGTGTATTACACACCTGTATATGCAGAACCACCTTATGGAATGGGATAGATTTGATGAGGTTAAAAAAAAAATAAAGTAATATTATCGATTTATTGAATAATATTTTTGTTTTTATTTGGATTTTAGTTCCAGAACTCAGTATTATTAAAAAAACTATAAGAGATTTACAAAAGTTTTAGAAAATTGAAGACATCCTGACATATACAGGGTGTCCCAAAAGTAATGGATCAAACGAAGTATGCTGATTGGGGATCTTAAGGGCTCTCAGAATTTGGTACTTGTTCATCCCAAATCCTTACGGTTTTCGATTTAATGCAATTCTTGTGAAATTTCGAAAAATCCCTACTTTGCAACAGTATTTTGCTTCCTGCGCCCACTATTGATTTTTGTTTTTTTAAATTCTTTTACAAAAACATTGCCAAATAATTAGGAACAATTAATTAATCAAAATATTTTTTATTCCATACGCCATTTCGATGCAAATTAACTAACAGTTTCAAGTTTTATAAAAAATCAGTTTCTTACTTTTTTTTGAGAGCAACACCGTTAAAAAAATTTGTACGGTATAAGAATGGTTTATTATTTTAAAAAGTTGCCCTGTTATTGTAGTTTTCAAAAAAGTATAAAAGTTACCAAAGTTGCATTTAGATCGCAAAATATTACAATTTGAATTCAACAAAACAGGGTTTTTCAGAACAAAAAACAACCAAAAATAAACACATTTTCTCGAACTGTTATTTGTTTATTTTTCTTTGAACAAAAGCCTCTGTTGAACGCACCCAACACTGAAAAGCAGCTCATGTAAAGAACGCATAATCAACTCGTTGAAATATGACAATTCAATTAACGAGTATGTCATTTTTGCTCATCATCAGTGCTGTCACTTACTCTGTCATTCTTATCCATCAATCAAGCTGCAAGAAAAATAAAATTCTCCTTTCCAAATTAAAAAAAAGTGTGTCGTGTATTTATTTAAAATTTAAAGATTTATTTAAAGTAAACTGTACCAAATAATTATAAAGGTTTACGCCGCAAACATTGGTCCTTCGAGCCTTCAAAGTTAAATTAAAAAATATAATTTAATAAAGTGGATGTTAAAGCATTTAACCAAAGTGTGGTTCGAAGTGTGATATAAAGGAGAAATATACATCACGAGGAGAAGACGCCATTTTGCCGCTTTCAAAGTGAGTAAAATTTTCGTATACATTTTATCATTTTATTATCAATTTGCAATCAATTACAATGGCAACTAAGAAATTAAATGCAAAAATTTTACAACTTAAAAAAGATGTTGAAAATTTCGGAAAGAAAGATAAGGCCATTTCCGAAAACTATGTACAAACTAGGATAAAATTGCTGGAAGAGTTGTGGGAATCTGTAAACAAAATTTATGATGATTTTTTAGAATCTGATGAGGTTGGTGAAAAGGATGTGGATGCTGATGCTGGGGTAGGATCGGTATACGAACAATTTCGTGAGAATTATTGCGTTTTTAGAGCAAAGTTGTTTGATTCGCTGCAAAGCCTGGGTGGCAGCAGCAGTAGTGTATCAAAAGTAGTTGCTGATAAAGAAAAGGAGGTAAGAAAGGAGGATATCCATCTTCCAGCTATTAAATTACCTTCTTTTGATGGCTCCTATCAAAATTGGCCAAATTTTCACGATTTGTTTGTATCGCTAGTTGCTAGCAAAGATTCGCTTTCCGACATACAAAAAATGCATTATTTAAAAACGAGTTTGACAGGAGATGCAGAAAAGTTATTGCTGACTTTGAGTACTGAAAGTCGAAACTATGCTAAAGGATGGTCAATGCTGAAGGATAGGTATGATCACCCTCGCGTTCTTGTAAACATCCAGTTGAATACACTGTTCAACCTGCCGTCGTTAACTCAGGAGCGTGTGGAGTCGATCAAAGATCTTCTTTACACTTCGACACAAGTGATCCACAGCCTTGCAAATCTAAAAATTGAAGTTGAGCATTTAGATCCCATACTAATATTTCTGTTAGTACGAAAATTACCTGGGAAAACTCAACAGATGTGGGAGGAGAAGTTGAACGATCGAGAAAATCCGAAGCAGTTGCCAACTTTCCAGGAATTTACATCCTTCCTTGAGACAAGGTTCCGGACATTGGAAGCAGTCGATCAGCAGCACGGTCAGAGCTCATCAAACACATCACGGAGTTCTTCTCACAAACATTCGTTCATCGCTCACGCTCAATCTGGAAAATCGAAACTTACTTGTAAAATATGCCTGAAAAATCAACATGCTGTAAGAAAATGTTATAAATTTTTAAAAATGAGTGTTACCGATCGTAGTCAGGTTATAAATAAATTGGGTTTGTGTCGAAACTGTCTAGGGTATAGTCACACATCAGATAGTTGTCCAAGTGGTCGTAGGTGTTTTCATTGCCAACAACCACATCACACTTTACTGCATGTAAATAATACTTCTTTTCAGCCTAGTCAACAACCTTCGAATTGGCAACAACATGCTAACAACTCTCAGCCGCTACAACATCAGGTAATAAACAACAACCCGCCAAACCAGGTGCAGCAAAATACCCAAAGTACAAGTTTGAATGCAGAAGCTCCTTCGTTCCAAAGTTCAAGTAAACAACCGTCGACATCCAGCAACTTAGTATCTCATCATTCTCATCACAGTAGTAAAACAAAAAACTCTCAAGTCTTACTGGCAACAGCCCTTGTGAAAGTGAAGTCTTCGTTAGGTGAATGGTTGACGATGCGAGCATTGTTGGATTCTGGTTCTGAGGCGTCATTTATCACAGAGTATGCTGCCCAATTGCTACAGCTTAAATCTCAAGCAACTCAAATGGGGGTTTCCGGGTTGGGTTTAGTCAGCAGTGGCAAATCTCTTAAAATGGTGGATATCACTTTTGCTTCACACCATTCCACTTTTGCAACAACAGTGCAGGCTTATGTCTTAAAGTCATTGACTGGCCATTTGCCGGCCCGGACCCTTCACGTTGAGAATTGGACCCATCTCAACGATTATGTGCTAGCTGATCCTGAATTTTTCAAATCATCCAAAATTGATATTTTGCTTGGCAGTGATGTCTTAGCCGAACTTTTGTTGCCGGAGCTCATCCCACCAACAGACAAGTTGATGCCAGTCATGCAAAATACAACACTGGGATGGATCTTATTCGGAAAGGCTCCAATTGTATCTGAATCAAGTCAACAAGTCAGAAGTTTTTTGCAAATTTTACAAACAGACCTTCGAATATTCTGGGAATTGGAAGAAGCACCGTTCAAGCCATACTTAAAAGCCGAAGATGTTGAATGCGAAAATCATTTTATCAACAATGTTCAACGGACAGTTGATGGACGCTATCAAGTGGCATTACCGTTCAAGGGAAATGTTCATCCTGTTCTTGGCGATTCGTATCAAAGTGCTTTACGGCGATTCTATGGACTTGAGAGGCGTCTTGATGCAAATCAACAACTTCGAGACCAGTATTCAGAGTGCATCGAAGAATATATTCAAATGGGTCACATGAGCGAAGTGGACAAGAACAGCTTACCAGAAAATCAGCATTATTTCCTGCCGCATCATGCTGTCATCAAAGAAAGCAGTTCAACCACGAAATTAAGGGTGGTGTTTGACGCATCCGCTAAAACATCAAATGGAATTTCTTTGAACGATGCTATGTTGGTAGGCCCAGCACTTCAACAAAATATCTGCGACATAATTCTTCGGTGGAGGTTGTATAAATACACTTTTACAGCTGACATTGAGAAAATGTATCGTCAGATCTTGATAGCAGAGCAGGACAAAAATTATCAGCTGGTTCTATGGAGAAAAAATACTGATGAACCTATTAAAGTTTACAGGCTTAATACGGTTACCTTTGGTACAGCCGCCGCTCCATATCTTGCGATCCGAACTTTACAAAAGCTAGCAGATGATAATTCGACAAATCAAATTACATCCTCTATGATCCTTAACGAGATGTATGTAGACGATTTAATATCTGGAGGAAACACAGTTGCAGAAGCTAAAGAGAAAATAAAACAAATAAAATCAACGTTAGAGACAGCTGGATTTAACTTACGTAAATGGACTTCCAACTCTGATGAGGTACTATCGAGCATTCCAACAGGAGAACGGGAATCTTCATTCTCAATGCCTCCAGAAGATTCGGAACGAGTTAAAACGCTCGGTGTCCACTGGCTTCCTTCCGTTGATAAATTTTCTTTCTGCTACAATCCGCTTCCAAATCCACAGCCGACAAAACGATTCATTCTATCAACGATAGCACGACTTTTTGATCCCATGGGTTGGATTGCTCCATGCATTGTAAAGGCGAAAATGTTTATGCAACAACTGTGGGCGAAGAAGTTGTCATGGGATGAACAAATCGAATCGTCACTTCTGGAACAATGGAATGTTTTCTACAATGACTTGATAGCTATTAACAAGATCCAGTTTCCAAGGTGGGTAGAAACCATCGGTGATTTATCTCGAGTCGAGTTACATGGTTTCAGTGACGCTTCAGAAAAAGCATACGGAGCAGCAGTGTACTTGAGAGTCGAAGACGATAAAGGCCAGGCGAAAATGCATCTTCTCATTGCAAAATCCAGAGTTGCACCTGTGCAACCAGTTAGTCTTCCTCGTTTAGAACTTTGCGGTGCTGTGATGTTAGCCCAGTTGTTAGACTATGCAACTCAAGTTTTAGGCAACAAAAATATCAAGCAATTTGCATGGACTGACTCAACCATTACTCTCTCGTGGATTCGAGCATCACCAACCAAGTGGGAGACATTTGTAAGAAACAGAGTTGGAGAAATACAGCGGTTGACCCCAATCAAAATATGGAAACATATTCCAACACAACATAATCCCGCAGACTTGGTTTCAAGAGGTGTTTTGCCATCGGATTTACTTGAAAATACATTATGGTGGAACGGGCCAGACTTTTTATGCGATGCCTGGGTTTTTCAGTATCCTACACAACCATTAATAAGAGTTCATCAAGCCGAGCGAATTTTTCCTCCAATCAACGAACTAATGCATAGATCTTCTGAAATCAATAAATTAATTCGAATTACTGGTTTGATTTTACGTTTCACAAATAATTCCAAAAATTACATACCCAACTGGAAAATCGGACCGATTTCCCCGAGTGAACTCGACGAAGCAGCCAAAATATTGGTGAAAATAGCTCAACTCGAAATGTTTCCTGAAGGAATTATGAAATCTAGAGGCATGGCATCTCTAAATCCCTTCGTAGATCCTGACGGTATTATTCGTGTTGGTGGAAGATTGAAGAATGCTAACCTGCATTATGATCAACAGCATCCAATAATTCTTGCTCCAAATCATCATTTTACAAAATTGATTCTGCATGAAGCTCATGAAAAAACGCTCCACGGAGGCATTCAATTGATGATGGGTTATCTTCGGAAAAAATATTGGATTTTTCAAACTAAACGAATTGTTAAACAATACATTCATAAATGCACTATTTGTTATCGGTTCAGAACTAAGCCAGCTTATCAACTCATGGGAGAATTACCATCGCCTAGAGTCAATGTATCCAGACCATTTTCACATACCGGGGTTGACTATGCCGGGCCTATTAGTATCCGGGCTTGGAAAGGCCGTGGAGCAAAAACTTATAAAGGCTATCTAGCCATTTTCGTTTGTCTGGCGACTAAAGCCATTCATCTGGAAGCAGTGAGTGACCTCACTACTCAAGCTTTTCTAGCCGCTTTTCGACGTTTTACTTCACGTCGAGGTGTCTGTGGACAGATCTATAGTGATTGCGGCACAAACTTTAAAGGAGCTGAGTCAGAGTTGTATCGTCTTTTAAAAGATGCCACTCATGACTGGAAAAATGTTGCTGAAGCTTTATCGTCACAAGGAACCAAGTGGAATTTCATTCCTCCTGCTTCTCCCCACTTTGGAGGGTTATGGGAAGCCGGTGTGAAGAGTGTCAAACACCACTTCAAAAGAGTTGTTGGAAATGGGACACTCACTTTCGAGGAGCTCACCACGCTTCTGACTCAAATCGAAGCGTGTTTAAATTCGAGGCCTCTTTGTCCTTTAACCGAAAATCCTGATGACTTTCATGCTTTGACTCCAGCACATTTTTTAATTGGAGCTGAAATGTACTCCGTGCCAGAACCTGACCTTACGATCGGTAAGACGAGTTATACTGACCGGTGGAAGGCAATCCAATTCAGTCTACAAACTTTTTGGCATCACTGGCAATCAGAATATTTGGCCAGATTACAACAACGACCTAAATGGCTCAAATCGCAACCTCAACTTAAAATTGGAGATCTGGTTTTGATAAAAGATGAGAGACTTCCCCCTACGAAATGGAATCTAGGTAGAATTCTAGAAACCTTCCCAGGTAAAGATGACATCACCAGAGTTGTCAACCTGAAAACACAACAAGGCGAATTTAAAAGACCGGTAACAAAGCTATGTCCACTACCAATTAATGAGAATCAACATAATTTATCAAATCAAATCTAAACACAATCATCAATACCGAATCCTTTGCCCCCTCCGTATTTTCAAAATTCAAATTTTGCTCACTTCAAAAGAAAACGCACTAAGTCATAAAAATACTTAAAGTTGCTCACTTCAACCGAAAACGCAAATTGAAACACATATCTATACACACACACACATATACACACACACACACACACACACATACACATCCACACACATCCACATACATCCACATGCATCCACAAATACATCCATACACATCCACACAAATACAAAATATCATGCATCAAGTCATACAATGCTTACAATTTTCATCAACAAATTTTACTTTATTTGCTCATTTCAACTGAAAAACGCATATAAATAAATTTAACTCAATGTTCATTTCGTCATTTTGCTCCGAAATAATTAAAACTTGCTCATTTTATACGAAAAATGCAAAAAAAAAATGTTTAAATGGTCATATAATTTAAACAAAATGTACCGAAATTTAAAATAAATACGAATTAAATGCTCAATTATTTAAACAAATGCATTCAAAATGAATTCAAATGTAATTCGCTTAATAATCGAACGTATTTAAAATTTAATTCGCTTAAAATAAGATGTAATGAAACATTACAATACACCGCATACTTACCATTCCCCCCCCCCTTGTTAAATCGAGCTTTACACGCGCCTGCCTACATTTAAGCTAACCTTGAAAAATAAATAACTAAAGTAATATACATACCTACATTTAAGCTAACCTTGAAAAATAAATAACTGAAGTAATATACATACCTACATTTAAGCTAACCTTGAAAAACCGAAATAATAAAAAAAAAAAGAAAACGAGAACATACCTGACCTTGAAAATAATATTTGAAATAATGATACCGATCCCACGATGTACCCCGCATGAAGAGAAAAACCCATCTAATCATGATCTACAGCAACCAACAACGCTGCATCGCTATTCACCACACCGATTAAGAAGAATTTTGAACAAAGGAGAATTGAGAAAATTTCCTTATCAATCAGTAAGATCTACGCTGATGACATCGATTTGCAAACGAACAACAGAGCTCAGTGGTGAATATGTTTCATGAAAATAAAAACATGAATGATGAGAGGTGTGGTGGATAACGATGGAATATGTTTCGCTGAAGTGTGGGGAGTAATGATGGAAATATTCATTACACACTATAGTCCAAGTATGTAAACAAAATTCGAAAATTTGGCAAATGTTTTCGTTCGACAGAAAACTATTGAAAATAACTCTTTGTGCTTAATAATTCACACTGAGTTAAGTTCAACAGTAATATAAAAAGCCGCCATACAAACGACAAAATGATCATTCAATCGTGATCATCTTAAGAAGAAGTTACTCCAGGAGCTAAGTAAAATATAAAATTAAATTATTAGACTTCCCCCCACCAGCGGTAAGGGGTCTAAATAATATAACCGACAGTGTACCAGATTACCGGAGGAAACTCCGTGATTTTTACCGGTGGTAACGCCGTGATTTTTACCGGTGGTAACGCCGTGATTTTTACCGGGGGCAACTCCGTGATTTTTACCGGTGGCAACGCCGTGATTTTTACCGGTGGCAACGCCGTGATTTTTACCGGGGGCAACTCCGTGATTTTTACCGGTGGCAACGCCGTGATTTTTACCGGGGGCAACTCCGTGATTTTTACCGGTGGTAACGCCGTGATTTTTACCGGGGGCAACTCCGTGATTTTTACCGGTGGCAACGCCGTGATTTTTTACCGGGGGCAACTCCGTGATTTTTACCGGTGGCAACGCCGTGATTTTTACCGGTGGTAACGCCGAGATTTTTACCGGGGTCAACTCCGTGATTTTTACCGGTGGCAACGCCGTGATTTTTACCGGTGGCAACGCCGTGATTTTTACCGGGGGCAACTCCGTGATTTTTACCGGTGGCAACGCCGTGATTTTTACCGGGGGCAACTCCGTGATTTTTACCGGTGGTAACGCCGTGATTTTTACCGGGGGCAACTCCGTGATTTTTACCGGTGGCAACGCCGTGATTTTAACCGGTGGCAACGCCGTGATTTTTACCGGGGGCAACTCCGTGATTTTTACCGGTGGTAACGCCGTGATTTTTACCGGTGGTAACGCCGTGATTTTTACCGGGGGCAACTCCGTGATTTTTACCGGTGGCAACGCCGTGATTTTTACCGGGGGCAACTCCGCGATTTTTACCGGTGGCAACGCCGTGATTTTTACCGGTGGCAACGCCGTGATTTTTACCGGTGGCAACGCCGTGATTTTTACCGGGGGCAACTCCGTGATTTTTACCGGTGGCAACGCCGTGATTTTTTACCGGGGGCAACTCCGTGATTTTTACCGGTGGCAACGCCGTGATTTTTAACGGTGGTAACGCCGAGATTTTTACCGGGGTCAACTCCGTGATTTTTACCGGTGGCAACGCCGTGATTTTTACCGGTGGCAACGCCGTGATTTTACCGGGAGCAATCCAAGATCTACCTAACAACCAAAACCCTTCCCTGCTAAAGAAGTTGAAGGAAGCCGCTGACCGACCTGAAGAAATCAACAAGAACCGGAACCAGACCATAAATATTGAGAGAATTGTTTGTTGTTAATTAATATTTTAAGTTTTAAGAGTATAATAAAAGTAAAACCTTTTGATTAAAGTTAAGTGCTTACTTTAATTTGTACTTTGGAATCCGGCGAGCGAAACCTCAGCCTTTGACAAAAAAGCACATCACAAATTGGCGCCCGAGCAGGGACCTGAAAGGTCTTTACCGAAACGAACAAACTCTTAAATCTTAAAAAGGGCAAAAACGGCCTAAAACAACATTCAATTTAATTAATAACAATTTGGTCACCAAAACATTCCTGAACTCTTCGATTTTTTTTTAATTCTGTACCCTTACCTAAAAGTAAGGCGACCTTCAAGGTCGAGCAACTTATTAAATTAAAAAAAAAAAAAAACAAAATTTTATACCGAACCTGCATCGAACCGAAAGATTACACACCGACCGTACCCCCACCGAACCAAGAGGTTACATACCGCCAAAAACCGAAAAATTACCGTACCCGTACCGAGCCGAAAGGTTATCTACCGTCCGTATCTTTAAAATCCCACGAGGTCCAACAAATCAACCGAGAGGTTACCGTAACTGCACCGAACCGAAAGGTTACCCACCGTACAAAATCCCTAGAGGTCCAAACACAACCGAAAAACATCCGTACCCGAACCCGACCGAATTCCCGTTTAAGCCAAAATGTCTGAAGAAGGCGATAGCTTCGACATATTTTCCAGTATAGGAGCAATTTATCTCCTTAATAAGGAGGAGCTCAAGCAAAGGATGGCTCAACTAGGCCTGAGTACCGAAGGTACCGTGGCTGCCCTGCGTGCAAGCTTCAGCGCACACATCAAAGAAGCCAGAGTCCGAAAATCCATGCAAAACTTGTGCGAAGAAATGGAAAGGTTGGTTGCCGAAAGGGAGTATCATGAAGACGCCCCTCCAACTATCCCCGTTTCTTCCAAAGACTCTTTTGAAATCGAGAGCGTCACTGTATATCCGAGTGGATCTAATACCAACGGAAAGATACAGCAACCAGAGTATACAGAATACCAGTACCGAGTACCAGAGCTACAAAAACCTCAGAAACCGATATATACCCCAGCTACTTACGCTGCAATTAACGACCTGGAGAAGATGACTCGGCACCCTGATTATAGGGATTGGTACTACCCATCAAATCTCCCAAGACCAGCCGTTACGACTATCACTTCAGCAGCCCATACCGCTATGACTGAGTTTGAACAGATGACGAAGTTACCGGAATACCGACCTCTTTACTATCCGGATGAAGATACTCAAAATACGGGGCCAAAAACGACAATTTCATACGCCCCATGTTCGTTACCGGGGCAACACAAAACCGCCAATAGAATACCGAACGTAGAGACGCCCACCACTTCAGTGGCTGCTCAATTGCCAAGCCACAACCCAAGGGCTAACTACCCAAGAACAATCTTGCCAGAAGGATGGTCATGCGATAGAATTCCGATGAACCGTGAAGCCGAGGTATTGAATGTAGTCCGAAAATGGGGTCTACGATTCGACGGCTCCGGGAGTGCATTAGAATTTATAAAACGCATAGAAGAGCTTACCGAATCATACAGGATACAGTCGGGTGACATGTTGCGGGCTATCCCAGAAATTTTCCGAGGAACAGCTTTAGAATGGTACCGTATTAATCGAGGAGGGTTTCGAAGCTGGGAAGACTTCCACCAAGCATTCCTAGGACATTTCCTCCCCATTCGGTTCGTTCACAAATTGGAGGATGAAATCTCCAGGAAAAGACAAGGCCCTCGAGAAAAGGCCAAGGATTTCATCAGGGCAACCCAGTACTTGATTCACCAACATCCTACTATGCGCATAACAGATAACATCGATCGCATCTACGATCGGCTCCGCCCCGAATATCACCTATACATCCGTCGCAAAGATTTTAAAACCCTAGAAGAATTAACCGGACTAGCGGAAGAATTTGAATTCATACAAAATGAAAGCCGAAACCAAACTCCTGCTACGTTGCCCGCCAAGACAAACCCAAGAAACCCGTTCAGAAATACAAGTGAGCAATTTGACAGACGCCCTGTCGAAAGTTACGACCGCAAAACGCATTGTTGGAAATGCAAACAAAGGGGCCACTCTCAAGCCAACTGTCTAAGGCCCTTCCGTAAATTTTGTTCTTTCTGTGGGAAGGACGGTATATTGACCCGAGACTGCTCTTGCCATACGCAAGATGCAGCTATACTGAGCGACCTGCCTAAGCCGACAGAACCGACCGTAAAAACCGAAGCCCCGATACCCGACACCACCGAGCCTACTGCCCTAAAGGCGAATGAGGTAGAAACCGACGAATCAAATCACATTAATAACCCATGTGAACATAAGGAATTAGAAACCCTCGCGATACAAGAAGGGAACCCAAAACTTGAAGACGCGATTCCGGGACAGGCTGAAACGCCTCAGATTGAAGTCAACTTAGACCCACGTTACTTTATACCCATAGTGATAAACGGACTTCAGCTATCAGCTTTGATCGATACTGGGGCCACGAAATCTTTCATTAACAAGAAAGTAAGACGGCTTTTAAAGAAGAAAAAGGTACCAATGCGGGACTTACCGCATTCCGTTCGGATGGCGAATGGTGCCCCAGTATATAGTAACGAACACTACAACGTGTCTATTTGCATAGGAAACGAGAAGGTGCAAGGGGAATTGACATACTTTAAACAGTTGAAACAAGATGTCATCCTTGGAATGGACCTCCTTAACTTCGATTTTGTAATGACAATCAAAGGGAAGGAGATAAAGACATTAGAGATTCCACAAGTATGCTCCAAGGATCAAATGTGCGTTTTAGGGGGCAAACCTCTTTCGTTAACACAACAAGACCGTCTAAATGAGTTGCTAAACCGAGAATTACCCAAGTTCGACAGATTGCCTAATTTAACTAACGCTGCAGTACACCGTATTCGACTAAAAACAAACGAACCGTTTCGTCAAAGATACTATCCCAGAAACCCCGCTATGCAAAGAATAATAGACGAAGAAATTGATGAGCTGCTTGCAGATGGGAGGATCGAACCTTCTAATAGTCCTTATAGCTCGCCCATAGTCCTCGTAAAAAAGAAGAACGGAACTTGGAGAGTATGCGTTGATTACAGACAGTTGAATGAGATTTCTATAATGGATGCCTACCCGCTACCGCAAATATTGGCCGTATTAGATAAATTGAAACAGGCTAATTTCATATCCACAATCGACCTTAAACAAGGATACTGGCAAATTCCTTTAGAGGAAGAATCCCGCCCGGTTACCGCTTTTACCGTCCCTGGACGGGGTCTGTTTCAATGGAGAGTGTTACCATGTGGGTTAAATTCTTCTGCAGCAACATTCCAGCGGATGCTAGATTCAGTTCTCGGTCCAGAAATGGACCCTTTTGCTTTTGCTTACCTTGATGACATAATAGTCATTAGCAAAACTTTTGAAGAACATCTAGAACACTTGAAAGAAGTATTTAAACGACTGCAAGCTGCACATTTGAGAATCAACCGCGAGAAATGCGAATTTTGCAAGAGAGAGCTGAAATACCTTGGACATGTCGTAAGTGATCAGGGTATAAGTACCGACCCAGACAAAATATCCGCAGTACGAGAACTAAATGCACCCAGAAATGTTAGAGAACTACGCCGGGTACTGGGAATTGCTTCCTGGTATCGACGTTTCATCAAAAGCTTTTCAGTAATAGCCACTCCGCTCACCCAATTACTAAAAAAGGATAAAAAGTGGGAATGGGGCCCATCGCAAGAAGCAGCATTCAATCTAATGAAAGACAAGCTAACAGAAGCCCCTGTTTTAATGTGTCCTAACTTCGAGTTACCGTTTACGCTCCAGACTGATGCAAGCCAATACGGCTTAGGAGTTGTCCTATCCCAAAACACTAAAGGACAAGAGCGAGTCATCGCGTACGCGAGCCGAACACTCACCGACCTAGAAAAAAAATATACAGTCACCGAGAAAGAATGTTTAGCCATCTTATGGGGAATACGCAAGATGCGACCCTATTTAGAGGGTTACCACTTTACAGTCGTGACCGACCACCATTCGCTCAAATGGTTACATTCCTTAGAGAATCCTTCAGGAAGACTTGCGAGGTGGGCTATAGAGATGCAACAATACGACTTTAACATCGTTTACCGAAAGGGTGCCATGAACGTGGTAGCAGATACCTTGTCAAGAGATCCACTACCTATCACAGATAGTGAGTTGGCCATGTTGAGCGAGGAGCAAGAAGATTGGACCCAAAAGCGCTTAAGACAAGTAGAAAAAGACCCTGTGAAATACCCCGAATATCAGATACGAGAGAACCGATTATACAGGAAATTTGAGGCACATCCCTTAGCAGACCAAAGTTTCAATTGGAAGTGGTGTGTACCCACAACTGATCGAAATCAAATCATGAAAGAAAATCATGATGCGACAACCGCAGGTCATTTGGGCGTCGCCAAGACGATCTCTCGTATAATGAGAACATATTATTGGCCAGGAATGTGTCGAGACATAGCCCGATATGTTAACAAATGCACTAGTTGCAACCAGTATAAGGTACCACAACAAAAACCCAGTGGGTTAATGCATACTAGGAAAACTAATAATCCATGGGACACAGTCTGTGTCGACTTTGTAGGACCGCTCCCCCGCTCTACAAAAGGTTATACCACGATGGCAGTGTTCGTCGACCAATTCACCAAGTGGGTAGAAGCTATACCCATGAGAACCGCGACTTCTGGAAATTTAATCCGAGCGATGCGAGAAAGAATCATATCAAAATTCGGAATACCACGATACTTGGTGTCAGATAACGGTTCACAATTCGTAAGCCAACCCTTTCAAGCATTTCTACAAGAATTAGGGATTAAATCAGTATTTACAGCACCTTATACCCCCCAAGAAAACCCCACCGAAAGGGTGAATCGGGTTTTAAAAACAATGATAGCCCAATATGTAAAAGATAACCATCGATCCTGGGACGAGCATCTACCCGAATTAACATTTGCCATAAATACAAGTAAGCACACATCCACCGGATTTACGCCCGCATTCTTGAACTTCGGCAGAGAATTGAGATACCCAAAAGAACCTGAGTTACCTATTAGCGACCCCCCCGAGAACCATGAAACCATCTCAATCCGAAACGAAAGGATGAAAACACTATACGAGCTTGTGAGAACCAATTTACAGCGAGCAGCCGAAACTCAAGCTAAATACTACAATTTGAGGAGAAGGGCTTGGAAACCCAACATAGGAGAACTGGTATACAAAAAAGTAAGAGTCCTCTCTTCAGCCATCGACCACTTCACAGAGAAACTAGCCCCCCGATACGATGGACCTTTTCAAGTGGTGAAATTTGACTCTCCCGTAATTGCAGTGCTAAAGAGAGTAAAAGAGCAAAAGAAAAACCAAATAGCATACGTCCGCTGTCATATTAGGGACTTAAAAAAGACTCTCGATGAAAGTTCAAACTTCAGTATTAAAAAAGTAGTCGACCGCGATAACACGATGGGAAATCCATGGGACCGAAAGCCAACACAACCCCGGCGCATGGGCACTGCAGCTCCAGCACAACCAGCTAACCCAGAAGAAGAGGAGCGCCCATTGACTCCAGGGAGGTCCAGACAAGAGGATAGACCGGTCATCAGGTCGTGTATTACCATCCCAGCACCACAACAAGATCCCGCAATCAGGCAAGTAACCCGGAAAATTCCCAAGAAACCAGTGAAGCCTAAGCCCAGCCAGGGTCAAGAAGTAAGACCGAATCCAGACCAACCATCGACTAGCCGAGGACTTGTTCCCAGGGGCAGAGTCCCCCTTCAGCCACCCGTGATGCTAGCCCCACCGCAACATCAAGATAGACATGTAGAACGCGCACCCGCACCTGCACTACCACCCGCACCCGCACTATCACCAACACCTGCACTACCTCCACCATCACCACAACAACCCATGCTTGCCGCGATGAACGCCCTTCCGGCCTTGGGCGCAACACCACCACGAAGGGTAGCAAATGCAAGGGCCAACAGAAATGCAGGCCCGGCACCGCAGCCCCAGTTACCAATGCCAGAGGACCCATTCGCAGGCATTGTCATCACGAGCCATCGCCTTTACAATCCTCGATTCAGACGACAGAGGCTTATTTTTCAAAGACGTTGGGGGCAAATAGTCGCCATTATACATAGAGCACGGACGGCCATTTTAATATGCGGTAGACACCGAAAACGCGTCCAATTCTAAAGGAGTACCGGACTAGAAGAAAGTTTTTTTGCTGTGTTTGAAATGTTATTTTTTTTTGAATTAATTTTTTTGTTATTATCTTATTTTAAGTTTTTTTTGAATTAATCATTATGTTTATTTGAATTATTTTTTTTGTTATTATTTTTTACGAATAAAGTTGATTTTTTTCCTTTGGATATATTAAAAAAAAAAAATGAAAAGGTTTTGTTTTTTTTTAAGAAAGGAAAAATCTGAAGAAACAAACAAATGAATGAAGTAAAAAAAAAAAAAAAAAAAGGTAATAATATATAAAAAAAAGGTTGATTGAAAAGATAAGAGAAAAGAAAAGAAATATACAAGGAAAATGTATATACAAAAAAAAAAAATAAAAAGGAGATCCGAGTAGATCTAATGCCAATAAAAAAAAAAAAAAACAAAAAAAAAAAAACAAAAAACCTAAGCCGTATCCTAATTTTTTTTTTAGACGAGAAGGTTCTCGTCTCCAAAGAGGGGGTGAGTTGTAATGAAACATTACAATACACCGCATACTTACCATTCCCCCCCCCCTTGTTAAATCGAGCTTTACACGCGCCTGCCTACATTTAAGCTAACCTTGAAAAATAAATAACTAAAGTAATATACATACCTACATTTAAGCTAACCTTGAAAAATAAATAACTGAAGTAATATACATACCTACATTTAAGCTAACCTTGAAAAACCGAAATAATAAAAAAAAAAAGAAAACGAGAACATACCTGACCTTGAAAATAATATTTGAAATAATGATACCGATCCCACGATGTACCCCGCATGAAGAGAAAAACCCATCTAATCATGATCTACAGCAACCAGCGTTACCGCTAAGCGACTTTAGTCGCTATTAGCGACCTTTTTGAAGCCTTAGCGACCAAGCGACGACTTTTTATTCCAAGCGACCTTTTCACCAATTTCTTTATAGCGACTTTTTTTCTAAAAAATTGTATTTCTTTTTTACCTCTCAACATTTAGAGCTTCAATTTCTTTTTTCGTTCTGAACGTATTCTGAGCTTGTTCAGAGCGCGATCGATGGACTCAGAATAACTTATCGCTCTCTGAGCAGACCGAGTTGAATGCTGAACAAGCACTTAGCAAATAGAAAAAAATTTCAAACAAATAAAATAATGGTACAAGAGTGCAGTAGTCGGTCTAGTTTTTTTATTTTAATTTTAAAAAATTTATTTAAGGGCTTGAGAAGATAAAAAAGGTTGATATTTTTGCTTTTTTTTTATGAAAACTGATTGGGTTCAAAAAATTCTAGCTCTTTTCGTAGATGTCGTGCAGACATGGTTGATATGAATATTTACAGCGGAAACAATAGGCTTTCAGATGGTATAAAATTTATATAATAAAAATGGATTTTTTACCTTTTCTTTAGAAAAAATATTAAACTTTTTAATGGCGTAATTTTTTTGTAAGTTTTTCATATACCTACAAAAATTGATATTAGAAAAGAAAAAAAAGGTATTTGATTTAACTTTTTCTTGTAAATTATGATAGGATTCAAAAAGTTATTCCGTTTTTCCACAAATCATACAAATTATACACATATATGTTAGGTTTTAATTTTTAGTTTAAGTAGGTACTTTACTATAAGATTTATATTATATCTTATAATTTTTTTTACAAGAAAGTTGGCAAATAAATGATTTTTAGATCATTTTTTTAACAAAAGCACACGACCTGTTTTCTTATGACGTTATCACGCAAAATCATCGTCCGTAAACCAACTTTATAGACAGCCACTTTTTAGTTTCTAATTTTGTTTTTTTTTTATTGTTAATAAAAACTTTGTTTTTAAAGACAAATTGTGTTTATTTTCTATTTAAAAACATATGAAAACGGTTTAGCGACCTTTTTTTTCTCATATAGCGACTTTTTCGACAAAAAAGCGACTTTTTTTCAATTTTTTAGATTAGCGACCTTTTTTTTCTGAAAGCGACTTTTTTAGCGACCTTTCAAAAATTTTCAACGGTAACGCTGACAGCAACCAACAACGCTGCATCGCTATTCACCACACCGATTAAGAAGAATTTTGAACAAAGGAGAATTGAGAAAATTTCCTTATCAATCAGTAAGATCTACGCTGATGACATCGATTTGCAAACGAACAACAGAGCTCAGTGGTGAATATGTTTCATGAAAATAAAAACATGAATGATGAGAGGTGTGGTGGATAACGATGGAATATGTTTCGCTGAAGTGTGGGGAGTAATGATGGAAATATTCATTACACACTATAGTCCAAGTATGTAAACAAAATTCGAAAATTTGGCAAATGTTTTCGTTCGACAGAAAACTATTGAAAATAACTCTTTGTGCTTAATAATTCACACTGAGTTAAGTTCAACAGTAATATAAAAAGCCGCCATACAAACGACAAAATGATCATTCAATCGTGATCATCTTAAGAAGAAGTTACTCCAGGAGTTAAAACGGAGCTTAGTAAAATAAAAAAATTAAATTATTAGACTTCCCCCCACCAGCGGTAAGGGGTCTAAATAATATAACCGACCAGTGTACCAGATTACCGGAGGCAACTCCGTGATTTTTACCGGGGGTAACTCCGTGATTTTTACCGGTGTTTACGCCGTGATTTTTACCGGGGGCAACGCCGTGATTTTTACCGGGGGCAACGCCGTGATTTTTACCGGTGGCAACGCCGTGATTTTTACCGGGGGCAACTCCGTGATTTTTACCGGTGGTAACGCCGTGATTTTTACCGGGGGTAACTCCGTGATTTTTACCGGTGTTTACGCCGTGATTTTTACCGGGGGCAACTCCGTGATTCTTACCGGTGGCAACGCCGTGATTTTTACCGGTGGTAACGCCGTGATTTTTACCGGTGGTAACGCCGTGATTTTTACCGGGGGCAACTCCGTGATTTTTACCGGTGGCAACGCCGTGATTTTTACCGGTGGCAACGCCGTGATTTTTACCGGGGGCAACTCCGTGATTTTTACCGGTGGCAACGCCGTGATTTTTACCGGGGGCAACTCCGTGATTTTTACCGGTGGTAACGCCGTGATTTTTACCGGGGGCAACTCCGTGATTTTTACCGGTGGCAACGCCGTGATTTTTTACCGGGGGCAACTCCGTGATTTTTACCGGTGGCAACGCCGTGATTTTTACCGGTGGTAACGCCGAGATTTTTACCGGGGGCAACTCCGTGATTTTTACCGGTGGCAACGCCGTGATTTTTACCGGTGGCAACGCCGTGATTTTTACCGGGGGCAACTCCGTGATTTTTACCGGTGGCAACGCCGTGATTTTTACCGGGGGCAACTCCGTGATTTTTACCGGTGGTAACGCCGTGATTTTTACCGGGGGCAACTCCGTGATTTTTACCGGTGGCAACGCCGTGATTTTAACCGGTGGCAACGCCGTGATTTTTACCGGGGGCAACTCCGTGATTTTTACCGGTGGTAACGCCGTGATTTTTACCGGTGGTAACGCCGTGATTTTTACCGGGGGCAACTCCGTGATTTTTACCGGTGGCAACGCCGTGATTTTTACCGGGGGCAACTCCGCGATTTTTACCGGTGGCAACGCCGTGATTTTTACCGGTGGCAACGCCGTGATTTTTACCGGTGGCAACGCCGTGATTTTTACCGGGGGCAACTCCGTGATTTTTACCGGTGGCAACGCCGTGATTTTTTACCGGGGGCAACTCCGTGATTTTTACCGGTGGCAACGCCGTGATTTTTACCGGTGGTAACGCCGAGATTTTTACCGGGGTCAACTCCGTGATTTTTACCGGTGGCAACGCCGTGATTTTTACCGGTGGCAACGCCGTGATTTTACCGGGAGCAATCCAAGATCTACCTAACAACCAAAACCCTTCCCTGCTAAAGAAGTTGAAGGAAGCCGCTGACCGACCTGAAGAAATCAACAAGAACCGGAACCAGACCATAAATATTGAGAGAATTGTTTGTTGTTAATTAATATTTTAAGTTTTAAGAGTATAATAAAAGTAAAACCTTTTGATTAAAGTTAAGTGCTTACTTTAATTTGTACTTTGGAATCCGGCGAGCGAAACCTCAGCCTTTGACAAAAAAGCACATCACAAAGAATAAATCAACATTTTAATATCAAATATAATTAATTTCATTCATTTGAAGTAATTTCATTGATTAAATCAACAAATTAATTCAAAATTCAACATTTAAAATCAAATGCTACAAAAATAGCAGTTGCTCAACTCAATCACACTTTACCAGTAGCAGTATAACAATTGGTGATCAAACTGCACATCACTAATAAGCTGCACATCTCTAACACATAAAGCATTGAAATTTAATTTTGGTAAATAATCGAATTTATACATCTACTTAAACAAATTTCATCAAAATTCACTTACCTGGATCATCTGCTACATCTGCAACAACTTTTTTTGTCAATTTTATTAACTTTTTCACTACATTAAATTACACTTAAATTCAACACACAAAAAAAAATTACACACGAAGTACAACCGATGCCGTAATTAAAGGAATTTTCCATTGACAAACAAGCCAAGTTGTTGTTGTTTGCCTTCGTCTAACTCGTTGCTTTGATCAATGAACTAACGAGTTTCATATAAGGGAGCTGTATGAGCAACTTCATGGTATTTTTGGTATCATTCACATTTAGCAAAGACACAAACCAGATTTCATTGCTATCAATGTAGTTTATGTTGAAAATAATTTTCATAAAACCTTTTATTTGCCATGTATTTATGCTTTTTTGTTTCTTTTCATGTCTAAACCGAGATGAAACATAAATTTGAAACATTATTTCCAACACAAAACCAAGAAAATCAAGATTGAAAACCACATCTTTTGCCCGGGGAGAATGTTGAACGCACCCAACACTGAAAAGCAGCTCATGTAAAGAACGCATAATCAACTCGTTGAAATATGACAATTCAATTAACGAGTATGTCATTTTTGCTCATCATCAGTGCTGTCACTTACTCTGTCATTCTTATCCATCAATCAAGCTGCAAGAAAAATAAAATTCTTCTTTCCAAATTAAAAAAAAGTGTGTCGTGTATTTATTTAAAATTTAAAGATTTATTTAAAGTAAATTGTACCAAATAATTATAAAGGTTTACGCCGCAAACAGCCTCTATTTTTGTTTGTTTTTTTGCTCTGAAAAACCCTGTTTTGTTGAATTCAAATTGTAATATTTTGAGATCTAACTGCAACTTTGGTAACTTTTATACTTTTTTGAAAACTACAATAACAGGGCAACTTTTTAAAATAATAAACCATTCTTATACCGTACAAATTTTTTTAACGGTGTTGCTCTAAAAAAAAAGTAAGAAACTGATTTTTTATAAAACTTGAAACTGTTAGTTAATTTGCATCGAAATGGCGTATGGAATAAAAAATATTTTGATTAATTAATTGTTCCTAATTATTTGGCAATGTTTTTGTAAAAGAATTAAAAAAAAACAAAAATCAATAGTGGGCGCAGGAAGCAAAATACTGTTGCAAAGTAGGGATTTTTCGAAATTTCACAAGAATTGCATTAAATCGAAAACCGTAAGGATTTGGGATGAATAAGTTACCAAATTCTGAGAGCCCTTAAGATCCCCAATCAGCATACTTCGTTTGATCCATTACTTTTGGGACACCCTGTATATAAACAGTAGTGAGCAAAAAAAATGCAAACGAAAGAGCTTTAACTTTTTTATTTTCATTAAACAGAGTCAATTTGTGGAACAATTTACCCTCAAACCATTATTCGGTCAAAAGTCTACCTAAATATGCGTTTTTAGATGAGCAAAAAAATTTAAATGTTTTTATTGTTTGCATTTTTTTTGCTCGCTACTGTATATATATGTATATAGCTTAAGCCTTGTAGGTATACCCAGACCATAAATGACAGTCGAAACAATCATAAAAAACATATCGAAAAATTCGATTTTTTGAGGTTTTTTGATTTTTAGTTGTAGGTATATTTTTTTGGGTTGAGATAGGTAGTGATGGGAACTATCGAATGATTTGAACTATCGATAGTTAGTAACTGAATGATTTGAACTATCGAATAGTTCATTCATTCATTCATTCGAATAAAAACTATCGAATAAAAACTATCGAATAAACTATCGAATAAACTATCGAATAAAAACTATCAAATATTCAGTTATTTTTTACTCACAATTTTTTCATCCGATTTATATTTTCCAGTTTTTAGTAATATATTGACCTTGTAAAGGACATACTTTATTTCAATGTTTGCAGTTTTTTAACTAGAACTTAAATAATATTTCTCAACTAAGGTTACATTAAATAATAAATCACAAGTACTGAATCAGAAAGGAAGATGGTTGTTGATAAATTTTTACTATGTTGCGAAAAGATAGCCCAATTTTTGCTAAAATATGATATGATTTAAATTAAAACGAAAACAGTGCAAAACCCACACTGAGGCAAAACATTTGCGCACAAAAAGTAACAAAATATTATTATGTCTCGTAAAACCAAAAAAAACACAAAATTTTCATAAGAACTGCATATATATGTTTAAGGAAAAATAACAAAAATATTAAATAGTAAAAAAGAACAAGAAATTTGTATAAACTTTGGAACTATAAAAACTAACAAAACAAAAAAACATATTAATTAAAATGAATATGAATATGAATTAATGTATCGAATAAAAAAAAGCTTTTAGATATCAAAATTGCTATTTAAAAATAATATTTTATCAAGTTTTTCACTTTTCATCCGATTTCATCTTAAAGAAGCATCCATCATACATTGAAGTACATAATATAAAAATCGTAAAAAAAAGGAAAACAAATAGTCGAGAAATGACCACTGGCAAGGATTTGTTGCCTTTTCTTACACTTTCTATTTTTGCTCGTCCACATGCAAAATTGCAAATATCAAAAGTATATACAATAATCCAAACCAACCACACAGTTGCATCATATTTTTGTCTAACCCATTAACAACCCCTTACAAAATCCACTTGTTGCCACATATACCTGATGTTTGTGCGTGCGCGAATGTTTTGCGTCTTCCAGCGCCATGTCTCGTCAAGTGATTGAAAAGATGGGTTTTCCCACTAATTAGGATCATAAACTATACACTGGCTGAACAATGAACATGTTCCGCTTTCCAGGTCAAAGAGTTATTTTTTTTTTCTTTTGCCACTTTTTTATGACACCGCACTGACCGAGAGATAACTTCTATTCTTTTCATGCACCGTGCCGCCTTTCTTTTTCTTCTTTACCGCCTTTGTTTTGAAAATATGGGCACTTTCAAAATATCATTTGGAAGATCACACAATATGTGTATCATCATTCATCTTCCTTGAGTCCTTCCTTCAAATGCAGATAAAATCATTTACAATTACATTTTGAAATCAAGAGAAAAACCAAATAGTAGAGAAATAAAATTATGACTGAATAAAAAATAAATTGCACGACTGGGGTCGCACGTACTTGCTCTTATGCTTAAAGTAACTATAATGTTAAAGCTTTTTATTCAAGAAATTTAAAATTCGATATTTTGAAGAAATTTCATAAGTAGTATAAAAAAATTAAATCTGTTTTTATAATTAATAAAACTCCGTTTTAAAATATCTTAAAAAAAAAAACAAATATGCCATTTTATTTCTCGTATAAAAAGGTATTTTTAGAAAAAAAATTTTGAAAATTGTAGGAGCCGTTTTTTAAAAAAATAATTTTTTATATATAAAATTTTTTTAACATTTTTCAAAAAAAAAGTTGGTATGCCATTTTGAAGAAATAATTAATTTACACATAAAAACTAAATTTCAAAATTTTTCATTGATCCGTTTTCAAAAAATTGATTTTTCAAAAAAAAATTTTGAAATATTTTTTAAAAAACCAAAAATGCGTTTTTTGAAAATTTTCTAAAATTTTAATATTATCTTTACTAACACACTTTTGTATAAAAATTTTCATTTAAATCGGGTTAATTTTGTACGAGATATTCAGAAACGAAAAAAACCGTTCTATGACAGGTACCGTTAATAACGGTACAAAAAATATTTTTTTTATTTCAAAAGTTGGCCCTTATGTGTAGTATTACACACAAAAATTTTAATCAAAATCGTTAGAGCCGTTTTTGAAAAAAATTAACTTTTCTATTTCCGTTATATGGCAGGTACCGTTAGTTTTGGTCATAAAAAAAAAATTTCAATTTCCCCTCTAGGGAATCACCAAAAACTGCTAACTACCAAGTTTGAAGAAAATCACTTCACTCGTTTAGGCTGCAGCTCCAGATAGAGACAGACGGACAGACAGACAGACAGACAGACAGACAGACAGACAGACAGAATTGCCGGACCCACTTTTTTGGCATTCTCCATCATCGTAATGTCATGTAAAATTGTTATCTCGAGTTCGATTTTTTTTACGAATCCTAAACTTGCCCTATAGTACCTATATCGCAAGTAAATAGTTCCCATCACTATAGATAGGCATAAACATTGCTCTAAAGAAAAAAAAAGAAAATTAGATTTCCTTAAAAATGCTGGGCTCACTAAATTTTTTCATTGAAAATTAACCGAAGTATTGCCATTTGAATCTATCTTTTTTCACATTTTTAATTTTACTCAAGTAAAACAGAAACATTTGAGGGGAAAGTACGATAACTTAAGAACCAAGAATTGATACCTTACCTTCGACTTTTTTTAATTCTCTAGAAAAAGTTTTGAATGCAATATATCAAAATTTTGCTTTGTTAACGAGATATATTGAAAAAACCAAAAAGGGGCTTTTGCACG
The DNA here is from genome assembly GCF_945859705.1 of Episyrphus balteatus. Classification (NCBI taxonomy): domain Eukaryota; kingdom Metazoa; phylum Arthropoda; class Insecta; order Diptera; family Syrphidae; genus Episyrphus; species Episyrphus balteatus. The sequence continues at coordinate 29,114,304 of NC_079134.1, read as the reverse complement.
CCTATCTTCAATTTCCACCCTCTCATCGGTTTTATCTTCTCATATAACCCATTTAACCATTCCTGCAATAAAAACCCGTGAACGTCTTAGTTCCTTACCACTTTTTTTTCGACATAATCAACATCCTATAATCCAAACCGATTGTTTTGATAGCACGTCACGTGAAAATCTTGCGTATCTGATATCTCACATAATTAAATTGTCATTTAATCGTTCCATTCAATCATTGTTTTGGTCACGTCAATAAATTACATTCTTACAATATGTTTTCTTCTAGGTATTGAGCAAATCAAAAATATTAAAAACTACTCTAAAGTTTTGTCAAAATAAACAAAACATTGTAAACATTATACCTAAAAAAATTTGACATCGCTGAAACACACTTTTTCTTGTATTATATACATACATACTTTAATTTGGTCATAGATATCACAATGATAAATCTGCAGACAAATTTGATTTAACAAGTTTTTTTTTCTAAAACCAACCAATATTGTTTTCATAACAATATTTGTGTGGATTAGAATCAAAACCCATTTTATCCACTTTCAGAGATTTCGAGTAAATCGAGAAAAACAAAATTAGAAAATCAAAAAATGTATGGATTTTGCTATTTTTTACATATTTTAAAGTCTGATATCTTGGCCATAAAATAGAATTTGGGATTCAAACTTGGCCCACGTATGCATTAGAATAATAAGAACAAAACCTCATACCTAAGTCATTTTTTTTTTGATTTTGATCCACACATTTGTCAGTTCTTCAGTTAATTTTTAAATTTCGATTTTTTCTGAATTTCCATAAGTATGTTCATCAAAGTTTTTCATTTTTTGATTTTTATTTTGGTTTTTATTCTTTTGTACAACAAAGAATTTTTGGAAAAAAAATGTTTATATTGCTTAATACGTTTTTGAAATCGTTCATCGATCATCATGGCAGCCACCACGAAAAAGTGACTCCATTTTCTCCCGTTACGCCTGAAATTTTTTAGCGGTGTGGCATAAATTGCAATTCAAATTTAAAAATTAACCATTAGAGTTTCAAAAATCTACAGTAACTTATTTGAAAGGTTATAACCTAAAAGGACTTTTAAAAATTCAATCATTCTCTAAATAGAGTAAATCGGGGTAAAAGGAGATGGTTAAAAAAAATTATTTTCTTAAGGTAGGCTGTAGAGAGTTGAATTTGGTTTCTATCGATAGATAAATTTAATATACAAATGGTATACAAAGTTTTAGTTATTGAAAAAAAACATACACTTTTTTAGCTTTTTTTTGCGGTTTTATTATTTTTTTAAACATCCAAAAAATCTCATCTTACTTTAATATAGGTTTTCATATAAAAAATAGGCCATTGGAGTAATGGAAGAAAAAAATATTTGGTTTTTCTGTTTTTTTTTTTATGAAAATTATTTCCATACTTAAAAAAAATTCCAACTCTTTTTGTAGAAATGTCATACAGACATGAATGAGACGAATATTTTGAGCTGAAATAAAAACTTTTCATATAATATAAAATGTATTATAATAGGCTATTGATTATGTAGTTTAGAAAGGAACTAAGACGTTCACGGGTTTTTATTGCAGGAATCTTTCAATGGGTTATAAAAGAAGATGAAACCGCGGAGTGTTATTAAATGAGAGGGTGGAAACTGAAGATAGGGGTGCAAAAGCCCCCTTTTTTTGGTTTTTCAATATACCTCGTAAACCAAGCAAAATTTTGATATATTGCACATAAAACTTTTTGTAGAAAATTAAATTTCCTATTGGAATAATGTTTTTTAAAAATTTAAAAACAAAATTTTTTGATTGTATTTCTTTCTTTCTCGGGTGCCAACAATTGTGACTGGGTGCCAATGATTGTACCATTTGGGTTGCTTTTCCTTTTTTTAATATTTTAAAAATAGTCTTTGTTTTTTAAACATTTTTTTCGAAAAACATTTAAGTCAGAAATTCTTTAAACTTTAATTTGACATATAAAACATATTCCTAACTCTTGCGAGAGTAATTCAAAGTGAAAAAATGCTTAGGGGTGCCAACCATTGTACCCGTTACGCTATAGATTTAAATATTGTTTAATTATTTAAAAGAAATATTAAGCTTTTTAATGATATAATTTTATGTTACCTTTTCATAAAGGTATATTAAAAATTGATATAATAAGAAATGAAAAAGAAAAGTATTTGTTTTTTTTTTTTCTTACTATACGTATCAATTCATCACGTAAAATTATAGTCCGTAAACCAACTTTACAGACAACCTCTTTTTTTAAAATAACTCAATTACTTCATTCGTATATCATTTGTTTAGATAATTTTAAAAATATAGCTATTAAGTAAAAACGGTACCAACTTCTTTTCCAAGATGGAGGCTGTTCCCGACATTTTTATGATAAGGACATAAAACCCAACACCTTGCATGAAAAAAATTTTGTCCACCAAAAAATGTGATTTCGACCATATTATGACTATTGGGCTATTTTTGCTCAACAACTTTGAATAAATTATTCTTATTTACATACATTTATTTTTATGTGTATATGTATTAGAAGTTAAAACAAAACAGTAAAAACAAAATATCAAATTTTCAATTTTCACCACGACTTTTCCTTTTCTGGACAACCGTGCATTAACCGGAAATACATAACTACTTATGCTACAAATCATTATTTCATTGGTTTTCATTTTACACTAATTTTATTGATAAAGCTAAAGTTGTTGTACGGATCTTCCCTCTAAACACGTCAAAGCCACTCAATAGGAAAATATCAAAAATACATAATCTAATTATTTCCTGAAAAGTTGAATGAAAAAATAAATAAACAGATAGGTAAATCGAAGAAGTTGATTGTAGGGAAAGATACGCCCTTTTTAAAATATATTTTTAAAAAGACATACTTTGTATTGATTTATTCGAAGAAATACCTCTTCAAAAACCTAAACGATCGATCAAAATCTTTGATTAACACTTCTAATTAAGACAAAGTTGTTCAAAATAAATATAGATAAGATAATTATTTTATCTTAGATCGAAAAAACTGTATAAAAGGCGTTAAGTTTCTTACAAAACCCAATTGTTATTTTTGGAATACAAAAACGAAAACATTAGCAGCTCTGCTACTTTTAAGTGTAATTTTAATTAAAAACAAGAAAACATTAAGACTAATTATAATATAATATTTTATTATTGTTTTAGTTCAAGAAAATAACGAAGTTCTGTTCCCAAACTCGATTGGTCCTTGGAATGGTCCTTATATGAGTTAACTATTATAAAAGTCGTACTTTGAACAACATGAGCACACAATTGCTATAAGATTTTTATAAAAACTATAAACTAACATTTTCTAAACTATCTGTCAAGATTTACGGTAAAGATTCGGCATGGTTTCGCTTTAGTTATAAAGGCTCAACATGTATAACGTTCTCTTTTATTGACATTTCTTACAACAACAAAAGCTTTAACTAAGCCAAAATAAAGCGTACCAATTATTTACATTTAGGAAACTTAAAAGCGATCTTAACTTGTTATTTCAATTTAATACATTGATATATTAATTGTTAATTAAACTTATTTTTTTTTATCAAATTTATTAATCGACTTATCTCGTAGGTAATTCCAACTGATTGTAATGGCAGCATTCCAAATTAATAGAGATATACAGACATATCTGTAATACTAATTTTATAGATATGTATAAGTTTTGAGTTTCTATTATCTCACATAATTCAATTGCCATTTAATTATTCTACTTTAACATTATTTTGTTCGAGTCAATAAATTACACGCTAATAGTATGAAACCGTTTTATAATCCAGTCAAAATAAAAAGAAAAGTAAATAAAAAAAAAATAATTTAAATTAAAAATATTAAATAAAATTGGTAATATACTAATAAGATGCTTAGATGCTCACCAGAAAAAGATGAAAACTTGGAGACTGGAATTAGTACCTATGTATCAACCAAAGATATAAAACCTTTCAAAAAAGAGCCCAAAAACTCCATGAAAAAATTTCATTCATATCCCCTCAAAAAGGTTGAGTATGGCTGAGCTAGAACGCGTCGAGAAAAGAAAAATCGAGTCTATTCCCCCTCGTTTAGCAAAGTGGAATAATTAAAAAAAATGTACACAATTTGGGAAAAACATATTAAAAATAAACGGTTATGGGGAGAGTACGATAACTTAGGCAACAAGAATTGATAACGGTTTTTTGTAGAGGAGTTCAATACAATCATTTTTTACTATGGGAGGGGGGAGTCTATCTCCCTCCGTTTAGGCAGGTGGGGCAATTTTCTAAAATATCATGTAAAATACAAAACAAAAATATTAAAAAAACAACGGCCACACTTACAGTTATGAACGATACCTTTTTCAAAAGCCAGAATTGTAAACTTAATTTCAGTTTTTAATCAAATTATTTCAATTAATTTTTCTCGAAATAATCAACTTTAAAGTAAAAATTTGGGAAAAAAAAGTTTAAAAAAAACACATTAAATACTATTTCTACCAAAACTGAGGTTTTTAAAATATGAAATTAAGTGGTAGGCTAATGAAATTTTGTATACACGTTTACTATACCATATTGCTTTTTTTTTTAATTAAATTTTCATACAAATTAATGTTTAGAAAGAGTGAGGTGCAAAAGTAAAAGTATGAAAAATAATTGTGCAGTTTGTGATCAAAGGATCAAATAATAGGATTGTTAGTACAAAATGTAACCCTCATTTTAAGATATTGGGCCACTTAATATTTCACCGATGAGGATGTACATGAGCCATCTAATAATCACAAATTTCTTAAAGCTTCATTTAAATTGCTTTCTTTTTAAACATTTTCATAGGTGAAATATTAAGTGGCCCAATATCCAAATCAAACGAGGTATTTGTGTGAGTAATTTTTTTTATTAAAATTCACAGTCTGGACCAAAATAGTATAAAATGAGTTTTTAAAATTTTTTCCGCCTATTTTCAACTTTGAAATCGATTATTTCAAAAACTATTGGTTATATTATATTGATTTAAATATTAGAATTAAATGTTCAATTTTGCCTTTGGGAAATAATATAATTTATTACTGTAAGTGTTGCCGTTGTTTTTTAATAATTTTTTTTTATTTTGATAATTTTTTTTAGAAAACTGCCCCTCTCACCTAAACGAGGGGAGATAGACCCCTCTCCCAAAGAAAAAAATGTTTATATTGAGCTCCTCTACAAAAACCCATTATCAAATCCTGGCGCCCAAGTTATCCTTCTACGTGCCAAAGCAACATTTTTGTTCTATACCTAAAAGTTCGAATTTCTGTATCTGGGTTGAAAAAGTAAAATTTTTTTTTCTAAGCCAATTTTAAACTAATTTTCATAAAAAATACCTCGTTTGATTTGAAAATAAATATTATTTTACAATATATTTTTAAAACAGCATGTTGTTGTGAAAATATATACTCTAATTTGATGTCGAAGTTGGGTAAATGACGAAATAAATGGAATTTTTGTACTTTGACAGCTTATAAATTCTAGGTGGTAAAACCAAGTTACATGTTTTATACATTGTTTTATCGAAAATGGGTAAAAATTTGATGAAGCTAGATTTTTTTCAATGGGTGAAGGCCAAAAAAATCGTTTTTTGCCCCTAACTCCAGATTTTGGGGGTGTTAGGGACCTTTTAAATACCGTTTCGTAATCAGTGCGACAAGCTCTACAAAACGTGATAGGTCTCCGCTCGCATATACAGGGTGTCCCAAAAGTAATAGATCAAACGAAATATGATGATAGGCCAACTTTAGGGCTCTCAGAATTTGGTAACTTGTTCATCCCAAATCCTTACGGTTTTCGATTTAATGCAGTTTTTGTGAAATTTCGAAAAATCCCGACTTTGCAACAGTATTTTGCTTCCTCCGCTCATAATTGATTTTTGTTTTTTACAATTCTTTCACTAAAACATTGATTAATAATAAGAAATAATTAACTAATCAAAATATTTTCTATTTCATACGCCATTTTGCTGCAAATTAATTAACAGTTCCATGTTTTATAAAAACTCAATTTCTTTCTTTTATTTCAGAGCAACAGCCTGAAAAAAATTTGTATGGTGTGGCACTGGTTTATTATCTTAAAAACTTGTCGTGTTATTGCAGTTTCCAAAAATGTATAAAAGTTTCCAAAGTTGAAGTTAGAACTGAGGATATTACAATTTAAAAACAACAAAACAGGGCTTTTCAGAGAAAAATAACAAAGAAAAATAAACACAGTTTCTCGAGTGTTGTTTGTTTATTTCTTTTTGAACAAAAGCCTCGATTTTTGTTTGTTATTTTGCTCTGAAAACGTCTGTTTTTTTGCATTCAAATTTTAATATCTTTCGTTCTATTTGCAACTTTGGAATTTTTAATACATTTTTGAAAACTGCTATAACACGGCAAGTTTTCAAAATAATAAACCAGTGCCACACCATACAAATTTTTTTCAGGCTGTTGCTCTGAAATAAAAGAATGAAATTGAGTTTTTATAAAATATGGAACTGTTAATTAATTTGCAGCAAAATGGCGTATGAAATAGAAAATATTTTGATTAGTTAATTATTTCTTATTATTAATCAATGTTTTAGTGAAAGAATTGTAAAAAACAAAAATCAATTATGAGCGGAGGAAGCAAAATACTGTTGCAAAGTCGGGATTTTTCGAAATTTCACAAAAACTGCATTAAATCGAAAACCGTAAGGATTTGGGATGAACAAGTTACCAAATTCTGAGAGCCCTAAGGTTGGCCTATCATCATATTTCGTTTGATCCATTACTTTTGGGACACCCTGTATTTTGAGTGTTACACCGTGTTATCGGAAAATCTAAAAAATATATAATCTAAGTAAGTATTTCCTGAAAAGTAGTTTGAAATAAATAGATAAATTTAAGAAGATGATTTAAAATAGATAAATCCATTTTTATAATAACTACGCATAAACAAATCACTGATTAAATCATCTTTCTTAACAAATATAAGGGCTAATTCCACAAGTTAATTAAAATAAGACATATCTATTTGCAAGTCTCAACGATCGATTAAAATCATTAAATCTTTGATTAACCCTTCTAATTAAGTAAATAAAGAGTTGACAGATAAGACTCTTTTATCTAAGTGAAAAAACTGTATAAAAGCCCTTAACATTCGCAAAAATATTATTATTATTTTTTGAAAACAAAAATGAAAACATTAGCAGCTCTACTACTTTTAAGTGTAACTTTAGGTAAAAAAAAGAATATAAAAATTAATTTTAATATAAAATTTAAATTAAATTTTTATTTTAGTTTTTGCACTTCCCATCGAAGAAAGGAAGGATGTATCTAGGAATGGTTCTTTTATTCCACAAATCGATGGGTCCTTGAAATGGATGTCCGCAGAGGAAATTCAAGAGAAACAGCGTGAATTGAAAGCGAGAAATTGGTTCACTGATAGACCAGTAGATTTTCACTTATACACTCGGAAGAATCCTAAAAAGTCTCAGAAAATATCTCCCGATAATTTAAAAAGTTTGAAGAAATCCAATTTCAACAGTGACAATCCCACAAGGTAAGTTAATTTACGCAGATTGGTCAAAAATTCCATTTCCCTTGTGGAACTAACCATTTTTACCCCAAGTTTATTAATCTGACTCATTTAACTATTTTTGTTTACAATTTTTTTTTCACAGAATCATTATCCATGGCTGGTATAATAACTACGACTCGTATGTAAATACTGCAACCCGTGAAGCTTACTTAGAAGTCATGGACTGCAACGTTATCTCTGTGGACTGGAGTCGAATGTTAAACTATTTTACTTTAAACTACATAGGCGCCACATTTCAAGTTCCCAAAGTTGGTGTCAAAGTTGCCAAAATGATTGACTTCTTAGTCGACGAAGGCAACATGTCGTTGGATGATCTACATGTCATCGGTCACAGTTTAGGTGCTCATGTGTCAGGGATAGCTGGCAGAAATGTGATTGCCGGAGAAGTTCACACAATCATAGGCTTAGATCCAGCCGGGCCACTCTATGAAGATGATTATTATTCGATCCATGAGGAATATCTGAGCAAAGATGACGCCCGATATGTTGAAGTCATTCACACCAATGGAAATAGATTGGGTGTTTTGCAACCAATTGGAAATGCTGATTTTTATGTAAATGGAGGTAAATATCAGCCGGGATGTTATTTTGATGGCAATTGGATATGTCACCATTTGAGGGCATTTTGGTATTATGCTGAAGCAATAAAGGAAAACACCTTTATTAGCAAGAAGTGTCCAGATTATCAAGTTGCCATTTCGAAGGAATGCGATGAAGAAGTTAATGAAGTCCGATTGGGAGGTGCAGAAAATTATGAATTAGCTAGTGGAGTGTATTATACACCTGTGAATGCAGTACCACCTTACGGAATGGGATAGATTTGATAAGGTTTAAAATGAATAAATGAATAAATTGCATACAATTTTGTTTTTATTTGTATCTTATTTGTATTTTTCAAACAAAGAGATTTACAAAACTTTAAGAGAATCAAGCACATCCTGTCAGTTTTGTGGGCTCTTCCGGCATATTAACCAATTTATATTAAAACATTTCTGCCAAACTAACAGCTTTGGTAAAGATTAAGTTAGGTTTCACTTAAGTCTTTTATACCTAGAACATAATATTGATATTGTTATAAAGGCTCAAAATTGTATAATGCTCTTTTTTGACATTCCTAACAACCTTACAAAAGCTTTAACGAAGTTACAATGTAGCTTTCCAAATATTTACATTTAGGCCGGTATTTATCGTGAACTCACAATTTATTTTTATTGTAATTTAAACTTATTGCTTGTCATCAATTTTATTAATCAATCCATCTTATAACTGATAAACCTTTAAAATATATACATCACGTCAAAGTCTTGCGTATCTGCTATCTCATATAATTCAATAATTGTCATTTAATCTTAATGATACATATTGTTTTGCTCACGTCAATAAATTACATTCTTACAATATTATCCTCTATTATTCATTTAATCTAAAAGATAAAAAACTATTTAATAGTCCAGTCAAAATGAACAAAAAAAAATCAAATTTCTGAAGCGATTTTTTACTAGGGTAAACACTTTTGTTATGTTATAATTATAACACATGAATTGTTTAAAAAAAAAAACTAGTTTATGCAAAAAAAAATTATAAATAATTTAGTGCGACTTGTCATTTAAGAAGAAATTTCCTTTATTTAAACATTTTTCAGATATCAATAACAACAGTTTTTCAGTTAATTTAAGGGGATGGCCACCCTGAAATTTTTTTTTGTTATTTTTTTTTTTTTATTATTTTCAATTATTCCTTCAATTGTAATGAACAAATTAAGACCTATTGCGTATCGAAACATTAAAAATTGGCCAAGTTACGGCCACTTACCTATATGCAACTTTTGAGGCAAAAATTTTTTAAGTATAAACCTTGTGCTAAATAATCAGATTTTGTGAGAAGCACCTGTAAAACTATAGTTTTCGACATGTCCTTGATGTTTTTTTTACTTTGATCTATTATACAATCACAAGAGTGATTGCTACGAGCAACTATTATACGTGCTACTATGACAAGAATGTAACGATGTTATTCAAACAAATTTTAGGACTTAGGAATACAAATGTTACGCATTTTGTGGAACCTTTTTTCCAAAAATTGTGGAGTAATATCAGTTTTCAGTTATATGGGATGGAAGAGATGTATCAGCTGTATCCAGGTAACAGGGCCCCGGGATATAAAAGCCCCCCAAAGATACAGAGTGTAAGGCGTTTATAAAAAATTCACAAAAAACTATAAACTTAAAATAAAATAAAAAAAAAACAACTTTGGAAAAGTTTAATTTTCTCAAAAACCGCTGAAAGGATTTTGATGACAAAATTCAATTTCTAAGTTAAATCTACCTATCTTTTGGTGTATTTTTTTCTCAAATCATCACTCATTTTCACTATAAATGGAACTTTTTTTTTTAAATTTATTTATTTAGCTTTATTACCTTTAAATCAAAAATAAAATTCTTAGCAAAATAAATTTGTGCATGTTGAATAAAATTTTGGAAAATGTGGATTCAATTTAAAAAAAAAAAATAATATTCTAGAAATTGATAAGCAATTTCTACAAAACTGCTCTAAAAATTTTGAATAAAATTTGTGTGTTATGCTACATAACAGTCTCAACTTGTTACGTACATACAAAATATATTTTTAAGCCGATATCAACCTTTTTATTTGAAAAATATCTTTTGACATTTTTTAATAATTCAGAATTCTGTAACTAAAATACAAATAAAAACAAAATTATATGCAATAATTGATAACATCTGTTTATTCATTTTAAGCCTTATCAAATCTATCCCGTTCCATAAGGTTGTACTGCATTCACAGGTGTGTAATACACTCCACTTGCCAATTCATAATTCATTGCACCTCCCAATTGGACTTCAGTATCTTCTTCAAGGCATTGGTTCACAATGGCAAATTTATATCCTGTACACTTTTTGCTCGTAAATCTGTTTTCCCCTATTGCTTCAGCATAATACCAAAATGCCCTCAAATGGGAACATATCGAATTACCTAAGAAACATCCCGGCTGATAGTCACCTCCATTTACATAAAAATCAGCATTTCCAATTGGTGTCAAATAACCCAATATACCTGCATTGGTGTGAATCACTTCAGCATATCCGGCATCATCTTTGGTCAGACAATTGTCTTTGATCAGACATCTTACTTTGGTCGTAAAAAGGTCATCTTCATAGCCCGGCCCCGCTGGATCTAAGCCTATGATTGTATGAACTTTTCCGGCAACCACATTTCTGCCAGCTATCCCTGACACATGAGCACCTAAACTGTGACCGATGACATGAAGATCATCCAACGACGCGACATGTTGCCTTCATCGACTAAGAAATCAATCATTTTGGCAACTTTGACACCAACTTTGGGAACCTGGAACATGGCGCCTATGTAGTTTAGAAAAAGATAGTTTAACAGTCGACTCCAGTCCACAGAGATAACGTTGCAGTCCATGACTTCCAAGAAAGCTTTACGGATTTCAGTATTTACATCCGAGTTGTAGTTGTTATACCAGCCATGGATAATTCCGAGTGTATAAGTGAAAATCAACTGGTCTATCAAAGAACCAATTTCTCGCTTTCATTTTATTTTGTTCCTTTCTAATTTCGTCTGCGGACATCCATTTCAAGGACCCATCGATTTGTGGAATAAAAGAACCATCCTTAGATACATCCTTCCTTTCTTCAATGGGAAGTGCAAGAACTAAAATAAAATTTAAATTTTATATTTAAAAAAAAATTATTCTCAATATTATTATAATGAATTTAATCAATTAATTATTAAGTATTTTATGTAATTGGGCTTTTTGATCTTTTATTTTTTAGGCAATTAATAAAAACAAATTAATCCATTTTTAAAACTTTTCTCGACGTTTCGTTGGTTATTTTCCAACTTTTTCAAGGGTATTTTTTTTTATTGAACTATGCTGTTACATTTGTAGTTTATTATGAAATCCCTATGGGATATTTACAATTTAATAATTTAACATTTATATTGCACTATTTATATTTATTTATGAACGGAAAAACTAAACAATTACCTAAATAAATTAAAAAACCAAGACAAAACAAAAAATTTATCAACTAATATTACAGACTCTTTACTTAATGAAGTCTTAATATTGTAATATTAAAAATTACCTAAAGTTACACTTAAAAACAGTAGAGCTGCTAACACTTTCATTTTTGTTTTCAAAAAAGTAATGATAATATTTTTGCATCTGCTAAGGGTTTTTATACAGTTTTCACTAATAAATAAATTTATATAAATTATATTATTTAGATAAGAGTATTTGATCTGCTTATGCGTAAATTGGAAAAAAGGGTTTATCTTTTTTCAATTACCTTCTTAGATTTATTTAATTTTTTTTTTCATACAACTTTTCAAGAAATACCTTCGTATTCGTATAAATTATGTTTTCTTGAGAATTTCGATAAGGTTTAATTAGAATTTCTAATTTGGACCTTTGAAATCTAATGGCGTGTTTTGAAGCGAAAAGCAGATCTGTTAAACGACTTGGGGGTTATCAATGAGTGTAAATATGATAATAAATTAGTGAAATTGTCATTGTCATTGTAAACCGAAAAAAGAAGGATTTTCGAATCGGTATATTCCAGTTAGTGCGTGAAAGACCGATTTTGAAAGAGATTTTATTCGGAGATATTATTATTAACTCAAGAAAAAACTCTTTCACAAAAAGACTAATGGTATTTTTGTGGTTTTCCTTACAAATAGAACATCTGTACACTTAACCCCTTAACAATTTGTTTGCTTTTTGGAACTTGTAACAAAAAAAAAAAAAAAAATATCATGTGTGCAATTCACACGTGGTAGAAGTGAAACCTTAAAAAATCATTTTTCTAGCAAAAAAAAAAAAAAAAATAGAAAAAATCTACCTATTTTTATTCTATCAATTTCAAATCCATGTTTTTTATATGACAACCTATATAAATATTATATCATCTGAAAGCTTATTGTCTTAGCTCAAAATATATATATTGATCAAGTCCATGAGTCATCTACAAAAAGAGCTAGAATTTTTTAAACTCGATGAAATTTCATCCAAAACGCAAAAAAAAACATTTATTTTTATGTTCTCATGCTATTAAATCAATTTTTTTGTTTGAAAACCTATAAAAAGTTTTATACCATGTGAAAGCTTATTGTTTCACCTTGTATAATGATGCATAAATCTTATTTCAAAGATGTCTACAAGAGAAGTTAGAATTTTTTAAAGTCAACCATGTCGAATTTCCAGACTGAGATTACGGTACTCTTACACTGGTAGCTGGTCATCGCCAACAGATCTCTACAGGTGTTTTGAGGTATTTTTAAATTTTTTTCAATTTAAGATTGAGTAACTTGTAGAGCACGTAACGTTATGTGTGATATATCAAATAAAAGGTTATGTTATCAGAATGCGTATTAAAGTTAAATTAAATTTGTATTTGCACTAGATCAAAAGATATAACGTGTCTAGAAAAAGAACATCTTTTTACCGTTATCTCCGAATTTTGAATATGAAATTAATTGAAATTTTGTACAATTATAATTTATTTAATGACCTATCTACAGTACAAATTTCATTCATCTATCTATTAAACAAAAAAAGTTATAACAAGTTGAAGTCGTGTCGCGTTTTCGTTTCATCTTGTTTCAAATCACTACGATACTAAAGAAGTTTTCACTTCAAAAAAACACCCTTTGAACAAAAATTACACGGTGTAACACTCAAAATATACGCGGGCGGAGACCTGATTACGAAACGGTATTTAAAAAGTCATTAACACCCCCAAAATCTGGAGTTAGGGGCAAAAAACGGTTTTTTTGACCTTCACCCATTGAAAAAAATCTAGCTTCGTCAAATTTTTAACCATTACGATTTCAACCCAGATACAAAAATTCGAACTTTTAGGTATAGAAGAAAAATGTTGTTTTGGCACGTAGTAGGATAACTTGGGCGCTAGGATTTGATAACGAGTTTTTGTAGAGGAGTTCAATACAAACATTTTTTTCTTTGGGACGGGGGTCTATCTCTCCCCGTTTAGGTGGGAGGGGCAGTTTACTAAAAAAAATTATCAAAATAAAAAAAAATTATTAAAAAACAATGGCACCACTTAGAGTAATAAATGATACCGTTTCCAAAAGGCCAAATTGTAAATTTACTTCTAATTTTGAATTCAATATATTAATATTTTAATTAATAGTTTTTGAAATAATCGATTTCAAAGTTCAAAATAGGCAAACAAAATAATTTTTTTTAAACTCATTTTATACTACCTATATTTTTCCAGACTGTGAATTTTAATAAAAAAATTACTCACACCTAAAACTGCCTTAATTGATTACTTATGGAACAGTTAAAACTATATGTTTCTATGTCTTCTAGTTTTTGAGAAAATTGAAAAATTATTTTACCAGATTTTTCTTTTTTCAAAATATTTTTTGTTTTTATGTGTTTTTATTTTTCAATTTTATGGGTAAAAATTTGACGAAGCTAGATTTTTTTCAATGGGTGAAGGTCAAAAAAACCGTTTTTTGCCCCTAACTCTAGATTTTGGGGGTGTTCGGGACTTTTTAAATACCGTTTCGTAATCAGTGCGACTAGCTCTACAAAACGTGATAGGTCTCCGCCCGCGTATATTTTGAGTGTTACACCGTGTAATTTTGGTTCAAAGGGTGTTTTTTTTGTTACAAGTTCCAAAAAGCAAACAAATTGTTAAGGGGTTAAGTGTACAGATGTTCTATTTGTAAGGAAAACCACAAAAATACCATTAGTCTTTTTGTGAAAGAGTTTTTTCTTGAGTTAATAATAATATCTCCGAATAAAATCTCTTTCAAAATCGGTCTTTCACGCACTAACTGGAATATACCGATTCGAAAATCCTTCTTTTTTCGGTTTACAATGACAATGACAATTTCACTAATTTATTATCATATTTACACTCATTGATAACCCCCAAGTCGTTTAACAGATCTGCTTTTCGCTTCAAAACACGCCATTAGATTTCAAAGGTCCAAATTAGAAATTCTAATTAAACCTTATCGAAATTCTCAAGAAAACATAATTTATACGAATACGAAGGTATTTCTTGAAAAGTTGTATGAAAAAAAAAATTAAATAAATCTAAGAAGGTAATTGAAAAAAGATAAACCCTTTTTTCCAATTTACGCATAAGCAGATCAAATACTCTTATCTAAATAATATAATTTATATAAATTTATTTATTAGTGAAAACTGTATAAAAACCCTTAGCAGATGCAAAAATATTATCATTACTTTTTTGAAAACAAAAATGAAAGTGTTAGCAGCTCTACTGTTTTTAAGTGTAACTTTAGGTAATTTTTAATATTACAATATTAAGACTTCATTAAGTAAAGAGTCTGTAATATTAGTTGATAAATTTTTTGTTTTGTCTTGGTTTTTTAATTTATTTAGGTAATTGTTTAGTTTTTCCGTTCATAAATAAATATAAATAGTGCAATATAAATGTTAAATTATTAAATTGTAAATATCCCATAGGGATTTCATAATAAACTACAAATGTAACAGCATAGTTCAATAAAAAAAAATACCCTTGAAAAAGTTGGAAAATAACCAACGAAACGTCGAGAAAAGTTTTAAAAATGGATTAATTTGTTTTTATTAATTGCCTAAAAAATAAAAGATCAAAAAGCCCAATTTCATAAAATACTTAATAATTAATTTGAAATAAATTCATCAAATTCCTTATAAGAATATTGAGACTAATTTTTTTGTATAAAACTTAAATTTTATTTTAGTTCTTGCACTTCCCATTGAAGAAAGGAAGGATGTATCTAAGGATGGTTCTTTTATTCCACAAATCGATGGGTCCTTGAAATGGATGTCTGCAGACGAAATTAAAAAAGAACAACGTAAATTGAAAGCGAGAAATTGGTTCTTTGATAGACCAGTTGATTTTCACTTATACACTCGGAAGAATCCTAAAAAGTCGCAGAAAATATCTGCCAACAATGCAAAGAGTTTGAAGAAATCCAATTTCAATAGTGACAATCCCACAAGGTAAGATAAATGACACAAGCTGGTTAAAAATTGCAGTTCCCTTTTAGAAAATACGAACTATAATAATTTTCGGAACTAACCATCATTTATCTACTCCAAGTTTATAAAGCTGACTCTTTTCATTATTTTATTTCCCATTTACAGAAACATTATCCATGGCTGGTATAACAACTACAACTCGGATGTAAATACTGAAATCCGTAAAGCTTTCTTGGAAGTCATGGACTGCAACGTTATCTCTGTGGACTGGAGTCAACGGCGTATACAAGGGGGGGGTCACGGGGTCATGACCCCCCCCAAGAACTCAGAACTTAAAAAAGAATTTGTTATGTGATACTGAAATCTTTTGAGTAAGATTATTTTCAAAATGTTGAAGTTTTAGAACATGAACGAAAATTAAAAGTAAAAAAAATTTTTGGTATTCAAACAAACTATTTTACCATATTTTGGGGATGTGGTCATATTTTTAGCGAACGCTATGCTGGATTAGGATTATTTTGATTCGTTCGATAATATTAGTTGAGCTGTGCTGTAGAGTTTTGTATGGAAACAAAATCCGGATAAGTATTATATTCAAAGCTTTTTAAAAGAAATTGAATCTAGTAGGTACACAAAAATAATATCTTAAGGGCAAGACACTGCTTACCAGCAAATAAAAGAAGCAGCCATATCTTCTATTTTTTTATATGATGAAGTGAATAAAATATGTTTTAAATAGGGAAGCTTTTTGTGGCCTTGCTGTGTGGAGGTTAATTCTGTTGATAAAATTCGTCATCGGCAAAATGTTAAAGATGGATATCATTTTTCAAATCTTTTTAGTTTTTTGCAATGTTCCAGTTCAATACATTCGTCTGATAAAATTTGGTGAATTTTGTTTGCTTACAGAATATAACAGTATTTTGTACATACTAAATTTGCTAAATCTGTTGCATTTTTTGAAACAACTATCGATTTGTTAATCATCAATGGCCAGCCAATTATAGAAGCAATGTAAGCAACCTTATCTAAGGCAATTTAAATATTATTATTAAATATCACTTAGGGCTAATTTTTTGAATAGTTAGATAAACCTAAGTTAGAGCTTATTCCTAGGAATAAAAGTTTTTTTTTTTTATAGTGACATTTATTCTTCTGATAGTCTATCTGACGATTGAAAAAGCAGGGCTTAATCTAATAAATACAACTGAATGTTTTTTATATTGTAAACCGCTGATTAATACCTGAAAACGGACGAATTCCAAAATATCGCCAAAATTATTTTTTTTGTCTTTACTATTTTAATAGAGGTATTTTTAATTCCTATACAATTTTAAAATAAAATTTAAAAAAAATTATATTTTCAAATTCAATTTTTTTTACAAAACTTTGCGATTCGTTTGCCTGAGATTAGGAAGACTTTTAATTCAAAAGTTAAAACTGTTATTAAGTAAAAACGATTTTTATTTTAACTTTCTGGGCTAGCGGAAAACAATGAACAGTTGTTTTAAGGCAAATTATTCAATCGAAGTACTCGTACAGTACATTTTATTTTTAGGAGAGGATAGCCTTAATTGGTCAAAATTAAAGCCTAGTACGCTGCTGATAAGAAACGAAAAATCCCATACAAAAATAAAACAACGAAATGGTAAACCAAAAATTTCGTTCAACTTTTCGTTCTGTAGTACGCTGTTCGGCACAACGAAATTGAAAGTCTAAACTTCTTTTTCGCACACAAACAATTGCCGGGGACATTCATTGTGTGTGGAAAAATGACATTTTGAGCTTTTTTTGTTTGTTTTTGTTGTTCATTTTGTCATTGCATGTCTTTCTGCGATGCGTGTTTGCTGTTTTTTCATTTATGCAATTTTTGAGTATTTTTCGGTCCAAATTTCGCAAGCATTTCGTTGTCTTCGTGGAGACCGACGAAAAATTTCGTTTCACATCAGCAGCGTTCTAGGCTTTAAGGCTTAACGCTAAACTTAAACGAATCTCATACCGTTTTTGTTTGGTTATTTTTAGAACTACATTCGGAACTTTTTGATTCGAAATAATTAATAATTCAAAAAGCCCATTTTCAGGTTTATGCCTGCTGTCAAAACTTTTGAAAAAAAAAAACAAAAATGGCATGACCCCCCCCAAGAAGCAAACCTGTATACGCCCCTGACTGGAGTCGACTGTTAAACTACATATCTTTTTCTAAACTACATAGGCGCCACATTTCAAGTTCCCAAAGTTGGTGTCAAAGTTGCCAAAATGATTGATTTCTTAGTCGATGAAGGCAACATGTCGCGTTGTTGGATGATCTTC
The DNA here is from genome assembly GCF_945859705.1 of Episyrphus balteatus. Classification (NCBI taxonomy): domain Eukaryota; kingdom Metazoa; phylum Arthropoda; class Insecta; order Diptera; family Syrphidae; genus Episyrphus; species Episyrphus balteatus. Next base: position 29,096,384 of record NC_079134.1, on the reverse strand, counting down.
ATGTCATCGGTCACAGTTTAGGTGCGCATGTGTCAGGGATAGCTAGCAGAAATGTGATTGCCGGAAAAGTTCACACAATCATAGGCTTAGATCCAGCCGGGCCACTCTATGAAGATTATTCTTCGTCCATAGACGAGTGTCTGACCAAAGATGACGCCCGATATGTTGAGGTGATTCACACCAATGGAGGTAGATTGGGTTATTTGAAACCAATTGGAAATGCTGACTTTTATGTAGATGGAGGTGAATATCAGCCGGGATGTCTCCTTAAAAGTAGTTGGATATGTTCTCATTTGAGGGCATTTTGGTATTATTCTGATGCAATAGGGGAAAACAGATTTACGAGCAAAAAGTGTACAGGATATAAATTTGCCATTGTGAACCAATGCCTTGAAGAAGATAATGAAGTCCAATTGGGAGGTGCAATGAATTATGAATTGGCAAGTGGAGTGTATTACACACCTGTGAATGCAGTACAACCTTATGGAATGGGATAGATTTGATGAGGTTTAAAATCTCGCAAAAAATTTGAACACAATACCAAAGTTTGACCTGGTCCGCAAAATGCCCAAAAGTATACTTTATTTTGTGCCAATTTCCTTACCTTAAAGGGAAGCATTTGTCCAATTATCCCCTCAGTTTTATTTATTTTTCTTATCTAATCTGTAATTTAAGCATTAGATACCTCTTTTTCGTACTCATATTTCATAAGATTCTCTGAAACCTAATCGACAATTTTCAAACAATCACATCTCTTGTTTGACTTATATTGTATAAACACTTCGAACGAACACTTTAACGAATTTCGTTGTTCATAATATTTTGTTTGCGTATCATCACTACCAAGTAATTCAAATTAGATTAAAAGAAACACTTAAAAATTGAACACATTTGTTATTTCCTTTTTTTTCATATTCATTTATTTCCCTGTTCCATATGGAGATTCTTTATTGACAGGAGTAAAATATGATCCTTCAACAAATTTGAAATTCAAATAACTTCCCAATTTAGCCATAAATTTCGAACTACCACCTTCTTTGCAAGATCTTTTCACAGCATATTTCCAATGTGTACATTTCTGACTCGTAAAATGATTATCTCTAATTGACTCGGCATAATAAAGAAACGATCTCGAATGTGCACAAATTCCACCAACATCCAATCCACATCCGGGCTGTGATTTGCCACCATTTACATAGAAATCAGCATTTCCAATTGGTTTCAAGAATCCCAACAAACCGCCATTTGTATGAATCGATTCAACATATTGGGCATCACTGTCACACAACCTCTTGGCACAACCATTAAAAGTGTACAGCGGCCATGCCGGATCCAATCCAATAATTGTATGAATTTGTCCACTTGTCACATGTTTGCCAGCAAATCCCGCCACATGAGCACCCAAACTATGACCGATAAGACGAAGTTTATCAAGTGACATTTGGCCTTCGTTGGCTAAGAAATCAATCATTTCGGCGACTTTTTCACCAACTTTTGGAACATTATGTTTGGATTTCATGTAGTTGATACTAATGGCCTTTTGACTCCAGTCTACTGAGATTACATTGCAATCCATGACGTCGAGCAAAGCGCTGCGTACTTCGACGTTTACGTCTGAGGTGAAGTCATTTTGCCAACCGTGAATGATGAATCTTAAATGAAAAAGAAGTGAATCGGTTAGAGAATGAAAGAGTTATTGGGTTTTATTTCTCAATTTACCTCGTTTCATCGTTGCTATTGAAATTTGATTCACTCAAGCTTGTTTCGTTGCCAATGAAAATCTCTTGTGGATCATCCGGATTTTTCTGGGTATACAAATAGAATTTAACTTTCAATTTACCAAACCATCTTCCCATTGACAATGTATGCTCAGCTTTGGCAGCTTCATCTTGGGTCATCCATTTCAATGATCCATCGACTTGTGGTACAAACCAACCATTGTTATCGTCGATTTCCGGACTTTCCACACTTTCTTTAAAAGGAAGTGCAAAAACTGTACAAAAGGGGTAAAAACTCTGGTTATGATTTTTTAAAATTAAATTTCGTCTAAGACTTACCTAATGTGGTAATGGAGAGTAAAATTATAACCAATGTTTTCATATTGGTCAAATAATCAGGTCTAAACGAATGTTGCTACTTTTATATCTTCTCCGTCAAAAAAAGCTTTTTGAATAATATTGTTTTGTTTCTGATAAGATGTGGATAATCTTAAAAATCTATCTAGAGCATTTTTGGAATTTCTTAAAGATTTTTCCAAAAACTAAAAAGAATTTTTAAAAGTACCCACTTTTAATCTTAAAAATTTAGCAGGTGGGGTACTCGAGATATGCAAAAAAGTTGACAAAATAACTATCGGTACTTAATTTTAGATTTAGTGGATTGAATTCTTTGTAGTTTTTAGTTTTATTTACATCACAAGGGCTGAGATTTACTTTTTTTAGAAATCACATTTCAGTTATCTTATCTTAAAAACTCGTATGTTATTTTGCCAAATAGCTATATCATTAATTTGAAAGTACAAATTATCTGGATGGAAACGTATATTTTTCAACAATGCAAAATGTTTTCTTCAAAAAAATTTGATTTGGGTCGATATCAGATGATAAAGAAAGTGATTCAAACAAAAACACATCAAATTCGTGCTTTAAAAGCTTTAAATGGATATCTTTCAAAAGTAACTACCTACGTTGGGTTTTTTCTTCTTGAAGACGATTCAATATGAAGATTATTGACATTGTTTGTCCTTGAGAGATTAAGTGGGTGTTTTACTGGATTAGATAGGGTTATTTTACGCACGCGACGAAAGCTCTTTAGTTTTTCAAGCTTGCCAACTTTGTTGTTTTTTTGTGGTTAAAAATATGAAAGAGTAAAACGAACGCTCTTATACATACACAATTATACCGTTTTGAGGCTATTTGAAGTTAAGCATACGAAGACTTCTTCTATAACGCTGTAACCCATTCAAAATCAACTATGAAGTGCTACAGGATGTGAATTTACTTCTGAAGATATCAACGATTTATAAAAATTAGTTCGAAATATTTTTTTTTAAAGTCTTTGGTTTTTGAAAATTATTTTTTTCAAAAACTATTTTATAAAAAAGGTTTACATAATTAAAAATAGAATAAAAGAAAAGTTTTTTTTGCTTTACAAAAAAAAACAATAACACGTAATAATAGGTGTAACCGTTGATTTTTAGTTCCTAATTTTTTTTTTTTTCAAAAGTAAGACAATTATTTTAGAAAATTGACCTATACGATTTTTTTCTTGTTTCAACCCAACCTACATATTCCTTCTGAATCTGACTGTAATAATAATAATAATAATAATAATTTTATTTTCAAAATGTAAATGTTTTAACAATTTTATATATTCTAAATAAATTATGGCCTTGGTTTGAAACCGTCTGCCAGATGCCAACTTTTTTTTTTTTCTGTTTAAAGTTATATTTCTTTATATTTCTCATTATTTACACTTAATTTTCATAATGTTTAACTTTTTTGTTTCTAAATAAATACAAACATATGGAATTTTATTCAGTTTTTAGATGCATACAATTAATTCCAGAGTTATCTTTAATAATAATCATAATTATCTATTTTTTTTTTTTTTTTCAATGTAATGTGCGAATTTGCATCACAACTATGAGTATTACTTAAATAGTACCTAAATTTAGATAATTATTATAAATTTTAAAGTTTTGGGCTCAAATCTTACTAATAAATGAAATCTTTTCTATAATTTAGGGCTTCAATGCAATATTGAGCAAGAAGTTTCCAATTTCTTCCGTTCAAAATACTTATGGAGTCTGTCTCGCTTAATATTGATTTCTCAAAGTACACAAATCTTATTTCTTTTAACATTGGGCATATAGAAAGGAAGTGGTACGAGTTTTCTTGTTCTTGCAAGTTACATAACGAACAGTATGTTGCTCGGTCCTTAAAATATGGCCTATAATTTAAGTCAAGTAGCTCACCCCTTATTTTGAAAATTACTGTAATCTCATTTATGCTCAATTTATCAGTAAAATAGTTTAACATATTAAGATTATATTCTAGCTTTGGGTAGAGTGATCTGCGTGAGAAGCCCCTTGCTTCTTCAATGAGATCTGATCTTATTCTTATTTCAAGTTTTTCAAGAACAGTATTGAATTTTTCCCTCATAAATGTACTGGGTATCTCCCAAGAATACATCGAAACACCGCTCAACAAAGCTATATCCTCCCAGTTCTTAAACCAGCTGATGTTTTTTTGTATGCTATGCTTTGCCAATATTTTTGGTATCCGAGTATCATCATACGAAAAGATTCTACTTATATAATCAAAGTGCATTTTCAAGGTGAAAATATAAATAGGAGGAAGGCCTGTTTCAAGTTGAAGCATATAGTTAGGTGTTGAAAGTGGTAGCCTAAATGTATTTTTTAAAAAAAGACGTTGCAGTTTCTCAACTTCGTCATGTTGCTGATATCCCCATACCTGTGAACCATAAGTCATAATAGACCTCAAAGCAGCATCAAACACTCGAAATTTTGCACTATGAACAACATTTTTATTTCTAAATAAATTTACCCAAGTTGAGTTAATAGCTGATAAAGATTTCTTTAGCTTACTCTGAAAGTGTTTTTTGGGATTAAGTTGGGGTGTCAAAATCATTCCTAAGTAATTGAATTCATTTACAACCTCAATACTTTCTCCATTTAAAAACCACTTTTCATTTCTGCTATGTCGTCCGCTACGTTTCTTAAATATCATTACCTTCGATTTAGAGGTATTTATGACCAGATTCCACAATTTACAATACTTATCGACCTTATTTACCATGAGCTGAAGACTTTCGGGAGACTCAGCAAATAGAACCAAAAGTCATCGGCATAAAGGAGACATTTTATAATAAGCCCTGCAATTTTAATACCGTTTGGTAGAGCGTCAACTATGTCGTTGATAAAAAGTGCGAACAACAAGGGGGAAAGAAGACATCCTTGTCGCACGCCACTTTTAGTTACGAACCACTCCGAAAGTTGATTCCCATCCCAAACTGCAGACATAGTATTCTCATAAAGTTTCTTTAATAGATTTGAAATCTTAGATGATAAACCCAAGACGTTTAATTTATAAAACAGAGCTCTTCTGTCAATACTATCAAACGCTGCTTTAAAATCAATAAATATCGCATACAATTTCTTCCCATTTTCTGAGTAATAGTCAACAATATTATAAATTGAAAAAAATGTGATCTGTCGTTGAATAACCCTTTCTGAATCCTGCTTGGTATTCATTGAGCAATTTGTTGTCGTTGACCCAAAATTCAAGTCTTCTTAATATAATGCCTGTAAATATCTTCGCAATCACATTTAAGAAGGATATACCCCTGTAGTTTTCGACATTATTTACGTCCCCTTTTTTGTGTATTGGAAATACAATTGACTTTCTGAAAGATTCAGGTACCTACTTCAGCTGTGTGTAGTATGTTTGAGAAGGTCTTTGCTAAATTTTCCAAAAATACTTGTGGAGCGTTTTTGAAAAATTCATAAGGAACTCTATCGACTCCTGGGGCTTTGTTATCTTTTGCTTTATGTAAAACAAATTGTATCTCTGCTAAGGATATATCTTGATCTAAATAGCTCACAACCATGAAATTTTCGGCATATTGGATACTTTCTACACTATCTGACGGATTTAGTAAATTTTTGAAATATGATGATAGAATATGTGCATCGAGATTGTTACCAATTTTAAATTTGTTCCCATTCAATTCTCTAACTACTTTCCAAAATTCAGAGGAATTCTTTATTTCATTTAAACTCTTTGCTATTCCTAAAAAGTATTCATTACGCTTAACGTGACATAGTTTTTTGTATTCCGCATTTGCTCTAACATAAATCTTACGAAAAAAATCCCCGTTTCTGAGCTTTGATAGTTTAAGTAACTTAAAGGATTTAGCTCTAGCTTTCTCGCAACTTTTGTCAAACCACTTTTGTTTCCCCTTAACTACTGGACTCCTTTGTGACAAGGAGACCGAGTTTTGTATAGCTTCGATGAAAGAATCAACTTGGTGGTTAGTGTTAGCTTGACTTTGATAAGTTTGTAAAGTAAACTGACTTAGTCTTGTCACATAACTTTGTTTTTCTCGTTCGTTCCAAGAAAGTTTCGGCAGAAGATGCATGTTTTTTTCTGTAAGAGGATTGTTAATTATTAAGCCCACCGAAATTGGCATATGATCTGAGAAAGTCAAAGTACCCACATTGAAGTTATTTACCATCTCAAACCATTTGCCTCTGATTCCACAATAATCCGCTACTGATGAACCTGGGCCTCCAATAAAAGCCAACTCTCCTAAAATGTCTCCACTAGTTGACCCATTAAGCAAAAAAATATCAAAATTTTGAAAGAGTTCTAATAATTTTTTACCATTCCCGTTGAGGACTTTATCTTTTGAATGTCTTACTAATTTGAATTGCTCACCATCAAAAACCGTACCACTCTCTATCTGTTGATCTGCTAATCGGGCATTGAAATCTCCGATAAGCATAATATTATTTTCAATTAATGAACCTAGTAAGCGATCCAGACTACAAAAGTCTTGTTCCCAATTATTGCAGTTCAGGTAGATAGGGAAAATATAATAATTTTCATCAACTAATTTAATTTTTATAGCTGTAAAGTTTTCCATATTTACATAACTACAATAATGTGCGTTAATAGATTTGAACCCAAAAAGATAACCCCCAATCGCCCGCCCTCGAGAGTGTACTCTTGTTGCTGAGATCCAGTGTAATTTGAAACCCAAAAAGAATTTTTCAAAATCCCCATAGTTGTCATGCATTACATGTGTTTCGCATAAAACAAAATAATCAAAACTATTAATATACTGAAGAATCTGACTGTATTAAAGTAGAAAAAATAAAATATCCATATAAAAGTACGAAAATAAATTGTTACCTTTTTTTGTGAAACCATTGCAGCAGCTTTATATAAACGACATCTGCAAAATGAGCACATCAATTTGTTGCAAATTAAATGATCTTTAAAAACTGTCATGTGTATTTTTTCAATAAAAGTTGTAGAAAAAAAGTTATGGCTCTTCAAAGAATTTTTTCTTGAAAATGTACATCTATTTCCAAGTACAACTTTCTTATTTTCAATTTTACAGAAAAAAGTACCTTAATCAGAATTGTAGAAAATTATCTACAAAAACGCTTTAAAAAATTTTTGTTGTGGGACTTACGGTTCGCAAGATATCGATAAAAAACAGTTTACATTACACTACTTTTTCCAAGATGGCGGCCAAATAGGAGGATTTCAACCCCGAAAACTGGATTGTATGCCCTCACATTAACCTCCCCTGCACACCAAAACAAAAAAATCTTGTCCTACCCAAAATGCAAGGTTAATGTAACATTTCAATGGAACAGATATAGAAAATAATGCTTTAAAATTCAGCCAATAAAAAAAAAGAAGATAAGGATGCGCTCAGAGAAATGCAAGAAAAATTCAACAATCGGTTTGGCCTGATAGTGCAAAGCCTAGCCTAGCCTAATGATGAAAAAACAAGCCGAAGATTTTTTTAATGTAGGTAGACATTTGGTTCATTAAGGTTTTATTAAGTACTCAGAATAATATTAAAAAATGAAAAAAAAAATTAAATAATTTACCAAAAAAAAAAACTTTATTTTGCTTAAAACAATGATGCTATGAAACATCTTTTTTTTTCAATTTTTTACAGATAGTGGGCCGGTGAAATTCTCAAGATTTGAACACCTCTAAAATCATATTATGATGGTAAATTTTAATAAATGATGGTATTATTTGATTTAACATCGCGAGACTTCCTTTTATATGACTATGTTATTTCAAATGGTAAAAGTTTCTTAGAATATTAAGGCTTTTTATGTAAACCTCCAAAATGTTTTCAAATTTTATTTTATAAGAAATTAATGCAAATACAAATTTTAAAAATATTCTTTTTAATGGATTTGATGCAAATAAAATGTATATGTATGTGATTAAATTTCCAAATTCCTGCTAACGGAAACATTTCTTTTTTAAGCGTCTTATATCAAAAATAAAAGAATAGGTACAAATTCGATTTCAAAAAAAATTTTGTAATGAAACTACTCAAATTTGTTAAATTTTGGCTTTATTAACAAATTCAATTTTTTTTAAGCTACTTAACTGTTTAAATCGATTTTTAAACAACTCGTAACCATTTTTTAATATAATATCGAACTCTACTTCAAATAACATTTCGAAAACAATTTTTTAAAAGATAAGGAAATAGAATAAAAATAAAGTCCACGACTGGGTCGCATGCACTTGCTCTTATGTTGAAAGCTTTTTATTAACTCTATAAAAGAATAATTTTGAGCAAAATTTATAAGAAGTACAAAATAGTATAAAAAGTTCATTTTAAAATGACAATTTTAAGTGGTCTTAATCTCCAAATGAATTATGATTTGTTGGAACCGTTTTTTGAAAAAAAAATAATTTTTGTGTATACAAATTTTTGAAAATTTATCAAAAAAATATTTGGTATGACATTTTGAAGGAATTATTTTTCCACATCTTCAAATAAATTCATTTATCCGTTTTCACAAAAGTGTATACCTATAAAAAAAAAAAACAATAAAATTTAAATATTTTTTAAAAATCTAAAATTGACTTTTTTTTTATTTAAAATAAAGACTACCTACTTTAGCGTGTTTGCCCAAAAAAGTATGTTCTGGTTTTGAGTAAAGTGCAAAACAACACCAAAAATGGATAAATCGCAATTTGATGTTGTTTTTTTTTTCACTTCACTCAAAATCTGAATCTTTACGTCACTTAATTTTGTGTCGCTGGTTATTACCTACCAACTATCTGCGAAAAATTTTAAAGTTTATTCTTTAAAAGAAAAAAATCATGTGTGCAATTCACACGTGGTAGAAGTGAAACCTTAACAAATCATTTTTCTTGCAAAAGAAAATCGAAAAAATGTACCTTTTTCTTTTATTCCTTAAAATCCATTTTTTTTTCGTCATGCCGTCCGTCGGTCTGTGCGTGTGTGCGTCTGTGCGTCCATCTGTACATCGAGCTAGGGCCTAAGCGGATGGATGGATTTGCTTGAAACTTGGGACAGATGCTTTTTAGGTTATTCCCTAGGACCGTTTTTTTTTTTTATTTTTTTAATATCTCCTTTTTAACGCATATCTCCCATATAATGTTTTCGAGGTATTGCAACTTTCTCGAAAACGGCTCTAACGATTTTGATTAAATTTGGTGTACGTAATAGACATATTGATTCTAACAAAACTGAGTTTTTAATTTTTCTCAAAAAATGCGGAGAACGGAAATATGGTGTTGCCGTTTTTCAAAAATTGACATGTTTTTTAAGTTCATATAAGTCAATTTTATTAAAAATTTACAGACATCATTTTGAAGTATAAAATTAAAAAAAAAAATATTTTTAAAAACATTTTTGAAAAAAAAAAAATTTTATAATTTAATTTTTAAACTTTCGATTTTTTTTTCTCGACACTAAATAAAATCTTAAATTTCCAATAGACATTTAAGATAAAGATACTGTGAACTACAAGAGCAAGTACGTGCGACCCAGTCGTGCATTTTATTTTATATGACAACCCAAAATAAATTTTATATATTTAGTCCAGTCAAGTTATAGTTTAGCTGAGAAATAATTCGCAACTGCAATTCGTACCTAAAATATGAAAGTCCACTAGTACAGGAACTAAACTCCCCATTTTCCACACAAATGTCTGGACGACTTTGGCCGCCATTTTGTTTTGAACAGTTTTGCGACTATCGCTTGTAGTTCGGGTAGTTTTGGTGTTAGAGAAAAATGTTATGAGACAAACTTGTAGTAAATTTTATTTCCCACAAAATATATTATATAACTTTTTACTCTAAAACCCTCCATTTAGGAATTATAATGAATTTCGTAAAATGCTATGCATACTTTTTTTTTATATGCACCATAACTTTTTATTTTAAACTTTTATCAAAAAATTGTTGTTATAAAAATTGAAGAACTATTAATTAACTATGTTTTTCTCGCATAAGGTTTTTTTCTCCGACGTACCGTTCCCTCACTAGACCGACAAATCAATAAAAAAAATTAGAAAAAACAGGGTGAGGGGAGAGCACGATAACTATGGCGCTGAGATTTGATAACTGTAATTTGTAGAAGGGTTCAATACAAGTATTTTTTACTTAGGGAGGGGGGGTCTATCTAACCCCGTTTAGGCGGGAGGGGAAATTTTCTAAAAAACAACCTAATATTTAAAAAAATTATTAAAAAACAACGGCAAGACTAAGAGTTATGAAGGATATTTTTTTCAAAAGCCACAATTAAACGCTTTATTTTAATTTTTAAATAGTGTTTTTAAAATTAATAGTTTTTGAAATAATCGATCTCAAAGTTAAAATTAGCGAAACAAATTAAAAAAAAAAACACTTTCAATACTATTTTTGTCAGGACCATTAATTTCAATACAAATTTACTATTACAATAAAACTACCTTCGCTGATTTTCTATGCCTTCTTGTTTTTGAGAAAATTGAAAAATGAAACAAACAAAAAAAACAGATTAACAATTTCAGTGTTTGACAGAAAATCAGCCAAGGTAGTTTTATTGTACCTAATAGTAAATTTTGTATTGAAATTAATGGTCCTGACAAAAATAGTATTGAATGTGTTTTTTTTTTTTTTTAATTTGTTTCGCTAATTTTAACTTTGAGATCAATTATTTCAAAAACTATTAATTTTAAAAACACTATTTAAAAATTAAAATAAAGCGTTTAATTGTGGCTTTTGAAAAAAATATCCTTCATAACTCTTAGTCTTGCCGTTGTTTTTTAATAATTTTTTTAAATATTAGGTTGTTTTTTAGAAAATTTCCCCCTACCGCCTAAACGGGGTTAGATAGACCCCCCCTCCCAAAGTAAAAAATACTTGTATTGAACCCTTCTACAAAATACAGTTACCAAATCTCAGCGCCATAGTTATCGTGCTCTCCCCTCACCCTGTTTTTTCTAATTTTTTTTATTGATTTGTCGTTCTAGTGAGGGAACGGTACGTCGGAGAAAAAAACCTTATGCGAGAAAAACATAGTTAATTAATAGTTCTTCAATTTTTATAACAACAATTTTTTGATAAAAGTTTAAAATAAAAAGTTATGGTGCATATAAAAAAAAAGTATGCATAGCATTTTACGAAATTCATTATAATTCCTAAATGGTGGGTTTTAGAGTAAAAAGTTATATAATATATTTTGTGGGAAATAAAATTTACTACAAGTTTGTCTCATAACATTTTTCTCTAACACCAAAACTACCTGAACTACAAGCGATAGTCGCAAAACTGTTCAAAACAAAATGGCGGCCAAAGTCGTCCAGACATTTGTGTGGAAAATGGGGGGTTTAGTTCCTGTACTAGTGGACTTTCATATTTTAGGTACGAATTGCAGTTGCGAATTATTTCTCAGACCTCCATACAACCAAATATAATTTGACTGGACTATATCTGAAAGATTAATATTTCACCTTTCATATAACGCTTCAATCATATTTCTAGCATGAAATTTCAAACTGAGAAAACGGTACTTCCTGGTCATCAGCAACAGATTTCCACATGTGTTTTGAGGTATTTTTCAAACTTTTCAATTTAAGATTTTTGCACTTGTACAGCACGTACCGTTATATGTGATATATCAAATGAAAGCTATTATGATCAGCATGCGTAGAAGTAAAATATAATTTGTATGTGCTCTAGATCAAAAGATAAAACGTGTTTAGAAAAAGAACATCTTTTCACCGTTATCTCAGAATTTTGAATATAAAATCAATTGAAATTTTGCAAAGTTATAGTTTATTTAATTACCTATCTGCAGTATAAATTTCATTTATCTGTCTATTAAAACAAAAAAGTTATAATCAATTGATTTTTCCTGTCGCTTTTTCGTTTCATCATGTTTCAAATACGATACTAAAGAAGTTTTGACTTCAAATGAAAAAAAAAAAAAAAATATCATGTGTGCAATTCACACGTGGTAGAAGAGAAACCTTAAAAAATCATTTTTCTTGCAAAAAAAAAAATAGAAAAAATCTACCTATTTTTATTCTATCACCTTCAAATCCATGTTTTTTACATGACAACCTAGGTAAATTTTATAGCATCTGAAAGCTTATTGTCTTAGCTCAAAATATATATATCGATCAAGTCTATCAGACATCTACAAAAAGAGCTGGAATTTTTTGAACTGGATCAATTTCCATAAAAAAAAGCGAAAAAACACGTATTTTTATCTTCTCACACTATTAAATCCATTTTTTTCCGTAACAACCTATACACATTTTTACACCATCTGAAAGCTTATTGTCTTAGCTCGATCAGGTGTATGAGACATCTACAAAAAGAGCTAGACTTTTTTAAACTCGATAAAATTTCATCCAAAAAGCAAAAAAAAACATTTATTTTTATGTTCACATGCTATTAAATCAATTTTTTTGTTTGACAACCTATATAAAATTTTATACCATGTGAAAGCTTATTGTATAATGATGTATAAATCTTATTTCAAAGATGTCTACAAGAGAAGTTAGAATTTTTTAAATTCAACCATGTCGAATTTCCAGACTGAGATTACGGTACTTCCTACACTGGTAGCTGGTCATCGCCAACAGATCTCCACAGGTGTTTTGAGGTATTTTTAAATTTTTTTCAATTTAAGATTGAGTAACTTGTAGAGCACGTAACGTTATGTGTGATATATCAAATAAAAGGTTATGTTATCAGCATGCGTATTAAAGTTAAATGAAGTTCAAAAGACATAACGTGTGTTGGAAAAGAACATCTTTTTACCGTTATCTCCGAATTTTGAATATGAAATTAATTGAAATTTTGTACAATTATAATTTATTTAATTACCTATCTACAGTACAAATTTCATTCATCTATCTGATAAAACAAAAAAGTTATAACAAGTTGAAGTCGTGTCGCGTTTTCGTTTCATCTTGTTTCAAATCACTACGATACTAAAGAAGTTTTCACTTCAAAAACACATTTTTTTGATTTACTCATTCATTAATAACCTAGGAGCCACTGTATGAATACCCCCTTAACAAGGCACGAGATTTTGTATATGGATGTTCCAAAATTCTAAATCTAATATTCTAAGTACATCTTATCGAAAAAAAAAACTCTAGAATACTAGAGTGTATAGCTGTAGCAAATCGTATGTATTCGTTACTAAAATGCGGGTATACACTTTAGTAACGAGTAACGAAACGTTACTTTCTAAACAGTATCGTTACTCGTATGTTTCGTTACTGGGTACTGAAGTTACGAAACAAACGAAACATACGAGATACGAAACATACGAATAACGACACTATTCCAATTTCAATACTAAATCCAATGTATGAGATGCGAAACAAAGTGATACACACAATTTGTCGCATCTCGTATCCGTATCCGTATCGTTACCGTAGTCATATAATGCTAACTCCAGATAATTATCTGAAGTTCACTTTTGTCTCGATAAAAACATTATTGCCAAGGATCAATAAATCGTTGTGTTATCTATAATTTATATAGAAATATCAAGAGAGACGTTTTGGTATTTACTCAATGTGGCCAAAATATGCCCGTGCGCAACCAATGTGTTTATGGCGTTGGTGTTAATGGTCTTTAAATGTAGCTTAATAATGTACAAAATTATTTTGGTTTTTCAAAAAATTTGTTCATTTTCAGTGCAAAATTTTCAACACAAAAAAAGCAGAGAAAACGAGGTTTAAAAACCACTCTCAAAGAAAAAATAAATGAAAAATTGTTCGACATGGTTGTATTAAAGTGTTAATATTCCGAGATTTGCACAATGTACTTTTCAAAAAAAGATCTTTAAAGAATTGTGATAAGATTACTGAAACAATATAAACATTAAATTACCAATGTTTTGTCGAAAAATTAGGAAAAAATTCAAAAAAGTTTCCACAATTGATTAAAAAAAAAACCGGAACTAATTTTAATGTTTATGGCCTTAAAATGTAGCTTAGATTATACAAATGCTTTTTGTTTGTTTTTTTTTTTTTTAATTTTTTACCCCCCTTTACCAACGTACGAAATATACTTAAAAAACCAAACATACGAAACGTATCAAATACATGAAATATACGAAATGTACGAAACATACGGAGCATGCTAAAGTAACGAAAGTAACGAAACATACGAAACATGCGAAATATACGAAAAATACGAAACATACGAAAGTAACGAGTAACGATATTATTGATGCGGGTACTAGTATCAAAAGTAACGTATACATGCGGGTACTCATTTTGTCGTTACTTTTACAGCCCTACTAGAGTGTTTCCCAAAAAATGAATAATTAAAAAACGTAAATAAATAGGTACATACATCCAAAAAGATAATTTGAAAAGAGAGATAAACTATACTTTTTCCAATACGCATAAACAAATTCAGATTAAATACTAATATCTTTAGGGCGGGTTCCTTCCAAAAATCAATTAATATTAATTTATATAAAATTGATTTATTCGAAGAAATATCTATTAACAAGCCTCAACGACCGATTAAAATCTTCAAATTTAACTCACTTTTAATTTTAGACAAAAAAAAAAAAAAAAAAACAAAGACAAAGACAAGACAACAAAGATAAGAAACTTTTTATCTAACAATGAAAAAATTGTATAAAAGCCATTAAAATGCGCAAAAATTATTAATTTATTATATTTTTTTTTTTTGAAAAAATGAAATCATTAGCAGCTCTGCTATTTTTAAGTGTAACTTTTGGTAGGTTCTAATCAAAAAATAAATTAAGGACTAATAAATTAAAATTTTAATTTTATTTTAGTTTTTGCACTACCGATTGAAGAAAGTAACAAAGTATCGGAGAATGGTTATTTTGTTCCACAACTCGATTGGTCCTTGAAATGGATGTCCGCAGAGGAAGTTAAAAAGGAGGAACGTAAAGGAGAAACGAAGGCGAGAAATTGGTTCAATGATAGACCAGTGGATTTTCACTTGTACACTCGGAAGAATCCTAAAAAGTCTCAGAAAATATCTCCCACCGATCTAAAAGGTTTGAAAAAATCGAATTTCAATAGTGACAATCCCACAAGGTAAGCAATAAGTTAGATTTCAAAATTTCCCTTTTAATTGTTAAAAAAAAGTCCCTCATTCTATCCAAGTTTATCAATCTGACTCTTTTAATTATTTAGTTTGATACTTTTTATAGAATCATCATTCATGGCTGGCAAAACAGCTACAAATCGGAACTTAATGTTGTAATCCGTGAAGCTTCATTAGAAGTCATGGACTGCAACGTGATCTCTGTGGACTGGAGTCGAATGTTAAATTATCTCACCGCAAACTATATTGGCGCCAAAGCACAGGTTCCCAAAGTTGGTGTCAAAGTTGCCAAATTAATTGATTTCTTAGTCGACGAAGGCAACATGTCGTTGGATGATCTTCATGTCATTGGTCACAGTTTAGGTGCTCATGTGTCAGGGGTAGCTGGCAAAAATGTGGGTAACGGAGAAGTTCATACAATTATAGCCCTAGATCCGGCAGGACCAATGTATGGAGATACTAAGCCCTCAGATCGTCTGACCGAAGATGACGCTCGATATGTTGAAGTAATTCACACTAATGGCGGTATGTTGGGTTATCTGGAACCAATTGGTAATGCTGATTTCTATGCAAATGGAGGCAAATCACAGCCAGGATGTCCTTTTGATCTTGTTGGATTATGTTCCCATTTGAGGGCGTTTTGGTATTATGCTGAATCAATTAGGGAAAACAGCTTTAGGAGCAAAAAGTGTCCAGGTTTTGAATATGCCATTTCGAACGAATGTCATGATGAAATTGATGAAGTCCGATTGGGAGGTGCAAACAATTATGAATTAGCTAGTGGAGAATATTTAACGCCAGTGAATGATGTACCACCTTATGGAAAGTCATGGATTAAATAAGTTTTTTTTTTTATAAATTAATAAAAATAATGTTATCGTCTATTGTATAGACATTTTTTTATTTGGTTGACTTTGAGTTAAAGGATTCTAAAGAAGAAAATAATTCAATAAAATGGCTTAATATTTTTTACTTGCTCTATAGGTACGGTGACCATATTTTTGGAAGCGAAACCCGGGACAGATACAAAATTCGTTGGATCGTTTTGAAAATATTGATTTTTCAAAAAAAAATTAAATTTTTTAGATGAGTTTTCATAATTTTTCCTTATTTTGATATCAAGATTTCCTAAACGATTTTATGGGAGCCTTTTTGTTGCAATCATTTAAGTCGTTTACGAAATCAGAAATCTAGAAAATGGTTTTATAATAATGTCTGTTAATAACTTTTAAAAATATATTTTTTTAATCAAAATCGGGAGAGCTATTTTTTAACATTTTAATTTTATTTTAAATTATTTTTAAATTGTATGATCTTAAACACAACTTTTAACATTTCCTTAAAAGTTTTGAAAGTTATCTGGGTTCTTTACTCTGCCATCAGTGGCGTACGTTGAGTCGGTGGGGCCCCGGGGTAAGACTAAATTTTGGGTCCCCTTTGATATTTGGGGGCCCCTTAGTTACAAAAAAAAATTACGTATACTCCATACGTTTTTTTTTTGTATGGCTTATTTATTTTTAGGTTTATTTTAATGTTTTAATATGTTCGTAATGCACTGTGCTATACTTACTTAAAATGTCTCTCATAAAAGTAGTAAACACTTGTACTAGGGGCCCCCAAAATTAAATATTTAGAGACCACTAAAATAAAAAATTTTTAGCTAAGAATTGATAGTTCTTTGGGCCTCTGTTCTGAAGTAATAAATACATATTTTATTTTCCATCATCAGACATAATTTTTTTTATTTTGGGGCCTCTGAAAAATTATTTTTAGAGCCTCAAAATTAAGTGCTTAGAGGCCCCAAAAATATAATATAATTTTTTTGGAGCCAAGAATTAATAGGTATTGGGGCCTCTGTTCTGAAGTAATATTCGGAATGCCACCATTAACGTAATGTTTTTATTTTGGGCCCTGATGTATTTATGTTGGGGCCCCTGAATTTATATTTAATTTTGCTTTTTTGGGGCACCTAATGTATTATTTGTGGTGGCAAAGATTTTTCAAGTAATATTTATTGGGGCCCTAAGATAAAATTATAATTTTTCTTTTAAAAAAGCAGTTTATTTTATTTATGGCCCCTGGGGTAACCTTTTTTTAAAATCAATATACATATATTGTGTGGCTACCAATGCACTGAATGACATAATTTGTCTCCCTGGTTACTTCGTAACTCAATTTATGCTAACAGTTTCCTTCTCTGCATTGTCTCCAGTGGGGGCCCTGGGGTCTGTCGGTTGGGGGCCCCGGGGCACCGCCCCGCTTGCCCCAAGGGACCGTACGCCCCTGTCTTCCATATGTTCTTTATTCGAAAACATTTTACCTGGTGTAGCAACCTGACAAACAGAAGCTGAAACTAAATAATTGACGAACATTTAAAAAAAACTCAGCCTAGTCTAGAGGCGAAACGAAAATTTTCATACAAAACCAGCACACAATTTTGCTTTTCGTTGCACAATAAGCAGCTTAGGTAACGAAATTCTTATACCTGTGCTAGAATATATGGAGATTTTTCAATCGTTTGTCACTCCCATTTATTATTTTTTGTCCAGGCAATTTTTCTTGCAGCAAAAGTTTTTTGACTTTGGAGACTTAGAAAAATTTTCGTTTTGCTTCAGGAGCGTACACTAGGTTTAATGCTTTATCGGAAAAATTAGAAACATTTTAATTTACAACCGCTGTTTTCTTGTTTTCCGTACGAAGTATTTAAAATATTGAATACAAAAATCAGAGAATGTCCAAATACGGGACAATCACGGGACAAATTACAAAATACGAGACACTTATACGTCCCGGGTTTCTTAAATAAAAACCCGGGACAAGCTGTCCGGTTTACCCGGACAGTCCCGGGTAAACCGGGATGGATGGTCACCGTATCTATATGGCAAGTACCTAATGGTTTCGTGTCAAAAAAAAAAAAATTAGGTTTTAATCAGAACCAACATTACGATGATGGAGGAGTCCGATAAAGTGGGTCTCACAATTCCGTCCGTCCGTCTCACAGTGGGGCAGAATAGGTCAATTTTTGATATTAATTACTTCTACTAATAATAAGACATTTTTTGTCACTTTAGTTGGTTTTGTAACTAAAGTTAACAGACTTCTTGAATTTTATGAACTTTTTTCCACTAAAATTTTTATTTTTCTCCAGAAAATTAAGTAAGGGCACAAAATATTTATACATTTGAAAAAAACCTATAATTTTGAATTATGTTTTTTTTTGTTTAAAAAGTGAACTTTATTTTAAGAAATAGTTCTTCAGTTTAACCTAAGAAAAAAATTGTATGGGAAGGGGGCTGTATCACCCCTCGTTCCGGTGGGAGGGGCAATTTTTTGAAAATTTGACCTTAATACAAAAAAAAAATACATAAAATCAAGAAAATGACATAGAATACTGTGCAATAGCTTTTTTGAAAGCTTATTTTCCATTCTTTCAAATGCTTTTTGATTAAAGTAGTTTTCGCGAATACTTTTTGTGAAATATAATTTCAAAGTCAAAACTTTGAAAAAAAAAAATTGTCAAATTTGATGTACAAGTTATTTTTTTTTTCAAATTTGCTTTGTGTTAGACTTTTTTTAAAAGGCCTTATAGCCGCATCAATTTTAATTGGAAAAAAAATTAATAATTAATTAAATTAAAAAATATTTTAATAAAAAAAAAAGTAAAAAACAAAAGCACTAACTTTATATAACAAATCACCCTGTTTCACGAAACTTCTTATAATAAAACAACTTTTAAAAAGAACAAAAACATTTTTTATAAGTAATCAGTGCATGATTGTCAAAAAAGAATGATTTTGTAATTTATTTTAATAAAAACGAAAAAACGCACTTTCTTTAAAACAACTGTTTTTTGAAGTTCAAAATTTCATTAAAAATATTTTAGGCAAATATTTAGCAAAAGTGTTTATATAGGCTTATAGAGAAATTGCTTATCATGTTTTCTCCATTTTTAGACTTGCTAAATATTTGCCTAAACAGAAGATTTTGAGATAAACTTTAAAATGCGTTTCAAAAAATTCATTATTTTCTCATTCAATTTTTTAATATACCTAAGAAATTTTTAAAAATTTTTTTTTGCAGAAGAATAGTAATTTATATACTTTTATCTATGCGAGAAATTTGTATTTTATTTTTTTCTCAAATAATATTGAGTTTAAACAAAAAAAAAAAAAAAACAAAAGAACATCTTTTTTTATTACTTATTAAAAACTGAATTTTTGCTCTAAAACTCTCAACTTCAACCGCATGAATAAACATAAATCAAAGACTTTGAACAAAACAAATATGCTCATTTTATCAATTTTACTGTTAAGTTTAGAACTCGTGATCTTTTTTTCGCATAGCTTTAGTTTAAAAAATAAATACACTATATGGGGCTGCCCCACTGTGCGTCTGTGCGTCTGTGCGTCTGTGCGTCCATCTGTACACATTTCCACAGCCTAAACGGGTGGACGAATTTTCTTAACATTTGGTACACATGATTTTTATGGAATTCTGAAAGTTGTTTTTTTTGTTTTTTGTTTTTTTATGGCTCGCTTAGAAAGTGTACCTCCCATACAAATTTTTTTCAATTTAAACCAAATATCTCGAAAACGGCTCTAACAATTTTCATTAAACTTTGCTGACGTAATGTTTAAAGCGATTGCAATAAAACTGCATTTTTATTTGTTCCAAAAAAAGTCAAATACATTTTTTTTTTTCATTTCAAAAATGTTTTGCCCTAAATGTCTGCTCTTCCCCAATATCAATTTTTTTTTAGTTTATATAGAGCCAGCTCTTAAAATCTACAAGTAAACTAACATAAAAGTGCTTTGGACGGCAAGAGCAAGTACGTGCGACCCCAGTCGTGCATTTTATTTTAATTGTTTGTGAAGTTGATACATTTTCTTAAATTCATTTTGGTTGACCATAAAGAGGATTGTCATTGACAGGAGTATAGTAATATCCCTCAAGATTTCCAAAATTCAAACTATTACCCAATTGAGCAACCGATTTCTTATCACAAGTCCCCAATAAAGCAGTCATCCAATTCGAACATTTTCGACTTTCAAAACCATTTTCTCTAATAGACTCAGCATAGTAAAGATGTGATCTGGAATGTGAACACATTCCACCTACATCTATTCCACATCCTGGTTGTAACATGCCTCCATTTGCATAGAAATCAGCATTTCCAACAGGTTCCAAGAATCCCAATAAGCCACCATTTGTGTGAACTACTTCAACATATTGGGCATCACCAGCACAGAGACGATTAGTACATGTATCAATCAAATACATTGGCCATGCCGGGTCCAAACCGATAATTGTATGAATTTTCCCAGTTGTCACATGTTTTCCAGCAACTCCTGACACATGGGCACCTAAACTATGACCAATCACATAAAGGTCATCCAAGGACATTTTGCCTTCGGTAACTAAGAAATCAATCATTTGAGCGACTTGTTTGCCAACTTTGGGAACACTGTTTTTGGAATTCATGTAATTATAGCTCATGGCTTTTCCATGCCAGTCCACAGAAATGACATTGCAATCCATGACATCCAAAAAAGCCGGACCTATTTCGTCGTTAACATCGGAAGTAAAATCATTTTGCCAACCATGAATGATGATTCTGTAAAAAATCAATTTGAAGATCAGTCATTAATCACTTTTTTTTTGAACTCACCTTGTTGGATTGCTGCTATTGAAATTTGTCGCACTTAGGCCCGCTTTGTCATTTATTGAAAGCTTTTGCGTGTAATCTCGATTCTTCTGGGTGTACAAGTAAAAAGCAACTTTTACCTTTCGCCCAAATCTTGCCATTGATAATTGCCGTTCAAACTTTGCACCTTCTTCTTTAGTCACCCATTTGAGGGATCCGTTCAAATGTGGTACAAACCAACCATCACTTTTATCAATAGTTTTTGTATTCCTTTCAAGACTTTGTTCAGCAGAAAGTCCAAGAACGTAAGAAGAAGCGATGATTGAGAATAAAATTATTACCAGTGCCTTCATATTGAACAAATAATAAGTTTTTGCTGAGTGTTACTACTTTTATAGCCTTTGTGAAAGAAGACTTTCGACCCTTTACTAATATCATTTTGTTTCCTATAAATCATCAAATTATAATCGCAAAAATTAAGATTGAGACTCTAGATTTTACTAAAAAGACAATTATTGACTTTGTTTTCCGATAAAGATTAGATTTAAATGACGATGACGTCTTATTTGTTAATCTTATCTCAAAAAATAAATAAATATTATTGTTGTTAAAAATAAATAAATATTATTGTTTTAAAAGAAGAAGGAACTATTTAGGGAAAATAAAAATGAGTCGCATTTATTGCTTCCAGAAGCTTAAAATAAGCTCTATTCGCTGCGAAGAAGCTATGAAGAAATTTAATAGTTCAAGTGTTCAAGTAGGTACTTCGTCTTTGTTTTAGGAAAGAAGTTCTTAAAGTATTTTTCTTACTTCAGCAAGGCAATAGTTAAAAAAGAGGTTGAAATTTGCTTTGAGTTAAATAAATCGAATTTGTCTGATTTATGAATGAAATTTATCACTTTAAGCCATTTGTTAGAAAACCGATAAGAAAATGCAAAATGGTCATGATTTTAAGTTTTAGACTATTTTTTAAAGGTCGATATTCAGTTTTATAATATTTAGACTCAGCGTCATAATGCTTAATTTGATCATACCTAATACATTATTTTCAAAAAATCAGGTACATGGAAAGTAAAAGTTTTCTCCGTTTTGTGTATTTCATGATTTTATATGTATTTCTGTTTGGATACATCATTCAGACACTGTTTTTTTTTTTTTTTTTTTCAATTTTAAATTCATTTTTATTTTTCATCATCTTAAAACTATCTTAAAGCTAGACAAAAATTCATAAAAACTAGCCTACTTATCAATTACTTATACAACTAACTTAATGGCCCTATACGGGCACTCTAAGTTATACTTCAACTTTTCTTAATACTAATGCCTTTCGGCCTTAAAACTATTTAAATTCAAATATTTATTTCATGGTTTTATTTTTTCCAAGAAATAATTTTTAAAAAACTTGGATTCTGATCATTTTTTTTTTACATATTTTTAAAACTTACAAACTAATTAAAACTACTTAAAACTACTTAAAGACTAGAACAGCCACATCAAGCAATTTTTATGTTATTTATTTTTTTTTTTTTGTTATTTTTGTTTGTATATTTTTTTTTGTCTTTTTTTTTTTTGGTGCCACCCCGACTGTCCCTACTTAAAACTAAACACCTAAAACCATGTAAGCCGGCGAAGGCATACACCGAAAAAAAAACCAATATCAATTTAACATTTTTTAAATATCAGCCAAAAATGCTCTATAAAAGTGTTTTATGATATTTAAAATTTCAAAACAACATTTTTATTATCAGAATGATATTTAAATGTCACATTTTGGAAATTTTTTTTGATATTTTATTATCATTTTTTCATATCAATTTCTCATTCCAAATTATTGAAATAGGGTAAATTAGGGCATTATGGCATACCTAAGCACAAACTCAAATAACTTTACTACGGACTACAATTTTTAATTCAATCATTTTTTTTTAATTAAATTTCATAAAAACGTAACATAAATAAATTATTTAAGAATAAAAATTCAAGCTTTTTAACAAAAAATAAATTAAATTAAAAATAGTCCAAAAAAAACCATATTGCCCTATGTACGGGCAATATGGCGAACCCCATTTACTTCGGAACCCTTTACTTTTTTTTACGTATATTCAGCATTTCTGAAATAAAATTGTAAATAAGTTTCATAAAATTAACGTTAAATTGAGGTTATTTTCAAATTTAAAAAAATGCAGAGTTACTTTTGAAATTAGTTTTACATAAGGGCATTATGGCGCAGTGGGGTATAATATAGCGCCATAATGCCCTTATTACATCTGCGCCATATTGCAAGATATACACATATTCACAAAACTCCAAAAACTAAACACAATTCTTACTTCAGTTAAAATATAACAAGTGATATAACCAAACCAAAACTGTACTCTGCGTTTCACTCTTTACAACAAACACGTGCACTGTATACTTACCGAGATACACACAAACAAAAACAAAGCGATATTATATTGGAACCCAGAACCGGTATATTTTTTTTGTTTTCTTTTTTGTTTGGCACAAAAATAAAAGCACTGACCTGCGATCGTCAGAAGGCTAGTGTTCGACGAAGGCCAAAGTTTCTGCATTGGTTTTATTTAAATGCGAGTATTGAAAGTATGGTAGTTGAGAGGTGCGCCATAATGCCCGGTGCGCCATAATGCCCGAAGTTACCCTATATTAAATAAAAAATTTTTAATGTGTACTAATTTAAAGGCGCTTAGTGTTTTTTCGAAGTAAAATGTATGATTTACTGAGAAAATTTTATCGGCACTAAGATTTTACTTCACATAGTTTGGGAGAAAATAACAAAACAATAATTATATCACCTATGTATAAAAAAAAATAATATCACCATTATTTTGTAAAGAATATCTTCTTTCAATAATGTTTTGAAAAAAGAAAGAAAATTCTTTAAATAATAAAAATAATAAAAATGAAAAGGAAAGAAATAGGTTTCATTATAATAAACTAAAACGTAAAATCTAGTCAACACCACTTAAACTTAAAAAAATGTCAAAATTATATTTTAATTGTCAAAGTGAAATTTTCACTATCCCGCCTGAAATTAAAAAAATGTCAAAATGATATGATAAAATATCAAAATGGATATTTTAATTGTTGGACGACTTTTGTCACTGAAAAATGTTAATTTGATAGCTGTTATTATCAAATTTTTTTTTCGGTGTAGAAAAACAAAAACCACTTTAACATATCAAATAAAACTACATATAACTAAGAAACCAAAACTGGTTCTCCTGCCTTACCCTATCTCTTTCAGACACTGTATCAGTCGCATCATGCAAAAATCAGTATCCATTAAAATTCGAGCAACCATAAAAGAGCTTAAAAGTAAACTGAAAACATTAACGGCCATATTATTCACTACTTAAAAAAATACATCTGGGCCCTATTTCACCAACTACAAGTTACAAGCACAAATTTGTAACTTGTAGATCACAAGTACAAATTTGTACAATGGAATTCTGTTTCACAAAGTACAAATAAGTAATTCACAAATTTGTAATTATCGAAAAAAAAATTACAACTAACTTTTGAAAACCACAATTTTGTAGAATTATCGTTTCACCAAATATATTTTTTTCTTGTAAACAACAAGTTTATCTCACAAACTTGTAAAGCTCGATTTAGTCTTAGCGGTGACCGTTGAGTTACTTAACTCATAACGACAGAGGTTAAAATTGGTTTCAAATGAAAACTAAGTTGATAATGAATATGAAAAAATAGGATTGCCATTTTTAAAACTTGAGCTCTTATTTGGCAACCCTATTTTAAACGGAAAATTGTCAAATAACTAATACTGTCATATCTTAGTAGTTTAATCAAATAAGAACATTTTTTAAATGAAAAACAAAATTGTAAATATATATGTATTAAGGTTTTTGTATTGCTGGATTATTTTATAATGACATCCATGGATTTATAGAAGTAAAACAAAAGGTAAAATAATAATATTGTAAATAGTGAGGAATATTAATAAAATAATTTAAGGAATGAAGAACTACAAATATGAGAAATAAAAACAAGCCTCTTTGATCAAAAGAGAACGAATTTTTCATACTTAGGAGGCAGGTTATAGCGATCAGGAAAAATTTTTAAACAGATATTTTGTGATGTTTTCATTACCCTTACAATGGGTATCTGACCATACCTAGGGTAGAAGGGGGAGGATTTGCCAGGATTTAGGAAAATTGATATAACGCAAAGTTTTTACGTTTCTTTTAATTTTTTTATATCTGATATTATTATTGACTTTATCATCTTCACTTAAATATTTTTTTCATCTTGATATATTAATTATTTATATTTTTAATAATTTATTCAAAAAAAACGAAAAGTGATGTGGCAAAGCCTCCCCAGGTGGGAGGCTTTGCCACGGGGGTGGGGAGGGATTGCCAGTTACCTAAATATAAAAGTTAATACAAATAAAACCAATAATCATAAACAAAACTTCTTTTTAGCTGAAAGTACGAAGAAGGGATTGATTTTTAAGGATTCTGTCATCCTCTTTTGAGGAAGCTTCTGGCAAATGTACCCCATGGGGTACATTTGCCAGAGCAAAACCTACCCAAAAACAAATGGCAAATGCACCCCACAAGCTAATTCACTTATAACTTTTTTATAAGTTAAACAATAAAAAAATCACTTGTACACAGCATAGTACACATAATTTTCAAAAGATATTTGTATAAAAAAGTAATTTAACAAGACAAATATTAAAAATTTACGACGTTTTCAACATTAAAAAACTAATAAAAAAAAACACAAGCGTCTAATTTATTTCGTGTCCAGCCAAAAGCTGTCAAACTTTGTGGAAAGTTTTCAATCATAAATGTGCAACAGAAAATGATTTTTCGGTATTTAATATTCTGTTGGTTTGGAAAAAAACCTGGACTGGCAAAGGCACCCCACTGGCAAATGCTCCCCCTTCTACCCTACATTAGTTATTTCAAAAAAGTCAAAACTGTAAGGGATTCGATAAATATTAAAAAAAATATTTAATACACACATTTTGCATTCATTTTTTTTTAATGCACAAAATGTTTTATTTGTAATATAATTTTTTTGTAATGCAAAATATATTTATTTGCAATAAAAATATTATTTTCAATGCAAATATTTTTCAGTTGCAATAACATTTTTTTTTAAAGCTAATTTTTTTATTTGCAATAAATATTTTTTTTAATGCAAATATTTTTCAGTTGCAATAAAAATTTTTTTAATGCAATTTTTTTTTTCATTATGAAATTTTTTTTACTTGCAATATATGATTTTTTTTTAATTTCAAATGCATTTTTACAACCCTGAATAATAATAACATAGCTTTTCTAAAAATAATAATAATGGTATTCGGCATAAGGCCATTTTAAACACTTTTATCACTCTAAATACGGTTTTTACAAACTTGTATCAAAAATGACATACGTCTTGACTCTTGTAGAAAATTTTCACAAATAAATACAAACTTGTAACTTTTTTTTTTGGTGAAACAGAAACCCACAAGAAACTTAAAAGCTTACAAATTTGTTACTTGTAAAATACAAGTTTTGGTGAAACAGAAAATGGATTTTTTCACAAATTTAAAATTGTAGATTACAAGTACAATTTTGTGATCACAAGAAACTGGTGAAACAAAATTAATCGATTTTTTCACAAATATTGTGAAAATTACTTGTAATTACAAATTTGTAAGTTGGTGAAATAGGGCCCTGGTTGTAAAATTGTCAAAAATAAATCCAAATCCAAATTAGTAAGTTACCCCTGTTTTAACTATGAAAAAAGTTGAAAAATAGTTAAAAATGACTATATTTTTCTCTGGTATGATAAAGAATATTATTAATTTGGATTTATTTTAGATTTTTCAATTTCTTTACACCCAGATGTATTTTTTAAACTAGTGAATAATATGGCCGTTAATGTTTGAGTATAAGATTTTCGTGTCGATATCTTTTATAAGACAAACAAACTGTCTAAGTTATACCTAAATACTACAGAAATATGGTCGACAGATATACACAGACACACGTAGGTACCTAGAAGATATGAAAAAAACCAAAGTTATACATATTAAAAACCAAAGCTATTAGGCACAGTTAACATAAGGCTATCAGAAAGCTTTTTGTTGTTGTAAACAATCTTAAAAATTAGCAAAGAAACGAACCATTTTCTGTCAAAAAATAATCTGAAGGTATCCGAGAATTTTTGGTATACCCCAGGTATCCGAGTGATCAGCTGATAAACATTTGACTATTTCTTGTTTTGATTTTTATTCGCGCGATGATTCAGCTTGAAAATAAAACAAATTTGCAAGAATTAAAGTTAAATCGATTGTGCATTCTCAATTGTTGCCAACCCAAAAAACACACGAAAATATCGTGTCCGCAATCTTTATAGCTTTGGTATTCATAACTTTGGTTTTTCATTATTTCAGTTTTTCATATATGTGCCCAGTATTAGAGCTGTAGAAAATAATCGTATGTATTCGTTACTAAAATGCGTGTATTTGCTTCAGTAACGAGTAACGAAACGTTACTTTCTAAACAGTATCGTTACTCGTATGTTTCGTTACTGGGTACTGAAGTAACATAACATACGAGATACGAAACATACGAGTAACGACCCCATTCTAATTATTCTTCATTGAAAAATTTTAATACTGGACCGGTCTTTGTATTTCTCCATGGATTCCATAGAAACTTTCTTTTGGAGCTTCTTAAGAGAAAAGTTGAAGAAAACTTCATAATATGCCAAAACAAGCTGCTAAAAAATCGTTATGCTGAGTAGTAGAATGATAACTAGCCCAAAAATACAAATGAAACATGTTTAAAAAGTTTGTTCTAAAATGAAGGCGATTATTATCCAGCAAAAGGGAAACATACAAAATTTACAAAAATGGTAGTTTACAGATTTGTATGACGAAACAAATGTAAACTACTTAGAAAAGCACTTTTAAAATGAGCAACATGAACCAAAAAGGTGTTTTCTAGAACGGACTTCAGGATAACGTCCCAAACTTAATGTCAAATAAAAGTTGTTTGTCTATATAAAAAAGTCGATAAAATCATAATTTTATCAATGATACACTTACTGAACTATTTCTTTTCGTTTCCAGGAGTAGAACCTATAGCTTTCGAATATGATGATGTAATCTCTTTGACAATTCTGTGTGACAACATAGATTCTATATCCAATTGCGACATTCTTTCACTACATTCACCTCCACCATTTTATATAACATCCACACCAATTACTTAATTATCGAATCCCACAATTAAAGGAACAAACGAACTAGTACAAAAAAAGTTGCTCAAACGTGATAATTGACACACCGAAGCCCACTCAATGAACTAATTCCATAGATTCGCTAACGCTTCTGGATGGTCTTCTGATGGTCTTGTCGGCAAAAACAAGCCTCATAAAGGAGAGGCCAAGCAATCCTATCTTCCATGTGTGTGTCTTTCTCTGATAAATTAAGGTGAATAAAAATGAATTAAACCGAAACAAAAGCAAAAGATCCAACAACAACAAAAAACTACAACTAACAGACAGTCGTCGTTGATAAAACCAAAGCTTGACTCCACCAGCTTCAGCATCAGCATCTCTTTATAGACAATGAAGTTGTAAGTCATCCTCTCTTAGTAATTATCTTCGTCATCTCTCTCGTTTGGATGGCAATGACGACGAGAAGGATGGCGCACTGTGACCGTAGAGTGCCGGTCGCTAGAATTGCGCGGTCTTTTCCGAATGAAGCCATTAAATTGCAAACAAAATTAACCCAACAATTTTAATTGAATTGGCCAGGACAGAGAACGGATGTCCCGCGCTCGCTCACTCGCTCAATATATAGAAACGAAGATCAAAGGCTTGGATTGAATCCTAGAGTCCAGTCTCCTCTAGTCACCAGAGTGAGCCACCAACATACTCCAGCTGCATGATGCGGCTAGCTAAGGTAATAGTTTGGCGCAGTGGCAATATGCCAAAAGATCTGATCTCTGTCTGATTCTATCCCGGGGATTCTAGTTGGGCGCCCATTTTCCTCCAAGACAATATCTCGAGAGGGATTCTGTTTTGTGGGGACGACTTGCAATTGAAACACTTTATCAACAACTGGTCTTTCATCTTCGTCTGTTGTGTTGGTCGTCATTGGAGTCGTGTGGCCTCGTCTGTCTTTTCCTATGCGAAACTCCCGAAGAGAGTTCTGCATCACCAATAGTGTGGTGGCTTGATGAAAAAGTTGTGTGCTGTCTGTCCTATCGTGGAAGTGGAAGTTGTCGTTGTGGAAACAAGCAACCGTCTTGGACTAACTGGGCTGACTGACTGACTGATCGCCGCCGCCGACCATTCGTCCAAATGGCAGGATTCCGAATCGAAATTAAAACATGCACATTTATTATTTCCACTGGTTGACATCACTCTTGGCTTCATTCAGATACATCGTGCAGATAAACTTGTCAATGGAAGTTGTGGCGCTGTGCCTGCTTGCTCCTCTCCGGTTGATCCGCAATAACAACAACTACAACTACTGCAAATGCGGGTTTGAGATCATCGAGGGCGAAAGAGATTTTTTTGGACTACAACCTGAATGGTGATTCTAGATTTGAGAGAGTAAGGTAATACAGTAAAGTGTGGTTGACAAGAGTATTATTTTGAATTAGCTTCAAATAGTGTCGTAATCCAAAAAGTCTCAATGTCAGCTTACACATAATTATTTACGAATGAATTTTAAATAATTTTAAAAAACGCAGCTAATCCGAGAATATTTAAATTAGGTCTGTAAGAAACAGTGAAAGCCTAAAAAGTTTTTAAAGATCGCGATTTTTCTGACCAATTCTACGAAATCTTGACTTAGTTAAAAATATGGCTCGGCCAAGCAAAAAAATTATTTGAGACCTAATTTCATTTATTTTTAAAGTAAAGAGTCAATTTTTTTTTATCTCGACCACCTTTTTTGTTT
Source organism: Episyrphus balteatus (assembly GCF_945859705.1). NCBI lineage: Eukaryota > Metazoa > Arthropoda > Insecta > Diptera > Syrphidae > Episyrphus > Episyrphus balteatus. The sequence goes on along the minus strand of NC_079134.1, from coordinate 29,066,638 downwards.
TTGATGATTAACCTTTTTTGACAATTGTGTATTATATAATAAAGTTTAGTTTATTGCTTTATTGTTAACAGGGTCAATTGATTTTTATTCAATTTCAGTTTTTAATATGTGTAGAAATAACAAAATTCACGAAAGGCTGATGGATTAGATGTTATCGCTATAGAAGATATTATAATCTTTAGAATTGGACAATTGGATATAAAATTATTTCATCGGAAATTTATTAAACCCATAAAGTTCGTTCCTTATTATGATTGAAACAACAAATTTTTAATGAACTAACAGTGCAATTCCTAAAACATAAATTGAATAACCCATTTCCAAAAATTTAGTTTTTCAAAAACAAAGATTTGTTTTAACCCGATCAAATTTTTTTGCAATATTTTGGTGAGTAATTTAAAAAAAAAAATATTTCAAAGCTTCAGTGGAAAAAAATGAACCAAAAGGCTTTAGTCATGAAAAATTTTAGTTTTTTATTTTCACTTGAACATTCGTTAAATTTGCATTTCGAGTAGATAAAATAATCTAAGAAAATAGTCGAGAAGAAAAAAAAAACAAAATTTTGAAAATAAATTAAAAACATTTTTTTTTAAAATTATATTAAAAAAATCAGTTTCTTGAAATTGGGATTCTTTCCTTCGATTTCTTTTGTTATTATTTGTAGGGGAAGTGGGGGCAAGACCGTTTTTGTGGTATTTGTATGAAAAAATTTAAAATTTGCAACACTTGTAATATAAAATAAGTATGGCTTCTAGTAATATAGATCATGTCTGTAAGTATGAGCAAGTTTAGTTGAAACTTTTATGTGAAAAATAATTTTTACTTTTGAAGGTGAAATAAATATATGTCGAAAAAAACAGGGTAATAAGGAACTAAGACGTTCACAGGTTTTTATTGCAGGAATCTTTCAATGGATTATAAAAGAAGATAAAACCGCGGAGTGCTATTAAATGAGAGAGTGAAAACTGAAGATAGGGGTGCAAAAGCCCCCTTTTTGGTTTTTTCAATATATCTCGTAAACAAAGCAGAATTTTGAGATATTGCACCTAACACATTTTGTAGAGAATTAAATTTTCTATAACAATAATGTATTTCAAAAATTGATACAAAAATTTTCCTTACCAAAACAGTCAAAACAAAGTTTTTTTTACTTTTTTGGTTGTGTATCTTATTTGGGATGAGATAGGCTTTAACATTGCTCTAATAAAAGATAGAAGGTTAAATTGTCTTAAAATGCTTGTTTTATTAAATTTTTTCATTGAAAATTAACCGAAGTATGGCCATCTTTTAACACCTATCTCTTTTGGTGACGTGAAATAACGCCCTACGAAATAAGGCCCCATTTGAAATGCGGCTGATGGAAAACCCGAAATAACGCCCGACGGGCCTCATTTCAGTTGCAATATAGAAATTCGAGATAGAAATAAGGCCGCATTTCTGGAGGAAGCGAAATCTTGCTTCGTGTTCATAGTACCTAAGTAATAAGAAGTGAGAAGAATATGGGAGGGGGATGTGGCTTTCTTATGGGAGATTACTTCACTTAGAGTAGGAAATAATTTCACTTTTTTTGGGAAGTTAGTTCTCGCTGAATTTGAGAAAAACAATTTTTTTTTTTTTTAACGAAATTCACTTTTGGGTGAAGTGGGAGGTGGAAAATAATTTTTCTTTTTAATACTGTATCTTATTGGATGAGGTGTCTTTGGCACAAAAGTCTGGACTGAAAAATGAAAATGGGGTCTTCACAAAGTTTTTGCACTCTTTTTTTCTAGTACAAACTTTTAACAAATAAGTAAAATCAAGAATACATTTAAGAAATTCAAAATAAATAAAATTGAGTTATATACTTACTCGTAGTAACATAAGTAGATTCAATTTAATTCCAATGTTCAAATGCTAAGCGGAAAAAAATTTTTCTAACCCGAATTTTAATGCGAAGCGGAAAAAATTTTTGCCCACGTGAGGATCAATTTTGAGGTGTGAAAATTAAAAATTCGCGTATATCACGAAAGTGCAAAGAATACACCAAATATTTTGGTGTATTTTAGAGTTTTGTGCTACTTGAGTAGTTATGAACGATACTTTTTTCGAAAGCTAAGATTATATGTTTTTTATGTTTGTTTTGACTGTTTTGGTAAGGAAATTTTAGTTATCAATTTTTAAAAAACATTATTGTTACCTATAGAAAATTCAATTCTCTACAAAATGTGTTAAGTGCAATATCTCAAAATTTTGCTTTGATTGCGAGATATATTGAAAAAACCAAAAAGGGGTATTTGCACCCCTATCTTTAGTTTCCTACCTTTCATTTAATAGCACTCAGCGGTTTTATATTATTTTATAAACTATCGAACGATTACTGCAATAAAAACCCGTGAACGTCTTACTTCCTTTCTGAAAGACATATAAAATCAATGGCCTAAAATAAAAGTCTTACATTTTTCTTTTTTATAATAAAAGGTGTGAAGTGATGAAGATATATCATACGTGTCTTAATATTGAAAAAATAATTCCATTTTTACAGAAATAAACGGTTTTACTGCCAACAGAATTTGATAGAGCTAAGACCGCCCTATCATATGGGGGCAAGACCGTTTTTTGTTATAGATGTTTTTTTCAAAACGTATTATTTTTTGTTCAGTATTTTTTATTTTTATTATAATTATGAGAGTTAGTGTAAAAAACGTTAAACTTAATGAATAAAGACTTTATTTTAATTAAAAGCTGCTTTTTATTGGTTTTTAAGGCAGTTAAACATTAAAGGGGTGGTCTTGCCCCTACTTCCCCTAGGTATATGCAAATTTTTGTATCAGAAATATTTTTTTTTACAATTTTTTTTTTTTTTTTTTATTTTCAAATTCCGTTTAACAGAAAATTCATTTGAATTTTAATTTTAAAGTTTTAGTATTGCGTAAATTAGCGTTTTAATAAATTTGAGCCGTGATTAACTCAGAGTCAGCTTTTTATTATATAGAATATCCTTGGTAATGAACCATAAAAAAGTTATACCTCAATGATGGTACTAAGTTTATTTCAAATTTAGTCCCGAGTTAAATCTTGGTCTGGTGTTATAACATTTTTAAGAAGAAAACACGGACAAAGCCCTACTTTTGTCACATACTGTTAACCCAACCCCATATATTCAAAAGTCCTGTTCTATCCCTTTATTTATTTTATTTTTTTTTTTCTTTAATTTGAATTTGGCATACCTCTTCACTTGTTTGCCAGTGCCAAAGCATACGATGAACCCGTATACCCTCGAGAGACTATCATGATGGTGATGAGACTGATGACGCTGATGGTTGGACATTCTAAATGAAGACGAAGGTGGACCATGATGGTCCATACCCATAGCCAGAAACCATCATCATCCCATCGCAAGCGCTATACTATGGATTGGGGTTTCGGATTCAGGTAACGTATATTAATGAGCTCCAATGGTAAATCGTCAGATAAGAGCTAATTGAATTGTTAGATCATTTTACCTTATTATAATTTCGTGTACGAATGCAATGCAATGTTGGAAGTTGGAAGCTGGCTGATGCATGCACGCCGAAGCGCGATTTACAGCCGCCAAGTATTTCGATATAGGAGAGGACAACCAACAACGGACGACGACTGACGGACGATCAGGAACACAAGCTGCAGCGCCATATTATGATCAACCTGGGTAGATCGTTTGGTGCATAGGAGCTAGAGTTGGGTGACGATAGTCGTCATTCACAAGAGAAGGATTCTTGTTTTGAGTCTTTTTTTTTCTCCTCTCTCTCTCTCGGCTGATTGGAATCAACATTTGTGTAAGAGCAAAGGCCGCAATTCGCGATCCATGTCAACAATAATGGTTTAGCGAAAAATGAAAGCGGAAATGTAAATCTCTTGACCACGACACGACTCAATGACACACGAGAGTATGGCTTCTAGAGAGCTTTAAAAGATGTATAAAAGGGGAGATGTTTGGAAGGAAGACCATGATGACAACGATCAATAGAAACAACTAAATGACAATTTATTTTAGTTAAGCTGTCGGAAAGGCTTAGTTTTTCGTCAAATGATATCATTATTAAATACCTCTCATCAAGGCTTATAAGCCTTGAATAGGGTAATTAGGGGTTTTTGATGTGATAACGTCTCATAAATCGATGAACCATAGCAGCATCCACGAAAAAGTGACGCCATTTTCTCCCGTTCCGCCTAACATTTTTAGAAATGTTTCATAAATTGCAATAACAAATTCAATCATTTAGTAGAATAAATAGGGGTAAAAAGAAATTGTAAAAAATTTTCTATTTTTCAAACGCAACGTTGTAGAAAGTAGAACTTTTTTTAAATAAAAGATAAATTTATTTTTAGGTATTGAAAAAATTCTAGAAAATTTCAAAACCAAGTTATGAACGGTTTTTTAAAACTAAAACATGTGGTAGACCTTTGACAAAGTGATCATTATAGGTAGAGGAAAGTTTTGTTGACAATTTAAAAAACGCCATTCAAAAGATAATGAAAAATAAAACTAGGCGTCTCTTACGGATTTTTTCTTAGTCTCTGCATTTCGAAAACACCTATAAAATACTTCTTAGGGGTATTTTTGTGTGGTTTTTATTTTTAACAATTTCTCGAAGCTGTCAAAAAATCTCAAGTTTACATGACATTTAGGTATTGGAAATGCTCATGCATATGCAAAACATTGGAATTTTAAAAATATTTTTGACTGAATAATGGGAAAAACAAGTTTTTTTGGCCCCAAATTCTTTAACCGGTTTTATTTTCATCTTTAACAGTATATAGATAATACACAGGACTAAATTTGCCCAAAATTTCAATCAATTTCGTTTCACAATTTTGAGATAACGGTAAAATAAAGTTCTATTTTTTTAACACGTTATAAATTTTGATCTAGACTCTAAAGCATATCGTCGGCTTAGAGTGTAAACCTGCTAGCTCCCATCTGCTAACTCCACATAAAAATTGATTTAAAATACAAAAAGCTTTCAAATCTTATCCATTCTTTTACATTTAATAGTATGAAATCTAAGGAATAACTTTATGCTGTCTTGAATTTATTGAAAGATTTAGAATTATTTAATTTTTTAACAATTTTTTCACGAGTGTGGAAAGTGGAGTTAGCAGGTTTACACTCTAAGCCGACGATATACAATTTTGATTTAACTTAATAGAGCATGTTGATAATATTGACTTTCATTTGATATATGTATCTCTAAATTGAAAAACTTCAAAAATACCACAAACCACCTGTGGAGATCTATTGCCGATGACCAGCTACCGTAATCTCAGTTTGACATGGTTGGCTTTAAAAAATACTTACTTTTTTGTAGGCATCATACAGATATGATTGAATCATAATATTAAAGCTGAAATAATAAGCTTTCAGATGATATAAAGTTTAATATAGGTTGTCATATAAAAAAATCGACTTTAAGGTAATGGAAGAAAAAAAGTGTGATTTTCTTGCTTTTTTTTATGAAAATTGATTGAGTTCTAAAACTTCCAGTTCTTTTTGTAGATGGCGTACAGACATGGTTGATATGAATATTTTGAGGTGAAACAATAGGTTTTTGATGGTATAAAAATTATTATAGGTTGTGATAGAAAAAAACGGATTTTTCGGTAAGGAAACGAAAGAAAAGTTTGATTTTTTTACTTTTTTCATAAAAACTGATTGTTTTTAATATATTTTTTTTTATACTTTTTTCGCATTGTAAAAATTTAAATATGGTTTTATTCTTTGGAAAAAATATTGAGCTTTTTAATGATTTAATTTTTTTGTAAGCTTTTTATATAAAAAATTGATGAGAAAAGAAAAAAAAGGGTAATTTTTTTAGCTCTTTCCTGTAAATTATGATCACAACAAAAACATTACTGTTAAAAAAAGAGCCAAGTTCTCCTATGTTGAAATTATGCTGGCACAAAAAGTACTGAGATGTAAAAGTGTACCAAGTTCTAAAGTTTGGGTTCAAATTCGTATCAATAAAATTTTGATTGTTCTCTTGACAATTTTTTTTAAAAATCGATTTTTAAAGTTATTTCAAAAATTGCCAAGTAAACAATCAAAATTTTATTGATACGAATTTGAACCCAAACTTTAGAACTTGGTACACTTTTACATCTCAGTACTTTTTGTGCCAGCATAATTTCATCATAGGAGAACTTGGCTCTTTTTTTAACAGTAATGTTTTTGTTGTGATTTCACTACTTTTTGCAAGGTATGGCTGTAGAATATAAAATCTCTATATTTGATGAAAATTCAATGAAAATGGGTGGTTGCCACGCCCCCTGTCTGAAATTCTCAAACTTTAAATTTTTTCCTTTGTGTAAACTACCAGCGCCACCATTCTACCAAATTTCAAGATTCTACGACAATCAGAAGTGCTCTATAATAATTTATGAAAATTCAGCGGAAATGGGCGGTTGCCACGCCCCCTGGCTGAAATTCTCAAATTTTAATTTTTTTCCTTTGTATTAACTACTAGCTCTACTATTCTACCAAATTTCAAGATTCTACGACAATCAGAAGTGCTCTATAATAATTTATGAAAATTCAGCGGAAATGGGCGGTTGCCACGCCCCCTGGCTTAAATCCTCAAGTTTTAATTTTTTTCCTTTGTATAAACTACTAGCTCTACTATTCTACTAAATTTCAAGATTCTACGATAATCAGAAGTGCTCTATAATATATGATGAAAATTCAGCGGAAATGGGCGGATGCCACGCCCCCTGAATTGAAAATCTCAAATTTTCGATTTTTTCCTTTGTATACACCACAAGTCCTATCACCGTGTAAAATTTCAAGTTTCTACGATATCGGGAAGTTCTCCATAATTTTGATGATCTGTCAGTGAGTCAGTGAGTCAGTTACGGTTTTTGCGATTTTTGAAGCCCTATATCTCAGAAACTACTCATCGTAGGAGGCTGAAATTTTGTGAGGTGTTTGGTTTGGACCAGTTCAACAAATGTAGTGAGTTTGAAATTTCTAGCATCTTTGGTGTGGAAGTTAGAGGGGGGTCGAAAATGGCCTGAGTTGTTTCCTGTAAATAAGGGTGTAGTGCCAAAGTTGCTAGAGAACTTGGCTGGGCACTACCGTGCCCCTTGATTGGATTGAAAAAGATATTCCGTTTTTCTTCAATCTTTGGCTTTAGTACTTTAGTAAGATTTATTAGCTTATAGATTTTTTTACAAGAAAATTGACAAAAAAATAATTTTTAGATGATTTTTTTTTTACAAAAGCACATAACCTATTTTCTTATGACGTTATCATGTAAAATTATCGTCCGTAAAACGACTTTACAGACAAAAACTTTTTTTTTAATAAAGTCTTAGTGAAAAAAGTTTGAGGTTGGCAAGTTATTTCCGACTCGAACACGACCTGGTCGTTTTTTTTTTGACACCAGAACGGCTGTGGGTTCTTGGTCTAATAATTCACAGATAAGACTCCTCTTGAAATGACAAAGATTTGAGACTTTTTTAATTGCAAAACCAAGGCAGACCATTTTCCAGACAAGCGCCAGACACACACAATCTAAGTCATAATTCTTTCAAATGGGTGATAGTTATTTCTATCATGGGCAACCTTAAGTCTGACAGAAGATTCTATCTGGGAGGTAATGGAAGACACTATAGTCTGGCAGCGGTACTTGCATCCCAAACACACGACGATCATGAGGACAAAAATCCAATTTCCGTTTATTATGTCAGAGGATGCGTGGCTGTCATAAAAGACCAGCTGCCATCGAACCGACACCAGACGCGACGTACGATGACCGTCGTCGAGGAGTTTGGTGCATCTTCGACCATCCTTTCTTTCACTTGGTGTTAGGTATAGAACAAAAAATTATTTATGCGTGAACTTATGCGCCAATAAATTCCATGAAGCACCTGATATTTTAATGGAATCGCCTCCATGCGCCACTCAATTGACAGGCGGGCCACATTTTTCGTGCCATATAGCAATGAGACAGTTAACTAGCAGCTATTCAGCAGCTATATACAGCAGCAGTAACTAACTATTTCGCATAGATTTTTCTTTCAGACGCACACACTTTTGACGTTGGATTCTAACGCTCGGTCGTCGTCTTGGGTCGGTCGTCTGTAGTAACAACTTTTTGATATTATTTTTTTTCGTTGGAGACTTCGCGCCTGCGTTATACACTGCTTTAAGATCGTGGCATATAGAAACTTCATGTTGTTATCTTTTGACAAATTTATTGGTCGGCCTGAATAATTTATCGTTCCGCCGAGATACTATGTACATATATACACTTTCCGCATTACTTACTGCTACGCAATCAGTCTTTCTCTTTCTTCATAGTTCAGGAGGTAAATTTGTCTTTTATGTGTGTAGATTCTGTAACTTTGTTTAAGTATGGTCAATGCTGTTTAAGGAGCTAACGCTTTTTTTTTGTTCGGCAGGTAGGTATTGCTTTTCCCTTCCTATCATTACTGCTGCTAAATTACTCAAGAACAGAGCAATTTTAAATAAAAATTCGAAAAAAAAGTTACGCATACACCACAGTGACCGTTAAAGTTTGCGTAAATAATAGTAATCCAAATCTTATTTTGACTAAATAATGAAACAGGTTGTCTTTTTCTAAGAATTAACTGAATGCGCGATATATACTTTTGCAAACTTTTTCATACAGTCTTTTTATAAAGGCCGTATATGCAACACAGTTGCATATTTTGAAAATCTATTTTTGTAAACGGGTCAGTGAAATCTTTTAAAAATTTACTTTTTAAATGCTGATAAATAGTTTCTTAAAAATGGTATATCAACTTTTTTTTTGAAAAATTTTCAAAATATTTCATTTATAAAAAAAGTAGATAAAAAAGGCTTTATCGATATTCAAAATTCATATGATTTAAAAAACTCAAAAATAAATTGCCTTAAGGAATCGAAATTTGAGTTAATACACAGCACGCGTTAGTAAATTTTTAATTTACCTTACGAGTACTTTCACAGCCAGGGGCGTACACTCCCTTGGGGCAAGCGGGGCGGTGCCCCGGGGCCCCCGACCGACGCCAGGGCCCCCACTGGAGACAATGCGGGGAAAAAAACTGTTAGCATAAATTGAGTTACGAAGTAACCAGGGAGACAAATTATGTCATGCAGTGTAATGTATAATGCATTGGTAGCCACACAATATATGTATATTGATTTTAAAAAAAGTAACCCCAGGGGCCCCAAAAAAAAAATAAACTGCTTTTTTAAAAGAAAAATTATAATTTTATCTTAGGGCCCCAAAAAATATTATACTTGAAAAATCTTTGCCACAACAAATAATACATTAGGGGCCCCAAAAAAGCAAAAAAATATTATTTGAGGATCTTCAAAAGTGGTTCAAAACAATCAAATGGAAAATTAATTATAAATTCAGGGGCCCCAACATAAATACATCAGGGCCCAAAACAAAAACATTACGTTATTGGTGGCATTCCGAATATTACTTCAGAACAGAGGCCCAATACCTATTAATTCTGGGCTCCAAAAAAATTATATTATATTTTAAAGGCCTCTAACCACTCAATTTTGAGGCTTTAAAAATAATTTCTCAGGGGCCCCAAAATAAAAAAAATATGTCTGATGATGGAAAATAAAATATGTATTTATTACTTCAGAAAAGAGGCCCCAAGAACTATCAATTCTAAGCTAAAAAAATTTGTATTTTAGGGGTCTCTAAATATTTAATTTTGGGGGCCTCTAGTACAAGAGTTTACTACTTTTATGAGAGCCATTTTAAGTAAGTATAGCAAAGTGCATTACGAACATATTAAAACATTAAAATAAATCAAAAATAAATAAGCCATACAAAAAAAACCTATGGCGTATACGTAATTTTTTTTTAACTAAGGGGCCCCCAAATATCAAAGGGGCCCCAAAATTTAGTCTTACCCCGGGGCCCCGGCGACTCAACGTACGCCACTGTTCACAGCTCTTAATTAAACAAAAAAAAAATTTAAAAAAAAAAATAAAAGTACCTAACATATTGCAAGCAAAATGTTTAAATTTGAATGAAATACTTGTGTAATGATTTTTGCGTAAAAAAACAGTTTTTTTATGGCACTTAGGCACCATAAAATGAAAAGGTCAATTGACTTACAAATCTCACACTATGGAAACGTCCAAACAAAAATATTGAGCAAATAACAAAAACTAAAAGTGAGTTTACTATCAGATAAATAAATGAAGTTCTTAAAATAAAAGTGCTAATACATAGGTACACGGTTAAAAATTTTTCTTTTTTATTATTTAAAGTATTTTCTTTCTTACTTCTTTAAAATGAAATAAAACATTTCTTAAAGTAATTACTCATCATAAATATAATAATGGTGATATTATCTCTTTTTTTTTACAATCTATGTAAAGTGAAATCTTATTGCCGATCAAATTTTGTCAGTAATTCATACATTTAACTTTGAAAAAACACAAAGCGCCTTCAAAATAGTGCAAATTCAGATTTTTAATTTTTTAATTTCTACATATCAGAAAAAAAGTTACTAAATGCATTTTTCTGAAACAAATTAGTTTTATATACCTAGGTACTTTTTCTGGTGGCGATAACCCTGAATACAGACACAAAAAAATGTATTTTCGTTTACGTGTTTAATACAGTTTGACTAAAATTCGATTTTCTTGTATTAAAAAAAAAAAAAGTAAACGAGTATTTTATTTCAATTCTTAACCAGCTAAAGTAATAATTTAAGTTCAAACGAATTAGTTTTGATTTAAAATTTTTTTATATTTCAATACTATTGATTACATTTTAATTTTTTTGTAGGTATTTGAAATTAATAAAAAAATTTTTAAAAAAAATGTGCAATAAAATCGCAATATTAAAAACTAACAATTTTTGTTTTGAAAAAGGCCTATGTCCAAAGGTTGTATATAAAAACTACGACAAAATTTTTAACCCTGTGGCTGGTTCGTTTGCCCAAGGTTAACCCAGGTTAAACCACCATAAGAAAATAGTACACATACACCACCAGTGACCTTTTTTAATTTATAATAATTTAAAAAAGTTAATCCAGTGGTGTTATTTGACTTAGAATTCTTATTTGATTGAATGCAGTCCCAATATCATACCTGTTAAGAAGCTTAATTTGTTTTTTTTTTCACCTTAAAAACCACAAAAATATCTACAGTTATTATTTTTGCAAGTGTAAAAGTCTTTGATTTTTTTTTAGTTTGCCATATGTGCACCTAGAAAAGCTACTTGCTTATTATAATCAATCCAAACTTTTTTCAAAAGTAACAACAAATATAAAATGGTGTGTGAGGTGATTTCTTCCCTACTTACAGCAACAATTTCATCTGTAAAGCTTTATAGAATTAAAATTGTCTGTCGGATTTTTTCAGCACACGAATAGTACTTTTTAAAGTTTTTTCAATTAACCATGTAATTCCAAAAAAATCCATTCACTTTTTTTCGTTAGCACACCCTTGCAAGGCCTTGGTTAAAAAATTATGACAAAAAAACTTTTTTTCAAATTAGGTACCTACTTACATCTGGTTAGTTAGGATGACGAAAATAAATGGTGGTTCAGCTTAGACTAACTTTGGGTAAACGAACCAGGGTTTTAAACTAACGATTTTTTTTTTTTTTCACAGGAAAAAAATTATAAATTTTTCGGTTTCTGATATGAATGATATCTTTTGAAATAATGGTGGAATGAAGAAAAAAAATTGGGCTATCTTGGGCTTACCTTGGGCAATCGAACCAGTTAGGTTAAAAAAAATAGCACTTGGGGTGCCAACTACTTCACATAGCTATGAGTTTACTAATTCTAGAGTCAGCTCTCCGCATTTTCGTCCTCGGTTTGTGTACATTTAAATAGATTTTAAGGAAATACACTACCTTCGATTCTATCGAGTCTAATCGGCTAAGGTAAATTGTGCTTCTACATGATAGAAGCTAAAAGATCATGAGAATCCATTGCATTAACCATTATGTCGTGAAATTTAAATCATTTCAGACGTTTATTTAAGAAACAGATGAATTCCAGAGTCTTAATAAAAATAAAAATTCACATTTTCAACATAATCTTCGAGACTATAACGCTTATCTATGCGTATTTTGTGTTTGCGTGGAGTTTTTGGCGTGTGATGGTTTGGCCTGGCGTTTGGCATTGGCTTGTATTACGGAGACACAAACATGAAATTTATCGCCGTATAATTAGTTAGACGTCTATTTAACTTAAAATAATTAATCAAAACACAGCGGAGCGCCGATTTTAGCCCCTTCTCTCATCCCACCAAACAACGAACTTCTGTGGATTCCGTTTGAAACTATCTTAAAATATAAAACATATAAAGTTCGGGAGGGACGAAGGCAATTTGAGAAAGTGTTGCACGTTATTGTGAACACAAGCAGCATGGGTGCGTAGGAACGAAAGACTTAGTGCTGGCATCCATATATCTAAAAGTTGCGACGGAATTGCATTCAGACAGCAGCGAAGCCCGCTTACGGTTATTTTTAATGAGTCTCTCACTCTTAAAGGTGTTTTATCGGTACAAGGTGAAGATTGGATTGAAAAATTTTTCTGAACAAGATTCGAACCACAACACCCCTCCTCCGTTTTGGTATCAGTTTGTCTGATAATCTATAGCCTCTTAGGCGTCTAGTAATTACAACTGACACGCGCAAATTGCGAAAGCATTTTTGCTGCTGCCTATACTTGGATCTTGAGGTTTGGGTCTTTGCTTTGGTGCGTATATCGATTTCGTATATAATTTAGCAGCGAAGCTAAGTGAGCAAGCACATGCCAATATTTTTAATTTTAATATTCAACTTCTGCTTTTCAAACAGTAGGAGGTCTAATCGCCGATGGCAGGCGAGATAAATTTTGAAACTCTGGCAAAACGTGTCACTAAGGTTGTCCTATAAAAATGTCAGTTTGGTTGAACTTGCTGTTTGGAATTTTTTGTTGTTCCTAATTGGCTAGATATGAAAAGTGCACACGGCACAGGTACCTTTTTTTAAGCAAGGAAACTATAAAAGTTGGTATTTCATTAGTAATACGTTTTATTAGAAGCTTACAACTTGTTGGTTAGCTAGGTTGTGTATACGAAAAGCCATCAATTTATGGGTAGCAGACAGAAGTTGGGTCAAAATGTCATGTTATGACTTAAATTTACATAGCCTTGACGGAAAATGCATATCGTACAAAAGAGTGGAGTACATTTTCTTACTTGAGTTGTTGTTAGTAGACCATTTATCATTATACAAAATTATTAAACAGGGTTGAGAAAAAACTCCATTTATCATACGAAAATTTATTATGAAAATAAGTAGAAAATGTCTCACATTTTAAAAATGCAGGATTTATTTTTCTTAAGAATATAAATAAATTATAAGCTGTCAATATAATTCTTAGTCTCATATCCTGTAGTGGTGATATCAAAAGTGAGGTGAATTACCTTTAAAAAAAATTTATATTCTCTGAGCTGAGAGTTAAATTATGAGCTTGGGGAAAATTTTCAGCTTTCTCAACTTACATATATTAATTTATTTTAATGAAATTTGAATAAAAAAGTCTCAATTAAAAAAAAAAATTAATAATAATGGAAAAAATCAAAAAATGATCAGCAATTTCGATTTTTTTTGATTTTTGAGATGTTCGTATTAAAATTCAGAAAATAGAATTTGAAAGCTCCAATATTCTTGTTTTCAGATATTTTAAATCACAGTTATCAAGAAATAGTCCTAAGAAATTGCTTGCAATCAAAAATTTACAAATATTATATTTTTTGTTGTTTCGTGCACTGATCAGGAATTTTTGACGTGATAACGTCTTATTAATCGATGAACCATGACAGCCACCACAATAAAGTGACGCCATTTTCTAAAGTTACACTCTCGCACTTTCGCGGTGCGGCAAAAAATTTCAATTCAAAATTAAAAATAAACTATTAGAGATACACAAATCTTCTATAGCTTATTTGAAAGATAATAACCTTATGCTTAATCCAAATGAAGGTTTTTTAAAAATTCTGTCATTTAATAGGGTAAACAGGGGTAAAACGGAAAGATGACATTTGGGCTAAAATCTAAACGCGAAGTTGTAGAGAATTGATTTTTTTTTGCTATAGATAGATGAGATTAATTTTAGAATAACTGCATTTAAGAAAAAATTCTACAAAAATTTGAAACTAAGCTATAACTTGTTTGAACGTTGTACACGTGTTGGTGCTCTGACAAAATGATGATTTTGGGTAAAGGAAATTTTTTTGACAATTCTTAAGATGCATAGTGAAAGATGAGAGAAAAAAAAGTTAGGAGTCTGATACGGATTTTTATCCAACACTCTGCGTTTCAAAATATGAGTTTTTGAAAAATACCTTGTTTTTTAGGGGTATTTTTGGATAGTTTTTGATTTTTAGCTTTTTTTTTGGAGCGTTCAACAAATCTCAAATTAATAGGACATGTAGGTTTTGCCCTTATGGATACATGTGCAAAAACTTGGAATCGTTTAGTGAGTTTTGACTGAATAACAGAAGAAACAAGTTTAAAAAAAAACACGTTTTTTAACCGTTTTTAACCGATTTTCATCGTTTTTTATTTTTATCTATTTTTCTTTAATAGATACAGGTATAGATAATGATAGACCATGACTACGACTATATGTGTGCGAGGTTTCAATCATTTTCGTAAACACAATTTTGAGATAACGGTAAAATAAAATTTTAGAATTCAAAAGGTTATAACTTTTGACCAAGGGCAGATAGAAATTTTATTAAACCTTTATGAGCATCCTGATACAATTACCTTTTATTTGGTATATCACACATAACGGGAGACTAACTACAAGCTACACAATGTTAAATCAAAAAACTTGCGAAAAACCTCAAAACACCAGTGGAGATTTGTTGCCCCATGAACAGTCACCTGTGTAGGAAGTACCGTAATCTCAGTCTGGAAATTCGATATGGTTGACTTGTAGGCATCACAAAAATAAGATTGAATAGTCATGTTAAAGGTGAAATAATAAGCTTTCACATGATATAAAATTAAATATAGGTTGTCATTGAAAAAAATTAATTCTATATCATGAGAACATAAAAATAAATGTTTTTTATGCTTTTTTGATGAAAATACATGGAGTTCAAAAAATTCTAGCTTTTTTTGTAGATGTCTCATAGATCTGATATATATATATATATTTTGAGCTAAGACAATAAGCTTTCAGACGGTATAAAATTTTTTATAGTTTGTCATTGAAAAAAATTGATTCAATAGAGTGCGAAGATAAAATTATAGGTTTTCTTTGCTTTTTTTGATGAAAATGATTGTTTTCAATAAATTAATTTTATACTTTTTGAGAATTGTAAAAATTTAAAAATGGAAGAAATACTGGCTTTAAAATTGCAAAATTTTTTTTTGTAAGTTTTTTTTCAAAAAACCGAGTTTTTTTCGAATTCAAGCTTTTTGCTTTTACCGAGAACATGTACTATGGTATACTAATG
Organism: Episyrphus balteatus; assembly: GCF_945859705.1. Classification (NCBI taxonomy): domain Eukaryota; kingdom Metazoa; phylum Arthropoda; class Insecta; order Diptera; family Syrphidae; genus Episyrphus; species Episyrphus balteatus. The sequence continues at coordinate 29,051,169 of NC_079134.1, read as the reverse complement.
TAAATTTTTGTTTACACTATTGGAAAGTAGAGATTTTAACGAACAAAATACCCATCGATTTTTTGAAAAAAGCTGATATTTTGACACGTGAATTTTCGATTGAAAATTAGGGTGTTTTTTTGGTATTAAGTCAAAAAAAAGTTAAAAAATAAATATTTTAAATTAAATAAATTACAGTGTATTTGGGATATAATAAGGTAAGTTTTCACCAAATTTCGTAGAAAAATTTTTGTTTTTGAAAAAGATAAAAATAAAAAACCAAAAACTCGGTTTTTTGAATTTTTCACATAAATTTTGAGGTTATGTGAAAAAATTGTTGATACAAAAGTTGTAGATCTTTTTATTACCTACAACTTTGTCATACAACTTTTTTCTATAGGACTTGTAGTTTTGCCGGAAATCGAGATATACCATTTTTTACCATTAAAAACTCAACCCATACGCTTCCCGAACTCGGCTCGCCCGTAATTTATTTTTCCTTTAATTTTCATCATATTCACCTCCTTTTCCAATGGGTTTCATCCTACTATGATTTTTTTTGTACTTTTTAATGTTTTTGAAGGCATCGGCACTGGTCTATAAATAATATTTGAATATAAAAAGTGCACCACAAAAATTAAATATTATTTTTTTAAAACCTTTTTTTTCGGATTTTTTTCGAAAATCTTGAAAAAATAGATTTGTAATTTGTTGTACCTGAATCATTAGCCTTTTGATTATGAACTAATATCTTTTATTCAAAACCAATTTCGAGACTTTGGTCAAAATATGTATATCGGCTTCGGGATTCCTTTTCTGTAAAGCATTCAATTTCCTACAAGAAAACGTATGTAGGTACACAAATTCGTTAAACAGTCGGTTCATAATGAAGTGTGGTTTTCTTAACTGAATTAAATTTTTTTTTGTTTGAAAAAACTAAAAAAAGAATATTTTTTGAAGTTATACTTCTTATGGGACGGTGGGTATGAAAATTTGTTTTTTGGCAAGAATGTCAAATGGATTATTACGCGATCTACAATTTGGGCAGCAGGGCTGTCGTTTCACCTTGAGAGTTGACAGTACTTTAGTATTTAAAAATGCAGTACGCCGCAGTACGGCAAAGAAAAAAACAAACAACACGTGGCAAGTTGCATGTTTCATGTCGCCAGTTGCGCGTGGCATGTGGCAAGTACCATGTGGCATACAGTATGAAACATGTGGAGGTGTATGTGGCATGTTGCAAGTTGCGTGTGGCAAGTTGCATTTGGAAAGTTGCATATGGCAAGTTGCATGCGGCAAGTTGCATGTGGTAATTTCCATGTGGCAAGTAACGTGTTGCTACTACTAGTGCTCGAGCACACACAATTCTCATAAAATAACAATATCGCACATAATGTGCAGTTCGTTTACTTTCGTTAAATTAAATTAGTAAATATTACTTTAGTAAATATTATTTTACTTTACGGCAAAAACACTTCAATGAATAAAATAGCTTTATCTAAAGTTGCCATGCTAAGTTACGGGTTATGAAACCATTTTACTAAAGGTGTGCTTTGGAAAATGTATTCATTTCTGGTGTTGAAAGAAGAGTCAGTCGCATGCGAGAGTTTGGCCGAAAAAAAAAAACTTGGACAAAAATCACCGAAAGAAAACAACTTAAGTGTCGGTCGTATCAAACGTTATCGACCATTTGATAGAAACACGTACCTATTACATTAAAATAAAAGAATTTTACATGGAGCCTCTTCCGTACATCAGGATACTAGTAAATATTTTTTTAGAGCGAACAGATTGATGTTCTTAAAAAAGAAACATCCGACGGTAAATACAACAATTTTGAGAGCGTTCCGTCGACTTTAAAAAATTATTAGGAATTATTAAGAAAGGAGATCCTCTTTCTTTTTTTTTATTGAGAAGTTTAAATAATTTGACCTTACCGCGGCGGCACGGCGTTTTATGTTAAAAGGCTTGAGGTGTTTCCTATATATCTGTCTTCACTTTACCCAGCTTCATATATTACAAATCAATCTATAATTACAAGGTCAACACGCAGTTGTCATTCAGTTCTGGTTCTTTCAAAATAAAAACACCATCTTCATGTGTCTACTTACCGTCTCATACAACTTTATGTTCTAAAAAAAACCACATTAACCCACCTTTTTGTGTCCATAAACAACGACAAACCATCAATATTCGCCGTGTCCTCGAAGATCACTTTATCCAGATCGAATCATTAATAATAAAATCGCTTTTGGGACACGCCAAAACAAACTTCGATTGCTGGCTGGGCTTGGGACGGGACACATCACGCTAATTAAGAGACCAACATTGAAATGCTATGCTCTATCGATTGACAGCCAACGATCCATCTTCACCAGGTTTCACCAAGCCAAACAACGTGCGCGTACGCGAGACTATCTATTTTTATATTTCTCCGCTCGCTGCCCAGCAAATGCCAATAAATCATTTTTCATAAATCATAAGACGCGCGTTCTCCTCACGTGACCAGAACCATAAGTGTTGTCCATGTTCATGTTTTTGCAGCACCATGCATTTCCTCTCAAAGAGGGGCGAAGATTTCCAATTCAGATAGTGGAAACTTTGGACGAACTTCAAGAACTGTATTCTAATCAAACAGCCAAGAAAAAAAAAACAATAAGCAAACAAACCTGCGTTGCACATTCCGCCGCGACTAGGATTATATTCTTATTGACAGTTCAGCCAGACATGGTCGATTGGAGCGCAAAACATGCGGCAAGACGTGGCGCAGCTCAGCTCAGCTCGTCGATCGGTCGGACGGAACAAGGCCGCACTCAGTGGGCGTAGTATTTTCCAAGCTGCCCATCCGAAAGTGTACGCCAAGTCGTTAATTATAATTTTCAATGTTTATGCAGAATAAATAAGCCATCAATAATGCGGATTGGCGTGTCGGGACAACGTGTTTTCTGTCATTTAATATGAGAACCATATAACGCGGGCATCAGTCAGGGGTACGGCAGGGCCGTAGCTTATTATTAATTTCGGGGACAAAACATTCCATATTTTGACCGAACTGATAAGCCCTTCATACAATTGTTCCCTTTAACTGACATTTAGATTTTTGATAGTTGGTCAACCAGGCATTAGAAACTCGACTATATGTCAAAATCTGAACATTCCAATTCTATCTGTCAAAAAGGCTTTGCTACGCACCTGAATTACGGACTCGGCATGAGCGCACGTTCTTTGTCTGCGTTTGTTGATATAGCCTTTTTTTGTAAGTTTTAAGTTTTGCCGCTGTCTGCGCTGCTGTTGCGGCTCACTAGGAACGCGCTGTAGCTTATTAATGTTATTATTGCGCGGGATCAACCCGCCCGATTCTAAGATCTGTCAAATTCGAGCGTGTCTCTGCGCGCCTGTCAGATCGCAGAAAAGAACGTCATTCGCGCCACGCAAATAACATGTCACTTTGTGTGTGCGCATTTAAATGGACCGTGGTGGAACTTGTTCTCATAGAGCGAGATAACAATACCTAAAGGTGGTATAGTGTGCAGTGGGGCAAGAGTGAGTGTACTCTAATAGAATTGGATCGGGAACGCGACGCGCTCCGTATTTCTGATTTAAGATTTGCCATTAATATTTATGTGATTTATTGACGCACGATAGGCAAATTAGACTCGAGGAAGAAGGCGGTTATAGAGACTCGCATTATGGAGACAAGACAACTACTCCCAGAGAATGAAAAATGCAAATCGGTGCTGATGGGTGGCCGGTGCTATTGCTGTTGCTGTAGAGCCCCAGAGCAAGCCTACTACTCTCTGCCACTATGCCACACAAAAGAAAACAAAACAAACATACAAAAAAAAGTCTAAGCTGTTTATGGAATCTAGTTAGCACCTTTGTAAGTGCAGCTAACGCGGCCAAGTGTCTGGACAGTGGAAACTTGATTGGGAGTTGGGCGAAATGACAGGTGCACTTGTTTGTTTGTATGGAAATGTTATAAGCTGAAGCAGAAAAAAAGTATAGATGATGTTGGACAACACCTAGATTAAGAATTATACAACCTATTTTGTGGCACTTAAGATAAGAACATCATACTAAGCAAGTAGTGGTGGGCAAACAAAAAATTTGCATTTGCACGTGTTTTGAGTTTTCTAGAAAAAGAGGCTTGATTTTTGAAAAAATCCTTTGGTAATTTTGATTTGGTTTTCCATCTTCTATGCTTTATTTTTTTACTGCTAGTTTATAGTATTAAGAAAGCCATTATCCCATTGTAAGTATCTAGTAAAAATGAATTAATACCATATGAATTTTTAGCAAATTTTTCGAAAATTCTGTACAATTTGACAACTTTATCGAAAGTTTCAAAATTTTTTTTGAACATCTAGTCTTATAGTTTATCTTTTGAACTTATTCGCGATTGGTTGATTTCTTTAGCAAAACTATTCAATGTTCTATCTTCTATAGTCGTTGAAGGGTTTACTGGGCGTTTAACAAATCAATAGGAATGATAAAATAGTTCTTTTTTAGATGTTTTCTGGTTCAAGCCAGATTTTTGACGATATACCACGAGATATTTAAAAAAAAATGATTAAGCTTCAATGAGAGACCATTAAATTGTTTAAATAAATTTGTTAAATTAGTTTTTCTTGAAATCATTCAAAAAGTGACTAAGTCCACTTTCATAATTATCGGCACACTTATTTGTTTCGATATTTTTGTAGTAAAATAATAAGTCTTAATATGAAAATGCAAAAATTTAAAGCTTAGCGAGCAAAACAATTTTTTTTAATTTCTTATATTTACACAAGCTTGCTCATTTAAAAAAAAAAATACTGTGATTTAAATAACACTGGTCGGCAACGAAAAAAGAGCTTGAACCAAACCATACTTTTTTAAAGGATTTTTGTGTACTGATTCCGAATCCGAAGTAAAAATTTCACTGGCACGTCACGTTTTCGAAATATTTTAATATTAACAGGTCAGGCTTTTTTTTTTACTTTAGGGCGTTGAATTTAATCACCGTTAAATTTTTACTTGTGATATAGGTATTATAGGGCAAGTTTAGGATTCGTAAAAAAAATCGAACTCAAGATAACAATTTTACATGACATTACGATGATGGAGAATGCCAAAAAAGTGGGTCCGGCAATTCTGTCTGTCTGTCCATCTGTCTGTCTGTCTGTCTGTCTGTCTGTATGTACCTTGAGCTACAGCCTAAACTATTCGAGTGATTTTGTTCAAACTTGGTAGTTAACAGTTTTGGGTGATCTCTAGAGGACAAATTCAAATTTTTTTTTAGCACCAAAACTAACGGTACCTGTCATATAACGGAAATAGAAAAGTTAATTTTTTTCAAAAACGGCTCTAACGATTTTGATTAAAATTTTTGAGTGTAGTATTACACATAAGAGCCAACTTTCGAAATACAAAAAATATTTTTTTTACCTTTATTAACGGTACCTGTCATAGAACGGTTTTTTTTATTTATGAATATCTCGTTCAAGACCACCCCGATTTCAACGAAAATTTTTATACAAAAGCGTTCAAGTAAAGGTAATATTAAAATTTTAGAAAATTTCCAAAAAACACATTTTTGGATTTTTAAAAAATATTTGAAAATTTTTTTTTGAAAAATCAATTTTTTGAAAACGGGTTGTGAAAAATTTTTAAATTTCGTTTTTATGTGTAAATTAATTATTTCTTCATAATGGCATACCAACTTTTTTTTTGGAAAAATGTTAGAAAATTTTTATATATAAAAAATTATTTTTTTAAAAAACGGCTCTAAGGATTTTGGAAATTTTTTTTTCTAAAAATTCCTTTCTATACAAGACATAAACTGGCATACTTGTTTTTTTTATAAAAGATTATTTAAAATGGTGTTTAATTAATTATAAAAACAGATTTTATTTTATTTTAATTTTCCCAAATATAAAATATAAAATCATATAATAAAACGGCGAACGCGATTTTTGTGGTACAAACTACGCGGCCCACAAAAACCGAAGGGGCATAAATTATATACCGACCGAAAGCAAATGTTCCCTAGATGTGCAGAATGCATAATTTTTAAAGTTTTTATTAGCCGAAAAAGGTAAATTGATTAAAATAAAATTCGATATTTTAGTAAAAAAAAAAAAAAAAAAAACAACATAGCAAAACAAAAACAGTTGGAAATATTTGTTGGAAAACTTCCAATGGACTGGAATAAAATGTCATTCATGACTGAATGAATGAATGAAAGCATTCAGCGAAAATCAAAAAAACATTAAGGTGGGTTCACATTGGTGCGTTGTTTTAAGATCGCATGTAAACTATGGTTAACTTTCATTGTTTTAGTTATCTAAGTTTAGAAGTAAGATGTTTGTTATATTATAATGAATTTTTTTGTTAAAATCGAATTCTATTAAAATCGAGTCTATTACTAGATCCAATCTTTTGTAAACACTTTTGATACCAATGAAATCTATTTTCGTCCTTTTCTCTCTTGAAAGAACATAAGAATTTGTCAGCAATTACATGAAGCCTCAAGAGGCGCGACTCTTTTTAAACATAATGAGTGCAAAAGAGAAAAAAGATGAAAGAAAAAATTATCCGACCGGAGAGTCGTGGGTCGTGAGTCCGAGACTCTTTTTTGACGTTTCTTTTTCCACTTTTTCTTTTTTCAACATTCGCTCACATTTCTTTTTGCTTCTTGGTGCAATACAACAACAACAAATTTTAATTCAAAAGATAAATGTCAAATTTGAGTCCTTGACTCAAGAGGCATCGTGTAATAGTACGCGCCTCACAGAATGATTACACATCCGACAAACAATTTTGGTTCTATAAAGCTTTACAGATGCAATTGTTGCTTCTTTAAAGCATTATAGAAGCAAAATTGTTAGTAGGGCAGCCACACAAAAAAATATAAAAGTTCTGACCTGGGATTGCGACTAAATTTTTCATATAGTTTTTGGGTCGCTGAAACCGAATCCGAAGTCCGTTTTGCTCCATCACGTCAGGTTTTCGATACGGAAAAATAGAGTTCGAATTCGGTTTTAGCAACCCAAAAACTTTATGAAAAACCTAGATGCAACCCCAGATAAGAAATTTAGTTTTTTTGGTTTTGACATTTTTTTGAGGATATCTCAGAAACCTGACGTGATAGGGCGAAATTGACTTCGAATCTGGATTCAGTGATCCAAAAACTATATGATTAACATATTCCAGATCAGAGAAAATTTTTTTTTGTTTTCGTGACATTTTATGAGGTTATCTCAAAAACCTGACGTGATGGAGCAAAACGGACTTCGGATTCGGTTTCAGCGACCCAAAAACTGAAAAACTATATGAAAAACTTAGTCGCAACCCTAGGTCAGAACTTTTATTTTTTTTTGTGTGGCTGTGTATCAAAAGAAAATTCGAAAAAAGAGTCAAGCCTCTTGAGGCTTCATGTAATAGCTGACTTTGACAGTTCCTTTACCATTTTAACAAGTTTTGACTTTTAGACGTTTACATTTTTGAATAAGTCACTAATATTTTATCGCCGCATGGCAAAGCGTTTTTCTTATGAGGTTCAGGGAAAACTAACAAAAACGTCTTTTTTTTCCTTATACCTTCCAGCTTATTTTTTGGTTTAAAAAACAATTTTGGTAGTTTTCCCAAAAACAAAATAGCGCTACAAAGAAATAAAAATTTTTACCTCTGTAAATTTCACACTTTTTCACTTTTTAGGCCATTGTGGTTATACCTTTAACAAATTGTTTTTATACAAAAAAAATATAGTTTCCGCATTTTTTGTTTTAATTTTCTAGCCCGAAAAACCATACAAAAATGCGTTTGAAAATTTTCACTTTTGTACTTTTTCACTTTTTGAGCCAATGTAGGTAAAAGCCACTTTATGCAAAAAGTCAATAAGTCAACATTTTCAAACTCATTTTGTGATAGTTTTTTCGACCAAAAAATTAAAAATAATGTTGCAGAAAGCTTATTTTTTGGTTTTGAAAAACAATTTTTGTAGTTTTTTTTTCAAAAACAAATGGAGCTTGAAAGAAATAAATTTTTTTAACTATTGTAAATTTCCCACTTTTTCACTTTTTAGGTCATTGTAGTTAAGCCTTAAGGCTTTAAAAGTATAACTACAACGGGAACTTTTTGCGAAAAGTCAAAAAGTGATAGATTTCAAACTCATTTTATGACAGTTTTTACGACGACAAAATAAAAAATAATGATGTAAAAAGCTTATTTTTTGGTGTCCAAAAAAATTTTTGGTAGGTTTTTCCAAAAATTTTTACAAACACAAATATTGCTAGAAAGAAATAAAAAAAATTTAATTTTGTAAATTTCCCACTTTTTAGGTCATTGTAGTTATGGCTTTAACATGAAAAAAACGTTGTTGTGCGACGTTGTTGTGAACGCACCTTTAATAAATGCGAACCTATCTTTAATCATTAATAAGTATCTGAACGCATTCATTAAAATTTTAATGGAAACCTTACCACAAATATCATTCCAAACTGGAAGTGCGATAAATAACGCCCTCTCCCTTCCGGAAATTTAAACTTCTACAAGCTAAGCTAAGACGAGAACCTACAAAGTATACAGTGATGTGAATGACAAATTTGAGTGAAGTTGGTGGAAGTTGAATGATTGAATGATGGAATTTGAATGAATGGAACATGAAACAGGTTGAATTGAATCGCAAAATGCAAGGTGCAAACACAATGCATTAAGGCGATTACACTTTGAATTTTCTTTTTCGATACTTTTTTTACGTAGTTAAGTGCAGTTAAAACGTAGTTCAACAATATCTAAATCAGGTTTAAAAAATATCAAAAAGTAGGTATATTATATATACCTGTGTATTTTGTCTTCAAAAAGTGTAGTTAATCGCAACAACAAATACTATACAAAATAATGAAACTATTTTGGTATAATTGTGTTTAAAGTTGTTGCAAATAAAAAAAAAATAAAGAAATTGGCGCTCGAATTTCGAGGGCGGGGTCGGCTAGTATAAATAAAAAGCTGTAACATTAAAGTCACTTTAAGCATAAGAGCAAGTACGTGCAACCCCAGTCGTGCATTTTTTTTTTTTTTTTTGAAAAACAACTTACCTCTTCAATCTCCAAAAGCCATATTTTATCCTTTTAAATATGTTAATTCTTTTTTAATTATTTATTTTTTTCTAAAAGACATTTGATACTTCTATGTTCAAATGTCTTTGTGACATCTCAAAATCCTAGTGGTTAAGGGAACATATGGTTTTTTTGAAGCAAATAATATATATTTTTGATCAAACGTCAAAAAACATTTAGTTCAAAATTAGTTTTTGAGAGTTAGAGCGAAAATAGTGATGAGCATAGCTCAAAAACTAGAAGTGTTCAAATAAATCTGTCAACAGTTTTGAATTCAGCACACTCAAATTAATTAATATCACCTTACAGAGTTCTTGCTCCCGACTTTTTTTTTGTTTTTTGCCGACAAGTGTAATTTTAGTGATGCCATCTATGTGTAATATGGTATAATAATTCGATTATATTTAAAAATAGCTATAAGCAAAAAAATATAGTTCGTACGATTTTTGTGCGAACTCTTTTGGTTTATTACAAAAATTTCGAACGGGGCTACAAGGGGTTAATATTCAAACTTTAGTTTTTGGCATACAAAAGATTTTTTTTAAATCTTTATTTCATTCCAAAATCTGTTTGCTTCACAATGCTGCAACTGATGATGAAAACTGTATGTGGCACTCTCGGTATGAGTGTGTGGAATGAAAATGAACACATATTCGATGTTGACAAAATCTTCATTCGTCCAAAACTTTAATACAATTATTGTCATATGCGCAGGTGCTCCGATGGATAGAATACAAAATAGTTGATAATCGATGATCGATAAATGAGGCAATTGCGTTTTTCAACTGCTGGCGTAATATTTCATTTATGTCTTTATTTTGGGTTGGGGTCAAAATTCTGCCGGGGTCAAAGTTCTTTTGTCAAAATTCTGCTTTCAAAATTCTGCTTTACAAAATTCTGCTTTCAAAATTCTGTTTTTCAAAATTCTGCTTTTCAAAATTCTGTTTTTCAAAATTCTGCAAAAAATTAAAAAAGGGTTTGGAAAATGTTAAAAAGCGCGCGCTTTTTAACATTTTCCAACCCCTTTTTTAATTTTTTGCAAAATTCTGTAAAATCATCTTCTTGATAAATTGTCTGCTTATTTGATTACTTACCTACATAATTTGTCATTCTTTGAATGCATATTAATTTTTGTTTTAATTATAAACATTTCCGAAAATAATTCAAATTTTTTTTAATTTATCAAATTAAGATGAATAATCAAAAATTTGAATAAGAAAAGGAATATTTTGTATCAAACAACATCGGTTCCAATAAGTTATAAATTTTATTCGAAAGAAAGTCAGTCTATGCATTTAAAAAATATTTCCGACACTTAAACAAAAAAAATTAGGAAAGTACCAATGTTGAATTACATTAATGAGGTGTATTTTTCTTTAGTCAGCACATATGCTATAAAAAAAACAGAATTGGCAGAATTTTTTTGTTTAAGTATAATGCTGGCAAAATTTTGAAAAGCAGAATTTTAAAAAGCAGAATTTTAAAAAGCAGAATTTTGAAAAGCAGAATAGAAAAAAAGCAGAATTTTGAAAAACAGAATTTTCGTTAAAAAAGCAGAATTTTGAAAAGCAGAATTTTGAAGCCAGAATTTTGACCCGATCCCCTTTATTTTATCGCAATTTTTATAAACAATGTTCAAATGAAATAGTTAGTTGCATTCCTTTTCCCTGAAACAATTCAATCCTGATACTTGCGCTAGGGCCTAAACAGATGGATGAAAGCTTGTATTTTTTTTATAATGTCTCCTTTTTAGGACTGTAGGTACAGTTACACCGAAAAAAAAAACAATATCAATTTAACATTTTTTTAATATCAGCCAAAAATGCTCTATAAAATGTGTTTTATGATATTTAAAATGTTAAAACAACATTTTTATTATCAGGATGATATTTAAATGTCACATTTTGGAAATTTTTTTTGATATTTTACTATCATTTTTTCATATCAATTTCTCATTCCAAATTATTGAAAAATATTAAATAAAAAATTCTTAATGTGTACTAATTTAAAGGCGCTTTGTGTTTTTTCAAAACAAAATGTATGATTTACTGAGAAAATTTGATCGGCACTAAAATTATACTTCACAAAGTTTGGGAGAAAATAACAAAACAATTATATCACCTATAATAGAAAAAATTATATCACCATTATTTTGTAAAGAATATTCCCTTTCAGTAATGTTTTGAAAAAAGAAAGAAAATTCTTAAAATAATAAAAATAATAAAAATGAAAAAGAAAGAAATAGGTTTCATTATAATAAATTAAAACGTAAAATCTAGTCAACATTGATATTTTAATTGTCAAAGTGAAATTTTCACTATCCACTTAAACTTAAAAAAATGTCAAAATGATATTTTAATTGTCAAAGTGAAATTTTCACTATCCCACCTGAAATTAAAAAATGTCAAAATGATATGATAAAATATCAAAATTGATATTTTAATTGTTGGACGACTTTTGTCACTGAAAAATGTTAATTTGATAGCTGTTATTATCAAATTTTTTTTTCGGTGTACGAGTTGTTGCAATTTTTTTTTTTTGAAAACTGATCTAATTAGTGGTTGTTTGTTGAAAAGCCAAAAAAGAAACGGTCAAAGAATGGAACCTTGTGGAACACCAATCAAAACATTCAAAAACGTTATTGAACAACTTTTATGACAAGAGATTGTTGTCTTTCACTAAGATGTGAGCAAATCAAATTCAAAGACCTGGAACTAAATTTGTAGTTACTTCCTAATTTCTAGTAATTTTTTGAATGATTTAAAGTGTTAAAAGTCTAAGAAAAATCTATAAAAGAGTTAAATGTGTTAAAAAAGTAATCGATATCTATGACAATTCTTATTTCATAGGTAGCTTAAAGTAAGGCCGATTTGCCATTACGTTGAAGCGGAAAATCAGATTGACAAGTACCTATTTACATATTTCATAAATTTTAGAAAGAATTTTAAGTCAAATTGTAAATAGCACTTTTTACATGCGATATAGGTACTATAAAATCAAGTTATGCATTCGTACAGAAAAAAAAAGTTGAGACAACATTTTTCCATGCCAAAAAAGTGGGTCCCGGAAGTCCGTATATCTGTCTGTCAGTCTGTCTGTCTGTCTGTCTGTCTGTCTGTCTGTCTGTCTGTATAAGGAGTTACAGCCTAAACGGATGGACCGATTAATGCCAAACTTGGTATGTAGCGTTATTTGGCGACTTTCCAGAGGGGTTTTTGGAATTAATTTTTTTGGACCAAAAATAACGGTACTTGTCATATACCGATTTTAGTAAAATTGAAATATCTCAAAAACGGCTCCAACGATGTTGTTTAAAAAATTCAAATGTAAGTTTTAAGCTAAGGTCTGTCTTCTAATGAAAAAAAATTTGTTTGAAAATCATTATTAACGGTACCTGCCGTAGAACCGTTTTTTTTTTCAAATCCGATTATCTCCGAAACTGCTTATTCGATTTCAAGGAACATTTTTGTGAAGAAGCACTTATATAATTTAAATATAAATCAAAAATAAAATTTTCAAAAAAATAATTTTTGGATTTAAAAAAAAATTTGAAAATATTTTTTTGAAAAATCAAATTTTCGAAAACGGGACATTGAATTTTTTGGAAATTTTGTTTTTAGATGTTGCTTAGTGATTTCTACAAAATGGAATACCAATTTTATTTTAAAACTTTTTTTCCAAAAAATTATTTATAAAAAATTAGTTTTTTTTTTAAAAACGGCTCTAACGGTTTGAAATTTTTTTTTTTCTAAAAATGCATCTTAATATATCAATCAAAACTGCATACTTCTTTTGGATTTCAGATTTTATTTAAATTTTTTTTTAAACGAATTTTACTTTTTTTTCAAATTTCTATATAAAAAGTCTTAAAAATTAAAGCAACTTTAACTCTAAGAGCAAGTTCGTGCGACCCAGTCGTGCATTTTATTTCATTATGGAGCCATTTGAATTCGATTTGATGGTGATTCTATGCATTTTTTGTAGATATTAAGCCTTAAGTAGTTTTTCGTTAAAAATCAATATTCTTATAACAAAACTCTTATTTCTATTCGAGTTGGAAATTGAAATACCTTTCATCAATACACTAATATCCCTTCCAATACACAATCAAGTCACTCTGTCCAATTAAATTTTTTGTGTTTTGTTCTTAATCCCAACTCAGGGTCATAAATCAATAATTCCCCAATCACCGATTGTATTGAATGTCATAAACCATCAATAACTGATTATTTCAAAAAATATCATCAAAGAGAAAAAAAAAACAAAATTTTGATTTAATCGCCTCTCAAGATGCACTATCGTGAGTCTTTGGTTTGGTTTCCTTTTTCCATCTTCCACCAGAGAAGAGACCTGCCACATTCTTATCTCGTCTTGCTTGTTTGGATACCCAATATTGGCTTAATTCCCACGACATACTGACATGAGTCCTTTTTATATTTTCACTCTTCTGCGTACTATACTGTGTGACATCGAGAGCCAAGCCATCACCATATAGAAACCAAAAATGTCATAAGCCCTATATAAGACTTGCGATAGGCTAAGATGAAGTTAAGAAGATTTTCTGTTTCCAAGTCTGCCAGAGAGACTCACATTCAGTCACTCTATTGCTAAAGTAAAGGAAGAAGTAAACCACACGGCCAAACTGTCTGGACACAACTCACGCAATCTGTTATATGCATTGCACCAAATCAGTTCAAAAATATCCCAATGGAACAAAAGAGCCACCACCACATCAAGTCACATACAAATCAGAAAACAAAAAATAACAAAAAAAAAAACCCGAACCTGATCCGTTTCAAGTCTTAAGTCAAGACACGACGGACGAACTATGTGTGGTGGTGCTCTGCAGTAGTGCAATGATGCCCTGAGGTAGGTCGTCAATTTAATCCTGCACCGGCAAATAATGTCGCTTTTTTCTCAAAATAATCTCATTCAAGTCGCTACAGATTGATTTTTCCTGTCTTGGAAATTCCTTCTACGACTTCTTATGGAGAGCTATCCCTTTGGTTTTGGGTTTTGGCTTAAGTGTGCAACAACAAGTGTGTGTGTGCTCCAGTTAAGTCTCCGTGCAAGATTCTTCGAATCAACTGATGTGATGTTCTTCTCTTGTCCTTTCTTTTGTGTCATTTCTATGAGTTTGGAACATTAAGTAAAGTGTCATGGTTGCCAGAGTTCATAATATAAACTGGGAAATCCTATTTATATCAATTTCAAGAAGCAAGTTTGTTGGGAGTGATTCGTAACATCCTGCAATTATCCTCAATGATCCAAAATGATCCACAATGACCCACAAAGAATCGAAAAGATCCACAATGATCAAAAATAATCCACAATTATCCAGACTTACCCTCAGTGGTAATAACCTGAATTCAATCTATAATCCATTACAATCCACACTGATCCACAATGATTTAAAATGATCCACAACAATTAAAAATGGTCCACAATGATCCACAATGACCCACAATCATCCTCAGTGATGATAACCTAAAGTGGTCTGTAGTGATCTGCTGTTATCCACTACGATCCACAATGACCTGTAATTATTCTCAATGATGTAGAAAGGTCCACTAGGTTCCACAATAATCCAAAATTCCCTCAGTGATATAAACCAGAAATAATTTCTTATGATACACTACGATCCGCATTGATCCACAATGGTCCACATGATCTACAGTAATGCGCAATGATCCAAAATTACTCTCAGTGATAATGACCATTAAGTGGTCTCTTATGATCTGCTATGATCCACTACTATCCACAATGATCCACAACGTTAAAAATTAAATAAAAATTTTTTTACTGAAATGGTCCATTTTGATCCACAATTCCTAACAATTATCCTCAAATATAATAACCAGAAGTGATCGGTTATGATCTGCTATGACCCACTGCGATTCACAATGTTCCACAATGATCCACAATGATCCACAATGACCTGTCGTTATTCTCAATGATTTAGAACCTTCCTCTAGCATCAATAATACATAGGCCACAAATATCCTCAAACATATTGACCAAAAATAGTTTTCTATGATCCACTACGATTCCAAATGGTCCACAATGATCCACAATCTTGCACAATGATCCATTAAGACCCAATTATTCTCAAGGATGATAAACTGAAGTGATCTGCTATGATCCACTAAGATCCACTATGATCCACAATATTGAAAAAATTGTATAAAAAAATGGAACTTGGCAACCATGCTCTAGTATAATGATGGCA
Source organism: Episyrphus balteatus (assembly GCF_945859705.1). Taxonomy (NCBI): domain Eukaryota; kingdom Metazoa; phylum Arthropoda; class Insecta; order Diptera; family Syrphidae; genus Episyrphus; species Episyrphus balteatus. The sequence goes on along the minus strand of NC_079134.1, from coordinate 29,035,863 downwards.
ATATCTCTATGTGCTCATACTCCTGCTACTTACTATATGGATCGCATTATATGTATGTGAAGTGGACCTGTCAAATTAAATGATCCCAAACTGTCTTTAGCTGACATATTTGTTCTTTGGGTTCTTATAAATTTCAATCCAAATTAAGTTGACATTTCTCCTGGCATAGTTTATAGGTGAATTAAGCTGTACACGACTCTCGTATATTCATGAACTCAATCTCGAAGGGTATTAGTAGAAGACAGACTTCTACTACAACTGCTCCCCCATATATTCAATTTCAATTCCATTTCATTCGATCCAATTGAATCCGGCGCATTTCATTGCGAACAACAACAACAACAAGTCTTGCTGATGATTCGGAGAAATATGGATAAAGGATAAGAACGTCAATTATTTTATAGAGCTGCAGCATATAAAACCTTTTATCAATCTTTTGGATTAGGGTTGTCTGAGTCTGGTGGAATGGGAGAATATTTCAGTGCGGATTCAGGTAGGTTGTGTATAGGAAGGTACTCCCCATATCCATTGTCGCATTGATTCATTCAAACTGATGCAGTTATTGTTATATTGGCTGATGTGACATCATTTGTTGTTTGAAGGGAGATCTGTTTGTCGTCCTTCGGATTCTTTGGATGGATTGGATCTTTTTTAAGCATTGGTCATTTGTGCTGGAAAGAGTAATGATGAAGTACACAGGAAATCGACAAGTCAGTCAGTTAGTTTGATGTGGTTGTTATAGTCTATAGCTGATTGGTTACTGTTTTGTGAATGGTCAAGGTAGAGTAGCGGTCGGCGATCAGTGGCGCTTAAGGATCAGGCCAATAAGTTTATTCATATTTGAATTTGCAAGGTATGCTGGTAAGGAAAAAACACTGAGAGAAATATCTTCTTAAATGAAGGCAATTTCTCCCAAAAAGCCATTATTTTAAGTCTTCGAATTTGAAGAATTTTTATTTTCTTAGGTTGCATCTAAAAAGTCACATTTTTGAATTTTCGAAGTTCGAAAAAGAAGGCGTCTTTATCAATGAAGTGACTATTTTGAGCCTTTGTTGTTCTTATACAACATGAACAATTTCAATGTTCTTTAGACGCATCTTAAATAAAAGAATTCTTTGACTTTTCAAAGATCACATACAACATAAAGAATTTTTATTTTTTTACGCCGCATCTTAAATGAAGGCCTTTTCTTCGAAAAAAATCACATTTTTGACTTTTCGAAGATTTCATACAATATGAAGAATTTTGATGTTTTTACGTCGCTTCTTAAATGAAGGCCTTTTCTTCCAAGAAGGCCTGCTCACCCATGAAGTCAATATTTTAAGTCTTCGAAGTTCTCATACAATATGGAAAAATTTCATTTTCTCTTTCCTCTTCATCTATGAAGCCACTATTTGAGCTGAATTTCTAATACAACATGAAGAATTTTTATTTTCTTAAGTCGCATCTTAAATGAAAGCCTTTTTATCCGTAAAGTCACTATTTTGAGTTTTCGAAGTTCTCATACAACATGAAGAATTTTTATTTTCTTAAGTCGCATCTTAAATGAAAGCCTTTTTCTCCGTAAAGTCACTATTTTGAATTTTCGAAGTTCTCATACAACATGAAGAATTTTTATTTATTTTGTTAAGTCGCATCTTAAATGAAAGCCTTTTTATCCGTAAAGCCACTATTTTGAATTTTCGAAGTTCTCATACAAAATAAAGAATTGTAAGTTTCTGAAGTCGCATCTTAAATGAAAGCCTTTTTATCCGTAAAGCCACTATTTTGAATTTTCGAAGTTCTCATACAACATGAAGAATTTTTATTTTCTTAAGTCGCATTTTAAATGAAAGCCTGTTTATCCGTAAAGTCACTATTTGAGTCTTCGAAGTTCTCATACAACATGAAGAATTTTAATTTTCTTAAGTCGCATCTTAAATGAAAGCCTTTTTCTCCGTAAAGTCACTATTTTCAGTTTTCGAACTTCTCATACAACATGAAGAATTTTTATTTTCTCAAGTCGCATTTTAAATGAAAGCCTTTTAAACCAATGAAGTCACTTTTTTGACTCTTTGAAGTTCGCATACAACATGAAGAATTCTTCGGGCGTTTTCTTTCAGTGTATGACTTTGTTTGAGGAACTGATCATGCAAAAGCAAATTCAAATTTACGCAAATCGATTGCATTGTGGTTGGTAAATTGGACAATTTGATTTGTAAGTTGTTAAATTGGATAAACTCGTTGACTAAAGAGATTTTTTTGTTAAAATCAGTTTCTAGGTAATTAAGTTGATTTGAAAAGTATTACCTCTGGACTAAAAATATAGCACAATATGGAGTTATATTAAAAAAAAAGTTGAAAGAAAAATATCAAGAGCACATTGATCTCAAAAAACAAAAAAAAAATATCCATCTTCAATAAGTAGAAGTAACAACCACATCATGACACTGAAACCTCTGCTATAAAATTTATGATAAAAGAAGAAGGACTTCGGTGCGATAAGATCCCCAGAGAATATTACAAATAATTCACATCAGAAAGAGAGTGTCCAGTACAAAAACCAGAAAAACCCCAACACCAGAAAAAAAAAGTATCAATATATCGATTATCCGCACTGCATCCGAAATAAGCTGCTGTTGCTGGAGTTGGCAGATCCAATCACCGTCTAAATGAATTGCAACGCGAGACCAATTAAATAAAATTCTCAAGCCATTTCTTGTCGAGGTATAATATTCTTCCATCGTCCAGCAAAACAATATTGGTCGAGAGACTAAAACATTTTTATCTCACAGAAGCACCTTCGTTCTTCTGAGAAGAAGCGAGAATCCAGCTTGCGCAGTAGCTGCAACGGAAGCCGCTTTTGAAGTGCTCCCCAACAACACCACTGCCACCTATTGTTGGTATCCATCGATAACCGTTTATCAGTGAATCGGATCTGTTTGATGGCCAAGATGCCCACAGCGAGTGTGCGGCTATATGCGGTATGGCCAGAAGGCCAAACCCATCGCAGCACAGTTCCTCTCTCTCCCATCAATGTGCTATGTCCATTGCAAAATTTTAATTTCAAAACAGAAGAAACCCTGTTTCTTCCAGCTTCAGAGAGATCATCATCAACATCATCCCTTTGCGACGAGCCTGGGGGAAATACTTCAAATTTATTGATGGATGCGATATGGTTCTATAAAACTTAAAATCAGAAGCTGATTAGGGCCAAAAGGTGTGTGCACAGGCACATAATACACAACAAGAGTTCCCTTTAGACCTCAGAAGAACTCTAACAGAATTGATAAAAGGGACATCAGAGAGAGAGAGGAAATCTCTGACAGAAATCAGAGAAAAAAGCGTCGCGGTGCCAAGGATCCGATTCAAAGAGATCAACTTGCAAGATTTCTGGTTTTTTTTTTGTGTTCATCTGACAGTGATAATCCTCGAGATATGCGCATTTTGGTTGTTGGAATGATGAGATATATCAAATGATATGATGGATGTTTTTAAAAATTCTTTAACTTTATTTTTTTGTTGTTGTTGGTTGATATGTGATTGGGTTTGGTTAGGTATAGGTAAGGATTTTTTCAGGTTTTTTTTTTTTTTTTTGTTCATTTTTAAAACTTTGTTGTGTGATTTCAATTTTTAATTAAGTGATCGGTTTTTTGGGTATTGTAGATTAAGTAAAAAGAATTTTCGATACAAGATTTAAAATATTACAAAAATGCCTTTGTTCAAAAGGCTGTGTCCTCGATACAAAGTAATTTAACAAAAAAAAAAAAAATCACAAAAATTTACTGCATTTGTTATATAACTTTTCTTTAACGAAGAAAATTAATTCAATTCGAAAGAAGATTTTTAAAATTTTCTATAAATTTGCTCTTTAGAGTTATCCTTCAACAAGGTTTACTGAGAAGTCTTTTTTTTTCAAATACAACTCCAATAATAACAGCAACATTTTTCCTAGTTGGATGCAAAAATTATTAAAAATATAATATTTGAAAAATTTAACTAAAATATTTTTAGTTTTACCGAAAAAAAAACAAGATCGAGTTTTCTGTTCAGCTCTTTTGTTTTGTATTTTAATCGAACTCAATCGCATGCGTGTTCCTATCCATATATTTATCACAGCTGCACTCATTGCGAGAATTGAATAATGGACATTATAATAATGGATATTAAGAGAATATTAAGTGGCTTTTTGTTATGTTACGACTAATACCATTATTTGCAATTGAAATTTTGTTTTTTTTTTTTCAGATATTTTGGGATCAAAGTCCCAAAACAAGTTTTGGTCAACAGATATGAAATTACATTAAACAGGCCTATGAATTCAGTTAAAAAAATTACAAATTTATTTCTTTAAGATTTTCGAATATTATCAAGGGGTACCCCTTGTCTAAATAAAGAATAAAAAAAAAATTCTCCAAATCTAACGATTGAGACATCAAAAGAAAGGACTCTTTAGACTCTATTCATAATTGAAAACCAAAAGCTTGAAGCAGTTCGGGTTAGTATATTACATAGGCTCAGCTGCTCGGTCTTCGGGGCAAGACTAAATTTGGGCCCCTTTTTTTTAAGAAATTGTAAGTTTTTTATTTTTTACTTTTGTGTATATTATTGAAATTTTGTGTATCTTCTTTCTTAGACATTTTTTCACCTGATTGTAACTTTGGTCCACATTTGTACAAAAAATTTTAAAAACAAACTTTTTTTCAAAATTTCTCATTTGGCTTTAGAAAATCGAAATTGCACTTTTTGAATTTAAAATTTGAATTAAAAATTATGAATCTGCATTTAACAATCTAGAGTTGAACGTTAAATAGCTTGTTGGAAATAACCAAAATGTGGTGAACCTTGAAAATGAACTTATTTCGCAACTCACCCTTTTCATTTTCTTGGGTCCTTGAAAAAGAAAGGTGACATAAGACGACCGTTATGTCAAAGATCATAAAATCAGTCCAGTCGTTCTTAGGTGAAACGATTTTTAATCGTCCAAGCTACTTACCGTTTTCAAACGATTGATGGTTCAAGAGAATTAGTGGGGTGTTTTTGGTGCAAAGTGATTTATAAACCTTTTAGTTGCTATAAGAAACGATTTTCAAATTAAAAATGAAACAAAAAAAATAAGATTTTATTAACGTGAATAGACTCATGCCATTTCCTTTTTCAATTTGTAAACTTCAAAAATCCCTTAAAATTACTTGTATTACCTCAAATCGTTAAGTTTTAACAAAATTGAGCTATATTCGATAACTTGCGGACAATAAAATTGCTTTGTATTAATATCAGAGATCAGAAATAAATCTCAACCTTTTGAAAGGTTCCTTAATAACTCTTATTTGTCACCATTTTCAATAAACATCAAAAAATAACCTTTATTTTTAAAAATGAAAAATTTCGGTCAAGATCTGAGAGAAACCTTTATTTTGTATTTTTTACTTGCGATATAGGTACTATAGGGCAAGTTTAGGATTCGTAAAAAAAATCGAACTCGAGATAACAATTTTACATGACATTACGATGATGGAGAATGCCAAAAAAGTGGGTCCGGCAATTCTGTCTGTCTGTCTGTCTGTCTGTCTGTCTGTCTGTCTGTCTGTCTGTCTGTCTGTCTGTCTGTCTGTCTGTCTGTCTGTCTGTCTGTCTGTCTGTCTGTCTGTCTGTCTGTCTGTCTGTCTGTCTGTCTGTCTGTCTGTCTGTCTGTCTGTCTGTCTGTCTGTCTGTCTGTCTGTCTGTCTGTCTGTCTGTCTGTCTGTCTGTCTGTCTGTCTGTCTGTCTGTCTGTCTGTCTGTCTGTCTGTCTGTCTGTCTGTCTGTCTGTCTGTCTGTCTGTCTGTCTGTCTGTCTGTCTGTCTGTCTGTCTGTCTGTCTCTATCTGGAGCTGCAGCCTAAAAGAGTGAAGTGATTTTCTTCACACTTGGTAGTTAGCAGTTTTTGGTGATTCCCTAGAGGGGAAATTGAAATTTTTTTTTATGACCAAAACTAACGGTACCTGCCATATAACGGAAATAGAAAAGTTAATTTTTTTCAAAAACGGCTCTAAAGATTTTGATTAAAATTTTTGTGTGTAGTACTACACATAAGAGCCAACTTGTGAAATAAAAAAAATATTTTTTGTACCGTTATTAACGGTACCTGTCATAGAACGGTTTTTTTCGTTTCTGAATATCTCGTACAACATTAACCCGATTTGAATGAAAATTTTTATACAAAAGTGTGTAAGTAAAGATAATATTAAAATTTTAGAAAATTTTCAAAAAACGCATTTTTGGGTTTTTTAAAAATATTTCAAAATTTTTTTTTGAAAAATCAATTTTTTGAAAACGGATCAATGAAAAATTTTGAAATTTAGTTTTTATACGTAAATAAATTATTTCTTCAAAATGGCATATCAACTTTTTTTTTTTTAAATGTTAAAAAATTTTTATATATAAAAAATTATTTTTTTAAAAAACGGCTCCTACAATTTTCGAAAATTTTTTTCGAAAAATACCTTTTTACACAAGAAATAAAATGGCATATTTTTTTTTTTTTTTAAGATAATTTAAAACGGAGTTTAATTAATTATAAGAACAGATTTTATTTTTTTATACTACTTATGAAATTTCTTCAAAATATCAAATTTTAAATTTCTTGAATAAAAAGCTTTAACATTATAGTTACTTTAAGCATAAGAGCAAGTACGTGCGACCCCAGTCGTGCAATTTATTTATATTTCCATCTACAAATTTATCAATTCCTAAATACATGAGAGTAGTGCCATATGAAAGCTTATATTCTCAACTACCCGATAGTGGTAGATTTAAAAAAAAATCATCTTCCATGTTAAACCGCCACATCATGCATATTTTTTCAGAATCGGGCTTAACTTTTTTTTTTACCTTAAAGTTCTCCCGGTTTGTAAGTTAGAGTCCCCGCTACCTTTCGGCATCAACAATTTTGTTTTCATATTCAAATATTCGAAATTGCATTGGTTGTGCTTGTCGTCCCAGCAGCGACTCAAATCACAGTGGAAAACACATTTTCGTCTTTAGATTTTACTTTAAACGAATAGAGATATAATCTTGGGTCTAAGGAACTTTGAGAGTCTATTTAGTTCATACATTATTTAATACATAAAATTAGAAAAAAACATTCTTTTCATATTTATTTTTGCAATATAAAGACATTCTTGACATATTCGACATTTTCCTTTGAATTGAGCATTTTTGATTTATTTTCAGCGAAAACGGTTAAAAGTTGACCTTTTCCATTTATTTTTTTGTAAAAATCTCAACCATTGAGAGATATTTAAAAAAAAAATAAAAAATAAATCTCAACCGATAACCTTTATTTTTGATTTTTAAAAATAAATCTCAAACCTTAACCGAAACTATTTAAAGTAATGTGGTAACTCTCAGAGATAAACCGATTGAAAATAAAGGTTGACTGTTATTTCTGGTCTCTGATTAGTATATATAACTAATCGAGTTTTCTGCTCAGCTCTTTTGTTTTCATTTTTCCAATGGCACTCTTTTTTTTCAAGAGGAAGTTATTCATCATTTTGCTGCAAGTGATGCAATATTTTTGATATTGATTACTATACTTGAACTAATGCCAATTTTTGAGACTTTTCTCAAGATTACTCAGCCTTATGAATAGCAAGAAGTTTCTTATTTCACTGAAATAAATTACGATGCGCCAATATACAAGTTAAGGTACATTTTATTTTGACGCAAAACTCAATCATTAGTTATCAAATGAACTTCCCTGGTCATTCGTCAAAGGCACTGACTCCGCAGTCAAACCTAATCCGTTACAATTTTCGTGTCATTATAAGTACACTACTCCAAGTGCAGCCATAAGAAGCACAATGATCCGATTTACTCCAAATATCCCAACAACATCCATCAAGTCAAAATACACTAAAAAAGTATTTATAAACCTCAACTCCTCCATACAGCCTTTTCCTCGTTTCGAATTGAAAATTGTGAAAACCATAAGCTTGCATCAGCAAGTTACCACAAGAATAACCATCATGATGCCGCCGCGGCGCAATAACACATTCACTTCACGCGGACACCAAAGTAAGTACGTTTCACGCGCGCATTTGCTCTCTGGCACACACAACATCGCACCACATTACCACTATCTGCCAGGTATTCGGAAGATCTATTAGGAAGAGTGCCATTGACAGGTTCCAGCTTTGCCAGCAGAGCAGTCGGTGTCGGCTATATGGACGGTAGATGGACATACAAGAAGAAGAAAACTGCTCTCGATCGATATATTTATTCACACTTAGCCGCACCATAAATAAAGTAAATTGTCCCAATGGACAAGGCGACTCTGCGACTTGGCACTTCCATGAGTCCATATGAGCACACAACACAACACAACATGAATACGACGGTCGTCTTATGGTCTTGAATCTTGTGCGAACTATATACACCGTCCGCACCACTAATCCGCAAGTCTTCTGTCCCCTCTTCCGTTTCTGTTTTCTAGTGTGGAACAGGTTAACGTATGATCTTAGGCTATGGAACTCAATGGCAAAACATGCTCAGCTGTCGTGCTCATGTCATCCGGATTAGAGGCTTAGTGACAAGTGTCTGGGTGTATAACATTAGGGTATCGTGTTTTCCAGTACTCCCTCTGTGCCACCCTCCTCCATAAGTCTTTTGCTCCAACTGGCAGAGAGAACAACAACAACAAAAACTACGAAAAAAAAAAAGTGTGAATCGAGTGGTCTTCACAGCTTCGGAAGAACACACATTAATCCATCCATTGATGGAGGCCTAGGAAATAAATTAGAAAATTGTATCTTGTTGGTGGACTCAAGTATTGCTCCATCATTCAGGTGTCTTTCGGGTTTTCAGGGTCTCTTGAACCTCATCCGTATTTCCTCTCTTCTCTATGCCTTAATTGATTGACAGAGTGGAAGAGGGATGAGAAGAGAGCAAACGGGGAGAGCATTAAAGTCGATTTGTTTATATAATAATGTGGTGATCGGTGACAGTGTTGCCGTCTAACAAATATTTTGTTTTGTGGACTCTGGGTTGGCCACTTTTTTTAATCAAATTCCACTAGCTTTATGTCGGCCTTGAGTTCGTATCAACACATTATCACTTTTATTCTAACAATCTAATTGATTTTTTGCAACTACGGTAAAGTGGCAACACCAATTTTAGTCATCAGTTATATCCAAGTGGTGAAAATGGTAAACAATTCACGTCTATTATAAAAGTAACAATTCGCAAAATGACAATAAAATTTATATTCTCAAGGCTTTACTGGCGACTTGCGAATGAACGCTACTGGTTCTTCTCTTGCATTACCATTGCGCCGCCGCACCGCGTCGCTGCCACCACTATCATCTCCGAACTCTTGTTTAGTTGGTGCGCTGTGCGCGCGGTTAACCTCAAAGGACAAAGGACCATTGTTTCGATTCGGTAGCTATCCGGTGGCGGTAGCTTTGATCTTTTCGACTCTTTTGCGAAAAAACGAATACGGTGTAGCAGAAAAGGTTTCTTTTATCCCACAGGGTTCCCCTGGCGGCGTTCCCCAGTGAATTACCAGTGCCAGTAAAAGAGAGAGAGAGAGAAAATCACTTAGCAAAGCGCAAAGCTCGTGCTTCATTCCTTTCATGGGGGATACTTATGGCGGACGACAACAACAAAAGCAAGACTATGGCAAGCGACCTTCTACTATGCTAGAAGTTTCTTGACGAAGAAGAGAGAGGTTGTTACTTTTCCCATCCCCGCTAAAGTGTATATGCAAAAAAGGAGCTCCAAATGGAACAGAGAGTCTATAGGAAATTATATGTCCATTGGAAAATGATGACATCTACCAGTGCTACTGTTTTCAGCGAGCAGCGATTATTGGAAGTTTTTTTTTTTGTTTTTTGGTTTCTTTATGTTTTTTGTTTTGAGAGCGGCATTTTGATGTTGGAGCCTTGGAGCGTAACTTTATGGAAATTTACCTAAAATGGTGATCATTTATTTTGGTTCTTAGGGATGTGTTTTGGGATTGGATTTAAGTTCTTTTTTTTTTGTTGTTGTTTTGTTATTATTTGAGAAGGAAAAACCGCGGTTAAAGATCTAAAGTCTCATATATATTTCAAAATGTCTATTTTTGAACATGGTCTCTCTCTCTTTCTGTTGAGAGTTTATTTTTTTTTGACTGGAGAATGAGAAAGATGACATTTGAATGAGATTTGTGTGAGGATGAGCATCAGAGAGTGCAGAATAAACATGAATTTTGCTTTCGGTTTTCATTTGATTTTTGTTTAGCTTTGGGACTTTTTGACTTAAAGAAGAATTTAATTTTTTAATAATAATTAAGTGTTATGTTACAAAAAAATCGGCTCCTAGATTGTGAAATTGTTAAAAATAAAAAAAAAAAATAAAAAATGGTAAATGCATTACAAAAAATTGTTTTTGATACAAGCAATGAATCAACGCTTTACAGGTTATAATATATTACATATATAATGGTCCTATTGGTTTAATGATTTCTGAGATATTGTTTCAAATATTCTCAAAATCCAAAACTTTTTGTTCGATTTAAATTGATTTAGTCGAGTTGTGACGGATTTTGAACTACTCAAGATGAGTAAATTTAAATATTTATATATTTCTTTGTTAATGACGTTTTTTTAAATATTGAAATCGAAAACCCAATCAATTAAAGATAATTACCAATAAACTCGATGTCTGTAAAAAGTTGTTCAGAATTTCATAGCTTCAAATTCATAAAGGAACACAAAGAAAAAAATGAAAAGAAGTTTTGAAAGAAATGTACAAAATTTAAAACTTTTTAAACTGTTTTGATTTTCAAACACAGTATGCCATTTAATTTTCTGTGTATTAGTGGAGTAACTAAAGCTCAAAAATTGGCAATATTAGAGAACCCGGCAGAACAGCTTAGATTTTGATGATTTTTTTTTTTTTCAAACGTCGGTAATTAAAAATACTTAAAAGTCTATAGATTAAAAATTGCCGGTGTTGCCGTTTTGATTTTTTAAATTTAATTGAAGATTTTTATGAACAAAAAAATTTTTTCCTAAATTTCATAAATAAATTGTTGCCAAAGGTATAAAAAAAAAATACTTGAACACAACGGCAACACTTACAATATTTAAATAAACATTTTTAAAAAGCTATGGTAACTGAACTCAGATTTTTGAAAAAAAAAAATTATTGAAAAAATTTTAACATGTGGTTTTTAAAACTTTTTCGTAATATAAAATGCATTTATTTTCAATTTTTTCTGGCCACATTTATTATGATTTGAAATTATAAAAGGAAATGTCAATATGTATTACGGTTTATGAACCAAATTCAAAAGTATTTCATTTTCAAAGAACTTTTTTTAATAGAAGTTTTGAAAAAAAATTTAACTTATTTTTTTTTAAGTTCAAATGTGTCTCTAGGGGAGCAGTAAAGCTGCAATATGCCGTCGACACAGTCAGAGATTGGACCGAAAAATGGCGTATCAAACTCAATGAAACAAAATCTTCACATATAAACTTTACAAATAAAAAGATAAATAATATTCCAATATTCATTAATAATCAAGCTGTACCTTACGCCAATACGGCCAAATACCTTGGAATGACTTTGGATGGAAAGCTAAAGTGGAAAGAGCACATCAAAAAGAAAAGAGAAGAACTAAACTTGAAATATAGAAAAATGTACTGGTTACTTGGTAACAACTCTGATTTATCAACCCAAAACAAAATAATGCTGTATAATCAAGTACTAAAGCCTGTTTGGACCTATGGTATCCAATTATGGGGCTGTACAAAGAAAACAAATACCGAAATCATCCAAAAATTCCAAAACAAAGTCCTTCGTGGAATAGTTAATGCACCTTGGTACATAAGAAATAGCGATCTACATCGTGACTTACAAATAGAAACGGTTACAGAAGTTGTTAAAAAAAACGCTGTATCCCATAATCAGAGACTGCAATGTCATACCAATTCTGAAATGGTGTCCGTCTTGAATACCAGAAACCATGTTCGGAGATTAAGAAGAACCAAGCCTCATGAGCTTATGGTCTAAAAAAACATGGGAAAGTATTAAAAGTTTAAACTTCCCCCAAAGTGATTTTACAAAGTTAAGAAAGAAAAATCTGATGTCGATCTCTCAAGATTGGTCCTGATAAAGAGGTGGTTTTAGTGGTTAAGAGTCCCACACTACTAACTTGGTGTCGAATACTGCCAAGTGTCTTTTGAAGATTTCCTCCCGTCAAAAAAAAAAAAAAAAAATATTTAAAAACAAAATTATTTTTACTTCATTTAATAACCCTTACTGTTGAAAGTTAAATAGCAAAAATTTAAAGTTCTTATTTACCAAAGTCTTTGAGAAAATTAATTATGTATTTCAATGCAAAAATTCAATTTTTATCAAAAAAACCCATTGAAATTGAATTAATTTTTATTTATTTTTTTTTTTTTCAAAGTGTGATATATATTAACTTTTCTGCTTTGGAATTCAGCTGATAATATTTATGGCCAAACATTTATTTTAAATAAATTCATATTTTTTTTAGAAAAAGTTTGGAAAAAAGTCATTTAAAATTTTTTTATAACATTTTTTTTTTTTAATTCTAAGTTTGAGGACCATTTTTTCAAAAACTCTTAATTAAATTTAGTGGATTTAAATTTAAGAGATAAGAATGAGCTTCTGGCTTTTTAAAAATGTATTTTAAAATATTGTAGGTGTTGCCGTTGTTTTCAAAATATTTTTTTTGTGTTTGAAGTCAGATTGTGAGAAAATTGCATTTATCGCTTAAACGATGGAAGATTGTCCCTTACTTCCTTATATTTTTTTTTCCTTAAATTACCCAGAGAATCTTTTTCTATCATTTGTTTTATGAAATTTTAGCAAAAAAAATGGTTTTGTTCAAAAAAAATTTAATTTAAATTTAAAAAACATCGGCAATTTTTAATCTATAGACTTTAAAGTATTTTAAATTACCTACATACGTTTGAAAAAAAAAAGTCGTTAAAATCAGAGCTGTTCGGCCGGGTTCCGTAATAATTTGCTTTAGTTACTCTACTATATCTATAACAAAAATTTTTAAGAAATTTTATTTTGAGCAACAATTGGAACAACTGCTAAACACCATTTTTTTAAAAGACGTGTTAAAGAAAAATAGTTCAAAGAGACCAAAATATAGTAGATTTTAAAAGTCCATCCAATTTTTGCAGCATTTAATTTTTGTTACTATCATGTTAAGAAATAAAGTATTTTCTTTTTTTCCATCACATCTATGAACGCTTAAATCATTTAAATAAACTATTTAGTAAAAAACATTTTTTTCTTTGTTTTTAAAATAGTTTTTTTTTCTAGAATTTTGTAGGTACACAGAGAAAAATATGACCCGCTAAAAACTAACAGATTGCCTAACATATTGTTTAACCGTCCATACATTTCATAAGGAAATCTTATTAAAATCAACGATTAATAAGGTTTTTTTAAGGAGATTTCTTATTATTTTTATAGAGAAAATCTTATTAAAATTTGACTGAAAAGTTGATTTTTTTTACAACTTACCACTTGAACAAAAATCGCGATCAATATTTTCATGGCAGGTTGGTTCAGGTGGTAAGGTGGGCGACTAATGATTTGAAGTCTCCAGTTCGATTCCCAGCCTGGTCATCGTTTTTTTTATTTTTTTGCAGATTTTAAAACAATAAGGAAAACCCGATTGTTTTAATAAGATTTGCTTCTTGGATGAAAACCATAGAGAAATCTTATTGTTTTTGTTCTATTTTATGTGGTCTATTTTTCTCTGTGTATTGTATTTTTTTTTTAGTTATAAAAGGATACACCTTTATAGAAAATTAAATTTTCTACAAAAAGTTACTTTATACAAATTTTCAAATTCGGCTTGGTTTTCAAGCTAAAGACAAAAACTTTGTCAAAAATATCCATTTTGATTTTTTTTTATATGTTTTTATTCATTGGAATCAAACGTCTGATTCGTTCTATTCAGATTGGTCATTAATTACTGAAGATTAAGTCCGAATACTAAGTACGCTTCGAAAAACAACGACAAAAAAAACTTTGAAAAATCATTTCTCGAAAACGTATCCATTGTATTTCTTAATGTGATTTCCTGAAGTCAAAATACATTGAAAAAATGGTATTGAGAACCCATTTGGGCTATAATTCAGTGTTATTTTAAATAATATAATTTATTTATTTATTTAATTGATCCGTTAAAGATTAACGTTATTATGCTTGAAAATACATAGTTTGCATAATTTTATGAGAAATTATTTTTGACTTTTAGACGATTTGAATTTGTTTTAAATGAACAATGTGTTAAAAAAATGTAGACTCACTAAATGCGATTACTAAGTTTAGTATATTTTTTTTTTATAAATCTCTTTACTTATAAATATGTCGATCTATAAGTGTTCACTATTCTGTTTTAAACCTCATAAAAAATAAATTAACATATTGCTGAAAGACATTTGTCAACTAATACAATGAATTATTACATTTTTAAACAAATTAACCTGCGTCATAGAACCTATTTTTTTTAAATCAAATAAGGATTACATTCTACAATAAATTACACATCGATCAGAAGTCTAGTTGTCTCAGCCCACTTAGTTTCTATCTAATATTAAACAAACAACACAAAACTTTAACACCTATAGAGTAGACTTGACGACTAAGCAAAAAGTGTTTTACCATAAATTAGAAAAAAATTATTAAATATTTACAAATTTCTTCACTCCTCTTCTCAGGCGCTTTAATAATTTTTTTCCCAAGAAGGTATGTGTCTCATATCCACAGACTCACACTCTCTCGATATAGGTAACTTGTGTGACTGAAATATTTGAGTTAATTACTGCCAATGACAATTTTTGATTTATTATCGCGCATAAAGTCAAGACACGAAAAAGGAGTTATTAGCATTGGAAATGACTGGACGTGCGATTGTACTAATGGCACAGGCGGGAAAAAAATACTGCCTTACAAAGTGAGGTGGTACCTGTGTTAACTACCTGCAACCATTGGCGTCAGCCGATTTTTTTTTCATGACATTTTTGATAAAATCAATATCAATTTTTTGAGTGTACCTATATGAAATTCCAATATGGAAGTGCAATTTTTAGTTTCATTATTTCAAATACAAAATTAAGTTCATCATTGTTGGTGACATTTTTTTTTTTTTCAATACTAAGCTGTTGCCCATATAACTTTTAAGTTGTTGTAGTGAAGTGCCCCTTATTTTTAAAATTATTACGGGCGTCACTGCTTTTCTCTGATATATTGATGCATACAAATCCGTCGTCATACTGCCTACATAGTACCTATTCTATACCTGCCTATATGAAAAAGCCTCTTGCGATAACAGTGTGTCACTCTGGTATTCGAGTTGCGATCAGCACCTGGCGCAAACGCCTAGCAAACATTTTTTCTTTCTTCCTTTATAGGCTCTACCGGGACCATGCCACACTATGACTATATAAGTGGAAGGTATCCAAAGCGATAGAAGTTGCGGATAAATGTCTTACAGTAAATATAACCAGATTGATGGAATACCGGATGTTATCAGTGGACCCGTGGAGTTATGGATAAAAATGTCGTCAACAGGAAGTTTCCATGAGATGATGTTTTGTTGGAAAAAGTAAATCAAACAAGTTGTTTTTCTTTGGTTATATAAAATATATAACACCAACTTTAATGTGGGTTTTTTTTAATTTTTTTGACAAGCCTCCTCAATGTCTTACAAAAAAAAAAAAAAAACCTAAAATCTCATTTCGGACAGAAATATTTGATTAACTAAAATGTTGATATATTCTATAAGCGTTTTAGTGGTGTTGATGAAATGATGTTTTGCAATATAATATTTCAGGAATTATTTGTATTTTCCAGTTTTTACCGACCTAAACACAACAGTATACGTTTAACATGTATGTGCATTAGGGTGGGTAAAAAAAAAAAATCAAAATTCGTTTTTTCGATTTTGTACTCCGGAAAATCGATTGCTAGACACCTCTTGAATATACACACCAAATATGAGCTCTTTATAACAATGGGAAGGTCCTCCGCTTCGCAGTTTTCCATTTTTACATCAAGCTTCTACGAAAAAAAAATCATTTTTTTATTAATTGACCAATTTACATTATTCTTGTAGAAAATTGAACGCTCTACAAAAAAGGCCTTATACACTTTTTTCAATTATCTAACCGTTTAGTAGATATTTGAGGTCCAAAAATCAAAAAAATCTCTAAAAATTCATTTTTTGTTCTTAATTTTGTAACAAATTGAAAAATTATAATAATCAAACGCGCATGACATATATTCTTGTAGGAAACAAATTGTTCCACAAAAAAGGTCTTATTAACTTTTTTCATTAATCTAACCATTCTAAAGATATTCGAGGTCAAAGTTAAAAAAAATTATAAAAAAAAATTTTAATTTAAGAAATTTTCCAATTCACTGAAACTTCATTGTTTTCAAAATTAACAAGATGTATTCTTGTAGGGGCTTAAATGTTCTACAAAAATTCCTTGGCATCAAATTGATTGCCTTAACCGTTTAGAAGATATTTTTCAATTCGGTCATATCATATCTGAAAAGTAATATAATTCCTGAATTTCATTAGGGTACCACTAGTACTACTCTAGTATTGCACACTTTTCCAAATATACCCATATTTTCTCTACACCAAAAAAAAAAAACAACCTTTCACATTAAAAAAATTTATAAATTTGTTTTATTCGTAATTCATATGGGAAAGAGAACATATTTAATGAATTTCGTGAGGGTACCTTTTATACCATTGATTTTGTGGGACTTATCCCTATTTCCAAAAAAAAAAAAAAACACCCTTTGACCTAAAATATTTGCATAGACTGTTTGGATTCTTGGTTTCTATCATAAACGAAAAATTTTGACCAATTTTCATTGGTGTAACAATTTTTTTCCCAGTTTTTGTGGTACTAATTCCGAATTTCGTCATTTCTTAAAATAAAAAAAAACACCCATTCACTCAAGATAATTTTGTACACTTTGAAGATTCTTAATTCTTATACCAACCAAAACTTTTTCACCAAGTTTTAAAAATTAATAAAATGTAGGTAGGGTAAAGTCGGGTGATATGGCACCCTTTCAATATCTCCCACTTAGTGACTTCTTTTCAAAGCAAAAAGAGCAAAAAAGAATTCAGTCTGACGAAAGCTTTCAGTGGATGCATTTGGATCCGCAGTAACCATTCCCACTAAAATTTAAAAAATGGACCAACAAAAAAGTGAGTTCAATTTGAGCGAAAAGTTTTTTTGTGTAAAATTGTTGTACGTGTGGTTCCAATAGTATTTGACGCCGAGGGTTCATTTTAACACAAAAAGAACGGTAACGGTTATATTCTTGTGTTTGCTCATTGCCATAACTAAGCAAACGTGATTATTCGTGTCATTTGAAAAAAACAGAAGTGTAGTCAAATGGGGGATATGGCACCCAAAAACATCGGGATATATGGCACCGGTGCCATTTCCCCCGCATCTATTTTTGAACCTATTAATTTTTCAACTGACAATTGTATTTACAAAAAACTTCAGCAAACCAGGCCAAGTGGACCAAAACCCAGATCACAGCAGCCGTTGGAGCTGCTGAATGTCAAAAAAAGCAGGACTTAAGCATTTTGCGATTCCCTTCACTACATTAAAAAGGCTTCTTAAATGACCAGAACCTAAAAGCTTGCCAAATAGCTTTCAGATTGGCTGAAAAGTGCGGAAATAAGGCAGTAATCATAATGTCTTTTTTGGTCTCATGATTCGTGTACGTCTTTCAACAACACATGCAACAAGTGTCACAAAAAGAAATAGATGAGGTGCCATATCACCCTCCATTTTTTCAATCATGTTTTTTTTAATGTTTTTTATTTTTGCAAAAAATAACAAGTAATTATCTTTGAATTACACTTATGTACCTATTTTGTATTTAAGAAATAGTTTTAAAATAAATCCGCTTTTGTTTGAAATAGATATCTTCTTTATTTCTCAAGTAATAACGAAAAACGAAAATGGGTGCCATATCCCCCGACTTTACCCTACCTAAGTAAGCTGTGATACCTTTTTCACACACAACTTAACCCATCAAAAAAACACCCTTTCACCAAAAAAAAATTTTAAGAACTTTATGAATCCTTTGTCCCTGCTTTATCTAAAACCTTCATCCCGAATTTTATCAGTGTAGCATGTTTTTCACATGTTGTTTTTAATCAGCAATAACTTTTCTTAGAGCAATCGTATTGACTTCATTTTTATGTCATTAGATTCACCATCAAAAAATACCCTGAAGACATGTGTGATATGATGATATTCGACAAACAATTTTTTTCAGTATACTTTTGACCTTCACCCCCTCCCTTTTTTCCGTGGTTCTTTTTTGTTCTTGGTTCTTATCCCAAAAGGAAACTTTTTGCCAAGTTTCATGAGTGTAACAATTTTTTTTTCTATTTCTTGATTTTATGTACTATTAGAGGATTTGTCAATTCCTCGCCAGAGTCAGTACCCATAATTTTAGAAAAGAGTTCTTCTTAAGGAAATCAGACATAAAATCAAAAACTATTGAAAATCCTGTTTTGATAATTTTTGATGCATCAATTTCCAGTACCAATTTTGTAAATTTTCAATAACATCTTTTGGAAGTTAAAATTTGTTAAAATGCTGGTTGGACCCAAAGATGTTTAAAGATTCAAAAACCGTTTTTTACTTGCGATATAGGTACTATAGGGCAAGTTTAGGATTCGTAAAAAAAATCAAACTCGAGATAACAATTTTACATGACATTACGATGATGGAGAATGCCAAAAAAGTGGGTCCGGCAATTCTGTCTGTCTGTCTGTCTGTCTGTCTGTCTGTCTGTCTGTCTGTCTGTCTGTCCGTCTGTCTCTATCTGGAGCTGCAGCCTAAACGAGTGAAGTGATTTTCTTCAAACTTGGTAGTTAGCAGTTTTTGGTGATTTCCTAGAGGGGAAATTGAAATTTTTTTTTTATGACCAAAACTAACGGTACCTGCCATATAACGGAAATAGAAAAGTTAATTTTTTTCAAAAACGGCTCTAACGATTTTGATTAAAATTTTTGTGTGTAATACTACACATAAGGGCCAACTTTTTAAATAAAAAAAAATATTTTTTGTACCGTTATTAACGGTACCTGTCATAGAACGGTTTTTTTTCGTTTCTGAATATCTCGTACAAAATTAACCCGATTTAAATGAAAATTTTTATACAAAAGTGTGTTAGTAAAGATAATATTAAAATTTTAGAAAATTTTCAAAAAACGCATTTTTGGTTTTTTAAAAAATATTTCAAAATTTTTTTTTGAAAAATCAATTTTTTGAAAACGGATCAATGAAAAATTTTGAAATTTAGTTTTTATGTGTAAATTAATTATTTCTTCAAAATGGCATACCAACTTTTTTTTTTGAAAAATGTTAAAAAAATTTTATATATAAAAAATTATTTTTTTTAAAAAACGGCTCCTACAATTTTCAAAATTTTTTTTCTAAAAATACCTTTTTATACGAGAAATAAAATGGCATATTTGTTTTTTTTTTTTAAGATATTTTAAAACGGAGTTTTATTAATTATAAAAACAGATTTAATTTTTTTATACTACTTATGAAATTTCTTCAAAATATCGAATTTTAAATTTCTTGAATAAAAAGCTTTAACATTATAGTTACTTTAAGCATAAGAGCAAGTACGTGCGACCCCAGTCGTGCAATTTATTTGTTTTTATTTCGTGAAACTTGATCGCAATGTTCGTATAGGTAGATAACATTTTTCACCAAAAATTCCATCTAGAATCATATATGTCCTCTACTTTTCATTAAAAAGAAATATTAGCCCACCTACGAATTCTCATTACAAATTACAACTTAAAATTGTATATTAGCACCCGAATCGATTAGTCTCTTACCACCGCACAATAACATAAATCATTATATGCGTGTCAGATTTTTACACCAAAATAAAAATAATTCGATAACTATTTTTATAATAACTGTTAAATCCGACATAATGATTGCCATTTCGATTTTCAAAACACCGCCAATCTAAATCTGTGATAATTCTTTTCCGTCACTCTGTGTTTATTTGGTAGTGATGGTGGTGGCGTTGGCGGCATACAATGCTTGATTATTGCGGATTAATGTTTCTCACACGCAACCAAAATTATTAAAAAGACACAAAAAAAAATTCCATTCAAATAAAAAAGACAAACCTGCTACCTGATTTTTTGAATCTGTCTGACTTATGTTGTTTCAATGACTTTAATCTCTTCTCACCTATCACAGAGAGAGACTTACAAATACAATTATTGCAAATCCACTTAATGAGGTCATCTTTTATGAATAAGGTTAGATACTCTAAATATGGTGTAGGTTCACTTAAAAAAAAGTTGGTGGAAAAACCATATAATCACCAGTATACAGTGGAGCAGATTTCAACAAATCGGGAACAAAAATTCAAAAATTTCCAATAAGCAACTAAATATCTTGGAAATTGGTAAGAAGGAAGATCTATCGTTAAAGCCGAAATTTCTAGAATAATTTATAAACATACTAACACTCACTCGAAGATCTTTTCAAAATAAGAAAGTAGGCGTGTCTGTGGGCGTGGATTTACATTTTTCTAGATTTTAACAATTTCAGATTTTCAACATGGGTTAAGCCAAAAAATTTTGCTTTTTAAACCAAAATTCTTGATTGTCAAAATTAAGTCAAACTTTTAAGCTATTCTTTCCCACTGTACTTGTCAATTATTTAAAAATTTTGTATCTTTTTTGACTGAAATAAAAAGACCCCATATAACGCGATTATTATGATTATTGTCCGACGAGCAGGTTTTTTTTTTTTTTTTGTCTTCTCTGAGGCTATACCAAAATCGACGACTAAAGACGACGACCACAAAAAAAAAATATCCAAGCCCCTAATAACAATCATAACAAAAAATTCTGCAAAAAAAAGTCAGGACTCTCAGCCGAAACGACTTATCGAAAAAAAAGAGGGCGGGTTGAGGATAGGGCACTTATTATAGGTTTATCTGGTCAAAGTGGAGAGGTCTTTTGTTCTTCATGTTGCCTCTTTGCCTTTGTTCTCACACAAAAAACCTTCAAGAATCACCTTTTTTAAAAAGGAAGAAAAAAAAAAACTATTACATTTTTATAATAAAAGACCGAGTTCCGTCTTTTGGGAGAGCTTCTGGTTCTTTTCGGACTGCGACGACGACGATGTTGGGCTGTCATCTTGCACAAAAGTGAGCAAGGATGTGAATTACACTTTATGCCTGGAGGACTTATCACAAAAGACACACAGAGAAAGAGATGCCATTTTGGTGGTTGCGAGGCACCTTACCATCAAGAAGGTTCAGAGGCGCATATTTATCCCAACCCAAAGAAGATGAAACATTGTAATTACACAGAACACAACACTATGCCATAATGAGAGCAGAATTTAAAGTCCAATTGGTTGCACATACATAAAGGTGAAACCGTGGCACACAGAAGGATCTCTCATGTTGTCCAATTCATGAGTAAAACTAAAAATATATCTCAGGGCGTTCGTGAGCGATTCAAAGTTGAAGTGAAGATGACGCACCTGAGGCGGCCGGCTTAGATGGTATATACCCATCAAAACCACCTGGGAGTGGTGTAGGCTCTCTCTGTCTTTCTATTCAAACGCACTTATAATACCTTTCTACAAAAATAACCGTCAAATTCGATTCTTCCGGAGTTGATAGTTGCAGCTTCCATAAGCTCGACGTAGTAAAAAAAACAGACAGTAGCCAACTGTTCAAGTATCGTTCGGTTTATGTTTTAATTTTTATAACCACTCGGCGAGAACGTGTTATTATGTTGCGACGTGTGTCTGCCAGACGATTCATTTTCTTTTAAGGCTTGATCTTGAAAGTGTAGGGAGTGAAGATCCGAACCGTGTATAGAATGAGAGTAGGTATAGCTGGAAGATGAGTATGGCTTCACTGAATGGGATACGAAACGATGGGATGTGGTCCATGGGGATGGCAGAAAATGTACGAGAGTAATCAACAGATGCGATTAAAATTAGATGATGGAGAGAATATAAAAGATTTTCATTATAATAAAATCCAGGAATTAGAAACAGGAGCGCATTCAATTTGGAAAAAAAATCTTAATTTTTTCCTCCACTTCGATTTTTTGAGAACATAATTTATAAATTATAACATATAGCTTACCTATACATTTTTTTAATACAGAAATTAAAGATTTATTTTTTGTCAGTATGTCTGTCTTTATCTTGTACAATTCGAGATGTCCTTTTTGTTAAATTTACTTCTCAAAATATTGTTTTAACAAATTGCTTCCTCTTTTAGTTTTTTTTTTATAATTTTTTTATGATAAACTAGTCAAGGAGAGCGTAAAAAAAAAATAACGCTCCGAATTAGTAAGGAGAATATTAAAACCACTATTATTTTTGCATTTAACTATTTTCTGAGCTGTTTTCAAGCGAATCCCTATTGTAGAGCAGATACGTAGGAGTATACAGATAAATTCAATTATTAAACAAAAGAGCTGAGCAACGAACTCGATTTTCTTAAATTCGTTTTATTCTTGAAAAACACTCTTAAATACCAACAATCCTCACAGAAGTATTATATACATTAGGGTGGTCATTAAATTGTTATATTTTTCTGAAATTCCATGGAATAAAGATCAATTAGTTTGAAAAAGTGGAAAAAAAAATTTCGCAATTTTTGGCGAATTTTTATTTCAACGGCCTAACGTTGAAATTACCTATAAAAATCAAAGGAAATAAAAATTAAATTACACGTTCAATCGGGGAGAAAAAAGAAGTCAAATAAAAATCTAAACAAATTTAAAAATTGTTTGTCACCATTCCATACCCCGGATAAGATCCACCAAAATATACATAGTACATAAAACGAGTTCCAAATAACTTTAGTCATTCTACACACTAGTCCAAAAAATTAAGGGAATACAAAAAAAAAAATCGTGAATTTTTAGTGATTTTCGATAGGCTGTATCTCAGTTAAAAATGATAGTATCATAACAAAAGAAAAAGCATAGGAAAGCTATATTTACTAGTTTTAGGATTTTATGACTTAATATTTCATTTCTAAGGGTAAAATAGCTAAATCGTTGGAACTGTTCACAAATCAAAATTTTCTAATTTTTTTGGTTTTTACTTTTCTTTTAAGAAAGTCGGAAATTTGATCTGATAAAATTATTATTATTTTTATTTCAAACTTCTATGATTTTTGTACTGCAATATCAGTCATTATACCAAAAACCATACTTTTGACTTTGACTACCAATATCTCGACAACGGATCTTTTTACAGAAAATTCAAGGATACATTTAAAAATTTCATTCAGTTTGTTTTGTAAAAAAAAATGTTTTCTTATTGAAGTTATACTTCTTATGGGAGGGTGAGTATGAAAATTTACTTTTTGACAAGAATGTCAAAGGGATTATGACGCGATCACCCTGGGTAGCAGGACTGTCGTTTCACCTTTAGAGTAGGCAGTACTTTAGTATTTAAAAATGTTCGCCGCAGCACGGCAAACATAAAACACACAACACTATGCAAGTTACATGTTTCATGTGGCAAGTTGCATGTGGCAAGTTGTATGTGGCAAGTTGCGTGTGGCAAGTTGCATGTGGCAAGCTGCATGTGACAAGTTGCATGTGGCAAGTTGCATGTGGCAAGTTGCGTGTGGCAAGTTGCATGTGGCAAGCTGCGTGTGGCAAGTTGCATGTGGCAAGTTGCATGTGGTAATTTCCATGTGGCAAGTTGCAAGGGTTGCAAAAAGCTCACATTTCAGCTCAGCTCAAATTTGAGCTAGGTACCATAGCTTAGCTCATTTGAGCTGAGCTGAAAGTGAGCGCCCCAACTTCCAACGCCTATTTCTCGGAATTTTGAAGAAAATGAAAAAAAAAATTTTTAGATGCCAAAAGGTAGCGGGGACTCTAACCTACATTTGGGTACAACTCCCATCCCTGTAGGTCCACGCGTTCTCAAACCGGGAGAATTTAAAAGTAAAAAAAAAAATAGGCACGATTCTGAAAAAATAGGCATGATGTGGCGGTTTAACATGGAAGGCGATTTTTTAAAAATCTGACAATGTGCAAAGCGTAGGCCCATGACACAAGCTATCATTTGGCATCACTCCCAAAAATTGCTCTCAAGCCGTTTAGCTTCCAGGAGCGTACAAAGATTCAGGGATTTTTCGAAAAAAAATTTTACCCCAACTTTCAAACGCGATTTTCTCGGAATTTTGAAAAAAATCGAAAAACCGGATTATACCACTATCGGGTAGCTGAGAATATAAGCTTTCATATGGCACCAATCCCCTGTCTCTAGATCAAAGCGTTCAAACGCCTATATCGCGGAATTTTGAAGAAAATGAAAATAAAATTTTTGATGCCAAAAGGTAGAGGGGACTCTAACCTACATTTGGGTACAACTCTCATCCCTGTAGGTCCACGCGTTCTCAAACCGGGAGAATTTAAAAGTAAAAAAAAAAATAGGCACGATTCTGAAAAAATAGGCATGATGTGGCGGTTTAACATGGAAGGCGATTTTTTAAAAATCTGACAATGTGCAAAGCGTAGGCCCATGACACAAGCTATCATTTGGCATCACTCCCAAAAATTGCTCTCAAGCCGTTTAGCTTCCAGGAGCGTTCAAAGATTCAGGGATTTTTCGAAAAAAAATTTTACCCCAACTTTCAAACGCGATTTTCTCGGAATTTTGAAAAAAATCGAAAAACCGGATTGTACCGAAATTTTTTTTATGATAAAAAAAGAAATATTTTACTAAAAAAATAGAAATATATTTACTATTAAAAAAACCAAGAGAAAAGATCACGAAAAATTATCTGTTTTATTTATAAAAATATCCATGTGTTAAAATAATTCCATTAATAACTAGAACCAAACATCTTAAGCTATGGTGTTTTATAAAAGTTTAAAATATCTTCATATTTCATTATACTTTCCAAATAAAAATCAATGTATCCTCTGACCCATCACAGCTATAAGATCACTTTACCTTAGCTCACCCAACAGCTCAGCTCAGCTCAACCATCAGCTCAGCTCACTTTCAGCTCAAATGAGCTGAGCTATGGTACATGGTACTCAAAATTTAAGCTGAGCTGTGAGCTGAGCTCAGCTCACTTTTGAGCTTTGTAGCAACCCTGCATATTACAACATAAGTAAATTTCACAGAATAAATTGAAAACTACATGGACGCAAGGAGGATGAAAGAATTAATTTATTGTTCACTTGATAAAAATGTAAAAAAACGAAGTGTGGATTAATTAATTTAATAATAGAAATTAAAAATATCAAATGAAATTCATTTACATATACTGAATGAGAAGTATAACTTCAGTCGCGTGTACATGTGTACACACACTCTTTTTTTTTTTTTAGATCAATTTAGAAAGGCTATCAAAATATGCATTTTTACGGTTTTTTAGGAATATGTACCGATTTTTATATCTATGGGTGATAAGATTTTGAAGCTTAAGATACCAGAAACTAATGTACAAAGTTACAGATTTATTCATTAAACATTTTTTCTGTTTTGAGGGTTTGAACTTTTGAGATGAAATAAAACACCACATTTTTGCAGCTGTATACTATTTGACTTTCTTCTTATTACTTTTTTTTGAGAAAAATCAAATTCTTTTGAAATTATGTTAACATTTTATTAAGAAATAGTATTTAAATTTTAAATAAACTAAAGAAAAATCAAAAAATTAAAAAAAAGGAAAAATATGCAAAAAAGGTATGAATTTTTTTTTTCAATATTTAACTTTTTTTGAAAACTTTTAATTTTTCTTTGGTAATTTTAAGAAAAACTTTTGATACTTATTAAATTTTTTTAAATTTAATGATACAATTAAACTAAAATTGTTCTTGTAGGTATGATCGAGTGTTTTTTTTTATTAAAAACAAAGAAGCTGTTTTGGTTGAAAATAACCTTTTTTTATAAAACTACGCCAATATCTAGGTAGGTACTTTTATTTTTTTATTTTTTTATTTTTATGTTATTTTCGATCTTTTGATGTTTCACATCTATTTTTTTTGCTAAATCTTAGTAATGCTCAAGGGAAAAATTGAGATTATTTTACTTTTAAGTAACATATTAAATAATGACATTCTAAAACGGGATAGTTAAAATATTTATGGCAATACAATGTTACCGAAAATTTAAATAAAATCAGAAACTGTTATATGAGACAGCTTGCGAAAATAATGTCTTAACCCTCTACTGCATACGAAGCCAAATATGGTTTTGTCTATTTGTATGCATTTTTCTCTTCTCTGTCACAAAAAAATGGTAAATATTCAATACAATCCTCTTCTCTGTGTTTCTGAAAACCCATAGAGATAGTTTTTTCGTGTGTCCGACACAAAATAAAGGTGTATTTTATGATCACAAGTGAGTCGATTAGTCTTGTGCATTGAAATCGAAAGTGTAGAAAATATTCATACTTTAAGTGTTAATTACTGCGTTTGTTTGGAAAGAAAAGTGGAATTAAAAATTTATTTTTGATCGATTGTCTTATTATGTATGCTATGAACCAATTTTTATTGAAAAAAAATGATTGGCCTGCTCTTGGGAGGGCAAAAAGTACGGAAGCCATATTTGGCTTCGTATGCATTAAGGGGTTTTAAATCTACACAATTTGTTAAATTTTTTGTTGGAAAATTTTGTTCCTTTACATTTTTATTTTGCTTGGAAGCTATGTTTTACTTCAGAAATGAAGACCCTTCGCTTTTAGAGACATTTTTTTTATGTTAACCCTATTTCCAGGGGCGTAACCACAAAAAATTTAGGGGGAGGGAGGCTCACCTATAATATTTTTCAATCATTTTATTACTTTTTAGTTTTTTTAAGATCTGGGAGTGGGTGAAAATGTTGGAGCAAGACTTACTTTGACAGTGGAAAGAATGTGAACCTGAAAAAATATATATAACGGAAAAAACAAATTGCTTTTCTAGGTTCCATGGCTTAAAATGAGCCAAATTTGAATTAATTCTTAACCTTTTGTAATGCAATGTATTTATTTTACTTTATTTTGTTTTTAAATGATAAATATTTATCTTTTGGTATTTTTAATTTTATTCTTTACATAATCTGAATAAATAAAATTAGTAAAATTTCTTACCCCTTAATGCATACGAAGCCAAATTTGGCTTATAAACAAATTTTTTAAACAAATTAATTTAAACAAATTTTTTTAATGTAAACCGTTTTGAAACAACCCAAAGCAACCCATGTTAAGGATTTTTTAATTTTTTCGTCCGCTAATATTAATTCATGCAGTAGAGGGTTAAATTACGAATTTGTCTTTAAAATCAAGGCATCTATATTATTTTGCATTATCTACGCTGACTTAACGTTTACTTCTTACATCCTTAATTTTTATCAGAGTTTTATTTTGTTAGTACATCATAGAGATCAGTCAGGTTATATTTACTAACTATGTCAATTGATAATTTATTGCTTGGTGTTCTTAATGCTTATTAAAAATAAATAAAAACTAAACTGCACTGATTTTGTTTCCTTTTTTTGTAATTTTTACTTGCGATATAGGTACTATAGGGCAAGTTTAGGATTCGTAAAAAAATCGAACTCGAGATAACAATTTTACATGACATTACGATGATGGAGAATGCCAAAAAAGTGGGTCCGGCTATTCTGTCTGTCTGTCTGTCTGTCTGTCTGTCTGTGTGTCTGTCTCTATCTGGAGCTGCAGCCTAAACGAGTGAAGTGATTTTCTTCAAACTTGGTGGTTAGCAGTTTTTGGTGATTCCCTAGAGGGGAAATTGAAATTTTTTTTTTATGACCAAAACTAACGGTACCTGCCATATAACGGAAATAGAAAAGTTAATTTTTTTCAAAAACGGCTCTAACGATTTTGATTAAAATTTTTGTGTGTTGTACTACACATTATAGCCAACTTTTTAAATAAAAAAATATTTTTTGTACCGTTATTAACGGTACCTGTCATAGAACGGTTTTTTTCGTTTCTGAATATCTTGTACAATATTAACCCGATTTAAATGAAAATTTTTATACAAAAGTGTGTAAGTAAAGATAATATTAAAATTTTAGAAAATTTTCAAAAAACGCATTTTTGGTTTTTTTAAAAATATTTCAAAATTTTTTTTTGAAAAATCAATTTTTTGAAAACGAATCAATGAAAAATTTTGAAATTTAGTTTTTATGTGTAAATTAATTATTTCTTCAAAATGGCATACCAACTTTTTTTTTGAAAAATGTTAAAAAATTTTTATATATAAAAAATTATTTTTTTACAAAACGGCTCCTACAATTTCGAAAATTTTTTTCTAAAAATACCTTTTTATACAAGAAATAAAATGGCATATTTTTTATTTTTTTTAAGATAATTTAAAACGGAGTTTAATTAATTATAAAAACAGATTTAATTTTATTATACTACCTACTTATGAAATTTCTTCAAAATATCAAATTTTAAATTTCTTGAATGAAAAGCTTTAACATTATAGTTACTTTAAGCATAAGAGCAAGTACGTGCGACCCCAGTCGTGCAATTTATTTTTGTTTGTACCAGAGAATTCTGGAGACTGTAAAACTCTATATTATAGGTTGTCTGCCAATAATTTTATGCGACTAAGCAAGTCCACTCCTGTTAAAATTATCACACAGTAGTCGCCTTGCAATATAATAAACACATAACTAATATCAACCATCTGCATCAGGAGCACTCAAAACATCATCGGTATACAAAATATAAGAGAGAGCCAAGGCCCCACATCAAAGTATTATCCTCTACCTTCATTTCCACCTGACCACCCCCCTTGTTGCCATATAAATCTCTGACACAACATCCCATAAGACAAGAGTCGCTCCAATAAAGACCGAAACAACACGACCACATTTTCAATGTGTACTACACCCAGGCTTTAAAAATACAGCATTCGAAGGACATAATAATTGCTTTTATGGTTTATATACTCCAAATGTTCCATTTTACTTTAGATCGGCCAAAACTATATAGGTGGTTAGGAAGTTGAAGTTTCTCCTTCTGGTCACCATCGCCATGTGTATGTGTATATGAATTAAAAAAAAAATGTAATGTCCATCCTTCTTCTTGGCCAAGAGCGAAGCCACCGATCACTCTAATTTTCGCATAAAACGAAATTAAAGTAATTTTCCAACCTAAGCCGGACTCTTAAATAGTGAATGAACCATATATACAAAATGTCCAGAAGCACCAAACTGCAGAACTCACAGCAACTACTATGGGGTTTTGTGTATGGCAGAAGTAGCAAGCAGCAGAAGCTGCGTGGTAGCAATAACTAAAATGTATACCCTACTATAGTCACCGCCATCAGATGGCCAGAAGCGAAATGCGAAATTGCTCCTCCCGCGGCTTGATTGTCGACAGGCCGTTGATGAGTTTGCACCGGACTTGTAATCAAATAATATACTTTAATGTTACTACAAGATCAAAGGGTGTTTTTAAGAGAAAAGTAAAATTTAAATTTAAATTTCATAGAAGAGCATTAATTTTTGTAAAATACAGAAATGATTTTAAAATTATTTAAAAAAAAAATGTGACATCATGTTCTGTTCTATTTTGATTTTGATCAGGAAGTGACATAAGAGGAATTGAAACTTTTTTAGTAAATTTTTTTTTTTTTTTAAAAACATCGCAAATTCGAAAGTGGTGGTTGATGATGTCATCATTTAAATTAACAAAAAACAAAATTACTGGTTTCCAATAGTAAAATGTTTCTTTATGATAATTACAGTTTATGCCTTAACCCAACTTACATGCTTTATATTTTTGCTGCGTCTTGTATATTGAAAAACTACACGGTAAAAATGATCACTGTGGTGTATACGCACTTTTTTGTTTTATATTTTATTTCAATGCCAACAATTAATAGAGGTTTATATTTTAGTTATGTATTTGTACTCAATTATAGGTAACTTCCTAAACGAGTGGAAACATTTGTATTCAAATTAAGGTCGGATTAATTTTTAAGAACACTGCCTCAGAAAAATTAATTTTTTTAAATTTAATTACTTTATTCAAAAGGCCTCTATTAATACACCTTTGAAAATCCTTTTACTGTTTTTATCCATCCCTTTCCAACAAAACAAAAATATAAAAAACAAAATTGTTTTAAAAAAAAATATTTTTTTTTCCAATTTATACACGGAAAAAATTGACCACATAAAATTAAGCGGATTCCACCTTAAATTATGCGGATTTCTGCATGTTTTTTTTTCCTAAGATGATATCCACCTTAAATAATGGTGACAAATCACATTAATTTCTTGATTGCACAAATTAAAAAAAAGAACTAGCAGCCACTGGCCTTTTTTTATCTAATTTATAAAGATTAGCTTGAAAAAAAAATTCAAAAAATATTTCTTGATATGTTATAGAAATTTTAAAGGGTGACCATTTTAAATAATTGTATTTTTAAAAATGGTCATCTTTAAAAATTCCAAAAAATTCTTTTTTTCCTAAAAATTGTATTCCTACAAAAATAAATAAAAATTTCTAAGCTATGACGTTAATATATTAGTTAAGCAATTTCAACAGAAAAAAATGATCTTTAATACATACAAAAATTTTAGAAATTTTAAAATGAAGTAAAGTCAGAATTTCAGCTGTGAAAAACTAACCGGATTTTTTAAAGTTAATTTTCAAAGTTAATATTTCGCTCAGTAACCTTTCTTTTTGAAGACTGCTTGACACCAACGAGACTTGGACTAGGCCAAATAAAATAAAATAGAACTAGGAATATGCTCCCAGTCATTTTTCAAAGCTACAAGTACGTTAGTTGCTGAAATGGGCTTTTTCTTTTCTACCCGTCACTTAAAGATGGCCCACAAATTTTTAATCGGGTTCAAGTCGGCTAATTTTTGCGGCTATTCTAAGCAAGGAGTATTGTCTGCCCCAAACTTCTGTTTATTGTGCTTTTAAGAATTTTTGGCATCATAACTTGCAGAAAGAGGCGACGTAAAGGCATTTATTTCTCCTTTAATGGAGCCATTATCGACTCCAACATCTCTCTATTTTGGAAATGATCCATAATTCCGTTGATTTTGTGAAACGGAAGCCTGCAGCTGAAAAAACCCAAACCATCACTGATCCTCTGCTGTGCTTCACGATAGGGAGCATATTTTTTTGGTTTCAAACATGTCCATGTTTGAACCATTTCACAATCGGAATAAAACAAGCTAAAATTGCTTTTATCACTTTTTGCGTTTTGTTATCGAGCAACTCAGGTGTTTTTTTGGAAATACAACCATGATGAAGTATTTTTATTTTCAAATTTAAATGTTCCTTAAGATCCTTTCATTGCCTACCTTTTTAGACAATGCTTAGTATAAAGAAATGGTCTTTTTCCGAGCCGAAAGACATAAAGACCAAATCTCTCAAACAGTGGCGTACGTTGAGTAGTCGGGGCCCCGGGGCAAGATTAAATTTTGGGGCCCCTTTCATATTTGGGGGCCCTTTAGATACAAAAAAAAAGTACGTATACGCCATACATTTTTTTTGTATGGCTTATATATTTTTAGGTTTATTTTAATGTTTAATATGTTCGTAATGCACTTTGCCTAAAATGATATATTTAGAGACCCCTATAATAATTTTTTTTTTAGCCTAGAATTGATAGTTCTTGGGGCCTCTGTTCTGAAGTAATATGTACATTAGGGTGTCCGTTATTTCCCAAAGTGATGTTTTCGGGGGTGACACCCCCCAGAGCGAAAGTTTAGGGCCTAAATACGGGGAATTTAGCAAAAATAAATTTTTTGGAGGTCATTAACCCGTGCCTCTAAGGTCATACTTTCCCCATACAAATTTGTATGGGAAATTTTTTACTCATACACAAAATTTTTTTTCTCTCGAGTTAAATCATCTATTTTTAAAATGTGTGTTGTTTCTGGTTGGAAAATAGGTCCTTTAAAAGATTACATTCAAAATTTCCCGTTAAAAAATTTTTTTATATTTTTTTTCGGTTTTTGAAATTATTAGCTGTTTTCGTAGTTTTTGCTTTCACCTATCACATAATTTTAAATGCAGTTTTATTTGTTTTTAATTCTTTTCAAATATTGCATTCAAAAATTTGTGCATAAATCAAAAATTTTAATTTTTTTTAATTTTTTTTGAAATTTTTGCCGTTTTTATACGTTTAAATTTATTTTTTTCGAACTACAAAAGATATGTTTACAATTTTTTTATGGAATTTTGTTTAAAAATTATTCACCTAAAAAATGACATCAAAAAAGTTGCAAACAAGAAAGGGTAAAGTATTTAATAATATTTATTTAATATAAAAACGGCAACAATTTCAAAAAAATTTTTAAAAAATTAAAATTTTTGATTTATGCACAAATTTTTAAATGCAATATTTGAAAAGAATTAAAAACCAATAAAACTGAATTTAAAATTATGTGATAGGTGAAAGCAAAAACTACGAAAACAGCTAATAATTTCAAAAACCGAAATAAAATATAAAAAATATTTTAACGGGAAATTTTGAATGTAATCTTTTAAAGGAACTATTTTCCAACCAGAATCAACAAACATTTTAAAAATAGATGATTTAACTCGAAAGAAAAAAAATTTTTTGTATGAGTTAAAAATTTCCCATACAAATTTGTATGGGGAAAGTATGACCTTAGAGGCACGGGTTAATGACCCCCAAAAAAATTGTTTTTGCTAAATTCCCCGTATTTAGGCCCTTAACTTTCGATCTGGGGGGTGTCACAACGGAAAACATCACTTTGGGAAATAACGGACACCCTAATGTACATGTACATGTACATATTTGATTTTCCATCATCAAACATAATTTTTTTTATTCTAAGCTTCAAACATTTTTATTTTAGGGGCCGCTAATTATATAATTTTGAGGGCCCCAAAATTATATATTTAGCGGTCCCTAAAATAAAAATGTTTGAATTGATAGTTCTTGGGGCCTCTGTTCTGAAGTAATAAATACATATTTGAGCTTCCATCATCAGACATATTTTTTTTTTTTATTTTGGGGCCCCTGAAAAACTAAAATTAAATATTAAGAGACCCCTAAAATAAAATTTTTTTGCTTAGAATTGATAGTTCTTGGGGTCTCTGTTCTAAAGTAATGTGTACACATTTGATTTTCCATCATCAAACATAATTTATTTCTTTTGGGGCTCCTGAAAAATAATTTTTGGGGCCTCAAAATTATCAAAATTAAGTGCTTAGAGGCCCCTAAAATATAATATAATTTTTTTGGAGCCAAGAATTAATAGGTATTGAAGCCTCTGTTCTGATGTAATATTCGGAATGCTACCAATAACGTAGGTAATGTTTTTAGTTTGTGCCCTGATGTATTTATGTTGGGGCAAAAAAAAACAATTTTTTTTTAAGTACTGAAGTAAAGGCATTTGGGGTCCCTGCAGGGCCCTGGCTTGAAGTTGTTTTTCGCTTTTTTGGGGGCCCTAATGTATTATTTGTGGATGCAAAGATTTTTCAAGTAATATTTTTTGGGGCCCTAAGATAAAATTATAATTTTTCTTTTAAAAAAGCAGTTTATTTCCTTTTGGAGCCCCTGGGGTAACCTTTTTATCAAATCAATATATATTATGTGGCTACATTATACATTACACTGAATGACATAATTTGTCTCCCTTGTATCCGAAGTGATTCAAACTCATTTTAATTTACTTCGTAACTCAATTTATGCTTACAGTTTCCTTCTCTGCATTGTCTTCAGTGGGGGCCCTGAGGTCAGTCGGGGGCCCCGGAGCGTGGCCCCGCTTGCCCCAAGGGAGTGTACGCCCCTGCTCTCAAATCCTTTCTAACTGTACTTGATGTTGAAAGCAGATTAAGCTCCTCACAAATCGTTTTGGAAGCCGAAAAAGGATTTTTTATCAAAAAACTCTTTATTCGCCTATCAGTTTTTAGGGATATTTTGTGATGGCATCCACCCAATTGATCTACTTCAACTAATTTTTCGCTTTTTTACTTGTTGACGGTATCAAACTCACTTGACGTTGCAATTTTCAACATCCCAAGGGGATAATATTTTGTTTTATTTCGGCTTGAAAATGTTCTACAACTCAATAACGAATTTGATAATTTATACAATTCACAAAGCTAACAACTTTGTTTGTCACTGCAAACAAAAATTGTATTGAAGTGACGCTTAAAACCATTACCTCAACAACGGGAATCGAAATCCTTGAAAAATCCGGTTAGTTTTTCACAGCTGAAATTCTGACTCTACTTCATTTTTCAATTTTTAAATTTTTTGTATGTATTAAAGATCATTTTTTTTTTTGTTGAAATTGCTTAACTGATATATTAACGACTTAGAAAAAATATTAAAACAATATTTTGTACCAGTTTTGTGTTATAACATTTCAATTAATGAAAATCACAAAAAAATCCGGAATGTTTTTAGCAGCACTGTAAGTGTACTTTTGGCCCAGCAATTTTTCAAAAACCAATTTTTTCTTAAACTGCGTCTGATTAAACAAAGTTAATGTATAAAGACATTCATTTACTGTTAATTCATATAATTTTCATTTCTGTGTTCAATATTGTAAAAATTAATCATTCAAATCATTGTTTACTCAAAATTAATAAAATTAATAATCAAAAAAGACCATTTTTCGACCTGTATTTTGATGTTCAAATTTTTCAGTATTGAACAAAACACCCTTTATCTCCAAAAGAAAAAAAAAACACACACACAAAACACCATCTGAAAAGATGGCCCAAAGCTAGATGTAGTGCAGCCGCTGCTGATGCAACTACCTTATTTTCATAATGCACAACAGATTGAAGATTGATTGAAGGCTATTAAACTTAGTAATTATTTATAAAATGCGAGCTCATTTCGCTGGAAGCCTGGAAGGAGAGACTTATCGTTGGCTTCCATCTTCGCTAAGGTCCCAGCACCGAGCTTGGCCGCACTGTTGTCCATTCGACTCTATAAGATTGTTCAAGCAGCTTCTGTGTTGTGCTCCATTTTAATGTCTTGTCGTTCGTTTGTCTCGTCGTCGTCATCATCATCATCGTCGTCGTCCTCTTCGAAAATACCTTTACTACTCTGGAGGCTCTGGTTGGTAATAGTGTAGCGCTGATGCTGTTGTTGGTGGAAAATGGGTTTTTGGTAACACTACCAGCTTGGATCTTCGTCTCAGTGGGTAATTATTGTAATTTGTATCTGTAGAACGAAATGAATTAAGGGAATTACATGCAAACATAGAAAGAGAGATAAAAAGTTAAAAATAATAACAAACCAAAAACAAAAAAAGAGAAACAAAAATAATCAACTTTTTCGAGTTAAAACAAAATGAGAGGGGGGGATAGAGGAGATTGCTATAGCTTGCTTGTATCTATGTGTACTTTGGTTAATTTACTGGTATTCGTAAGTTAGTGGCTATTTTCTGAATGAAACGGATGCTTTAAACCATCAATGGCGGCGCGGCATCGCTGTCGAGTTGAACTCACTGATTTTTTTTTTTTGGTCATTGTCATGGTCAAAAATAATAATCATTTACCTCTTTTTTTTTTGTTGTCTTACAGATTTTTGTACTTTTTTTTTCTTTTAATAATAAAATTGGAGAGTCGATTATTATCTTCGAGTGTATTGTGTGCTAAGTGTGGATTTTTTTACTGTGAAGAAAAAAATTTAGTTCTTTATATTGGTCAATTTAGGGGTCTTAAGTATTTTCTTGTTCGCATTATTTTGTTTTTCTAAGCATGAATGGAATTAATGAAATTGCGTGAAACTTATGATTGATTACGTACATCCGGTAAAGTTGAAAAATAATAAAAAAAATTGTTTTGGTAAAATACGATAGTGGAATACTTTTGTGGCTTTAATAATGGCGAATTGAGAGAATTTAGTTTTTATAAACGGCTGTCATATTAGTAACATCAAATTGACAGAGAAATAGTTTTTTTTTTTTTTTTAAGTAGGTACAACATTACCAAGCTCCCTTTACCTGTTCTTTTAGTTAGGTTTAGAAAGAATTTAGACAACTTTGGTTTCACTTGATAAAATACCCACGTTTGACATAATATTGCAAATATAGTTGTCCTTTTATTGGCAGGAAAGGAATTGGATTCATATTTTACAGGGTCTTATACTGGTAATAAAGTGAGGCATTGTGAAAATTAATTTTTATTTTTTCTCTCATTTTTTTTCATAATTCACGTTACATAGTTATTAACACTTTCAAATATCCACACGAATCTGCCCTGATCATCTTATTGCCTGATGTATATTTCCTTGTAATCATATGTGTCCATAGTAGCATAGTAAGCTTATAGTGGTCCAAATAACCCGGGACAAACGGTCCCGGGTTTTAGATTTTCATTATTAGATCATCGGCTCTGAGTTGTGGTTTTCAATGCAAACTTACAGATTAAGACTAAAATCAAAACAAAAAATATTTTCAATGAAGAAAAAAAATAAATGAACAAGTAGAAACTAGCTAGTATTTTTCTGTGGAAGAAATGGGTACATAAGATTTTTATGATTCGTAATATTTTATACTTTAAAGCGAATACCTACAACGAATTTCTTTTGGAATAATAATTTGAATTTAAAGATGCTGTTTTTTAATTTTTCATACTTAAAATCAAAATTTAGTCTGGAACATTGAGAATGTCTTACAATGTTAAGATTTAAAATATTTTTTTATTTTTCAAGCTCTTTTTTAAAGCTAAAAGGTGTGAAGTTCGTATTGTATGTTAATCATCTCTATTGTTTTTCTAGTTAAAAAGAACTTTTTTCTAATACCGTAAAAATTGTTTTTTTTTTTTCTTACCTTTAAATCTACATTTTTGTTTATTTTTTTATAAATTTTAGGAACAATTAGGTTTAAATAAATGCTGTTGTTTTTTTGAATTTTTGAAATATCCTTAAAGCGATAAGTTGTCTCAGGAAATACACTTTTTAATTTTGTATTTTAGAATTTTCAAAAGAGGGGTAAGAGCTAACTAAAACCTCTTTCAATAAATTTTAATACTTAAAATCTCTTTCTTTTTGTTTAAATATCTAGGTTTTTTTTTGTAAAGCGGGTTTAATAAATAAATATCTTTAAGTTTTGTTGCAATCAAAATCTGAAGAGTTTTTAAACGACTTTTTTTTGAAAAAGTTTTCAAAAGCAATTATCCTAAAAATGCATATTTTACGTCTTAAATTTTTTTGAACAATGGTTAAGATATTTTTTTAAACTTAAATAAAAATATAAAAAAGAGCGACTATAGTTTTTTTTTTCTTGGCCCTTAAATTTCGAAATATTGAACTAAGAAGCCCAAAAATTTGGAACATTGTCAGGAACAAACTTTTAAAACCTGGAACAACTTTCGAAAGTTGAATTTTCGAAAAAACTAGAGCTAGGTTGAAAACAGTTTTTGGCTCAAAAACTCCCATTTTTGAAATTTTGTTTTAAACAAATTGGGGACTACCTCAGCGATCACTTCATGCATTCTATAACTGTGCGCTTTATTGCAGATTTTAACTCTTCTACTTTATATTGAACAAGATAGATTTAAAAGAAAACATTGTGTTGGAAAGCTTGTTTTCAGTCAAGTATACTCAGACCAATTGAAATATAATTCCAAAACTAAAACTATGCGATTAAAATTGTTTCTAAATGAAGAAAGAATTCCGACATTATCTACAGTACAATAAGTTGATTATTTTAGGGAACTTTAATCCTGAATTTCAAAATAGAAGCATCATCTGATAAAATGGTAGTGTAATGATACCCTACCCAACAAGGTTCATATTTTCATTTCTAATGAAGTTTCAATTCCAATTATGAAATAAGCTAAAAATGTATTTTGTTGTGGTTATCATAAAGCTTGCAAAGAATCTTAATTGGAAAATAAATTTTAAAGTGCCTGGAAAACTTAATAAAATTAGTTTTTTTTTTTTAAATAATCAGGTTTTTCTTAACGTTTTCACAAAAAAAAAAAAAAATTGCTTGAAACTCGTTGAGAGAAGTTCAACATATTGAAACATGCTCTCTGTTTCTTCTCACTATTTGATAAGGTTAGTTCGAGGTTTCTTCAGAAATTAAACATCATAGGTTGGAAGATGTTGCCTTATACTCATTTGCTTGGAAATATACCAATATTTTGAAGCCAAGTTTGCAGCTTACATAGACTTGTGCTAACTCCGGTGCGCGAAAAAATGGGAACTTTTTGGAATTTTCTATTTTCTATTTTTTGTTTTTGCCTTTTACAAGACTTTTTGCTTAAAATAAGAATAGACTTCTGAACAAATATAACTTAAAAACTAAATTTTTGAAAGTTTTTGAGAAAAAGCTGTTTTTCAAATTTTTGGTCTTTATTTTATATATGGTGACGCTTTCCAAAACAATAAACAAAAAACTGAAAAATAATTGCGTAACATGCACAGATCTTCGTGCACCACGGAGTTTTTCGAGGCTACAAACTAGTCCTCGTACTTCTCCCAACAATATACCCACAAATCAGTCCATATTTCCAATCATGTATTTCAAAGACCGAGAGACACGTAGAATTTCTCTCAATCAAAAATCTGTTTACAATTTATAAGAAAACACAATATATCTTATGCAACTAAATAAACTTTCCCACCAGCAGCGATTTGATACAATTTTTTATTAAAAAAAACTAACAAAAAGTGTTCAAATTCATAATATTTACATCCATTGTATCAATAATTTTAAGAAAATATTTTTACTAACCCAGTAGCCCCAGAAAACCAGACAAGAACAACATCTGGAATTCCCACACACAAAAATTTTTGTTGTGCGACATAGCATCACATTTGGTGAAGTGTCATTCGAAAACGATTATCATCATCATCTCGTCGTCATCTCTGTGGACCGACTTCATCCAAACAACATTCCTCCAGGCACTTCGACTTGACTTTCCCATCTACTTCTTCCTCTGGACTGTCGAACCTAAATCAAACGAAAAAAAAAATATTTAATGATAGATGCCACAATAAAAGAAGAAAAAAAAAACCCAATTGGACAATACCTGCTGTTGCATCGACATCGAAAAGAAATAAGAATCTCACAGATCATCTAACCAACAACCAATAGGTAAGGAGAAATATGTGCAACCACTAACAACAAAATGGTCCTTAATCCTAATTATAATCCTTGTGTTCTCTAACCTCAAGTGGAATTGCACCCTAAAACAAAGTTTCAAAAAAAATAAAAAAAAACCAAAGGAGAAGAAAAAAAAAGGTTAAACAAAACAGGAAGGACTTTTCATTTTTGGCGCTAAATCGTGAATCACCTTCCCTGATGCGGACACGCAAGATGAACAGGAGGCATGAATGTCCTGGCCAGTTGACTCAATATATGCGCAATCAACCAAATGCCATCCTTTTGTGTATATGAGGATTTGTATAGACGCAGAGGTTCTTTTTCGTTGTCTTTCTTATTTTTTTATTTTTGAGAATTTCATTTAACGACTTCTTTCCTGCTGACCCTTATCACCCTTGATCATGTTGAAGAGCGGTTGCATTGCAAGAACAGGTGCCATTACTTGTGTTGTTGCTGTTGTCTTCTTCGTTTTTCGTTTTATTTGTGTGTGGAGGGATTAAAGCACTTCTTCTGCCACCTTATATCGCAATCCTGCGCATGCGATATTCACCTGCTTTGTATATATTTTATTGGCCAGAAAAGGAACTATAGAACGGAAAATTACGTCTTAGTCTGTTTCCAATGTTTTGTGATGTTCTTTTTTTCAGGACTTGACTGTGAATCCTTTGTTCAATCCCGCGCCTTTTTTCCCCTTACGAATCATCGCAAGGATTGTAACGATTTTTGTTCCTGTTTTTGTTGTTGTTGCGACAAGTGTAATAGGGTTCCGAATCGAACTTAAATAGGGGGAAACATTCCTTAAGCGACTGTGTAACAAGTGCGCGCGCAAACTTATCGAAGGGTGACTTGGTTTTTTTTATACAAACTGCGTAGTTAAGGATGATTCTAGAAGAATAACGGTTGGAATATTTTTTGAAAATTAGGGTGCAGCAACGGGAAATGATTTGCATATGAGAATCTTGACAGAAGAGAAAGGGTGCTTCGTCCAGCGATGTGATAATTAGATTTGGTCACTTTGATTTAATTTCATGCTCAATAAGCCATGAAGGTGGAACGGTTATTTGTAACTGGCACTAATTTAAAATTTTGAATTCAACGTTCAACGAATTTGTATTACTTTTCAAATTGCTTTCAACCTTGCATTCAAAGTTTTGTTTAAAAGGCGACTTTGGTGAATGGTAAAACTCTCGATTAATAAATTTTTAATATGTGATAATTTTCTTAAATTTAAAAATGAAATAAATATAATTTAAATACATAATAACAAAAGTTTAATTAATTTTTAATTTTTATTTTATAACTACACACACATATATCCTCGATTAAGTTATTTTTTAAATTGTTTGTTAAAAGTATGAATGCACAGATTTTTTTAGAATGATACAAATATATTTATCAGACAGATCAGTTGCCTCTTTTAAACAAAAGAGTTGAGATGCAAACTTTATTTGTTTTATGTATTTTGAATTCTTTTTATATTTCATTAAAATAAATATTTTTATTATTAGAAATGATGTTCCCAGATTTTGTGGATTTTGTGTTT
Organism: Episyrphus balteatus; assembly: GCF_945859705.1. Classification (NCBI taxonomy): domain Eukaryota; kingdom Metazoa; phylum Arthropoda; class Insecta; order Diptera; family Syrphidae; genus Episyrphus; species Episyrphus balteatus. The sequence continues at coordinate 28,995,197 of NC_079134.1, read as the reverse complement.
GTTTCAAAAGAAACTGCAAAATTACTGTCATAGTTTAAGACAAATCAGAGAACTCGGATTAAATCTCTGTTTTATATTGCTTCATACTTTTTAAGTAGAAAAGTATTATGTTGTGGAAAATCATAAGTCTAAGTATAATTGCAAGTTGTTTTTCTAAAGAGAAGAGCTTGAAAGCCGAGAAGCGATATTTACTACATATTGTACATAGTTCTTATGGACTTTGTCTCAAAATAGTTTTGCTACTCGACGTTTTTTGGTCACTGGCTGCATTCTCTAAACTATTTATTTGTTCTCCAAACTATGTCTTTATTGGCACCAACAGCAAAAAAAAACTTAATGGTGTACTATGAAAATCATTATGTCTATATTCTCTATTCAATGTTAGCGAAAAAAAAAAACAAAAAACAATGTAGATCTAAGTTTAGTTCTGATTCTTTTCTATTTAAAAAATGTTGAGAGATATCTCTTAAAATACTACACTCCTTTGTCAAATCTGAAAATTGTATCTTATTCGTTTTACGGGTTTAGATTTTATCTGACCAAGGACGGGGGTAGGGATAATCATAACAAAAAATGTTGTTTTTTGAAGATTTTTAGCGAAAAAACGGACTTATATTTCATTGTAAAAAAAATTATAACCAAGTTTGAAAAAAAATTTGTACAGAATTTGTGTTGAAATAGTTTCAAAAAGATAGGCAGTAGTTTTGAAGTTATGAAGGACATAAACTTTGAAAACATGAGTTGTTGGATAAAGCACTCTTAAATTTTGAACTCTAAAAAACTTGATATAAAACGTTCATATTTGAAGAATTAAAATACGTAAAGCTTTGTCAATTTTGATATAATCGACTATAAATTACAATATAATATTCAAAATATGTATACAACAAAAAAAGTAAGTACTTCTAGTTTTCAATTTTTTCTTGTGGGATTTAAATATAAGAAATAATTGTCTAAGATACCACTCTTTTGACTACTATCCTATATTAGATATCTAATTGTACAAAAATATGTAAGACAAACATTTTGGACTTCCTTGAGTGAGCTATTGCACTGATTTACAAATTAAATTTTATAGGTAACAATTTTGTTAGTTTGCATCAAGATATACAAGAAAAAACAAAATTATTAAAAAATTAAGAATTGTAATTCGATGCAATGGTTTCAGGTAAAATTTTTTAAATTTATAGTATCAACGAAATTAAATTTTTAAAAACTACGCTCTTTAAATATTTATGCTTAATCAGTCGTATTTATTAGATTTTTGTCTACTTATACACTGTATAACTATTTTCAAATTTGGAAATATGCTTTTTTTAATAAAAATAATTATCACATTATTCGCGGTTAAGGCAATTTACTCTTGTGTATAAGTTTGACAGCTAAAAGACAACAATAAATAAGGTTTTTGATCATATTTTTCAAATTTAAACAGTTGTATAACAACGGGGGAATGTGTATAAATTTATTAAAATTGAACATTAGTATTTCTTATAAGTTATAACCAACAGTTTGTCAGCAATGAAATATATATAAATATTTTGCTAATTTACTTGAACACTGTCATAACTCAAAAAAACTGGTTTTCCAGAAAATGAATTGATCTTATTTTGTATGTAAGTTTCTAATTTATAAAACAAAACAAGTGCTTTCCGTTAAATTTTAAAGTTATAAAATGACTTTTTGCAAGATTAAAGATTTCTTTTTCCAATACCTTTTGCGATAATAACTCAAAACTCGTGATTATTGAATTTTGACGGTATTCAAGTACATGAGATATTTTGTATTTCAACTTTAAATAGATAACCAAGGCACAACTTTGAATCAAATTTAGACTTGGAACTTTTTATTTCTTAACTTACGAATTTTTCTTAAATTAGAATTCCCCATAATTGGGGCATTTTATGAGTAGGTAAACATCATTTCGTATATCTACCTATGCCGTTTTAAAATAAATGTAACCACTTTTATTTACATATAAAGTAAAATCGGGTTACAAAAGATCAACAAGAACAAAAACAACAATCTAAAATTTCCTCATTGCATATCCTAAATTTAGCGAAAAAATAAATTAGTATCGCAGTTCTAGTATTCTGGTTTTAAAAAAAAAGTAAATAAATTGCTTTCTGTTCCTTGTTCCCTATAATAGTTGCAGGATAAATTACCTATATGATTCTTTGTACAAAACTTTGAACTTTTTAATTTTGATTTTTTCTTTATTATCTTAACAGAAATTCATCATAAGAACAACTTTAGACCTCTGTGTCTACCAATTTTTGTTTAAAGTGTAATCGACGTGTTTAAACATTAAAATTTCCCATTACTAAAATCCAAAAAAGCCGCTTTCCTCACTGTCTTCGATACAATTATAGGCAAAACTTTTCTCTAGAAAAAACGCAAGATTTTTTATATTTTTATATTTTTCTCGCTTTTTACAATAGGTAAATATTAATTTATTTATATGCAGACTACCCGTGCAACTTAAAGACAGTGACAAAATAAGGCGAAGAACCATATAAGTCAATATCTACTTGAAAATATTTAGATATACAAGCGCTTTTGATCAAGCCAATTATGCCATTTTCAAACAAAAGAGCTGAGCATCGAACTTTAAATTTTTTTTAATTCTCTTATATCAATTTTATAAATATCATTAAAGTACCCAATGAAATTTGAAGTTTTATAATGTTTGATTAATTTTCAATATTGTGAAAATATGTGTGTACACTGTACATTGTACATATAAAACAAATTCTTTTCAAATTAATTGGATTAAAAATTTATATTTGTTTAAAATAAACTTTCTGTTAAAAAAAAAATTATGATGAAAATAATAAATAGCATGATACAGAAAAAGAAATTATTAAATAATAATACAAACATTTAAAAAAAAAAAAATTTAAACTAATGAATAATGCTTGGTTAACAATTTGTATGAATAAATTTCAATTGCTTCCATTGCCAAAATCGTCGACATTTATCACCACAAGAAACCATGACTTTCATTATAATCCCAAAAATAATAAGTAACAAACCAACAAATCTGCTCACATTAAACCTTTCCCAAACCAATTAAGACTCCATTGGTCGGACATAAATAAATAAACTAAAAAAAAAAAAAAAAAAAAAACAACAACAATAAAGCCAACAATTTCACGCTTCAGAAACTCCATAGTCCACATTAAAGATTGTTCCCACACAAGACTTCCGATAAGCTACGCCCCCATATCCATTTATACTTCGTGTTTTACCATTTTGCTTTCCAAGAAAGAAATAACCACTTGAATATCTTGAGAGTGTACCTTCTTGGTCTTTGTTTTGCTATATGTAGCTATAACTTGCCTCACTCTCCAAACAAAGCCACACAATAAAGACCCTCATTGGTGACCGAACCAGATTTGAAGACCTCAATCCCGCGACCATGATTGGTTGGCCGTGATTTTGTACTTTGATTTAAAAGTGTATGAGTATTTTTTCTCACTCGTCCATGTGTGTGTCTGTGTGTTGAAAAGGTATAGAATAGGAAATAGATTTACCTGTTTTAATGTTCGTCTAAGCCAACCAGAGTTAGAGTTTCTGTGCATCATTTGGTTGTTCTGTGGTGCCTCTGAATAATCTGAATGAAAATCACAGCAGTGCTGAGTAGTATTTTCTCTCAGAGATGTCAGATGATTGTATAGTTTTCAAGTACCAAACCAAGTCTGCGTTGGTGGACAGACGACAGCAAGTGAGAGGAAATCAACAACGACGAGAACGAACTAGTCGTTCGTATCTTCGTTTTGTATAGTTGTCGGGCCGCACCGTATCTGGGAAATAAGATACCAACTGTTTGACATTTCGTGCGGTCGGTCAATGATACTTAATTCAAGTTCATCATTATGTCTGCTCGTTTTGGCGTTTAATGCTTGTTGGCTGAGTTTGTAGAAGAAGTTAGTGTACCCTCTGAAAAACCACTGGTATTGCTTTTTAATGACTTTAAGGTACAAGATTCTCAAGTTAGATAGAACGTGGAATAATTTCTTATACGATGGTTTCCGGAAAAAAATAAATAGATGTTATATGGCTTTGTTGTTGCGATCTGACACTGACAGCATCTAGTTATGTTGGTTATGGTTAGTAGCGCATTAGCAACAGTTATGACATGGAAAGATGGTTTTGTAAAAAAGAAATGAGTGGGAGGCATTGTATGAAATTGTTTTAATATGGGAAGTTAGCTTAGATTGCATTTTTTGTAACGGAGATGATAGGTACAAGAAATGTTTTACATGGCGCGCCTTGGATCCCGTGTTGAAAAAGTTTTATGCTTATGTTATGAAAATGGCAAAAATTTAAACCATTTGGTCTATATTTTGGAAAACCAATTACCAAGTTTACTTGAAATGGAGCGTAGGCTAATACCAACTTTAATACGCTTAGGTGAAAATATTTTTTTTTTAACTTTGTGAGATCTTACAATAGATTACCAATATTGAACTTTACTATTATTTTTTATTTTCTGTTTTCATTTCGTTGAGGGCATTGATTTTCTACTCATAAAACAAATATTATCTTCATTATGGGAATATATGCGCCAGTTTTTTTTTCAAATTATTTAAATCCTCAAGCTGTCCATCACTATTCAAAAACAAATATATAGATCAATAACTATTTTTTTTAACATATAAATGACACATTTAAAACAACAAATCTTTTTTGAAGTTTTTTGTTCAGCTCTTTTGTTTCTTTTATAGAATCAAAGAAATAATTATTTTTATTGAACAGTAATTATATACATATACATATACATATACAATTTGCTTAAAGCTAGTTATCTAAAAATTTTCATTGATGATATTAGTATTATGTTGGCACAAAAGGGGCCTAACGTTTTTACATTGTTTTTTTTTTTTTTTTTTAAGTTAAATTTACAGTTAATTGTTATTGTATTAATTCTGCTGGCAGCTTCTTAACTCAGGTTGTTCAGGTCCGGTTGTCATTGTGAAGGTTGGGGGGCTGAAAAATGTTTCACAAATTTTTGATAAGGTAAATGTACTACAAATTTGTCTCTTTTTTTATTCATCTTTTATCGAGAGAAAAGCGCTGTGCTGCGGTACTGAAAGTCGTATAGTAGCATTTTACTGCTCCCGACAACTTTGTACTACTGTCTCCTTTCACATTCAGAGTACCTATTTTTACAAGTTCTTGTATCCCAAACATTTTACACAAACAGCAAGGTGTTTAGTAGTCTTAAAAAAAAAAAAAAACACTTTTTCGTTCGAACTTTTTCATGCGCTGAATTCAAAACTGTTTACAGATTTATTCCTATCACGTCTAGTTTTTGAGCTATACTCATCACTTTTTTCTGTATAAATGCCCATATTTCCGCAATTCGACCGAAAGTGAACTGGCATCACTTTTCAATTTCACGTGAAATTGATTTTCGATCGATTTCGAAAACTTCGAAAATGCTTCGAACTGTTAAAACTGAAGGATCATCGATTTTTATTTTGTTTCTAAAGTTAAATTACTGCTACTTTGAACATGGATGCAATTTTATTGTCAACTTTATTGGTAAAAAGCAGAATTTAAAAGAAAAAAAATATGTAAGTGAAATGCAGAACATGGGCGATATTATTGCAAATTTTCAAAGAAAAATGAATTAGATAAAGTGTAGAGTAAATGAGGTTGCAAACACATGATATTTCATGCCTCATGTGTTTTATGTATTTTGTTCTAAATTAACAACAAATAAACATTACAAAACAACAAAAATATAAGTTTTGATAATATTTTGTCCAAAAATTGGAGATTCATTGAAAAAGATACCAAGTTCACGAGCAGAAACAAAGCGAATTGAATTCGATCAGAAAATCGAAAGGAGCGAAAAAATGTAGAACACCTAATTTCACTATCGGCAACGCAAGTGAATTCTCAAAAAGTGAAATGCAGAACGTAAAAGTCTCAAAAACTAATTTTCAATGAAATTCTTTTGATGTTTAATCCGAAATATATATTTTTTAATAATATGTTCCTTTTTTAATACAAATCAGAAGCACAAACTGGAATTTGCTTAAATAAACATGCTGACCACTAAGATATTGAGATATAAAAAATTTGTATTTCCAATATCTTTGAGAAAAATATTATTTTTGAAAAAAAGTAATATACTCAAGACAATAAAATACGACGTGATTACATAAGAAGCTTTGCAAAATTTAACGGTGATGCAATTCGACGTCAAAACAACAAACAAATATTTGAAGAATTCTGAATTGGACTAAAATCCTGAAAATCCCAAACCTCAACGTCAACTAAGGCGACTACTCAAACAAACACAAACAACCATTTTAGAATTTGGAGGGGGCTCGATCATTTGAGCTGCCTCTAAATCTCTACGATTTACGAAGAAGTTTCAGTTAATCATGTAGATTATGATGAAATCAGCTAAATAGTAACATGATTTGGGAGGCTTTGGGGGGGGCTTGAGCCCCCCCTCAAAACGCCACTGTTGCTGAGTATTTCATTTTCAGACCAAAAAAAACCGAAAAATTTTTCATTGTAATTTCTCAAAACTAGAAAGTTCGAGGTTTAAAATCCTTTTTTAAAAGTTTCAGTGCGACCATTTTTAAGGGAAATACAGTCACTTGAAAAACCCTAAAAAAATTGGAATATTTTTTTGATCCCTTAATTTTTTCAGCTGGTTTTCTTTTCCATTTCCAGAATTTTTTTTATTGAAATTGATGCATTTGGATTCACAAAGCCTAAAAACCCCAATGGTTCCTTTCTAGAAGCTCTAATATTTTAGATATTTTAATTTTTCACATTTTGGGTGTATGAAATTTTATACTGTTTTTTTTTTTAAAGTTTTTCTTATCACGAGCGTTTTTAAAGTTTTTCAACTTATTTACATAAAACCGCCTTACATTGTATAAATAATAATTTCTAGCAAAAATAATTTTTTTTACTTGCGTCGTTAAAAAGAAAACCAAAAATACGAAAAAGACTATATCGCATCGCAGGGAGAATTCCACCATTCAACAAACCTAGCTGTAAAATACTCCAAAAAGGGAAAAGCTATTGGGCCAGACGAAATACCCTCAGAGTTTTGGAAAAAGATGGGAGACATCGGGTCTAGATGGCTAGATGGCTTATACGAGGTGATCGAATGCCTAATCAATGGAGGGAAAGTTACCTTCTTCCAATATACAAAGGGAAGGGTGATACTCGAAGCTGTGATAATTACCGTTCGATTAAGCTGATGTCACACACCATGAAGATCGTTGAGCGAGTCTTGGGTAGCCGACTGCGAAAAATAATAAGGCTATCTGATGACCAGTGCGGGTTTGTTGCGGGTAAATCAACCACAGATGCAATCCAGAGTATCAGAATCATTATGGAAAAACATCGAGATTCCTTGGAGGATTTGCATGTGGTATTGGTTGATTTTGAAAAAGCATTCGATCGACAACCACGAGATCTGATATGGGTGGCCCTCAGACAACGAGGAGTTCCGGAAACCTATGTGCGGATAATTATGGACATGTATGATGGAGCAGTTACTAAAGTAAGATGTGCAGCTGGAGTCACCGAAGAATTCGAAATCACAGTAGGTGTACACCAGGGAAGCGTCTTGAGTCCTCTGCTCTTTATTACCGTTCTTGATTACCTGCTTGAAGGCAAAGTGACGGACCCAAAAGTGCATCAGTTATTCTTTGCTGACGATGGAGCCATCATAAGTGAAGACCCGATATCCCTGCAACGAGCACTTGATGTATGGGTGGATGTTCTAGAAGGTAATGGGTACCGCATAAGCGCGAAAAAGACAGAATACCTATGCTGCCCATTTTCTGATCCACACAGGCCTATTCCTGACATTTATTTGAATGGTGTAGTGCTTCCCAAGTGTGAAAAGTTTAAATATCTGGGGTCTATGATAAATAACGAAGGTACTTGTGATGACGATATCAATCATCGCGTAAGCGTAGGGTGGATGAAGTGGCGGGAAAATTCTGCCATCTTCTGTGATCGAAAAATGCCCCCTAAGCTGAAAATAAGACTCTACATCGCAGTTGTGCGTCCAGCACTCACATACGGTTCACAATGTTGGACAATGTACAAAAAGTATGAGAGTAAGTTAACGGCAGCTGAGATGAAGATGCTTCGTATGACAGCAGGAGTAACAAAGCTTGATAGAATTAGAAGTACGAAGATCCGAGGAAGCCTTCATGTTAAAAACACCATCTCCCAAAAAATTGAACACGACCGACTCAGTTGGTATTGCCATGTTCAAAGGAGAGATCCTGAGAACCCCGTCAAAAAAGCAATATCATATAACGTTCCAACACGAAATAAAAAGAAAGGTAGGCCTAAAAACTCCTGGTACAAGCAAATGCAAAAACACCAGCATTCAGTTGGCCTCAGAAACGGAACAATACAAAACCGGGAGGCTTGCCGCCGATTTCTGAGGTCAACCCGGCGAACCCCACAGGCGGATCACTAGTGTGAAGCAGTAACGTGGGAAGGTTATGATCCCCTCGACATCGAGATCATAACAGCGCCGAGAAAAAGGAAGAAGAAGAAGAACAAACCTAGCTTATTAAATTAGTTTTTTTGATAATATACCTTAAAATCGATGCAAACGTTAGCAGGTATGTATGTACCTACTATTATTTTTTGCTATGCAAAGTTAGTAATTAACTTTCAAGTCTATACAAAAATTTTTTCGGAAGCCAAGAATTTTGCACGAGACGGATTTTGAGTTCGATTTAAAAATGGTATATTTTTTTAAAGTGACAAGACAAAAAAAATTGATTTTTATACTTTAATATTGTCTGTATTTGATTGGGGTTAAGTTTTTCGTTCCCGTGTGCTTCGAATTTATGCATTTTCAAATTTAAAATTTAAATTTTTTTCGTTTATTCATATAAAACCAAAAGTGTTTTGAAAAAACAAGACAATAACACCAAACCAAAGTGGTCGTTTCAGTAGTTAAAAATTTACGTTTTTCCATTTTAAAATTGGGGAGGTCATTTTTTTATTTTATTTTGCCTTGCATATTTTTTTTATTTTTAAATAATCCCATTTTTGACATTTCAAAAGAAAACATTTTATATATATTTACAGTTCTTTAGTTTATTAATTTTTTATGTTTTCAGTAGAATTTATAATTTTTAGGTTGCTTGGTAAGATACCAAAACAGAAGTTAAACTAAGTTTGTAACGAACGCATTGCTCAAAAGTAATACAAAATATTCATTTAACCCAAACTTAATAAATCTTGCCGTGGTCATGCATGTATTTTTATTTTTTATTTTTATTGAGAGATTTAATCGTATAAGTAATTTTATGATTTGATAAAATTAATTTCAATGCTTTTGAAATTTATTATAAATTTATTATTGGAGACAAATTCAATTTCAATGCTTATACAGTTGTCTAGTAAATGCATATAATTAGAACTAAGTAAGTAAGTTGTTGTGTCGTTGAATGTTGTAAGTTTGTAACGCATGTCAATATCAACACGTTGAAGGAAATGTTAGCCTGTCAAAAGTGGCAAATTCAATTAGGTGTTTCTTGTACAAGGCTAAGTTTGTTTTCTTTATTTTAATTGGATACTTCTTATAAATAAATAAATATTGAGGAGTGTGATAGTAGGTAGGCTTTCTGCATATTACATCGAACCACAATTATAATTGAATTGCAGATAAAATAAAGTGATAAATTCAATTGCGAATGTTTTTAAGTGACAAAGTGACATGTGGTTGATACCTGTTTATGTTATTTTTTTTTCTCTTTTTTATTGACTATGTTTACCGCACTTGGAAGTGAAAGAATGTACAAGCTTATAGGACACCTTCATACAAATATGTTACCAATTACAGAAAACAAACTTAAGATAGAAAATTCAAGGCTATGAAATTGCTTTTCTATTATACCAACATACTTAATGTGTTACATTGTAAGTATTTTAAACATTGAAATACTTTCTTCAGTAAAACTAGAACATACATATTTCAGAATAAATTAATAGTTGTTAACAGTTTATAATAATTTATAGTTCTTTTGGCGAAAAGGACGCAACCATAAGTTCAATAATCATTTTTATGAAACAAAAAATAAACCGAATTCTATGGAACGAAACTTGGATTTATGGTTTTCACATGGATTCTATTTTCAGAACTGGTTGAAATTGTAATGGGGCCAGCTTTCGAATACAAATAGAGTTGATTCACCCAGTTCAAAGCTATGAGGTAAAAACATAAAAAAGACGAAATGTCCTCTCTAAATCATAATGTGCTTAATTTTGCTCATAATTTCTTTAAAAATTGATTCACTCTTATGTTTTAAAGCGTTTCTAGTAAGGAAATGTCTTAATATTTTAAGTAGGTTTAGGTATGTACTTACATATTTGTGGATGATAAATCAGAAATTTCACACATTTTTTAATGAAAACTAAAAAAAAGTTGAAAAACCAGTTTGAGCACTATGGCTTTAATGGCCTGATAAAATAATTTCATGAACAAAAAAAAAAATTCAGCTAGTTGTTCGTAATCTAACAAGACTAAGGTCCTGCTGCAGTGTATCCTTATCCACGGACACTCGCTGTCATTACTAATTGCAAAAATGTTATTTAATATTTTGATTTAATAAGAAATACGTGACTCTTTGTAACCTTTGTTATCTTCTGACATAGGTATAATTTTTAAGTTTGTACCATTTTTTTTTGTGCATGCAATATCTTGACTTTCAGAGGTTAAATCTCCTAAAATGCATGTTACAGTATACTATTTTTAGGCATGTTATGTTATGTTGTCTGATTTTTATAAAATTGTACTTTATATTTTTTTATACAGATACAAAGGGGGACAGTGTTTATAAGAATTTGCAAATAATTGGCAAAATAAGCACCCCTCTAAAACATATAAATGTAATAAATAAATAAATAACAACAAAAAATTTATAGAATTATAATTGTTAAACGGATTGTGGCCTTTTTCCAGGTGAGTTTTTTCATTTATTCGTAAGGTAAGTTTTTCAATTATATGTTTATCTTCAAAGGATGAACAAAACTACATTTTATTCTGTATATCAAAATCCAGCAAATAGGATACAAAAAAAAAAAACATTCTTATAGGTATAAAAAGAATTTTGTTTTTAAGAAAAATTACAACAATTTTTGCTATAGGTAGTAACTATAACTATATATCATTTGCCTTTGAAACATATCAACATTTTGATAAGTTTGAAAAACAAAACAAAATGTAATTAAATCTTCTCTAATTCCCACTGGTCGGCAAAAAACAAAAAAAAGTCGAGAGCAAAAACTCTGTTAGGTGATTTTAATTAACTTTAGTAAGCTGAATTCAAAACTGTTTACAGATTTATTCTATCACGTCTAGTTTTTGATCTACACAAATCACTATTTTCGCTATAAAGCCTCAAAAACCAATTTTCAATTAAGTTCTTTTTGATGTTTAGTCAATAATATATATTTTTCCGTAACATATTGCTTTTTGTTAATCCAAATCAGAAAACGCAAACTGGAATTAAAGTTTAAAAAAACTATTCATTACTTTGAAAAAAAAAAAAAAAACACAATCAAGGTTTTGACATATGTACCATAAATTTCTTTTTCCAATATCTTTGGAACGTTTTAAATGGCGTTTTGAGAGTGCATAAGTAGTTTAGCAAAAAAAAAAAGGAATTTAACGGAGACGTTATTCGACGTCAAATGTACCCAAAAAAACGCGCTTTAGACCTGTTAATATTAAATTATTTCAAAAACATGACGTGCCAGTGAAATTTTGGCTTTGGATTCGGCATCTGCACACAAAAATCCTTTTAGAAAAGTAGGGTTTGGTTTAAGCTCTATTTTCGTTGCCCACCAGTGTTCTTCGTTCCTTTATCGTTTTTTACAAAAACTAGTTTTGGCCAATCAAAAACTAAATCAAACTGTTTGTCATTTCGTCTGATAACAAGATTTCCGTATTCAGGAAACTAAACACATATTTGTTTCTTGATTTGCATTTAAATAAAAGTTAAATGATTTTTTGTAACCAACGAATGAATGTAACATTTTTTTAAATGGTTATGTATATAAAAAATATAAAACGGAAGATTTATTCTTAATTACGAATAAAGTGAAAACGGATAAAATTAATTCATTTGTGGCTGTGATGTGAAAAAAGTATTATACCTAATACAAACAAAATTATTTATTAATAAGGATTTTTTCCAATAACTTTCTAACTATCCACATGAGATAAAATGTATTACCATTTTAAAATCTCAAAAAGTTAAAGATTTTTACTACTACGATATTACATACATTATAGAGAAAAAATACATAATATCGGGATAACTATTTTAAATAGGTATTTGAAAATTGGTTGAGCTTGCCTATTTAAAATAGTCAATAAATAATGACTATTTCAAATATTTATCCCGGTTTTAACTTTTTTTCTCTAGGTGTAAGATATGACGATGAAAGTGAATGCAAAATCCCGCAATTCTGTCTGTTTGTTTGTTTGTCTGTATCTATCTTAAAAAAAATATATACTTACAACCAAAATGGTAAAACTTACTTTTCCAAAAAAAATGACTCGAACTATTTCTTATTTTAAAAATTTAGGTATGTATGATCCGTGACCGTTAACATAAAACTTTTGAAATAAAAATAAAATGTTTGAACAGTTATTAACGGTATCTATCATAGAGTCATATTCTTCATTTCTGACTTAGGGTAAGCGGTTGTCCATTTGACACCGGGGCACATTTGACTTTGCGTTTTTCGGTATGATCGTGCCCTTGATAAACAAAAGTTTGGATGAAGCATGAAGCTTAATTTTATTTAAAGAAATTTTGTGAAATTTCGCAGTCTTTCGATAACTTTTAGCGGAGTACCACGTGTTTTCGTGTTTTCTGTATATCTTATCTAATTTTTGACCACCGGTATTTAAGCGATTTCAGAACCTAATAAAAAATTATTTTTAATGGTGAATCAATATTTTGATAGCACTTTGCTTAAAGTTAAGTAAATTAAAACCAGCTTTGTAAAAAAAATAGTATATTAGTTATTGAAAAAAAGAAAAACAGTTATGAGGCTCCTTCGGGGCACCTTTGACTTTTGGAATGTGGGCACAGTTTTACGTTGATTTTGGGGAATTGTATATTAAATAAATTATTTAAAAATAAATCTACATCGATTCATTTTGATTAAGATTTAAATCTAGTAATTTTTTGAAATATTTTATGGTTTTTTGTTTTTTCTTCTTCTTTTTAGAAAATTATTTTTTTGTTTTTTTTTTCGTTATTTAGATTGTTTAAAATCAAAATTTTTTTTTTTAACTAACACTATTTTCAAATGTACCCCTTTCATAGTCAAATGTGCCCCGGTCCCGGGACACTTTTGACAAAATGACTTTTTTTTAGAAAACATTATTATTTTTAAATGTTAAAATGTTGTAAAGTACTTTTTTAATTAAAAAAAAAAAAAATTGGTTTTAAAAAAAAATTTACTGTTAGTATAATCTTGAATAGTCAATAAATCACATACAAAACAAAACATTGGAAAACATTAACAGTTTCCGAAAATACAGACCTTTAAAAACTAAATGCCAAATGTGATGTTTTCGGGGGAGACACCCCCTAGATCGAAAGTTTAGGGCCTAAAAAAGGTAAGGGGAATTTAGCAAAAAAAAATTTTTTTGTATTTTATTTCTGTTTTTTAAATTATTAGCTGTTTTCGTAGTTTTTGCTTTTACGTTTTATTTTATTATTCTTAAAGTACACCTCCTTTCGCACAATTTTTGATGCAGTTTTATTGGTTTTTAATTCTTTTCAAAAATCTGTGTATAAATCAAAAATTTTAATTTTTTTAAATTTTTATTTGAAATTTTTGCCGTTTTTATACGTTTAAATTTATTTTTCTCGAACTACAAAAGATTTGTTTATAATATTGTTATTGAATTTTGTTTAACATTTATCCACCTAAAAAATAACATCAAAAAAATTGCAAATAAAAAATATATAGTATTTTATATTATTTATTTATTACCATCATATAAAGTCATAATACTGGCGTTTCATAAAAAAAATGGTCATTAGGTATATTTTGACCGCACTTTGTATGGGAGAGGTAACCATAGTGCGACGATATGCACCTATTGATTGATTTCGTGTGAAAAAAAATTTCGTAGTCATACCAACATCATAATCAAAACCAACATTACGAAGATTAAGAAGTCCAACAAAGTGGTTTTTGTCATTCCGTCCGTCGGTCGTGTCGGGATGTACACCTTGACGTCAGAACTTCTATGTAACCATCGAGCTAGATCCTAAACGAACGGATGGATTTGTTTGAAACTTAGCTCAGATGATTTTAGCGTGATTTCCAAAACCCATTTTTATTTTCATTTCTATTTAATTTTTAACGGATATCACGCATATAACGTTTTCGAGGTATTGCGATTTTCTCAAAAAATACTCTAACGATTTCGATTAAATTTGGTATTGATACGTAATGTTCTTAATGATTATAATCAAACGCCCTTTTTTGTTTTTCTTAAAAAAAAACACATTTTTCATTTTATTTTTCTACAAATCTTTTCTTGATACTTCCTATTGTGCATTATTTGCGTAACATGATATAAATGTATGATTGCTTTTAAGGGCCAAAATTTGTTTTCTACTGAGTATCATAAACATCGGATATAACAAAATAACTAACTACATAATGAATGCTTGGCTCACTTTAATTACCAATCTCACAAGTGCAATATATTTTTTGCAATTCAATAAATCTCTGCTGAATCACCTTCTGCATTATTTACCCCGAGCGCATGAAAGAAAAATTTAAAAAATCGTTGCTATAAAAATAGTCATCACTTAGATAAACAACAATTAATATCTACCTCAATTCCAAGTGTACTATAAATGTTGTTGATTTAATATCCCCGGGATTAAAACACCAGCAGGTAGCATTGCTCAACAATATTAAATCACGAATAATTCAAAAAAACCAAATCCTGTACCTGTTACCTTAAATAGCTTTGTATAACCCTCGACACGATAAGTAACAACACTGAAAGCAAAAAAAAAAAATTCATTCAACTTCCTTTCTGTCAGTTAATTACTGAATGCATAAATTTGATGATGACCATCCTAAATGACGGTTAAGCTGTTCTTAAACCAAAACAAATAAAAACTAAAATGGTAATTACACTCTGTATATGAATACTATGTGAGTGTGTAATAGAGTGATGTCTGTCTATTTTGTATTTGCTGACTGCATCTAGTTTTAATAAGTCTCTTCATATAATAGCATCCAACAAAGACAAAAGAGAAGAAAGAAAAAAAAATAATACCAATCACTGCAATAACGATGACGGCACAGGCAGATCAGCGCACATTTCTCGCTCTAAACATGAATGAATGAATTTTTCGAGTTCGCTACTCAGCTCTTTCGTTTACATACAAAAATCATATAATATCGAGTGTAATGGCTAAGATGCATGCATGAAATTGTATAAATTGATTAGATTCAACTTAACACAAACATTATTTTGCATTTAACTATTGAATTTAACGAACAAAAAATATATATACGAGTATTTTTAACATATCAAATGAAATTAAATCCTATAAAGGTAGGATTGTTGGTATATATCTCGTTCTTATGGTGTTGTGATGTGTGTGATGAGATGGGTGCACCTGACTTTAGCCCGCAGGACACAGCAAAACGAATAACATATGTTTTTTGTGGTTGTCATTACTTGGGTTTTTTATTATTCCAAGGCACATGCTATTGAATTGAAGGTAAAAAAAAACTTTTTTTTTTTGTATTTTTTTGAAATTCTTCCTAAAGTTCGTCGTTAAATAACCGTCATTGACTTCCTTCTTGTTCGACATGAACTACCGTGGTCAGTGATGTTGTTTTTTTTTTTTGGTTTTCTTATCTCCATGCTGTTGATGATGTTACCTCCTCTTATCTCAGGTTGTCTTTTTCTATTCCAAATGGGTTCCCACTTACTCAGTCTTAGTTTTGATTGTATTTCCATCAAAACCCAACCACTACACTTGAAAATTGTCTTCTATATTCAAGCACCATCCCGTCTAAAATATATATAATAGTCTTAAAAAGGCGGAGCTATCTCAAAACCTCTTTTTCTTAATTTTTTTTTATTATTTTTCTTCAAGAAAACAACAAAAAAAAAAAAACTCTCAGATACATAATCGAATCGATTTGTTTACTTTTTTCAATCCAAATCCACTAACACATTGACAAGATATTATAAAATACCGGCTTCGGATAATAGTTCGGATAAAAATTCGGATAAAAATTCACCATTGAAACTGAATGAAATTCAATACAAACGAACAGGTTGTGTTTAAGTGTGTGATGTATATATGCACTTGTATCTCTTTCTGTATACAGCAGGTCTCTCGATCAGGTGGTGCGGTAATAATTTTACTTGTATATGTTTTACGGAGATCTTCTTTACCTTTATATTCCTGTTGTTGTTGGTATATTTGAAGAAAAAAGATACAAAAAAACATTTAACGAAGAGGCGCGCGTTCAATAAGTGCTCAGAGGAAACAACAAGAAGAAGGTGAAGATTAAAAAAAAAAAGGTACATGCCGCACAATCATCGGGCATAAAGAGCTAGTTTTACGTTACCGTATATTCTTGCACGCGCTTCCAGCTCCCGCTGGTCATATATTGGTTGTTGTATTGGCTGCTACCTGCAATAAGATACAAAGAGATACACTTTACTGATGTAGAGCGTTGTGAGCAATGTTGATGGTCGTCGTCGTCGTTGTTCGTTGGGGTGTTTTTTTTTTTTTGTTGTGGAAGAAATAGAAGTGTATTTAGGTATACAATAAGCCGCCAGCCTCTTGGCCAAGCAAAAAGTAACAAGTTACTATACTTTATATCGTCGTATCTGTGTGTTTTGGTTTTGACTTTTGCGGCACAACAACACACCACACAGAGTTGTATATCTCGCACAGGCTAGCTTGTTTGCTCTGTGTGCTGCTCTGTTTTATCCATCCAGTAGTGTGTGTTTTGGTGCGCTATTTTCCTCCAGAAGGTCATGGTTAGATATTGGCGATCCCGAACGGACAGTATTAGTTGATCATTGAATGAAATGGGTCTTCTTCTCGCTAGCGCGCTGCTGAGAATTTTTTTTTTACGTTTTGTTTTTGTGTTGTAACATTTTTTTTAAAGTAAAGATAGAAAGTATATCGATTGTACTTAGTGTTTTGTTTTCGTTTTGTGAATCTTATCGGGAGATTTTATTTTTTTTTCTAAAATTCGTTTCGTAGCTCGTTGATAATAATTATAATTTTTGTTAATTTCGCGGACGAAATATATAAACGGTTTCAAAAGTTATGAATAAAGTGAACTTATAAAGAAAAAAAAAAGAGATAATGACAAAATAATCAATTTATTCAAAATAATTGTGAAATATAATTTATTGGAATATAATACCATTCTAAATAAAAGTGTTAATTTAATTAAATTTTTTTTAATAAACAACGAACATAAAAAAATATAATTTAAAATGGAAACTTGTGTATTAATACCACAAGAATTTTCCCTTGCATTGGCATCAACGCCAACGGGTATATTAAATGAACAACAAATAACAGTATGGACAACGATGGGAATTCCACAAGGAACATTATTTTATCCATTTCAAGGAACAATTCGTATTGACACTTTGGATACATTCAAATATTTAGAAGATGAAGATGTAAGTAAAATTACATTTTGATATAAAATGTCAAATACAAAAACATGTTTTTTATGATTTTTGATTGACTTTGGTATGAGAAAGAGATTGAATACCAAAATATTGAACTCGAAATTTAAAAGAAGTTTTTCCATCAACTCTTTTGTCTTACTTTCTTAATAACACATTCGAAGACATGTTTTTTTTTTAAGATTGATTGTTATTCCTGTTGAAAAAAAAAACAGATTTGGTCAAATTTCTTATGATTTCTTCTTTTTCTACTTATAGTTTACTTATCCAATTATAATCCAGTTTAAAAATTTTTAACAAAATTTTGTTGACAAAATGTTGTTCTAGAAGTTCCAACTATAAAAAATAGAGTTTTCTACCAGAAAACAAATTATATTAAAACAAAGTTGTAAAATAGGGTTTTGACATCAGCTCTTTTGTTTGTTGATTTTTGTTTTAGCTTAGTGAGTTATAATCACAAACTGTGATTCAATTTATTTATGCATCTGCAAAATAATATTTTCATTGAATCTTCCGACGGTAAATCGGAATTTTTGGGGATTTTGGAATTGAGATTTTTGATCTATGGAATAAAAAATTCTCGGTGAAGCAAAATTTTTTTTTTTGTATTCCATTTTGTTTATGCAGGACAAAGGTGATTAAGTATGCACATTTAAATGCATTGCAAGAAAAAATGGTCTCCAAGATTTAAAATGCGGAAGGATGATCAGGTGAGGAGGGTGGGGAGGGGAGGATGCTATATTATAAATGTTTGGGACGATTTTAGTGGTAGGTATACTTGTGTCTTGTGTTTTTTTTTTTTTTTTTTTTAAGAAAATTGAATCTAATTGCAACAAAACTTCTGTTGTCTGCTAGCTTTCAAAAGACTATTTATCTGTTTCAGAGCGTTTCGACAAAAAAATATGATTATATTATATATATTCTTGTTTTTAAATTTGTAACAGTTTTAACTGTAGAATCATTAAAATTGTATTTAAACAAACAATTTCCCTCCTATAATCTTCCATTAAAGTTTCTAATCATCCTTTATAGCACTCTTATAAGATTTGTGTATATATATTTTTCATATCTATTAAATTGAGGTGTTAATACGAATGCAATAAAAATCTTCTTGTCCCCTTTTTATAGAATTCTTATAGGAGCTTTTTTTTTTGATATTTTACATATATTTAAATTGTAAACCTGAGACACCTTGTCATCTGCAAGACCAATCTGGAAAATTTATCCGGCCATTGAATTTGTTTTAGTTTTTGTTGTTAAGATTTCTTATATCATTTTTATATATGTATATTTTATCATTATTATAGGCTAGTATAGTTCTATAGTCTTTCTTTAACGAATTTAAGCATACAATGTTTTCATTCGCGAGCAAAATTAACTAAGCTTTGATAAATTAATAGAATTCTTACATTGTTCCTAATTAATTATTGAATAACTGTGCCTATAACGCTTACATAAAGCATACCAAAAAGTTCTTTAAGGGAGTTCTTAATGAATTATCATTTCTTTAATGAAAATGTCCTATTAAAAAAGTTTAAAAGCATTACAAGTATGAAGGAGAAATATAATTCGAAGTTCCTATGAAAAACGATTATGACAATGATCTCTTATAGTCTCACGTTGGGCGCCATTTGATATGTATATGGATTTATTTTACTGAAAAAAATAATTAACGTATTTGGACTCTCCACTTCTGAAATACTTGCCTGAACTTAGCCAGCACACATTTTCGAGTCTTTTACCTCTTACAACAAAAATGATAGTAGCATTTTAATGGTAAATGAAGGTCAATAAAATATAACTTGCTTGAAGTTTGTAGATGCAATGTACTGTGAACTTTTTGAGATTGATATTAAGAGATTTGTAGCAATATACGGTACAGCCGGATCTGTACCGTATATCTGCACTACAATCCACCAATTATTTTTCATTTTCAATAAACAATTTCATCATTTTTTCAGGAAATAAAGAAATAAAATTATCTAATCCACTTAAGCTAACTATTTCAGAATAAGTCACATACATACCACAATATTTAACATGTTAAAAAAATAATAATAATGCACCATAAACAACTTAACCATGTCCAACTGGAAATAACACAATCCACCCACCTTGTAAAGATAAAAATCAAATTGCTTTATAAATCCGCATCGAAAATAACATATTATTTACCCAACTCTCCTTCTCTATTTACACTATCTCCCCCTTCTGTCTATATTTCATTATTCACCCTCACCTCTTTTTCATTAAACACATCGCGCGTTATGTCAATGATAGACACACGTTGTAGGTGTCACTTAATTGCACGAAACCATAAACTCAAATTGTGACAAGCTATCAACATACATTTGTATATTATTGTTTGTCGTGTGTTATTTTTTTTTTCAAATTTACAACAAGAACAAATGCATTTGTATATACCCTCTAACAATGAGGAACATTAATCGTCGGCATAGCACACTCATGTTAAATATAGATTCGCTTGTTATGAATATCATTTATGTGGTCAAAATAGGAATGAGTATAAAAAAGAGGGTCAATTCTATCAACAGGTTCGTAACTCAGCTCTTTCGTTTTTGTTCATTTTTTCATATTTAATGCAATTTTCTTATGATATCCTGTTGTTTATGCGTTCAATATGGGATTTTATTTTGATTTTAAACCGATTAATGATTGTCACACACACAAAGATATACAAACAGATTTAATAGTCAGATTATAATGATATTAAGTAGAAAAATAAAAAAACTTATGACTTCCTGACTTAGAATATGATAACTATTTTTGTTGTTATTTTTTTCTTAAATAATATTGCAAACTCTACCTTCATTAATTAAATTTTTTCAAGTTCATTCTCCCATAACGGTGGGAAAATTTTCAAATAATTCCCATAACATCTTCAAGATGATACAAAAAAAAAAAATATAAAATACTTAAATACTCCATTCCCCTTTTTGATATAAGAAAAAAATTCATTAAATTAACATATTGTGGCTGTTTTTTAACTGCAAAAGAGGGCCTAATTTTCTACACTTGTTGCACACACGACAATATAAACGAACGGAACAACGAACTAGGTACGTGTTTGAGTCACATGAGGGTGGTGGCAATAGCAAGCAACAAACATTGTTATACGGTGCTTACGAGACCGTGAAACCACACGTTAACTTTTTTAACTCATCTTTATAATTTTTTTATTCCCCCCCTCTTTCGATTTGAGGGTGTTGTTTGTATACCTGTTGAGCGTGGGAATTTTCTCACGCTTTAGAATAATTGTTAAAAGCACAAAGAGAGGGGAATTGTATACAAATTAAAAGAAGAAGAATGAAAAAAATTGCCATAATTAACAAAGTTAGTGCGATCATTTAAATCGTTAACACAAAAAAAAAAAAAAATGACATCAGCAAGCGATGAAAGACCTCTCTATTATAATCCTATTAAAGAATTTAGTTCTTTCTTTTTTTCATAAATCCTTGAAGAATCTTTCTCTCTGACTCTCTGATATGAGATTCCAATTGACTTTGTTGCAGCTCAATTTGCAGTACATTATGGGAGGCTGTATAAGACCAAAAAAACACAGGTACAAAAGCAAAAAAATAGAAAAAAAGGAAGACTCAAAATATGTAATCTGATTTATCAGATTTTCTATAAGTCGCCAAGGTTTCGCCCTTGTGTCTGGCAAATGTCCTTTTTTATAAACCTCTTATATATCCTCTTTTTCTCAGTCAGTCTCAAAAACAGGTAAACTATTGTCTTGTGTGTCCGCCTGTTTTTTTTTTTTCCTACATCCCAATAAAAGTCATCAGCACATCCAATAGATACAAAAAAAAATACTGCGTTTGTGCAATACCGATACAAAATAATTAATGATCCCATAAATTTGATTCATTTTTATTGCCATCCTTATAAAGTGCAGAAAGAACAACAACAAAAAAGGATATCTAAAGCACTTATCTCAGATAGATAGGTTAAAAGAGTAGAGAAGACATAAACTATGTTATAAGAAGATCAAAGGCGGATGCAGACAGGTGGAATGGACAACAAAAAAAATCAGGTCTTTTTTTAAGAAGAAAAATAAGTCGAATTGATATTTGTTTTTCCGCATTTTCATGGCATCATTGGCGATATAAACTTTCGATTTCATCTCTAAGTCTGCTCTGTATAAGTAAAATGTCCATCTGACTGTCTTGGGTGATTTAATTGGATTACGCTTGCGAATAGAAAAAAAAAAAAAAACTTCATATGATATGATAAGTCCAAAAGTGAAGACTTTTTCCCATAATGGACGACAACGACCGACGCGATGTAGAGACGATATAGACATGGAAGCAAACAAACGATCGGTGGAATTGTGTGGTGGATTATTTGAAAATGATTGCAATGCGCGTGATGTGCATTTGAAGTCAGATCTGTGCGAACATTGAACTAGATGAGGATGTTTTTTTTTGTATTTATTTCCATCAACAACAACCATGTTTGGTCCATAGATAGAGTCTAGTCAGTCAACCCGGCACGAGATGCCACTTTGGATTCATGTTTGTGATCCAAATTAGATGCGGAGATACTCTCTGGAGATCTGTACTTGTTAGTTATTTTTTTTTTTTCAATTTTTACAAACGACTGCAGTTTTAGTTGCTTTCGCTTTCACTTTGCTCCATAAAATGAATTTTTTTTCATCTATTTTTGTGATTTTTATGAAAAATTGCAAGTTTGCGCTGAGCTAGCTGCATGCGGTGAATAGCTCTGTGGATGGCCTTTACCATAACACTTGTGTAAGGTTGTTACCAATATCACGTCAATATAGAGCTTGGTGTGGTAAAAAAAAAATTAAACTGAAACGAAAGTTAAAGTCAAGTGTATTTGTTTTTTTTTTTTCGTATTTCTTCAACTTCTTTCAATTGATTGGATTGAGATGCCGAAGACGTAAAAAGAAAAAAATTGCGTGAGGTAATGATATTTATTTATCTTTTAGTTTGCAGTTATTTTTGTTTTGTGTTTTGTTTTTTTTTTTTATTGTGTAATGTGGAAGTTACACTTTAAGAAAATGAAAAAAAAAAAAAACTGATTAGTTTATTTGAATCGCCTCTATTTTCAAAGAAAAATGGAGAAAAAAATGTTGTATCAACAGGTTAATATTGATGATATGGGGTTTGGGGAAGTAAATTTACTTTATTGGGTTGGGTTTATAGTGTTAATATGTGCACTGCACACTCAAATGAAAAAATACTAAATAAAAATCAATATTTTATTTGGGTGTTAGTTGTTTTTAGTATGGCGGTAGTAGGTATGGCATTTCCTGATAAGACTTTTTTTTTTTAAACAACTAATTTACTACCTGATTTCGAGTTTGTAACTCAACTCTTTCGTTTTTAGTTAAAGATTATAGAAATCGAGGGCAAATGTTATAAATGTGTTTTTTTTTGTTTTGGCTATTACTTTAAATGACGGAAATTTTTTGTTTAAAGGTGTTATTGAATGTTGACTTAGTTATAGTTACGAGGAAGGAAGATTTTTGTTTATGTGCAAAAGAAATGGTAACAAAAAATAAGAACTGTAATTTATAAATTTAATTTCCTGAATAGTGCGTGATCATGCGTTTTGGTAGAAAGTTTGGTGTGAGTTATAATCCAATTTAGGATGTTGCTTCCTTATTTGCATGTTTTATATTGATCTTGTAATTTGTTTTGATGTGATTGGAAGAGGTTTTTTGGGTTTTGTATTTTGTTAAATTGTATCACATTGAATGACAATATACTGTAAAAAACTGTTGTTTCCTGATATTTAACATTAAGCATTTTTCTTTAACACAGTTCATATTTAGGTCTATTCTAGTGATCTCTTGCTAACAGTTGAACATTTATTGTAATAGAAATTTATTGATGAAATATCTAAAATATGGACAAACAATTTGATGAATCAAACACATTAAGTTGAGGTGAAATATTTTATCCTTCTATTCATTGATGTGTTATCATTTTTATTTCCGAAAACTGCAGAATCGAGTTTCAATAATTTTTTCAATATTTTAAATGATTAATAACATAAAATGTATTTATAATTCAACCACATTACCCAAAAGGGATGCACTTTAAAATATCAAATCATTTTAATTTCTTATTATGATCTTACTTTAATATTTGAATATTACTTTTCGGGATCTATCAGGACAAAAGAAGGGTATTTGAATTTATTGGTAGAGCAACAAAATGTATCTGCAAATTAAAAAGTAAGTCATAATTTTCTCATTAAAACCCGTTTTGTTTTTTTTTTTACTGTAAAAGGTCTCAAAAACTTCGTTTTGATGAAGAACTTCTGAGGATAAATGTACTCACTTATCAATTTAGAGATAATTGCTTTTATTAATCTTTTTGAACTTTCACATGGAGTGTGGAACAGTATAAATAAACTCAATAAATAAAATTAACTGACAATAGATAGTTAACAAGCTGTCACATTTTGTTTTTTTTTTTTTTTTTGTTCGGACATTTCAACCTGGTTTGTTGAGGAACAGATATTAAATCAAACTAAAACGCGTTGAACTACTGTTAGAACAATTCCTTAAGTAGATAATTGACTAGTTTGTAGAACAACCAATAAAAACAATAAGTCAGCATGTTGTTTTAAATCAATTTTTATTTACAAGCCTCTTATGATTTATTTCATTTCAATTTGTCCAATTTTTCATTTCAACACTAAACTCTTTTACAAACCTCCCAAAATAAATTCCATATGTCACTAATAAATTTATTACATTTAATTTTTTGAATGACAAATTAAAAGTTTCACCTCAACTTCCAAACTTCTATCAATTAGGAATCTAGCATCTGTCAAACAACTACAACTTGTCTAGTTTATCTTTTCTTAAAAAAATCTCTACAAAAAAAAATATTATCAAAAATTATTTATGATTGGTAATCAAGCTTTAGATTTTTACCTTAATTTAATATACACTTGCAATACATAGTTTTTTTTTGCTACTTCTATTGAATTTTTGTAAGTTTCTTTTATGAAACTTGTCTGCAAAAATTGTTGTTAAACCATATAAATGATTTATGAAAATTGAAATGAAAAAAACCTGATTTTTATATAGATTTTGTTATAAAGTAGCATTGGCAATAGGAAGGTGTTTCTATAATAATTTAATAACAAGTCTAATATACCTACTACATATAACAAAATAATAAAATAAAACAAAATATAAAATGAACACCTGCCTTTTTTGGTAAATTTTTGAATTATATACGAGTCGAGTATCCACTTAAAAGCGACTTGAAACTTGTGTAGTATGTCGCAGTTTTTAAGTTCCACTTGTTTCTGGATGTCAAAAATCATTTGATTCATTGACTGCAAACAGAGCGGAAACTATGCTGTCCATGAATATTTTGTTGTTGTTGTTGTTGTTGTTTTGACTTAGGTAAACATTGCATCAGGTTACTTTGTGTACACTTGTTGCATTCAAATTAAAAACTCTTAAACTACCACCAATACCATCAAAAGAAACCAGTCTAACCCAGCAGCAAGGTCTTGGCTGTTAACCATACTCAAGTACCACAAAAATCAAGTTCAACATTTTTGATCTAAAGAGAAAAGAGAGACAAGAAAAAAAAACAACTAAAACTCATGTGCAAACACTCAAGAAAAATAAAAAAAAAAGAGGTCTAAATCCCTTAATCCAGGTCCAAAAGCATAACAATACTCATGATGGTGTAATCCCATTCACCGAATCCGATTTGGAGACTTAATCTTTACCTAACACTTTGTGTGTGTTCTTGAAGACGACGCTACAGGGTGGCTGAATCGAAATTAAGCGGCACCATGAAGATTTTCGGTCATTTAAATCGCATGACTAAAGTGATTTCCTTTTATCCCAAAAAAAAAAACTTGATGCTCATAATCATCTCATCATCATTCCAATCTTCATTTTTTATTTATTTTTGAGTTCTAAATTGGTTATGGTTCTTTCATTTTGTGCTGCTTGTGTGGATATAAAAGAACAAAAAATATTCTTTGATTGTCTTTTAATAGAGGCAAAAACAAGCTTCAAGTTTCTAAATTGATTCGCACTCCAGCATACTTAAATTCTAAAAAAATAAAAATAAAAATCATCATCATCATGAATTTTAATTTTTTTTATTTTGTGTTATTTCCGTCGTGGGGGGATTTATTACAGCGCCACAAATATATTAAAAAACGACGTGTCACAGACACTACGCATTTCCGTTTAGACGACGCGACGGTTATAGCCACCGTAATTATCATCGCTTCCATTTAACATCTCGCTTTGAACATCCTCCACAAAAAAAAAAAAAAAAAAAAAAAAAAAAAACAGAAAAAAACTACAAAACGACACTCTTTTACAAATCTATCACACAGCAGAAGCTGCAAAAGTAGCATCAATCAAATTATACTGTGGAGTGTATCATGCTGAGTGTTTATTGTTTTTCATTTCCTTTGGTCTTTAATTTTTTTGAACGATGTGTACCAAATTTGGATCATGATCATCGTGATAAGAAAACAACCCAAAAAAGGGGAGCAAAAATAAAAATGGACAGACAAAAAAAAAATACTAATGGATGTCACATATCTTTTTTTTTTTTTTTGGTCTTTTGTTTTTTTTTTTCTCTTGTTTCTTGATTCAGTTTGATTGTCTTAAGGTGGTTGATGATGATGATGGGAACAAAAAAAAAAAAAAAAACTTAAAAAAAGATGACCAAAACAAATATTCTTGTAGCAATCAATTAACCTAATTTAGTTTTTCTGTTTTTTTTTTGTCTGTTGTTGCTTATCAGATCACAGCAGGGTCACCCCAATGTATGCATACATGTTTTGTAGGCAGACATTTGTACCTATAATATGGATGAAGGCCTAAAAAAGTTAATAATAAAATTATTGCAATAAGACATTCACTTCCTAATTAATTATTATCTGCATTCGAAACACAATCAACCTATTGCAGACAAAATTAACTACCTCGATAAATTTCAAATAATTACTGTTATCTCATCTTTGTGGTGATTTCCATTGTCATCGAGATCATTTGAAATAGTAATAATAATGAAATATACTAATTTTTCAATTTAAAATTGGAAGTGTGCTTTTTAATAATTTGTATGATAATTTGGTTGAACTTAAACAAAAGAGTTGAGTAGCAAACTCGTTTTTGGGAAAACAATTTGTTTTAGAGCTAATAAAATTGATTTTTATTTGATTTTTTTATTGATTTTATATTTATGGGTATAGTTTATTAGATTTTAGATAATATGATGTGGGTGTTGGTAAATAGAGTGATGATATCGGAAGATTTGTTTTTATTATTTTAATCGTTTTTTGTGGTTTTTGTTTTTTTTATGTAAAAGTGGACATCGGTACTCAGGTAAAACAAAAAGTTGTTGAAATATTTTAATTATTTTGTTATTAATTTTTGAATTATAAGATCTGATAGAAATTGAAAGAAAAACCAGAATTATAAAGAAATCTAGTATAGAAAAAATTGATATTCTTATAACCTGATTACATTTATACAGTGTTCTTTTTCTGCTTTTAATTAATTTTTTAAGAAAATATAAGAACGATAAAGTGAAGAAAAACCCATAAACACTTGCAAGGGCCAAAGGGAAAATATTTGCAAGTCAATTGAATGTATACCAGAACCAAGAAATATATCTGGCAAAGTAATGGAAAATCCCTTTAATACATTGTCTGAGTTGTGCATTCAAGAAAATGCTTTTATTCAAATGAAAGTTAAGACTTTTTTTTATACCAAGTTATTCAGAAGTGGTAGTTAAAAAAAATTAATAATTACTGTTTAAAGAAGCAATTTATACGCTACACATTTAACTACTTGTTTAGTATATAGAAATTCCAGGTCATAGGCGCATATATTACAAAACCAGGAAAAAATTGCTTCTAAATGATGCTGACTTAAATGTTTTTTTTTTTTGTTTATTTATATAATTGACTGAGCATTTTAAAGTATATAGCTTTTTTTCATTATTTAATTTGATCTATATTTAAATACCTGTTGAATAAAACTCATTATTGAATTATAATTAAATTAAAATAAATTAGTTTTAATGGCTAATAATTAAATGCAAAAAAAAATCCTTAACAATATCCATTTAACTAATTGATGCATAATTATATTACTTTCATTATAATACACACTTTTATTTAGATTGATTTTTTTGTTAGGGTAGAAAAATGCGATCAGAGTGATCGATTACATCAAGCCTATTTTTACATTTTCATATTTTAAAAAATCCAGAGTGATACAAATAATTTTTTCTTGCTAAATTTGAACACTTTATCTTCTATCTTAAGAAAAACTGGTCGTGCCAAACTAAGTTATAGACAAAAAAATATAGTAAATCTCATTTTTTTTTTGGAGTAAGAAAACCTAAACAAAAAAAACATGTATTTATTATTTGAAACCAATTTAAACACCTTTCCAATTTTTATTTTGTTCACGAACAACAAATTGCACACTTTTGTAGGGGATAAAGAAGTGCATATTTATATACAAAAATTTTCTTCTCAAAAACAAGTTCGGTGCTCAACTCTTTTGTTTTATTAAAAAAAAAAAAATCAATTAAAATAAAAAAAAAAATAGAACTAACTAATTTTAACTTTGTTAAATCATGATTTATGAGATTATTATATTTTATAAAAATATTTTGCAACTTCAGTAAGGATTTGGGGTCACTCTAGATCTCAAATAACATAAACTTACGTTATCCCATTTTGATTAAATGATATACCAATAAATTCCTATCCATTCAACTTTTAATTCAAGTTTATTTCAATAATCTACAAAAATAGTTCTTTGATAATAAATTAAATATCTTTCAAATGATAGTTTAAAACCATAATTTTTTAGATTTTATCACTTAAGTATGTGAAACGGTAAGTTCTTACAATGATCATAAATCAGTTGCACTTTTTTTTCTCTCTATAATCCCCATTATAGTGATTTTATGAATCTACCAACCTACTACAAACTATATTGCAGTCTTAGTTCTGGAATTTATATTCGCATGTAATTTGTTTATTTACGACATTAAATTAGATATGCGCGTGTGCGAAACGACGATCAGCACGACGCAGAAGTAGGTAAAGTGTAAATTGAACGCATTCCACATTTTATACATATCGCGGGTATTAGGATTATTATTTTGCAATTTGTATAAATTTATAAAATCGCACAAAAGTTATTTTAAATTTATTTGTATTTTACTTGTTTTTTATTTATTTTATTTTATACAGGGTGTTGTCTAGAAACAAGTGTTACCACCTTTGTTTATATAGGTATATATTTATCTCATGTAAATTGTTTGTACTTTTTCATAATTAACTACAAGAACTTGAATTTGAGAGATAGGTGATCTCTTAAAAAAAAAAAAAAACTAAAATAAATAAACGTTCTCTCAGATATTTAGTTTATAGTTAGACTTACTTTACAATCCGGTTAAATGTGTGATTTATTTTTTATTTTATTTTTTCTAGTTTCAATATAATGATTGATGCAATCAATGTGTGAGGTGACAATTATTGTGAATTTGCAATCTTTATGAAAATAATTGAGATCAAGTTTTTGTATAAATTTATAATATATGGAAAATAGTTGTAAAGTGTGTATAGGGGACAAAAAGTGTTTATAAGTAATTAATTAGTTTTACTATTTAATTGAAAATGAGGCGTAGATTTGAATTGGACTATTAAACTAGTAGATTATAGTAAAAGTGTGTACACGCGGTAAGATTAATATGGTAATAGGGAAATGTTTAAACATAGAAAAACAAGTAATTGGTTTAACAGGTTGAAAGTACAGGAAGAGTTTTAACTATACAGTTGACAAGATAGTTCTATTAATACTGCATTCTTCTAACAAGAAAATTGTTTTCAAAAAGAAGGATTTAAAGATATCAACTAGAAAAGAAGGAAAAGAAAAAAAAGCATGAAACTTTCTATGAAATTTTATTTTAAAACAATGCACTGAGTTCTTGACCAATTGAATAAGCCATAACTCAGTTCAATAGATAATTGTCGTGAACTAGACTAGAAATTTTATTATTTCAAATGTCTTTAATTTTGAATCCCAAGAAAAAGACAAGAAAAAATGATTTTGTGTGCTCTAAAACACAATATGTTTCCAAAAACAAGTTCGTAACTCAACTCTTTTGTTTGCTTTTTAACAAAATTAGGAGAAAATAAAAAACTTCTGCGAAATAAATTTAAGGTGAATGGCTAACTTTTTGAGCGATTGACTAATAAAAAATAATACTGTTCAAGAGGGGCAGTTGAAGAAGATAACAACGAAAAAAGAAGCAAAAAAAAAAATTAATTTAAATACCTTTATTTTATATTCTGGCCAACTTTTAAGATTTTAAAGACTGTTTTTTAGATGCTGAACTTTGTAATTTTTGGGTAGATTCTAACTAAGTAGATGGCAACATGTTGCAGCAACTTTTGTTATTTCTATTTTATTTCCAAAATGTATGTATTAAATTTAGCTGAAGCATTCCAAATAGTGAATTTACTACGGGAATTACCACATTTTGTAACTTGCTTAGTACTAAAAAATTTTAAAAGAAAATACTTGTTGCAACAAGGTGATTGCAACATGTTTCTGAATAATTCAAAAAAAGTTGCAAAAAATTATCAAAATGGTAAAAAATTCTTATTGAATAATTCAAAATTGTCTTCATAAATATGCCTTCAAAAAAAGATACAATATTTATCAATCAAAAAACAGGAAACGATAACAAGAAAATAAAAATTTTGTATATAAATTCTTGACCATATGGAGGCGTCGATACTCTAAGATACAATATCTATAACTATCAACATATCAGTCTAAAAAATTACCTTAAAGAATAAGTCAATTTGAATCATTAAATCATTAAACAAAAACAAATCTAAACAAGGTTTTAGATACAATATCTATTTATCAAAATTTGTATATTTTAACCAAATCAACTAATAGATATATCTAATTGACCTGGTATCCATGAGTGTAACCACAAAAGATATATTCCAATATACCAAATGAACTAAAACGAAAAAAAAGAAGTTATCTGGTGGGAGCAAAGTGAACCGAGATACAATATCTATCAATCACGAGTCATTAAATTCACCATCATGGATGTAGGCGATCTTAACTATTTTGTAAAAAAAAATTCATTCTCTTGTTTAAAAGATACTTAAACTATCTACAAAAATAAAAAAAAAAAAAAAACAACTTATTCATTATCAATCAATCAAAAGTCATGAATTTCACAAAATGTATCTTTAGGATATTTAGATAATATATAAAATTCATTTGCATAAAAATGTGTCTCTCTGTCTTATAAATGAAACACTCGAAAGATACACATTATCGATCAATCAAAAGTCAAAAAAGTCATATAGATACAAAAACAAAAATATCTAGATACACTGTATTACCAGTAGCTATAGTTTTTTTTTTTATTAATCGTTTCTTTATTTTTTTATTCAAGGTTCGCTACCGTTTCGGTTTGTACGATGAAATCTCATACACATTCGGCAAACGTGTACGCCATTGTAATTGGATTCGTTTCTTACGGGTATCTGAATCGTATGGATCTCAAGTTAACATGGTCTGCACCAAGGTTAAGGGTGAACCGATCTATGAAGTTGTCAAACCGATTACAACCCATCAGGAGCTTGTTGTATATTTTTTACCCGAACGTCCTGAAGAATTGCTATTTATGCAAATGCGAGCTTCACTCTATCGTCAGACTATGGATTCGATACTTGAAGGTAAGTTTCTTGTTGTTGTTGTTGTTGTTTTCTTGATCATCATCATCGATCATGCAACGATCATACAATCAAGATATTTACTATGATTTCATGTGTTTTTTTTTTTTAAACAGGTTCACCATTGGATCTTTCAATGTCCTTGCTAAATCGTGTGATCCTGCCAATCTCACCGTCATCCAGCAGTGAAGACGAGCATAAATCAATTTCGAGTGATTCATCAGCGGGATCGATATCGTCGCTGAACGAGAACACCAGCGATCATTTGATCAGTACGGCAACGGCTCATCAGCTGGAACGTGATCTCAACAATGGCATTCACCATCATTCGCATCACAGTCATCATCATAATCATCATCAGCGGACACCGCAACGGGCCCGCAGTGGCCGTGGTGAGCGTTCACTTTTACCATGCGAAGTTTGTGGTAAGGCATTCGATCGTCCCAGTCTGCTGAAACGTCATATGCGCACGCATACAGGTGAGTTTTGTATATTTTTATTATTGTCACACTCGAAAGATGTGAAGATCATCTTTCTGCGAGAGATGTTTATTCACAAATGTATCTTCTTCGTCGTCATCTTGAAGATTGATCTTTGATGGTCGATCTGGCGAGACGACGAAGATGAGAAAAGATCATAACGATTAAAATTTGTCTCTCTCAAACTATATTGTTGTTTATCTTCTATAAATTGCCATTCCAACAACAACAAATTTATTGATTGAAATTTTGTATTTTTTTGTTTTCTTTTGAATGTGTTATAGGAGAAAAACCTCATGTGTGTATGGTGTGCGGCAAGGGCTTCAGTACGTCGAGCTCATTAAATACACATCGGCGGATACATTCTGGTGAGAAACCTCATCAATGTCAAGTTTGTGGGAAACGTTTTACGGCCAGCTCGAATTTATATTACCATCGAATGACACATATTAAGGTGAGTGAATATACACGAGTATTAATACGAGTATTGTGGGGATATGGGGGATTGATATGATATTTTTAAAAAATTGGAGAATGGGTATCATAATGTGTTGATTGAAGAATTAAAAATAAAAATATAATAAAAATTGATATGTGGTGATATTTGCATTCGATTGTCATTGATACTTTTTTTTTGTAATTTTGTGTGGGGAGATATTGATATATGCAATGTGTTTTAATGTTAAGAGAGGGCCATGATGAGGGTTAAATTATTTATATAGAAGCTATCAATTGTTCACAGGTTGTGAATGTCAAGTGAAATGATGATGATGGTGTGTAATTTGATGAGTGATAGTGGTAATCATATTGATGTGTGATTTTGTGGGGATTTATAAGGTGGAAAGTGAAAATTTTATTGATGTCAATGATTTTATTATTTTTTTTTTTTTATTTCTTTACTATGCTGGTACTATTGGTATCAATTTTTTTGATAGAGAAATTTTGGAGAAATCACACACAAACATTATCAATTACTTTGAAAATCACTTAAATAGACTCTGGTAGGTACTATAGCAGACTTGATTTTAAGGTTCAGAAAATGTGCACTTAAAAATACAAAAATAGTTAGACAGCCTCTTTCAATCATTTCTCAGAAGATTGGCAAGGATTACAAATATTTTGAATAATTCAAACCTTAAATTAAAATTAAAACCGAACATCAACAGAGTTTAGGAAGGTCTTCATAGTCTTCATATTAAGTTTTTTCCATATTTGTTAAAAACAATTATGATGACTACGGTACTCATTTGTTATAAGCGTAATTCTAAGCAATGATTTAAAGAAGTGCGGTAGCTCAAATAGAGAATTTCAGTGAATTTTTCTTTAGCCGCACTACACGAATGTGAAATTGATTATACAGCTTAATTTGCTGGTACTGATTCTGATGTTAATGCATAACCTTAGATCCTTCAAAACATAAATTATCTTGTATTAATGTCGCCTTTTCCAGCAACTTTCAAGAAGCCTTTAAGCTATTTGCAGCATTTTTACAGTAAATGTTTCGGATCTTTCAAGTTGGTTAAAACAATTGAACAAAATTAATAATAGTTTCCATATCAATTGCCATCAAAAATCATATCGAAATGAAACTCAAATTCAACATGGTTCAAAAACATTTTCAAAATTGTTTACCTCAATAATATTTTTTTGTTGTTTTATAGCTTATGAAACTTATTTATGTTAGTTTCCAGTGTTTTTACATTCATTTTGATTTCAATACCTAAACAATATCAAAAAATTTGTTGTCAGTACCATGATATCGTAAGTTTATATCGACTCAGTTGATTCTTGAACTATTTTATCATATTTATTTATATTTCTACGAAAAGCGTACAAATCATCTATTAGAAAAAATCATCTATTAATCTCAAACGTCAGCAAGTTTCATTAATTGTATGAAAAAAGGTTGTAAGACCAATCGTCAGTACCGAAAATGTCAGTTCCATGGTACAAAATGAATTGTTTATCTTGCTATCGATGCTTTTCAATACATTTCGATTGGAAAATAAGCTTAGAGTTATAAAATCAGAGCTTTGAGCAAAAAAAGTGTAAAAAAAGCAAAAAAAAAAAAACAAAACAAAGTCAGTACCGTGACTAATACAAATTTGAATAATGTAGCTTCTAAATTTTTACTTGCGATATAGGTACTATATACATATCAAGTTATACATTCGTACAAAAAAAAAAAATTGAGATAACATTTTTCCATGACATTACGATGGTAGACAATGCCAAAAAAGTGGGTCCCGGAAGTCCGTCTGTCTGTCTGTCTGTATAAGAAGCTACAGCCTAAACGGATGGACCGATTAATGTCAAACTTGGTATGTAGCGTTATTTGGCGACTCTCCAGAGGGGCTTTTGGAATTAATTTTTTTGGACCAAAAATAACGGTACTTGT
Source organism: Episyrphus balteatus (assembly GCF_945859705.1). Taxonomy (NCBI): domain Eukaryota; kingdom Metazoa; phylum Arthropoda; class Insecta; order Diptera; family Syrphidae; genus Episyrphus; species Episyrphus balteatus. The sequence continues at coordinate 28,960,798 of NC_079134.1, read as the reverse complement.
CATATACCGATTTAAGTAAAATTGAAATATCTTGAAAACGGCTCAAACGATTTTGTTCAAAAAATTCAAATGTTAGTTTTAAGCTAAGGTCTATTTTTCAATGAAAATTTTTTTTTTGAAAATCATTTATTAACGGTACCTGCCATCGAACGGTTTTTTTCAAATCCGATTATCTCCGAAACTGCTTATTCGATTTCAACGAAACTTTTTGTGAAAAAAGCATTTATATAATTTAAATATAAACCAAAAATAAAATTTCCAAAAAATACAATTTTTGGATTTTTAAAAAAATTTTGAAAATTTTTTTTTGAAAAATCTAATTTTCGAAAACGGGACATTGAATTTTTTTGAAATTTCGTTTTTTAGATGTTGATTAGTGATTTCTACAAAATGGCATACCAATTTTATTTTAAATTTTTTTTTTTTCCAAAAAATTCTTTATAAAAAATTAGTTTTTTAAAAAACGGCTCTAACGATTTTAAAATTTTTTTTTCTAAAAATGCATCTTAACATATCAAGCAAAACTGCATACTTGTTTTGGAGGGCAATTTGATTTCAGATTTTATTTTATTTTTTAAAAAAACGAATTTTATTTTTTTTTTCCAAATTTCTATACAAAAAGTCTTAAAAATTTAAGCAACTTTAACTCTAAGAGCAAGTTCGTGCGACCCAGTCGTGCATTTTATTTTTTTTAATTTCATAACCTTAAAACTTTATTTTATTCATGGAGTAATCCATTAGATAAATTTTTCAATAATGAAAAATGTATAACCAAATAATGTAAATTAAATCAGTCAATTGTGTGTTCTAAACTTTGGGGGGTCCTAAGATTATTTCCCACCCTCTCGCACCTAATTTTTCTAAGAATATCTCCTTTTTGTTCGTTTTGGTTTAGAGATCTTAGAAACCAGTTACCTACTACTAAATCAGCTACTAGCAGAAATTTCCGTTTTAGTAAAATTAAATCTTAACCGTGACATCACGTTACGGTGCGTTGTGCAAAAGGGGAGCGGGTCATAATTCTGCTTGTCAAAATTCTGTACGACAAAATTCTGTGGGGTCAAAATACTGTAATACCATAATTCTGTACGTCATTATACTGTAAATACAAAATTCTGTACGTCAAAATACTGTATCAACAAAATACTGACATGCAAAATTCTGTTTTGTAAAATTCTGTACGGCAAAATACTGTATATCAAAATTCTGTAAAAATGCTGTAAAAAAATATCGTTTTGATAATGTAAAAAAGTGCGCGCGCACTTTTTTACATTATCAAAACGATATTTTTTTACAGCATTTTTACAGAATTTTGATTTACAGAATTTTGATGTACAGAATTTTGAAATACAGTATTTTGACCAACCAGAATTTTGCTATACAGAATTTTGACTTTCAGAATTTTGTTCCTACAGCATTTTGCACATACAGAATTTTGACATACAGTATTTTGGCATACAGTATTTTGAATACAGAATTTTGCAACGTACAGAATTTCGACCCCAACCCGTGCAAAAGATTATACGTTACATTAACCTCCATATACGGTTATATAAAAAAAATATTATTTTCTTAGCATCATTTAGATAAATTAAACTTTTTTATTTCAAGGCATAATGTTAAACGTTCGTTAAAACATTAACGTTACGTAACGCAAAAAAATATATCTTTCCATCAGCCACATCCATATTTGTTTTTTTTTTTTTTGTTATCTTATCTAAGCTTATGTATTAATGCTTTAAACTCAAATTCTTATGCCAAAATCGTTACATATTGCTCAGTAACATATGGTAACGTTAGGTGAGTTACTTAAATTTTATATATTCTGAACTGAATATGACATTAAATCGTAAGTAGATATTCAATCTTTCCCCCTAGAATCATAATAATACCAAAATATCAATTTTGTTTTTTGCTATTCACGTAACGTTAACTTAAGCAAACAACTGTCAAACTAACCTTAAATGAAATTATGTAGGTATATCTCACCCCTTTAAAGAGTCAAACTGATTTAATATCATTTCTCAGTTAAATTTTAAATTTTCCCACAACAATAAAAAACCCACACCAAATAACCATAGTGTAGTCCGAAAAAATCAAAAACCGCAAGTACAGATAATGTCACAACCTCAAACAACAATATCCAATAACACGCAAAAAAAAAAGTATAGTTTCGGTGATATACCACTATAACTCACGAGCGTAATACAAAAAAAACTCAAATTTCCAGTTTTTTTTTTTTTTTTTGTTAAAATTAATTCTGGTTACAAAACCGCCAAACTGATATGTAGCATTTTATTGACTCTCTCATATTACCGTGTGTGTGTTTGCATTGAATTCGAGTATAAAACGAGTAAAGTCCTCGAAAAACAGACACAAAAGTAACAAAAAGTTTCAGGAAAAATGAATAAAAAACAAAAAAAAAATTAAAATTGAAAGTCACTGCAACAAATACCAATCCGCCCATCAACAAATACCTGACATTACTTGACGTCTGCATTTGCCACACTAAAACTGCCCCAAGAGACCAGACTTGTATATATTCACGAATGTATAAGAAGACCGGAAAGACCAAAAACCAAACTATATAACAACAACAAGTAAATGAATCAACTCATTTCTCGTCTCGATGAAGAGACAAAACGACAAAACAGAACTAATTTATCGGTTCAGGCAATTAGATGCAGCTTCCATTCCAGCCACTTGTTTGCCATCTTATACATATACACACATAAAAAAAAAAAAAACAACAACACACACATACAAAAAATTGCACCCAAACACTCGAAGTATCCTAAAACTGGCTTCAAAGTATAGTTGCACTCTGTAACGCAAAGCTTAAAGTGCAGATATGTGTGCTCTCTGGTCACGGGTAGTTAAAACCCCCTCTCGCACCTCTTTTGAAAATTAAAAAAAAATAAAAAACGAACGTAGCAAAATGATTGCTGCTTCCGAACCAGTGGCTGGGACATTTTTACATGAGTTCGTTACGCGCATTAAGCCGCGTTACTCTTCCACCAATACCGTCAGAAAACTCGAAATCAGTACGGCTGGGAAATCCGTATCAAAAGATATTCAGCTATTAGTGAAATATGCTTTGGCAGCGGCCGCTGACAAAAGGATACCGCATTGCATACGTGGAAATTCTTCACATGGTTGCTCTTTCACTCTGCTCTGTTCGGTGCGCGGGATTCCTTTTGTTTCCAGAAGGTTTGGTGTTCAGCTCTTTTGTTTTGCGGTAGCTTCCTTTCGACGAAAGGAAATTATACACACGAGTATAGTGTCTTTTTTTTTTAGATGGAAGGTGCATTGAAATCATGCGGGTAATGTCACTAATTTGTTTCACCTGGGTACAATTGGCCGGCATAAAAAGGGTTACCCTTTGTATTTTGGATGTTGCTAAATGTCTGACATACCAGCTGACATGGTGTGTATAGAGTAGAGGCAGACAATTGTTGTTGTTGATGATGATTTCATGTCATTGTCTAGGATGGAAGAAGGGGGTTCAGATAATAGCTTTTTACGAGGTCTTACAGAATTGGATAGGTAGCTAGTTTTTTGTCAAGTTTTAAAGCTTTTAAGACCTTATAAACCTTCAAAAGTTAACTTTTATTTAATATTTTTTTTCTTTCTTTTGTTTTTAGGAAAAACCACACAAATGCAACTTGTGCGCCAAGTCATTCCCAACACCAGGTGATCTAAAGTCTCATATGTATGTTCACAGTGGTTCATGGCCCTTCAAGTGTCACATCTGCTCTCGAGGATTCTCAAAGCATACAAATCTAAAGAATCATCTCTTCTTGCATACTGGTAAGTAATAAGATTTTTAATCAATCATAGTTAATTTACTCTGTAGCTGATTTGTATATTTATCTTTGGTTTCAAGACACTAACTAACTCTTTGATGTCTTGTCTTTGTGCTTACAGGTGATAAACCACATGGTTGTGAGCTGTGTAATAAGAAATTCGCTTTGGCATGTAATTTAAGGGCGCACATGAAGACTCATGAAGGTGAGAATTCTTCTTTCTTTTTTTCTCTTATTTATTAGAAAAGAAAAAATGCGTTCAGAAGTCAGTAAACTAACTTTTTTTCTTTATCCTTCTTCTATTTGTATTTTAGGTGATCCACAAGATGAATGTGTACGTTGTGGAAAAGTTTTCCTTACATCAGCAAATGGCTTAAATCAAGGTGTTTGCACAAAATGCTCAAAAGATCCAGCGACGACTGAAACTGTTAAGACTGGTTTCCGTTCGGCGGGTGAAACGACCACCGAAGATGAATCATCAAATGGTGAAACTGAATATAGTGACAAGTGAATTAAATTGCAGTGAAATCTTAGACCTCCCGTTTTTTGTGTAAATATACTTCTGAGCCATTGTATATTTTTTTTTCTCTCGTCGTGTTTTTTTTTTTTTAACTTTATTATTAATTTTTATTTTTTTAAACGATCTCGTCTTTGAAATGATTTTTGTTTGTATTAATCCTCATTTTATATGATTTTTTTTTTAACAAATTTTAAGGTTAATTTTATACTTTGTTCTATTTTTATCGATAAATAATTGTTTTGTGTGCACCCAATAATATTATTATACCCCTTCTGTTCCACTCATGTTGTCTGTGTGTGTATTTTTTTTTATGTTTTATTATTTTCACTTTTTATTTCTTATAGCAATTGTCCAAAGTTAAATATTATTATTATTTTTTAAAAATACTTTTATAACAAAAAAAGAATTTTACGCAAAGTTTTTTTTTATTACATATTATTATTTTATATTTTAATAAAAATTATTACGTTTTTTGTGTCTTTTGTAAATAACACCAAATCATGTTTTTTTTTTTTTAATAAAATATATGTTTTTTTAAGTTTTTCTTTTTGTTTGAAAAAAAAAAAATAAATATTTTTTTTTAAAGTTAAAATAAAAGACAACATTTAAAAATATTAAAAAAAAAAAAAACATTTATAAGAATATCACAAAATAAAATAATAAATTAATGAGATTATCTGACTTTTAGTAATATTATTGTTTAAGAACAAAACAAAATAAAGTAAAAAAAAAAATAAAAAAAAAAAAATAATAGTCTAACATGAATATATGAAAAATGTTTAAATATTATAATTATTATTATTATTTATTCTAGTCAAAATTTATGTATAAATAAGTTTGTAATAAATATAAACAACAAAATACAAAATTATTTGATCAATATATAAAAAAAATTGAAGTTTTTTTTTTAGTACTGGATTATGAAAGAAATTTTCGAGAGATAACTATTGTTCATCGTGATTTTAAACAAAAAGTAAGTACTAAACTGTTTGCAAAAAGTAGGGAGTAAACTTGGCCCTATTTGAAAAGATTACACTTTCTATATTACACATTACGCTGAATAATGTTTCGTATATAAAAGGAGAATTTTACAGGGTTGTACTTACTTACGAGAGGGTGGGCACCAGGAACCTTTAAATGATACAATATTTTGCGTTACCCCGGGGCCTCCGACGACGGATGCCAGGGCCACACGGGAGATCATTTAGAGAAGAATCATATAATTATAAATAAAATAATGAGGCAAACTGATGTATAACAGACAGTTTGCACATGAAGTCATGGGGTTACCCCGCTTTAAAGTTCATTTATTAAGTATTTTGACAACGCGCGTTTGCTTATACCGCGAGTCTTAGAGGTTTTAAAAAATATTGGAATGATAACTTTTAAATGTCCATAGCTATTACTCCAGTCAAAGCGTCGGAAAAAAGTGCCTAACCTTGCGCACAGAGGCACTGTCAGTTTTTATTTCATGGATCGAAAAGGGTATATTTAAAAGGCTTAATTCCAATATCTCACCACCTGATCATTCGTTTTAGCGGAGTTATTCACAAAAATGCATTTTTTTTTATATTTTACTTCCAAGCTAATATCTTTGCTCCAGTATGTCGTAGACCAAAAAATGAACATACATTCTCTTCCTTATAATATTTTCTATCGTTGTATGTAATTTCATTGAATTAAAATGAGTTGCTACAAAATGGCAGCCAGTTAAAGTCAAATTCTAGTTGTTAAAAAACACATTTTCGTTTTTATTTCGAAAAAAGCTTATTTTATGGTTAACATTTTTCTATCCTATTTTTTAGTCCTTATAATTTCCTGCATTTTACAGAAAAAATCAAATCTTTATCACCAAAGATGACAGACCAATTGATAAATGAACGCACGAAAAACCGGTGCGAAAACACCCAAAAATATAGTTTTTTGGGAATAACTTCAGAATGTCCTACGACAAAAAATAAAGCTATTAATTGTTCGTTACAACATTTTCTATCGATTTAGTGCACATTCTTTTTGTTAAAACAAATAAAAAATAAGTAATATTAAGTCAAAGACGTTTTTTTCTTGCCTTATTATTTTGTATACGGTGCAAGTATTGGCTAACAAAATAAAATACTATTGTAGTCCTTTAAATTATCTACAATTTAAAAAAATTTGCTCTCTACGACCCACACGAGAAAGAAATTTGTTCTAGGTGGGATTTTATACAGTTTAAAAAATCTGAATTTTTGCAAAAATGTGCATTTTTCGAAGCCTTCCCGATTTCGTTTTTTCCATTTTTATATTAACGACTCAAAATAGGGGATCAGATCTGGTTCTAGAGACCACTCAGCATAAGTTATGAGCAGTTGGTAGTGAAATGAAAAAGATTAAGTCAATTCAGATGGGTTCTAACGCCTCATAAAATATCGATTTTCGTGAAAAACGAGCAATCTCCAGAGGCTTCGCGATTTTTATTTTTCCATTGTCGAATAAAAAAAAAGTATCAGAATATGTTCAGAAGAGCACAAGGCATAAACCATAAGTTGCACGCAGTGATCTGAAAGAAAAGTCCAAAAACGCTCCACTCTAATATATAGTTTAAAAAACTAAAAATACGCGTTTACACGCACTAAAAACTATAAAATAGTTTAATTGACTTAGGTATTGGAAATGGTTAAGATCAAAAAGCGTAAAGCTCTTTGTTCAAACTTTTTAAAAGTACACGCAACAAAAATGCGCTCTACGCTTTTTGATCTAAACCATTTCCTATATTAAGTCAGTTAAATTATTTTATAGTTTTTAGTGCGTGATAAAAGCGTGTTTCTTTAGTTTTTTAAACTATATATTTTAATTTTTACTTTTTAGTCGTACCACGATTGATAGTAGGTTCAAATCGACTTGGGTTGTATTAGCCATGTAAGCTTAAATTGATAATTGATGTGGGGTCTTTCGAAACCCCGAACGCCCCTCCCAAGGTCCGGACAGCCAAAATATTGTGTTGTCACCCGAACTACATATATGTACAAAGTTTCAGTTCGATACGATAAATGGAAGTGGGTCAAAATTTAGTTCCAAGATTTTATTAAGTACATTGTTAGTTAGTTAGTTACAAGCGAATTAAAAAAAAAAGCGTATTAAATTAATAGTCCGGTAAAATTAGGCTAAAATAAGAGGGTAAAATACATAAATTCCCAGAAAGCAGAAAATTGGTAGGATTTTTGGAAACACCATAATAAATTATATCTAAAAAGTCCTCATCGATCCCAGACCTGGAAAAAAATTTACTTGGGGTCGAAGGTCACAAAAACTGGGTTTTAAAACTCCCAACTGAAAATTTCTTGAAGTTTCATTATGTTTTTAGCTCGAATTTCGTTCTTCTATGGTTAAGAATACGGGGAAAGTAAAAAACAAAATGGAAATTTTCACCATTTTTCCGATTGGGGCCCTTTTCCCGAAACCATTTCCCTGGTAATTTTTATTTAAAATAGGTCCGAATATAATACAGGGTGTCCGATAGAGAATCGGCAACCCTAAAATGGCTGATAGCTACACTTATGACTGTTCTAAAAACAGATAGAAAAAAGTTCTATCGCAACCAGTTCATAAATTTATTGGCTTTTTTTCGTTCAGTGTATTTTAAATTTTATCATCTTATGTTTTCGTTCACTACAACTACGAATGAATGAATTTTATTTATTTCTATTTTTTTGAAGTTATACTTCTTATGGGAGGGTGGGTATGAAAATTTACTTTTTGACAAGAATGTCAAAGGGATTATGACGCGATCACCCTGGGTAGCAGGGCTGTCGTTTCACCTTAAGAGTAGGCAGTACTTTAGTATTTAAAAATGCAGTACGCCGCAGTACGGCAAACATAAAACACACAACACGTTGCAAGTAACATGTTTCATGTGGCAAGTTGCATGTGGCAAGTTGTATGTGGCAAGTTGCATGTGGCAAGTTGCATGTGGCAAGTTGTATGTGGCAAGTTGCCTGTGGCAAGTTGCCTGTGGCAAGTTGCCTGTGGCAAGTTGCATGTACAAATGAAAAAAAAATTTTGACGCCAAAAGGTAGCGGGGACTCTAACCTACATTTGGGTACAACTCCCATCCCTGTAGGTCCACGCGTTCTCAAACCGGGAGAACTTAAAAGTAAAAAAAAAATAGGCACGATTCTGAAAAAATAGGCATGATGTGGCGGTTTAACATGGAAGGCGAATTTTTAAAAATCTGAAAATGTGCAAAGCGTAGGCCCATGGCAAAAGCTATCATTAAGCATCACTCCCAAAAATTGCTCTCAAGAGGTTTAGCTTCCAGGAGTTTTCAAAGATTCGGGGATTTTTCGAAAAAAAATTTTACCCCAACTTTCAAACGCGATTTTCTCGGAATTTTGAAAAAAATCGAAAAACCGGATTATACCACTATCGGGTAGCTGAGAATATAACCTTTCATATGGCACCACTCCCCTGTCTCTAGATCAAAGCGTTCCAGCGCCTATATCGCGGAATTTTGAAGAAAATGAAAATTAAATTTTTGATGCCAAAAGGTAGCGGGGACTCAAACCTACATTTGGGTACAACTCCCATCCCTGTAGGTCCACGCGTTCTCAAACCGGGAGAACTTAAAAGTAAAAAAAAAATAGGCACGATTCTGAAAAAATAGGCATGATGTAACGGTTTAACATGGAAGGCGATTTTTTAAAAATCTGAAAATGTACAAAGCGTAGGCCCATGACAAAAGCTATCATTTGGCATCACTCCCAAAAATTGCTCTCAAGAGGTTTAGCTTCCAGGAGTTTTCAAAGATTCGGGGATTTTTCGAAAAAAAATTTTACCCCAACTTTCAAACGCGATTTTCTCGGAATTTTGAAAAAAATCGAAAAACCGGATTATACCACTATCGGGTAGCTGAGAATATAACCTTTCATATGGCACCACTCCCCTGTCTCTAGATCAAAGCGTTCCAGCGCCTATATCGCGGAATTTTGAAGAAAATGAAAATTAAATTTTTGATGCCAAAAGGTAGCGGGGACTCAAACCTACATTTGGGTACAACTCCCATCCCTGTAGGTCCACGCGTTCTTAAACCGGGAGAACTTAAAAGTAAAAAAAAAATAGGCACGATTCTGAAAAAATAGGCATGATGTGGCGGTTTAACATGGAAGGCAATTTTTTAAAAATCTGAAAATGTGCAAAGCGTAGGCCCATGGCAAAAGCTATCATTTGGCATCACTCCCAAAAATTGCTCTCAAGCGGTTTAGCTTCCAGGAGCGTTCAAAGATTCGGGGATTTTTCGAAAAAAAATTTTACCCCAACTTTCAAACGCGATTTTCTCGGAATTTTGAAAAAAATCGAAAAACCGGATTATACCACTATCGGCTAGCTGAGAATATAAGCTTTCATATGGCACCACTCCCCTGTCTCTAGATAAAAGCGTTCAGCTCCCAGAAGTTTTTTCGCGCCCCCAACTTCCAACGCCTATATCGCGAAATTTTGAAGAAAATGAAAATTAAATTTTTGATGCCAAAAGGTAGCGGGGACTCAAACCTACATTTGGGTACAACTCCCATCCCTGTAGGTCCACGCGTTCTCAAACCGGGAGAACTTAAAAGTAAAAAAAAAATAGGCACGATTCTGAAAAAATAGGCATGATGTGGCGGTTTAACATGGAAGGCAATTTTTTAAAAATCTGAAAATGTGCAAAGCGTAGGCCCATGGCAAAAGCTATCATTTGGCATCACTCCCAAAAATTGCTCTCAAGCGGTTTAGCTTCCAGGAGCGTTCAAAGATTCGGGGATTTTTCGAAAAAAAATTTTACCCCAACTTTCAAACGCGATTTTCTCGGAATTTTGAAAAAAATCGAAAAACCGGATTATACCACTATCGGGTAGCTGAGAATATAACCTTTCATATGGCACCACTCCCCTGTCTCTAGATCAAAGCGTTCCAGCGCCTATATCACGGAATTTTGAAGAAAATGAAAATTAAATTTTTGATGCCAAAAGGTAGCGGGGACTCTAACCTACATTTGGGTACAACTCCCATCCCTGTATGTCCACGCGTTCTCAAACCGGGAGAACTTAAAAGTAAAAAAAAATAGGCACGATTCTGAAAAAATAGGCATGATGTGGCGGTTTAACATGGAAGGCGATTTTTTAAAAATCTGACAATGTGCAAAGCGTAGGCCCATGACACAAGCTATCATTTAGCATCACTCCTAAAAATTTCTCTGAAGCGGTTTAGCTTCCAGGAGCGTTCAAAGATACGGGGATTTTTCGAAAAAAAATTTTACCCCAACTTTTAAACGCGATTTTCTCGGAATTTTGAAAAAAATCGAAAAACCGGATTGTACCGGAATTTTTTTTTATGATAAAAAAAGAAATATTTTACTAAAAAAATAGAAATATATTTACTATTAAAACAACCAAGAGAAAAGATCACGAAAAATTATCTGTCTTATTTATAAAAATATCCATGTGTTAAAATAATTCCATTAATAACTAGAACCAAACATCTTAAGCTATGGTGTTTTATAAAAGTTTAAAATATCTTCATATTTCATTATACTTTCCAAATAAAAATCAATGTATCCTCTCACCCATCACAGCTCAGCTCAGCTCACTTTACCTTAGCTCACCCAACAGCTCAGCTCAGCTCACCGACAGTTCAGCTCACCCAACAGCTCAGCTCAACCATCAGCTCAGCTCAAATGAGCTGAGCTATGGTACATAGCTCAAAAGTGAGCTAGCTCAAAATTTGAGTTGAGCTGTGAGCTGAGCTCAGCTCACTTTTGAGCTTTGTAGCAACCCTGCAAGTTCCATATTGCTACTACTAGTGCTGAAGCACACACAATTCTCATAAAATTACCATATCGTCGCCTGAGAATTGTTTTGTCGTATACGCCAATTTTGGAATTTTGGGAAATCGCATTTTAAGGTTTGAGCTTCTATAAAAAAAAAACTGGCCGATAGATTTTTTTCAATTTTTAATAGAATATTTTGTGCGATATCTTCTTTATATTTATGTTGTCAAAATTGTCACATCTAGTTTGGCTTTCAAATTATCGGGGTTTTTACCCAAAATCAGTTTGTCGTAAACGCCACCAAAATCAACTTTTTTTCCATCCCATACACGTACGACAAAGTAGGCGCACGTACGACATTCCAGTACCAAAACAAATAAAAAAGTAAATTTTCAAATTTCACAGTTCGTTTTTATTTATTAATTAAACATTTAAAAAATAGTTTCTTATTACATAGTAGTAAAATAAATAGATTAAAAACAAAGAATAAAACAATAAATATGACCATAAACATGGAAAAAAAAAATGTAAAAACAATTTTTTTAACAAAAACTAAAAGCCATTCTATGACTATGAAACATGAAAGAAACAACAAATAAAACAATAAAACCGCGACCTTTTTTCACTTCAAGACAGCGCGCTAGAACGAAGCGCCGCCCGCGACCGACGGTCGACTTGTTGTTCTTTTGTGCTCGATACAAGATCAATAAGTGTACAGCAATAAAACAATAAAACAGCGACCTTTTTTTCGCGAAGAACAATGGCGCCTTAAAAAAATAATTTTCGACCAGCAGGTGTTTTTGCGAGCGGGTGCAATAACAAAACTCACAGCAACCCTTTTTCGCTTCGTTCACGACAGCGCGCGTGAACAAAGAGGCGCCACGGCGAGGCGCCCATGACTACAGTCGACTTGTTGATTTTGTGTGATCGATACAAGAGCAATAAAACAATAAAACAGCGACCTTTTTTACACTTCACTTCGTTGAAGACAGCGCTCGTGAACGAAGCGACAAGATCAATAAGTGTACAAAAATAAAACAATAAAACCGCAACCTTTTTTCACTTCTTTCAAGACAGCGCGCTTGAACGAAGTGGCGCCCGCGACCGACGGTCGACTTGTTGATCTTGGGTTTTTGATAGAAGATCAACAAGTGTACATATTTATGAGCCACACCCACTTCCATATTGTGTCAGATCGGTTCTTGCGACCGAGGATGAGGTCAAGATACTTGCGGCAGGAACAAACGACAAGAACCATTAATTAAACACAACATTTGAGATGTCTCTGAAATGCACTTTTTTCTTCCTTGCACCTCTAGGAATAAAGCAAAACCTCTAGTAGCGCAGAGCTTAATGCAGCCCATAGTTTTTAAAGTCGTTGTCCCTATAGCACATGAAGTCCTTATTTTCAATAAATACTTTTCTAGTAGGTATATTATATCTGTTTATATTCTATTTCGGATATATACAAACATGTAAGAAAAAACAATTTTAAAATTTCATTCGAAATTTTCTACCGTATCGGTTTTGTACGACGTACGACAAAACAATACTGAAGAAAAAAAAGCTGAAAAATACATAGAATTTCTGTCGTAAACGCCAAAAGTTGGCGCTTACGACAAACCAACGCTAATCCAATGCTGATTTTGTGGATATACGACAAAATGCACACTAATTATCTCAGTAACGGTAAACGATAGGACAAATCTGATAACAGAAATGAAAAGAGAACGTTCTAAAACCTATTACTACATATCCAGTTAAAAAAAGTCCATTTTGGCGTTTACGACAAAACAACTCTCGGGCGACGATATCGCACATTTTATGAGCAATTCATTTACTTTCGTTAACCATATACCGTACGTTCTGAACCGCACAACATGAGTAAATTTCACAGAATAAATTGAAAACTACATGGACGCAAGGAGGATGAAAGAATTAATTTATTGTTCACTAGATAAAAATGTAAAAAAACGAATTGTGGATTAATTAATTTAATAATAGAAGTTAAAAATATCAAATGAAATTCATTTACATATACTGAATGAGAAGTATAACTTCAGTCGCGTGTACATGTGTAGTACACATTGTGTACACACACTCTTTTTTTTTATAATTTTCTACAATAATTGGATGAGTACATAAACACTTTAAAAATTTCATAGCTATTGCACATTTTCCTTAAAAAAAATTTGAAATCTGTTTTTCGAGAGGCGACCGTCGAGTAACTTAGCTCATAAGGTTAGAGGTTAAAATTGGGCAACCCTGCCAAAAATCACTTGTTTTTTTAGCATTTGGATAGGGTTGCCGAGTACTTGTCTGCATTTGCGAGGTGGCACCTGACATTTTTTAGATAGAAGAGAGTCTTAGCTAAACATGATGTATTTTATAGCCTTTAACTCTATGAAATATGATACACTTTGGCCAAAAAACAAGTGATTTTTGCGTTTTTTAGCATTTGGACAGGGTTGCCGAGTACTTGTCTGCATTTGCGAGGTGGCACCCGACATTTTTTACATAGAAAGTACTAAAATATGGTGCAAAGTTTAGCTCTCTAGTGCATAAAAAGTTATACTGTTTTGTTTAAAGAAGATTTTTGTCAGTGTTGTTTTCATTTGAATGGGGTTGCCACATTTGTAGGGTTACGTTTTTTATATTATTTTATTATTTTTTTTTTTTAATATTTTGACTTTCGTTTGGTATTTAAAAAAAATTTGTATCTGACCAAACAACAAAGATATGAATGTATTAGTTATGTGACAATTTTTCCTTTCAAATAGGGTTGCCACATGGAAGTTTCCATTTTAGAAGTGGCAACCCTTTTTTTTATTTTTAGTATCAACTTATCTTTCATTTGACACCAATTTTAACCTCTAACATTATGAGCTAAGTAACTCGACGGTCGCCGCTTGGACTATATGATATCATGGAAAATTTAGTGAAAGGAATATATTCAAATAAATATTTTTGATTTTGTTTTCATATTTTCACAGAACGAGAATCAAATGAGTGAACAAGTGAAAAGCTTTTCGTTTCACTTATTCACAGAACCAGAATGGGCCCCATTGAGGGCCATTCTTTTCTTGATGATGGCATATTTTTATGTAAGAAATACAGTTTATTGAGTATTTTTTTTTCTCGATAGGTGGCGCAGAACACAATTGTTTATTCATTTGTTATTAACAATTATATTAATAAAATACAAAAAAAAATGTATTTATTTATGTAGGTAAACAATATTATAATTTTTTCAGCAGACAAAGTCCACAGCTATAAAAAAAAATGTGCAAACAGTTACAAAATATCGAGCATCACTTTTTGGCGGCCCGTTTGATAAATTCTGTGTACCTACCCTTTACAGGGTATATTATTTAAATTTTATTTTTAAACTTATTAATTTATTTTGCTATATTTTGTGTTTATAGATAGAAACCATTTGTTCTATTTAAAAAACTTTAAAAAATGTTCTTTTTTTTTCTTATAAATAAAACTCAAATTTTTTTTCTGATAACGTACCTAAATATTTTTAAAAGTTTTCAACTTTATTCTTAACCTCCTGGGAATTTTTCACTCTGTGGACAACCCTTTGATATCCTATAGTTAATTCGGTAAACTCCTTTGATTTTTCTCGCTCAATCCAAAATGTTTGACATATTTCTTTTGATTCCAAAGAATCCAAATAACTGTAAATAAATGTTGATCTACAAAAACTCTAACAGTTTCTTATTTCATGATGTCATCCTTATAGTAACTAAAACAAAACAAATATCCAACATGTATTCTACCAATATCTACCAACCAAGTCTGAGAAATAAAAAAACTCTCAAAAGAAGAAAACCATTGATTCAATCGACAACGCGAAGCCATAAATTGACATCCCAACGACATCAGACGACGAAGAAAGAGACAAAGGGCGGCCGCCGTCATTGAATTCCAAGATTTCGGTAGCGCATATAATAAGTACCATTGAGTTCCCTTTTACCTACACGAAAAAAAAAGATACAAACAAACAATCGAAACTTATTGTTTTCTATGGCGTATTAGAACGGATCGAAGCAATAAAGTTACCGCAGACCACAACGGTACCTTAAGAGTCCTGCTATAAATCTTTACGATATCAGTATTGTCTTCGGAAAGCGGTTCACCTGCTTTCAATCGAAAAGAGGACTACTGGCGCGCATTTGGTGAAACTCAACAAAAAAAAAAAATCAAAAAAACAGGATCACGTCAATATTCTTTATAAATATATGCACTTTTTGGTAAAAAACCATATTTTTTTTGTTTGTTGGTTTATTTTGGCAAGTTTTTGTAGCCAAGTTATATTTTCCCCTCAATCTTGATGTCCTGAGAACGCACCCTTCAAACAAAAAAAAAATTGCACACAACTGCTTCAGAATATCATTAATATTCCCTGTGCGTCCTTATTTCTCCCGCGTTGTGTTGGCTTTCAAACTTTTGGCGCACAGCACCCAGCACATGCAACAACTGGAACACTCTCTCGCTTATCGAAAAAAAAAGTTTTAAATTTCAAAATTTTTATTTTTAATAAACCAAAAAGGAAACACAAATCTCAAACAAAAATAAAAATAAAAACGATGAAGGTGATTCATATTAAAGAATGAATAAAAGAAAAAGAGAAAAAAAAAGGGAAACGGAAAGACTGAACGACATCGAAGATTTTCAGTGCGCATTGCGGGATTTCTTTGTAGAAAGACCAGTAGCCGGAGTTTTGTTGTAAATTGTATTGCCTCCCTGTGGGAGACGTGACTTTTTGAACCACATTATTTCAAAGAATGATACCGAATTTGCATATGCTGAAATAAACATTTGATCTTCACATTTTTAGCGACAAATTCAGAAGAAATACTCTTATAGGTACATTTTTGTTGGTGGAAAAATATTGACAGTTATATTTAAATTTCTCAAATTGAACAGCAAAATTGTCAGCAGTCATTCAGTGTAGTTGAATTTTTGTGCTAATATCGTTTTTAATTTTCATTTTTATTAGTAGGCAATACAAACTTGTCATATTAGTAAAAAGATATTTGGAAAGAGTATATTTTTATATTAAAAGTTAAAAAAAAAGCTGTCTATTTAAAAATTAGAACTTTATTTATAAAAGATCAGCAAACTCAGCAAATGTTATCAAAATCGAACTACATAATTTGCATTTGATGTTGACATTTGTATTACAATATTTGAGATAAATTACAAAGCCAAATTGAACGTTAATTTAAAAACGTTTTAATTTATTTTTTTTTTTATGAAAAGCTAACTTTTGCTAAAAATCATATAAAACAGAACATATTGCGTGCGTATCCAACATCTATTTTTTTTACCGATTTTCATCGTTGGACTTAGAAATTTAATAATTTTAAATTATGATAAGGTTCCATAACATGAACAACTTTCGATTGATTTTATCAGATTTATCTCACACGGTTGAGGACTTTCAGTATTGTTAAAAAAATCAGTATTGTATAAAATCTATAATCTATACAAGTGCCAGTGTTAGCTTTAAATCAGTTCATAACCAACAAAATATGTTTTTAATAGAAAATAATTTGGCTTATATTCTAATCAGGCAGAGTGATGATTCTATATGAAATTCCTTTATTTTAGCATTGAGTTGAAATTGATAAAAATATTCTAATTCAATTCTTAGCCGATTTTCATAATAAAATACACCCTTTGGTTTGGAAACAAATATGTTCTCCTAGAATATGCTTTAAATTGAAGTTCATGTTGATTACTTAACCCATTTCGTGATTTTTTGGGGCAATCAAATTCCGAGTTTTTGTAAATTTTGAGGTAAAATTTTTGAACTTTTGAAAAATATAGTCAAAATTATAATTTTTCTAAAAAGTGTTACATGGAGTATGAATCAATTTTATTAGAGTATTTTAATGAAGACATTAACCAAATGAAGAAACACTTGGTAATGAGAGATTGTTGAAAAAAAAATTAACTAAATAGTTAAAATTCTTAAATTGGTAGAGATTTGATGAAGATGAATTTTTTGTATTGATAGTTTGAAAAATCTTGGTCTTAAGTCCACATTTTGAAGGTGTTATGGAATTTTGTACATACTGTTTTGTAATCAGTGCAAGGTGCAACAAACTCTACAAAAGGTGATAGGTCTCCACCTGCTTATATTTTGTATACTTTTTTTTTTGACACAGTGTTATCTAGATACTCATTTGTTTGAATGCAACACATTAATAGATTTTTTAAGAAATTAATGGTTTTGTTTTCAAATTTTTGTTGAAATAAAATATTACACTGGTTGCAAAATTAAATTTTTGTTTTGTTGCCGGAACAAAAATATTCTTTTCTGAAGGATTTCGGTGTGCTGAACGAATCCGAAGTAAAAAAAAAATTAATTAGCTCAGGTTTTTGAAATATTACTGTTAGAAAATGCAGTACTTCGGAAGTTATTCTTTTATATAAGGAAAATTGTTTGAGCATATTTAGTAACGGTTTTTATAAGAACTATTTTCTACCTTTTTAAATCAGTTTAAATCATTCCGATATCTTTTTTACTGCCCGAGATATCCTCAGTTGTTTGGTATTTTTATAAATTTTATAACGTCATTATCTCCTATATGATATATGAAGCCAAAACCCACTTACTTCGTTGTAAGATATCTCGGGCAATACAAAAGATATTAAAAAGATTTAAACAGTTATCGAAAGATGGAAAACAGTTCTTCTAGAAACCGTTACTAGATATACTCAAACAATTTTACTTATAAAAAAGAATAAGATCCGAAGAACTCAAAAAAACGTTTTTTTGCATTTTCTAACGGATTCGAGTCCAGCACACTGAAAACCTTCAGAAAAGTATATTTTTGTTTCGGCAACAAAACTCTTGTTAACCAGTGTTATCTTAACTATTTTCACAAGTTAAACTACTGTTATAAATGTTATACATACAAAATGAATTTATCTTTAATAAAACGACTCTAATGATTTTAGAGTAATTTTTTTTATTCAGTTTTATAAAAAACGTTTTTAAAGCCGTATTTCGTCAACGAAAAGATCGCAAATACATTTAAAAAATCGTCTTTGCTATTTATTTTGAACATTTTATCTCCAGAATTTGATGTTTTGTAGTTTGAATACCTGTAGAGTGAATATAAAAAATTCATGGAAATACTATTTTCGGAAATCAGTTCTTGTATTTTGCAACTTGTTACCCTGTACCTGTACTCTTGTTCAGTATTTTTATCACTGGGGATTAGTGTGGTCCAAAAAATACTTTTTTTCGATTTTCAGTCGGGGCACCCAATAAATTTGTTCCACTTATCTATGACATTAACATTGTAATATTGTAAAATTTCAACTCGCTATCTTTACCGCAAGATGGTGCTAGTAACAGTTCAATTTTTAGGTAATCTTGATTTTTTTTTTCATTTTTGTTTTTCATATTTTTTTTTTTGTCTTTATGAAACATATTATAAAATATTTTTTTTTTTTAACTGAAATAATTATTAATAATAATAAATAATGAGCAAAATGTGCAAATAAAAAGTATGTGTACCACCTGTTAACGAAATTTACTTGGAAGTGGCCCCAAAAATTATTATTATTTCGATATTTTTTTCAGAATAAGTATAACAACCACAACTTTCAAACAATTTTTAACTTAAAATAAAAAAAAAATACTACATATTTTTTACTTGCTCTATAGGGCTTCGTGTAGAAAAAAAAAATTCGAGGTTTTAATCAAAACCAACATTACGATGATGGAGAAGATCAAAAAAGGGGTTTTCGTCCTGCCGTCCGTCGGTCGGTCTGTGCCTAAACGGATCTATGGATTTGCTTGAAAATTAGTATACAGATGATTTTTACGTAATTAACTAGACCCGTTTTTTTATTTTTTTTAATATCTCCTTTTTAACGCATATCTCCCATATAAAGTTTTCGAGGTATTGCAATTTTCTTCGAAACGGCTCTAACGATTTCGATTAAATTTGGTGTACGTTTTTAGTTTTTCTCAAAAAATTCGGAGAACTGAAATATGGCGTTGCCGTCTTTCAAAAATTGACATATTTTTTAAGTTCATATATTTTATCAAAGCATAAGTCAATTTGATTCAAAATTTACAGAAATCATTTTGAAGTGTCAAATGTAAAAAAGATTAAAAAAAAGTTTTTGAAAAAATTTTTTGTTTAAATGTTTTAAAAAAAAAATTTTTTTTTAAATATTTTTTTGATTGTTTTTCTCGACACTAAACAAAATCTTAAATTTCCAATAGATATTTAAGATAACTATACTTTGAAATACAAGAGCGAGTGCGTGCGACCCAGTCGTGCATTTTATTTTTACTTTTTTCCAAAAAAATAAAATTTTTCAATATCGATCAGCACCCCCTTTTATATAAGATAGGAGGCTAAAAATTCAACTGTATGATAGCAATAGTATGTGTAACCAAACTAGGGGGAGGCCCAACGTTTATTTGAAAATTTTATTTTTCCCATACAAGCGTGGACCACTCTACTGGTGATGAAATTTTTTGAATGATTATAAATTCCATTTTATCAAAAAAATAAATAAATAAAATGCGGTGTAAATGCAACTATGTAAAGTATACATAATTTTAAAAAAAATCACAAAACTAACTTATGTCTAAACTATAAGGCTGTAAGGGATTTGTTATAAGTTCTAAGTTTGAATCACAAATGTAGTTGGTGGAGTTTTATGTAAGTGCAAAAACTTAACAGGGATTAAGGTTAATGGTTAATTACATCATAATAAATTGATGTGTGGTTCCTAAGTGGTGATCGTCATTGACAAGAGTAGAAATGAGTATTTTGTTTTCGTAACTATAATGAGAAGTTTAACAGATAAAGTTAAGAAAAGTTACAAGAAATCAGTTTTACACAGGACTTGATAAAGTTTATGAACATGATAACGAAGAAAAAATAACAAAAATAATAAAAAATTATTAAAATTATTTTTATTTTAAGTGGAGCGATTAAATATAATAATTCAATTTTAAAGTTAAAATTTGGAGTTGATGTCACTTGAACTTTAAAATTGAGTTAATGAACATGTTTTACACTAAAAACCCCTCACTGTAATATTGTTATTGAGAAAATGTAGTTTAAACAATATCAATAAACCTTGTGAAAAACCAAAGACTGACTTCTTAAGAACATCAAAAAATTGTCATAAGCAATACCTCAAACAAATTTCACGCTATATAAAATCTATACCTAAGATTCAAATTTGGCAATTCCAATACACAACTGAAAATTTAGCATAAAATCAAGACACATGTAATTGGTGGACGTTTTCATAGAAAAAGTAGGTACTCATTTATGGGGAATAGCTAAAATTTCAGCTTAAATACAATAACACCAATTTGTCCAAAATGTCCTTATATAACTTCAAATTCAATGCAGAAATTAATGATGAAATAATAATTATCGAGATTGAATTTTTCGGCCATTCATTAAAATTCCTTATATTTGAGTAATTAAGTAATTCGATTTTAATTAACCGCAATGTTCTTATTACCAATTTATCCTGCTATATGTCCGCGCACCTTATCTGATTCCGAATGAATGCACATTTTGTTCCCATATATATCGAACATCTTTACCTATAGACATTTTTGTCCTCTCCCAGGATTCGAAAAATTAAAATCCAATACGCCTTCGAATTGCGTCCATTGAAGAACATCTGTAATCGCCAATGCAACCAGCATCGAGAGTCCGAATGCATACCAACAAACTAAAACACAAAGTATAGAGCATTTCCCAAAGGGAAATCCAATCTTATATGGAAGCCAAAGCTAAAGCCAAAGAAATATGTCCATTTGGTCTTGTTTTGTGTTATTTTGGACGTTTTTTTTTTTATATATATATAAATTGAAACTTAGTTAGCATAAAACATACATTTCAAATCAGTTAATTAAGATGTACCTGAAAATTTAAAGCCACTATGTCTCTGTTAAATGCAAATCAGCTCTTTTGGTGGATATTTTTACTCAGGTCGGTCGTCGAGCGGTCGGTCGACGAGAGCGATTGGACGATTTGTGCACGACGACGACCGTTGTCTTCGTCGTCGTTGACGACATGGCTTAAAGTTCCACCACAACCAATATACTATTGGCAGCCTCTCACGTTCTATACGGGCCCGAACTATGTCAGATGAGTGGAAGTGGAGGAGGACATGAGATTCAAGATCTTGAAAGTATTTTTTTTGTTTTTTGAATAAAAGAGATGGTAGCCAAAGGCAGTAATAGACAGGTAAATATTCCGTTGTTGTTAATTTAGTGGATAATCTGTGCACAAGAGGTGGATTATGTAGGTGAACAAAAGGCGCACTCCACGTAGGTATAGATAGACCCTCAGATAAAAGAGAGGAGGCAATCACATAGGAGACTTGAACACCGTTTGTCTCCCACCCGCATAGATATTCCCCATACTTTGAGCTTAATTGTGAGCTGCCGAATAAATCAATCAGCTTTTTTCATTTGCGTCTGATGATGGGCCAAGAAGACATGTCGGACATTTTTACCGACATTATACGTTTTATTTAAATATATTCGTTTGGTATGTTGAGGAGAGATAAAGTTGGCAAAAGTGAAGGCTTGCTGCTTTTACTGATGCCAGCAGCTGAAGATGATGTGAATACGAATTGCGACGTTAAGTATGTGGACATCAGACTTATGGGAAAGGTATATGAATATTTAACTCATATGGACAGTATGCGGTTTGTCCTCGAGAAAACAACAAATTATGTCTGGGACGCTGTTACAGTGGGTTGAGCAAGAAAGCCATTTATCATTTATCATTTATCATTTATCATTTATCATTTATCATTTATCATTTATCATTTATCATTTATCATTTATCATTTATCATTTATCATTTATCATTTATCATTTATCATTTATCATTTATCATTTATCATTTATCATTTATCATTTATCATTTATCATTTATCATTTATCATTTATCATTTATCATTTATCATTTATCATTTATCATTTATCATTTATCATTTATCATTTATCATTTATCATTTATCATTTATCATTTATCATTTATCATTTATCATTTATCATTTATCTTTTATCATTTATCATTTATCATTTATCATTTATCATTTATCATTTATCATTTATCATTTATCATTTATAATTTATCATTTATCATTTATCATTTATCATTTATAATTTATCATTTATCATTTATTAATTATCATGTTCATTGTTCATTGTTCATTGTTCATTGTTCATTGATCATTGTTCATTGTTCATTGTTCATTGTTCATTGTTCATTGTTCATTGTTCATTGTTCATTGTTCATTGTTCATTGTTCATTGTTCATTGTTCATTGTTCATTGTTCATTGTTCATTGTTCATTGTTCATTGTTCATTGTTGATTGTTTATTGTTTATTGTTTATTGTTCATTGTTCATTGTTCATTGTTCATTGTACACTGTTCATTGTTCATTGTTCATTGCTCATTGCTCATTGCTCAATGCTCATTGTTCATTGTTCATTGTTTTACTGTTCATTCTTCCTTCTTTTTCTTTCATTCTTCATTTTTTTTATTTTGTTAGGGTTTCAGGGTTAAATAGCGTTTTTTCTGTCAAACATACTGTATGTGAGTTTTTGCAAAGCAAGGCGTTATCTGGACCAACTTTTATAAGAATGTCCAATATTTTTCCATTTTTTTTTTTTGCCTTTTTTTTAGTGTCTCTCCATTTTTTTGTTGTTGCCCGCGTAAAGCATATCTTCTTCCTCTCTGCCATATGACACACCAAAAAGCATTCCACAATCATTACTCTGGGGAACAACTTGTTTGTATAGTGATGCATTCGGACCTCTTCTGGCACTCTCTGACTTCGATGCGGAATCAGGAATCAAGAACTGAAATTCGTCGTGTATATGGGATTCAACGCATAAAATGATTGATGCACACTTTTATGTGTCTGGATCGGTTTCCGTTCGAATAAATAATTAAGAGACGTTCCATGTTCGCTGTTGTCTGCTTAACGGTCTAAGGATGGATGGGTTGAGGGTTTTATGGGCTCATAATGCTGCTGGGGTCTCATGGCTCAGAGAATAAGGCTCGCCTCAGCAGAAGCATGATACCGCACACACATCATCAGACGACAATTCAAGATTGTCATTTGAAATCCGCGTATATCTTTGAGATTTTTCTTGTTAGTATAAAGTTGTCAACCGGTTTTTTTTTTTTTTATTTCTTTGATCGAAAGAATAAAAAAAATAAGTTAATTGCTGAGGTTCATAGAAAGGGTTTGTCTTTTTTTTTCATTTTTTTTTTTTCTTTAAGTTAATCGCGACAGTTATTAATTACCCTAGTTGTATCAAAGAGCGCGCGTTAATGGATGACAAAAAGTTGACGACCGACATCAAGCTTATATTATACAAGTGGCTTTGACTAGTGGTTGATACTGCTGCTGCTCCAATTGTATTTACATTATCACTCTTTACATTCTGTACAATCCCGCATGCTAATGAGTGACTTTTTGTTTGACTTTACAAAGAAAGAGTATCTATGACATTGTTTTTTTGTGTACAAGGCTGCGCCCAACTTCCCTTCGGTAGGGTAAAGTGGGATAAAATTTGTTTGTAATATTTTTGAATTGCTTAAAATTCACAATAATAGGGAAAATATACAAAATTTTCTTTCAAAGAAGTGTCAAAATCAGGTTCGTTTTAGGAAACATTTTCAAATGGACGTAGGTAATATTTGAATAAGTACTCGTATATCATACCTATTGAAAAATATATTTATAAAAAAAAAGATTTATATATATCGAAAAGTAGATTACAAAGAATTATCAAAATCGGTACACGAAGTCCAAAGTTTAGAGACAACAACAAAAAGCAATACAGATGAAGAAGGAATGCCTATGTGCATGTCTGTAGGATTTTTTTAATAAAACTAAAAACGCAGTTTTGCTGGAATCACTTAATAAATTAAGAAAGCTAAATTTCATCAAATTCGGTTTTTGAGGGAATCGATGTACCTAACTCAAAAATGGTGATGGGGAGCTGAAATATACAAAAAAAAAAATGAACGTTTAAAATAAGCTGGGGCAGAGTCGACTTAAAAATATTTATGGTATATTTAAATATTTAAGTATCGTTTAAGCAAGTCGTAAACCATTTGGTTTCCAATGATCCAAAACTTTTAAAAAATAATATTTACAATTTTGTTTATTTTAATTTTTAATTTTGTATAAATACAGTTTTTAAAATATCTCCAAGAAAATCGTATGCTATTGTAACCCTCTAACTTTTTATTTGCCAAAATTTGGCACATTTAATTATACTAGCCGACCCCGCCCTCGAAATTCGAGCGCCAATTTCTTTATTTTTTTTTTATTTGCAACAACTTTAAACACAATTATACCAAAATAGTTTCATTATTTTGTATAGTATTTGTTGTTGCGATTAACTACACTTTTTGAAGACAAAATACACAGGTATATATAATATTCCTACTTTTTGATATTTTTTAAACCTGGGGTCGTATCACCGCACACGATTACGATCATACGTTAACGTTTTGACTATTTCTCTCTCTATTTAATCAAAACAAAAAGATAAAGACACATAGCAACCATACGATAACGAACGTATGCCGTAGTTCGACCCCTGATTTAGATATTGTTGAACTACGTTTTAACTGCACTCAACTACGTAAAAAAAGTATCGAAAAAGAAAATGCAAAGTGTAATCGCCTTAATGCATTGTGTTTGCACCTTGCATTTTGCGATTCAATTCAACCTGTTTCATGTTCCATTCAATCAAATTCCATCATTCAATCATTCAACTTCCACCAACTTCACTCAAATTTGTCATTCACATCATTGAATACTTTTTAGGTTCTCGTCTTAGCTTAGCTTGAAGAGAGGGCGTTATTTATCGCATTTCCAGTTTGGAATGATATTTGTGGTAAGGTTTCCATTAAAATTTTAATGAATGCGTTCAGATACTTATAAATGATTAAAGATAGGTTCACATTTATTAAAGGTGCGTTCACAACAACGTCGCACAACAACGTTTTTTTTTCATGTTAAAGCCATAACTACAATGACCTAAAAAGTGAAAAAGTGGGAAATTTACAAAATTAAATTTTTTTTATTTCTTTCTAGCAATATTTGTTTTTTTAAAAATTTTTGGAAAAAACTACCAAAAATTTTTTTGGAAACCAAAAAATAAGCTTTTTGCATCATTATTTTTTATTTTGTCGTCGTAAAAACTGTCATAAAATGAGTTTGAAATCTATCACTTTTTGACTTTTCGCAAAAAGTTGCCGTTGTAGTGATACTTTTAAAGCCTTAAGGCTTAACTACAATGACCTAAAAAGTGAAAAAGTGGGAAATTTACAAAAGTTAAAAAAATTTCTTTCTTTCAAGCTCCATTTGTTTTGAAAAAAACTATCACAAAATGAGTTTGAAAATGTTGACTTATTGACTTTTTGCATAAAGTGGCTTTTAACTACATTGGCTCAAAAATTGAAAATTTTCAAACGCATTTTTGTATGGTTTTTCGGGCTAGAAAATTAAAACAAAAATTGAGGAAACTATATTTTTTTTGTATAAAACAATTTGTTAATGGCCTAAAAAGTGAAAAAGTGGGAAATTTACAAAAGTAAAAAATTTTTATTTCTTTCAAGCGCTATTTTTTTTTTTTTTTGAAAAACTACAAAAATTGTTTTTTAAAAGAAAAAATAAGCTTTTTGCTGGAAGATATAATGAAGAAAAAAGACGTTTTTGTTAATTTTCCCTGAATCTCATAAGAAAAACGCTTTGCCATGCGGCGATAAAATATTAGTGACTTTTATTCAAAAATGTAAACGTCTAAAAGTGAAAACTTGGTAAAATGGTAAAGGAACTGTCAAAGTCAGCTATTACACGAAGCCTCAAGAGGCTTGACTCTTTTTTCGAATTTTCTTTTGATACACAGCCACACAAAAAAAATAAAAGTTCTGACCTGGGGTTGCGACTAAGTTTTTCATATAGTTTTTCAATTTTGGGTAGCTGAAACCGAATCCAGAGTCCGTTTTGTCCCATCACGTCAGGTTTTCGAGATAACCTCAAAAAATGTCACGAAAACAAAAAAGATTTTTCTCTGATCTGGATGTGCGAATATGTTAATCATATAGTTTTTGGATTGCTGAATCCAGATTCGAATATCCTCAAAAAAATGTCAAAATCAAAAAAACTAAATTTCTTATCTGGGGTTGCGTCTAGGTTTTTCATATAGTTTTTGGGTTGCTAAAACCGAATTCGAACTCTATTTTTCCGTATCATGTCAGGTTTATGAGATATCCTCAAAAAATATCAGATTAGAACTTTTTTTTGAGTTTAGACATTTTTTGAGGATATTTCAAAAACCTGACGGATACGCCAAAATAGACTTCAGATTCGGTTTCAGCGACCCAAAAACTATATGAAAAATTTAGTCGCAACCCCAGATAAAAACTTTTGTTTTTTTGGTTTTGACATTTTTTTGAGGATATCCCAGAAACCTGACGTGATAGGGCGAAATTGACTTCGAATCTGGATTCAGTGATCCAAAAACTTTATGATTAACATATTCGCACATCCAGATCAGAGAAAATTTTTTTTTGTTTTCGTGACATTTTATGAGGTTATCTCGAAAACCTCACGTGATGGAGCAAAACGGACTTCGGATTCGGTTTCAGCGACCCAAAAACTATATGAAAAATTTAGTCGCAATCCCAGGTCAGAACTTTTATATTTTTTTGTGTGGCTGCCCTACTAACAATTTTGCTTCTATAATGCTTTAAAGAAGCAACAATTGCATCTGTAAAGCTTTATCGAACCAAAATTGTTTGTCGGGTGTGTAATTATTCTGTGAGGCGCGTACTATTACACGATGCCTCTTGAGTCAAGGACTCAAATTTGACATTTATCTTTTGAATTAAAATTTGTTGTTGTATTGCACCAAGAAGCAAAAAGAAATGTGAGCGAATGTTGAAAAAAGAAAAAGTGGAAAAAGAAACGTCAAAAAAGAGTCTCGGACTCACGACCCACGAGCCACGACTCTCCGGTCGGATGATTTTTTCTTTCATCTTTTTTTTCTTTTGCACTCATTATGTTTAAAAAGAGTCGTGCCTCTTGAGGCTTCATGTAATTGCTGACAAATTCTTATGTTCTTTCAAGAGAGAAAAGGACGAAAATAGATTTCATTGGTATTAAAAGTGTTTTCAAAAGAGTGGATCTAGTAATAGTATAGACTCGATTTTAATAGAACTTGATTTTAACAAAAAAATTTATGGTAATAAAACAAACATCTTACTTCTAAACTTAGATAACTAAAACAATGAAAGTTAACCATAGTTTACATGCGATCTTAAAACAACGCACCAATGTGAACCCACCTTAATGTTTTTTGATTTTCGCTGAATGCTTTCATTCATTCATTCAGTCATGAATGACATTTCATTCCAGTCCATTGGAAGTTTTCCAACAGATATTTCCAGTTGTTTTTGTTTTGCTTTGTTGTTTTTTTTTTTTCTAAAATATCGAATTTTATTTTAATCAATTTACCTATTTCGGTTAATAAAAACTTTAAAAATTATGCATTCTGCACATCTAGGGAACATTTGCTATTGGTCGGTATATAATTTATGCCCCTTCGGTTTTTGTGGGCCGCGTAGTTTGTACCACAAAATTCGCGTTCGCCGTTTTATTATATGATAATAGCTATGAACATTTCAAGTCTTTGAACTGTTAAAAATGACATTAAAGATAAAAAACACCTGACTTTTTCAAATTTTGTTGATTTTAATTTTTAATAAAGATGAATTTGTGGCATGTCAATGTGAAGCCAAAGATTTCTAAGATATTGCTTCTTCGAAACAATTTTTTTTTTTTTTTTTTAAATGCGTTCAAGTACCTACACCAGTCAGGGTGAATTCAAAAGGTTTCAATTTGTGTTGGATATTGAGTCTTTTGCAAACTATAATTTTTTCGACCCAAAAAAAAAATTGTGTATAATTATTAAAAAATTCAATACTTTCTCCTTTTACTTAAAAAAAAAATTTTTGAATATCTATCAGGATATTTGTAAAAGGATGTGTAGGTAACCAAAGATGAGGGTGGCCCGACAAATTATTGAAAATTTGGTTTTTACCATTTAATCGTGGACCAGCCTAATGTAGGTATATTTATGTATTTTGTGGTCAATTTATTTAAGATACTGAAAACGCACTATATTCAACCAAAAACATAATTACGAGTCCAAACAAATTTAATGTTTTGTAACTTACACATCATAGCAGATCCTGATAGCATACAGAGAAGATAGATTCTAGGGTCAAACGTTTTAATTTCTACATTATCAAGTTGGCATCGATGTCTTATATCCTTCTAAAAAAGATAAAACTATCAATTTTACAATTTTAGAATACACTTTTTTTTTTTAAAGCTATTACCAAACTCTAGCTGTTTTCGATTCTTATAGGACATGTAGGTTTTAGCCTTATATGTGCATACATGTGCAAAAAATTGGAATCGTTTAGTGAATTTTGACTGAATAACGGAAGAAACAAGTTTTTAAAAAACACGTTTGTTGACCGTTTTTATTCGATTTTCATCGTTTTTTATTTTTATCTTTTTTTAATAGAAACAGGAATAAAGTATATGGAGTAATGATAGACTATGACTACGACTATATGTGTGCGAAGTTTCAATCATTTTAGAATTTTAGAATTCAACAGCTTATAACTTTTGACCAAGAGCAGATAGAAATTTTATTAAACTTTTATGAGCATCCTGATACAATTACCTTTCATTTGGTATATCGCACGGTAGACTAACTACAAGCTACATAATGTTAAATCAAGAAACTTGCGAAAAACCTCAAAACACCAGTGGAGATCTGTTGCCCCCCGAACAGCCACCAGTGTGGGAAGTACCGTAATCTCAGTCTGGAAATTCGACATGGTTGACTTTAAAAAATTCTTACTTCTCTTTTAGGCATTTTTGAAATGAAATTGATACGTCATATGAAAGGTATAAAATTTTTATAGGTTGTAAGGGAAAAAATGGAATTAATGACGTAAGAAGATAAAAATTAATGTTTTTTTTTGCTTTTTTTGGTGAAAATGATTGTTTTCAATAAATTATTTTTATACTTTTTGCGCATTGTAAAAATTAAAAAATGGTTTTATTCTTAAGAAGAAATACTTGGCTTTTAAATTGCATAATTTTTTTTGTAAGCTTTTAAAATAAAAAAAAAAAATTAATATAATGAGAAAATAAAAAAAGGTATTTTTTTTAGCTTTTTCTTGTAAATTATGATTGTTTAAAATAAGTAAACGTTTCAAATGACTCATTTTAAACAAAAGCACACAACCTGTTTTCTGAGGACGTTATCACGTAAAATCATCGTCCGTAAACCGGCTTTACAGACAACCTCTTTTTTTTTTATTCCAAAGTGAGCCTACAATGCTACTTTTACAAATTGGCAACCTTGGTGACAACTATCAATTCTTATTACTCTTTTATTTCATAAAAAAATCATAACCAAGCTATCTTTAGTAATAAATTTCAAACACTAGCCGTATTTGGGCCATAATCCCTTATCAAGATAAATCGCGCACATTACTGCACCGCACCACACTAGCCAGCAGCTCTAACACGTGCATCAGCGATGTGTCGCGTTTGGTGCATTTGTTTGGCTAGTTTATGAAGTCCACTTTGGCCAAGTGTCAGTCATTTGACGATAATTCATTTTAGAATGGCCACTCGCTAGCTGCTGCCTCACTTTGTGTCTTGTGTTATAACGAATTATAATTGACTGTTAAGAGCACATTTGCATATAAAAAATTGTATCAAATATACTCAGCATATCATAATAATGCTGCTTTTGCACTCTGGGGTGATCCAGAAAATCAAGTCACTTTACTTGCACTCACTCTTGTGAGATACTTACACATGTTGCCAGTGCATTACATTTATTATATGATTGGTTTAATGAATGGATCTTTGAATATTTTAGACTTTGGTTATTGATTTTCTAATGAACCTGTCGCACAGGGCGCAACTCGTGTACTTAATGATAATTCACACTTATCGGTCGAGAGAGAGCTTTTTTTTTCTTTCTTGTGATTCATTCAAAATGACATGTGACAAGATTTACTGATGTTAAGTCGAAATAGTAAATCAATAAAAATTAATACAAATAAGGATTATTTTATTCGTATTTTGATATTTTATTCATATTTAAATATTTGTTACAACTTAATTAGATTAGCAGTTAACAAGTTGAGTTTAAATTGAGTCTTAAATATGTGTAATTGAAACGGCTGCAATTATTTTAAAATGATGAAAGAAATTAAATTTTTAAGAAATTAATTGATTTTTTATTTTACCAACTCGTCATCACTTAGGACGAAAATATTCATTCATATAGGTAAATATTTTATGAATTTTTTTTAAAAATTATTCAATTCTATCTACCTTTATTTGGTAAATGTTTACCTAGCTTAATCAAGGTATCCTAAAAACATACTAACGTTGAAGCTACAAAAAAAATCCTATTTTTGTAATTTGTTCTCTACAGCCAATACACTTAAAAAAAAAACAGTATTACTAGGTACATATACATAATGTACAGCAATTGCTGCCAACTGTGGATTTTCTTGGGTAAGAAACAGTCGAGGATAGTTTTTCCTCGCTTCGAAAGCAAAAGCTATGTATGGAGTACATTTAACGTTAAACAATGTTTTTGTAATCGATCAATTATTACAAAATTGATATTTCTGCTAAAAGTCGTATATATGGAAAATCTTACCAAACGAAATAAATTCGAAAGGTTGAAGTTTACCTAAATGTTAAGAAAAATAAAGCACTTAAAAGCTTCGAATATCATTTAAAATAATACCCTGATCCCGAAAAGTGTTGAAAATATTTTTATTTTAAATTTAAAAAAAAATAATTAGGTATTTGAAAAAAATTTCTTTTTTAACACATAATTATCAAAAATGAATGTAATTTGGAATAAAAATTTTTTTTTTGAATATGAGCTTGGTTATTTTACATATTTGTGTTTTTGCCAAAAAAAAAACATCTTTGAAAATTGGAAAAATAAAATTTTGTGCAAATAATTTTTTTGAAGTTATACTTCTTATGGGAGGGTGAGTATGAAAATTTACTTTTTGACAAGAATGTCAAAGGGATTATGACGCGATCACCCTGGGTAGCAGGGATGTCGTTTCACCTTTAGAGTAGGCAGTATTTTAGTATTTAAAAATGCAGTACGCCGCAGTACGGCAAACATAAAACACACAACACGTTGCAAGTTACATGTTTCATGTGGCAAGTTGCATGTGGCAAGTTGTATGTGGCAAGTTGCATGTGGCAAGTTGCATGTGGAAAGTTGCATGTGACAAGTTGCATGTGGCAATTTCCATGTGGCAAGTTGCCAGGGTTGCAAAAAGCTCAAATTTCAGCTCAGCTCACGAGCTCACTTTTGAGCTAGGTACCATAGCTCAGCTCATTTGAGCTGAGCTGAAAGTGAGCTGAGCTGAAAGTGAGAGCCCCCAACTTCCAACGCCTATATCTTAGAATTTTGAAGAAAATGAAAAAAAAATTTTTTGATGCCAAAAGGTAGCGGGGACTCTAACCTACAACTCTCATCCCTGTAGGTCCACGCGTTCTCAAACCGGGAGAACTTAAAAGTAAAAAAAAATAGGCACGATTCTGAAAAAAAAGTCATGATGTGGTGGTTTAACATGGCAGGCGATTTTTTAAAAATCTGATAAAGTGCAAAGCGTAGGCCCATGACAAAAGCTATCATTTGGCATCACTCCCAAAAATTGCTCTCAAGCGGTTTAGCTTCCAGGAGCATTCAAAGATTCGGGGATTTTTCGAAAAAAAATTTACCCCAACTTTCAAACGCGATTTTCTCGGAATTTTGAAAAAAATCGAAAAACCGGATTGTACCGGAATTTTGTTTTATGATTAAAAAAGAAATACTTTACTAAAAAAATAGAAATATATTTACTATTAAAAAAACCAAGAAAAAAGATCACGAAAAATGATCTGTTTTATTTATAAAAATATGTGTTAAAATAATTCCATTAATAACTAGAACCAAACATCTTAAGCTATGGTGTTTTATAAAAGTTTAAAATATT
Organism: Episyrphus balteatus; assembly: GCF_945859705.1. Lineage (NCBI taxonomy): Eukaryota > Metazoa > Arthropoda > Insecta > Diptera > Syrphidae > Episyrphus > Episyrphus balteatus. The sequence goes on along the minus strand of NC_079134.1, from coordinate 28,928,524 downwards.
TTCTTATTTCATTATACTTTTCAAATAAAAATGAATGTATCCTCTCACCCATCACAGCTCAGCTTACTTTACCTTAGCTCACCCAACAGCTCAGCTCAACCATCAGCTCAGCTCACTTTCAGCTCAGCTCACTTTCAGCTCAGCTCTAATGAGCTGAGCTATGGTAAATAGCTCAAAACTGAGCTAGCTCAAAATTTGAGCTGAGCTGTGAGCTGAGCTTATGGTGCTAAGCTAACTTTTGAGCTTTTTAGCAACCCTGCAAGTTCCATATTGCTACTACTAGTACTGAAGCACACACAATTCTCATAAAATTACCATAGGTATCGCATATTTTATGCGCAATTCATTTACTTTCGTTAACCATATACCGTACGTTCTGAACCGCACAACATGAGTAAATTTCACAGAATAAATTGAAAACTACATGGACACAAGGAGGATGAAAGAATTAATTTATTGTTCACTTGATAAAAATGTAAAAAAACTAAGTGTGGATTAATTACTTCATAATAGAAATTAAAAATATCAAATGAAATTCATTTACATATACTGAATGAGAAGTATAACTTCAGTCGCGTGTACATGTGTACACACACTCTTTTTTTTTTTAATTTTTTCTTTCAAAAGTAAAAATTAAAACTTTTTTAGGACTGATCGGTCGAAAGATCAAAGAACTTAGAAAAAGGTAATTTTTGTATTTATTTGGTGTTTTTATCAATTTTTTGATAAACTTCACATTATATTAGAAAAATTTTAACTCCGAAACTTTTTTTGCGGAGTTTTTTTCATTTTGTCAAAATAAAAAAAAAATTTGACAAAATTTGGAAAGACCCAAAAAAAATGAAATTTTTTATGACCAAAATCAAATTCTTTTGAGTTTATTTGAGCATTTTACACTGGTTTGAAAAATTTATCTTTTTTTTTTCCTTCAAATAATTTTTTGAAATTATGAAAGATTTGACTTTTCTGAATCTTAATCTGGTTTCAGAAAAATTCTAGCACGTACCATTTTTTTGTATATGATTTTTTAAAAACATAGTAGATTGTAGAAAATAACCCTTTTAGATTCTGTTGACCTTGCACAAAAATAAAACTATTATTCATATTGCGCTCAAATTTGGAGGACTTATTTCACATAACATGATCTGTCATATGACATCTAATTTGCATATATTAAGAAAAGTTAAAACACGTTTTAAGATACTATAATTGACAAAAACAGCAAAAATATCGAAATACTGCAGTTTTTAGAAAATCCCACATGAAAAAAAAACACCTTAATTAAGGAAAATGTAAAATGTCAACGCTCATTTTATTTAAAAAGTCAAATATGTAAAGAAAACCATAATAAAATAATATATTTTTCTATTCATAAATATCTTATTTGTAATAAACCATTCGATAAACTAGAAACAAAATTATATTTTTCTTATAGTTTTTGATGTGCTGAATCCGAAGTCAAAAAAATTCTATCACGTCAGGATTTTGAGATATTCGCATTAAAGGATCACAAAATCAATTTTTACTATATATCTCAAAAACCAGAGCTGACCGAAATTTTTAGAGTTCGGATTCTTAAATGAAGATATCTCGGAGAAGAAAAGAAATATTGAGAAGGTTGAAACTGAATTTGAAAGAAAAAAATAAGTTCTTTCACAAGCCGTAACAACTTTAATTAAAAAATATTAAATTATGCCAAAATATTTCTTCGAAAACAGCAAAAAAAAATGGGTTTTTGAGATTTTCTAACGGGAATATCTAAAAAAACGTGACGTGCTAGGCCAATTCTGACTTCGGATTCGGCATATCAGCATACAAAAATCCTTTAGAAAAGTATAGTTGAGGTATTAATAGTCAAAGTCAAAAGTATGGTTTTAATTGTGATGATTGATATTGCAGTCTAAAAAAAAATCGTAGAATAGTTTCAATGAAGCTAAATAAATAACCTTTCTAAAATAATAATCATTTTATCATACAAAAGTTTTTCAATTTCTTTAGACAAAAATAAAAACAAAAATAAATAGTAAAATTTTGGTTTTTGAACAGTTGCAATATATTAAGCTAATTTACCATTTGAAACAAATTATACTAAAATTCACAATGCTTTTTGTTTTGTTATACATATTACGATAATTTTTCACTGAGATCACGATTTTTTTGTTACTTTAATTTTTTGGACAAGTGTATTAGATCTTAAAATTAGTAAAAAAAATTTTAAATGGTTTTTGTTTGCTATTTTATTTCATGTATAAAACATAAAAATAAAAAAAAAAAACAAATTCCAAAATCGTTCGAGCCGTTAATAAAAAAGAAATAGAATCCATAAAATAAACCAAATCATACATAAAAAGATACTATCAGTAAGTAATAAAGTTACCTACATAAATATCTATCGTTTATTAATGTAATTAGTTTTTTGTCAACGTGTATTCTTTTGCTTATTTTTCAATATCTACACTACGTTACTATATTTCAAAAACAAACCAAAAATGTTCTTCATTCTATAAATTTCCAAATAGCTACTTGCAAATCACTGAAATATTAAAATTGTTGTCAATCATAAATCTCTTTTACACACGATTTCCAACCACATAAGCTTATTTATTTATTCCGCCCAAATCTCTTGTTATTTTTATTTGCTTAGATCTTTATTGCGAAAAAGAAGAAAAGACAATAGCTCATAACCGCATAATCTGCCATTAGTGCAAAAGAAAATCATAACATATCCAAAATAAACACAAGAAAAATGTCAAAGTAACAATTTATACCTCCGTCGCCAATGTAAAAAAAAACCCACAATTTGTCTAACGAATTCCTCTGGTATTTTCGCATTTTAATAGATCCTTTTGTTTATTCTAAGGATTATATCGATGCACCTTCAGTGTCAATATGCAACGAAAGAAAAAAAGGACCTAATTTCTCCGAATAAAAACAGAATCATCCCCTTTTTTACTGCTGCTGTCATGTAAAAATGTCAACCTACATTCTTTTCAATACTATATCTTCTTATAAAGATCGAGAAAAATAATAAAGTTGATCCTTGATCCTTAAAATATAATATTTTTTGATAAACGATTCAATTACGTTCTCACCCATGTCTTATGCAATTCCCCTCTCCATATAAAAGGTGACTCAAAAAAGTCAAAGTGACAGATCAAAGTCATGTATATAGCTGGAAAACCCCTCTCTCACAAACAATAGAGCCTGATTCCCAAACAATGCGGCACCTGTGCCATTGTCCTTGCATTAGCAGCTCAGAAATTTCCAGACACAAATGGATCGTATATTTCCCGCCGCGGTGCCACCGCCATCAATTAAACAAAAATAAAAGAGAAAGGTGGATCAGGATCAAAAAAAGGATCATAATGTCGATCGTATAACCAAGGGATCGACCGAGGAAGAAGAAACTATCATAACAAAATTGTATCAGCTCAGCAGGCGAGTGATCCTCTCGTAATCGATAGTTTTTCCCATATTGACGAGGGTAACCTTCGATCGATCGTGGAAAAAAGATCGACGGCGATCGGATCAGGCAATGAGAGGATCAAGAAACGATCAAGAAACTGATCAAGAAAATGATCAAAATGATGATGCAGAGAACCTTATGATGTGTGTCCTAATTAATTTATGTCCAATGCCAGGAGACAGGTGCAGTCGAGCATGCTGCATTCGGCGGTATGCATTCGCGATGCATTTTTTTTTTCTGTCCCTGGCAAGGATTCAGCTGGTTTTTACGTTCGTTTCTTTTTTGTTTCTCTTTAAGCCATTTTAATAAAATATTAACATTCTCTTGTGTGCCTGCGCCAGGGCCTTTTTTGGGTAATGTTCGTTGGCTTGTTATGTGGATCGCATTGGTATTTCACCAGGTTCACACGCGGAGGGAATGGGAATGCCCGTTTGGAAGCGCGCAAAAGGGCATAATATGAATTAATTCCCAGCAGATGCGATGCGATATCCTTTTGGTCAGCCAGAGCAGTGGTTCCATTTTTATAATCCTTTTTTTCTCTGTTATTCTTCTTTTTCGATAGTCCAAGTCCACCTTGATGATGGAAAGAATTCATTGTGGTAAGATATCGATTTGTTACGTGAACAGGTTGTGTATTTTTTGTTTGGTTTGGTTGGGGGGAAAGAAAAAAAGGATTTTTGTCTTAAAATGAAGAAGGGAAAAAAAAAGGATGAAAGAGGAGTTATATATTTTTTTTAGTTGATTTTTTATGACAATGATGAAATATTAAGTTGAATTTATCGTTTCGGAGGTATTAACGGAAGCGAATTGATTTTATTTCATTCAATTATCGACATTTATTGGATGCAGAGGATTTGTAAGCATATATAAGCAGATGTTTATGGTATAGCTGATTGCATTTGGGGTGAAGAAAAATTGATTTTCATTAAGGTGTTTTCGGATGCGCATAGAGATGATAATCCTTTTGGGAAAGGAAAATTTATTTTAAATGGGAACTAATAAGTTTTCTTTTATGAATGGGTGTATCTACGGAAAGGTGTTTCTTTTAACACTCAGGTGGATTTATAGTTTCAAGAGGATTCACTGGAATCACTTGTCATTGAATAGTTCCTACGACTTTTAAGTTATATCTTATCATCCATACCTTCTATCGATTTATTTTCAGGTCTTACATTTTTAAGGAATTTTAAAGCGAAATCTTTGCGAAATCACACAGTTTCTTAAGTAATTTGGTCAATCATTTTGCATTACTAGTAGGTACACAGTGAGCTATAAATTAGGAATATGGCTCTACTGCTCCACATTTCAATCAATCGATTGATTGAAACGTCTTTTTCTAGACTTCATTATCTACTTGAATTTTGAAATATTATAAAAATAAAGAAAACCAATCCAGATAAAATTAAAGATTTAAAAGATCTCGAACATTTTTTATGCTTAGCATTAAGCCTGAAGAAGGTTGTAATCACAACCGAAACGTCGAAGAAATATTAGGATTAACGAATTTGACCTCAAGCCCACATAGGAGTTAATATTATAACCTAATTTAAGCTTATTTTTTTTTGTAATTTTTGGGATTTGAACTATCTTTGAAACAGATAAGATATTCATGCCTGATCTAATTTTCGTTTACGAAAGCAATACTTTCGTTTTTAAAAAAGAATTGTTCCACATTTCCATTCTTTTTTAATTCTTGCGAATTGTGGTATTTTAAAAAACTATGGAGTTGCTATATAACTTAATTTTTTTTCACGTTTTCATTTCGTTTCGATTTTGGTATACCATATTTAAAATTCAATTTTAAAGTTTAAGTGACCTCAACTCCAAAGTGTTGAGCTCTTTTAAATTGAGGTCACTTGAACTTTAAAATTAAAACTGAATTATATTCAATCGCTCCAATTAAAATAAAAATAATAAGTCTAGGTATTATTTTTATTAATTTTTCTTCGTTACAACCATGTTTAAATCTAATGTGAAAATGAATTTCGCTTACGAATTCGCGAAAATTAAGGGTGACACGGGTGATTTATTTTTCAGAGAAACGGAAGACTAACCTGTGTTTATCTTTTTGAAAAAAAAAACTTTCCACACTGATATCTTTAAAAATACAAATTTTACGACCTCAATTTTTTGGAACAATCAATGGTTAGAAAAATTTTTAAAAGTGAACAAATTATTTGAACTTAAAAAATCGAAAAAAAAATTGTTTTAGTTACCTATCTTTCAAACAACTGTTGAACTTAGAGGTCCAAAAATTTGTTAGGAACAACTTTTAAAAATTAATTTTTTGAAAAAAAAAGGTACTCCAGTCAAAGCGTCATTTGACCTTGCGCAGAGAGGCACTGTCAGTTTTTATTTCATGGATCGATAGGGGTATATTTAAAAGGCTTAAACCCAATTTCTCACCACCTGATCATTCTTATTAGCGGAGTTATTCGCAAAAATGCATTTTTTGGGATATTTTACTTCTAAGCTAATATCTTTGCTCCAGATTGTCGTAGACCAAAAACTAAACATACATTCTCTTTCTTATAATATTTTCTATCCTTGTATGTAATTTCATTGTATTTGAGTGAGTAAATACAAAATGGCAGCCATTTAAAGTCAAATTCTTGTTGTTAAAAAACACATTTTTTCATTATTTCGAAAAAAGCTTATATCATGATTGACATTTTTCTAATCTATTTTGTAGCCCTATTCATGTCCTGCATTTTACAGAAAAAATCAGCTCTTTATCGCTAAAGATGGCCGAGCAATTGATAAATGAACGCATGCAAAACCGGTGCGAAAACACCCAAAAATATAGTTTTTTGGGAATAACTCGGCTTCAGAATGTCCTACAACAAAAAATAAAGCTATTAATTGTTCGTTACAACATTTTCTATCGATTTGGTGCACATTATTTTTGTTGAAACAAATACAAAATAAGTAATATTAAGTCAAAGACGTTTTTTTGTTTAGCAAACTCTTGCCTTATTATTATATTATATATTTTTTTTAAACATTATAAAATAAATTCTATTAAAATAAAATTGTTTTTTTTTTTTTTTTAATTTTGCAGTAGTTGATATATTTATTTGTTTCAAGGCAATTTGTGAGAAAATGGCGCAAATTTTTAAACAATTTAATAAAATTCAAAAGCCGTTTTAGTATTACTTAGCTAAATTAATATTAATTTAATTTTTGAATTAAAAATAAACAAAAAAAAATTGTATTTTATTTTTAATTATTTTTCAAAATTTTATCTTATTATCCGTATTGTTAAGGTACTATAAAAACCTTAGTCTTAGTTTTACATTGCTTATTAAATAAATTGAAATTGAAATTAAGTGGATCAAAAACACGGTAACGTAACTGAAACTTAAAAAAATCCTTAATAAATATCAAATTTCTTAGATTGGTTTAAAATACAAGTTTGAACATATCATTCCTCGAATACATTTCTTAGATGAATTCCTCACATAAATTCCTCCTTTTGTTTTTGCGAAGTTGCAAAAATTTGACTTAATTTCACTCAAACACTCATCGGTCACTATAACATCTGACTTGACTGGCTACCATCATTCCACAGCTACACCATCATCAACATTAAGGTAGTCTCTGGGATCCTAATGACATGTTACCGTAATTAATAGCCACGGCAGGATGTATTTTTATTTGTTGTTGTTTCTGTTTTGAATGAAAAGCTTGCATGCATAAGCAACCTTATATACACTACATACAGCCATTAATTCTGAGGCCCCCAAAAGGCAATGAAAAATCCTATACAAACTGCTTTGCTGGAGAGTGCCACACTGGCGCTGACTGACTTCTTCTACTTTGCTGACTCAGAAGAAGAAGTGTGTTGTTGTAGGATGGAGATTGTGTATTGGACCATCAAAAAGCAAGACCCAATGTTGTCGTCCCGGGCCAGGAAGATTTTAACAAATTACCAATCGCTTCCAACTGGAGCACTGCCAGCGTGCATAGTGTCTTTCACTCTACCAACAGCAGCCAGTTGAAGCACCAGGTAATAGCCGAAGTCTCCGATTTAAATTATGTTAGGCCAATGATATCCTGCGCGAGAGATCCCATTTAACGTGATGTGCATCTTACTTTCGGTGATCTTGTCCATTTGTACACGTCAAACAGCAAACACAAGCTCGCTCTGATGGTGTGTCTTTTTGTGTTCGTGAGCTGAGTTCATCTCAACTCTGTCCGTCTGTCTGACTGTCTTTTCTGTCTGTATTTTTTCCTCCGACCGGCTGCTGCTGTTGTAGCCTGCAGTTCTGTTCGGCTTCTTCATTTTTGTTGTGAATACATTTTATTTCATTCAATGCCAATGTGGAATGTCTTGTGGTGTGCTTTATCTTTCTTTCGTGTATATTTCACAAAGATACACCATATCCCTCACTCTATGGAATGGATTTGCCTTTCGGCGGGAACCGGGACCGGGAAGTGCGGAAGAGACGAACCTTTATCTGGCACAAAAGGCCGTCCATTTATCGACTGGTGCATATGAAAATATACCAGAACTTGACCAAATGACGTCTGCTCTGGAGAATTGGCAAAACATGCACTGGCAAAAGGAACATCATCACAGCAAGCAGAAGGATGTGCCTGGAGTTATAGTTTTCAGATACTTTTCTGACCAACGAACAACAACTATGTCCGGTTGTTATGGGTTCTTCACTCGACACGACCAAGACGACCAAAACGACGCTGATGATGACGATGATGATGAACAGTTGGTGAATGAATATGTAATTTAGCATACGCTCGCTCTCTACAAGACAACCGACCATCATCTTTCACGAAACGAGACCATGTTTTGTGCTATTGACGAATTAAGAGCGTCCCAAGTCTCCATAATATCCATATGTTCTGCCTTTTAAGGCACCGATATACCCTCTGCCCTGGATATGCCATTTCAGCCTGCTTGGCCGAGGACGACGAGGCATTAAATGTGATGAAATGAGTTCACATTACCTTTAAGGCGATGTTGTATATGCTGATGCCAGAGAGCCTATACAAGTCCCAGACTTTTATCCCCCGTGTAAATATGCAAATGTAATTTTTATTTCGGATTTACGAGACCAAAGCAGATGCATTTAATTATTCCAAAATGATCGTATACGAGAGTATTTATTTGCTCTTTGATGAGAAGGCTTATAAGCTGGGTTTGTTTGTTTGGTTTGACCAAGACCAAAGGTATGGTGTTTTATGGAAGAAAAAAAAAATTGATGTTTTTATCCGAAAGAATGATGGCAAGGAGATTTTTATGTTCGAAAGGCTTAAGGTTTCGATCATTATCTTTGCGAAGTGATTGGAATGTCATTTTAAGCCTTTTGGGGGCATATGGACTTTTAGAGCGGTGTGTTTTATAATCAGGTCATTATTCTGCAGAATATGAAATGATGATGGCTTAATTTTCATATGTAAATGGTATTTCGAGTTGGTTTTTGATGGCAAAAGTAGCTATGAGTGAGTGGTAAACAATTATGATCTAGCTCTCTCTAAAGAAGGTTGTGTCTTTCAAAAATTACCGAACTAAAATACGAATCTGATTCGCTATTGCAAAAAAAAAAAACAACTGTTTCAATAAAAAAAATTGTTTTTCTTGATGACATGACGATTCAAATCTTTGTTAACGTTGCGTACCATAAAACGAATTTTAAAAGTTTGAAGTAAAAACTTCTTTAGTATCGTAGTGATTTGAAACACTATGAAATGGAAAAGCGACAGGAAAAATCAATTGATTATAACTTGTTTTTGTTTTAAAAGATATGTACATGAATGAAATTTGTACTGTAGATAGTTAATTAAATAAACTATAATTGTACAAAATTTCAATTAATTTCATATTCAAAATTCTGAGATAACGGTGAAAAGATGTTGTTTTTCTAAACACATTATATCTTTTGATCTAGAGCACATAATGGGTGCGGAAAAAAATTTATGATTTAATATTAATATGCATGCTGATAATATAACCATTCATTTAATATATCACACATAACGGTAAGTGCTCTACAAGTTTCTCAAACTTAAATTGCAAAAACTTGAAAAATATGTACCTGGGGAGAACTGTTGCCGATGCTGGTCATCAGTGTAGGAAGTACCGTAATCTAATGGATGGCTTTTAAATCGTGTAAATTTTTTCTAGAAGTCATACAAACATGATTGAAACATCATTTATATTAAAGCTTAAATAATAAACAGATGATATAAAATTTATTATAGGTTGTCATATAAAATAATCGACTTTAAGGTGATGAAAGCAAAAAATGATTGATTTGTTCGATTTTTTTTTTTTTCAAGAAAAATGATTTTTTAAGGTTTCACTTCTACCAAGTGTGAATTGCACACATGATTTTTTTTTTAATGTAGGTATTTATTTTCCATTACAAATTTAAAAAAAAAAATATTTTTTGTAAATAAAAAATGTTGGTGTTAAAAAAAATAATATTTGTTGCAACTGAAAAAAAAATCGCATTAAAAAAAAATTGAACCTATTGCAAATAATTAAAAAAAGAAATATTTGTTACAAATTATAGCATTGAAAAAATGTTACTCTTCAACTGAAAAATATTTGCACAGAAATTAAAATTTGTATTGTAAATAAAAATATTTTCCTTAAAAAAAATGTTTATTTTAATAAATCATTTTCTGCATTGTAAAAAAAATCAATGGAAAATATGTACATTAAATATTTTCTTTTAATTTACATAAGGTTCAATATTATTATTAGGTAATAGCCAAAATTATAAGAAATTCCATGAATATTAAAAATAAAATAAATATTTAATGCACACATTTTGCAGTGATTTTTTTTTAAGCAGGAAATTTTGTATTTTCAAAATTTTTTTTGAATGCAAAATATTTGTATTTGCAATAAAAATACAAAAATGCAAATATTTTTCAGTCGCACCAAATATTTTTTTTAAATTTTCAAATGCATTTTTGTTTTCAATTTATATTTTAACAACTCTGGTCTAAAGATTCATAGTATGGTTTAAAGCAAGAATAGGGTAGAGTTGCCTATTTTCGGCCGTCTCCAGTTTCCGGCCACCTTTCGGAAAATCATTATAACTAGTGATTTCAAAGGGGTTTATTCCAAATTTTCACTCGTATGCTGTTCTAACATAAAAGAGAACAGCATAAGAGCAAAATTTTGGAATAAACCCTACGAAATCCCTAATTATAACGATTTTCCGAAAGGTGGCCGGAAACTGGAGACGGCCGAAAATAGGCAACTCTACCATAGTCATTACAGCATACCTAATGGGATTTGTTAATGCAAAATTTATGGAAATAAAAGGGGGTTATTGAGGTGATATTCTTATAAAAAAGCAAAACAAGCGTGCAACTGAAATGGACCTCTGGTAGCGAAAAATATGTTTCAGTCAAATTTAATAAATTTTAGTACCTATAGGAATAACCACAACAGCCACTTTTTGCAAAAAGTCAAAAAGTGATAGATTTCAAACTCATTTTGTGACAGTTCTTACGACGACAAAATAAAAAATAATGATGCAAAAAGCTTATTTTTTTAGTTTTTTCCAAAAACAAATATTGCTAGAAAGAAATTAAAATTTTTAAGGTGTAACAACAACGGCCACTTTTTGTAAAAAGTCAAAAAGTGAAAATTGAAGTTTAGAGTTATTTGCTTGAACAAAACTTAAGTGTTTAAATTTTTATATTAAATTTGCAATATTTTTTTCATTCATTGGCTATGTAATGCTGTTGCAAGGATTTTATAATTATTTGCAAGCAATCTCTCAATATTTAACTCGTATTTGCGTTTGGGAATGCCCTAGAATATTTCAATTTATTTATAAAGCTTTTGTAAGACTAAATTAAGTTGGCAACAGTCACTTTGCTTTTCAAGCGACGATATCTGAATCGTTTATTTCAGAAACAGCATAAGTCCACTTTTTCCAAAAATTTTTTTTTTGGAAATTTCTCATTTATGTATAGTTATTCATCTTCTGGAAAAAAATTAAGCATGTCAGACCCCCCAAAATACGAAAACTGAAAGAAAAGGGTTCAAAATATATGGAAAAATTTCACCGGGTGACAACATTTTTGACTGTTAAATACATGACTTTTTACCAGTTTTAAACTATTTTGGCAGCAATCTTGACACGCACCCCCTTTTGTTATATATCTATAAAAAGGTAAAGAATTACTCTATCTATATCTATTAAATTCATTAAAATTGTACTCAGGATTCAAAAGTTATAGCCAGATTTCTGGTGGTGGCAACATTTTTAACTCTTGAATAATATGACATTTTACCAGTTTTAAATTATTTTGGCAAACATCATGACACGCAAGCCTTAACGATATACATCTATAAAAAGGTAAAGATTTACTCTATCTACCTATCTAAAACAAAAGTTTTACCAAAAAAAATTCGTTTATTTCAGAAACGACATAAGTCCACCGACTTTAAAGGCTTAAAAACCCGCAAAGACCTAAAAAAAAGTTTATATTTTAAAGGTTTCTAAATGCATCTTAGGCTAGATTATAACTCGGCATACACTTAATTTGAAGTGTTGTGGAATTTTAAGTAAAAAACCGTTTTTTTTTGCTCCTGAAAAGTTTATGCTCATGGACTTATGTCATTTCTGAAATAAACGATTCATCTATTGTTCCCCGAAAAAACATAATCAGCCCTAATGTGAATTTCACGTAAACAAGATTCCACCCGAAAATTTAATTTCACTTATCCCGCAAACTCCTCGTATTTTAAATTTTTTTTTTTAGTTAATAAGTGAACTCACACAAGACACAAGTATAAGTAAATTTAAAAATTCTATATGCATTGACAACCAACTTTTGTGTGCAAATTTTTGTTTTAATTTTTAATATATTGCATTGCCTTAAGTTTTGATATTCGTAGACAAAAATAACTACTGTTTTTTTTATTAGGGCTAGTAATTGTTTAATGAAATTTTTAGTTATATTAATAGATAATAATTTCTAAAAAATTATAGGTAATGGAAATTTAATGCCTTCAATATTTCTCTATAGAATTTTTAGACTTACTTATTCCCCTGTAAATTCAACAGTGTTAAGTACCAAGATAGGAGTCTTCATCTTACTATAAGATCTTAAAGAGTTGGAAGGTATTTTTTACAATTTTAAAATTAAATAAACAGAATTGAGCAAACCATGTGAAAGCATTAAAGTTTTTATTCTCCCCCAAAGATTCCCACGCGCATCATCCCCATGAATAAAATAGTAACAATGCCAGAACGCATCTTCTTGTTCGTTGCTCAAAGAAACCTCCAAGAAACTCATCAAAGCGTGAAAGAAATTTTAGCCCGCAACATTGCATTCTAGATGTTGATTCGCTATTTCTTTTTTTTTTTTTTTTACTAAAACTAACCTGCAGGTAAAATATAATAGGGAATTGTATAGTGGATTGCGGTTCTCCTTAAGGAAAACGCCATTGCCAATACAATATAAAGAGTGGGTGCCTCCTTAAGACGCAACATGCTAACGTCTTTGTGAAATTCATGTGGGTAATTTTCAAGATTGTCATGGGAGAGTGGCTACCCCTTGTGGATTTGTGGTGGTTTGTTCTTGTTCCATCATTTTATTAACCAACCATAAAAAAGCACCAAGACAAACGGTTTTGGTCGCCCACAACAATTTCATTGGTAGACATTGTTATTTTGTTTTTCAAAAAAAAAGTCTGGGTTTTAAAAAACACCTTGATGACCATTTATAGAAAATAATTCTTTTGACTTCTTTGTCCAAATAGTCTATTAGTGATTTTTTTGGTTGGTGAGTTGACAATGTTATTATTTTTATTTTTATGAACAGTTAGATGACGTTCATATGTGAGGAGGGGTCAGTCCAATTGATGGTTTAAAGTGGAAAGTCAAAATATTAAAATTAATTCAATCGTGGGAAGCAGGCGACCATTGGATTAATGATTTCTAGTTACTTTGTTGAAAGATTTATTTTATGAGGTTTTATATTTTTTTGGAGAACTCCTATAAGAGTTTAAACAATGGGAAATTGCACTGTCTAATTTGGTAATTTCCATTTGAATTTTTTTTTTTTTCTAAAATGAAACAATTTGTTAACGAGACAAAAGTATCGAGTGGGTTGTTGGAAGCAAATTAAAGTAACTGGATTTTTGAGGGCAGTAAATTAGCTTTTCCAATCTGAGTGCTGTCAAATTAGTTTGAGTTATTAGTGGCGTTCTAATTTGTTTTAGTTTCATTTTTGGTCATAGAAGTGATTGACGTTCACCGTTTTGAGGAATCGTATTTACAATATATCAATGTAGTGTAAGCCTATACATGCCCAGATTATAGTTAGCAGAAGTCCATAAATATTCGTCTTAAATACCAAACAAATGTAATTAAATTTTTTGGCCTACAGTTTTATATACAATGATGCATGTTTGTAGGTAAATTTAATACCTAAAAGTTTTCGTATCTTAAAAAAAAATGTGAATCAGTCACTCAAATGAATGTTATTTCGACTGCATTAAAAGTAAAGTATGTATATAGAGAAGAAAAAAACATGAACAATTAAGTTAAAAGTAAGTACCTTAATATGCCTTAAATGAATGAATTTATGGCATACTTAGTTTGGAGATTGAAGACAATTGAAAAAAGTGTTTCTGTTATTTTAAAAACAGTTTTAAATCCTTTTTACCAACTTCCAAAAAGGAGGAGGTATTCAATTCGTCTGTATTTTTTTTTTTATGTTTGTTACCTCATAACTTTGGACTAAGTGAACCAATTTTGATAGTTCTTTTTGTATAAGAAAGTTGCAGTCCAGTTCTAACTATAGAAACTATGAGAAAAACCATAAACCCAGTTTTGATCCATGGAAGTCGGTTTTGTTTATTTGACAAAAAATGATTATTTACGTTTCTTATTAAATTAATGTTAAAATTATATTAAAATGTTTGTTAGTAATGCTATAAAAACTTTAACATTCTAAAATCTAAACCAATTTAACTATAAGATCAAGGACGTCAATAAAGTATAACATACATATCTACATAAATTTCTTACACAAGTCTGTAAAAAAAAATGACAGACATCATACAGAAGTCGGCACTTAGGTGCCAAAATTCACAAGATGTCATGTTGAACTGCCCGAGAAAATAATGTGTGACCACAAAAACTCAGGAAAACCATTATTACCTTCGATTCTGGAAAAATAAATGTAAAACAATTTCGTCTTAAGTTTTCCAATACAATATGGCAGGTGTTCTCGTGCCATTAAAAAAAAATTAATTTGGAACAAAAATAAATTATTTTACACTGCACAGCATTTTATTTTATCATTTTAAAAAATTTTGTCAAAATTCATCAAATTCATCAAAAAAAAAAAAAAGTGTGATGTCTTTAAGCTATTTTCATTACTGAAAACCAAAAGTTTCTTGGTGTTTTGGATGCTGAGAAATTGTAATCCAAATATTTTTTTTTCTTAAATAGTCGGAAGCAGATGTCTGGGGATAAAAGTTTCAAAACAAGTTGTAGTTTACAGATATCAGTTCACAGTGAAAAGACCTTTGCATTTAAATAAAAAAAAATTACAAATCTATTTTTTAACATTTTCGAAAAAAATCCAAGGGGATTTGCCAAAAATAAATTCCTTCTTTTTAATTTCCTTCAAATCCATCGAGTTGGACATCCAAAGAAAAGTTTCTTTTACCTATTTTCACTACTGAAAACCGAAATTTTCTTACCGGTCTGGTTCGTGATATATTTTCAACCAGACTTCTTTTGTTTTCTTATTTTTACATTCCGAATAGACCAGTTAATTTTGGCATAAAAGAGGCCTGACCCGTACAAAATTGTATACAGCATTTTTAAAGACTCAAATGGCGGTTGGACTTTAGTTCATTTAAAGCAGGTACTAATTTTAATCGTAGCTCGAATTCAATAAGTGATCTATCACCATTTCCGCCAATTGTAGGTATTAAATAAGTAATAGTCTTATCTCTAAGAACAGATTTATATGTGCAATTAACAGCTTACACCCAAACAAATCACCTGGGCCAGATGGTATCATACCCACCAATTTCCAACCCGTCTCCAGTTGATAAAGCAAAAAAGTTTTTTTTTTCGAAAAAATGGTCCGAAATTGATAACTTTATTTGCCCACAAAACATCAGAAAAATAGTTTTTTTTTAGGTTTAAAATTCGATATTTCAAAATCTTTAAACGCAAGAGCAATTTTTATATAATACCTCATTTTGAAATAAAAAGGTAAATTTAATTAGAAAAATATAAACTGTTGTACAAATACTGTCATTTATGGAAAATCCATCTGAAAAAAGTCGTTATTTTTTCAAATTTTCTCAATATTTTCTTTTATATAAAAATGTAGTTTTTTATATAGTCTTAAATAAATGGTTTAATTCTAAAACACTTTTCAAAAATCAAAATTTTTTAAGTCACATTTTTGGGAAATTAACTATTTTTTCAAATTAAATTCGTAAAAAATCCAAAAACTAATATTTTGCTGAAAAAATATTGAAAATAAGTAAGAAACATTAAAGGATAGCTTTAAACCAATTTTTTTTTAATTCTATTTTTTTTTTGTAAACGATAAAATTAAAAAAAAAAAAAACAGAAAATCGTATTTTTCTTACTATTTTTGAGGTTATATTTACAAATGAATAGAATTAGATCTTTTTACTAGGTATCCACAACTTTTGCATTGTACGATGATAATTGTTTCGTGTATCCCATGCTTTATGCTTATTCAATTCAGCCCTCTGAAAACCGGATTGGCTCTGGCCTATAAGTAGTCTATCTGTGCTTCTACTTATACTGTGGAAAAATAAATATTTCAGTTTGATAAAATTTTATCTCCTTCACCCAATAGAGCGATTGCTAAAGACTTTGATAGCTGTTGATAAAAAAAAACTTAAGATGACAAAAATTCCTTTGTTTAACAATCTGATTAGTCTCTTAAAAAGAAAATCCTTTATTTTCTTATAGAAATTTGCGTAAAACCTCACACATCTCTTCAATCTCCATAATCTTAAATTTTCAAAAAACAATTTAAAAAGGGTCGTCATCATCGTTAGGTCTTACAAAAGTTAAACCGAAACAAATCCGAGAAGAAATTAAAAACTCTGAGAATCGGTAATCCGAGATAATCCCATTTCTCTAAGATTATTGCGTTGCTCTGTGGTATCTTGTCTGGAGTTATCGATATGGTTTTACGGTCACGTTGCATTGGTCAACTTGGCCTCTCTCTCGGCTTGACTATGCTTAATGCTCATCATCATGCAACACGAACATAGGAAGATAGAGTAAAGTAAGTCGGCGGATAGTATTATTGGCATCATCATCAGCATCGACAACATGACTGCTTCTCATCGAACATCTGGTAATGTGATACAATTTGTAAAGACCTATATAGAGCTCCTCTAAATGCAATCTCACGATATTGCTTCCAGAGTCCACTGAGATGCATGCCACAGATATACACGTGCATGCGGATCACAGCAGTGCTTGCAAACTGCTGACCATTGTAGTTGTCGACAGAGAAAACAAATATTTCACAGGAATGAGCACATTTTGTATGGTTTCACTTTGAATGCAAAAAATTTTAATTCGAATCCGAATCCCGCCATCAAGTTAAACTCATCTCAAGGACATTTTGTCAGTCGCACAGTCGAGACGAGAAAAATCATCCGGAAGACTGCAGTCACACGCACGAATTTCTACGCGTGATGGATGAAATTGTCGACGACATTAATCTAAGTGGAAAATGGAAAATGCGAGTTTATTTTTTTCATAGAGAAATCACGAAAATGTCCCGGCGGCGGCGCAACGTCTTGCCGCACGCCGAAATGTCGTGAACCAATTTTTTCGTCATCATACATATGTTTTGCATTTGCATACGAGATGCGGACAATTTGTTTGAGCTTCGTTTTGGTCCATGCGGAAGATTGCGGACTATCGGTTTTTTGTGTCTTTGATTTTTTTTTATTTTCTATTAAAGTGAACCATGTAATTGGAGAATGGACTTAGTTTTGGTCCGGTTTGTTTTGGGACAGAAAGTGTTGTTGTGACAACTACAACGACGACGACACGAGAGAAATCAGCTACAAATGTTTCCAAAAGACTTAAAATGCATTAAGTAGAGTCTATGATAACTTCAAACTGCGTGTGAAACTGCAACAAATGTGACTTTATTTTGTGTATAGTGGATTTGGAATGGACCGGAATTACTTGACCACAAATTGAGTTAGATTTGGTTGGAGACTAATAGGTTTATGTTGCAAATATTGCACTGGTTTGCATTTCCCCTTTTTTACAACTTCTTTTACAATTTGAAGTAGACTATAATAAAAAAAAAACGGAAACAAATTTATTGCCAGGAAGAGGAAGTGTTAAAAATGCTGTCTCACACTTAAGCTACCAAGTTAGTGTTACAATTTGTTAATTTTGTCGATTTTATTTTGTAGGAACTCAATTTATTGCACCACATAAATTAACCATTCAGAGTTATAATGGGTCAAGTCCACTTCACTACAAGTTGGATGTTTTGAGGTCTTAAAAATTAAGTGTTTAGTTTTAGGTATATTAAATGTTATGAAAGAAAGAAATTGAACCAATATTATTCTAAACGCCTGAAACGTTTGTGATAGTGAATTGCATAACAAAAAAAAAAACGGAGAAGATAAAAGTTATTGTTGCAGAATTTTTATCAATTGACTTTTTATCAGCATAATTTGACCAACGATTTTAATTAAAAATACGATATAAAAAGAAAAACTATTTTTTTTTTTTTTCTTGATTTTGTTTAAATAGGTATTGTTTATTTACGAGTATTAATTTCTGCGGCAATCATTTAGAAGTAACATCTAACATCGTGTAATTTTTTCCAAGATGATCGATCGGGGGCTGAAGAATTACAAAGTATTTTTCTGAAAAGCGCAAAGTTATTGCAAATTTGCAAGGAATTCTTGATTTCGTTGCACCAAATAAAAAAACTTTTCTCTTTGCATTTCAAATTCTGCAAAGCTTTGCAATAATATGCAAAGACAAAATTTTCTTTGCGGTTCTCCAGTAAGTAAGTTATAACGTGAGAAATTAAATACATTTTCTAACAGCGAAAAGTTTTTTTTTTACAAAACATTTAGGAACGATTTGTTGTTAGATATTGTTATCAAGTGACCAATTTTTTTTAGAATAAAACGATTTCCAATATATCCCAAAATCATGTTTCTTGTTCAAAATAAATCATACAATTTCAAAATTTCAATTTTAAATTAACACTAAATTTTGATGCCATTCTTGACTATGAGTGCTACTTTTCGAAAATACCACTCATCTGTTTTGTTAAAATTTGGAACATTAGCGAAACTTGCAGTGTACAAAGAACCATAGATTGGTGAAAGCAGAGGAGTCTCAAGAACCTAATGACTAAGGGCCCTAATAATAATCAAATTTAAAGCTCACATTAATATTTTTCTGAATTCAAAATATTTCTTCATACCATAAACCAATTTAATACTCAGTTTAAAGGCTAATGCTCGGTTAAATTTGAGCCTTTAATAACTGACATAAATTTTATTAATTTTTCTTAGCTTGGTGAACAAGTTTCGTTTGTTATAAAAACTAAGAATCTACAGAGTCTATCTTGACTGAAAGGGTGTTTTTTTTTTTTGTTAAAGAAATAATTAAATTCGGATTTAGTACCACAAAAACTGGGCCAAAAATGTTACACTAATGAAAGTTGGCACAAATGTTTCATTTATAACAGAAACTAAGAATCTAAACAGTCTATACAAATATTTTAGGTGGAAGGGTGTTTTTTTTTTCGGGAACTCAAGAAAATCCGCGAATAAGTTCGATGAAATCAATGGTATAAAAGGAACTTTGACAACATTTATTAAAAAGGGTTTTTTTTTAGTGAATACAAAAATGATGGGCCACCCTTATGAACTTTGGTAAAAACGTTAAATTTGGGATAGATAGCAAGAATAAAGAGTTTTCATAAAAAAATTAGGTAAAAAGGTGTTTTTGTCGATTTTTTTATTTTCTGGTTTTTAAATTATTTCATATTAGGAAGAAATTGGGCAGGTTCAGCACGGACGTTACGGACTTAATATTAAGTCAATTTTCAGGTCTATGATTGGTCAACTGTCGAAAAAAATTCTTCCAATTAATGCATTTTGACTGTAATGCTAATTGGAAAGTAAGGCATGAAAAAGCCTCCTAACCAATTAACTCGTCTACTTAAATTTACGTTCAGAAAATGACGTTGCCTAAATATTTAGTCCCTTATGTTTCCTGAACGTTAACTTTTACAGAGAAATTTGCGGCGTTAACGGGTATTACAACACCCCTACGTAGCACAGTGTGCAATTTTGCCAATCTAGCGGTACTTAATTCTAATTCCAAGTAAACTTGCAAACCAGCTTAATTTGGTTAAGTATTATATTTCTACAAGGGTTTTATTGATTTTCAAAATTATATATCTAACTATATGTCCAATATGTGGTATACGAGTACAAAATGTACCACAATGGGTGGGGAAGAGCCGACATCGAGCAAACGATTTTGGGAGTTGGTTCTTAAACTGTCTCTATTTCGAAAACGAAGCAAAATATCGAAAAATTTTATTTAATATTTTTGTCTTATTTTGCCAACAAGAATCTAAAAAAATCATTTTCAATTTGTAAAAATGGGATGTACGATTTTTCAAAAGATCAAAAAATTGGTTTTTGGCCTATGTACCTGAACAAAAAAAAAAAAAATTAATGGTTTCGCACTCCTGACGCAAGAAAAGTCAACGAATTCTAACACAGAATACATCAACGGAGATTTTTTTTTTCTCTTAAACCAAGCTGATGTTTGTGATTCTGTGGAACGGTAAATACAGTTGTTTTCTTGTTGTTTTTTTGCCATTCTATTGTCTGAGGTTTTACCTTTCCATTGATACCAATTTTGTTGGATTTGGGAGACATATATTTTTCATTAAAGTACAGCTAGATTGCGAAAATTGCACACTGTGCGTAGGTACAAGCGCTGGCCTTGCTATTTGTTAAACCGTCAATATTTTAGATATCTACTTTACCTATCCATTTAATTTCGGCCATAATGATGTTTGCATTAATGCATACATACAATTTATATGACTTTGTTCACGATTTTTACATTAGATTTATGTAAGTAGGTCGCTATTTCTTGTTTTCATTTGCCCTATTTTTGTTTCAAGCGTCGTTTAATTTTATAAGATCTTTGGCCTGTCATGGTGCTATATGTCAATTATATTTGTTAGTCTGATATTATCTCTCCCCTCTTCATCAGCAGTAATGATATGGTTATTGGTATGTTGACCACCAACCTAATCGTGTTAACACCTCGGACCTCAGAACTTCATTTGTAATCAACTTGCCACTACTTACACGCACCGTCAACCCTACTGAAAAAGGCATTAAAAAGACTTTCCATAATACAAGGGGACGACGACAACGATACTGCAACGCAACCACAAAGACCAACCAATTGACTTTGCAACGTGCCATATCAACAATGCAAACGAACCATACCGTGACACTGCACCGTCAACATAAAAATCCATTCAGAGCAACAAGCCAATTGACTGTTTTTTTGCCGTGAAAAGAGTCAGTAGAGCGTTTCTAATGTCTTGGCGCCGCCGCCACATCAACATGATCACTTAACCCACTAATCAGCCAAAGCAACAACTCTATACAATACACACTCGCTCTTGTGCACATACTTGTTGCACTTGACGACCAACTGATGGAATTTGAATTCCAAAAAAAGGGGGTTCCGAGCGCCGCACCGCCGCGGCCGCAACTTATACCAAAGAGTTGTTAGTAGTTGATATAATGTTGACAAGGGCGTGTGTGATTGTGATATATGCTTCAGCGCACAAGAACGAGGGTCGCATTCATATAAATTCACAGCTGACACAATTATTCAGGTTTCCATTCCACACACATCAAAAAAGGGGGTTGGTTGGCTAGATCTATAAGCAATTTATGTGGCAAAAGTCAAAATTAATTTAAATAAACGCACCATTATGGTCAATATCTAGGTAATGGTTTGCATTGCAATGGCAATGACAAGTAACGACTGACGGCGATATCGACGCAACTGGCCCAAAAGGAATTGGACAAAAATGCGACCGAATGCGAACAATGAAATCAGAAAGATACTCGTATCACTTGGGAATATAAATGTGGGAACCAAAAAGCCAAACCAAAAAAGTCAAATATGTTGGTTAATGTTACTTCCAAAGTCAATGGTACACTCGAAGAAAAAAAGTTAAATTTTTGTATGATAGTCGGGCAAGATTTTGAAATATAAATTCACGAAACCCTAAATCCAATAAACTCAAAAAACCCAAAACCTCAAATCTTGAAGACCTATCGGTATAAAAAACGAAAACCTATACCCCCGAAAAGTCTTAAATAAATATAACCCATAACCAAACCTGGGATTCCAATAATCGGGTTTTGGGTACCCGTGATCTGCATTTTACGCTTTTGGACTTAAAGTGTTTATACCTTTTTAATAAAGCCTTAATCCAAAATAAATAATCTTTATTTAAAAAAAATTACTGAGATCAAAGTATAAAAAATCCAAACTTCTGCTTCCAAAATCCGAATTCCCCGATTTTCCTAAATCCCCTATGATCCCAAATCCAAACCTGTATGTTGGTTTGATAATATTGGGTTTTTATTCAAAAGGAACCCAGTAATTAGATATTTCGGGTATTTTAGTTTTGCAATTTAAGACTTTGGGTATTGTTTTTCGGGACCCAAATCGAAAAAAAAAATACCCAAATGCTAAAACAAGTTCAACACCCAAAAATCAGAATTATAAAACCCAAAGTTAAATCTTCATGAGTTTATATTTTGTTGAACATTTTTAAAGTTGCAAACCCAAAATTTTAAAAAATCTCACTTGAGTTTAAAAAGCAGCAGCTTGAGTTACTGAAAACCCAAGATTCTGCTTTCAAAATTCCAGATTTTCCGAAATCCCCGACATTCCAAAATCAAAACTTGTATGTTAATTTGATGATATTGAGTTGTAATTTAAGGGGAACACAGAATTTAGACATTTGAGGTATTTTAGTTTTGGAATTTTGGGCTTTGGGTAATGTTTTTCGAGACCCAAATCGAAAAAAAAGATACCCAAATGCTAAAACAAGTTCAAAACCCAAAAATAATTCCTTTAAAAGCAAAACAAAAAGTTAAAATTTCGTAAGTTTATATTTTATTGAATATTTTTAAAGTTGCAAACCCAAAATGTTAAGAAATCTCACTTTAGTTTAAAAAGCAGAAGCTTGGGTTAATGAAAAACCCAAGCTTCTGCTTTCAAAATTCCCGATTTTCCGAAATCCCCGATAACCCAAAACCCAAACCCATATTTAAGTTTGATGATATTGGGCTTTAATTTAAGGAAAACACAGTGATTAGATATTTGGGGTATTTAAAATTTGGAATTTTGGGCTTTGGGTATGGATTTTCAGGACCCAAATCGAAAAAAAAACTACCCAATTGCTAAAACAAGTTCAAATCCCAAAAAATCAAAATTATAAAAGCAAAACCCAAGACTAAAATTTCGTGTTCCAGTGTTAATAGACCTAATTTTAGATTTTCAAGATTTCTCCAAGGGTATTTTGGTTTAAGGGTTTTTAATTTTCTTTACCTAAGACAAATTTTACCGAATATCTCAAAATATAATTTTTTTCTCTCCGTGTATCTGTACCACATATCCATCTTTGACTTTGATGCAAATCAATCGTTTATATTCCTGTTTCCGTCTTTCAGTTTGTTTGTTGCATTCGAATTGTGTCCGTCTTCGCGTGGAAGTTCTCGCACCATCAGCGTCGACGTTCGTCTACGTCTGTCCATGTTGTGTAGTCATATCATTCCAAGTCCGAGTATATCGTCGCGCCATTCGTTCGATTTTGATTCTGAATCTTCGTCATCATATCGTAGTGATGCAGCCGCAATAGGTTTGTACATGTGATCCTCCAGGGATAATGTATGTATGGCTTATGACCATAAAATATCAACGCGGGAAATTTACTGTTTCCGTCGATTCGTTTTGCAATGATTTTTTTAGTTTTTTGTTTTTTTTTTTTTTATTTTTGTGTTTGAATCTTTTTCCGATCTGTCTGAACTTCATTTTGCTCTGGATTTGCGGATTCATGGCGGAAAAACTGTCACCGGCAACAACTACTGCACAAACTTGTTTTTTAGGTTAGAAAGCAATGACTTTGTATAAAATATATACATGCAGGACGACTTGAATTAAATAGATATTCCTTGTTTTTTTGTTTTTTTTTTTGTTTTGAGATATCTCAGCTGATGACAGACAAAACTGGTCTTCCTTTTCATTTACTATCCATTCGCACGAGAGTATAACAACTCCTGCTCTATCCATAGTGTCCATTTGTGATTGTGGCACATAGAGTTTCTCATGTCAACTCACACAGGTTTTCAAAAGGATAGTTGTTTTTTCTTTTTATTTGGAGACATTACCTATAATGTAGCTCTTCTTGATGATGATGCAATTAGTTTGTTTGCTAGAATTGTATCCATCAATTTGAATATCACCAAATCATGAGTGGTTGTGGTGTGTTCGATGATGATGGCGCTTGGCAGTTCTTACTGAGTGCAATTTCAATCCTTAGATGGCAGGATTGTAGATTGTAGCAGGTATAATGGCAGTGACAAGAAGAGAAATCACTTTATGCCTACTTATGGAAGTTAGAACTTTTAAATTGGTTGATTTTTGTGTTCGTGCTTTTTTAATTTAAATGGATATTGGTCAACATGATCAGGAAACAAAAGAGTTGAGTAGCAAACCTGAAAATTAAAAAAAAAATTATTTTTTTGGATTCTGAACCTTGTCGTGACATCTCAGAATTAAAATAGTACATTTTAATGGATGAATAAAATTGAAACAAAATTAATTCTGAAACTCGGTCTTACAAGACAAAGCATAAGCACCGCAAATATGTGAATAGAACAAAGGAGTATCATGTTCGGATTGGCAAGAGTGAAATTCTTATAACTCTTACCATAAGACTTGCTGTTACCACCCTAAAATTGTTGTTCAAAGATTACAAAATTAAATTAATTTTAATTAAAAAAAAAATGTTGACGTTGAAATAAACGTTAAAAAATTCATTTGAGAACTTCTTTTCAAAAATGTTTTTATCAGTTATTTTAAGAGTAATTTTAGAATAGTCAGAAAAATGTGAAATTCACAGGTATACCTACCTAATATTTTGAAATTTTATTTTTTTTTTAAACTGCACGCCTGGGTCACATTTACTTGCTCTTGTAGTTCAAAAGAATCTCTGGATCAGTTAACTGTTTAAGTTGTTGGTTAAGCTATATGGGAAGTGGGGGAAGACCGCCTATGAGGGCAAGACCGTTTTTGTACTATGTATGAAAAAAAATAAAATTGTCAACACTTGCCATATTAAATAGGTGCCTTTTCAAGTTCAGTTAAGAGCTACCTTAAATTTTATGATTTTTCATCAAATTGTTATCGCTCATGTGAAAAGTCAGTTGTATTTTTAACACTGAAAAAATTTTAATTTTAACTTTTCCTTTATTTATAATAGAAAGCGAATATTCAAAAGAATTTTTTGCGAAAGAAGGAGTTATAAAGATAAATTAACAAAATAATCATTTTTAGCAAAAAAAAAAAAAACAAAACCGACTTCCATGGATCGAAACTGGTTTTTATGTTTTTTCTCATAGTTTATATAGACAAAACCGGAAGAAATTGAAATGGGACCACACTGCGGGCACCAGCTTTCCAATACAAAAAGATTTATCAAAATTGGTTCACTCAGTTCAAAGTTATGAGGTAATAAACATAAAAAAAAAAATACAGACGAATTGAATACCTTTTCCTTTTTGGAAGTCGGTATAAAATAATCCAGAACATGATATATATGATATGACTGGGGCAAGATTGGAAGCTCTAGTAGCTTAAAAGAAGTTCGCCGTTAAATATTCCAAAACGCTAAGCGACAAGCGTCAAATAATACTGTAAGTGATAATTCTGAGCAAGAGGAATATGCGGACGGTATTTGTACCTTCTACCTGCAAATGTTTTCTAGATTCAATCATAAATATTGTTGGATTAAGTGCAAAATCACAACAAAATGGTACCACAAATAAGCTTTTGCTGGAATGAGAACTAATGAAAATATAGCATAATTGTGTTATTATTGCAAATATACTGCATTTAAAACAAAAGAAACGATCTTTTTGATAGGGTGGTCTTACCCATTTGTGGGGGCAAAACCGTTTTTGTTAGCCGTCAAATTTTCAAAAGTGGGCCACCTAAAACCGACTGCTCGAATTTAATACTGTTTTTTTTGCACATATTGGAAAATTTATATGTTAAAAATAATATTCCAAAGTATTTTTGAAAAATTTCAATTTTGTTAAAAGTTATAAACAAATAAAATTGTATACGTCTTTTTGTTAAAATGATTGTATCTCAGTAATGCAAAGATAGAAATTAATGAAATATGGTACCACACATGTTACCAATTCTACACTCAACAATTTACTAAAATAAATTTTCAAAAAACAACAAATTATTAATAAATATTGACGAAGCTAAGTTCTTATTTTTTAGGTGTTAAATTAATATCTGACAATATTTTTTGAGCAAAACCTTGTTGAGCCAAAACCTAACTAAGGGTACGTAGGTCAAATTAAAAAAAAATCTAAAAATTTGGAACATTGGAAATAATTTAAAAGAAAATCGTAGTGTAATTTTTGAACAAATTACGAAGCAATTGAGGCTACTCTTCGTTACTAACAAGTAAATGCAGTTTTAAATTATCTAATTCAAACAAATTGGGTAATCATAACCATATTCAACTCTGAAACAAATTAGAACTACCAAATTTTAAGCACGATTTTCCTCTTCACAAACAAAAATGATACATACATATTTTAAAACTTCAATTCTCATCAAAAGTTGAGTTGTAAGTATTAAACTGGAGTGTTAAAAATAAGGTAGTTAGCCCAATATTATAAACATTCACAAGGACTTAATGCTAACTTTAATTGGTACCACTTTCTTGGCAACCATATCATAACCACATCAAAGAAAAAAAAAATGTTGATTAAGTTAGAAATATTTTAAAACAAAAATATAAAAACCATAATTAAAAGAAAGATCTTGTTAAGATACAACGCGGAGATTTATGAAAAATGGTTTCCCCTCTCAAAAGATCATTCCAGCTTGCACACAAGCTTGCTAACGATCTTATAGTTCTCTCAAAAAATGCGTGTAATACTTTGTTGTTAGTGCTGCTGTTAAACCAAGCATGTTATCTCCATTGGATACCGAAACAACTGATGCTTGTTCCACACTAACGATTCATTGAACTGGTTTTTGGGTTTGAAGAAAATTGTATTTTAACAAATTTGATCTTCAGCAGAAGCAAGAAGCCTTACAAGTTCCTTCTGTAAAAAAGATTTATCAGTTCAATATTGAGATTTGTTTCTTCTGACCCTCATCTTCGATAACTTTGCCTTTGAAAAAAGGTTTTTTCTTCGTGCTGGTGTAAGTACATATTGAGTTCCAAAGTTCCTCCATCCGCCACTGACTTTTTTTTTCTCTTAGTTCGATGGTGTACCGAAACAGATTCCCGTCGCTACCATAATTGCCCAAGGGTGTTTATAACATATTAAATTTAATTAAAGTGAAGATTGCTTTCTTTTTGCGGGCTACTAGCAGTGTGGGGGTAGGGGTAGGTAGGGGGCGGACGAGGCCGATCAGATGGAAATTAGTTTTAAGGCTAAAAGATGTGAGGGGACTGGCTACTGGTTGTTAAAAGATTGGCTTTTACCTTTTTTGTCTTGTTCTTGTTCTTTTTGTTTTTCGATTTGTTTTATGTTGTGGAACTAATAATAAAATCTTTGGAGGAAACTTGGCTTAAATGTTTTGCTACCGAATATGGAAGTGGGATGGAACCATTTGTATCTTTTTCGTTTTTTTTTTTGTTTTGCTAACAATTTTTCTTCTTCTCTTCAATATAAGCTATGAAAAATTATGTATGTGTGTGTTTGTGTGGGTTTTATATGCAGTTGGTGTATAGTGTATTTGGCAATTTGTATTTTAATCGAATTTCATTAAAAATCTTATCGCACTATCGTACCGACGACGAAGGAAGCTATGTATATGTTGAAGATATTTAAGGAAGACGGAGGAAATCTTAATGAAAAATTGTTTATATTCTATCGTATTTTTTTCATGAAGAAAAGGTGCTTGGTTCTTGATGAAGAAGATATTTCAAGGGGAAACAAAATATATGTTTGATGATAAAAAGCAGGAAGAATTATGTTTATAATTGCACGGTGTAACACTCAAAATATACGCGGGCGGAGACCTATCAGGTTTTGTAGAGCTAGTCGCACTGAATACGAAACGGTATTTGAAAATCCCCTAACACCCCCAAAATCTGGAGTTACGGGCAAAAAACGGTTTTTTGGACCTTCACCCATTGGAAAAATTCTAGCTTCGACAATTTTTTACCCATTTTCGATTTTTTTACAGTTTCTGATAGAATTTAAATATACCTTTTTAACAATGTATAAAACATGTAACTCGGTTAAATCACTTAGAATTTATAAGATGTCAAAGTTCAAAAATTCAATTTTTTTTGTCATTTGCCCAACTTCGGCATCAATTTAAAGTATATGTTTTCGAAACAACATGCTATTTAAAAAATATATTCTAAAACTATATCTATTTCCCAATTGATCGATGTATTGTTTATGAAAATCACTTCAAAATTGGCTTAGAAAAAAAAATTTTTCGATTTCAACCCAGATACAGAAATTCGAACTTTTAGGTATAGAACAAAAATGTTGTTTCCGCACGTAGTAGGATAAGTTGGACGCCAGGATTTGATAAAGGGTTTTTATAGAGGAGCTCAATACAAAATTTTTTTTCTTTAAGAGGGGGGTCTATCTCCCCCCGTTTAGGTGGGAGGGGCATTTTTCTAAAAAAAAATTATCAAAATAAAAAAAAATTATTAAAATATTATATTATAATACCATTTCCAAAAGGCAAAATTGTGCATTTGATTCTAATTTTTAAATCAATATAATATTACCAATAGTTTTTGAAATAATCGATTTCAAAGTTAAAAATAGGGGAAACAAATTTTTGAAAACTCATTTTATACTATTTTTGTCCAGACTGTGAATTTTAGTAAATAAATTACTTAGACAGAAAACTGCCTCAATTAATTCCTTATCGAACAGTGAAAACTATATGTTTCTATGTCTTCTAGTTTTTGAGAAAATTGAAAAATAAAAACAAAAAATATTTTAAAAAAAGAAAAATCTGATAAAATAATTTTTCAATTTTCCCAAAAACTAGAAGACATAGAAACATATAGTTTTCACGGTTCGATAAGGAATCAACTGAGGCAGTTTTCTGTGTGAGTAATTTTTTTTACTAAAATTCGCAGTCTGGACAAAAATAGTATAAAATGAGTTTAAAAAAATTTTTTTTCCCCTATTTTTAACTTTGAAATCGATTATTTCAAAAACTATTGGTAATATTATATTGATTTAAAAATTAGAATCAAATGCACAATTTTGCATTTTGGAAATGGTATTATTTATTACTGTAAGTGTTGCCGTTGTTTTTTAATAATTTTTTTTTATTTTGATAATTTTTTTTTAGAAAAATGCCCCTCCCACCTAAACGGGGGGAGATAGACCCCCCTCTTAAAGAAAAAAAATGTTTGTATTGAGCTCCTCTACAAAAACCCTTCATCAAATCCTGGCGTCCAACTTATCCTACTACGTGCGGAAACAACATTTTTGTTCTATACCTAAAAGTTCGAATTTCTGTATCTGGGTTGAAATCGAAAACATTTTTTTTTCTAAGCCAATTTTGAAGTGATTTTCATAAAAAATACATCGATCAATGGGGAAATAGATATAGTTTTAGAATATATTTTTTAAATAGCATGTTGTTTCGAAAACATATACTTTAAATTGATGCCGAAGTTGGGCAAATGACAAAAAAAATTGAATTTTTGAACTTTGACATCTTATAAATTCTAAGTGGTTTAACCGAGTTACATGTTTTATACATTGTTAAAAAGGTATATTTATCTTCTATCAGAAACTGTAAAAAAATCGAAAATGGGTAAAAAATTGTCGAAGCTAGAATTTTTTCAATGGGTGAAGGTCCAAAAAACCGTTTTTTGCCCGTAACTCCAGATTTTGGGGGTGTTAGAGGATTTTCAAATACCGTTTCGTATTCAGTGCGACTAGCTCTACAAAACCTGATAGGTCTCCGCCCGCGTATATTTTAAAACCTCATTTTTGTAACACCGTGTTGTCTGAGGGTTTAATGTAAAGTTTAATAGGCTTTAAGTGATTTTAACATTTTGGTTTTTTTTTATGCGGAAGACATTTTTGGTTTTATTTAATTGGCTTTCGTGGTTATTAATTAAAATCAATGAAAAATCATGGGTTTATATAGTTAGAAAGAAACTTATTCATAAAATAGATTTAGATATTCCTAAAATAAATAAATATATAAAATAAAAAGTGGTTAACAAAAAATCAATCAGCATTTTTTTATAATTTCATAATATTAAAACCTGTGGTCTAATTTTCCAACCCAGATAATACTAAATCTAACTACCGCATAGTAATTTCCTTAACCAAAACCACAAAATAACCTCGCAAGGCCACCACAACAAAAATCATAGTCATTTAACCATGCAAAACCATATGGTTAAGGAATTCTAATATAGCCAGTAAATCAATGTTTATACTCACAAAAACTAACAGTTAACCTGATTTTTGTTGTCCAGTTATTAAGAAAGCACTATGTTACTTTTTTATAGTGCTTTACCAAAGACACACAAAGTTTTACATAAAAAGAGGTCAGTTTGTATCTATTTGCAAATAAAAATCACATTAAAAGATTTCATTCATGGTAAAACACACAACACGGCACGTGTGCGCGCAATTGGTTCCGGATTGTTTGGCATGAATAAGCGCCTTAAGACAATCTCATAAACTATAGAATTTGAAGTTTGAATGCACTCACGGAATCCTCTGGGTCATGAATATTATTTTGCAAAAAAGTCGTCAATATCGTTATCAGAATGGCATTACTTAAGGCATAAATTTGAGATAAATTAAATCGCATTTAAATTAAATGTACTTTTTTTTTGTTATAGCTTGCAGATGTTGAAACGAGGCTCAATTTTATAGTTTTAAATGTGCTCTTCCTGTAAAAAAAATGAACGAAGCCACATATTGATGATTTAACTGAAGAAAATGTCTTAAAGGAGGTAGATATTAATTAATTTGTATCTAAACGAAAGAGCTGACGTGAAAACTTTATTTTTAGATATTTCTTAACTAGGTACTTTTTTTTCTCTTATAGTTAGGTTACAGTAAGATTTAACTATTTAAAATTCTTATAAAAATAGAGACACAAAATTATTGGCCAAAAAATACAAAAGAACTGAGGTAAAAACTGAAATATGTGTGTTTCATATATTTTTGTTTTGCTTTTTTTAAATCAACTTTTTATAAATTCAGTGTCGTGATAGAAATTTCGGGTATGAAGTTCTATAAGCACAAAATGCAGTCTTCAACAAAACAAAAGAGTTGAGATGCAAACTTTTTTTTTCAAACTTAAGAACATTTCAACAGTTTTTCTTTCAATTAATCTCATCAAGAATGTTCCATTCAATTTTTTTTCTTATAACCCATCTATTTCCTCAAGCTCAATTAAGGTAAAAAACGATTATAAAATATATTAAATAAGATCACATTTTATATCCTTCTCTTGGTAAAAACCTTGAAATATTCTTCTGAAGGTCATCTCAACATCCGCCCATTGACTTATCATCCGTCATAGTTTTCTCTCATCGTGTCTACACTCG
Organism: Episyrphus balteatus; assembly: GCF_945859705.1. Classification (NCBI taxonomy): domain Eukaryota; kingdom Metazoa; phylum Arthropoda; class Insecta; order Diptera; family Syrphidae; genus Episyrphus; species Episyrphus balteatus. The sequence goes on along the minus strand of NC_079134.1, from coordinate 28,897,119 downwards.
CACCTATCAACTTGATTGTTCCTCCCGTAAGCATCAAAATCATTCTTCTGACATTTGAAAGGCGTTGTTGTGTTGTAGTTTTTTTTTTTTGTATAATAGAGCCTTCTTCTATATTTTTTTTCTCTATCTTTCTGTTTCTCTTCAATCATAGAAAATCTAGTGTAATCATCTATAAATCGAGAAACCTAACAAACAGCAAATAACATATACAACAGAGATGCCGCGCCGCCAGTCAATTGCCGGTGATGACGTATACCGGCTCCAATATACGATTAAACAAAATCTTGTTCAAGTCACAGAGTATCCACATTCCATGAGTCAATCACCTCGTATCGTTCTTGAGAAGCTACTATAAAGGAGAGGTGGTGTGGTGATGGTTTGTAAGACAGTGCGCGCCGACAACTTAAATAATAAAGCTACTGCACAGCGTACAATTTTTTTTTCTTTTGCAAGCATGATGATGCAGAGAGATGCATTAGAGTATAGCGACGACGACTACTCTGCTCACGCACTCATGTGAGCGAGTGTGCCTGTGCACCATTCATTGAGCGTGCTGCTGCGTCTTATAACGTAATTCACCTTTCATTCATCCATTTGAAGCCATTCATTGTGATCTTTTGGATCTGTTGTGGATATTACTCTTCCATCCGTATACACCGCACTTTGATAGTTTGAAAGAATTTCTTCCACAGATCTTAAGATGATGGTTGAACGGTTGTGTAAGCTGTATTCAGTTAATATGATGATGATGAGGGGAAGAGGTGGGTCAGCGTGATGCATCTGCTTCAATGTTGATTGTAAAATGTTATAACTGATGAATCAGGTACAATGGTACAATTGTTATTGCATTGCCACTGGTTATAGTTTGATGATATCGGTACAGATTATTCGAATATTAGGATGCGGGTAAATAGAGATGCGGATGTTTAGGTGTTTATGCTTTAGTTCTTAGACGTTTTACACGAATTATTGGCTTTTTGGAACCAATTGAAGATTTTACTGTCTCTTCGAAAAAAAAAATACCCTTTCACCTTAATTTTTTTATGAAGACTTTTTATTCTTGCTTTCTATCCCAAATTAAAAATTTTCACCAAAATTCATTAGGGTGGCCCATTATTTTTGTTTTGACTAAAAAAAAAAACACCATGATATTCTTATACACACTTTAATTTCTCGTTTCTTATCTCAAAAGTACCTAACATAATTGCTGAATTTCAATAGGGTACCATAATTATGTTACTTACTTTTTTCAATATACCCACATTTTCTCTAAACCTAAAAAACACCCTTTCACATGAAAAAAAATGTATAAACTTATTTTATTCGTAATACCCATGGGAAAGACCACATTTTTAATAAATTTCGTAAGGGTATCTTTTATACCATTGATTTTATCGGACTTATCGCGGATTTTTCCTTTTTCCCAAAAAAAAGCATCCTTTGACCTAAAATATTTGTATAGACTGCTTAGATTATTATCTATTATTTTAATTATTTGTTTCTAGTCTAAATGAAACATTATTTTTTTCCCAGTTTTTGTGGTACTAATTATGAATTTCATCATTTCTTAAAAAAAAAAAAAAAACACCCTTTCACTCAAGGTAATTTTGTAGACTCTTTAAATTCTTAGTTTTTATATCAAACAAAACTTTTTCACCAAATGTTCACACTTTTTCACCTATCTCACACATAAGTCAATCCATCAAAAAACACCCTTTCAGCAAAAATATTTTTAAGAACTTTATAAATTCCTTATCCTTGCTTTATCCAAAATCTTCATCCCAAATTTCATCAGGGTATCATGTTTTTCACATGGGTTTTGATTATATTTAACCTGTTGTAGTAAAAAAAACAAGCACCTTTCTTTTTAATTGGCTATAACTTTTCTTAGAGCAATCTTATCGACTTTATTTTTATGTCATTAGATTCAGTATCAAAAAATACCTTAAAAACATGTGCCACTTCATGATATTCGACAAACAATTTTTCACCCTTCCACCCAACTTTTTTTCATAGACTTTTTTTGATCCTTGGTTCTTATCCCAAAAGCAAACTTTTTGCCTAGTTTCAACAAGTATGCAATTTAATTTGTTCAATAATTTGTTTAGAAAATAAAATAAAAATCCTTAAAGCCGTTTTTTAGAAAAAAAAAATTAATATTTTATAAATAACACGGTGTTACAAAAATGAGGTTTTAAAATATACGCGGGCGGAGACCTATCAGGTTTTGTAGAGCTAGTCGCACTGAATACGAAACGGTATTTGAAAATCCCCTAACACCCCCAAAATCTGGAGTTACGGGCAAAAAACGGTTTTTTGGGCCTTCACCCATTGAAAAAATTCTAGCTTCGACTATTTTTTACCCATTTTCGATTTTTTTATAGTTTCTGATAGAAGATAAATATACCTTTTTAACAATGTATAAAACATGTAACTCGGTTAAACCACTTAGAATTTATAAGATGTCAAAGTTCAAAAATTCCATTTTTTTTGTCATTTGCCCAACTTCGGCATCAATTTAAAGTATATGTTTTCAAAACAACATGCTATTTAAAAAATATATTCTAAAACTATATCTATTTCCCAATTGATCGATGTATTTTTTATGAAAATCACTTCAAAATTGGCTTAGAAAAAAAAATTTTTCGATTTCAACCCAGATACAGAAATTCGAACTTTTAGGTATAGAACAAAAATGTTGTTTCGGCACGTAGAAGGATAAGTTGGACGCCAGGATTTGATGAAGGGTTTTTGTAGAGGAGCTCAATACAAACATTTTTTTCTTTAAGAGGGGGGTCTATCTCCCCCCGTTTAGGTGGGAGGGGCATTTTTCTAAAAAAAAATTATCAAAATAAAAAAAAATTATTAAAAAACAACGGCAACACTTACAGTTATAAATGATACCATTTCCAAAAGGCAAAATTGTGCATTTGATTCTAATTTTTAAATCAATATAATATTAATAATAGTTTTTGAAATAATCGATTTCAAAGTTAAAAATAGGGGAACAAAATTTTTTTAAACTCATTTTATACTATTTTGTCCTGACTGCGAATGGGTAAAAAATAGTCGAAGCTAGAATTTTTTCAATGGGTGAAGGCCCAAAAAACCGTTTTTTGCCCGTAACTCCAGATTTTGGGGGTGTTAGGGGATTTTCAAATACCGTTTCGTATTCAGTGCGACTAGCTCTACAAAACCTGATAGGTCTCCGCCCGCGTATATTTTGAGTGTTACACCGTGTAATTTTTTGAAAAAAAAAAATTAAATAAAGTTTTTGCAATTAGTAATCAGCACCTAATAGCAAAATTTTGAAAAAATCAATGTCCTGTTTTTGACAGCTTGATTTTTCAAAAAAAAAAGTATTTTTTTTTTAGAAATCCAAAAATTAATTTTTCCAAAATTTAGTTTTTGATTTATATACATTTTAATTGATACTATATTTTCAATTAAAAAAATCGTTAATATTAAATGATTTTTCGGGTAGAAAAAATAAGATTAAAAACTGTCGTTGGAGTCATTTTCGAATAAATTGAACTTTTTCAAAATTGATATAGAACAGGTGCGGTTAACTTTGTTCCAAAAAAAAAAAAATCCAGAAACCTTTCTAGAGAGCTTCCAAAAAACGCCAAGTTTGAAGGGAATCAACGAATCCGTCTAGGAGGCTATAGATCCTTAAACAGACATAAAAGAAAAATAGTACTGAGGACACAAGTTTTCTGGATATTGCGAAGATCTTCAATATTCTTCATTTGTATCAGTATTTTCGAGTGTAAAAATTATTCATTCTTGATGCGGATCTTTTCTGTTTTCCCAGCGATCATACATCTTTGCATGAAATTTGCATAAAATAATCGTCCAATACTGACTTTGAATGGAAATTGTCAATCCTTCTTACATATCGGTCGCCATGTCATGTCCTTCTATTTCCTTTCTCCTTCTTTTTTTTATCATCAAAGTAAGTTAACCTGCATCATGTCATCTGCATGACATTTGCCTTCATTCAGCCACAACCGCATCGAGCACATTCAAGTGACATTTTCAGATTAAACCACCATATTTGCCTTCTCCCAGAGGTAACATGTCTCGCCATATGCATGCAAACGAAACAAGCGTCAACCTGGCGATATGATGGTGCATTACTTGTAACTCGCCACAATACAACAAATCCACAAGAACCCATCAGTAACCCAGAGGTCTCAGAGCAGCAGCAGCAGCAGTCTTGCATCTTAGAGAGGGATATCTTTTGTGGCAGCATTATGATGGCACCCAAACGTGTCCGCGTATATAAAAGTCAACTCTGAATTTGATGGCCACGATGATGTTGATGATGATGGCGCTGTTGTGGTGGTTGGTATGGTGTTTTGATCCACAAGATTCAAAACATGCACCAGCAGATACAACTCCAAACTCCTTCAAGAACCAAGAAAAGGAACACGAAAATATTATTCCAAAACAAAACAACTGATCTTTGTGGAACAAGAAAAGAAAGAGCGAGAGAGAGAGAGATAGATATAAACAAAAGTAAAAGATCGACTGACAGGTGAGTTATACGATACCCACATATCTGGTGCAAGAAACATGTCCGTCCGCAAATATAAATTCAACAGATCGCGACAATATTGCTGCATTATGCGCAATGCAACGACGAATTCTTAATGCGTCATTTCACTTTTGAGCGCGCGAAGAGATACTTTATGTGAACGCGAAACGATACAACAATTGGCGTCTCATGTGTTGTATGTGATGGCAAGGATTTGAAACATTACGCTCGTTCTTGCAACGGACAAGCATCGCACACAAAATACAATGCGGGACTTGAACATATTTATTTTTTTTTCGGTTGTGACCATTTAATACAGTAAAAGTTCTCTAAAACGAAACCATCATCAAAATTTATGTACGCAATGATTGAAGATTTATAAGATTTCAAAAAAATCAAACAACAAAACTTGTGCGATGAGTGTTTTTTAATAAATCAAACGAAGATTCTTTTTAAACAATTTTAAACAATTTTTTAGAAACTATTGATCTCATAAGTCTTTGTAATGAACTTGTTCAAAACTAATGAGTAATGACTTTTAATACATATGAAAAATCCTTTGTGTTTTTGATAACTTTTTAAATTTTTCTTTTTACTTTCTTTTTTTTTCAATTTATAATGAGCTTAAAGTTTTGTTTTTCTTTTTTTAGATTCCCGGATTTTAATGAAAGTGTAATTATATTTTAAAAAGAACGTATTTTATTTATGAGAGTTTTCACTGTATGTCAATTTTTTGTATTACTACCTTGGTCATTGTTTGTTTTAGGAGAACGGACAGCATATGGCTGATGATTACTTATTCAAGTCAAAATGTCTGATGGTTTAAGAATCTTACTACACTGTGAGAAACTAAATGCTAATTCTAACAAACCTCCCGTGTAAGCTTTGGAACAGTGCGCGCACTTGTCAAATTACTGTTTTTTTTTACAATTTCAATACACTTTCATTTTAAAATTTAAAATAAGTGACACATAAATTTGACATTATTCAATTTGTGAGTTTATCAAATAATTGGGCACGTTCAGGAAATATTAGGGACTAGATATTTAGGCAACGTCATTTTCTGAACGGAAATTTGAGTAAATTGACTAAATTAGTTTGGATGTGATGCTATTGTCAAATTTCGAAATTTATTTAAGAATTTTACCGGTCGCATGGGTAAGATACCAAATTTTACTTAACTGGTAATGAATAAATAAAATTAATTATAACCGATAATGCACTTTATACATATCTGCTGTCATATTGACAAAAAAAACTTTCCTAAATTCTTAGGGAAAATTTTCTTGCCTAACTTTCCAGTCAGCTTTCCAATAAAATTACCTAAATTGGAATGATTTTTTTTGACAGCTGACCAATCAGAGACCGAGAAATTACCTAAATATTTAGTCCCTAACGTTTCTGAACCTGCCCATTGCTATCCGTTATACGCCTATTTGATATGTTGATTGAAATTACTTTCATGATAAAAGATGTGTCAACTTCACCGTGAATTTTGATAATTAGAAGAGTTAAGTTTATTTAACAACGAAATAAATTTTAAGCTGTTAGTATAAAAATGATATGAATTTTTTTTTATTATTGGCATTGATTTGGTTTTTTTTTTTTAATTTTTTTAATATACATATATAAGTTTTATGGAAACCCCTGCAGATATACAATCCTATGATTCTCAGCCAGCGAAATAACGCTTGTCATTGGCTGTCGAAACACCTATAAAAAAAAGATTTTGAAGTGATTCGAAAATAGAACAAAAAGATGCATAGTGGGGGTGTATGGATACATCACGTTTTGTTTAAAGGTCAAATTATAGCGAGTTCTTTAATTATAAGTACTATGAATAAGTATTCGAGTTTTTGCGATTTTTACGCCTTACACGTAAAATCTTGAGTGACCAGCTAATAAAGCATCCATAAAAAGATATTAAACTTATCATCAAATCAAAATAAGTTTTACTTTTTACTCAATCATTGTATCCATGTACATTAGACTGATTCAAAGATTGTGTATTTGTGTTTAGAATTTTTTATCTTTTGAATGGTTCATCCAAAAGGCTTGACAAAATCATTTTCTTTTATAAAATTGTCCGCTATACAAAAAAGCTCTTATTAATTTTTTTGATTTTCTCCCGCGTTTCGAAGTTATTCAACTTTAAAATATAAAAAGTAATTTTTCTCATTTTCTTACGATTTTTTGAAGAAATTGTTAGGTTTTTTCAAAAAATTTGCCAAAATTTTCGAATATTTGTATTCTACGTTGTGTTTTGGTTTCACAGATCCTTTTATATAACTCTCAAACCCCTAATACTATCATATTAGATTTCTTCAATAAATTCGAATTATTCATTTTTTCAACTAAAAATTATTTAAATTAATTTTTCGCGTCCGTTTTTTTTTAATTTTATAAATGCAATTTTGTAGAGCGTTCAATTTTATACAAGAAATTAATTAAATCTAGCCTTTTTGATGAACCATTAAAAAGATAAAAAATTCTAAACACAAATACACAATCTTTCCCATATAAATTGTATGGGAAATAGAAATCTGCGATGCGGCGGTACAAAATGTTAACATTAAGGGCTGAAAATTTTACAGTATTTTTTTTCGTCATTTCCAACAATATTTTCAACAATGCTTTGAACAAAAAAAAATTTTTTTTTTGAACCAGTCTAATTGTACATAAAGTGTTTTTTTTTTTTGTTAGGGAAAAAAGTTACACATACGCCACCAGTGACCGTGTGTATGAATTAAACAAAAATCAACAAAAACACCAAAATTTATCTCTTAACTATAACTCAGGTACTCCAAAAAATTAACATAGTATACCTACTATAAAGAAAAAAAACAAGTATGCAGCTTACTTTATTCTTTTAAGATGCATTTTTAGAAAACAAAAATTCAAAATCGTTAGATCCATTTAAAAAAAAAAAAAACAAAAAACTAATTTTTTTATAAATATTTTCTTGAAATGGAAAAGTTTTAAAACAAAATTGGTGTGCTATTATTGATCAACGCCTAAAACCAAAATTTAACAAAAAATCAATATCATGCTTTCAAAAATGTTATTTTTCAAAAATAAAAATTTAAATTTTTTTTTAATTCGAAAATCATGTTTTTCAAAATTTAATTTTTGGTTTGTTTTAAACTTATGTAAATTCATTTGTATCAAAAATTTCGTTGAAATCGAAGTACTAGTTTCTGAAAAAATCTGATTAAAAAAAAAAAAAAAACGGTTCTATGGTAGGTACCATAGGCCTTGCCTAAGAATTAACATTCGGTCTTTTTCGGTCAAAATCGTTAGAGCCGTTTTCGAGCACAATTTTTTACTCAAATCGTTATAAGACAGGTACCGTTATTTTTGATCCAAAAAAAAAAATTAATTCCAAGAACCCCCCGTAGCTCTCCAAAAAGCGCTACATACCAAATTTGATGTCAATTGGTCCATCTGTACAGGCTATAGGAGGGCTATAGCTCCGTACAGACAGACAGACGGACTAACGGGACCCACTTTTTTTGCATTCTCTATCACAAGTAAAAAATCGTATGGGAGGGCGTCTATTCCCCATCGTTTAGCCGGGAGAGGTAATTTAAAAAAAAAATTGACGTCTGCACCTACAATAACGTACTGTACCTTTTTGTAAAGCCAAAGTCTTTTATAAAAATTTTAAATGTCACAGTTTTTGAAAATTAATTCTCAAAATCAAAAAAAAACTATTGGAAATAAAAACTTACAATAATTTTTTATAAATTATATGTAATTAAGTAATATCTTAGTTTTCAAAATTCAATTCTCTTATTTGTTTTTAAACTAAAGGAGAAAACCATGTCCAAAAATATCTTGTCATTTTCGAGAAATTAACTATTATCGACTCATTTTTACTTGAATATCTACATCTCCATACCATTGGCTGCAATAGCTTCATGACTTTATAAACTTATATTTGGCTCTAATAAATTTTTTATGTTATCATTAATTTTTGAAATGTTATGCAATTTTTGGTAATATATTTGATAACTTCAAAAAAATCTTTCTTTTTTTTTTTATTTCTCGCGGTGTATCACCCTGAAACAACTAGACACAAACACATTATTTTAATCACTTTTGTGGTGACAATCATTTGTGCTTTGCATAACAAAGCCAAGTTACTTGTTGCAAGAATATGTACCACTCAGCATGACATCGAAATTGTCCTCCTAACTTTTGTCCAGAATTAAGCGGGCTAGATACCTAATTGTGATGATGGTCTGGATGGCATTTGCACACAGAGTCATTGTTCCACAAGTCTACTTGTTACCATAACAATTCCAGAAACAAAAAACAAAAACAACATTTTCTGTTCAACAAACTGTATATGAGGGTGACAAAATGACGACGCCACTATAATATCAAATCTTATGGTTAGCCACTTGCCAATCCTTGGTCTAAAAATCTTGTTGCAAATTCGTTCAAAGTCATAGAGAACTGTGATTGCAATTTCCGCACAAAAAGTCCAGTCTTTTCAACCGGTCAACCAGTCCACCCATAAGGTCTTTCTCTCTCTTTAATTTTTTGATTCGAATTTGAAAACAAGAAAAAATAAAGTTGCATTAACGACCGGATGTGCACCGCTACGAGAAAATTCATGGAGCAACTCTATAAACTCCATCCTGGTATTGCTCCGCGCGCGATAAAACTACTGGTAACTGGTTTCGAGAGCGATTTTCTGTTCTGCAGCGGGCTAACTCCGTTGTTTGCGTCATCTGTGTGGTGGTTCGTCGAGGTGCACCGAATCAAGCTTATAGGCATACGGAAAGGTAAACTCAAATGCACCTTGCTACCTGACTTGAGCCCAGTTAAATGATTTATGACAGCTACGCAGGGGCAATGTTTCTGATGAGAAAAGAGCCAAACCAAGTCAGACCATAAGCCAAGAGAAAGAATGCACCACCAACCACCCGGTTGCCGCCGACGGTTGATCGAAGTGGAATTGAATGTTGGAACACACTGCGTGTTGGATACATCAGCAATGGATACGGAGAGACAGACACACGGGAACGACCGACCGACGGGCCAGTAAGGGCTTTCCTGTCCATTTGGCGCGATTGCTGTGATTCTGGTGATTCGTGTGTGAGAAGTAATTTCCCAGTGCGGATGTTGGGGCGTTAACTATTTTTATTGGAACGCTTGCTGCCTTAACTCCGGATCTGGCTCTCTGGCCCTACTCTTCTGTGGGGATATCATATAAGAATGATGTTGTTTTTGATACTCTCTGGATAATGCTGATCAGAAAACAACCACCTTTTCAGAAGCACAGAAGTATCCGCATATCATTTGATGATGAAAAAGAAATTAGATGCAATCTATTCGGGTGCGATCTGGTTTGGGTGGAAGTGGAAGTGGAAAAGACCTCGAACTTAGATCGGACATTGGTCGTTTGGTGGGAACGGAAATTCAATTACATCACAACAACATGAGAAGATGTTTGTTGAAAAGTAAGTTTAAACATGTCCGGTAATAGAACCAGTTTAGAGCGAGTTGCATAAGTGACATAAGGAATCTTAAATGAAATGGAGTTCCTTTAGGTTGGGTGTTGGTGTTGGGTGTTAAAATTTCAAGATTGAACTTGGAAAAAAAAAATCAGAAAAAATAAAAGTGTGTAAAGCTAAATGAAAAAAACTGGTAAGTTGTCAAATTTTGGTTAGTTTATCGAACACCTTCTATTAGAACTCTTTTGTTCTAACCCTTCTCGATTTTGACTTTGATGCTCAACTATTTCCTTTATTTATTTATTTATTTTAGGATTTCATGCGATTGAAACGATTTTTTTTTTTTCGAAAATGTATTTTTATCTTAACAACTGAACAAAACCACACCACATTTTTGTTTTCTTCCATTAAAAGGTTAAGATGGGAATCAGAAAACAGTAAAATGTACCTAAAAAAGTATTGCCAACACTCATTGATCTTTGAATAAGAACCCTTAATGAAGTAGGTACCTGAGTGTATTTCGTACAAAAAAATAAGTTAATTAAAGTGCTTTGACCTATGATCAATGTAATCAGTCTAAGAAAAAAAATGGAAATTCCTCTAAAGTCTAAAGAATTGAGTAGGTAGTTGTGTTAAAAACATAGCTGTAATTTTGCACCAAGATGGTTTATCGTATACAAAGAAATCAGTGGAAAGTTAAATATAGGTAAGTTTATTCCCGGTTCGAAGTATCATAGCATAACAAAATACGAAAACATCGGGTCAACCGAAATTATGAAAGGAAACAGGACGACATCGTTTTTTTTTATAGGAAAAACGTGAATTTTTGAGAGAAGTGCAATAAAAAACAAAAATTGTCCAAAATTGGCAGTGTAATTCTAAAACACTGCTCCTTAACATTTTAGTGTGCAGACTCTTCTTCAAAATATTACGAAAGGGCTGTGAGAAAAAAGCCATTCATTTCGGAAGTGAACCGTTTGAATTTTGAAAGCGTTTGAATTTTGCCAGTAAATATTTAAATAAATTGGGAATCCGTTATATTTTAGGTGACACAGTATTTGATTGACATCTTAATACATTTAAGTATAACTGATTTTTCATTTGAAAATTGTTTTAAAATTTTTTTTGTATTCTTTTGTTTTATTTTACATTATTGAGATTTTTTAATAAGTACTAAAATGACTTTCTATTTCATTATTTTCTTAATCGCAAACCATTTTATTATTAATGGTACCTGCCGAAAAACCGTTTTTTTATTCTGAATATCTCTCCCAAACGACTTATTTAATTTTAAAAAAAATTGTGTTCAAAATCATTAGTTTTAATATACCTAAATCAAAACTTAATTCTTGAAAGTTTCGAAAACGAAAATTTTGATTTGAGTTGTTGATAAGTAAATGCTACAAAATGGTTTTATTTTTATTTTTTCAAAATATAAATTTTTGAAAACTTTCTTTAACGAATTAATTTTCTTTTTCTAAATAAATGAAAGAAATCAATTTGCAATTTCAATTTCATTTAAAATGTTGTCTATTTTCGTTTAAAGAACTAATTTTATTTATTTATTTATTATTATTATTTTTTTTTTTTTTCATATAAAAAATTGTAGGTGCATAAAAGTCTGAAAAAATTTAAGGAACTTAAATTCTAAGAGCAAGTAATGGGCTTTGTAATTTAGTCTACTCTTAAAAAAAAAAAAACTATAAGGTACCTATGTTTTTCTCACAAAAATCTGATAAATATAAAGGGTGTTGTCGGTTTTTGAAAAAATTGTTATACATATTTGAAAAGAAAAGTGCTTGTCGATGATTTCACGTGATAACGTCTATAAGAAAACAGGTTGTGTGCTTTTGTTTAAAATGAGTCAATTGAAGCGTTTATTTATTTCACACAATCATTATTTACAAGAAAAAGCTAAAAAAATTACCTTTTTTTCTTTTCTCATTATATTAATTTTTTTATTTGAAAAGCTTACAAAAAAATTATACCATTAAAAAGCCATATATTTCTTCTAAAGAATGAAACCATTTTTATATTTTTACAATGCGTAAAAAGTATTAAAATAACTTATTAAAAAAAATCATTTCCTATGAAAAAGTGATAAAATCACTTCCATCACCAAAAAATCCATTTTTTTATAAAACAACCTAAAATAAATTTTATACCACCTGAAAGCTTATTACTTCATCTCAAAATATATACCTTTATCGATCATGTCTATTAGACATCTACAAAAAGAGCTAGAATTTTTTGAACTCGATCAATTTTCATCCAAAAAGCAAAAAAAAAACATATAATTTTATCTTCTCAAGCTATTTAATCAATTTTTTTCAACGACAACCCATACAAAATTTTATATCATGTGAAAGCTCATTATATCACCTTTTATATGACGTTTCAATCTTATTGCGATGCCTAGAAAAAAAGTGAGAATTTTTTAAAATCAACTATGTCGAAATTCCAAACTGAGATTACGGTATGTACTTCCCACACTGGTGGCTGTTCATGATCAAGAGAACTCTACGGGTGTTTTGAGGTATTTCGCAAGTTTTTTAATTTAACATTGTGTAGCTTGTAGTGAATGTAGAGTTATGTGTGATATATCAGGATGCTTAGTAATGTTAAAAAAAATGTTTATCTGCTCTATATCAAAATATATTACCTGTTGAAAAATAGAACATTATTTTACCGTTATCTCAATATTGTGACCACAAAATTGATAAAATAAAAAAATAGCTATAATAAGTCTTAGAAGTCTTTTTAAAAAGCTATTATCACTCCTATCTTTCGATTCAAATGTTTTATGTTTTTTGTTTGTCTAATTATTTGAATGTAAGTTTTATTTTCATTGATGTGATGTGTGAAATTCTAGATTTCCTGAATAGTTACGTTCCCATTCAGATAGACAAATACAACAAATAGCTGTTGTTAGCTGCAGATAGACTTCAAAACTATTACAACAAAAAGTACACTTCATTACTAACAATTTATATCCACCACCAGAGGGGGTTACATACACACATATAATCACTATTGACTATATACAGTTAACTACTAAACTAAAAGCCAATTGTCAACTAATTTATTGTTAACATGAAAAACATTCGCCTAATGGCTCATTGAACACTCAAATGTATATTACTCTTGTCGACACAGGGGGCGCTTTATACAGCACATAGATAGCTCTAAGCCGCCGCTGGTTTTTCCTTAATTTGAATACTAACTACTGCCGTCAAGAGAGAGAGATGCCATTAAGGTCGACATCAAATTGCCTTTGCAACTTGCATATTGCCAGCCGTCACCGTCAATACCGTAACCCTCCCCTCTGCGTGGTATGCAAAATAAAAAAAATCAATATAAAGATATTTGTACGAGTTTTGTCAAATCACGACGACTTGTCGAAGCATTTTGCCAATTAGCCAATAGTTCAATCAGCAATGTCATTAATTTACTTCATCAGGTATTGCAAATGTTTTCAGAAATGATATCGAATGAAACTGTTTTCTGAAGGAGGACAACGACAACGACGCTTGACGAAGCGTCGCCGAGGAGTGTCACGGGGGTGACAGAATGCTTATGTCAACTATTGGCATATTGCAATTGCCAGCAATGGTCGTTGACTTGTGACGATTTCTTGCGATCGAGACTGGCTGAGAGTAAAGTAAAGTTTCTTGGAAGTTATCTGTTTAAGGCAACAACAAGGGCAGCTCTCTTTTTGGAATTCGAACAAAAAATTTACAAAATCAGTCGAAGTCAGAGTTGCAGTTGCAATCGAGAAGAGTAACACAAAAAAAAAAAAAAAGATAAATGGCCACGATAAGTAATTAATTAGGTAATAGCGAGAGAGACCTGGCCAAAGACATGGTAATAGACTCCTCGGATCTTGATTGTCTCGGCTTCTTGGTTTTCTTGCCGGCGAACAACTTAATTTACTCCTAAATTTCGCCATAGCATACAGACATTCAAATTGAATTGTGTGCATTTAAGGTAAAAAGCAAGAAAACAAAAAAAGTCAACCAAAAGTTTCAAGTTGGCCTCTGTCACGGCATGCATCCCATAAGTCGAATCGAATCGCTCCTCTATAAGGTGGCTCGTCTTGGCCGCGTGATTCGTTTGGTGTCACGAAACAGGAGCTCCAACTTGAGTCCGATTCGATAACACTACAACTGCCAGTGCCAGTTGAAGTACTACATCGTCGAATGGGGATTTCTTCAAAGTGAGACGTGGGCGTGTGTGGGGTAATTCACACACGATCGTCGTCGTCGCTTCGGTCGTCGTCGTTGAAACTTGGTTTGTATCGTCTTTGAAATGTTTCACAGCATCTGCTTGTGAGTCCAATATGGTTTTGTGGAGGAATACCTACTTAATTCCACCTGACCGCATGAGTTCTTATCTGTTTGTGATTAAAGGATTTCAAGTAAATGAGACATTACACTGGTCAACAAAATTTAACTTTTTTTTTGCCACAAGAACCCAAATGTACTTTTCTAGTAGTTTTTGGGGTGCCAAATCCGAATCTGAATTCAGAAAAATTTGATTGGCCTTCGTTTTTGAAATATTACCGTTAGAAAATGTCAAAAAACGTAATTTTGGCTGTTTTCGAGGTTCTGTTTTTATGTGGGGTAGTTCATTATAAACAAATTTGTAAAGGTTATTATAAGAACAGATATTCTTCTTTCAAAAACTGTTTAAATTTTCCCGATATCTCTTTTATTGCTCGAGATATCTTTAGTTTCATTTAATAAGTCAAAGAGAAACTAAATTTAATCTAAAGTTTAAGTCACTGGCCACAGAATTTTTGCCACAAGAACCAAAATATACTTTTCTGAAGGTTTTTGAGTTGCTGAACTCAAATCCGCAATCGGAAAAATTCTATTAGCCTCCGTTCTTGAAATATAACCGTTATAAAAAAAACCCTTTTTTGCATTTTATAACGGTAATATTTTAAGAACGAAGGCTAATAAAATTTTTCTGATTGTGGATTCGAGTTCAGCAACCCAAAAACCTTCAGAAAAGTATATTTTGATTCTTGTGGCAAAAAAAAGTGTAATTTGGTTGGCCAGTGTTGTTTCTGATTCAAAGACCGCTACTTAAATTTTAAATATCTCGGGCAATAAAAGAGATATCGGAAAGATTTAAACATTTTTTGAATGAATAAAACTAGCTCTTATTGGCACCGTTACAAATTTATTCACAATTAATTACTCCACATAAAAACATAACCTCGAAAACAGCCAAAATTACGTTTTTTGACATTTTCTAACTGTAATATTTCAAAAACGAAGGCCAATCAAATTTTTCTGACTTCAGATTCGGATTCAGCACCCCAAAAACTACTAGGAAAGTATATTTTGGTTCTTGTGGCAAAAACCTTGTTGACCAGTGTTATTGAAAAGTTTTAATTTATTGCTATGTCTGGGTTGAATTAATCAAAGTCGGTAGGTACTTTTGCAGGCTTGCAAGTTGAAAAATATCTCCCTGTATAGACAGAAAAGGTAATAGCTGTGCGGACTCTATTTGATGTTTTGATGTGTGTTTTTTGTTTTCTAAAGCCACCACAAAAAAAAGACGCCATTTTCTAACGTTACACTCTCGCACTTTCGCAGTGCGGCAAAAAATTTAAATTAAAAAATTAAAAATAAGCTATTAGAGATACAAAACATCTTCTATAGCTTATTTGAAAGATAATTACTTAAAGCTTAATCCAAATGAAGGATTTTTAAAAATTCCGTCATTCAATAGGGTAAACAGGGGTAAAACGGAAAGATGAAATTTGGGCTAAAATCTAAACGCGAAGTCGTAGAGAATTGATTTTCTGTTTGCTATAGATAGATGACATTAATTTAAGAATAACTGCATTTAAGAAAAAATTCTAAAAAATTTTGAAACTAAGCTATAACGTTTTGTTTAAACGTTGCACACGTGTTGGGGCTATGACAAAATGATGATTTTGGGTAAAGGAAATTTTTTTTGACAATTCTAAAGGTGCCAGGTGAAAGATGAGGGAAAAAAAATTATGCATCTGATACGGATTTTTTCCAACACTCTGCGTTTCGAAATATGAATTTTTGAAAAACACCTTGTTTTCTAGGGGTATTTTTGGGTAATTTTTGATTTTTAGCTTTTTTTGGAGTGTTCAAAATATCTCAAACTTATAGGACATGTAGGTTTTCGCCTTATGCATACATGTGCATTGGAATCGTTTAGTGAGTTTTGATGGAATAACGGAAGAAACAAGTTTTTAAAAAACACGTTTTTTGACCGTTTTTAACCGATTTTCATCGTTTTTTTATTTTTATCTTTTTTTCTTTAATAGATACAGGAATAAAGTATATAAAGGAATGATAGACCATGACTACGACTTTATGTGTGCGAAGTTTCAATCATTTTCGTAAACACAATTTTGAGATAACGGTAAAATAAAATTTTAGAATTCAACAGGTTATAACTTTTGACCAAGAGCAGATAGAAATTTTATTAAACTTTTATGATACAATAACCTTTCATTTGGTATATCACACATAACGGTAGACTAACTACAAGATACACAATGTTAAATCAAGAAACTTGCGAAAAACCTCAAAACACCAGTTGAGATCTGTTGCCCCCCGAACAGCCACCAGTGTGGGAAGTACCATAATCTCCGTCTGGAAATTCGACATGGTTGACTTTAAAAAATTCTAACTTCTCTTGTAGGCATCTTTGAAATGAGATTGATATGTCATATGAAAGGTGAATAATAAGCTTTCACATGGTATATATTTTTTATAGGTTTTCAAACAAAAAAAATTGATTCCATAGCCTGAGAACATAAAAATAAATAAATGTTTTTTTTGCTTTTTTTAATGAAATTTGATCGAGTTCAAAAAATTCTAGCTCTTTTTGTAGATGTCTCTTAGACCTGATCGATATATATATATTGAGCTAAGACAATAAGCTTTCAGATGGTATAAAATTTTGTATAGCTTGTTAGGGAACAAAATTGAATTAATGACGTGAGAAGATAAAAATTCATGTTTTTTTTTTGCTTTTTTGATGAAAATGATTGTTTTCAATAAATTATTTTTATACTTTTTGCGCATTGTAAAAATTTTAAAATGGTTTTATTCTTAAGAAAATTATTTTATTCTTGTAAATTATGATTGTTTGAATATAAGTAAACGCTTCAATTGACTCATTTTAAACAAAAGCACACAACCTGTTTTCTGACGACGTTATCACGTAAAATCATCGTCCGTAAACCGGATTTACAGACAACCTCTTTTTATGAAATTTAGTAAATTTTCAAATCAACTGAAATGAAAATTTTAATCGTCTACTGCATACGAAGCCAAATATGGTTTTGTCTATTTGTATGCACTTTTCTCTTCTCTGTCACAAAAAAATTATAAAGATTCAATACAATCCTCTTCTTTGTGTTTCTGAGAACCCATAAGGATAGTTTTTTCGTGTGTCCGACACAAAATAAAGGTGTATTTTATGATCACAGGTGAGTCGATCAGTCGTGTGCATTGAAATCGAAAGTGTAGAATATATTTATACTTTAAGTGTTAATTACTGCGTTTGTTTGGAAAGAAAAGTGGAATTGAAAATTTATTTTTGATCGATTGTCTTATTATGTACGCTATGAGCCAATTTTTATTGAAAAAAAATTATTGGCCTGGTCTTGGGAGGGCAAAAAGTACGGAAGCCATATTTGGCTTCGTATGCATTAAGGTGTTTTAACTCTACACAATTTCTTAAATTTTTTTGTTGGAAAATTTTGTTCCTTTACATTTTTTTTGCCTGGAAGCTTCAGATATGGAGCCCCTTCACTTTTAGAGACATTTTTTTTACGTTAACCCCATTTCCAGGGGCGTAACCACAAAAAATTTAGGGGGAGGGAGGCTTACCTATAATATTTTTCAATCATTTTATTACTTTTTAGTTTTTTTAAGATCTGGGAGTGGGTGAAAATGTTGGAGGAAGACTTACTTTGACAGTGGAAAGAATGTGAACAAGAAAAAAATATATATAACGGAAAAAACAAATTGCTTTTCTCGGTTCCATGGCTTAAAATGAGCCAAATTTGAATTAATTCTTAACCTTTTGTAATGCAATTTATTTATTTTACTTTATTTTGTTTTTAAATGATGAATATTTATCTTTTGATTTTTTTAATTTTATTCTTTACATAATCTGAATAAATAAAATTAGTAAAATTTCTTACCCCTTAATGCATACGAAGCCAAATTTGGCTTATAAACAAATTTTTTAAATGTAAACCGTTTTGAAACAACCCAAAGAACCCATGTAAAGCATTTTTTAATATTTTCGTCCGCTAATATTAATTCATGCAGTAGAGGGTTAAGTATAAAAATTTAAGATAATTTTTTTTTCCAAAAAATTATAACATTGAAATTGTATATTTGAAAATTTTGATATGTTTTTTTTTAAGTTTATTTTCCTAATTCTAAGAATTAAGGAGAATGCCCAAAAATGTAAGGAAAAAAAACTATCATTGATTAAAGTGAGGCAAATACCTAGGCGTTTTCTTTCTAAAAAAAAAACATTCCCGGAATTTGCTTCACGATTTTTAATGAAGGGTTTCTTTATGACAAAACAATTCTCAGAGAAATCAGACTGTCTTGGTTTTAGTTTAGTTCCATAAAATTCTGTATCGAAAAATTCCCTAAGATAATGTGCCATAAGCTATGATTGTTTTTAAATGACTCTGTTTGGAGTGTGTGAAGTAAGCTCCCGTTGTTTTGAAAATTTTGTTTTTGACAGTTTTGTTTTCGGTTGTCCGTGATTTTTGCCGGAATGTTCAAAATTTTGTTAGAAAAATTCTCAAAAATGAGGGTTTTAGAGACAACAACCCGTTTTTGACCTAGTCTCTCTTTAATCGAAAATTGATTTTTTAAAAGTTGTTCCGGGTTTTTAAAAAATGTTTGTAACAAGTTCCAAAATTTGGATCTCTTAGTTCATTTTGAAAATTAGGGCTAGAAAACAAAAAACTGTAGCTCCCTTTATTCGATTTTTTAAGTTTTTATATTTTTTCGATTTGGAATGAGATGGATTATTTTTGGAAAATTTTGGGGTTTAAACATTTTCAAAGGATTGCACAAATGGGGTAAGAGTTTACTAAAACTCTTGTTTTTACGTTCAGATCTCTTGTTCTTGGTTTTTTCTTAGCGATTTTCGGCATGCTTAAGAGTTGTTGTAAATGTTTCACTTGGAACAACTTTTATAATAGCTGTCAAAAACAAAAATTTTAATAAAGGTTGAATATTTTCACGCACTCAACATTTTTAATTGTAGTTTTTTCTAACTGAAATAATTTAATTTAGTAAAAATAGTATCTACAACATACCAACAAATTAAAAAAAATGTTCTACTTATGAAATTTGGCAAAAAGTTTGCTTTTGGGATGAGAATCAAGTATAAAAAAGTCTATAAAAAAAAATTGGGTGGAACGTTGTTTTTTTCGCGGACAAGAGGGAGGGGGTGAAAATATTGTGAAGAAAATTGTTTGTGGAATATTATCATATGACACTTGTTTTTAAGATATTTTTTGATGCTGAATGAAATAAAAATAAAGTCAATACGATAGCTATAAGAAAAGTTATTGCCGATTAAAAACAAGGGTGCTTGTTTTTTTACTTTAACAGGTACATAAATATTATCGATGTGAAAAACAAGATACATTGATGAAATTCGGGATGAAGGTTTTAGATAAAGCAGGGACAAAGGTTTCATAAAATTTCTAAAAATATTTTTGATGAAAGGGTGTTTTTTTGATGGGTTGAGTTATGTGTAAGAAAGGTATCGTAACATCTGACATAATTTTTATTAATTTTATAAACTTGACCAAAAAGTTTCGTTTTTTATAAGAGTTAAGAATCTAAAAAGTCTACAAAATTATCTTGAGTGAAAGGGTGTTTGTTTTTTAAGAAATGATGAACTTCGGATCTAATACCACAAAAACTTTGACATAGCCCATATGTTTCATTTATAACAGAAACTAAGAATCTAAGCAGTCTACCTATACAAATATTTGTGGTGAAAGGGTTTTTTTTTTTGGGAAACAAGGAAAACACATTTTTGGATTTTTAAGAAAATATTTTAAATTTGTTTTTTGAAAAATTAATTTTTTGCAAACGGATAAGTGAATTATTTCGAAATTTCGGTTTTAAGTGTTAGTTAACTATTTCTTCCAAATGACATACCAACTTTTTTTTAATATTTTTGTATAGAAACCGATTATTATAATTTTTATTATAAAAACGACTCGAACAATTTCCATATATTTTTTCTAAAAATTCCTTTTAATTTTTTTTAAAGACTTTTATAAGTGAGTAAAAGTTTATTCATTTCAAAGTCAAAATCATTTGTTTTTCTTTTCACTTTTCAACTTCAGTTTAGCAGCAACAAAAAAAAAATAATAATAACTCCAAGCATTTCCAAAAATCAACGGTATTCTGTCTGACCCAAAAGATATTTTCAATACCTGCAGCAATAAAAAGCAAAACGAAAAAAAAAAAAAAAACAAATAAACAAAATCTTTTGCTCCACTCTCTTGACTTGACTCGCATGCCATTCTAAATGGAGTCAAATTCCAGACTAATAGCTTTGCAAATCCAACAATAATTTCACGAACTCTCAACACCGACCCAACAAAATTGACTGTTGAAGGAGGTGCGCGCAGCGCCAAAAAAAAGTAGCACGATTTGCAAATTATCTGCTACCGAATTCCTAATTCGTCGAAATCATCCTTTTTTTCCAATGCAAATTAGAGAAGTTTGATTTTTTTTCTGTTTCTTTCATTTAAATATTGAAAACCTTCTGAAGACCTTTTTTTTTTTCAAAAGTCTGTTTGAGGGGATAACCCTTTTGCGCTTTGGATTGCATTCTTTGGAAGTCAGACAAAAAGTTTGGCGTGTTCAATCATTTATTTGAATCTCTGTCTTAAAGTGGCTCCATTGGGTAATTTGGAGGAAAACGGGAAACCCCTTTAGGCTAAACGTCGAGTGAGGAATCAATCGATTTAAATTTATAGAAATGATTAGTTATATGCTTCAAACAGTAGCCAGTAGAAGTCGCTTTTTTTCTGACTTTATAGTTAAAAGAGATAGGTTTTTGTTTTGTTTTTGGAGGTTAATTAGTTAGGCTTTGGACACACGCATCACGGAGATTGGTATAATATTTTAATGAACTCTAATCCATCTTTTGCTCATCGGATTATTATTATAATGAATGATTACCTCAGGTTTGGTCGATTGTGATTGATTCGGAGAAATAGATAATTTTTAATTTTTTTCTTATTTATTTGAAGATTTAAAGATATTGATGATATTTGTGAAAGATAATTGGAATTAGAATTTTTGTTTTTGTTCACAGAAAAGCGTCGCCATTGGTTTTCTTCAAGTTTTCATTGTATAGATCCTTAAAGCAGTCATTTCATTGGATTTTATATTCCTGGGAAAAATATTTTAGGGGAAGCACAATTCACAATAACCATTTGCAATTTTTTGAAGATATCTCCCAAGTCACACTGAATTTCTGAAAAAAAGGAGTTCAAAACTGAAAAGCGCTTAGAATGAAAATAAAGGAAAGGAATACAAATCAATAAAGAAACCATAATTGCCTCCTACATACCATTTATTGCCTTAATACAAAATACAATATGAAATTTGAAATGCCCCACGTGGGTCAATTGAAATGCCCCACGTGGGTCATTTTGAAATGCCCAAAGTGGGTCATTTGAAAATGTACCACGTGGGTCATTTGAAATGCCCCACGTGGGTCATTTGGAAATGTACCACGTGGGTCAGTTGAAATGCCCCACGTGGGTCATTTGGAAATGCCCCACGTGAGTCATTTGGAAATGCCCCATGTGGGTCATTTGGAAATGCCCCATGTGGGTCATTTGAAAATGCCCCATATGGGTCATTTTGAAATGCCCCACATGGGTCATTTTGAAATGCCCCACGTGGGTCATTTGAAAATGCCCCACGTGGGTCATTTGATATGCCCCACGTGGGTCATTTGAAAATGCCCCACATGGGTCATTTTGAAATGCCCCACGTGGGTCATTTGAAAATGCCCCACATGGGTCATTTTGAAATGCCCCACGTGGGTCATATGGAAATGACCCACATGGGTCATATTAAAATGCCCCACATGGGTCATTTGAAATGCCCCACGTGGGTCATTTGAAAATGCCCCACGTGGGTCATTTGAAAATGCCCCACATGGGTCATTTTGAAATGCCCCACGTGGGTCATATGGAAATGACCCACATGGGTCATATTAAAATGCCCCACATGGGTCATTTGAAATGCCCCACGTGGGTCATTTGAAAATGCCCCACGTGGGTCATTTGAAAATGCCCCACGAGGGTCATTTGAAATGCCCCACGTGGGTCATTTGAAAATGCCCCACATGGGTCATTTTGAAATGCCCCACGTGGGTCATTTGAAAATGCCCCACGTGGGTCATTTGAAATGCCCCACATGGGTCATTTTGAAATGCCCCACGTGGGTCATTTTGAAATGCCCCACATGGGTCATTTGAAATGCCCCACGTGGGTCATTTGAAAATGCCCCACGTGGGTCATTTGAAAATGCCCCACTAGGGTCATTTGAAATGCCCCACGTGGGTCATTTGAAAATGCCCCACATGGGTCATTTTGAAATGCCCCACGTGGGTCATATGGAAATGACCCACATGGGTCATATTAAAATGCCCCACGTGGGTCATTTGAAATGCCCCACGTGGGTCATTTGAAAATGCCCCACATGGGTCATTTTGAAATGCCCCACGTGGGTCATATGGAAATGACCCACATGGGTCATATTAAAATGCCCCACATGGGTCATTTGAAATGCCCCACGTGGGTCATTTGAAAATGCCCCACGTGGGTCATTTGAAATGCCCCACGTGGGTCATTTGAAATGCCCCACGTGGGTCATTTTGAAATGCCCCACGTGGGTCATTTTGAAATGCCCCACGTGGGTCATTTGAAATGCCCCACGTGGGTCATTTGGAAATGCCCCACGTGGGTCATTTGAAATGCCCCACGTGGGTCATTTGGAAATGACCCACGTAAGTCATTTGAAATGCCCCACGTGGGTCATTTTGAAATGCCCCACGTGGGTCATTTGAAATGCCCCACGTGGGTCATTTGAAATGCCCCACGTGGGTCATTTGGAAATGCCCCACGTGGGTCATTTTGAAATGCCCCACGTGGGTCATTTAGAAATGCCCCACGTGGGTTATTTGGAAATGCCCCACGTGGGTCATTTGGAAATGCCCCACGTGGGTCATTTGGAAATGCCCCACGTGGGTCATTTGGAAATGCCCCACGTGGGTCATTTAGAAATGCCCCACGTGGGTCATTTTGAAATGCCCAACGTGGGTCATTTGAATTGCCCCACGTGGGTCATTTGGAAATGCCCCACGTGGGTCATTTTGAAATGCCCCACGTGGGTCATTTGAAATGCCCCACGTGGGTCATTTGGAAATGCCCCATATGGGTCATTTGGAAATGCCCCACGTGGGTCATTTTGAAATGCCCCATGTGGGTCATTTTGAAATGCCCCACATGGGTCTTTTTGAAATGCCCCACGTGGGTCATTTGGAAATGGCCCATATGGGTCACTTGGAAATGCCCCACGTGGGTCATTTTGAAATGCCCCACGTGGGTCATTTTGAAATGCCCCACATGGGTCATTTTGAAATGCCCCACGTGGGTCATTTTGAAATGCCCCACATGGGTCATTTTGAAATGCCCCACGTGGGTCATTTGAAAATGCCCCACGAGGGTCATTTGAAATGCCCCACGTGGGTCATTTTGAAATGCCCCACGTGGGTCATTTTGAAATGCCCCACGTGGGTCATTTTGAAATGCCCCACGTGGGTCATTTTGAAATGCCCCACGTGGGTCATTTTGAAATGCCCCACGTGGGTCATTTTGAAATGACCCACGTGGGTCATTTTGAAATGCCCCATGTGGGTCATTTTGAAATGCCCCACATGGGTCTTTTTGAAATGCCCCACGTGGGTCATTTGGAAATGCCCCATATGGGTCATTTGGAAATGCCCCACGTGGGTCATTTTGAAATGCCCCACGTGGGTCATTTTGAAATGCCCCACGTGGGTCATTTTGAAATGCCCCACATGGGTCATTTTGAAATGCCCCACGTGGGTCATTTGAAAATGCCCCACGAGGGTCATTTGAAATGCCCCACGTGGGTCATTTTGAAATGCCCCACGTGGGTCATTTGGAAATTCCCCACGTGGGTCATTTTGAAATGCCCCACGTGGGTCATTTGGAAATGCCCCACGTGGGTCATTTGGAAATGCCCCACGTGGGTCATTTGGAAATGCCCCACGTGGGTCATTTAGAAATGCCCCACGTGGGTTATTTGGAAATGCCCCACGTGGGTCATTTTGAAATGCCCCACGTGGGTCATTTGAAATGCCCCACATGGGTCATTTGGAAATGCCCCACGTGGGTCATTTGGAAATGCCCCACGTGGGTCATTTAGAAATGCCCCACGTGGGTTATTTGGAAATGCCCCACGTGGGTCATTTTGAAATGCCCCACGTGGGTCATTTGAAATGCCCCACGTGGGTCATTCGGAAATGCTCCACGTGGGTCATTTAGAAATGCCCCACGTGGGTCATTTTGAAATGACAAACGTGGGTCATTTCAAATGCCCCACGTGGGTCATTTGGAAATGCCCACGTGGGTCATTTCAAATGACCCACGTGGGGCATTTCAAATGACCCACGTGGGTCATTTTGAAATGCCCCACGGTGGTCATTTTGAAATGCCCCACATGGGTCTTTTTGAAATGCCCCACGTGGGTCATTTGGAAATGCCCCACGTGGGTCATTTGGAAATGCCCCACGTGGGTCATTTGGAAATGCCCCATATGGGTCATTTGGAAATGCCCCACGTGGGTCATTGTGAAATGCCCCACATGGGTCATTTAGAAATGCCCCACGTGGGTCATTTTGAAATGCCCCACGTGGGTCATTTGAAATGCCCCACGTGGGTCATTTTGAAATGCCCCACGTGGGTCATTTGAAATGTCCCACGTGGGTCATTTGGAAATGCCCCACGTGGGTCATTTGGAAATGCCCCACGTGGGTCATTTGGAAATGCCCCATATGGGTCATTTGGAAATGCCCCACGTGGGTCATTTTGAAATGCCCCATGTGGGTCATTTTGAAATGCCCCACATGGGTCTTTTTGAAATGCCCCACGTGGGTCATTTGGAAATGCCCCATATGGGTCATTTGGAAATGCCCCACGTGGGTCATTTGGAAATGCCCCACGTGGGTCATTTTGAAATGCCCCACGTGGGTCATTTTGAAATGCCCCACGTGGGTTATTTTGAAATGCCCCACGTGGGTCATTTGGAAATGCCCCACGTGGGTCATTTGAAATGCCCCACGTGGGTCATTTTGAAATGCCCCACGTGGGTCATTTTGAAATGCCCCACGTGGGTCATTTTGAAATGCCCCACGTGGGTCATTTTGAAATGCCCCACGTGGGTCATTTGAAATGCCCCACGTGGGTCATTTGGAAATGCCCCACGTGGGTCATTTTGAAATGCCCCACGTGGGTCATTTTGAAATGCCCCACGTGGGTTATTTTGAAATGCCCCACGTGGGTCATTTGGAAATGCCCCACGTGGGTCATTTGAAATGCCCCACGTGGGTCATTTTGAAATGCCCCACGTGGGTCATTTGGAAATGCCCCATATGGGTCATTTGGAAATGCCCCACGTGGGTCATTTGAAATGCAACACGTGGGTCATTTGGAAATGCCCCACGTGGGTCATTTAGAAATGCCCCACGTGGGTCATTTTGAAATGCCCCACGTGGGTCATTTGAAATGCCCCACGTGGGTCATTTTGAATTGCCCGACGTGGGTCATTTTGAAATGCCCCACGTGGGTCATTTGAAATGCCCCACGTGGGTCATTTGGAAATGCCCCACGTGGGTCATTTGGAAATGCCCCACGTGGGTCATTTTGAAATGCCCCACGTGGGTCATTTTGAAATGCCCCACGTGGGTCATTTGAAATGCCCCACGTGGGGCATTTGGAAATGCCCCACGTGGGTCATTTTGAAATGCCCCACGCGGGTCATTTTGAAATGCCCCACGTGGGTCATTTGGAAATGCCCCATATGGGTCATTTGGAAATGCCCCACGTGGGTCATTTGAAATGCAACACGTGGGTCATTTGGAAATGCCCCACGTGGGTCATTTAGAAATGCCCCACGTGGGTCATTTTGAAATGCCCCACGTGGGTCATTTGAAATGCCCCACGTGGGTCATTTTGAATTGCCCGACGTGGGTCATTTTGAAATGCCCCACGTGGGTCATTTGAAATGCCCCACGTGGGTCATTTGGAAATGCCCCACGTGGGTCATTTGGAAATGCCCCACGTGGGTCATTTGGAAATGCCCCATATGGGTCATTTGGAAATGCCCCACGTGGGTCATTTTGAAATGCCCCATATGGGTCATTTGGAAATGCCCCACGTGGGTCATTTTGAAATGCCCCACATGGGTCATTTTGAAATGCCCCATATGGGTCATTTTGAAATGCCCCACGTGGGTCATTTTGAAATGCCCCACATGGGTCTTTTTGAAATGCCCCACGTGGGTCATTTGGAAATGCCCCACGTGGGTCATTTGGAAATGCCCCATATGGGTCATTTGGAAATGCCCCACGTGGGTCATTTTGAAATGCCCCACATGGGTCATTTTGAAATGCCCCATATGGGTCATTTGGAAATGCCCCACGTGGGTCATTTTGAAATGCCCCACATGGGTCTTTTTGAAATGCCCCACGTGGGTCATTTGGAAATGCCCCACGTGGGTCATTTGGAAATGCCCCATATGGGTCATTTGGAAATGCCCCACGCGGGTCATTTTGAAATGCCCCACATGGGTCATTTTGAAATGCCCCACGTGGGTCATTTTGAAATGCCCCACATGGGTCTTTTTGAAATGCCCCACGTGGGTCATTTGGAAATGCCCCACGTGGGTCATTTTGAAATGCCCCATATGGGTCATTTGGAAATGCCCCACGTGGGTCATTTTGAAATGCCCCACATGGGTCATTTTGAAATGCCCCATATGGGTCATTTGGAAATGCCCCACGTGGGTCATTTTGAAATGCCCCACATGGGTCTTTTTGAAATGCCCCACGTGGGTCATTTGGAAATGCCCCACGTGGGTCATTTGGAAATGCCCCATATGGGTCATTTGGAAATGCCCCACGCGGGTCATTTTGAAATGCCCCACATGGGTCATTGTGAAATGCCCCACGTGGGTCATTTGAAATGCCCCACGTGGGTCATTTTGAAATGCCCCACATGGGTCATTTAGAAATGCCCCACGTGGGTCATTTTGAAATGCCCCACGTGGGTCATTTGAAATGCCCCACGTGGGTCATTTTGAAATGCCCCACGTGGGTCATTTGAAATGTCCCACGTGGGTCATTTGGAAATGCCCCACGTGGGTCATTTGGAAATGCCCCACGTGGGTCATTTGGAAATGCCCCATATGGGTCATTTGGAAATGCCCCACGTGGGTCATTTTGAAATGCCCCATGTGGGTCATTTTGAAATGCCCCACATGGGTCTTTTTGAAATGCCCCACGTGGGTCATTTGGAAATGCCCCATATGGGTCATTTGGAAATGCCCCACGTGGGTCATTTGGAAATGCCCCACGTGGGTCATTTTGAAATGCCCCACGTGGGTCATTTTGAAATGCCCCACGTGGGTTATTTTGAAATGCCCCACGTGGGTCATTTGGAAATGCCCCACGTGGGTCATTTGAAATGCCCCACGTGGGTCATTTTGAAATGCCCCACGTGGGTCATTTTGAAATGCCCCACGTGGGTCATTTTGAAATGCCCCACGTGGGTCATTTTGAAATGCCCCACGTGGGTCATTTGAAATGCCCCACGTGGGTCATTTGGAAATGCCCCACGTGGGTCATTTTGAAATGCCCCACGTGGGTCATTTTGAAATGCCCCACGTGGGTTATTTTGAAATGCCCCACGTGGGTCATTTGGAAATGCCCCACGTGGGTCATTTGAAATGCCCCACGTGGGTCATTTTGAAATGCCCCACGTGGGTCATTTGGAAATGCCCCATATGGGTCATTTGGAAATGCCCCACGTGGGTCATTTGAAATGCAACACGTGGGTCATTTGGAAATGCCCCACGTGGGTCATTTAGAAATGCCCCACGTGGGTCATTTTGAAATGCCCCACGTGGGTCATTTGAAATGCCCCACGTGGGTCATTTTGAATTGCCCGACGTGGGTCATTTTGAAATGCCCCACGTGGGTCATTTGAAATGCCCCACGTGGGTCATTTGGAAATGCCCCACGTGGGTCATTTGGAAATGCCCCACGTGGGTCATTTTGAAATGCCCCACGTGGGTCATTTTGAAATGCCCCACGTGGGTCATTTGAAATGCCCCACGTGGGTCATTTGGAAATGCCCCACGTGGGTCATTTTGAAATGCCCCACGTGGGTCATTTTGAAATGCCCCACGTGGGTCATTTGGAAATGCCCCATATGGGTCATTTGGAAATGCCCCACGTGGGTCATTTGAAATGCAACACGTGGGTCATTTGGAAATGCCCCACGTGGGTCATTTAGAAATGCCCCACGTGGGTCATTTTGAAATGCCCCACGTGGGTCATTTGAAATGCCCCACGTGGGTCATTTTGAATTGCCCGACGTGGGTCATTTTGAAATGCCCCACGTGGGTCATTTGCAATGCCCCACGTGGGTCATTTGGAAATGCCCCACGTGGGTCATTTGGAAATGCCCCACGTGGGTCATTTGGAAATGCCCCATATGGGTCATTTGGAAATGCCCCACGTGGGTCATTTTGAAATGCCCCATATGGGTCATTTGGAAATGCCCCACGTGGGTCATTTTGAAATGCCCCACATGGGTCATTTTGAAATGCCCCATATGGGTCATTTTGAAATGCCCCACGTGGG
This sequence comes from Episyrphus balteatus, assembly GCF_945859705.1. NCBI lineage: Eukaryota > Metazoa > Arthropoda > Insecta > Diptera > Syrphidae > Episyrphus > Episyrphus balteatus. Next base: position 28,868,085 of record NC_079134.1, on the reverse strand, counting down.
TCATTTTGAAATGCCCCACATGGGTCTTTTTGAAATGCCCCACGTGGGTCATTTGGAAATGCCCCACGTGGGTCAATTGGAAATGCCCCATATGGGTCATTTGGAAATGCCCCACGTGGGTCATTTTGAAATGCCCCACATGGGTCATTTTGAAATGCCCCATATGGGTCATTTGGAAATGCCCCACGTGGGTCATTTTGAAATGCCCCACATGGGTCTTTTTGAAATGCCCCACGTGGGTCATTTGGAAATGCCCCACGTGGGTCATTTGGAAATGCCCCATATGGGTCATTTGGAAATGCCCCACGCGGGTCATTTTGAAATGCCCCACATGGGTCATTTTGAAATGCCCCACGTGGGTCATTTTGAAATGCCCCACATGGGTCTTTTTGAAATGCCCCACGTGGGTCATTTGGAAATGCCCCACGTGGGTCATTTTGAAATGCCCCATATGGGTCATTTGGAAATGCCCCACGTGGGTCATTTTGAAATGCCCCACATGGGTCATTTTGAAATGCCCCATATGGGTCATTTGGAAATGCCCCACGTGGGTCATTTTGAAATGCCCCACATGGGTCTTTTTGAAATGCCCCACGTGGGTCATTTGGAAATGCCCCACGTGGGTCATTTGGAAATGCCCCAGATGGGTCATTTGGAAATGCCCCACGCGGGTCATTTTGAAATGCCCCACATGGGTCATTTTGAAATGCCCCACGTGGGTCATTTGAAATGCCCCACGTGGGTCATTTTGAAATGCCCCACATGGGTCATTTTGAAATGCCCCACGTGGGTCATTTGAAATGCCCCACGTGGGTCATTTTGAAATGCCCCACGTGGGTCATTTGAAATGCCCCACGTGGGTCATTTTGAAATGCCCCACGTGGGTCATTTGAAATGCCCCACGTGGGTCATTTGGAAATGCCCCACGTGGGTCATTTGGAAATGCCCCACGTGGGTCATTTTGAAATGCCCCACGTGGGTCATTTTGAAATGCCCCACGTGGGTCATTTGAAATGCCCCACGTGGGTCATTTGGAAATGCCCCACGTGGGTCATTTGAAAATGCCCCACGTGGGTCATTTGAAAATGCCCCACGTGGGTCATTTGAAATGCCCCACGTGGGTCATTTTGAAATGCCCCACGTGGGTCATTTTGAAATGCCCCACGTGGGTCATTTGAAAATGCCCCACGTGGGTCATTTGGAAATGCCCCACGTGGGCCATTTTGAAATGCCCCACATGGGTCATTTTGAAATGCCCCACATGGCTCATTTGAAAATGCCCCACGTGGGTCATTTGAAAATGCCCCACGTGGGTCATTTGAAATGCCCCACGTTTGTCATTTGGAAATGCCCCACGTGGGTCATTTTGAAATGCCCCACATGGGTCATTTTGAAATGCCCCACGTGGGTCATTTGAAAATGCCCCACGTGGGTCATTTGGAAATGCCACACGTGGGTCATTTTGAAATGCCCCACATTGGTCATTTTGAAATGCCCCACATGGGTCATTTTGAAATGCCCCACGTGGGTCATTTGAAAATGCCCCACGTGGGTCATTTGAAAATGCCCCACGTGGGTCATTTGAAATGCCCCACGTGGGTCATTTGGAAAAGCCCCACGTGGGTCATTTTTAAATGCCCCACGTGGGTCATTTGGAAATGCTCCACGTGGGTCATTTTGAAATGCCCCACGTGGGTCATTTTGAAATGCCCCACGTGGGTCATTTGAAAATGCCCCACGTGGGTCATTTGAAATGCCCCACGTGGGTCATTTGGAAATGCCCCACGTGGGTCATTTTGAAATGCCCCACGTGGGTCATTTTGAAATGCCCCACGTGGGTCATTTTGAAATGCCCCACGTGGGTCATTTGAAATGCCCCACGTGGGTCATTTGGAAATGCCCCACGTGGGTCATTTTGAAATGCCCCACGTGGGTCATTTGGAAATGCCCCACGTGGGTCATTTTGAAATGCCCCACGTAGGTCATTTTGAAATGCCCCACGTGGGTCATTTGGAAATGTCCCACGTGGGTCATTTTGAAATGCCCCACGTAGGTCATTTTGAAATGCCCCACGAGGGTCATTTGAAATGCCCCACGTGGGTCATTTTGAAATGCCCCACGTGGGTCATTTTGAAATGCCCCACGTGGGTCATTTGAAAATGCCCCACGTGGGTCATATGGAAATGCCACACGTGGGTCATTTGAAATGCCCCATCTGGGTCATTTTGAAATGCCCCACGTGGGTCATTTGAAATGCCTCACGTGTATCATTTTGAAATGCCCCACGTGTGTCATTTGAAATGCCCCACGTGGGTCATTTTGAAATGCCCCACGTGGGAAATTTTAAAAGTAAAAGCCCCACGTTGGGCTTTTTGCTCCACTTCGGAGATTTCCAGATTCCCAACGTCTCTTTCATCTTATGTTTTACTTTAGTAGTGTCGGTTGTAAAGTGAACGCTTTTCAGTAGCCTAACGCGGTTTTGTTTTGTTCAAGTAAAATTAGATTAGTACTACAAAATAGTTGGCATTTACCTTAGACTTTTGTCCCTCCATTTAAAAATTTATAACTCAGTCATTACAATAGTTTCAAAATTACCAGTACCAATATCGTAAAAACCCTCTCATTTTGATGACCTTCTGACTAAGTTCCATTAAAACTAAATTACCATCGTCTAATAGCTACTTCCAATCACCATTCCATATATGTTTCCTGTACATTCACCATCTGCCTCCCCTTTTCTTACCCAAGGTAAGACCTAAAATCAAAAAGTACCCTGGTAAGCTATAACAAGAACTACAGTAGCAACTGGAAAGCAACTTGTTGCCTACACACAAAACCATCAACCCGAACAGAAACAGAATCAAAGCATATAGAAACACTCTCTTAATGTGTAAGTACATTCTGGGCAGGATGTTGCTCTTCCTTGATGAAGAGCTTCCCATTTAGCTACCATTTCTGCATCTCTACATAGAATGAAGTGACTGCGGTAGTGGCGGTAGCGGCGGCGGCGCAGGGTGCAATGCTGTTGGTGGTGCATAACATTAATCTCCTGAATCGATACAAGCATTCCTGTCTGCGGTCGAACGGCTACTGTTTGTGGCCCCAGGGCTAATGAATATCGCAATTTCAAACACATAAATGGGCCCCGCGCCACCACCACCGCATCGCACACACCGACTTGGTAAAAGCCCTGATGGGGCACTCAAGACGATGGCGACGTCCATACTGATGATGATGATGATGATGATGATGACGATGATGGTGATGAGGACGAGAGGATGCAGATGAAACGATGACTTACCATTTTGCCAATATTGGTAAAAATTTAACGCTCTCTCCTTCCGAGCGGATCAAGCCGCGAGTTACGATACGATTCCTGGGCCAGATCACAGATCGTTCGATCGGTCGCGTTGTTCGGTTGGTCTGTTGGTTTGGTTTGGTTTGGTTTCGGCATCCATCGATGAACATGTAATTTAGTCGACATTGGTTTGGCATCATCGACTACTACTGTGCTACTGACGGACGCTGGCTGTGCTACAGCAATTTCATTCATAGAGGGCGCGGGAGCAAAAACAAAAAAAAGATCCATAGCCTCGACATAATAAATTGTAGGTAGGATGTTACGTTACTACTTTGCGAATGGCTTTTGCAAGGAGTCCTGGCTGCATACAACTAAAGCTGGAGGACTTTAATATAGCTACTCTTCATTGATGCGGTCTCTCGCTCGAGACATAGCTCGAGGGAAATTGATTGCTTCGGGTAGTTTTGATTGCGATATCTGTTTTTAATTATAATACACAACGAGATATACCTATCCTCAATATCCTCGTATATACGGCCAGCGTGCTGGGCTGGAGTTGTTGTCTTTAACTTGAAGACAAAAATAATACAATCTGGTTGAAGAAAACGATGTATATAGTGGAAGCAGGGATCCAATCCCCGTCCCTTATGACGGGGAGAGGAACGTGGATTTATTAATGCAGCTTTAAATACTATTGTAATATTTTTCTCATTTTATTCAAAGCGAAGAAGTCGATGCAGGTAGGAGAAGGAACGAGAAATGTTTCAAACCTTTGATGGTAAAGGTTTTCATAATTCACTACTTGTGAAGGTAGAAAATCTTAAAATGGTAAATAAATATGGAACCACATGTGGAAATTGGGAAAGTTACAGCATTTGATTATCGAGGTGGAAAATTCAATCAGATAAACCTTCTTCCAAAGTTATAATGAGGCCTAATTGTTTCCAGAAAGCAAAAAGAAACTGTTGGGAGAATTAATCAGACAGCATTAAAGTTGTCACAGCTACCGGGACATATCCAGTAGAATGCACCTTGGTGTAGAATTTTGTATTTCTGTTAAATGATCGCGCTACTTTTTGAACTTTGTGTTGCATGGTGTTTTTAAGCGATATTTATTTTCGTTATTTTAGGACTTTATTCAAATACAGGAGTAGTTTTGGGAGTGTTATTATTGAATAACAACTCAACTCGTCTAGATGTAAGATTTTAAGATTTCTTCCGAAAAATTAAAAAGGGTCAAAATGAACTTCCGACCTTCCGGACAGATTCAAGCTGCAAACTCCTATCCTAAAACAATAACTGCTAGACCAATTAGTACTGAAAAATAAAAGCGAGCATTTGAAAAGTCCCAGTCACAGGAGAGAAGTAGCATGACGGGAGAATATGATTTCACTGAAATGAATGAAATGCAAAAAGCGATTTAAAAAATTTCCGCGTGATCTTTTCAAGAAAATCTATTTACGGAAAAAAACCTATGAATATTAGTGTAGTAAAATGGATCTTAAGAAAAAATCTTTTTTAAAGTTTTGAAAATTGACTAACATGCACATTTCAAAAAAAAAAAAATTAAACGTGATAGGTAGAACACAAATCATAACTTTTTCCAGAATTTACTTCCTTACTAAAAAAAAAAAAACTACCTTTCACCCAAAATAGTTTTATGATGTCTCTAAATTCAAGGTACATTTCATTATGACACCCAGTTTTACATGTCTTTATAAAACATAAAAAAATATTTTTGACGTGATAACGTCTTATTAATCGATGAACCATGGCAGCCACCACAAAAAAGTGACTCCATTTTCTAACGTTACACTCTCGCATTTTCGCAGTGCGGCAAAAAATTTCAATTCAAAATTAAAAATAAACTATAAGAGATAGAAAAATCTTCTATAGCTTATTTGAAAGATAATAACCTAAAGCTTAATCCAAATGAAGGATTTTTAAAAATTCTGTCATTTAATAGGGTAAACAGGGGTAAAACGGAAATTTCAGGTTAAAATCTAGTCGTAGAGAATTGATTTTTTTTTGCTATAGATAGATGATTTTGGGTAAAGGAAATTTTTTTTGAAAATTCTAAAGATGCCAGGTGAAAGATAAAGGAAAAAAATTACGCGTCTGATGCGGGTTTTTTTTCCAAAACTCTGCATTTCGAAATATGAATTTTTGAAAAACACCTTGTTTTTAGGGGTATTTTGGGGTAATTTTTAATTTTAAGCTTTTTTTTGGAGCGTTCAAAAAATGTAGGTTTTGGCCTTATGTATACATGAAATCGTTTAGTGAGTTTTGACTGAATAACGGAAGAAACAAGTTTTTAAAAAACACATTTTTTTACCGTTTTTAACCGATTTTCATTGTTTTTTATTTTTATCTTTTTTTCTTTAATAGATACAGGAATAAAGTATATAAAGTAATGATAGACCATGACTACTACGACAGACATTTTCGTAAACACAATTTTGAGATAACGGTAAAATAAAATTTTAGAATGCAACAGGTTATAACTTTTGACCAAGAGCACATAGAAATATTTATTAAACTTTTATGAGCATCCTGAAACAATTAACTTCATTTGGTATATCACACATAACGGTACACTAACTACAAGCTACACAATGTTAAATCAAGAAACTTGCGAACACCTCAAAACACCAGTGGATATATGTTGCCCCCCGATCATCCACCAGTGTGGGAAGTACCGTAATCTTAGTCTGGAAATTCGAAATGGTTGACTTTAAAAAATTCTAACTTCTCTTGTAGGCATCTTTGAAATGAGATTGATATGTCATATGAAAGGTGAAATAATAAGCTTTCACATGGTATATATTTTTTATAGGTTGTCAAACAAAAAAATTGATTCCATAGATTAAGAACATAAAAATAAATGTTTTTTTTTTTTGCTTTTTTTAATGAAGTTTGATCGAGTTCAAAAAATTCGCTTTCAGATGGTATAAAATTTTTTATAGGTTGTTAGGAAAAAAAATGGAATTAATGACGTGAGAAGATAAAAATTCATGTTTTCTTTGCTATTTTTGACGAAAATGATTGTTTTCAATAAATTATTTATATACATTTTGCGGATTGAAAAAATTTAAAAATGGTTTTATTCTTAAAAAGAAATACTTGGCTTTTAAAATGCATATTTTTTTGTAAGCTTTTAAAATAAAAAAATTAATATAATGAAAAAATAAAAAACGGTATTTTTTTTAGCTTTTTGTTGTAAATTATGATTGTTTGAAAAAAGTAAATGCTTCAATTGACTCATTTTAAACAAAAGCACACAACCTGTTTTCTGACAACGTTATCACGTAAAATCATCGTCCGTAAACCGGCTTTACAAACAACCTCTTTTTTCGAAAAAATTTGACCAATATGACAGTAATAAATTAATAAGCAAAAAGTGTAAATAAATACTGTGTACTACCTCAACAAACAGCCTAGTGTTCTGTTGACGAAATTTACTTGGAAGTGGAGCCAGAAATTTGTATTTCCATGTTTTTTTTTTCCGAGTAGCGACAACAACAAAAGCTTTCAGGCCTTTTTTTTTAGTTATTTGACTCATTCCTCGATATTGAGCTCCAAGTCAGTTTTGTATCAACAATAAGCCCTAGATATTTAGCTTGATTGGTAAGTATTCCACAATATTCCTGCTTAAGTCCAGGAATGTTGTGTTTCCTTTTTATATGAAATCCACACTCTTTAACCCAGTGGATAGACTTTTTTGAAGAAGTTCTGCAAGCATCTATGGGTATCTACTTGCTTTTGCCATTGATTGATTGTTAAGTACAAAAATTAACCTTCTGGCTGAGCACATTTCTTTTCCGCATTATTGAATGGATACGATTGAATGCGAATTTTACTTTCTTCAAAACGCACTTTAATATGTAGGTTAAACCGGACCATTTCGTTGAATTTGGTTTTGGTTTTTGGTTAAATTTTTTCATGTCGTGCTTAGCTGAGCCCCATCTTCCAGATTCTTGTTGTCTAAAACAAACTAGTTGTCATTTGGCAGTTCCTTTTTGTATCCCCAATAGCAGTTTATATAAGCAGTGTAAAACTAAAATGTCACCTAAGAAATCTTCACTTAAAATTCGTACCGAAAAAAAGAAAGTATCCAGAGGGATAACAGCACGATTTCGCACTTGAGCATGTGCTCAAACTATACAAAAACCAGCTCTGTATAATTTTCTAATTTGTAAAATTTAATTTCCATACCAATTATTCCCAAATCGTGATTCAAACATTTAGGAAATTTGTTTCAAATTGGATTGATATCGCACTTTCGGCACACTTTACGCGCTCAATTTTAAAAACAAAAACAAAAATTCAATACCTACAAGCCAAATGAACCCCCTCCGCTACGGTAGCCTTGCAACCATATACTCTGTGATTATATCGAGACATTAACCAAAAAACGTAATTACGTCGTTTTACACGCAACGCTTCGCACTAAAATCACGAACCACGAAGAAGTCTGTCCAATCGAATGGAGGCGCATATATTCGCTACATCTCGAGGACGTAACGCTCACTCGCTCAAGCCTCTCCCATAAAGTGTAATACTGTTTCGTAAAAATTGGAAATTAATTTACTGTTGGCAGAGCACATACATTTTTATAAACTCTGGGACAACATTCGAGATGGCAGAGTTTTTGATGGTCAAGTCAGTCAGTAAGTCAGAGAGAATGGTCTTCGCACCTCCAGGCATTTTGTGTGTGTGTTCTGTAGAGAGTTCAACATAAAAATTACAGATGATGCTTCCACGCATCGGCACTTAAGACGCACCGCATCAACTCTACCGCACCAACTATACAGCAGCTACAGTGCGATAGTCGTTAGGCTTGGAGTGGAGTCTCTGATTTTGATCTCGATCTCGGTAATGACCACGACCATGATAATGATGATGATGGTGATGACTTCGATGAAAATTACATTTATGCCGCTTCCGAAGCTGTTGTCTGTGATGTTTCTGGAAGATCCACAATGATGATGTTTTTTTTTTTGTTTGTATGATGAGTCTTAACATCACCCCTCCTCCGCCTTCCCTTTCGGAAGCCTGTAGCAAAAGTGTGCTGTAATAAATTGCAGATGATTTTACCATGATCTCTGGCCAGAACCGACAAAAGAGCGATATCGTGCATTACGAATACAATTGTGGTTTGTTTTATGTGCAATTTGAAGTTCTATGAAATAAATGAAGATCAATAGTGAAAGTTGAACAAGAATAAAGCTTTTTAGAAATAGAAACTAATAATGCGTTTTCTTGGGTATTCTTCTAGATTTAAGGAATACCTACGTCAATGCACAGGTGCAAACATTTCAAAATGAACGAACGCATCGCCATTTAAATGTACCTATGCTTAAATATAATTACAATGCAAAATTACGGAAATACTTCAATACGCAAGTGCGAGATGAATCAATGAATTCGTGAATGCATGGTTCGCAATTTTGCAAAATTTGTAATAAGTCTAATAGCTTGAATACGTTAATATTTGAATTTGTCAAATTGCAAGTATGCGTTAAAGCCTTTATCTGTGAGCGCGAATGCTAGAAGTCGTGAATTTGCAAAGATGTCAATGCGCAAAGCTGCAAAGCTTAGTATAATGAATTATCTATTTAATTAGACATTGAAAGAGCATGAAATCCTTAAGGCCTCAATATTTGAATTCATGAACTCTAAATAGTAAAAGTGCAACTTAGTATAAGTACGAACGCACTTAACACTGAATTTTCGCAAAAGTGTGAATGCCTTTATGGGGATTGCAAAAGGGAATGTAAACCACTAAATAGATAAATAATGAAATAATAAGGGAAAGCTAAAAAGTGTAAGCTTAGGTAAACGCAATGCGCAAAAGACTTGAATGCTTCAATTCGCAAATTTGTTCAATACACTTTTCGTACACTAATGCATGTGAAAAAAATGTTATTGCAATGTTAAGAATTCTTTAATGTCGAAAACCTTGAAAACCTATATTTGAATTCGTGAATTATATGAACACATCAATGCGCAAATGCGCGAATGATTAGTTGTGTGAATAGTTAATTTGTAAATAGGTGATTGCTTTAATTTATGGATGTAAAATTAACAATTGAATTGGTAAATTCGTAAACGACTGCTTGCGTATACGCAATTCCCAGTTGCACGACTGTTTCAATTCGCAAATTCTCGTCAATGATCAAAAATGTGAGAGTGCGAAGTTGCACAAATGCGTCTATGCGTGAGTGCGTCAATGCGTAATACGCAAAAGTCAAAATGCGATATTTTGCGAATGTTTCAACTTGCAAATGTGTGAATTCCTTATTTTGCGAAAGCCGAAATTCATGAATACTTGATTGTGTTATTGCACAAATGGATCAATGCATAATAACGTGAATTCTTGAATTTTAGAATCCTTAATATAGCCACACAACTTGCATCAGAATCAATTGTATATATAAGCATAGGGTAAAAGCGGGTGAGATGGCGCGGCGGGAGGGATGGCGCACTTTAAATATCTTGTACATTTATTGCTCTAAAAATGTATGAAAAATATTTTTAGCTTTCTTTAAATATTTTAAATCGAAGTAGCCAGTATTAGTTTCTTTGACTGTGATACAAAAAATTAAAAAAAATTTCAAAGCAAATCATGTGATGATTTTTTTCGAATTTTTTTTTTTGCTCTTTTTTTTGTTCCGATATTTTGTGAGTCGTTGGGATCTTAGATGCCCTTGATACACTAATACATTCAAGAGAGTATAAGTTATGCATTGCATGTGAAATCTGAGCTGTAGTTCTATCTGCTTTTTATGTGTGCTTACAAATAGGAATTATGCGAAAAAAGGTGAAATGGCGCAGTTTTTTGCGGGTGAAATGGCGCATTCCGTGCTAAATTTTTTTACTTGAGTATAGTGTCAGCATGTGCCATATCACCCTCAAAATATTTTTTTAAGTATACTCGTAATTCAGCCAAGTTCAAATTTTCATTAAAACACACAATTTAGAATGAGGTTGTGTATGTGAACTTTTTAAACGTTTGCATTGACATAATTTGTACTTAAAAAACAAGTAAAAACTAAATAGCTTCAAATTTGAAGGAAAACCAACTTTTTAATACTACATTTTTATAAAAAAAGACGACTAGTTGCAATCTATTATATGGCATCCATTGGTGCTTCACTCCTGCATATCGGTTAACTATTTGTGGTTTGTGCAATGAATGTGGCAATAGAAACCTAAAACAAACTCGTGCACCATCTCACCTACCAAGGTATGCCATCTCACCCACCCTAGAGGGGGCACAGAGAAAAATATGACCCGCTAAAAACTAACAGATTGCCATATTGTTTTACCGTCCATACATTTCATAAGGAAATCTTATTAAAATCAACGATTAATAAGGTTTTTTTAAGGAGATTTCTTATTATTTTTATAGAGAAAATCTTATTAAAATTTGACTGAAAAGTTGTTTTTTTTTTGCAACTTAGCACTAGAACAAAAATCGCCATCAATATTTTCATGGCACGTTGGTTCAGGTGGTAAGGTGGGCGACTAATGATTTGAAGTCTCCAGTTCGATTCCCAGCCTGGTCTTCGTTTTTTTTTATTTTTTTGCAGATTTAAAAACAATAAGGAAAACCCGATTGTTTTAATAAGGTTTCCTTCTTGGATGAAAACCATAGAGAAATCTTATTGTTTTTGTTCCATTTTATGTGGTCTATTTTTCTCTGTGGGAGATGGTTTTTTTTAAGCTTTTTTGCTTTATTAATTTAAAAATATAAACTAAAAATATAAAATTCTCTAAAACATAATTATACGTTGGATATTGAATATAGAACATTTTTGCGTTGTTAGAAATATGAAATGTGGTTTAATTTGAAAAACATGCCAAAAACAAAAAAGGTATGCCATCTCACCCGCTTTTACCCTAATACTCACTAATAAACTTGCCTGTACCGATCGCAAACTGAACCTGCATGAACAGTACTTGCTATAAATTAACTTAAATTTGAAAAGTTAAATTACCTTATCACCACAAGTCTGTCAATAAATGTTTTCCTTATGCATATAACATATTTTTAAGAACCTATCAATGTCACTCTAAACATTAGGGAGTACGAAAAACCGGACTAAACTTATGACTCTGGTTTTATGATGCACACTGCAGCGTGCGCGGCATCATCCTCCTTCACCCTGGAAGAACATCACCGAGAACAAGCTAAAACTTTGACAACTGAGTTTGCACCTAAACAGAATGCCGCCGCACCGCCATCAGAGTGCTCTTCTCAATTTTTATTTATTTTTTTGTTTAATCCTTTTGCGCTGTCCATAAGTATCAAATTTAATATCCGTTTTAATCGCTTCATTACGGCCCGCCACCACTTGGCCAAAACTTGATGTTTCCGCCATAAAATATTGCCAACCAATGCAATGCATTACCGTCTGCTGGCTTCTGCACCAGCTCAGCTATAGTATAGTGATGCGCGGTGTCAGTGATGCTTTTTTTCGCTGTGTCCAGGGCATATATTGGATGAAGACAAGATATTGCTTCGTCCCAATAAATGGCAGCCGGACTAATGAGGTGGGTTTTCTTTGGCAGTTTTGTTGTGGTGCGCGCCTCTTAAGAAGGGACCGACATCCACTCTATGCGTTTACCAGTCTACCGACGGATACAACGCATTGCATATTATGATAAAGATGCAATGGAATTTGCATCACCCCGCGGTCAGTGGTGTTAGACACACTTTGGAACTAAAATCAATTGCTGGCTTAAATGATGTTCTTTTTTTCGCTTATTCCATCGGCTTCTATGCTGATGATGGCTTCAAGGATAATAATGTATTTCTGCGTGGGTTGGTTAGGAGAAGCAATGAGGTTGTAAAAAAAATCTCATAATGCTATTAATGCCAATAAAGGATGTTGTGCTGAGCTGCCCATAGACAGAGGCTTCAATATTTTACTAACAACTGTGCTGGCAGAATGAACTTAGTGTAAGATAAGGTGGATATTGAAACGTTTAAGCTTTTATTACATTCCAGCTATTATAATGGAGAATTGAAGTTAACATTATGTTAGTGAGTGACGATTTTATGGAAATGGAGACTTCTTGAAAACTATTTTATGCAGATTACATTTTCTGTTCGTTCAGTCGCTTAAACGAAAGAAAGTATTTGTTGATGTTTTCTTAAAATGCGGGAGTTTTTCCTTGGAGTTATGATCTACACGGTGATAGACAGATGGAAACTTTAGCGCGTTACTTTCGAAAATGACGTGCGTTACTCAAAAGTGACGCAAACCATTTTCAAAGTGACGAGCGTTAATATCAAAAGTGACCCGCGTCATTTTCCAAAGTAACGCAAATTATTTTCAAAAGTAACGCAAATTATTTTCAATAGTGAAGGGCGCCAATTTCAAAAGTAACGCGTTATTTTTAAAAGTTAAGCGCATTATTTCCAAAAGTGATGCGTGTTATTTTAAAAAATGATGGGAGTCATTTTCTAGAGTTAAGTGGGTTTTTTTCATTTTCAAAAATAAAGCGTAATTTTTAAAAGTTAAGCACATTATTTTCAAAAGTGGTGTTTGTTATTTAAAACAAATTAAGGCCGTCATTTTCAAGAGTAAGGCGCGTTATTTCGAAAATGAGGCGCGCTTCCAAAAGTAACGCAGATCATTTTCAAAAGTGGAGGGCATGGTTTTCAAAAGTAACGCGTTTGCTTCAAAAGTAAAGCACCTTATTTTCAAGAATGACGTGTGTAATTTTAAAAATTCTAAAGTTAAGCACAATTTTTATTATAGTGACGCATATTTTTTTTAAAAGCGATGCACCTCATTTTCCAACACACGTCATTTTTAAAAGTAAGGTGCGTCATTTTTTTAAGTGTCAAAAGCGTCATTTTCGAAAGTAACGTGCGTTATTTTCAAAAATGTCGGGTGTCATTTTCAAGAGTAACGTGCGTAATTTCGAAAATGAGGCGCGTCATTTCCAATAGTAACACAAATCATTTTCAAAGTGGGGGGGTCGTTTTCAAAAGTAACGCGTTTATTGCAAAAGTTAAGCACATTATTTTCAAAAATGACGTGTGTAATTTTAAAAAATTATGGGCGTAATTATCGAAGGTAAAGCGTTATTTTCAAAAGTTAAGCACATAATTTTCAAAAGTGACGCGCTTTTTTTTCAAAAATTAAGTGTTTAATTTTCAAAAGCGATGCACCTCATTTTCCATAGTGGCGGCGTTTTTTTTTAACTAAGGTTCGTCATTTTTTAAGTGTAAAAGCGTAATTTTCAAGAGTAAGGTGCGTTATTTTCAAAAGTGTCGCACAATATTTTTATAAAATGAACGCGTCAATGTTTTCAAAAATAAAGTGTGTCATTTTCAGTGTGTCATTTTCAAAAGCAAAGCGCGTTATTTTCAAACGTGACGCGAATCATTTTCAAAAATGAATTCAAATCAAAAATTTAAAAATCTACAGCTGACCAATTCGTATGATAACCCATAACCGATGATCAAGAGCTCATATAAAAATTAGCAACAATAATATTGCCATCTAAATGTTTTTACCCAATAAATTATCCCTCTGTTAACCAACAGACAAAAATGAGACGAACAAAAAAAAAATAAATATACAAACCATTCAAAATTAACATGTTTAAAATATTGACTTGATCCTTATTTATTACGATATTGGGACTCGTACCAGAAAACCGAAAAAGGATCACTTTTCGATCCCCCCTTCTCCACCTACCGTATGTATATATTTATTTGGTCCAGTTGTGTATAAGGATGATGTTGGAATCATATAATTCAAATGCTTTTGGATCTGAATGGACCATCGAGGCTATAGTATGCAGATTATTATTTATCGTTGAGCTAAATGCGTGACTCGAACATAATTTACGGTGATGCATTTAATTGTTGAATGATTTATGAATTTGGGCCAAAGGCGTTAATAAATACTTGGCAATTTGTTATTAAATCAACCACAAATTTTGTTGGATGAGGAGGGGACAGGAAGGGAATTTTCGTTGTTGGTCGTTGTTAAACTAATAACAGTTCCAATGGAAAGTAAGATCGCACTTCTCGGAATAAACAACTTTCACGATATTCTTTGGGGTTAATTGTCATTCTGAAGATAGAAGCCTTTGAAAAAATAAATCAAGCTGGAAAATAAACCGCTGCGGAAAGTAAGACACTGAAAAAAGGCAATTGTAGGGTCTCAAGAAATTTAATAAGATACAAAGTTGTGCTCTTGTGGTCAGCAAGCTACCACTTTTAGCCAAAACTCATGGCACAGAACAGTTCATTGAAGTATCATGACACTTTTTCACACTTAAAAAATCAACTATCAAATTACTTTCACAACAAACTGTTACCGATTAAAGACCAATTTCGCCACTCACCATAGCCATTAGTGTGTTTAAGCCCCGCTTAGCCGAAAAATCACTTCAAATGGAGCAACTTATAACCATCATCAATCGAAAGGAGAAAAAATACCGTGAACAGTGGTCGAAAAAAACAACACCAAATACAATAAGAAGAAGAAAAAAGGTTCTTAATCAGTAGTAGGTCACTTTACTGCTGACTTGCTTGCTTGCCACCGTCATCACCATCATCAACATAACCATAATCATCATTATCTTCATCATCAGTGCCGAAAATAAAATGAACATGAATTGCACTTCACAAAATGTCCATTGTGTTCTTTGCATTGTGTTAAGAGAAGACCGACAAAAAAAAAACCTCTTGTGGTTTAATTTTTTCATGGAGCAGTTCTGGGAGGCATCATTATAAAATTCAGTTGAGTGATGGATTCCACTAAAACGAAAAATCTATCTCATAAGGCACCGCTTTTTACCAGTGATCGTGGTGGTAATCCCACTCGAAGCACCTCAAACAAAAGTTTGAAAAATAACAATAAAACAACACTCTTTTCAATAAAAGAGTGGGTAAAAGAAGAAGGTACACTTGGGATTTGTTCAATTGTTCCACAAAAGTGTTAGTTACGATAGGGGAGAAGTGGATACAAATGGGCAGTCAGAACTTTATTGAAACAAAATTCAAAACAATATAGTTTTTTTAAAAACTAAACTAATTTAAAAAAAAAATTAATAGGTATGCCATTTTGAAGTATGCAATTACTGATCAATATTTTACACCAAAATCTAAAAAAAAAATACGTTTCCGAAAATGTCATTTTTCAAAAAAAAAAAAAACAAAAAATTGAACTTTATTTAATTCAATGACTTCTAACCTATCGTTATTAATGATTTTCTAAAAAAAAACTTTTTGCATAGAAGACAAATCTACCTAGCTTAAAAATTTTCATCAGAATCCTGTGTTTGATAAAATTAACCATTTACGAAATTGGTATAATGGAAGGTACCGTTATTTTTCACCCAAAAAATTAAAGTAGTTTACTTTACTAACGATGAAATCGATTTAATTAATTGCAACGAAAATTTTGTATACCAGAAGCACTCAAACAACTTTACCTACTATTAAAATTTTACACATTTTTTGATTAAAAAACAATCGAATTTTCTTTGAAAAAACAATTTTTTGAAAGCAGGTTCATGAAATTTTTTTAAAATTAAGTTTATGTTGATTAATTTTTTTTAATGTAAACCCCAATTTTTTTTTTAAACATTTTTGAAAATTTGTATGTATTTTTTTTTTTTATTTATTTTCAACATTATTTATGAAATTTTATAAAAAATAAATAAATGATATAAAATAAAAAAAAACAACAACATTCAAGAATGTTTAAAATACAAAGTTGTGCGCAGCTCCGGCTAAAAAATCACATTTTCGTTTCCCACTGTAGGTATATTTTTATTTGCCCCAAATTTAGCGCATGGAAAAAAAGTAAAAAAAAAAAATGCAAGATAAAGCCGCATGTACTTGCTCCTTTAAGGTAAATGTATCTCTAATGTTAGAGCTTTTTATTGAACAAAATTAGGAAAAAGTTTTAATATGATACAGTCAAACTTCGATAACTCGATTTTTTTATAACTCGAACAAAAGTATGTGGCAGCAGCGTTTAGAGTTCAAATCTCATACGTTTTTCTCCTCATAACTCTAACTTTTATAACTCGATTTTCTTTATAACTCGAACAAAAAATATAGCCTATACTGTAACGAAGCGTTACATATTCTCTCCATAACCCCCACCCCCGGACTATATACACCAGTCAACCACACCGCCCGGACTATTTTATTACCACTATTACCTTTTTGCAACTGTACGCCCAGACTATAAAATCTAAGAAACCGTACCGCCTGGACTATAAGCGTACCTACCAACCATCACCACACCATCAACAGCTGCAACAACATATATATATATTTAAGATTAATTATAATGTGTAATTTTGTACCAGAATTATTGTTTAGTTTTTACGATTCACATTTAGTGTAAGCAAAAATATATGTAAGTAGAGGTGAAATTTCCACTGAAAATGGAGAACCGTCAACCTTCTAACAATAAAGAAGTAGTTCTCCCGCCGCTACTAAAGTTGAATAGCAACTTGGTTATGGTGCCAGGTTCAATTTTAACTAATTGTTCCGACTTTTTGAAGCAAAAGTTTATTTAGTTTTTATATATAACTCTTTCACCCTCGTTAGGAGGCTGTGCACTAGGGACGTAGTTAATTGCCACTCACTTTGAGACTGGGCTTTTTCTTAGAGTTATTAGGTAGCGCTCTATTCACCCTCTCTAGGAGGTGTGCACCATAAACAAAAAATACCAAGACTGGAAACTCGGCGGTCAACTGACGTTTGCCTACAAGCTGCGTGGTGTGGTGAATGTCGTGAACCTATCGTTGTGTTCGTGTCAAATGTGTGGTGAATGTCGTGAATCTATAAATGTGTGCGTGTTAACGTCATTTACCAACGTGGTGGCTTTCACATATATTCACAGACAGCACTGTACACAAAAGGGTTTTGCGGGGAAAGACGTACGAAATTTTCCAGTCTTGGTATTTTTTGTTTATGGTGTGCACCAGAATATTCCCTCTCATCTTGGGCCTGGGCTAATTCCCACTCAACCTGAGCAACGGGCTTTTCTAATCAGAGCATGTTAGGGTATAACATAGTATAATAAATAAAAAAATAATAAGTACCTAATTTAATAATTAAAAGAAAGAAGTTAGTCTATTTGAATAAATAAAGAACATTAATAATTGGAAAGAATTCTGTGGTTTTATTCTAACTGAGTTTTTATTTATTTTTTTTTTTTATTTATTTTGTTTTTTTATTTTTTTGTTTGTCGTTTTCCTTCATTTCATTGCGAGAGAACTTTTCGTTCTTATTTATGCACTTTAAGTTTAAGTTTAAGTTTATTAAATTTTAAGTGGTATACAGTAAGACAAAGTCTTTTATAGTACATTATTACATATTACAAAGAAAATAAAATTTACAATACAAAGAAAACAAAAAAATATTAATTAATAAATTAATCTTACTCAATCAATTACAATTATAATTATATAAAAGAAGAAAAAGAAAATAAAGGGTAGAAAAAAAAAAGATATAGGAGAAGAATTAAGAGAATGAAATATAAGTCAAATGATTTTTTTTTTTTTTTTTTTTTTTTTCATTGAGATGCATACAAATTTAACAGCTCATTTTTAAATTTTATAGAGTTTGATATCCGCTTAATGTTTTGAGGCAAGGAATTCCAAATTTTGACCGCATTTATGAAAAATAGCCGAGATGAATTAAGATAGTTGTATCTTAGGGTTACAATATTGAAGGTTCTAACAGACCGCGCAAATTGAAGCTTGGAGTACAGATAGTCAGGCGTTCTTGTACTAATTAATTTAAATAGAAATAGACAGTTGTTATTATTCTATGCTGTTCCAGAGTGCAACCTAAAGTATTTCTCGCCATCAAGGAAATTCTGTCGTATCTACGTACTTGATAAATGTACCTAACTGAATCATTGAAAGCAACTTGTAGCTTATGACTTGAAAAAGAATCTAGATCGCTATAAACTACCTCAGCATAATTAATAATGGGCATGATAAGCATTATAACGAGTCTTTTTCGGGTTTCAAATGGTGTGAAACTAGCGGAAATCCATAATCTCCGAAGACAAGCATAAATTCTCCCAACCACCATGTTTATATGATTGTAACAAGACAAATTACGATTGATGACAAAGCCAAGACTTGTTACATTTTCAACCAGCTCTATCCTTGAATCTGACAGAATAATGTTAGGTACAGAAGAAAGTTCAAAAGTTCGGTTAGAAATAGGAATTGCCTGGCATTTAGTAGGGTTTAAGGTAAGCCCATTGATTAAAGCCCATTTGTTAATAGATGATAAGTCCTTATTCAGATTGCCAACAAGCTCATCTAATTCAGAAAAGGGTTTCGAATAGTACAGTTGGACATCGTCAGCATAGAGGTGGATAGAGGCATAGTTGCAGACTGATGGTAGGTCATTAATATAGAGGCAGAAAAGAATGGGACCGAGAATTGAGCCTTGAGGAACACCTTGAACCAGTGACCTTACGTTAGAGCAATTGTCCCCTACCACAACTCTTTGAAACCTATCCTTTAGAAAACTGGCAATAAGTCTTACAGCCCTTTCACTAAAGCCAAAGTAATGTCGCATTTTCCAACAAAGAATGGAATGATTAACTCTATAAAAGGCTTTTGAGAAGTCAAGAAGGCAAAGTAAGGTTATACATTTTTGGTCAAATTCTCGTCTAATTTCGTCCAGAATGTGTACCATAGCGGTGGAACAACTATGGCCAGCTCTGAATCCCGATTGTAGTGGACTTAATAGGGAATTTAAAGACAGATGATTTTGTATTTGCCTTGCTAAAACCTTCTCAAAAACCTTAGATAGAGAGGGAAGAATACTGATCGGACGATAATCATTGGCTGTGTTTGCAGTGGATTTTTTGGCTATGGGAATAACCCTTGCAAGTTTCCATGACAAAGGGAAAGTTGAAGTCATTATACATGAATTTATAACGTGTGTTATATGACTAACTATGTAAGGCAATATCATTTTTATGAATTTCAGAGGAACTCCATCTTCACCAACAGCATTTGATCGAAGCGCCATAGTAGTATTGAAAATTTCAACCTCTGAAACTGTTTCGAACTCGGCTTGGAATTCGAAAGTAGATGTTGGCAACGTTTCAAAATCAAAAGTGTTTGTTGAGATTCCACTAGACAGAAATGAATTGTTAAGTTCATTTAAGTCAATATCACAGGTTATGTTAGATTTATCAGCCAGACTTAATTCGCGAAGATTACGCCAAAGAATTTTTGAAGGTAAAGAAGTACTTAGTTTTGAGGCGTAAAATCTTTGCTTAGAAAGACGAACAGTACGAGTTGCCAGATTGCGGGCTTGTTTGTATCTATCCCAATTGTAAGCAGAAGGATTGCGTTTCCATTTTGAATACAAGCGATTTCTTATTTTAATAACATTAATTATGTCCACAGTATACCATGGGCATGTTTTGTTACGTATCAATACAGTCTTCGTGGGCACAGTTTCATTATAAAGATATCCAATAAGCATTTGCAAACATTCTAACTTTTCATTTGGGTCAGCAAACGATCTACAAAGCTGCCACGAAGTTTGAGTAGCTTTCTCTTGGAGAGCAATGAGATCCACCGAAGCTAAATCTTTATATTGAAAAGTTGTTGGATTGTTAGAATGAGAGAAATCAATGTTTAAGGTACAAAAAAAGCAGATCATGTTCGGAAACTCCATCCAAAGAAATCTGATCGTAAAGCAAAATAGAGACCGGGTCGGAAACAATGAAAAGATCGAGCAGACTTGGCTGTGAGTTCGGCCTAAAGCACGTTGGAACAGATGTATTTACAATCGATAGGCCATTTGACCATATGAGATCTTTGATTTGGTGAGCGTATGAATCAACAACAAGAAGGTTACGATTAAAATCTCCGCAAACAAAAACGTTGTTATATTGAGGTGAAATTTCAGATAAATAAGAAAAAAACGGTTCAGGTGAGCAAACTCTTTGCGGATTGTAACCACACGCAACCAGACATTTGATGTTAGAATCAAAAATTTCAAGTATCAGATATTCAACGTTCGTATTTAAAGACTTACCAACAACCTTTGCTTTAAGTGAAGCTTTACAGTATATAGCAATACCACCACCAATGGTATTGGTAACCCTATCATTACGAAACAAATTATACCCCTCAATTCCGTACACAGCATCAGGGATGATCGCTTTAAACCATGTCTCATCAATACATATAACATCAACAGCGGATTTACAAAATAAGTATTTTAAATAATCAAGTTTAGAATGGTTAAGGCTGCGGGCATAAACAAAAAATACCAAGACTGGAAAATTTCGTACGTCTTTCCCCGCAAAACCCTTTTGTGTACAGTGCTGTCTGTGAATATATGTGAAAGCCACCACGTTGGTAAATGACGTTAACACGCACACATTTATAGATTCACGACATTCACCACACATTTGACACGAACACAACGATAGGTTCACGACATTCACCACACCACGCAGCTTGTAGGCAAACGTCAGTTGACCGCCGAGTTTCCAGTCTTGGTATTTTTTGTTTATGGCTGCGGGCATTGATGTGACATATTCTAAAACCACTTTGGCGATTCGATAAAACATTCAACATTGTACGAGTTAGACCTTCATTCATACTACGGTCAACATACATTTTAGTTTCAAAAATTAAAATCAGCGCAACAATTTAAAATGAGCAATTAAACTACACGTCAAGCACAATATATATAAAACAAGAAAATGTAAAGGGATAGGGGAAAAAAAAGGGAAGAAAATAGGATATAAAAAGAAAAAGTATTTTTAAAGAGATGAAAATGTAATGTATTGATATATTTATGATATAATTATTTAATAAAACAAACAAGCAAATAAAAGTAATTGATTTTTAAGATTGCTTTTCTCAGGACGAACCTTGGATTCCGGCGAGCTTACCTCAGCCTTTGGCAATTAAGCATCACAATACATCAATTAAGTCGAATTTTTTGGGGGAATTCCCATTTAATGAAAAAAAATAAAAAAAAAAAACATCACATATTCATATAAAATTCGAATTTTGAAGAGAATTTTCTTTGGACAACAAAACATTCTTTGGGGAATTCCCATTTTAAGAAAAAAAAAAATTAAAACATCACATGTGCGTTTGAAATTCGGATTTTTGAAGGGAGTTTTCATATGAAAACGAATACAAACACACATTATTACATGTTTCGTTACTGATTCCAAGTAAGTACTGATTTAAGTAGCAGAATTTTTTTATTTCATCCAAGTACACAAAAAATATGTTACGCATGTATTTTAAATATTGAATTGTCAAATTTTTTTTAAATTTTCATCAACAATTTGTATAACTCGAAGTCTTGATAAGCCGAACTCTTATGGTGGATAATAGAAGTTTGACTGTATTTGTAAAGAATTTCATAATCAAGTAGGCCATTTAAATTCTTGTATAAAAAAAAAATTTTAGAAAAAAAAAAAAATTAAAAATCGTTAGAGCCGTTTTTTTTTTTAATTTTTTTTTTTTAATTTTTTTTCAATAAAAGAATATCTAACATTTTTCAAAAAAAAGCTTTGTATGCCATTTATATGAAAATATTATTCAAAAGCAATTATTCAACACAACACAAAGCTTTGATAAAACTCAGCAATTCGTTCTCAAAAAATTGATTTTTCAAAAAAATTTTTGAAATACTTTTAAAAATCCAAAAATGTGAAAATTTTGTAAAATTTTTACATGACCACTTTTTAAAGTTTACAAAAATATAAAATATATAAAAATTTGGTTGAAATCGACTTTGTCGTTTGCGAGAAAATATGTTGCGCATACGCCAAAATGACTGTAAAGGATTTAAAATAAACGAACAAAATGGCCCAAAGCATTAATCAAAAAAGTCGTTTTATGGCAGGTACGAAAAATACTTTTTTTATTTTAGAAGTTGGCTCTTAAATTTTAATCAAAATCCTTAGAGTCATTTTCGAATAAAAGTAACTTTTCTATATCCGTTACATGACAGGCACCGTTAGTTTTGGTTCTAAAATAAATATTCCATTTCTCTTCTTGGAAATTACCTAAAACTGTTTGATATCTACCAAGTTTGAAGAAAATCGCTTTACTAGTTAAGTAGGCTCTAGCTCTAGGTTCAAATCGACGGACAGACAGACAGAATTGTCATATGTTTGTCTTTTTTATCTCGAGTTTGATTTTTTTCGAATCCTAAACTACTCACTTGCCCCAAACTCCCCTAAATCTAATTAAAACAACATTTATTTGTACCTTGCTAGATACTAATAAACATTGAAAGAAATATAAGAAAACCAAGGGCGCAACGAAAATAAAACTCACAAGTTGCTTCTGTTACATGTACGGTACCATTATTATGGCCGTGTGATGTTTGTCGGACATGTTTCGGAATTGCTGATGCTTGGAAGTGAACCATCAATATCTCTGGACAAGTGCTCCTCAAGTGCCAGTAATTTTCTTATCCGCTCTCGCTGAAAAGTCATCTTCTTTTCCTGATTCCACTTCAATGTGCCATCTTCATACAATGTTCCCTTCCAAGCAGCAGCCAGTCCGCCAGCCAGCGGGCTTATATTCAAACATCGTCTTTAGCGTCGTCTCTGTGTTCTTGGTAATCAACTCGAAAATGGAGACGATGACTTGCAAATTAAATGAAAAATCTTTGAAGTTCACCAGCAAATGGGTTTGTGTGTAGATCTTCAGATATACAATCTAAAGAGTTCAGTACCGATGATGAACACCAAAAAACAACAACAACAAAAACATCCAGCAACTGGTTTCGGGAAGCTAAAGGTTTGTTGTATTTTTTTGTTTAACTTCTTTTTCGCTGAGATGACGATCATGAAGATGATGATGATGATTGGAATTGAGATTGAGATTCAAATTCAGTGTGTTGTTGTTGAGAGTACCGCGCATCTGCAGAAGCAATTTTGTGCTCGAAAACAATTTCAAGTATCCCAACAGCCGCGGGGTGATGATTTTGTGATGGTGATGGTGTGCCTACTATATCGTGTACTGTACTCGTTTAAGGAACTCTCGGAACTTGGTATTTGATTTTTTGTATATTCAGATTGAAAAACCGACGACTTTAAGTGAGAAGGGGGACGTTTTGAAGCTTTGAGATGGATAGGCACTAGGCAGGTAGGCGCACCTCATTCAGTGAAATGGTTTCATTTGCGTGTATTTGATGGTTGTTTCTATGTTCGCTTAGAACATGCTGGCTGGCATTATGTTCACATTTAAAGAAAGGAGTAATGGTCAGGTCATTATTGCAAGATTTTCGCTTCTGAAACACTTTTTAAGGGGTTTTGTTCATTTTAAACTACTTTTTTCTGGTGCGTGATGGACATCTGAGCAGCATTAAATGAATTAATACAGGGCCGTTTTTTTTTTTTTTCTCCCTGAAACCTTTCGAAATAACAAACAAATCCAGAAAAGTCACTGGCAAAATCGCCAAATATGTAGAAAATAAATTTTTACTGAGAATACCTACTCTTAAGCAGATACCTAAACCAAATGTTTTTCTTTTAGCCTTTTGAGTTAAAAAAAAAAATTGTATATTTTAACTGGCGCCCGGTTTTCCCAATTTTTTTTTTTTTTATAAGAATTAATTTATAAAACACTATTTCATCACAAATTTCTCGAAGAAAATTGGCCTTAAAGTAAAAAATTATCAAAAGTCGAAATAAAAATCCCTCTTCTTTTAAAGTAATTTTCAAGTGACAAACAGTTGTCCCACCCGTGACAGAGTTACTTACGACAAAATTATTTCAAAAATGAAAACCAGTTAAATAAATAATTTTAGTAAAAACATCTCTATTTTTAGAGTAATTTGCACGTGACAAATATTTGTCCCACCCGTGACATTTATAAAGAAAAGCATTTTAATATAAAAATGTTTAAAAGTCAAAGGATTTGAATAAAAATTGAAAAAAGATACGCAAGATTGTGAAAGTGAATACTCTACCTCAAAAACACTTTTTTCTGTGCCACCCGTGACAGAAGAAAATACCCTTCTATATTCAAAAATAATCAAGTTTAATAAAACAATAAATTTTATTATTTTTAAATTTAGTACAAGTATACCTACATATGTGTACAATTTGAAAAGAAAACAATAAATTCCTTGTACCAGTTTCCCACCTGTGACGGTGATAAAATACAAGGTTAAATGTTTCTACGCTCATTTTTAAAAAAAAAACTTCTGTTAATTTCCCAATAAACATATCAGCTTCTTTAAATTGATGTTTCGCAGGTATTACTTTCCAAAGAGCTTGTATACAGCTTGGTTTACCGAAATTACCAAGATTTATATTTGATTGATTTGGTTCTGAAATTTAATAATCTAGCTCGGACACTTTTTGGTTTTGACTGAATAAATGTACCTCAGTCATTTCTTCTATTTGATGTGATAAAGTTTTTGATTTTGTTAATGAGTATTCCAAGATAGCCGAGTGGGTAGAGTTGTGGACTAACAGCAAGCAGATACGAAGTTCGGTTTTTGGGTTCAAAGTCAAAGCTTCGGTAAAACTTCGTTTAAACTACTTATAGACCTTATAAGGACATTATTACGAAGGGTCCAACATGTATAAGATTCTCCTTTTTCCATGCCCAACAATCTTGCTAAAGTTTAAAAGAAGCTGAAATGTGATTGTGTAATACCTTTACCGAAGCTGAAATGTTGGATTTCGTTCGAAAATTTAAAGTAGAAACTAAAATTCTATCTATCCAACAAATCCATCCCTGTGCTTGCACGAGTGATTGACATAGTAATAATGATAATGATGTTATTCAAACCAAGTAGTACCTACTACCAAGATACACAAGTTGATGATGATCAAATCTGAAGTGCAAAAAAAACGGTAGGTGTGATTTCAATTTTTCCACCAACTTGTACTTTTATTTCTTTTAATTCAATTCGAAAGATCTTTGCAACCTCTAATGCCAAACATATTGTATATAGAGAGTCTCTATAATTGAATTCGTTAAAGTATCTATCCTAGATTATGATGGTGGATAATTGCTTTTTTCTAGCTGCTGTCTTTTAACATGAATTTTTGCTTCTGTTCGAGTAGCAGCTAAGTTGTTTAGCAAATTGTCAGAAGCTAGTAATATTAGGTATTCGTATAAATAGTTGTTGCTGTGTTGCAGAGTAACCTGTCATATTAGTGGGCATTATCATAATTTCAATATGAGCATCCATGAAAATATAGATACACGCATTTTGTATTAGTGTATAATGGATATTACTAAATTGAATTATGAAATTACTTTTATAAAAGCATTTTGGCATTTAGGAGGTGATTAGAAAAAAAATTAATTTCAATAATGTTAATTTTGCATTCGTGAAGTGCGGCCATCTAGTGCGTCTTGTCGATACATTGATATGGAGTTGAAATAAATGAACCCATTTTCTACATTTTTCATTGAAACTGAGATAAATTGACCAAAACTCTTGTTTTTTTCCTTTTGGAAAACTTTCCCCGACAAATTTGAACCTTCTGATGGAGAATAAAACTGGGCCATATTAGCCGCATGACTGACCTCATAAAGACTAAGAACAGTAACATTCACCGAATGACTATTGTGAATTGTTCCAAATGATTGGTTCCTATTTCTTTTGCTCCAGATTGTTGGTTAACCGTCTTGGAACAATCCAATAGAAACCAGAAGTATATCGTTTGCCTTGATTTGAAGAAAATCAAGCATCTAAGCATCAACCGATACTTAAGATATAACTCCACACCGCGCCGCGCCGACACACCGATTTGAATATATCACTCTCTTTTTTGTGCACCTCATCAATAAGTTCGCACCTAGATGAAGAGTCTATAATTTCGACCCGGCTCGGCTGCTTCGTAATGAAACAACACTCAATCTGTCTATACCCAGCTCTTGCAGGTGCGGATATTTAATATTTGCTTTCGAATTGAAAAACATTGCGGATGTTGCATTAAAACCAGACCACAACACAGTTCAGTTCGGTTCAGGCGCATTAAATGAAAATTATCACTCCGACCAAAGTGGTAGTTAAGAGGAGTTGCAACAGCAGCAGCAGCAGGAGCAGTGTGGAGAAGAGAACTTATGCCAGTGCGGTCGGTGGTTATATAGAATTGTACTCCACCCATCAACGGATGCATTGTGGGGCGGTACCCAGGAGTACCTCATTCGGTAATAATTTCTGCGATTGAATGAACGCGAACGAGCTTACCTGGCTTGATATCGCAGAAGCTGTTTGCAACGGAATGTGCGAGCTAAAAGTTATGTGGCATGTGCTGAAATTGCGCTCAACACACTACAGAAATTGAGGCTCCTCGATGGTGATGGTGGTTGTGATGCGGTGCTTCGTGGACTTCTTGGGGAATATAACAAATGCAATGGCAGAAGGCTGCTTTATGCCTTTTTGTATTGATAACCTGTGATTATCAATAATTCTTTTTTTCTTTTTTTTTCAAATTTTATTTTTTATTTCCTTCATTCAATTCGGTTTGAGTTTGAGATTGGAGAGGAATGTACAACTGCCCTGGGGCGAGATTTTATATTTTTATATGGTATAGTAGTATAGCAGCAGTAACATTGGGCATAATTAGGGGCACAAGTGCAGTAGAGTTACATGAGTGCATTGTATTGGAAAGGCTGTGATTTGATTTGAAGCTATAATAATAGAGGTTGTAGAGATTTGTTCGATGTAGTATTATAAGGGTTCTATGAGAGACCAAAAATGGAAAAGTGGTTACTTCCGTTTGCCTTAAGCAGGAAGAAGACTTTGTTAAAAATCTTTCACTAGAACTTTATCGATGATTTATTGTTTCTAAATAGAGAATCTTCTTATTTTGTCAATAGCTGATCATGGACTACCTATAAAATAGACTATCGATAAAATCACGAATTGCTTTGTGGAACTGATTGCTCCAGGAAACACGGGTTTCTTCGGTAAAATCAAGTTTGACTTCTCGAAAATCACTAATATCTGTGGTAAAATTTTATTTCATAAGAAATTAAATAAAATAAAGGTTTTTAAATTAACAAAAAAATATCGTTTTAAATGGTTTTAAACTTCAAAAGAAGTATGCCATTTAATATTATAATAAAGGGTGTTTCTAGACTAGAATATATTTTAATAAAGGAAAGTTGTTACAAATTTATTCAGATATGGTCTTTAATTCTCACATCGATGAAAGTGGTCGAGAATCACTGTGAATTGGAACGCAAGTTCCAAAAAAAAACGTAGCTTTGTATTATTTAAAAACTAAGGGCCTACTTTTGCGATAGTAGTCAAAAATTTTAATCAAAATTGATGATGCGGTTTTTCGGGAAATACATGATTTAACAAATATTTACATGACAGCTACCCTTAGTTTTGGCCCTGAAAATAAAATTTTAATTTCTCATCTTCGCAAAACGCATTATTTCGAAATGTAAAAAAATCTCTTCTGTAGTTTATACTGTCCAATTTCACAAGCAAACACAAAAGCAATTTTAGGAAAATTTTTGTTAAAATTGAGTTCTCCTCACATCCCTGGAAAAATAAATTGGTTTTTTCTTTCTAGTAAGCGAAATAGTAGTGAAATGTAGTGAAAAAATGACAAAAAATGCAAAAAAAAATATTAAACAAAAAAATTAACAAATTGTGTTTTTCATTTCTTTAATTTAATAATGAATGCTGAAAACAAAGAGGAATGATGGCCAAACAAAAACTCAACAACTGATCCACAGATGCTTTTTTAAAGTCGGAACATAATTTTTTGTAGTATAAGCAACGTCTTCACAATTGCAGAATGGATTCCTGTGAACCTGGAATACACTTTCACGTCGAATTACTTTGTGTTTTACATAAACCATTAAAATATTATTAAAGACAGTAATACAAAGTCGAAATTTGTTTACTTTATTTTCTATCTGTAAAAATTAATAAATCAAAATGTTACAAAACGAAAATATCAGATAATTATTTTCACTTCTTTGGTGAAACCAAAAAATCCCATTTTAGAATTTCAAAGATTGTTAAATGTTTAAAAGTCTTTCGTGAAATCGGCCATAAGTTGTTCAATGTTCAAGATAGATTCAGCAAGACAGACTTCCACAGATAGGTATCAACGCAACTAAATTCTTACTTTATTATCTGATGAAAATGCAACTTCAATGTGTAAAATTGGTGATAAATGAATCATTCACAGTATTGCTCATCGTTAGTTTCAACTTTTAGTTCAATTTTCATATCTTAATTATGTGCGTTTTTAGCTTGGTAATTTGAACATGAACGTTTTCATGTATTAGAAAAATCGTTTTTTTCGTTCAGCTCTCGTTTTTTTTGACATTTTTCATGCTGTAGGTAGGTACTCTGCTGAATTGCATCAACTGTCGATAGATACTCATACCCTTTCACAGTGTTGGTTTTATTTGGTTTCAACAGCTCAAATATCAACATCGACTAGCCACATTTTTAGCATTCCTTCAAGTGGACCCCAGTTAACATCTACACAGTATTTAAAAAAAACCCTGTGGTAATCCGCTAAATCCTAAATGTTGGTAGTGGTTTTGAAGTCTTATCAGAAGAACTGCCTGAACATCTTTCGTTGAGATAAGAGGAAACATGTACCTACCCTAAAAGTAGTCATAAAAATGATATAAAAATCTTGCGAAAAAAATGCTTTCTTAAAATTGATTTTTTACAACTAGTTCTAGTTGTTTTCTTTTGCTCAATTTTTATTCAACACTCGCGAAATGAAATATATCAAGCAAAAAATTTTATTTAATTAAAACTTTTAGAAAATTAACCATCACATCATCGAAGCAAAAATGATATAAAAACATTACTATTTTATGACCGGAATTCAAAAATTAACACTCAATCTAATTCTCCATTTGAGAATGGAAAAACATAAAGCATTTTTCTTCGCTATAGATAAATCTCTTTCAATTTGAAGATATCATAGAAAAATCCAATGGCAACAGCTCCAGACAGCCGGCGCTAATGACCATGATGGCTCTATAGAGACTTTGTGTGTAAGATCTTCTATCGAAACATCATCTTAGCCTCTACTCCACTCTCTTATGTACCAGCTTTAGAAAAAACAAAAACAAAAAACAGACAAGACCCGTGAAGACAACTTTATATAGTAGCTTAGCCTATGGAAGATTACTTTTGAATAGCTACCGTTTCTATCTTTGGGTTCTTTTATCCGTTTCTTTGGATTTTCTTTTGGTCTTTTTTTTTGTATCAGTTGTTGTTGTTGTTCGATCCTTTTTTGCTATGCTCTAATCTAAACCATGATACCACTTAATCAACAAACTACATAACGTCAGAGTTTTTCTTTTCAACATTTTCCAGCAGCAGGGTTTTTTTTTTTTTTTTTTTTTGTTCTTTGATTCAAAGATTTAAAAGAGAGTGCCACAGCAACTTCACAACCAGTGGCACAACCTTTCTCATTGAAATCCAATTAAAAGTTGTTGCAGATCCACGGCCGAGTTCAAACCTACACCAATAAAATGACAATTGATGCTTGTGGAGTAATTGTAGCTGCCTCCAATAATGGTACCGCGTGGTTCCTGCGCAGCTCCTTCAGGTTTCAGCTGGTAAAAGGTATTTGACTTTTTGGAACGTTTCCGAACTTTGGTCTTCTTGGTGTTCTTGGGCACATATAATTGATTTACTGGCGCCAAATGGGAAACTACATTCATTTTTTTCGTTCGTTTTAAATGATTGCCATGCCAGGCCAAGTCAGAGTCAGAATCAGAGAGTTGCATGATGTCGGAAGACCTCTCTACAGAACTATATGAGTGTCTTATGAGCAAATATATAGATGATTTGAGGTTCAAGTTGATGCCTCAAAGCATTCCATAACGACACACAACATTGGTATATGACATTAGGAAGAAGAAGAAGGTAAACCAGCATAACTCCGTCTGTCTGTCTTTGTTGGGTTGGGTCGGTCGCTTTGGTTTGGATTGGATTGGATTTGGCTTGGCATGCAATGTGCCGCTAGCATTGGACGATATTCCAGAGAGATATTTCCTTTATGATAATTGTTTCGGTAGAACAACCAACAAACATTCACTCTCTTGAAGTTTTTTTGTGTTGGAAATATCTATCATTGGGCTAATAGCCACCTTAAAGACAGAACTATGCCGCCGGGTAACTATGATCTCTCTTTCCGTGCGTTACAGTTCGGAGTTGGAGTTGAAAATATTTAATTTTTATTTTTTTTTTTTTATATTTTTTCTTATATAATTGGCGGTTGGTGGCTTAGCTTATAATTTTTCCCGGATATCATTGCTGAGGATTATGTGCACGCAACAGACAAAAATTGCCTAGGGCTGAGCAGGGATATGTGCGGTTGTTGAGTTAAGCCGACCGGCCGACAACTGACGATGACCACAAACAAAAACGAAGGTATATCTTTTGTTTCTTTAGATGGAATGCGTAATAATGGTGCAATTCCGGTCGAATAGAAGTTTATATTTATACCTTTTTTTTTCTTCTCAAATAAAATAAAAAATTAAATTCTTTTCGAATTCAGAAAAATGTTAATTTTGGTTACATTTTTGAAGTTATACTTCTTATGGGAGGGTGGGTATGAAAATTTACTTTTTGACAAGAATGTCAAAGGGATTATGACGCGATCACCCTGGGTAGCAGGGCTGTCGTTTCACCTTTAGAGTAGGCAGTACTTTGGTATTTAAAAATGCAGTACGCCGCAGTACGGCAAACATAAAACACACAACACGTTGCAAGTTACATGTTTCATGTGGCAAGTTGCATGTGGCAAGTTGTATGTGGCAAGTTGCATGCGGCAAGTTGCGTGTGGCAAGTTGCGTGTGGCAAGTT
The DNA here is from genome assembly GCF_945859705.1 of Episyrphus balteatus. Taxonomy (NCBI): domain Eukaryota; kingdom Metazoa; phylum Arthropoda; class Insecta; order Diptera; family Syrphidae; genus Episyrphus; species Episyrphus balteatus. The sequence goes on along the minus strand of NC_079134.1, from coordinate 28,836,931 downwards.
GCATGTGGCAAGTTACATGTGGCAAGTTGCATGTGGCAAGTTGCATGTGGTAATTTCTATGTGGTGAGTTGCCAGGGTTGCAAAAAGCTCACATTTCAGCTCAGCTGACAGCTCAGCTCAAATTTGAGCTAGCTTAACTCATTTGAGCTGAGCTGAAAGTGAGCTGAGCTGAAAATGAGCGCCCCACCTTCCAACGCCTATATCTCGGAATTTTGAAAAAAATGAAAAAAAAAATTTTGATGCCAAAAGGTAGCGGGGACTCTAACCTACATTTGGGTACAACTCTCATCCCTGTAGGTCCACGCGTTCTCAAACCGGGATAACTTAAAAGTAAAAAAAAAATTAGGCACGATTCTGATAAAATAGGCATGATGTGGCGGTTTAACATGGAAGATGATTTTTTAAAAATCTGATAATGTGCAAAGCGTAGGCCCATGACACAAGCTATTATTTGGCATCACTCCCAAAAATTACTCTCAAGCGGTTTAGCTTCTAGGAGCGTTCAAAGATTCGGGGATTTTTCGAAAAAAAAATTTGCCCCAACTTTCAAAGGCGATTTTCTCGGAATTTTGAAAAAAATCGAAAAACCGGATTATACCACTATCGGCTAGCTGAGAATATAAGCTTTCATATGGTACCACTGCCCTGTCTCTAGATCAAAGCGTTCCAACGCCTATATCTCGGAATTTTGAAAAAAATGAAAAAAAAATTTTTGATGCCAAAAGGTAGCGGGGACTCTAACCTACATTTGGGTACAACTCTCATCCCTGTAGGTCCACGCGTTCTCAAACCGGGAGAACTTAAAAGTAAAAAAAAAATTAGGCACGATTCTGATAAAATAGGCATGATGTGGCGGTTTAACATGGAAGATGATTTTTTAAAAATCTGATAATGTGCAAAGCGTAGGCCCATGACACAAGCTATTATTTGGCATCACTCCCAAAAATTACTCTCAAGCGGTTTAGCTTCTAGGAGCGTTCAAAGATTCGGGGATTTTTCGAAAAAAAAATTTGCCCCAACTTTCAAAGGCGATTTTCTCGGAATTTTGAAAAAAATCGAAAAACCGGATTATACCACTATCGGCTAGCTGAGAATATAAGCTTTCATATGGTACCACTGCCCTGTCTCTAGATCAAAGCGTTCCAACGCCTATATCTCGGAATTTTGAAAAAAATGAAAAAAAAATTTTTGATGCCAAAAGGTAGCGGGGACTCTAACCTACATTTGGGTACAACTCTCATCCCTGTAGGTCCACGCGTTCTCAAACCGGGAGAACTTAAAAGTAAAAAAAAAATTAGGCACGATTCTGATAAAATAGGCATGATGTGGCGGTTTAACATGGAAGATGATTTTTTAAAAATCTGATAATGTGCAAAGCGTAGGCCCATGACACAAGCTATTATTTGGCATCACTCCCAAAAATTACTCTCAAGCGGTTTAGCTTCTAGGAGCGTTCAAAGATTCGGGGATTTTTCGAAAACAAAATTTGCCCCAACTTTCAAAGGCGATTTTCTCGGAATTTTGAAAAAAATCGAAAAACCGGATTATACCACTATCGGCTAGCTGAGAATATAAGCTTTCATATGGTACCACTCCCCTGTCTCTAGATCAAAGCGTTCCAACGCCTATATAGCGGAATTTTGAAGAAAATGAAAATAAAATTTTTTGATGAGAAAAGGTAGCGGGGACTTTAACCTACATTTGGGTACAATTCCCATCCCTGTAGGTCCACGCGTTCTCAAACCGGGAGAACTTAAAAGTAAAAAAAAAAATAGGCACGATTCTGAAAAAATAGGCATGATGTGGCGGTTTAACATGGAAGGCGATTTTTTAAAAATCTGACAATGTGCAAAGCGTAGGCCCATGACACAAGCTATCATTTGGCATCACTCCCAAAAATTACTCTCAAGCGGTTTAGCTTCTAGGAGCGTTCAAAGATTCGGGGATTTTTCGAAAAAAAATTTTGCCCCAACTTTCAAAGGCGATTTTCTCGGAATTTTGAAAAAAATCGAAAAACCGGATTATACCACTAGCTGAGAATATAAGCTTTCATATGGTACCACTCCCCTGTCTCTAGATCAAAGCGTTCCAACGCCTATATCTCGGAATTTTGAAAAAAATGAAAAAAAAATTTTTGATGCCAAAAGGTAGCGGGGACTCTAACCTACATTTCGGTACAACTCTCATCCCTGTAGGTCCACGCGTTCTCAAACCGGGAGAACTTAAAAGTAAAAAAAAATAGGCACGATTCTGAAAAAATAGGCATGATGTGGCGGTTTAACATGGAAGGCGATTTTTTAAAAATCTGACAATGTGCAAAGCGTAGGCCCATGACACAAGCTATCATTTGGCATCACTCCCAAAAATTGCTCTCAAGCGGTTTAGCTTCTAGGAGCGTTCAAAGATTCGGGGATTTTTCGAAAAAAAATTTTGCCCCAACTTTCAAAGGCGATTTTCTCGGAATTTTGAAAAAAATCGAAAAACCTGATTATACCACTATCGGCTAGCTGAGAATATAAGCTTTCATATGGTACCACTGCCCTGTCTCTAGATCAAAGCGTTCCAACGCCTATATAGCGGAATTTTGAAGAAAATGAAAATAAAATTTTTTGATGAGAAAAGGCAGCGGGGACTTTAACCTACATTTGGGTACAATTCCCATCCCTGTAGGTCCACGCGTTCTCAAACCGGGAGAACTTAAAAGTAAAAAAAAATTAGGCACGATTCTGATAAAATAGGCATGATGTGGCGGTTTAACATGGAAGACGATTTTTTAAAAATCTGATAATGTGCTAAGCGTAGGCCCATGACACAAGCTATCATTTGGCATCACTCCCAAAAATTGCTCTAAAGCGGTTTAGCTTCCAGGAGCGTTTAAAGATTCGGGGATTTTTCGAAAAAAAAAAATTTACCCCAACTTTCAAAACCGATTTTCTCGGAATTTTGAAAAAAGTCGAAAAACCGGATTGTACCGGAATTTTTTTTTTATGATAAAAATAGAAATATTTTACTAAAAAAATAGAAATATATTTACTATCAAAAACACCAAGAGAAAAAATCACGAAAAATTATCTGTCTTATTTATAAAAATATCTATGTGTTAAAATAATTCCATTAATAACTAGAACCAAACATCTTAAGCTATGGTGTTATATAAAAGTTTAAAATATCTTCATATTTCATTATACTTTCCAAATAAAAAGCAATGTATCCTATCACCCATCACAGCTCAGCTCACTTTACCTTAGCTCACCCAACAGCTCAGCTCACCCAACAGCTCAGCTCAACCATCAGCTCAGCTCACTTTCAGCTTAGCTCAAATGAGCTGAGCTATGGTACATAGCTCAAAAGTGAGCTAGCTCAAAATTTGAGCTGAGCTGCGAGTTGAGCTGAGCTCACTTTTGAGCTTTTTAGCAACCCTGCAAGTTGCATATTGCTACTACCATGCGCGTAGGAAGGGGGGGTCCTGGGTGGGCCAGGCCCACCCTAGAAAATCCATGGCCCACCCTAGAAAAATCGACAGTAGGTACTACGGAACTTGTAGTCTGGAATTATCTCCCATTGAAATTTTTTTCCCTAATATCGCTTGCTGAGAATTAAAGGGTTGTATGTAGGTATGTTTAGTTTATGTATAATGTTCTCAGCCAGCGATAGGTATGTAAATACCCCATTTATTGAGCAGGCTCAATGGTCGGATTCAATAGTAAATTAGCTTTTTCAATTTAAAATTTTTTCACAAGACTTTATTTCGATATTTAGGCCGTGTGTGTATCTTTAAAATTTCGTTTTTTGTTCTTAATTTTGTAACAAATTGAAAAATTATAATAAATCAAACGCGCAAGACATATTCTTATAGGGAACACAAAAGGGTCTTGTTAACTTTTTTCATTAATTTAACCATTCTAACGATATTCGAGCTCAAAGTTAAAAAAAAATGTAAAAACATTTTTTACTTTTAAAAGTTTTCCAGTCCACTGAAAACTTATTATTTTCAAATTAGCGAGATATATTCTTGTAGAGGTTTAAACGTTCTACAAATAATTGCTTGACATCAAATTGATTGCTTTAACCGTTTAGAAGATATTCGAATCGAATTGCAATTGCTTTGAATATTACTCATGCAAAGCTTTATCAAAATTCTTAGGTTCTAAGTGAGATATAAAAAAAAAAACAACTATCAGAATACTAAAAAAATCATCTATACCAAATTTGAAGCAAATCCATCCACGCGTTTGGGCTGTGATAATGTGTACAGATGGACGCACAGACGCACGGACGGAATTGTGAGACCCACTTTTTCGGAATTCTCCATCATCGTAACGTTGGTTTTGATTAAAACCTCACTTTTTTGACGCGGAACCAATACTTGCAGTATAGAGCAAGTAAAAATTGCACATTCATGGTTATGACTTCAGTAGACGATATAATCTCCTGGCCCACCCTACACAAAATCTCTAGCTACGCCCATGGCTACTACTAGTGCTGAAGCACACACAATCCTCATAAAATTACCATAGAGCATATTTTATGCGCAATTTGTTTACTTTCGTTAAGCATATACCGTACGTTCTGAACCGCACAACATGAGTAAATTTCACAGATTATATTGAAAACTACATGGACGCAAGGAGGATGAAAGAATTAATTTATTGTTCACTTGATAAAAATGTAAAAAACGAAGTGTGGATTAATTAATTTAATAATAGAAATTAAAAATATCAAATGAAATTCATTTATATATACTGAATGAGAAGTATAACTTCAGTCGCGTGTACATGTACACACACTCTTTTTTTTTTGTTTAGTCCTCAGAAAGATTTTTGGTTGGTTCCTTAAAGGTTTCATAAAGTTGAATCTATTAAATTTATAAGCAAATTCAACAATCGTCTAGTGTTCATAACCACATATTTTTTTTTTTAATTCTGCTTAATCAACAGTTCATAATTTTTTTTTTAAAACATAAATAAGCACGAATGCCAAAATATGGGAAAAAGTACGTCGAACGTCACACCCGTTACATATTTTTTGAATATATTCTCAGGCAGCACAATATTTTTAGAATACTTTTAATATTAGAAACAATGAAACAAATTAATAAATGAAGTGTTAATGTATTAAAATACTTAATTTAGTTAATAGGTTAATAAATAAGAGCGTTAAACATACAAAAATATGCCCATATGAGTCAAAATCATGGAGGTGGAAAATTTGATGTCCAGGCATTTTTTTTAATCAAAATAACATTTATTTAAAGCTTTTTTCTCCAATTAAAATATTTGGCACGCATCTAAGAATATATTTGTTTCGGTTAGAAAAGTTTCCATATCTTTTTTATTGCAACAACTCTAAAACTAAAAATCAAATGCCTTAAAATCACATAAAAGTTAATTATTTTTGAGTATTTCTTTTCTTAACACTACTTATACACAATAATCTGATTAATTGGTACATCTCTTACAAAAAAATTAAGTTTTGTTATATTTTATACATTGATAAAAGTTGTCCCAAGAAAAATGACGGATAATAGCAACATTTATTAGTGTTTTAATATTTTAATCATCTAACGTACAAAAGGGTGCTGCAAACAGTTTTTAACGTTAAGTTTCATTCCACACCTTTTTTTATGGATAAATATATAAAATGTATGTTAGAAACTAGTTTTAGTTTCATTTTCAAGTACCGTACATCAATTAACCGTGATTCCGGGAACGCTTGTTTTGGGGTATAGCTAGATTGAAATTAAAATTTTTTGGTGATATTATGATCAAAAATCAAAAATCAAAAATATTTCGTTTTTCTTTGTTACATTAAAAACAAAAATAAATTAAAGTCAAAACTTCATTTCCGGGAACGCTCTTAGAATCTGAATAAATAATGTAGTCTTACACTCACAATTTTGCATTTTTTTGGTATTTTTACTCAGTATCCTATCTAAGTATGGCTGTAATAAACAATTTTATCAAAAAAGTTACAACAACAAAAAAAAAGAAAACATTACTTATAGCCTAAGTGTTTCGGAGGTATATAAAAGCATTTTTTTTTTTTTTTAGAAATCGGTCTCTGTCCCAAGAAATAAAGTTATATTTGATTTATTTAAGACCTACTAACTTAGTATAATAATATATCATTCACATTGATACTATTTCTAGACCCCTGAAGTCGTTTTGAAGAGATCACCACCATTTCGAGGAACGTTTTTCTAGTACTAATTTTTGGGTTTTTGCGGTAAATTGATAAATATACATGTTTTTGATCTGCCCGTTCATGAGCCGACAAATTATGGCTAAAGCGAACATTTGAGCATTAAATTTGTCTCATAAAACAAGTTGATTTTTTTAAGAATTCGGTTATCGAAATTTCCCACCTCTATGATTTTGACCATATGCTCTAATGAAATTATCCATAACACAGGTAGACAAAAATAAAAATATTTTTTGTGCTTGGGTTTAATTTGCACTTTTTGGATTCATGGTAAAATAAAACAATAGATAATCACCCTTTCCCCTCCTAAGATTTGCTTTTGTAGTGTTGGGAGCTAAAATACAATTTTCATACCCTGTGAGTCTAACTCGAGTTTTATGAGCTATAGTGCAAGAACCGTGCATTGTACAAAAAAATGTAGATAATTGAAAGATCTACATTTTTGCTAAAGAACTTTATTCGACTTGAATTATAAGAAAAAAGTTATGATGAATACAAGGGTTTTTTTCTCTGAAAAACCCTGTTTTTTTAGTTCAAACTGTAATATTTTTTGATCTAACTTCAACTTTGGAAACTTTTATACTTTTTTAAAAACTGTAATACCGGGATAAGTTTTAAAAATAGTAAACCAGAGTCACACAATAAAAATTTTTTTCGTCTTGTTGCTCTGAAATAAAAGTAAGAAATTGAGTTTTTACGAAACTTGAAACTGTTAATTAATTTGCAGAAAAATGGCGTATGAAATAAAAAATATTTTTATTAATTAATTGTTTCTTATTGTTAAGCAATGTTTTATTGAAAGAATTGTAAAAAACAAAAATCAATTATGGGCAGAGGAAGCAAAATACTGTTGCAAAGTAGGGAAATTTCACAAGAACTGCATATTTTATCGAAAACCGTAAGGATTTGGGCTGAACAAGCTACCAAATTCTGAGAGATCTTAAGTTTCGTTTGATCCATTACTATCTAGACACCCTGTATATTAGAGTAGAGCGTTTTTGGACTTTTCTTTTAAATCACTGCGTGCAACTCATGGTTTATGCCTTGTGCTCTTCTGAACATATTCTGATACTTTTTTTTTATTCGACAATGGAAAAATAAAAATCGGGAAGCCTCCGTATTTCACGAAATTCGATATTTTATGAGGCGTTAGAACCCATCTGAATTGACTTAATCTTTTTCATTTCACTACCAACTGCTCATAACTTATTCTGAGTGGTCTCTAGAACCAGATCTGATCCCCTTTTTTGAGTCGTTAATGGAAAAAACGAAATTGGGAACAAATTTCTTTTACAACTTGTTTGTATTTGCTATATTTGTTAGAACCTATTTGAACCTTATAAAGCTATGGAGCACTCATACTGAGAACTTTTCTGTAATAATGACGTCGTTTATGGGGGATTTAAGAAAATGCTACTTTGACATCCCCTGACCCATTTTAATAGAATTTTAAATTCTAATACTACACTTAAAAACTTCGTTAGTAATTTAATTTTTATATATAACACTAACCTTTGTAACTGCATTTAATTTATGTCGATATCTTATTTCAATCCTTAGATATTTGACATTTAGGTGTTTTCATAATTCTTGTCCATGCTTAATTTTTTTGTTTTCCACAAACTTTTGTTTTTAATATTGTTAGATTTATAAAAATAAATCGATAAACGGTATAATTATTACGCCATTTTGACTTCGAAATAAAAATTTAGCATGGGCAAGAATTTAGTATGGGCAAGAATTATGGAAACACCTAAATGTCAAATATCTAAGGATTGAAATAAGATATCGACATAAATTAAATGCAGTTACAATATGAAAACAGCATTAAAATGAAGAAAACAAAACAAAAATCAGCCAAATCGGTTAAGACGTTCTCGAGTTTTTGCCAAAATTACGTCCGACAATTTATGTAAAAGACGGATTTTCTTGAATACTGGAAATTGCTCTGCTGACTTCAAAAGCAAATTTAAAAAAAAAGAAAAATGTTTTCTAGATGAGTATCAATATATCTATCATAATTTCATAGTCACAACCTAAGCTAAAATTTCGTGTTGACCTGTGTAAGTAATTACCACAAATCCACCACTTTGTCTTTTTTTTCCAATAAATGGAAAGCTGCGTACCTATAGTTTCATTGTTCCATTACGGTGACTTACAAATTCAGAATGTTTCTACACATGTGTCAATGCTAAGTATTTGCATGTGCACAGTTTTAAAGCCTTAAAGCAATTTATATTATTTGATTGGTTTCACATTTAAGTGCACACATAAATCTACCCAAAATTTCAATCTGTCAAGTAATTGAACCGGCCAATACCTCCTTTTCAATTAAAATTTTAAAATTGTCTCATGTAGTTTTATTAACAGCCTCCATCCAATCCGACAATTAATTTCTGAGTTCCCAAAAGGTCCATTAGTTATAATAGTTCACCTCTCATTGGTATTTCCATTCGAATCGTGCCTTATTGTTTTTTTTTTGTGTTCAATACCAATATACCCACTCTAGACAATAAATTACCATTTTAATTGCCAATTAATCCTTCGCTGAATGAACTATATCCCTGACAAGTAACTTCGGAAAACCTTCCATAAAACATGTCAGCTCTCAGTTACCCATAAAACACATACACCAGGTGTTAAATACCATAGCGATCCATAGCTTGAGAGATCCGTTATTTTGTTATTGCTCCCATAACCATTCCAATACAGTACAGAATATATACAAACAAGCTAATACTTCTGCTTTAAAAAAAAGCAAAACATAAAACAACTGTCAAAACGTTTCGTTACTCTTTGCAATTCACAAAGTAGCCAATTAGCATTGTAACTGTTAATTAATATCGGCTTCAGTTTCATGTGACACCTTACAAGAGTGCAGCAACTTTGTGCTTGTTTTTTCTTTCTTTAATATTCATTCACACGACCGTTATAAGCGTATAATTGTGACGCGACCTTTCAAACTCGATAGCTATACAGAGCGCAGCTGACTGCGCCTCTAACACTCTTCTGACAGCCAAAGCGACGACGACGCGACGCGATGCAAATAAAAGTGTCACGCCAATCGAGGCAACTTAAAAATATATAGTTCAACCAAATGGTCACGAAACAAAACGCAACGATTTAGTAACAGCAGTTCAAGCTTCAAGTTGTCTGGTTGTTGTGTTGTGTATGCCTTTCACGCCTGTGCAACTTCTTTGAATCGAAGTCGAGAAACATCAGACTTGGTTGCACCACAACAACGTTTAAAAATTTATTTGTGCAAAAACTGTCTCGCCACTGTCTTGTCCAATTGGGAGTTCAATTTTGTATATCTTTTGCTCGCTCGCCCGCAACGAACGGTCCAATGTCGGAAATAAAACTATATCTATGCGGCTGCGCACTGTACAATAGTGTATTTCCAGTTGAGACAGTGCTGCACTCTGCGGCGGAATCTCAGGGACTTAACGTCTCAATCAAACAACACAAGCTACACCGGCCAAAAGTCAGTCGATTATCAAATGATTTGCATATTACAAGACCTTAATTTAGAATACATTTTCCCTAGACTGCGCTTGCTGTGAATTGTTGGCCGAGTTGGCACTTCTTTTGCTCCTTGAATTTACTTTAACACACCCGATGGCTGTATGGCATTTTAGACAACATTACTTGATCTTGGATAAAAATTTGGCATTGCGGATTTTTGTTCATTGCCAATTTTTATATAGTTAAAGTAGGTAGGTGGGGTCAATACACAGGTTAGGTATTTGGGAAGCTGTGTGAGACAATGTTGAAGAAACAATGTCCGATAGGAAGTGTATATTGTAATCAATGTATTTTGAAATCTGACGAAGATAAAGTTCGTATGATAAGAACGGAATATTTCATTAAAATATTTAAAAAAAAATAGTTGTCTGTCCGCTTTACGGACAATGATTTTACGCAATAACGTCGTAATAAAACAGGTTGTGCGCTTTGGTTAAAAATGAGTCAGTTGAAGCTTTTATTTATTTCAAACAATCATAATTTACAAGAAAACGCTAAAGAAAATTACCTTTTTTACTTTTCTCATTATATTAATTTTTTTATTTGAAAAGATTGCAAAAAAAATTACACCATTAAAAACCTAACTAATTATTCTAAAGAATGAATCCTTTTTTAAATTTTTAAAATGCACAAAAAGTATTATGATTTATTAAAAACAATCATTTCTTATGAAAAAAGTGAAAAAATCACTTCCATCAATCAAAAATTCATGTTTTTTATATATAACAACCTATTATAAATTTTATACCGTCTGAAAGGCTATTATTTCAGCTCAAAATATTTATATTGACCTTTTCTGTGCACCATCTACAAAAAGAGCTGGAATATTTTGAACCCAATCAATTTTCATCAAAAAAAAAAACAAAAATATAAATCATTTTTATTTTCTAATGCCATTAAAAAATTTTGATTTTTTTATAGCCGACCATATCGAAATTTAAAACTTCCCACACTGGTGGCTGCAGTTTTTTAATTAAACATTGTGTAGCTTGTGGTAAATGTACTGTTATGTGTGATTATATCAAATAAAAGGTAATATTATCAACATGCTCAATAAAGTTAAGTTAAATTTTTATCTGCTCTAGATCAAAATAAAGAACGTGTTGAAAAAAAGAACTTTATTTTACCGTTATGTCAAAATTTTGGCTACAAAATTGATTGAAATTTTGCACATATATTATCCTATCATTTATCTACAGTATAAATTTCATTAATTTAAAAAACGGTCCAAGAACTTGAGGTAAAAAAAACTTGAAGTCATTTTAAAATACCAATTTTTTTCGGATTCATGCGCAAAGTCATAGACTTTATGTTTTATAAGTTTGAGATTTTATAAACGCTACAAAAAATTTATGAAAATAAAAACCCACACAAAAATACCCCAAAAAAAGTAAGTGTTTTTCAAAAATTCATATTTCGAAACGCAGAGACTTGAAAAAAAATTTATTTTTTATTATCTTTCCAATTGCATTTTTCAAATTGTCAAAAAAAAAATTTCCCTACGTATAATCACTACATTGTCAAAGGTCTACCTCATGTTTTAATTTTAAGAAACTATTTATAACTTGGTTTTGAAATTTTTTTGATTTTTTCAATACTCTTGTTAGCCTAACTGTAAATTTATCTTACGATTAAAAAAAAATCAACTTTCTACAACGTCGCGTTTAAAAAATATCTCCTTTTTTAGTTTTACCCCTATTTACCCTATAAAATGACGGATTTTTTTTTTTAATCCTTCAAAAGTATTAAACTTTAAGTCCTTCAAATAAGCTGTAAAAGATATTTGTACCTCTAATAGTTTATTTTTAATTTTGAATTGAAATTTTTGTCGCACTGCTAAAATTTTCAAGTGGAACGGGAGAAAATGGCGTCACTTTTTCGTGGTGGCTGCCATGGTTCATCGATTTATAAGACGTTACCACGTCAAAAATACAACCACCTTTAGTATGGGATCTCAATTCAATAGTTTTCCCCACTATTTTTTTCTCAAGTTGAAAAATAAAATTCAATCATAATTTACTTTTCGATTTCAAGAAATGAATATAGCTGCAGGATGTCTTTAATAATTATTAACTTCCCATCCTGTCCTGTCGATCAGCAGTCGATCATCAAAAGAACCAAGAAATAACAAAAAACATGAACAACATCACATTCAATCGCCTATATAGTAAACTCATTAATTGCACCCTATGATCACCTGCTTCACCATAAACTCAAGATTACAACACGCCATGGTTATTTCGATGCACAGGTGATTGTGTGCATCTTGTGTATATTGATGCCGCTTTTTATAAAAGGATGCCATTATGATGTAAAAATTACACACAGGATGCTTTTTCTCTAAGAGAGACTGGACTATTCCTGCTGATGGTGATGCACTAATAAAAGGATATCTCTTGCCTACTATCATCATATTGTATCCTTCTTTCTTTTAGACAGGAGAACAAAAAAAAAAAACACATAATCAACCAGCAGGTGACCATCAGAAAAAGAACATTCATAATATAGGCCCCAGATAGAAAAGATACAACCACCTCAATCATTTTTTTGAGAAATCATTATCAACAACATTCTCAGCACGTGATGCAGCAGACAATCAGAGAAATTCCCAGACAAAGGTCACTCGAGACACTTTTACCATGAAAATACCGACAAATATATAAATTAAGGAAGAGATCCTGGAAGACTGGATGCACCGGTTAATGCACGACACACCATCCTATGACCCTTAAAAGTATACTACAATCTGGTGTCATAAAAGATGTACAAATTTCCTTAAGACTTAAATTTTAAATTTAAGACCGATGAAAACATCGTCTTGAATACTTAATTTTACGTTCTTTGCACAAAAAAAGCCGTCTTTCTTTAAAAATAAAATGCACGACTGGGGTCGCACGTACTTGCTCTTGCAGTTCAAAGCACTTTTATGTTAGTCTACTTGTAGATTTTAAAAACTGGATCTAAATTTAAAAAAAAATTGATATTGGGGAAGAGCCGACATTTAGGGCAAAATTTTGTTAAATGAAAAAATTTTTTTTTTGTTATTTGACTTTTTTGAGAAAAAATAAAAATGCAGTTTTATTGCCATTGCTTTAAATATTACGTATACAAAGTTTAATCAAAATCGTTGGAGCCGTTTTCGCGAAATTCGTAATATCGTATTTTTTTGTATGGGAGTCATACGTTCTAAACGAGATATAAAAAAAACAAAAAAAAATCAACTTTCAGAATTACATAAAAATCATCTGTACCAAATTTGAAGAAAATCCATCCACCCGTTTAGGCTGTGGAAATGTGTACAGATGGACGCACAGACGCACAGACGCACGGACGGAATTGCGGGACCCACTTTTTCATCGTAATGTTGGTTTTGATTAAAACCTCAATTTTTTTTCGTCACGAAACCAATACTTGCCTTATAGAGCAAGTAAAAAGAAAGACGGCTTTTTGTTTGACGTGATATCGTCTAATATGTCGATAAACCCCGGCTGTATACTCGAAAAAGCATGACTCAACATCAAGTTTCATTTTGCAAATCACCAATTTTAACAAAATCTGCTACAGCTTATTTCAAAGGTTATATCCTGAAAGTGAACACTAACAAACTATTTCTTATAATTCAATTATTAAATAGGGTAAATATGGGTAAAATGACATGGTAAAAAAAAACAGTAAGTCATAGAAAGTTGATTTTTTATCCTATGGCAGAACTGTTGAAAAAATTCTTCAAACTTTCAAAATTCAGTAATAACGTTTTTTATAACTATGCGCAACCTTCTACAAAAAGGTTTTTAGGTATAGGTAGTGGAAATTTTTTTTTTTTAAGAAAATTGAGTTATGATAACAACAATTTTTAGGTGTATTTTTAAGAGTTTTTTTATTTTTAGGAAGTTTCGAAAGCTTGCACAAAATCTCAAAGTCATAGGGCTTTAATATAAATTATTTAAGGACGTGTGCAAGACAAATGGGTTTCTAAAATAATTTTTCACTGAATAGCGGGAAAAACTATTTTTTTTTACAAAAAATATTACATTTTAATACTTTCAAAATATTAAAATTATTTTTAATCTTTTTTGTATTAAATTTCAATGTTTAAGTATTATTTTACTGCTTGTAATACAGAAATTATTAGAAAATAATCTCCGTGGGTTAAATTCTAAACTTGTATTGAATTTCAATACCGCTGTATTAGATTTTAACATTTTTGGATTAAATTTTAAAATAATTGTATTACATTTTAATATAATTGTATTACATTTTAATATAATTGTATTAAAATATAATACAAATTTATTAAAAACTAATATAAAAAGAATTAAATTGTAATACAAGAATATTAAATTTTAATCAAACGACAGCAGCAGCTATTTTTAAAAAGAAAAAAATCCATTGTTTGAGGTACTTTAAAAAAAAAAAAAAAAAATTATATCAAAAACTGTAATTTTGTACTAATTTGAAGGCACTTTGTGTTTTTTCCAAGCAAAATGTATACATTGCAAATGAATTTTGATCGGCAGTAAGATTTAACATGCCACAGTTTGTGAAACAGATAAAATAGAGACAATAATATTATCACAATTATTATATTATTTATGATAAATATTTATGTTCAGTTATGATTTTTGGAAAACAATACATTTTATTAACTTGAAATACATAATGGTATTAAATTGAAATATTTTTGTATTATCTTTTAATAAAATTCTTATTAGAAATTAATATAAAAAGATTAAATTTAAATATGCAATACTTTTGGTATTAAATTCTTATAAACTGTATTGTTTTTTAATACAACTATATTAAATTTTAATACATTTTGTATTAACTTTTTAATATTTGTTACTTCAAATTTGTGGAAAAAAAATTAAATTTCGCATTTTTTTTTTAACTTACTTTTATTAACAAAACCTTAAATATTTTAAAAAGTATTCGAGCTACAAAAATTAAGGCTTGCACCAAAAATTTCGTTTCCAATAGCTTAAATTTGGGCAACAAAATTTAGCGTTTGACTAGGTACAATTATGAACATCATTAAGATAATAATTTTCTTATTTTCGTCCTCTTGAGTAGAGACTATAAAAAAAAGAAGTTTATTGAGTTTTAAAGCATTTAAAAAGCATCTAATTTGGATGTCAGCCAAAACTGCTGTTTTTAATCATTCCAAATTTAATTTGTCAACTTCAGATTTATTTTTACTGAAAATTAATAACTCAAAAACCATGCAAGCTACCAGTTTTTTTTTAATTTTCGCAACAAATTTAGCATTTAATTTGCTTAAAATTTGTAGAAGAGTTTCAGATCCAAAATTAAGAAAACTTTCCAATGGTATTAAAAAGTTTGGGAAAGAGATAAACTTCTTTGCAAAGTTGATTATAGTTACAATACAATTACAAAAAAATAGTTTTATGACTTTCTTGATAAAAGTTCAATTGATAACAAAAGGATTATTCCCTTTTCCGGTAGAAAACTCAATAAGAAGAATACCTTCAAAGCCTAAACAAGAAGACTTGAAAATAGCTTGCACTCACTGTATCAAAAATAAATTTGACTATTGAATAAGCACTTTTAAACTCTTAACACCACCAAAAGGCTTAAAAGGTCTCTTCTGGCGTTTTATATCGAATATTCGTCAAACACATCTTCCCTTAGTGTTAAACTGTGGTGACTTAACTCAAACATTTTTAAAATTCTCAAAGTACTTTTTGTCGGTGTTGATCTTTTATAAAATCCTTTGAAGAAAGTGTTTTTAAGAAATGTTAATGAGCTGAAAAATAACTCTTCACTTGATTACGCGATACTAATCACTTGCGCAGAATAAAATGATCAAATTGGCCACAAACACACCGTTCGTTTTGTGAAGGCAAGCAAAAATAAAAAAAAAAATCTATACAATCATTAAATAATGGAAAAATAATAAAAATTAACAAAAATCTCATTATTATCGTAATCACATCGCACCAAGAGTATAGCAGTAGTGAAGCAACTTTCCAGCCTTAAGTCGCCCCATGAAAACAATTCACATTCGCAAATTATCCTCAATCGGTCTCCGGATATCCACGCTTATTGACAAAAAAAAAATAATATACAACAAAAACTCCAACAATTCACGAAAGAATTGCTTTTTGGTTTAGCGCAGAGCGAGTCGGGTCGAGAACGAGAGATAGGGATTTTTGCAAACAAGGACACAATCGATGTATCTTTCTTTTCTTTTCAACATTAAACAAAATATAAATACAAAAAAAAAAAATGGCTACTTAAACTTTTGAATTTGACTCTCTCAGTTATAGATGCAGTTGCAGTATAGAGTTGTGTGTATAAATGTATTTGTGTGTGTGTGTGCGCATCAAAAAGATCCGCTCGAGGATAAAAATGATCACATTACTGGCCCCATATAGTTGATGCTGTTTGGCAATAACATCAAAAGCGGCATCGTTATCTGCGACAGATAAAAGCAAACTCTATTCAGATACTGTGCTCGCGCGCTATATACGAATATGGCAACATGGACACAAGGGCCCCAGACTATATATCTGCGTTTTAATTGAATCTTACAATCGAATATAAACAAACTTCTTTTGCTCTGACTTGTTGCCTGGGATATTGGCCAAGTTCGTTGTGGTTTAGTATAAAAGGCAAATTCATATGGGAAGGCGGTGTGATGGTGAATGGTGGCCTCGTCCTTGACAGTGAAATAGAAAAGAACTATGTATACAATTGAATTATCCTTTTCTATATCGATGGTGATGCGAAAGGCTTTGTTGGTTGACAGCCAATTTGAATGAGGATTTGGATAGAATGTGCTCATAATCAATAAAAGAATTAAGTTAGGTTCCTTATTAAAGACACGGTGTTTGTCACACTAGTATTGAGATCAATAAAGGTACAAAAAAAAAATCAGTTTTACTTATTTACAAAATATAAATATGTATATCTTTTTGCTTCTATTAATGGAGGTTCCTTGAAAACTCAAATTCTGAAGAAATCTTTCTTCACCTGACTTGGATAGGAAGTCTTCCAAACCAGAAAAAAAAACCAAACGAAGGACAAATCCCGAAAATAAAAAAGAAAAAGTTAAATACTCGTTAAAATTTTCAGCTTTGTCGTTAAAAAAAAACCAATACTATTGTATTTGTGAACATTTTTCTTATTTTACGACTAGTTCAGGTTGTAATAGGTACATAAAAAAAAAAAAAAACAAACAAAATTTATCGGGAAGTAAATTTGTAGTAAGAATTTTCCAACAAGATTATGGTTGTTTACTAATTAGCTTTTTTCGCAGATATCAACATAAAAAAAAAATCAAACCATCAATATAAAGTTCAATATTAGCTTTTCATATATTATGAAGGTTAATACAAATAAATTAAGCCAGAATAAAAAAAATATGTATATTTAATAATTATTAAGGTTCGCTACTCAGCTCTTTTGTTTTCCATCGGATTTGTAAAAAATATTATTTTGAAACGCACACAGAGAAAAAATAAAGCAGGGATAACTATACTTCTGGTATATTTAACTTTATTTCTAGCATATTTAACTTTATTCTGATTAAATATACTAGAAGTAAAGTTATATTTGGCGTTCTTTTCTCTGTGCACACTTGTTAGTGGAGCAGGTTTTCAAGGATGTCAATTTATTTGTTTTGTTATTTGTCTATAAATGCCACAGAAACACATAGCTGTTGTAACAGCGCTAAATTAAAAAAAAAAATCATGTGTGCGATTCACACGTGGTAGAAGTGAAACCTTAAAAAATCATTTTTCTTGAAAAAAAAAAATAGAAAAAATCTACCTATTTTTATTCTATCACCTTCAAATCCATGTTTTTTATATGACAACCTATATACATTTTATATCATCTGAAAGCTTTTTGTCTTAGCTCAAAATATATATATCGATCAGGTCTATACGACATCTACAAAAAGAGCTAGAATTTTTTGAACTCGATCAATTTCCATCAAAAAAAGCGAAAAAACACGTATTTTTATCTTCTCACGCTATTAAATGCATTTTTTGCCTAACAACCTATACAAATTTTTACACCATCTGAAAGCTTATTGTCTTAGCTCAAAATATATATATCAATTTAGTCTATGAGACATCTACAAAAAGAGCTAGAATTTTTTAAACTCGATGAAATTTCATCCAAAAAGCAAAAAAAAAACATTTATTTTTATGTTCTCGTGCTATTAAATCAATTTTTTTGTTTGACAACCTATAAAAAAATGTATACCATGTGAAAGCTTATTGTTTCACCTTGTATAATGATGTATAAATCTTCTTTCAAAGATGTCTACAACAGAAGTTAGAATTTTTTAAAGTCAACCATGTCGAATAGCTGGTCTTCGCCAACAGATCTCCACAAGTGTTTTGAGGTATTTTTAAATTGTTTTCAATTTAAGATTGTGTAACTTGTAGAGCACGTACCGTTATGTGTAATATATCAAATAAAAGGTTAGATATATTATCAGTATTAAAGTTAAATCAAATTTGTATGTGCACTAGATCAAAAGATATAACGTGTTTAGAAAAAGAACATCTTTTCATCGTTATCTCCGAATTTTGGATATTAAATAAATTGAAATTTTGTACAATTATAATTTATTTAATTACCTATCTACAACACAAATTTCATTTATCTATCTATTAAAACAAAAAAGTTATAACAAGTTGAAGTCGTGTCGCGTTTTCGTTTCATCTTGTTTCAAATCACTACGATACTAAAGAAGTTTTCACTTCAAAAAGTTGGTTTAAAAAAAGTCAATTAGTAAGTAAAACTAAAAATATATGTATATAATCCTGAAAATGCTGGCATTATGTATATAACAAAAAAAAAATAAATTCAACACTGGTTCGCAATAGTTTTCTCTATCTAATGGTAAAAGTTACAAATGTCTTAGCACATCTAAAATTGACAGATAAAGAAGTCAAAAAAAAAAAAAAAAAAAAAAAACAAAATAAACAATTTGCAAAATAATTATTCAAGCTTCAAATGATTTTTATTTGTTCTTTTTATCAAGTGAAACGATACTGAAATAAAATAAAAATTTAAATTTAAAAAAAAACACTGGCCTTGGCTTCAAATGACCAATCTCATATTGGATAAATTGTGTAAATTTGATCTCAAGCATAGTTTATTGTTTCCGGATATATTTTTTTTTTTCAATTATGTGTTCAAATATTATAAGAATTTATATAAAAGAATATTTTTCACTTCTAAAACCAATTTTCTTTGCTTTTATTGGTTTTCATTCACAAACGTCAGCAAATAAAAGTATACTTTAAAAAGATAAATAAGCTTTTTGATGCTTGTTTAACGATTAAGTATACCTTTTAATCGTTCGATAATAACAGAGCAAGAGCAGACTCTCGTTTTAAATTTTGTTTTTAGATCCGACCTCCGTTTTAAAGTGGACTTAGAGTAGGGTTTAAGTGTTTGAAAATTTGCGCTAATGACTTCAAGAAGCCATATTTTAAATGTATGAATATCATGATAGAAAGCTCTGCTTCATAATAGTAATATATTTTGTAAAAATTTAAAATTTTTTTCCATTTTTTATTGGAAAACTTCACATTTTTTGGAATTTTTAGATTGAAATACATGAATAAAACAAGTATACCTGTATTTAAGTACCATCAATTGATTTATCAAATGTTCACTTTCATCTTCGTTCTATAAGGCTTAAACGTGCCTGGAACTATCCTAAGGGTTATGAGATTAAATAAAACGTTAAACAATGTGAATTTTAAAGTTTGCTGCACAGCTCTTTTGTTTTCCAGTGGATTCGCTAACTGCATTTATTTGAAAAAAAAAAAAACACTTAGTAAAAGTGGAAACTATAATTTTTCTATATAATTGTTTTCTTTGGAGATATATATTTTGAAGTAAGCTTCATGTTCGTTTTAAAGAGTTGAATTTTTGAGCAAAACATAGATAGCTTAAGCTGGCATGACCGCTCTAAAAAATATTTTTTTTTAAATCATTTAAATTGATTTTACTCAATTTTCAGTATTAAAAATTCTAAGCAAACATCACAGAAAAAAGTTTCCCAACCCTTCTTAAAAGTCTTTGAATTGAAAATTCATTCATTACAAGTGCAAAATCAGATTAATTTCAACTACACATTTAACAAAACAAAATCTACTAAAGAACTCAAATAACCTGTCTAATTTAAAATTACCCATGTATTTGCTTTTTAATTTTCCTTTCAATATACTTTAACATTACAAAGAATATAAAAGTCCAAATGAGAATAATCAACTTCCTGCTCTAAGATGTGCGGCAACTTTGTTCCGAAAATAAGTTAAAGAAGAAAAAATCATTTCCAATCAACAGGATCCCTCGGCGGTCCAATTAAACTGGCGTGTAATTATGTGGCTCTAAGCGTGATTTCCACACAAATATAAACTCGCTACTTTATTCCCACATAAATGTCGCCTGTGGTCCGCGAAGCCATTTTGCCACGTTCCACCACTCTCGCGCCATGGTATCATCCGGATACCGCACCGAAAACGCTGCGATGCTGTCGTGATGTGCCGTGAATTTGTGGGTTATGGCGAATCCAATGTCTTTTCATCTCAATAACCGATGATGGTATTAGCGCTTTTGAGGACAGCGCCAAGAGCCGCCCGGCCTAACCAACGACCAACACAAATCCTAGTCACACGCATACGTACAGCGCAGGTATTTGCCGCAAATTGACTGTCACGCTGATAGCTGCAGCCGCCACCGCCACCGACACCACCATTGACTGTCTCATACCTCAAAATTGGTTATTTGAGGCCTAATGTCCGCCGTTTGTTATCGTAAATGTTAACAACTTCATACGGCTTTATTAAAGTGAGAAATGAAATATCGGGTTTATGGCTGAAATCACTTAATTCTTGGTCACCGAGACGGGATTTTCGAATAAAATCTGCAAAAATATTATCCTTACAGATGCAAATCGGTGAAAAGACTTCACTTCAAGACCAAATGGCAGAACAGAAAAGGCCATTGCAATGATCATTACCAAGACCAACCATCAGCATCAGTGTAGTACCACAAGCTTACTCTGTACTGGCTTAGGCTTTAGATACATAGTTTAAAATAGCATCACGCAATTAATAACCGGACATATTTTGAGGTATCGATGGTTGAAATCATTTATCAAGCGTTTCAAGAGAATTGCACTGGATAAGCTAATTGCAGATGTGTTTTTTGTATCGGCAAAATCTTTGCAGAAAGTTAATGCTTTCTCGCCACATGGCTGCCGCCACCATCATCGATGGGCTCTATCTGAACTGATGGCTTTGACTTGCAGCTTGAGGGAACTTACTCTATTAAGTCTGATTGATTATGGGATGCTTTAGATACAATGTATCATATGGCGTCAGTGGTGTGTTCGAAGTCGCAGATAAAGGCGACAATATTATTGATCTATTAATCAGATTTCGTTATGTGTTTCCTGTTGTGACTTCTTGTTTTTGTAAACAAGTCCATTTAATTGCGAGATATATTGTGTCAGTTGGGGGGAGAATATAGATATTATGTATTTATAGCGCCACGAGAGCGATTTGTTGAAGGTTTATTTGAATATTAATATTCTTAAGTATTTCAAAGATGATTTATTTTCACAATCACAATTTGTTTCTAAGAAATGCTTGAAGAAAAGTATGACAAATGTGACTGTCGATCTTTAATTTATGAATTGGTATTTGAATTGGATTTCCTTAAGCTTAAAAAAAAAATTATGTTTAGGTTTTATAAATAAAATAAATAACACATATTGAACTTATCACATCATGTAGGGATCTACTACTACTGCTTTTTGAATAAGAACCAAGGATAAAAAAGGTCTATACAAAAAAGTTGGGTTTGATGGGTTTTTTTTTCGAAGAGACAGTAAAATCTGTAATTGGTCGCAAAATGCCAATGATTCGTGTAAAACGCCTAAAAACTTAAGTATAAACGTTCAATTTGTCATCGAAAATAAAAATACAATGAATCATTGGCTTTTTGGGACCAAATACAAATTTTACTGTCTCTTCGAAAAAAAAACACCCTTTCACCTAAATTTTTTTTATGAAAACTCTTTATTATTGCTTTTTATAACAAATTTCATTAGGGTGCTTATCATTTTTGTTTTCACTTAAAAAAAACCATAAGCCCTCTTTTAACCATGATATTTTTATAGACACTTTAGATACTTGTTACTTATCTCAAAAGTAAGTTAGTTGCTGAATTTCAGTAGGGTACCACTATTATTACTCACTTTTTCCAATATACAAATATTTTCTCTACACCTAAAAAAACACCCTTTAACATGAACAAATTTATAAACTACTTTTGTTCGTTATTCCCATGGGAAAGAGAACATATTTAATGAATTTCGAAAGGCTACCTTTTATATTATTGATTTTATCGGACTTATCGCGAATTTTCTTTATTTCCCAAAAAAAAAACACCCTTTTACCTAAAATGTTTGTATAGACAATTTGGGTTCTTGGTTTCTGTTATAAATGAAACATTTTTACCATTTTTCATTGGTGTAACAATTTTTTCCCAGTTTTTGTAGTACTAATTCCGAATTTCATCATTTCTTAGAAAAAAAACACCCTTTCACTCAAGATAATTTGGTGCACTTTATAGATTCTTAATTCTTATACCAACTAAAACTTTTTCACCAAGTTTAAAAAAAATAATAACATTTAAGTCAGCTGTTATGATACCTTTCTCACACATAACTCAACCCATAAAAAAAAACACCCTTTCACCAAAAATATTTCTAAGAACTTTTTGAATATTTTGTTCCTGCTTTATCTAAAGCCTTCATCCCGAATTTCATCAGTGTAGCATGTTCTTAACATGGGTTTCGGTTATGTTTTACCTGTTGAGGTAAAAAAAAAAACAAGCAGTCTTGTTTTTAATCGGCAATAACTTTTCTTAGAGTAATCGTATTGACTTTATTCTAATGTCATTAGATTCAGAATCAAAAAAATTCCTTAAAAACATGTGTCATATGGTTATATTCCACAAACAATTTTGTTCACTATATTTTTGTCCTTCACCTCCTCAATCTTGTCCGCGAAAAAAACCACTTTTTTTTATAGACTTTTTTAACTTGTTTCTTATCCCAAAAGCAAACTTTTTCTCAAGTTTCATGAGTGTAACAATTTTTAATTTTTTAAATGCCTATTTTACCTGTACTAATAGTTAAGATTTTTTAGTGACCTGAGACGAGGAAATTGAATATTTTTTTTCTAGAACCAAAATTAAAGTTACCTGTCATACTATCAAAATAAAAATGAGATATGTAATTAAGAAAAAATTTCAAAAAAAATTATTTTTTTTGAAAAATGAATTTTTTGAAAATGGACGATTGTCAAAATAAATTCCTACAAATTCTTTGTTATACAAGAAATCTTATGGCAATTTTAAGTTTTATCGTAAATGCACTATAAAATTAAATTAAAAATATTCTTCTATTAGTTTTTTGAGCAACTGATACCTTCTCTTAAAATTAAATAAGGGCAAGTACATGACCCAGTCGTGCAATTTATTGAGAATTTTAATAATAGTAAAACAATACAGTACTCAAAATAAGGTAATATCTTCCGAACGTTGTCAAAAAGCGGATAAACCACGGACACAACAAATTTTTTAACAATATTTGACCATTTTCCATCAAGAAGCACAAAGAAAATTTGTTATTTTTCAATTAATAATTTTTTCAAATGACATTTTATAAATTGAAACAAAAACTAATTTCCTGTTTAATTTTGACAAACAAATTTTGACAACATTCGGAAGGTATTACCTTATTATGTGTAATGTCAATAAATTAAGCTATTTATACGAAATAAATAAAATAACATTAACGTTAAAAATGATCATTGTTTATTTTAAAGTTCGTACATCAGCTCTTTTGTTTGAGATTAACTTTTTAATTATGTTTTGGAAATAACTTTCTTTGATGAGATAGATCTGAACTCTTCTAAGCTTAAAATAGGTTTAAATTTTTTGTTAAGTCGATATTGTAATCCCATTTACTTAATTTAAAAACAAATATTTTGTTTTGAAAAACATTCTAATTGTTCTTGGTAAAATAAATACTTATTAGTATCGAAAAGTATATATTCATTTAATTTTTAATTTGTTTTTGTTTTTTTTTTTCGTTTGATTTTATTGCTGGAAAAATTATCTTTAATATTATTTATCAACATTATAAAATTAAATTTAAATTATCTATAAAATAATGTTGTTACACTGTGAGAAACAATTGTTTTTATCAGTAAAATAATTTTAAAATCTTGTAAGTAAAGTGTTTTATTTTGAAAAATTAATGAAAATTCTAACCGATTTTTAACGGACAACAACTATTCAACCATGGTAGTTTCACTTTGTCAAAATATAAATAAAATATCACCCCTATGCGCTCTTGCATCAACAAGTTCTCCTCAATTAACATTATTCAAATAAACACGCAAACGCAATTAAAAAACACTCCCTAGTCACCACCAAAAAATAATAAAAAAAAAAAACAAATTCACAGAAAACCTTCTCATCATTTGCATACATTTAAACAATCTATCGAAAGCATTCAACAGGTATGAAAATTCCCACGCCAAAAAACCTACCGCACGATAACATCAGTTGCACTACAATAATTAAACCCAAAAAGGGATGAGTCCTTCCCCCAAGTGTTTTTTTTTTTTGTATTCAGTGCTCATCCAGCATAAAAATAAAACAATTCCTTTTGCACGAAATCACCCTTCCTAAACCTAAACAGTTCCTTAACTCGTAACTCCTCAACTGACTGTTTAAAGAAACGTTTACATAATTACGCCTGTCACTCTCTTGTCATGGGAGACAGAGCACACTGACGATCTTCAATACGAAGAAGAGGAGGCATCTTGGACATGTCACAAACAGAACAAGAAAAAAAAGAAAAACTAAGCAAAATTGAGAAGTTACAGTGTCACTGATAAGGCTAAAAGGAATCAATTATCCTGCGTCAATACAAAGCAAAAAAAAAACAACAAACAATCCACTAGAAATGTCATCGCTCCTGTTGTGATGAAGAGTCACCAGTCTGTCTCCTGTCCAGAACATCTTTTCCATCCTAATCAGCCGCTTGTAAGTTGTTGGTAGCGAAATTGAATTGCCCACACGAAGGTGGTGAGAATGTCCGACATAAGAGCCAACAAATTTTGCAGGACCTCGGCGCATTTCCAATCTGTTCGGTTCGTCTGCGACCACATCACGGAGCCGAGATGAACCGAACCGAACGAACCAAACGACGATAAAAGGCATGCGCGGTATTTTCACGTGGAGCGATCGAAGCGGCTCCTTTGCGTTCGGACGATCGCAAAGCATATTTCACTAATAGCCGAAGAGCTGCGCTATGGTTGGAGGAAATTTTGTGCGTATCTGAGCGCAAACACAAATCGTTATCGGTGTGGGGATGGGAACTGGGATTCGGATTGCCAATGGGATATGCTACCGTGTGTGCCCGATGGACATAGTTGCATTTTGTTAATACTGAAGATTCAGGGAACCACAAGAGGAGAGATGCGATTTCTTTCTACGAGCTGCAACTCTCTGGACAAACATTCACGTTTAATCATTTATTAGTGAGACTTTCGCTAGAGAATGCCACGGAAGCTGATGACGAAGTCTCAATGCTTTTTCAATCCGACAATAACGACTATTACCGACAACAAAACCGACTGGAGGACAGAGACGCATACGTCGACGACGATCGACATCATCGCACTTTCAGAACGCGGCGGCGGTGGAGGACCCAATGGCCAATACTCCAAACTCGCATGGAAGATAATATTATATATAGTTGGAGCGTGTGAGTGGTTAAATGCGCTCGCAGTGTTATTTGCAATCGCGTTAAGAATTTATTTCCATTCGACGAAGATGGTCAGATTGGCGAATATTCGGATGTCGGAATCTGTTTGATGTTGGGGGCCTTTGAACACAATCGGCAACTAAACATTAAACTGATTGAGAAAGAGAGAGTATATTGGGTATGTGTTTTTTTTTCTGATATTTAGGATGTGTGTGCGGAAATGCTGAGTAATGCTGGATCAAGAAGGAAGAATGACGAGGACGAGGTGTGCAACTTTTGAAATGTTCCCACGACCTGGGTTGTTGTAGGAAATTTGCTATGACTATCCATATGGTCAGATAGCTAATTGCAGTTCAAATATTTTGATTGCTATGAGACAGAAATTAAGATTCTTTCGAAATGATTGATAAAAATTTTTGGCGTATTATTTTGAAATTCGGTAAAATCGAATTGAAGATTTGTGAAAATTTGAAATACAGATTCTATAGGTGAGAAAGGCTTTTGTTAATTCGTTGCAATATTGAAACAAAACAAAAAACACCATTTAAATATTGTTTTAAAATGATCCAAAATGTATAAGATTTATTTTATGTTATCAGCATTACATTCAAAGTTTACTATTTTGATTACATCTTTGATTGCAAAATATTTAAAAAAAATTAATTTCAAAAAACTTGCCATCCTCTATTTTCATGAGCAGTAACTAACCAAACTTTGAGATAAAATGTTCAAAATACTAACTTAAATGTTATTCAAAATTTTCTATAGATATAAGTAGTATAGTATTCATGAAACAATAAAATGCATAGAAATTCTTGTAAATAGTTTTTGTGATAGATACCAATAACTTAATCGTTGCCAAAGCGATTCACTTTAAACTTTGTAGTTTTGTGTTTTAAAGTTTCCAAATTTAATATAAAAAGTTTTTTTTTTGAAAATCCTTATTAATGGTACCTGTCATAGAACCGTTTTTTTCAAATCCGATTATCTCCGAAGCTGCTTACTCAATTTCAACGAAAATTTTTTGTGAAGAAGCATTTACATACATATATAATTTAAATTTATATAATTTAAATTTCTAAAAAAAATAATTTTTAAATTTAAAAAAAAAATTTGAAAATTTGTTTGAAAAATCAAATTTTTGAAAACGGGACATTAAATTTTTTTGAAATTTTGTTTTTAGATGTTGATTAGTGATTTCTACAAAATGGTGCACCAATTTTATTTTAAAACTTTTTTTCCAAAAAATTATTTATAAAAAAATAGTTTAAAAAAAAAACGGCTCTGATGATTTTAAAATTTTTTTTCTAAGAATGCATCTTAATATATCAATCAAAACTGCATACTTGTTTTGGAGGGCAATTTGATTTCAGATTTTATTTTATTTAAAAAAAAAACGAATTTTATTTTTGTTTTTTTGTACCTGTATAAAAAGTCTTAATTTAAGCAACTTGAACTCTAAGAGAAAGTTCATGCGACCCAGTCATGCATTTTATTTTTAAAACGGGTTGACAATTTTTGTTTTGTGTCGAATAATAATTTCTTAAGAAAAGCATTGCAATTTCTTTTTTTTTTTTAATTTTATTTAAAAAAAAAACACATACATAGGTACATACCCACAATACATACAAAAAGCTTTCGAAAACAAAAATTCTTTGCTTAAGCCTAGTTGGTACATACTTGTGAATCCATACAAATTTGTATTTGTATGTGTTCACCGGTGAAGGTTCCTGTGAATCTTGGTGGAGAGAAAAGTGGAGAGTTTTGCTTTATGAGCGATGAAGTAGTTCACGAGCAAAATGTAAGGAAATCTCTTGCACAATGCACACAAATGAATTATTTTAAATTTTGAATTTTAGCATGTGTTTGTATGCCTACTTTATATTTTTGTAGTGAAAACTTCTTTAGCATCGTAGTGATTTGAAACAAGATGAAACGAAAAAGCGACACGAAAAATCAATTGATCATAACTTTTTTGTTTTAATAGATAGATGAATGAAATTGATACAGTAATAATTGAATAAATTATAATTGTGCAAAATTTCAATTAATTTCATATTCAAAATTCTGAGGTAACGGTGAAAAGATGTTTTTTTTTTAAACGTTATATCTTTTGATCTAGAGCACATAAAAAATGTATTCAACTTTAATACGCATGCTGATAATATTACCTTTCATTTTATATATCACACATAACGGTACGTGCTCTACAAGTTATATAATCTTTAATTGAAAAACATGAAAAGTACCTCAAAACACCTGTGAAGATTTGTTGCCGATGACCAGCCAGCAGTAGAGGAAGTACCGTAATTTCAGTTTGAAATTTCAACATGGTTGGCTTTAAAAAATTCTTACTTTTTTTGTAGACATGGTAGAAATATGATTGAAGCGTCATATAAAAGGTGAAATAATAATGATATAAAATTTATTATAGGTTGTCTTTTAAAAAATGAATTTAATGACGTTAGAAGAGAAAAGCGATTGATTGTTTTGCCTTTTTTATGAAAACTAATTGGATTAACAAAATTTTAGCTCTTTTTGTAGATGTTGTATAGACATGGTGGGTATAAATATTTTGAGCTGAAACAATAAGCTTTCAGATGGTATAAAATTTATTGTAGGTTGTCATATATAAAAAAAGAAATGGAATCAAAAAAAATTATATTTTTTCGATTTTTTTTAAATGATTTTTAAGGTTTCACTTCAACCACGTGTGAATTGCACACATTATTTTTTTTTTTTTTCGAACAAATGATTTGGAAAACTGAAGAAAAAAGGGAATGTGTATATTTTGTTAATTGTGAAATTCTTACCTCTGCTAGAATATTTCGAAAAATTTAAGTAATTTGCATTCAATTTTCCAGGTAATTTTTCTTTCTCGAAAAGAGTTTTTTGACTTTGGAGACTTTAGGTTAGGTTAGGTAGAAATGGCTGTCAGGAAAACTACTGACACACTTAGACCACTTATTGGTCCGTTGTGATATCATGATTTAACAAGGAAATTCCTCACTAATTAAACCAGTTGGAGCTTTTAATGAAGCGGTTAAGGTTGAAGATGTCAGACTTTGGAGACTTTGAAAAAAATTTTGTACCAGTTTTTGAAGTTATACTTCTTATGGGAGGGTGGGTATGAAAATTTACTTTTTGACAAGAATGTCAAAGGGATTATGACGCGATCACCCTGGGTAGCAGGGCTTTCGTTTCACCTTTAGAGTACGCAGTACTTTAGTATTTAAAAATGCAGTACGCCGCAGTACGGCAAACATAAAACACACAACACGTTGCAAGTTACATGTTTCATGTGGCAAGTTGCATGTGGCAAGTTGTATGTGGCAAGTTGCATGTGTCAAGTTGCATGTGGCAAGTTGTATGTGGCAAGTTGCGTGTGGCAAGTTGCCAGGGTTGCAAAAAGCTAACATTTCAGCTCAGCTCACAGCTCAGCTCAAATTTGAGCTAGGTACCATAGCTTAGCTCATTTGAGCTGAGCTGAAAGTGAGCTGAGCTGAAAGTGAGCGCCCCAACTTCCAACGCCTATATCTCGGAATTTTGAAAAAAAATGAAAAAAAAATTTTTGATGCCAAAAGGTAGCGGGGACTCTAACCTACATTTGGGTACAACTTCCATCCCTGTAGGTACACGCGTTCTCAAACCAGGAGAACTTAAAGGTAAAAAAAAAGTTAAGCCCGATTCTGAAAAAATAGGCATGATGTGGCGGTTTAACATGCAAAGCGATTTTTTAAAAATCTGACAATGTGCAAAGCGTAGGCCCATGACACAAGCTATCATTTGGCATCACTCCCAAAAATTGCTCTCAAGCGGCTTAGCTTCCAGGAGCGTTCAAAGATTCGGGGATTTATCGAAAAAAAAAATTTACCCCAACTTTCAAACACGATTTTCTCGGAATTTTGAAAAAAATCGAAAAACCGGATTATACCACTTTCGGGTAGCTGAGAATATAAGCTTTCATATGGCACCACTCCCCTGTCTCTAGATCAAAGCCTTCCAACGCCTATATCTCGGAATTTTGAAAAAAATGAAAAAAAATTTTTTGATGCCAAAAGGTAGCGGGGACTCTAACCTACATTTGGGTACAACTTCCATCCCTGTAGGTACACGCGTTCTCAAACCAGGAGAACTTAAAGGTAAAAAAAAAGTTAAGCCCGATTCTGAAAAAATAGGCATGATGTGGCGGTTTAACATGCAAAGCGATTTTTTAAAAATCTGACAATGTGCAAAGCGTAGGCCCATGACACAAGCTATCATTTGGCATCACTCCCAAAAATTGCTCTCAAGCGGCTTAGCTTCCAGGAGCGTTCAAAGATTCGGGGATTTTTCGAAAAAAAAAATTTACCCCAACTTTCAAACACGATTTTCTCGGAATTTTGAAAAAAATCGAAAAACCGGATTATACCACTTTCGGGTAGCTGAGAATATAAGCTTTCATATGGCACCACTCCCCTGTCTCTAGATCAAAGCCTTCCAACGCCTATATCTCGGAATTTTGAAAAAAATGAAAAAAAATTTTTTGATGCCAAAAGGTAGCGGGGACTCTAACCTACATTTGGGTACAACTTCCATCCCTGTAGGTACACGCGTTCTCAAACCAGGAGAACTTAAAGGTAAAAAAAAAGTTAAGCCCGATTCTGAAAAAAAAGGCATGATGTGGCGGTTTAACATGGAAGGCGATTTTTTAAAAATCTGATAATGTGCAAAGCGTAGGCCCATGACACAAGCTATCATTTGGCACCACTCCCAAAAATTGCTCTCAAGCGGTTTAGCTTCCAGGAGCGTTCAAAGATTCGGGGATTTTTCGAAAAAAAAATTTACCCCAACTTTCAAACGCGATTTTCTCGGAATTTTGAACAAAGGCGTAAAACCGGATTGTACCTGATTTTTTTCATGACTAAAAAAGAAATATTTTACTAAAAAAATAGAAATATATTTACTATTAACCCTAGAAAGATAATCTACGTCTGTAAGACGTATGGCGTGTAAAGAACTGTTTTATCTAATTCAATTCAAATTTCTGGGTTTTTGTTAAATTGATTTCATTTATTATATCACTTCTTTAAAATAATCTAAGTAATGAGTTAAATAAATATGACAAAAAGTGTTAACATAAGACCAAAAATCTTTTTTAGAATCATACGTCTCTGAGACGTATATTATGATTATCTTTCTAGGGTTAAAAAAACCAAGAGAAAGATCACGAAAAATTATCTGTTTTATTTATAAAAATATCCATGTGTTAAAATAATTCCATTAATAACTAGAACCAAACATCTTGAGCTATGGTGTTTTATAAAAGTTTAAAATATCTTCATATTTCATTATACTTTCCAAATAAAAATCAATGTATCCTCTCACCCATCACAGCTCAGCTCAGCTCACTTTACTTTAGCTCACCCAACAGCTCAGCTCAACCATCAGCTCAGCTGACTTTCAGCTCAGCTCAAATGAGCTGAGCTATGGTACATAGCTCAAAAGTCAGCTAGCTCAAAATTTGAGCTGAGCTGTGAGCTGAGCTCAGCTCACTTTTGAGCTTTGTAGCAACTCTGCAAGTTCCATATTGCTACTACTAGTGCTGAAGCACACACAATTCTCATAAAATAACCATATCGCACATTTTATGCTCAATTCATTTAGTTTCGTTAAGCGTATACCGTACGTTCTGAACCGCACAACATGTGTAAATTTCACAGAATACATTGAAAACTACATGGACGCAAGGAGGATGAAAGAATTAATTTATTGTTCACTTGATAAAAATGTAAAAAAACGATGTGTGGATTAATTAATTTAATAATAGAAATTAAAAATATCAAATGAAATTCATTTACATATACTGAATGAGAAGTATAACTTCAGTCGCGTGTACATGTGTACACACACTCTTTTTTTTATTTAAGAAATAAAATGACAAAGTTAGTTTAGGGATTAAAACTATTAAAAATGGTGTTTTATCAAAAATTATTTTAAAATGAAATCGTTTTTGAGAAAAAAAAAAGTATCTAACTTTTTTGGAAAAGCTACGTTTGATTGAAGTAAATAACCTAAGAATAAGAAGTAGCTATTCTTATAAAAAGAAGCCGTTCTTTGAAATCAACTTTTAAGGCATTCTATATTATCACAAAGCCATGTTTGATAGTTTTTGTGTTATTTAATGTTAAGTAAAAAAAAACATTAAAACAAAAACGTCATTCTCTTGATGAGTCAAAATTGAATGTTCTTACTAGAAAAAGTGTGAAGTGGTTCTATATCTATATTAAGCTTATCTGATTCAAAAATGATCAAACATTAGAAAAACTTTCACTCTTCCTACAGTCCTTTGCAAACAATAATTTACAATAAAATGAAATAAATAGTGCAATCAACCTTTTTCCTCTAAATACCGGCACCCAGTTTTTCGGCATATAAACGGACTATCTTAACAAACACCGAAGGCTCTATATAAACCATTCATCCTACAACTCTTTTCAAGTCGGCACAAAGCTCCTTTAGTTAAATACTCTTTGACAAAAACAAAAAAAAAAAAAACAATTTCCTCGCACTAATTGCTTACCATACCCAAAAAGCACTAAAGATCTTGCCGCCATAAATAACCCGCCTTCCGTTTACGGTAACGGGTCTGTTCAAAAAGACTAACTAATGTTAAACACAAATAACTTTGTATACCAGTGCGGTAGCTAAGTGCATTTTGTTGTTCCTCCAAGCAATGGATGGACCAATATTTCACCAACCTCTAACTCAAAGCCTTCCTTCCTTCCTTCCTTACGCATGGTGAGTCTTCGTCGTCACTATCTCAGCGCAGCGCACCACAGAAAGCGGCATCGCAAATCGAATTCAAGAAGTTTGTTGCCTCAGAGTTTGGATTACGATTATATACCGAGACTTCGACGATATGGCGACAACAGCGACGATTGCACTATCTCCACCATCACACGCAAGTAGCAACTTAACTGGCAAAAAAGTCAACCTGGCCTATGGCCAACCAATTGAAAACCAATTTGGTAATGACTTTGGCAAATAATTAAGAGTATGCGACGGATAAAATATGCAAATAGCCTGAGGATTGCGCGGGGGTCTTCTATTTAGAGAGGTAGCACGGAACCGAACGATCGACCGACGACGATGAGTGGGAGGAGAGAAGGAAGTGCTTATGTCAATTAGGTAATTTGGTGCATCAGAGCATTGCTCGATCTCGAAGCTATGCAATTCGACAAAACAAAAGCTAAAGATAGTTATCTTCGAGAGCCAGCGAAGTCTGCGGTCGGGGCGGTAAGCGCGGCGGCGTCTCGATACCAAAACTGGAAAATGTTTCCCAAAATGCAGAATTAGTGTTGTAATGCTGATTGGAATGCAAACAACTTCTTTGTCTAATGCTCTCCAAACCGGAGTTCTTTTGCTTTTGGTAACTTGTTTAATTATTTTTTTGTTTTGGCGGAGTTAGCCAGTCTAGCGAACTTGAATCTATGGACTGCAGCATGGAGCGGGAGAACCGACTTGACTGCTCGACTATGCAATTATTTGAATACGCGAATACCATGCTTAAGGCTGAGGCGGTACAAGATGATCTCCATCGACATGGTAGTTCCATCTATGGAATTGTAAGTGATATTGAATTCGAAGAACGCAATGCTTTAGATGTTTTAGTTTACAATCTGATTGGCAAGAAATATGATGACCGTTTTTATTTGTAGTCAAGGCCAGTTACGAAGCTAAAGTTTTTCAGAACCAAATATCCAACTTTTATCCAACTTCAGTTTTTATAGTCAAAACGTTAACGAATGATCGTAATCGTGTGCCGTAATTCTACCCCAAGTTACAATATATTCAAGAAAATTGTTTTATACGAAAAAGAGCGGTTTTTTGCTTATACAAAAAACCATACAAAAGTGACAAAAGAGGAAGTCTCAAGAGGCAAAAAATTAAAAAAATATAATTTTGAACCAAAAACCAAAAGTTTTGGATTTCTAAAAAAAATGATTTTTTTTAATGTTTAATGGAACAAAAAGGAAAAAAAGGAAAAACAAAAAATTTTCAAAATTAGGAAAAGTATCCAAAAATGGTATGAAAAGCTTTTTTTTTCAAAATTTAATTTTTTTTTAACATTTAATTTTTCCTTGGTTTATCTTAAATTTAAACGATATTTGTCAATAAAATTATCAAATAAACTCAAAAGAATTTGATTTTGCTCATAAAATAGTTGCAAGAAGTAAGTCATTTAGACCTGCAGAAATATGGTGTTTTATTTCATCTCAAAAGTTCAAACCCTCACAACAGAAAAACAGCTTGATGAATAAGTCTGAAACTTTGCATACTAATTACAGGTATATTATTCTTCAATAATTAGGCCTCAAGATTAAACTGAGACATAGAAATAAAATAGCGGTAAATTTTCTAAAAAACCGTAAAAAATCCTATTTTGATAGCTTTTCTAAATTAATCTCAAAAATAAGAAAACATTTTGTTTAACAAAGCAAACTTAATTTCTGTGTAGAGAATTGAATGAAGTTTTTAAATGTGTCCTTGAATGTTCTGTACAGTGATCCGTTATTGAGATATTGATAGTCAAAGTCAAAAGTATGGTTTTTGGTTTGATGACTGATATTGCAGTCTAAAAAAAATCGTAGAAGTTTGAAAGGAAATGAATCTTAAAGCCAAATGAATACCCTTTCTAAAAATAATAATCATTTTATCAGCAAAAAATTTTCCCATTTTCTTAGGAGAACAGTAAAAACGAAAAAAAATTGGAAAATGTTGGTTTTTGAACATTTCCAACAGTTTAGCTATTTTACCGTTAGAAAGAAAATATTTTAACATTTAATCCTAAAACTAGAAGAATAGAGCTTTCACATGATTTTTATTTTGTCATGATGCGATCATTTTTTACTGAGATACAGCCTATCGAAAATCACAAAAAAAAAATGACGATTTTTTTTTGTTCCCTTAATTTTTTGGGCTAGTGTATGTTCAACGTTGATTTAATGTTGAAAAAACTAACATGAAATATCTTTAAATTAAAATTGAAACAAGTTAAGAAATTTTTTAATTTTTGTCGGACTTCTGCTTTTGTAGCATTTAATCACCATAATTTCTAACAGTGAGATAGCGCAGTGGTAAAGCATTCGCCCAGTGACCCAAGAGTTGTAGGTTCGATCCCCAGCGGCTGCCAATTTTTTTGAAGTTATACTTCTTATGGGAGGGTGGGTATGAAAATTTACTTTTTGACAAGAATGTCAAAGGGATTATGATGCGATCACCCTGGGTAGCAGGGCTGTCGTTTCACCTTTAGAGTAGGCAGTACTTTAGTATTTAAAAAGGCAGTACGCCGCAGTACGGCAAACATAAAACACACAACACGTTGCAAGTTACATGTTTCATGTGGCAAGTTGCATGTAGCAAGTCGTATGTGGCAAGTTGCATGTGGCAAGTTGCATGTGGTAATTTCCATGTGGCAAGTTGCCAGGGTTGCAAAAAGCTCACATTTCAGCTCAGCTCACAGCTCAGCTCAAATTTGAGCTAGGTACCATAGCTTAGTTCATTTGAGCTGAGCGAAAGTGAGCGCCCCAACTTCCAACGCCTATATCTCGGAATTTTGATGAAAATGAAAAAAAAAAATGTTTGATGCCAAAAGGTAGCGGGGACTCTAACCTACATTTGGGTACAACTCTCATCCCTGTAGGTCCACGCGTTCTCAAACCGGGAGAACTTAAAAGTAAAAAAAAAATAGGCACGATTCTGAAAAAATAGGCATGATGTGGCGGTTTAACATGGAAGGCGATTTTTTAAAAATCTGACAATGTGCAAAGCGTAGGCCCATGACACAAGCTATCATTTGGCATCAATCCCAAAAATTGCTCTCAAGCGGTTTAGCTTCCAGGAGCGTTCAAAGATTAGGGGATTTTTCGAAAAAAATTTGTACCCCAACTTTCAAACGCGATTTTCTCGGAATTTTGAAAAAAATCAAAAAACCGGATTAAACCACTTTTGGGTAGCTGAGAATATGGCACCACTCTCCTGTCTCTAGATCAAAGCGTTCCAACGCCTATATCGCGGAATTTTGAAGAAAATGAAAATAAAATTTTTGACGCCAAAAGGTAGCGGGGACTCTAACCTACATTTGGGTACAACTCCCATCCCTGTAGGTCCACGCGTTCTCAAACCGGGAGAACTTAAAAGTAAAAAAAAAAATACGCACGATTCTGAAAAAATAGGCATGATGTGGCGGTTTAACATGGAAGGCGATTTTTTAAAAATCTGACAATGTGCAAAGCGTAGGCCCATGACACAAGCTATCATTTGGCATCACTCCCAAAAATTGCTCTCAAGCGGTTTAGCTTCCAGGAGCGTTCAAAGATTAGGGGATTTTTCGAAAAAAAATTTTACCCCAACTTTCAAACGCGATTTTCTCGGAATTTTGAAAAAAATCGAAAAACCGGATTATACCACTATCGGGTAGCTGAGAATATAAGCTTTCATATGGCACCACTCCCCTGCCCCTAGATCAAAGCGTTCCAACGCCTATATCGCGGAATTTTGAAGAAAATGAAAATAAAATTTTTGACGCAAAAAGGTAGCGGGGACTCTAACCTACATTTGGGTACAACTCCCATCCCTGTAGGTCCACGCGTTCTCAAACCGGGAGAACTTAAAAGTAAAAAAAAAAATACGCACGATTCTGAAAAAATAGGCATGATGTGGCGGTTTAACATGGAAGGCGATTTTTTAAAAATCTGACAATGTGCAAAGCGTAGGCCCATGACACAAGCTATCATTTGGCATCAATCCCAAAAATTGCTCTCAAGCGGTTTAGCTTCCAGGAGCGTTCAAAGATTAGGGGATTTTTCGAAAAAAAATTTTACCCCAACTTTCAAACGCGATTTTCTCGGAATTTTGAAAAAAATCGAAAAACCGGATTATACCACTATCGGGTAGCTGAGAATATAAGCTTTCATATGGCACCACTCCCCTGCCCCTAGATCAAAGCGTTCCAACGCCTATATCGTGGAATTTTGAAGAAAATGAAAATAAAATTTTTGACGCCAAAAGGTAGCGGGGACTCTAACCTACATTTTGGTACAACTCCCATCCCTGTAGGTCCACGCGTTCTCAAACCGGGAGAACTTAAAAGTAGAAAAAAAAAATACACATGATTCTGAAAAAAAAGGCATGATGTGGCGGTTTAACGTGGAAGGCGTTTTTTTAAAAATCTGACAATGTGCAAAGCGTATTCCCATGACACAAGCTA
This sequence comes from Episyrphus balteatus, assembly GCF_945859705.1. Taxonomy (NCBI): domain Eukaryota; kingdom Metazoa; phylum Arthropoda; class Insecta; order Diptera; family Syrphidae; genus Episyrphus; species Episyrphus balteatus. The sequence continues at coordinate 28,800,113 of NC_079134.1, read as the reverse complement.
TCATTTGGCATTACTCCCAAAAATTGTTCTCAAGCGGCTTAGCTTCCAGGAGCGTTCAAAGATTCGGGGATTTTTCGAAAAAAAAAAATTACCCCAACTTTCAAACGCGATTTTCTCGGAATTTTGAAAAAAAGTCGAAAAAGCGAATTGTACCGGAATTTTTTTTTTATGATAAAAAAAGAAATATTTTACTAAAAAAATAGAAATATATTTACTATTAAAAAAACCAAGAGAAAAGATCAAGAAAAATTATCTGTTTTATTTATAAAAATATCCATGTGTTAAAATAATTCCATTAATAACTAGAACCAAACATCTTAAGCTATGGTGTTTTATAAAAGTTTAAAATATCTTCAAATTTCATTATACTTTCCAAATAAAAATCAATGTATCCTCTCACCCATCACAGCTCAGCTCACTTTACCTTAGCTCACCCAACAGCTCAGCTCACCTTCAGCTCAGCTCAAATGAGCTGTAGCTCAAAAGTGAGCTAACTCAAAATTTGAGCTGAGCTGTGAGCTGAGCTCAGCTCACTTTTGAGCTTTGTAGCAACCCTGCAAGTTCCATATTGCTACTACTAGTGCTGAAGCACATTTTATGCGCAATTCATTTACTTTAGTTAAGCATATACCGTACGTTCTAAACTGCACAACATGAGTAAATTTCACAGAATAAATTGAAAACTACATGGACGCAAGGAGGATGAAATAATTAATTTATTGTTCACTTGATAAAAATGTAAAAAAAACGAAGTTGGGATTAATTAATTAAATAATAGAAATTAAAAATATCAAATGAAATTCATTTACATATACTGAATGAGAAGTATAACTTCAGTCGCGTGTACATGTGTACACACACTCTTTTTTTTTTTAATAAATTGATGCTTTTTTTTTCAAACTTGAAACAACTTTGATTTAAAAATGTTTTATAACGACAAACCACTTCAAACTAATGATGTTCTACTTTGATTTTAAAATTTTCGTCTTCAAATATCTTCAAATAAAATGTGACGGGTGTGACGTTAGAAAGTCACGCTGCGCCGGTTACCCTTTTCTTGATTTCTGACTTTGATGACTAACCCAATTAAGGCTAGGCGCACATATGCGACAAGGATTTCAATACCTGTGAACACACATGCTTCCCGCGATTAAAAATTTGAAAATTGTGTCTACCGTCATTGATATTGTTGTCATCTAATATGCGACTGAATAATCGCGCTATCAAAATCGCATGTGTGCGCCTAGCCTAAGACGAATTTTTTTTATAAAAGCGTTTAATTAGCTAATACCTATTTCAAAATTAATAAAAATATTCAAAACCTTCAGCGTTTGATTTTTGAAAAAATATTTTATATTTTTTGAAAACGGGGTGATATTTTTTTGAGACTTTGTTTTTATGTGTCAAATAATAAACTTTTAAGAACTTTAATAAACTCTTTTAAGAACTTTAATAAACTTTTAAAATTTTTAAGACATTTTTTTTAAGACTTTGTTTTTATGTGTCAAATAATAAGCTTTTAAGAATTGCATGGTGAATTTTTTAAAAATTTGTATTTAAAAAAAATATTTATTAAAACAGTTCTTACAATTTTCAAAAATAATTATAAAAATTCTTTGCTTGAAGATAAAAATTATTTCAAATGTTTTTTTTTTTAATCCGTTTTTAAATTTCTTATGAAATTAAAGTAATCCAGTCAAATAAGGGTTAAACCTCGGAATGAATGTTAGTAGAAATTTTTTTTGCTCAATATCTTCCTTTTGCCATTCTATAACATATCTCAAAAGTCTAGAAAAATCTCATGTCCGCTTGTCGCGATTTCAAGGTCAAATCGCGAAATGGAGATTTTCAAAATTAGCAAAAATAGGCTATGGTATTATATACACATATGATACATGATTTCAAGGTATTTTTTAATGCTGATTCCAAAAAATCTAAAATCAAGACAATCTGACGTCCCTGGAAAAAGTTATACCTGTTTTACATCTGTCAACTCATATTATTATAACAGTTGCAAACTTACTGCCGAAAAACCCTTAAAAGTTATGGTAGATGAACCAAATTTTGCATAAAGATTTTAGAATCCATCATTATTAAAAATCAAAACAATCCATTACAAAAATTTATATACTTACGAAATAATGGTATTTTTTGATGGAGGGGCAAATTTTAGGATATGCACTAAAAAAAGATTCTTGTTCATCTTAGGAATAAGTGCTAATAGGCTAATTTTTTCATTTTAATCTTTGTTTGGATATTCTTTAACTACCCTCAAAAATCTAAAAAAATCTCATGTCCGCAAGTCCTAATTTTCTTGGTTTGAAAATAAGGTGCAGATTTTAAAAAATTAATAAGAAAAGTTTAAATTTTTATATGTATACCAACATAAGCGACATGATTTAAAGGTATTTTTTAACACTTATTCCAACAAAACTCCCAAACAAGTCAACCTGACCATCCCTGAAAAGTAATGCACTTTATTCATGTTGATCTGACACAAATATCTGAAGTGTAGTTTTTCAATTTGTTAAAATCTGCACCTTATCTTCAAACCAAGAAAATTAGGACCTGCGGACATGAGATTTTTTTAGATTTTTGAGGGTAGTTAAAGAATATCCAAACAAAGATTAAAATGAAAAAATTAGCCTATTTTCACTTATTCCTAAGATGAACAAGAATCTTCTTTAGTGCATATCCTAAAATTTGCCCCTCCATCAAAAAATACCATTATTTCGTAGGTATATATATTTTTTGTAATGGATTGTTTTGATTTTTAATAATGATGGATTCTAAAATCTTCATGCAAAATTTGGTTCATCTACCATAACTTTTAAGGGTTTTTCGGCAGTAAGTTTGCAACTGTTATAATAATATGAGTTGACAGATGAAAAACAGGTATAACTTTTTCCAGGGACGTCAGATTGTCTTGATTTTAGATTTTTTGGAATCAGCATTAAAAAATACCTTGAAAAAAATACCTTGAAATCATGTATCATATGTGTATATAATACCATAGCCTATTTTTGCTAATTTTGAAAATCTCCATTTCGCGATTTGACCTTGAAATCGCGACAAGCGGACATGATAATAATAATAATAATTTAACTATATGCCTGTAAGACCTAAGGTCTTTTAAATGCAACTGCACGGCACTAGTTAGAAGGAATAGAAAGATAGGAAAGATCACAACAAAAACATTACTGTTAAAAAAAGAGCCAAGTTCTCCTATGTTAAAATTATGCTGGCACAAAAAGTATTGAGATGTAAAAGTGTACCAAGTTCTAAAGTTTGGGTTCAAATTAGTATCAATAAAATTTTGATTGTTCTCTTGACAATTTTTCTTTTAATTACCGATTTTTAAAGTTATTTCAAAAATTGCCAAGTAAACAATCAAAATTTTATTGATACGAATTTGAACCCAAACTTTAGAACTTGGTACACTTTTACATCTCAATACTTTTTGTGCCAGCATAATTTTAACATAGGAGAACTTGGCTCTTTTTTTAACAGTAATGTTTTTGTTGTGATTTCACTACTTTTTGCAAGGTATGGCTGTAGAATTGAAAATCTCCATATTTGATGAAACTTCAGTGGAAATGGGCGGTTGCCACGCCCCCTGGCTGAAATTCTCAAATTTTAAATTTTTTCCTTTGTATAAACTACCATCTCTACCATTCTACCAAATTTCAAGATTCTACGATAATCAGAAGTGCTCTATAATATTTGATGAAAATTCAGCGGAAAGGGGCGGATGCCACGCCCCCTGAATTGAAAATCTCAAATTTTCGATTTTTTCCTTTGTATACACCACAAGTCCTATCACCGTGTAAAATTTCAAGTTTCTACGATATCGGGAAGTTCTCCATAATTTTGATGATCTGTCAGTGAGTGAGTGAGTGAGTCAGTCAGTCAGTTACGGTTTTTGCGATTTTTGAAGCCCTATATCTCAGAAACTACTCATCGTAGGAGGCTGAAATTTTTTGAGGTGTTTGGTTTTGACGAGTTCAACAAATGTAGTGAGTTTGAAATTTCTAGCATCTTTGGTGTGGAAGTTAGAGGGGGGTCGAAAATGGCCTGAGTTGTTTCCTGTAAATAAGGGTGTAGTGCCAAAGTTGCTAGAGAACTTGGCTGGGCACTACCGTGCCCCTTGATTTTTTGTTGGTACAGTGAATTGAGAATAAGATGATTATTATCTCATATAGTCCCACGGGTGGTTTCCAAGCTGGGGGATTAAGAAAAGAATGCTGCCTGAGGTAGGGCTCGAACCCACAACCTTCAGGTTAGCAGTCAAGTACTACATCCACTGCACCATTGCCACCCGCGACTTTTGAGATATGTTATAGAATGGCAAAAGGAAGATATTGAGCAAAAAAATTTCTACTAACATTCATTCCGAGATTTACCCCTTTTTTCTCCTTATTTGACTGTATTAAAGATAAAATTTATGTTTTATGGCAATAAAAAATTTAATACAAAATAAAAATTGTATTAAAATTAAATGGGTTTTTTTTTAACCATTTTTGAATGTAGCTATTTTTGGCTAAAAGATTTTTCAAATTTGTCTCCTTGCATAAAATAAAATAAATGATATAACGCACAGTGGTACCGGTTGCTAAGATGGGCGGCCATAGGGGATTATGGTTAGGATAGCAACAAAATATACTTGAATATGTGTGAGAATATATTTTTTTAGCAATAAAAAAGAATAATTCAAATGAAAAACAATAATTGATTTATAAAGAAATCTTGTATATATTATATATGTAAAAAGAAGCCTTGAATCAACATACAAACAAATGATAAGTTATTTTTTTGAAATTATTTATTTTGTTTTTTTTTTTTTATTTCAGTCATAATTTTTATGTTACATTTTAGATTTAAAGCTTGCTTAATATCATATATTTTTATAAAAATATGTACAAAAACTTACGGAAAACATAAAAACTTAAAAAAAAAAAAAATATTATGAAAAAGTTTTAAATATGAGAAATACGGGTAAATTGAAACAGTGGGTGTGAAAGAGTCAGTCGTAGCCCGTCGCACTTATTCGCAGACAGATTCAATTGTTTAAGAAACTGCACATGCTAGAGAAAATTTATATATATGAATCATGTATTTATATTGATGACAACATAGTTAAAAGCTTCGTTAAAGTGAGAAGAAAAAAAAAAGTATGGAATTTGAACCAATCCTTTTCTAGTCTGTTTTTTATTGAAAATTTTAAATAAAATAGAATTTTAAACTCTTTAAATATAGTACATACCTTCAACTTTAAGTTCCATAACAAAAAAAAAACTTCAAAATAATTTTAACCGGAAAATACACTTAAAAGTTTAAGTTGATTCGGGACCAAAAATAAAGCAATGAAAACAGCCTTTTTTCGACAACTTTTCATGGTCGATATGAAAAGTTCCGTTATTTTCTCAAAATTTCTGTTATGCCATCTTAAAGAATAGGATTTTTATAACAAATATAACGAAAAATTAAGTCATTATATTGACATCGATATTTCGGCCTATGGCCTACTACGGAACCACTGTGTAACGGGCAGAAACACTATTTTCAATACTTTTTTCAAGTTTGCTTCTCAGCTCTTTTGTTTTTCATCATTGTCCCGTCATGTAGAAAGAAAAGTTACTAACGGTACTTTATTGCTTGAGGGAAAACAATCAAACAATATTTATTTTTTTGACACATTTGTAGTCCAATATTGTGGCGTTCGCAGGGGTGGACGATCTGTCCAAAACCATTCGATAAAAAGATACACCTTAAAGCTTTACTTCCAGAACTAAATGTCACTTATCATATTGAACTATGTGGCTCTTCTCTTGTCCACCAGACTTTACTCTGATTTTCTATGTCGGTCGGCATGATTCCAGCGAGATTCCTATCTGGGCAGAGCAAGTTGTATTGGTAACGTGTCATCATCATCCTTTCGCCGACATTTCGGTGGTATAGAAAAATTGTATGATGCCAGTCTAAGAGCAACCAAAAAATCCAAAACCCTATAACCAGCCTCTCTCTCGCATCCAAATCTATAGCATCTTCGACGCACTCGCGTTGAATTTGTAAATCGATATGATCTTCGATGTACACGAGAGTGCACTAGAGAAAAGAGATCCAGATACCGGTCGTCGCGTCGCGTCTTCGATGTCTTCCCAATCCCAAGTTTTTTTGCAATGCCATTGCGCACTGAACTCAACCATCGCACCTACCTGATGCTCAAGTTCATGTCTGCCTATAGTTATAGTAATTTTGTGGGGTAAGTATTGACTTTTCGCTTGAGATAACACCAGCACAAGACTAGAGAGCTGTCGCTGCTGTTGCTCGTACAGCAATGCGTGACAGACCAGAACATGTGAATCGCTTGTAGCTGGTGTAATGTGATACATCGGGCTTGAACGGTGATAACACCACAAACCGGCATCACCATCGCACATCGCCAGCACCTCTCTAATGGCCGCTCAACATGGTTATCTCATCCCCCGGCTGGGCTTATTATTTATGAGTTCAACTTGAGTCGTGTTGAACACATGGGTGACACGGGTTCTATACGTAGGCTTAAAATCTATGTTGTGACTTGTGACGTGATGTATGCCACTTGTTTCTTTGGTCAGCTGAAAGCCACTCAACCATTGCACTCATATTGCACTTCGAGTTTGTGTGCATACAGAAGAGTCAAATAGGGGGAAATACTATTAAAAAACAAAAAACAACTTGTACCTACAACGATTTCACGGTATGGCACTGAAGCGCGGTGCATATTAATTTACACCTCCTCGGGCGGTTGAATTCAACGCCCACGCACTGCCTCCCCAGCCGCATATTGCAAGAGAGCGTGAAACTTTTCAATTAGCCGCAATTAGGTGGGCATTTATCCGGCTTTCCTACCGCAGACTTCTCCAGTCATGCATAGGTCGTATATATCTACCAACTATAAACGCGAGGGGCTGCAATTGTCTTTGATTTTATTTTGTTGTTGTTATTGTTGTTTAAATCAGTTTTTAAAGTGGGCGTTTGTCGGAGCTCGGAGATACCTGTTGTATTCATGGGGACATTTGTATATTGACATTCCTTAGCCCAGACCAACTTCTTGAAAAGGATTATTTGCATAAAATAATATTTTCATATATTATCGGGGCGAAATAAAAAAGCTACAACGTAACGATTGTCTATTGATTATTATTATTATTATTATGGGGGAATTTATACAGCAACTTGAAAAATGCCTCACAGCTGAGAAAAGGTTGGTATATAAATCTAGTATATATTCAGATTGCTTAAGGCGGCTAACTTATACTTAAGAAGCTAAAGTCAAGATTTTGAATGGTAATTGCAATCAATTAAGATTGTGCAGCGGTTAATGAGTTTTAAAGCTCTTGCAGCAGCTATCTTATGGTTATTGGTTTGATATAATTTTTTTTTTTTTTTGTTTTTTCTTGTTTGTAGATATATGAAAAGAGTTATTCCAATTAAGTTTAAGTCAACAAACATTCCAAAGTGAGTAATTGACACCTGATGATAGAAGCAAAGGAGTGCTCTAATCAAAACAAAATGTTTGGCCTTGAGGCAGTTCCAAAATTATTAGTTGATTCATCAAATTGGTGTACTTGTGCTGTTAGTAATAAATGTTAACAAGTATTGATCATTAGTTTTATGGTCTTAACGCAATTAAGGTAAGTTGAAAAATATCTCAAGCATTGCTCAAGCATTAGAAACAGAGCGGTGTAAGTTAAAGTCTTGAGTTTAGATTTTGTCTTCCTTTTTCAAGTTCGCAATGATGTGTGACTGATTTCATTAATTTATTAACTAAAAATATTTCTACAAATTAATAGATATCATCAGTTTGATTTACCGATATTTCGTGAAAGGAAACTCTTAAGGCTCAAAGAGCCTCCTCTAACGTTAATTTGAAAAAAATCTCTTGATTGATGCACTTCGCTTAGTTAAATGCTTGAGATTTTTCACAAATCAGGCTACAACTATCAATTCCATTCTTAATTATATAAAATTTGGAGCACAAATTTCTTTCTTTTGAAAGGTCAGAGTTTGAAAAATAATTTTTCAAAATCTTTGCTATTGTTTATAATGCAATATACGTTTTGTATTGTTTAGACGATATTAAAATTATTTTCCCAATGCAAATAGTTTCGGACGTTGATATACTTATAGTAGGAGATCAAGTCATAGGACGACCTACCCTCATCGTTATACCAGTCGAGAGTTATATTTTCTGAAAGGTAGTGTCCAAGAAAGTAAATTGCACATGGGTTGCCTAGCGATATCCTGTCAAGGCATAGGATTGCCAGGCCTTAAAGTTTATTTTTCCGTATTTTTGAATACGCAACCCTGCTTATATGGCAAGGCAAAGAGTTATAAAAAAATATCATGTCATAGGAAATTTCATTTGAAAATTTTAATTTTCAGGATTTTTAAAAATTTGAAGTTTGAGTAGGGTAAACAAAGGTGAGTTTAGAAAATGGGCAAAAATCTATTTTCTAAACAAAACGTGATAGAAATAAATTTGAAATTAGAATCGATAGATATTATAAAAATATGAAAGCCACACATACCTACAAATAAAAAATTTAAAAAATCTACAACTCGAGATATACTCTTTTTAAAGTCTTGACACTCCAATTCGATATTTGAGAAATAATTCACCAAAAATTAGAATGAAATTTTTTTTTAATAATTCTATTTGATAAGTTAGAAAAAATAAAATAACTTGACACTTATCTGTCAAATAGGACGACCTATCCACCTCGTTATACCAGTTGAAAGCTATATTTTCCTAAGGGTAGGGTCTAAAGAAACAGTTTGCACATGGGTTGCCTGGCGACATCCTGTCAAGGCATAGGGTTGCCATAGGTTGCTTTAAAGTTCATATTTTGAGTTTTTTCGACAACGCCCCCCAAAAATCAGCACGAAAGGTATTTGAAATAATGTTTATGTTATTAGAGAGCATAAATAAAATAACTTGACACGTATCTGCCAAATTTTTGATTTGACTTAGTTTTTGGTTCCTGTGTATTTTAGAAGAGTTACAGATTTTTAAAATTCAATTCACTGTTTCGGTGTTATTCTTACTTTCTCGTAATAGGCCTAACTAACTGGTGTCTGGTACAAAAATGTGTAAGTAACTTTAAAAAATCATTTTTTGATAAAAAAAAAGTCAAATGTTTATTTTGAAAAATCAATTTTTTGAAAACGGAACAACGATTATGTTTAAAAAATTGTTTGTTTTTTTTTGCAAACTAAAAAAAATTGTTTTTAATTTTATGTATTTAAATATTTTATTGAAAATGACTTACGATTTTCCAAATTGTTTTTTTTTTTTCTTATTCTAAACATTAAATAACAAAACTTCGTTTAAAAGATCTTTTTTTATGATTTTAGAAATAAGTTTGATATTATTTTAAAAGTTTTTGTTTATTTTTTTTTTTTTGTTTATTTTTTGGAAACAGGACTACATCAAATATCGTCAATTCACAGCAAAGTCTTGTTGAAAACAATTAAAAATGGCATAAAATAGGTATGTATTAATTCGTGAGCTTATTTTTTTAACAAAATTGAAGCCAATCTTTACATTATGACGTTAATAAATGTGCTATCTGATACGGCAAAACAGATACCCATGTTGTTTAAGCATAATTGTAGATTTCGCGCTCAAATTTATGAATGTTTCAAGTATCAAAATACTTTATTAATATTGCTCTCAACGCATAATTCTACCCGTAAACAATACACAAATGTAATAAAAATTGATTTCGAAAAAAATCGCTTAATTTACTTTTAAACCACCTTGTTAATATTTAAAACTCAGTTTCATTTATTTATGCTTTCTTGACATATTTCAATAGAAAACTAATTCCTTATCTAATTTACTCCCTGTATTCAAATACCTTTTACCCATGAAGATATATGGTTTCTATTTTACTTAACTCATTTTCAAAAACTCATAAAAATCCCTAATAACGTTCTTAACCAACCTACAAAAAAAAAACTCTATTTAATCACATTCATTCATTCTTTTTTTTTCTATATTCCTTGTCTTCTTATCCATCCCATAATAATTATTACTGATTACTATTCTATAAAATAAAAAACTACCTACTTCTCGTCTTGATTCATCTCCCATTATAGCTGATCTCATCAAGAACCTCATACCAATCGATTTGATTAAGACTCTAGAATCAAGAATCACACAAAAGAAAAGAGATCCCTCTCTTCCCATTAATAAAATAAGAAATCAAAAAAAAAAAAAAAAAAAATGAAACAAGAAAATATAACTATAAACTTCGTTTTGATTCCTATCTTCGATCAAACAATAGCTCAACTTCCAAGATACAATAAATTCTATACAATCAATCAAAGTTATCAATTCCTTCATTATTCTCATTTCCCTTGGTAATTAAACTTGCTTCGCGGCGGCGCAGAAACGCGTCAACAACACAACTTCCATCACAGATACACAATAATTCTCTCAAAACTCTCATAGATACCACAACATTGAAATCTCAATCTGGGCCTCTTCAGATAAAAATGTGATAAAAGTGATTTTTTAACTTCTTCTTGTTGTTGTATAAATTTTTCTCATCATAAAATAAAGAAGTTCTTCTCTTTGGATGGCTCGACAACGCCAGTATTGTCCTCCATCACCAAGCATAATTCACTTTACGGGAGCAAAAGATACTTTCATCCATGCATACGCCTCTTTTATCTTTCGATATTACTCTCGTGAAGAACAAGAGGAAAACATAACGCATCTTGATGCGCTCTCCTATAGCCGCCACCACCACCGCCGTCACTTCTGCCATCATCATCATCATGATCAGAAGCTGAAATCATTCACCAAAGAACTCGGCCAGCATCACCAGTATACACCATCATCTCCACTCCATCTCTATGCAACACAACCATCATCGGAGCACGTATCCACTTAATTTTCCCGAATGCTGTATTCATTATCTTTGGTATCATAAATCATTACCTGCAAGTCAGGTAGCAAGGTGCACTTAATTTTCTTAAAGCATTCAATGGAGCACCCAGCCCCAGTCCCAGTCCCAGCCATCAGCCATACCATCCCATAAGAATAGAGGAAAAGGAACCAGTTCTGTCCAACTGCGACGACGACTATACTCGACCGAACCGAACAGCACACTACTGTAATCCCTGGGTATTACCAATACCACTTCAGCAAAGAGTGATCGAACATCGTGGAGCATCCGGTCATTAATAGCTATATAGCATCTTTGGTGGAAGGGGCCAGAAGTGATCTTCTTATATTCTAAGGGACTGGGGAGAGAAAATTGAAGAAGTAGCATCATCATCAACCATAACAGTAGCGTCAGCATTGACTCGTATAGAGTCAAGTCTGTTCCTCTAAGCGCTCTGCTCTGCGAGTGCATTAAAATACCTTTGGACGAGCAAATTTTTGAATGAATACGCAAAATCGTAACAGACACGGATTTTGTTTTTGTGAATCGACAAAATCGATTTATGGTGAATTTCACAATTTCTGCACTTCTTCAAGTACTTCTGTGATTTTCTGAAGACATTTTGTTACCAATTCTTCTTCATTAAGTTCAAGTCCTTCTTCTTTATCTACTTCTTACTTATTCTTGTTCTTGAATATTGTATAACTTCCTTCTTCCAAACTATTAAAATGATGAAATTCACCTTTGGACATATAAGATTTAAGCAAAAGAGGTGTAAGGTAAACACCTGCGGACATATTTTTAAGTAGCATTCGCGAAACCTCAGTGAGCGGAAGCCGCAAGAATGCTGCCGCCGCCGCCGAAAATTTTGACTCGATCGTTACTTTTTTTCGGTATGGTAATGGATTTTTGTGACGACCATAAGACCAAGATTGTCAGAAGTGAAGAGGGAAAGAAAGAAAAAACAGATTCCTGAATGGTAAAATCAGAGCTTTTGGATTTTATACAAAACTGAGTTAAATATTCAGCTGCTGCAAGTGGGCGTGGCCTTGTCGAAGCCAGAAGCTAGTAGACTGAAAGTTTTTTTTTTTTTCTTATTTTGTCTCTCTATATTCTCGGGGTTCTTTGTTAACGAACCAGCAAACAGCTTCTGGAGAATTCATGAATACGAATTGGTTTGGCTGTGTCCTTGGGGCTATGAGAAGAAGAAGAAAAAAATAGATTTTCATTTAAAATGCATGAATTGTTTTTTTTTTTAGTTATATAGTCTTTTTTTATTTTTATTTTAGTTTGTAACTTATTCCCTGTCTGACGATGTGAAGAATTGTTTCAGTTTGCATTGAAATAAACGGAAGAAGGTGAAGAGCGTGAGAGTTTTTAAGGTAATGGTAAATGCAAACTCATATTTCACTGAACTTTACTTATTTGACTTTTTTTCGTCATTTGGTGGTAGGTATAGTTATGCCACCTGCTTTTTGTAGAAAGTCCAATCTTAAAACAACAAATAGCAAAAATACCAAGGCGAACGAAAACAACTTAATAGGCTTTTAGCCTGCAGTAATAACAAATAACGTAAAAAGAGTTTCAGTACTGATTGATATGACTAGGATGTGATTTACACGTTACCAGATTAAATAGAGATCGACTACATTTTTTGCGATTAATACCACTTAGAGCCGTTATCGAAAAAACTGCCATAACTCGAATATTACGTATGGAAGGTATATGATCTAAGTAAGATATAAAAAAAAACGCAACAACCTTCAAAACTTCATAGAAAATATCTGTACCAAATTTAAAGAAAATCTGTCTATCCGTTTTGAAAGTAGAATTTTGTGCATATGGACATAGACTGTAAAACAGGCGGAAGGGCAAAAATCAATTTTTTTTTAGATTTCTCCATAATTTGGTTTTGATTAAAATAACGCATTTTCTTACACGACCCCATACTTTTGAAATAAAAATAAAAAAAATCTAACGATTTTCATATTTTTTTGTCACAAAAAATTCTTTGCTATAGAATAAATCAAATGGCATACTTCGTTGGGAGGTCATTCAAAAAGACGTTTTTGTAACTACATAAATTAAACTTTGTATTATTTAAAAAAAAAATAAGGTCTTAAAAAAGTTTGCTGTCAAAGCAAATTTTAGCATAAAAACAAGCACGTGCGAAATTATGTTGAAATTATGTTGAAATTATGTACCAATCTCGAATAGTAATATAAAAAATAAAATACAAAAAATTGGAAAAGCGGAAATCCGTAATGATAATTTTTTTTAATCTACATAAGTCTTTAGAATTGCACTTGGTTTCCGCCAAAGGAAAAGTTTAACACAAAAAGACTTTTCAACTGTTCCAAGTTGGGACATCGAAAAACTTTATAGTTATAGAAGTATAATCATTCCCTGATAATAAATTAAAGATACAGAATCAAACTTAGAAAGGTTGTGGTAAGGTTAGTCACAGCAATGCAAATTCACTTTGGTAACTCGAAGAATATTAGAAAGAGGATTAACAGTAATCATCTGAATTATCCATCATGGATTAAAAAAAATTCAGAGTCTCAAATGCTTATGACTCCTGATGTTCATAATCTGAAACGATGCATGGCAAGTACCAAACCTATTCATTTCCAGACTTAAGCGGTTTCTTTTTCCATCAAAAACATGAAAGGAATGGAATGGCACGAGTCAATAAAATGATGTTGTTATTTTTTGTTGACAACTTGAAAATGCAAAGGTTATATTATGTCAGAAATGACCATGACCATGACCAGGGGCGTACACTCCCTTGGGGCAAGCGGGGCCGCGCCCCGGGGCCCCCGACTGACCCCAGGGCCCCCACTGGAGACAATGCAGAGAAGGAAACTGTTAGCATAAATTGAGTTACGAAGTAAATTAAAATTTATTTGAATCACTTCGGATACAAGGGAGACAAATTATGTGATGTATAATGTATAATGCATTGGTAGCCACACAATATTATATTGATTTAAAAAAAAGGTTACCCCAGGGGCCCCAAAAAAATAAACTGCTTTTTTAAAAGAAGAATTATAATTTTATCTTAGGGCCCCAAAAAATATTACTTGAAAAATCTTTGCAACCACAAATAATACATTAGGGGCCCCAAAAAAGCAGAAAAAGTTTTGTTAATGACATACCAAATATTACTTCAAGTCAATACATTAAGGGCCCTAAAAAAGCAAGCAAAATTAAATTAAAAAAAATTGTTTTTTAAAATTTAATTACATTTGTTGATGGATTACTAAATATTACATTAGGAGCCCCAAAAAATATGACTTCGGGGCTCCAAAAATATTATATGAAGGGTCTCAAAAAATAATTTTTCAGGAACCCATTAGTTGAGAGACTGTCAAATATTAATTTGGGGGCCCCAAAATCTATTACTAAGGAGTCCAAAAATATTCATCAAATTTTCTGATGGCATGACAAATATTATTTGGGGATCCTCAAAAGCTATTACTTCAGTGGTTCAAAACAATCAAATGGAAAATTAAATATCAATTCAGGGGCCCCAACATAAATACATCTGGGCCCAAAATAAAAACATTACGTTATTGGTGGCTTTCCGAATATTACTTCAGAACAGAGGCCCCAATACCTATTAATTTTTGGCTCCAAAAAAATTATATTATATTTTAATGGCCTCTAAGCACTTAATTTTGAGGCCCCAAAAATAATTTTTCAGGTGCCCCAAAGGAAATAAACTATGTTTGATGATGTAAAATCAAATGTGTAAATATTACTTCAGAACAGAGGCCCCAAGAACTATGAATTCTAAGCTTCAAACATTTTTATTTTAGGGGCCTCTAAATATTTAATTTTGGGGCCCCAAAATTAATCTTTCAGGGGCCCCACAATAAAAAAAATTATGTTTGATGATGGAAAATCAAAAAATATACATATTACTTCAGAACAGAGGTCCCAAGAAGGAGGTCAATTCTAAGCTAAAAAAATTTTTATTTTATGGGTCTTTAAATATTTAATTTTGGGGGCCCCTAGTACAAGTATTTACTACATTTATGATAGACATTTTAAGTATAGCAAAGTGCATTACGAACATATTAAATCATTAAAATAAACCTAAAAATAAATAAGCCATACAAAAAAATGTATGTCGTATACGTACTTTTTTTTGTATCTAAGGGGCCCCAAAATTTAGTCTTGCCCCGGGGCCCCGGCGACTCAACGTACGCCACTGACCATGACCACCCATGACGAGTGGATGATAGCTAATAAGTTTTAATTATACAGTCATTCTCATCAGTAGTCGTTTAATATCCCATAAATGACCACCATTACCATATTTGAAGAACAAACAAAAAAAATTCTTCTTAATCGCTTGTTGCGTATCCTCAAGAAAAACACAAAAAAGTAGCACTTATGGACTTTTTTATATTCAGAATGTATTTTTTTTTTATTCCTTTTACTTTTTTCAACAAAATACTACTTTGAAATCAAACGGAAGCGAAATCACTTGCAATAAATTAATAATAATCTCAAAGAGATTCATCAAAGCCGTGGATAAAAAGAACGATTCTCTACTCGAATAATGGATTTTGCGGATCCTATATTGGTCTTACTTACTTTGGTCGGCTCTCGGACACAAATCGTGCGCAACTGCTAGTAGCACCTCTTCGAACATTGTACATTACAGACACCATGGCAAGGTGTGAAGTAACAAAGTCACGGTGCACACTTATTCCATGCTCGTAATTACACCTTTAACAAAGTGCTTAGGAATGAACTTATATATCTACATTCTATAGAACACCTTTCTTTGGTTCGAAAAGAGTGGCATGGCGGTGTACTATGTTGTTGGGTGTTTGGTGCATCACTTTTTCAAGCGAGATCAGGGCCAAATGCCGCACATTGATGATGGTCTTGCAACTCGCGCCGGTCCCGGTTGGTTTAATAAATTTTTCATGGGGTCGAGTAAATTATCTGCAAATAACCACACAAATTGTTTTGTATGATCACGTGCGGAATCCTTTATTTATATACGATGAGCTATGAGGTGAGAATAAGAGGGCTTTAATAGTTGATTTTGACCTTTAATTTTGAAACGAAGAATGAAAAAAATTTGAAAAAAAAAATAAAGTGAAAGGTCCCTTAAAGTGATGAGAATCAACAAGAACGAACATTTCCACAAATATTGTAAATCTTAAAATATGTCCCCGCTTATAAAAGTGATATTAATCCAAAAAGCATAATTCTAAAAAAAAAACATTGTTACAATAAAAACATTTTGACATTAATACCTCAAATCAAGTGAAAAACAAAAAATTTTAACAAAATGTTTCACATTCAATTCCAAAGCGCAGTCAAAATGTGTGAAGAAATTCGAGAGCGCCAGACACTTGCTTGTGATAGCGAGCCAAAAAATGTTTGTTCCAATTTTCGACATTTAATCCAATTTGTCTGCATTGCTGAACAAATGCGTAGGCTAAACTCACGTACAATGTCTAGACACCTCTCCATTGACTCTCTATATACTCTGCGGGTTGTATTTAAAGACAAAAAAAAACCGATACACATGTGGTTGGTTGCTGCTGCCAACAACTTGTTTCTGGTAGAAAAAAAAAACAGTCTGAAGACTGTGGGGTTGGGTGGTACCTATACTTTTATGCGCACAGCTAAAACAAGCCACCACTCAAGTTCTCAGGTGCGCGATTTTATAACACGCATATATGAGTTTAGTACTTATATGAGATATTTTTTCGTAATACCCATACCAGCCATGGTTGACAAATGCTACGATGACATGGTCAGCAATGACCTTACCGTGGGCAATTTTGTTGGCAGCTGGGAAATCGTTTGAAATTTAAGTTGGTATATCATGATACCTCCACAAAAGTTGAAACTTGTATAAGTTGTTGCGCCAGCATAAACACGGATCAGGTAGGTGGTCACGACAATATTGGATTTTGAATTATCGATGTTGTTCGAGTGCGGTGATTGGGTAATATATTTCTGATTTAATTAATTGAGGTTAATGATGATAAGAGATACCTAACTCGTAAACGTAGCAGGTGTTGAGTTATTTTTAACACAATAAACAAAGGGAAAGCTATTGTTCTAGGATTGGAAAAGTTAGCAATGAAGGTAACGTTCTAATTTGATAGGTTATCTAAGAAAATTATTGCATTGATAAATCTTTAAACAGCATTTACAGGAAAAAATCTTCGTGTTAATTTTATTCAAATTATTAGTTTTGCACGCTTTGTTCCAATTTTATAGCTTAATGTAATATTTGTTAGTGAGAGCAAGCCTACTATGCTTAGGTACTTGATTTGTATAAGTCGTGATTAGCATGGGGCTTGGATGAACATAGGCTATGTTTTCCTGCAAAGTTTTCGCTATTGTTTGTCATAACAGAATAATATTATAAAAGCTTTGACTTTTCACAAGTTCTTTTGAACACATTTTAGAAATTCGGTGTGATTTTCCACCGACAAGATCGTTACATCGTTGATCTTCCTTTCTTGTATAAAAAGGAATTTTTAGAAAAAAAATTTCGAAAATAGTTATAGCCGTTTTTTATAAATAATTTTGTATGTCCCTACAAAAATTTTCTAAAATTTTTCAAAAAAAAAGTTGTCTTGCTATTTTAAAGGAATAATGAATTTACACATAAAAACGAAATTTCAAAATTTTTCACTTACCTTTTTACAAAAAGTAGATCTTTCAAAAAAAATTTTGAAATACTTTCAGATCTTTCAAAAAAAAATTTGAAATACTTTTTTAAAAATCCAAAATGTGTTTTCTGAAAATTTTCTTAAATTTTAATATTACCTTTACTTAAACGCTTTTGTAAAAAAATTTTCGTTGAAATCGGGTTAGTCTTGTACGAGATAACTTGAAACCAAAAAAAAACGTTCCATAGCAGGTACCATTAATAACGGTACAAATTGTTTTTTTTTTTTTTTTTATTTCAAAAGTAAAAAAAATAGAGTGACGTATTTTCGGAGCATCAATATAAACGTTTCCGGGAATGTGCCAATTTTTTCAGCAACATTGTAGCTTTAACAACTTTCTTTTTAATTATAAAAAAAAGTCAAACACCCAATAAAAATTGCTGTTCATTAAAACTTGATGTACCTAATAAAAAAAAGCCGGGTGAAAAGGGTTAAGGTTACATACGACATGATAGCTGATCGAAAAATCCACCCAGCATGTGATATCATTTAAAATCCGCCAAACACTCTTAATACTGCAGCAAAAAAAAAAAGAAGTCATACTTATGCTTGGAAACGTAAGCTTTCTGTCCATAGGCCACTAAATCGTTCATCAACTCCCACTGTTGAGCAGTTGACCACAAATATTAAGTATTTCCAGATAGTAGTTCCATGCAGATCCAACAACAACAACAATAACAAAAACCAAAAAATTCCATGTCTCAAGCCTTCATTTTATATATATCAAAGCCTTTGCGTTTTGACCCTCCAGAGTTGAGTCTGCATCTCATATGACCAATTGCATTGGCACATTACGTTCGAGTGCGTGTTATATCGTGTTCGTTGCGTATCATTGCGATGTTAAATTAATTTAAGGAAGCAAAAGTAATAAATTTCCCCATAGACACCCAGCAGGATACCCGACAATTTATTAAGCCGTCGATAAATTTTATTTCACTCGCTCTGGCTGCAGCACTGCAGCAGTGAAAAGCGCAAAGTATTTGCGTTTACGTTTATTCTGTCTCCTATAAAAATACTATATCTATAGGAGTCGGGTCGGACCTGAGATGAGGTCTCGCTCGGTTGTTTAAAATTGTTCGCCTACGGTGCAATTGTTCACTTCTTGAATTTCTTTCGTGCTTTAGCTCTATGATCTAAATAAAAAAAAATTATATAATATTTTTTGGCTGAGGAGGTTTATGTTGGTGCATTCTTGATCCTGGTTTAGGTCAGACCATCAGGGCATCAGCAACAGAACATAAACATATTGGATGGATTTCATTTCGGTTGCGGTTACGGTTTTGTAGCGGCCAATTTGTGATCACTCTGAATGGAAAGAGATTTATCATTTGGTATTGTGGAGTACGAAAATTGGAACGAATCAGTACAAGGAGTGAGCCCATGTGGGATCCATGTATTAATACAAGACAGAAATATGATTCTTATATTGAAAAAGGTCTTATAGAAGCAATGAACTTCTGTTCAGGAGACGAATTTTGAAAAGTATACTGATAACATAACTTTCAACTTAGTAGCCAAGCTCCCAGAAATGACGCTTGTCGAAAAATGTATTAGATTCTTCAACTCTTGAACTCAAAAATTATATAGTCTCCAGATATTGGATCATAAATGAGATTCAGAACTCAGTCTGGTCTGGATCAATGTATTGATTCTCTTGAAATTTCCATATTAACTTTTTTAACTATAATGAAGCAATACCCTTTAAGATTTTAATTTGGACCGTTCACAAAATTGGCTAAGCTTCTACAATACACGAAAAAAAGCGGAGACCTCATTAAAACAGCCAGCCGCTAGTCCATAGAGAAAGGAATACCGTATTCCTTTCTCTATGCGCGAGCCCTAGAAGCTAGAACAACCTGTAACAATTTTTGGATTTCGAAAAAGGGGGGCATGGAACAGGTTTAACATGATTTTCCCATATTAAATGAAATTTTGGCTTAAAATGCTTTTGTAGTTTTGAATATTTTTGATGAATCTTTGGAACATTTGGATTTGAATAATTTTGCACTTGAAACATCTCTGGAACAAGTTTTTGATTTTTGGAATGGATTGTATAAGTATGTATAAATATGTACATACATATGTTTTTTTGGATTTCTTATTATAATTTTTGGGGCTTTGAAACAGAACAGAATCAGAAAATCAATTTGTTTTAATTTTTGGATTTTAAAATTTTCAAAACGGGGGAGTTGTTTTTCGTTGTTTTTCTTAATGATTTTTGGTTTGGCTTAAGAAATTTTAGTTTTCAACTTGGAAAAACGTTTGGAATTTTTTTTTCGAAAAAGAGGGGCCTGTGGAAACTTTTGGAAATGTAAAAACATTACGATTTATTTTGAAAGTGCATTTTCAAGTTCATACTGTTACTGTAAGGCACTGAAACTCACTCAAAATATGTACACATAAATGGTTTAATATTCGACTTCAGAAAAAAAATTTGGAAAATAAAAAATTGGTTAAAGTTTTTTTTAAGTTTTTGAAAAAAAAAAAAAAAAAATCGAAAGGAATATCTTTAAAAATAATTTTATGGTCTCAATTTTTTAGATCAATGATTAGAACACTTTTTAAAAGTTGAAAAAAAAAATATAAAAACTTAAAAAAAAAAGGAAAGCTAGAATTTTTTTAGAGGTCCAAACATTTGGAACATTATTGTAAGGAACAACTTTTAAAAATTCAATTTTCGGAAAAAGGGATCAAAACGGATCTTTGACCCCCATTTTTTAAATTTTTTCAGAAAAAAATCGGAACATTTCGGAACAGATCGGAAAAAATTTTCAAAAATAACTATTACAAAAAAAAGGGGGCATATACTGAACTATCACACATAAATCTCAATAAAAAAATTTGTTTCTATAAAGCCTTACAGAAGCAACGGTCATATATGTTACATTTTAAAGAAATAAAATGTTTGCGCAATCTATCAGGATCCTTGCATTTACATCTTCTACACTCAAAATGATGTAGGACAGTGTTATTCAACACTTATTATGTTTTTATCCACTGAATCGTTAAGTTCATTCAAAATCATCACATGTAACATCCGGAACGGGAAATAGAATAAATCTTACCATTTCAATGATAAATGATGATCACTAATTTTCAGCTGATGCCACTGAATTTATTTATTATTTTACCTGTGTGTCGGATTAATATTTCAATTGCCAAAACAAAAGTTCATCGTCTCTAATAGTCCAAAGACTAAAACCTTAGTTTTCTCACGCAACGGCTATAATATGATTTAGGGTTACTTGCCTAATGATGATCATCATACTATCACTTCATGGTCATCAGCAAAATGGGCATCCCGTTGAGAGCAGCGCCCTGCACGACCCTATCTGGATACCTACCTTCCGATCCAATCTCAAACCATATCATTCAACTTCTGTTACGAATCAAATCAGTTAAAATGACTGATGAATGTGTATTGCGACGGCTGAATGAATTGAAAAATTCATTCATGCAGGTGGAGAGAGATAATTATTATTCCCAGTTTTCGGATTCTTTTGGTTAAGGTTTTTTTCAGATTCAAAAACCAGTACTACCAGAGAGTATATTTGATCGTTTCTGATAAAAAAAAAAACTTAACAAAATTAAGAACCGGACTCTATGCGAAATATCCGTCAATGCGTAGTATGTTACACGGGGAGAATATCGAAGTGGACAGGTGACTTATTCGATACCCACATGTTGGTGGTGCACCGAAAACACGTTCCTTCTGGTACTTGATATCGAGTCACCAAGTCAGGCGGGTCCCTCCAGCTCAGATAGAAAGAACCATACCAACCAACAAGTCCCAGGGATCACTCTGAGGTTCCGATTGAAATTGATCGCGACAATATAGCATACACGTTGTGAATTTATAATTTTCCTTAAGGATCGCGCGCCAATGAGGACAACTTACAAAACGACACGATGCGACGCGACGACGGACGCATGAAGAACACCGGAGTAATACGCAAGTGGATCGATGCTGGATTTTGTATTCTCTCCATACTGATATTAGGACTAGAAGACTTTTGGAATGAAGCAGGAGGAGGAGGTGTACAGGAAGACAAACCGCACTCTAGAGTGGACACTCTTTGTGACACACCAGCAATATGGCAATAAAAATGTGTTGTGCAGTGCATTACACCAAGAAGAGATATTCAATGAACGAGTCGTGTGATTTATGAATGCAATTCCAAATGGAATCTTTTGGCCAGCTAATGGCTTCACGGCAACACAACGTAACAACAACAACTTATGTTGTAGTTGGTAATCAATATGAGGTGCGTATAGATCGTGGATTGCAAGCAATCTGCGATGAATCAAAAAATTTATTAAAATAATTGCAAACGGATGGAATTTCAGGAATTTCTTTGATTTACTGAAATATTTTCACTGCATTTTGCTGCAGTGCAACAGTGCATTTATGCAGTGGTTATGGAAATATGTGTTATTGCCAGTACCTACTTGGACTTGAATCTTAATTGACAGGATATCGAATTCGGTAGCGTGCAAATTGGTAATATGAAGATAAATGAAAATTAATGTATTATAGAAGAAGAGTAGCTATTAAAGAAAAAAAATTGTTGTTTTTAAAAGTAAAATTTATCGATAACACTGGTTAGCAAAATTAAACTTTTTTTTTTGTTGCCGAAACAACAAATATACTTTTCTGAAGGTTTTTGGTGTGCTGAACTCGAAATTAATCAGATCCCGTTTTTGAAATATTACAGTTAGAAAATGTTGTATTTCAGACCTTATTTTTTTATAATACACCGAAAAAAAAAATTGATAATAACAGCTATCAAATTAACATTTTTCAGTGACAAAAGTCGTCCAACAATTAGAATATCAATTTTGATATTTTATCATCTCATTTTGACATTTTTTAATTTCAGGTGGGATAGTGAAAATTTCACTTTGACAATTAAAATATCATTTTGACATTTTTTTAAGTTTAAGTGCATAGTGAAAATTTCACTTTGACAATTAAAATATCAAAGCTGAAACACAATCACGCTTTGCAGTCGATTTTGAAAACTGCCAAAAGTTCAACCATACGAAATCTGTATAACCTCCCACATCCCACAATGACGCTTTTCTTACGTACGCTTTTTTTGACAAACGTAAGGACAAAAGTTACAGTCACCCACATTATTATTGCGCCAAATGTGAATAAAAAAAAAATATATTATTGCAAACCTAGGTGTGTTTTTTAATTTCTCTATATAGATTTTGCACAAAAAAAAACGACATCGAGATATTTTAAATCAAAACAATTTACGTATTAAAAACAACAATAATTTAATGATGTTGTAGACTGAGTTTTATTGTTTGTTCTGTTTAAAAAACAATTTATTTTGATTGGTTTTGTTTTTATAATTATTTAGAATTATAGGAGAAATTTGTTTATTCTTTAATAAACAAATTTCTATGCATTTTCGGACGCATTAATATCCCTCTTCATTTTTCCACATTTTAAATAAAAATAAAAACTTGGACCAATATTTTTGTGGGTGACTGTGTTTTTTTTTTATTTGCAGCAGATTTTATGTTAAAATCAGCTTTTCAAAGTCAAAGTGACAGAAGCGCGCTTTGAGGATTTCTCAACGTAACGCGATGACGCGTCTGGCAAAGCGTGATTGTGTTTCAGCTTTCAATGTTGACTAGATTTTACGTTTTAGTTTACTATAATGAAACCTATTTCTTTCCTTTTCATTTTTATTATTTTAAGAATTTTCTTTCTTTTTTCAAAACAATACTGAAAGGGAATATTCTTTACAAAATAATGGTGATATAATTTTTTCTATTATAGGTGATATAATTGTTTTGTTATTTTCTCCCAAACTATAATAAGTAAAATCTTAGTGCCGATCAAATTTTCTCAGTAAATCATATATTTTACTTCGAAAAAACACATTAAGAATTTTTTATTTAATATTTTTCAATAATTTGGAATGAGAAATTGATATGAAAAAATGATAATAAAATATCAAAAAAAAAATTCCAAAATGTGACATTTAAATATCATCCTGATAATAAAAATGTTGTTTTAACATTTTAAATATCATAAAACACATTTTATAGAGCATTTTTGGCTGATATTTAAAACATGTTAAATTGATATGGGTTTTTTGTTTTCGGTGTAGGAACATCTTTTGAGCATATTTAGTAACGGTTTCTATAAGAACTATTTTTTATCTTTCAAGACCTGTTTTAATATTTTCACTGCCCGAGATATAATCAGTTTTTTTTGGCATTTTATATCTACCTTAGAAATTTGATCTCCTTTATTGTATATGAAGCTAAACCCACTTACTTCATTTTAAGATATCTCGTGAAATAATAAAGATATTCAGAAGATTTAAACAGGTTTTGAAAGATAAAAAACAGTTCTTTTAGAAACTGTAACTAAATATGCTATACAAATTTTCTTTATATAAAAGAATAAGGTCAGAAGTACTCAAAAAAACGTTTTTTGCATTGTCTAAGGGTAATATTTCAAAAACGGGAGCTGATTAGGTTTTTCTGACTTCGGATTCGTGTTCAGCATACCAAAAACCTTCAGAAAAGTATATTTTTGTTTCGGCAACAAAACCCTTGTAAACCAGTGTAATATATCATATCTATAAAATGAAAAATATTATAGTTTTGCATTTTTCAACTTTGTACAAGAAAGATGTCAAGGGAAAGAAATTTAAAATGCTTGAGTTGCTACACTGTGTTTTGAAACTGTGTAAAAGTATAAATCTGTTCTCCAAAATTATCTTACGCCCATATTAATGACAAATTTCAAAACAAGTTTTATAGCAAAATATTTTTTGTGATTGCTTAAAGTTGAAATACCTCATTCAATTTTCAATTTTAACCAAAATTTTGTTTGGGATTTTGTTTTATTTTATTTGGGAAAATTTGCAACTTCTAACATTCACTAAACATGTTTTGAGATAAAACTTGTTTAAAGATTAGTGAATAATATGACTGTTAATTAGGGTGGTCCAATTTTTTGGTTTTTACATTTCCGTTGTTCCCCACTCAAAAATTGGTTGCATATGTGTTTTGTATTACACACGTGAAATTTCAGCTTTTTAGGTGAAGTGTAAGTGGGCGCTCAACAGGCTCAAAGTTTTTGCTCAGATGCTGGTATAGCTGGGTCCTCATGCCTAATAATTAGCTCTTGTTTTGATTTATCAAGTGAATTAAGTTATGATGTGGTAAAGTTTTTCATAAAAAACCAATAGTTAAGTGATATTTTCACAGATAATAAAGTTTTGTTCATTTAAATTCGTCTGTAAGTATTTTTTGCTTAAAGTTATCAAAACAGAATTAATCAATGAAATACGAGCTAGTGACTCAAAACCAAAGAAACGTGAAAATCATTTACTTGGTTTTCGGGAACATGCGTGCTTATCATGTTTAATCCAAATTGCAACCTCAAGCCAAGTCCTAATACGATATAATCAGGGTAAGGTAAGGGTAACAAAGTCTAATATTCCAAAGCTGATGAGCGCCCTCTTCCTTTTAGTTTTGAAGGCTAAAACTTTCAGCATATGTTGGTATTGATGTCTGTAGCAAAATAATGGGTGGGGAACTAATGAATTATATGGTTTATTTTTTTGCCTTATATGGTGGACCACACTACTGTTAATCCATAATTCAGAGTTCCCGAAATTCTATAATTCTATAGTAAAAAAAAATTTATAAAAACATTTTTTACTTTTAAAAATTTACCGAAAATTCATTATTTTGAAATTAGCAAGATGTGTTCTTGTGGGGGATTAAGGGGATTCTACAAAAAAAAGTCCTTGGCATCAAATTGATTGCTTTAACAGTTTAGAAGATGTTTGTATCCAAAAACTATTGAAATCAGTGGACATTGGTTTTGATACGAATATCTTCTAAACCGTTAAAGCAATCAATTTGATGCCAAAGACTTTTTTGTAGAACGTTTAAGCTCCTATAAGAATACCACTTGCTAATGAATTTTCAGTAAATTAAAAAAAAATTATAAGTAAAAAATGTTTTTATATTTTTTTAACTTTGACCTCGAATATCTTTCAAATGGTTACATTAATAAAAAAAGTTAACAAGACTTTTTTTGTGGAGCAAAGAGTCTTGCGCGTTTGATTATTATAATTTTTCAATTTGTTACAAAATTTGGAACAAAAAACGAATTTTTAAAGATTTTCTCGATTTTTGTACCTAAAATATCTATTAAACTGTTAGATGAACAAAAAAAGTGTAGAAGGCCTTTTTTGTAGATCATTCAACTTCCTACAAGATAATGTAAAGAAATTTGCTAAAAAGTCAATTAATAAAAAACTGATTTTTTTAGTAGGCTTGATGAAAAAATGGAAAATTGCGAAGCGGAGGACCTTCCCAATAATATAAAGAGCCCATATTTGGTGTGTATATTCTAGATCGATTTTTCGGAGTACAAAATAAAACAAAAAGAATTTCAATTTTTTTTTGTACCCACCCTAATATACATAGGTATATTTTTATATGATTTTCGTTCTTATTAATTATTTACCTTTTAACTAAATTAAGTATTTAAATATATTAACACTTAGTTCATTTATTTATTCTAGTATTCTAACTTTTGTGCTGTCTGAGAATATCTTCAAATAAGATGTAACGGTTGTGACGTTAGAAAGTCACTTATTAGAATAAATATAATCCTATCCTGGTAATTATTGTGATATTGGTCCGTTTTAAGATACCGTTCCCCGTCCATTTGTTTAACCTCACAATGAAGCTGTTCATCTCTTATATCAAATCTCTAACCAAAGAAATTCTCAATATAATAAAAATCACATATTTTAACATTTTCCCACAGCTCAAGAACAAGATCATGCGAGTAAATCGTCGTCGTCGCACAGGAAGGAACACATGCTGTCAACAAAACGAATTTATCCCACTCGGGAACATCACTTTGGACACTTTTTTTTCTCTTTGCTGAATGCGAAGAAATATTTGTGTTTGAAAATGCCAGCACTTCCCGACTTTATTCAGCATGCAACTGCAATATATTCTCCAAGAAAAAAAACAAGAATCCTATATATTCCACACAGAAACCCATAGACAGGGAAGACAGCAGTTGAGTAAATATATTTTCTTTTCCACCAAAACAGTAAGACCACTCCCTTGAGCTATTATTCACGTGGTCCGATTTTCGTCGTTCTTGTAGTTTTACACCATTGCATCGTCGATCGTCATTGTGGTGTCGTTCCATCAGGAACAGGATATAATGTACAAAACTTTGGATACTGCAAGCAACCCTTGCACGCAATAAAGCAGTTAGCAGCACACAGTGCGAATTTAATTCCTCTTTCATTTGAAAATAATGTTGAATTCAGCAGGAATATTGCATGATGGTGTGTTACGCGCGCCAAAACCAGCATAAACTCCAACTCCTCTCTTTGTCTCAGGTGCTCCGTGCTCCACATGTGTGATGAACTGAGTAGCCTTTGCAACAACGTGTGGGATTCAGGAACCAGAGGGGTACCCGAGTACCAATACAGCAGCAGCAGATGCACATTATGCAAAATGGAATCCCAGAAGAACCACATCGGACAGACATAAATTTCGCTAAAAAGTTTTGCGCCAAGACGATCATGGTGATGGCCAACAGTTGGAAGTATCGGACGTAATGTTGTTGTTCGGTTCGGTTCGAGCTGCTGCTTCTGCTGGTATCCTATAAAACTTCAGAATGAAATAAACAAGTACCTATATCTACAAAAAAAAAAAGAAAACAGAGAACCGATCCGATCCGATCCAAAGGGAAGTCAAGCTCTAACCACCACCGCCGCGCTGCTGCTTCAGCCGCTGGCGTTAAAACTTTGTGTTTGTACGTGCAACTGGTTCTTGTGATGTCTTGCAGGCCATAAAGTGTTCAGCTGGAGTTAATGAGAGCATTTAAATGCGTACAAGGCCAGAGCGCGCACACAAAATAAAGTACCATAACCCGTCCAAAAGTAACTTGTGTCCAATGTCCTGGCAAGGCTATTAATAACAATTACATGTCATTAGGTTCGTGCAGAATTTCAAATGAATTGCACAAAGATTGTTGTAACTAAACATGAGAATTGGTTATATTATTTTTTTTTTCTTTTTTGTTTAATATTGTCCCTTGGGTCATCCTTTGATTGCGTTGTTAACAAGTGAAGTTTGAATTTATTATTTACGTGTGATTTTTTGCATTGAGTTGTGGATCCTAGTTGAAGCTATTACACATTGGGTTAAATGCAAATTTTTTTAATATATTTGTTAAGGAAGCTTTCATGATGAAAATACCAACTCGCAAAGGGTACAACGCAGTCGACTACAGTTGGGAACCCTAAAGGAACCAAAATGTAATATCTTACATATTATACGAAGAAAAAAATTGCAGCAAATTTTATATGGAATAATCCAAAACCCTGAGACATATGGTGCAAAATTCTAAATTAATCATCGGAAATTCCACAGACAGATTATAAGTGAAAGTAAGCTGGTGAAAGAGTTCTCAATAGGATTAGGAGTTGATAGCAGCGCTGAGTAAAGTTTTTGGAACTTGAACAATTTTAACGATATTTGTAAACCTGGTACCTTTACTCGTTAGATAAATGCCCTTGTACAGTTCGTCATTCTAACTAAAGCCATATTTTCATAAAAATAAAGCAAAGTTAAGCAAAGTAAAGCAAATTTTTTTTTTTCAAACGAATCCAACCAATAACTTTTTTCTTGCTTTTAAGGCCTTAACTACAATGGTCACTTCTTGCAAAAGTACAAAAGGAAAAATATTTTTTTTTTCTAACAAGAGCAGTTTTTTTAGTAAAAGATTATAAGATTTTTCAAGTTTCAAGAACGAAAGGGACCTTCAATTCATAACCCAGTCCGAACGGCTTAGTAAAGATGCATTTCTTCATGACAATGATATTTTTGAGGCTTTGTCAATTTTCCGAAAGAGGCAGTAACTACCTCTGAAATTTTTTTTAATGGTTGTTGCTTCTTTAAAAATCAGAAGTCACACATTACTGTTTGGTTCAAAAAACCATTAGATATGTTAACCACTAAGATTTTAAATATAATTTATTTCAATTTACCTATATTACAATATTTATAAGAAAAAATATATTTTGAAAAAAAATTATAAGTGGCATGTACCTACACTTTTAGTAAAAAAAACTAAAGTATTGATGTAGTATTTACTAAGCACTATCTAATGGCATCCTTTATCTTATAAAAAAAAAGTTGTATAGCGAACAAAATTTTAAATTGCGAATTTCTCGGAATGAGTTAGAATCCTTCCTTCCTTTCATGAATCGACGATAAAATATGTTTTTTTTTTAGATTGGATACCTGAGTAGTTTTACAAAAAAAAAATTTACGGCGATTTTATTCTATGTCAACCGCGTTTTTGACCTGATAATATTTAAATACATATTTAAAAAAACGTGACGTGCTATTAAAGTTTTTGAGTTCAGATCGGAATGAGCACACAAAAATCTTTTAAAAAGTATAGCTTCTTAGTCCGAGCTCCATTTTCGTTGTTCTACATCAGTTTTGGCACTCATATTCACAGGAAATAACTGCAGTCAATTATGTATTGTACTAATTAATAAGCTACTTAGGATGGGTAGTTTCTGACATATAGGGCTTCAAAAATTGAAATATCGTAACTGACTGACTCACTTACTGAAAAATTATCAAAATTATAGAGAGTTCTCAACAAACATTTTTGACTTTGCAGAGTGATAGGTCTTAAAGTAGGCAAATGAAAAAAAAATCTTAACCCATTTTAGCTTAATTTATCCACTCCTGACTATCGCAATATTTTGAAACCTTGTAGAACGGTAGAGTTGGTAGAAACAACAAATTTTAAAGCTTATAATTCCCTTACACTACACAATCTTGCATGATTCCCTCCCAACGCTGCACATGCCAAGTGAGCAATAATCCTTCGGATCACCAATTTTGTTATAAGAAAGATCTTAAAATGCTAAATTTCAACTGCTTAGTTCATTATTCAATATTCATTAAGATTTTCTCATAAACAAATGTTACTCATACACCACAGTGATCCTCTATGATCCCTTTATTACAATTATTTAAATCATGAGTCAGGTTGATTTTTTCTGATCATTTACTGAGTAGTTGTAGAGTCATAATTTTACATGTAGGGGAGAGTTTTTTGAACACTTTTTGCTTTCGCAGCTGATTGAACGAAATATTTTCGTTTTCTTGATCTGTAAAGTTTACTAACATTGAACAGTAACATTGAACTTCGATTTCAAATAACATTTGGTTAGTTAGACGAAAAATTTATATTAAATTTTGATGTTTAAACAATAAAGGCTCTTATGTTCAAAAGTACCCCATGTATGGAACAGCTTTGAACATGGAAGGGGCACTTTTGAACAGCAGTATTAGTTTTGTTGTAATGAATAAATAACACTCAACTTTTTATTAGTTTTTTAATAAGAACATACACAAACTCAAAATTTATTAAATTAAATTTTTTTTTAAACTCTTACAACTAAAAAACTGAAATAATGCAAAACCACTATAAATCACCTTCCACCTATAAATCTGAAAGCTAGCAGAGATAACCAAGGAAAGTCCTTGACGTTTATGGATATGGTTTTGACGGGTTCAAACATCGAATAACTTCTAAAAAAGATTGATAAACTAAAATTTTATATGCAGTGTTCAAATGTGCCCCGTGTTCAAAAGTGCCCCAGCTTCCCCTAACTTTAATAACTTAAAATAAAATACCAAAAGTCGCTGACAGGTGATTTTCTTTAATAACCAACGAATATCAATCAATACAACATAGTTCTTACCCATGAGTCTCATATAACCAAAGCAACATAAAAGTTAAGACAAAAATGTTTTTAAAATACTAGAAAAAAACTGGTTATGTATTCAAAAATTGTCAAATCGAACGTTAATCTAATTTAGACTTCTGTGTTACAAATTGGAATCGCGTCGTCGTTTTAAAAAATATACCAATCGAATATGCATATTAATGAGCTGGATAATTATAATATTAAGTCTCGAGTTACTTTATGGCCATAACGACAACCACGACAACAACAACAACGAGGAGACAAGGAACCCCTCTATCGAGAGATATTAATTGCTTTAGCTGTGGTGATAAATTTTATCAACTAAAGTTTTAACCCACTGAGAATATGAGTCTTTTTTTCTTGAAGCCAACTTTTATATAAACGTAGGCGAGCATTACTGGTGTTTTGATTGTTTGCTCGATTTTATAGTCATATAAATTGTAGGTTTTTCTTTTGTTTTTAAAAGAATAAAGAAATAATTATTATTATAGTTTTTTTTTCTATTGTCTATTAATGCGGAAAGTAATACGAGACAGATAGACGGACATAAAATTCAAGTGGAGGTTCATTTTTTTCATTACTTGAAGCTTTATTTTTTTTTTTGTTATGAATATTTATTAGGGCGTGAGTTATAATTTGCAAATGAAATTTATCTTACCTTATTAATCATACAAAATAAAAATGATATTGCAAAAAAAAATCAGCCTTATAGGGTCATGTCCGAGTATGTAATAAAATTCTATACCTTTTAGATAACTTTTATAACTGACAGTTGATCGAGTTATTTGAATGTTTTAAGGGCGAAAATGTAGATTGAAAAAGATTTGTCATAACAGTGCCAGTTTAGCAAATTAGTTTATTATTCAATCGATGTGATGGAGACTCTAGGAGCTTTGAATAGCAAAAATTAATTGTATAGAATACTCAATTCTAGCTTTAACTATGTAGCTTCAATTAAGTTTATCATGTATAGGTAAAGGAAAAAGGGCACAGTTACATAGATTTTGCATACAGAAATTATAAAAGAATATTTAAATTGTAACGGGTGTGACACAGTTACTTCATTATTTGTTCCTGGCTTGTGTAATATTCAATTAATAAAGTATTTACTAGCTTAAAAAAACTTAAATATTTAGTTGTTAGTCTATGTTTAAATTAATATTTTCTTAACCTGTCTTTCAACGTCTCAAACTTTTAAGATTAACTTTTAAGATAAAATGTAAAGGGTGTGACGTTAGAAAATTGATTAAGTGTACTTCGGTGACTTTTTAGAAGCCATTTGTAGATTTTTAAATGAAAAGTCGTAAATATCGTATTCAATATGAAAGGAGATTAGGTTCCCAGTAGGTAAGCTTTATTTAAATAGGGGAATTAATAAAAACAATTTGGTTTTATAGCAATTCAAAAATGTAACGGGCGTGACGTACTTTTGTAAAGGATTTGACACTGTAAGAAAAAATGTATTTATAAAATATATAAACATTAAAGAAACAATCAATACAAATCTTCAAATTTCAAATAGTTAAGCAATATTTACACAATAAATAAAATTTATTAGGGCCAGAATCATAGTATACATACATACTTTAGAATAATTGGATACAAATGCGTATCAACCGTCAATATAGTTAATTCTAGTGTTTTCAAAATAATGCTTGCTTAGAAAGCTTTTAGAATGTTAATTTGTAGCATCTTTTATTAAAAAATTCCATTTAATTTTTTTTTATTTTTAACCCTCTGTCGGCACACGGGTGCGAATTTGGCAGGACAAAAATAAAAAAAACTACGATTTTTCAAAAAAGTGGCCACAAAAAAGTCTCTTTATAAGGGTGAAAATATTTTTTTTTCGAAATTGTGAATACAATATTCGAATTCCTCGGAATATTCTACATCAATTTCATACTTGATTCCCTATAAAATATTGTGACCGAAAAAAGTTCTAGCGACATGAAAAACTATAAACCAAATTCGCACCCGTGTGCCTATCACACAGAGAAAAATAAGCCACATACAATAACAATAAGATTTCTCTATGGTTTTCATCCAAGAAGGAAGCTTTATTAAAACAATCGAGTTTTCCTTATAGTTTAAAAATCTGCACTTGTAGAGTTTTAAGAGGAAAAAAAAAGACGACCAGGCCGGGGATCGAACTGGGGCCCTTAAATCATGAGTCGCACACCTTACCACCTGAACCAACCTGCCATAAAAATATTGATCGCGATTTTTGTTCTAGTGCCAAGTTAAAAACAAAAATGAATTTTTCACTCAAATTTTAAGAAGATTTTCTCTATTAAAATAATAAGAAATCTCCTTAAAAAAAACCTTATTAATAGTTGATTTTAATAAGATTTCCTTATAAAATGTATGGACAGTAAAACAATATGGCAATCTGTTAGTTTTTACGGGGTCATATTTTTCTCTGTGCACGTCACAAAAAGTATATAAAATTAAAGTATATAAAATGTTAAATTAATATAAGCACATTTTAGAAAATGATTTTTCTTAAAAGTTTAAAGTTTTTTTTTTCACTGCCTATATAATTCCTTTAAAAAGTAATTTTCAATAAGGTATTCATATGAAGGTTGAGGTACCTACAACTAACAATTTTACTCCTATAATGATCCAGAGAAGCTGCTTAACATGATTAATTTTATCCCATGTAAAGTTGATGAAGGGTCAATGTGGGTAAATGTAAACAATTTCATGTCTTTTTTTTCTTTTGACTTTAGATTTTAATATGTTTTCACGGAACAACTTGACAGGTATCTTCAAATGCAAATATGAAATGATGGCAATTCTTTTTTATAAATAAAAACAAATATTTACCAAATTGTTTAAATTACTGTCAAATATGGAATGTTTACAAATACCCCACCATGTTTGTGTTTTTTTACAAATTTGGGGTAAATGTAAACAGTGGTTTAAAATTTAGAATTTCCTCTTTATCATATGGATAACGACTTGAAAAACGTTCAAGAAGGCATTTGACGAAAACTTTTTCAAATTCCAATAAAAGCTTTTGTTTTCTTCTTTTGATTCTTTAGATAGGCACCCAATATGCATCCTGAGCAGCTCTGAACGTCATATTTTTTTTTTACGTCAAAGACTGATTTTGCAACATGATCCACTGAAAACGATGTGTTGGCTACTTTAAAGTGTGACTCCGTGGCACTTTAGCAATAGTAATTGACTAAATATACTTTATTTTATGAAAACCAATAATTTCAGAAAAATATATTTTTATATTTACCCCCAGAATACGTTGTTTACATTTTCCCATCATGAAAAATATTCTGGGGTAAATGTAAACACATGCAAATCGACATAAATGTCCTCTATTTTAAAATTTGTTTGTTTCACATAGAATCTACATCAAAATTCAAAACTAAAAAGTATTTGCAAACTATACTGACTTAATTGAATCTGTAAAAATATTTAATATTTCTGAAAGACTAACGACTTGTTTGACACTTTGAAAAATTATCTTTCACGGAAAATACGCTCGTCGAATGAATTCTCTCTTGACAGCAATGAGTTTGACGTATAAGTTAAAAGATACATGCGTCCGCGATTTGTACTTATGTATGCGTCAAAGAGATTTAACTGAAGCTTGTTATGAGCCATGTTCTCATTTACCCCTGTTTACATTTACCCACATTGACCCTAAAACTCCAAAGTCAAGATTTTTTTCACTCCAATTGTACTTCTTATTCTAATACTCCGATAAATATTCGAAAGTGTTATTTGTTCCTATAATTGTAACAGAGAATACTTATTGCATGTCTTAAAGGGTAAAACAATCATTTTTACTGAAAAGTAGTCAGATTATAATCACAATTATTGGTTTAATGTCAGACTTTTGCTTAAGACATCATGTTATAAGACACAAAATAAAAACAAAAAAATCCAAAAAGAACACAGAAGTCCACAATATCAGCAAATAACATTTCTAGGCTGCCTGCCTAGGAAAACGTGTAAACCACAGTAGGACAATTATTTTAGGTCTACCCACTACCATCTACCATCTAACCAGCATATATCCTTGTTATATTGCCTTAAGGCATATTATAATAGTTGATATGATCATCTCAAAACGTTGTATACCATTTCGGCTACACACAACACGCCACCACCACCACGCATCCTGCAACTTAAGACAGCCAGTTACCAGAGTAGAAGAAGATTAAAATCAAGAAGCGGCCAACAGATAGGTTGCCATTTGTTAGAACAGCGTGTGGCACATGCATCCCTGTGGTGAGCATTATTGAAAATTGATTCTGCAACGGGTTGTGATTTATGAACGACGAATAACTGAAGTCTTCTGTGTAACGTTCAGAATGTATACACAATTTTAAAGAAGCCCTATATTACTGAGTAGGGTTTCTTAAACAATTTAACCAGCTGCTGCTGTGTGTATGATTAGACTCTTGCACTTGAATGAACATCACGCTTTGAATGCTTATAAAGTGCAACTACCTTCGAAAGCACAGTCTTAAGAAGACGCCAAGGGATGCGGCATATAATAAATTTCGATATAGTAGCTCCCACCTTTGAATCTTTTAAGTTATTGCCATCGATCATGGTTTTATATTTTTTGCTTTTGTTTTTGATCATGATGGTTAACAAACAAGCTTATGGAAGGCTCTAAGATCAAGGTAGCTATAGCTTATTCATGGAACAAGGAGAAGGGGGATAGGGGAGTAGGAATTCAGTGTGATTTCTTATGAGATTAGATTATATAAATTAGTTCAGGTTCGAAAGACAATTAGTTATGAGTACGAGAGCATAAAATAAATTAGATCGATCTGATAAAAAGGAACATTTATTTTTCAAAGATACAAGACAGTTTTTCTAAATTGGCTCAATTTGAAACATTTCAATTCAATGAATCACGATGTGGTTTTTAGTTTAAGAGA
Organism: Episyrphus balteatus; assembly: GCF_945859705.1. Taxonomy (NCBI): domain Eukaryota; kingdom Metazoa; phylum Arthropoda; class Insecta; order Diptera; family Syrphidae; genus Episyrphus; species Episyrphus balteatus. The sequence continues at coordinate 28,764,723 of NC_079134.1, read as the reverse complement.
AAATCAATCACATATGTATATACGGATTATTGCTCATCGGATTGTTTTATTTGTTTCTTTTTTAAGGTAAAGTAGAAAAAACATTTTTTTAACACGTCATTAATAACCAAATAAGTGACAGAAATCCTTTTTTGAGACGATTTCAACCATGAAAACTTTGTTGTGGGTAACAATATTATTTGTATCCTAGCAAAAAGCCAACTGACACACTGCATGTTAATGTTTTATTTACTTTACTTTATTTTTCCAATCCAATTCAACTGATAAAATTATCTGCTTCGAAGAAGAAAAATTATTCTTAACGAGCACAAATTAATTTTGAGAAAAAATGTTACGCATACACCACAGTGACCATTTAGGTTTGAACTTTGAAAATAGATGAATTTTTTTTTAACCGCAATTTCTTTGTTGAATATACCTATTCTGCCCTTTGACATAATTAAAAATATACACTGTCAAACGTCAAAATAATAACGGGCTCCTCGATGTTGTATTTTAATAAGGCTCAATTTATTCACCCTTCATTATATTTAAAGTCGCCATTAAAAATTGAAAATTTGTCGCATATTATTAAAATTTCCCTGTTAAAATGACTACTTTAAATTTAATATAGTGTGAATAAATTGGGCCGAAGGCTAACAAGGAAAGATTGGATTTTCAAACTGATAACTATATGGAATCTTGATTCTTGACACCTCATCGAAAACTTTCAACTAATCTCATTTTCTATATTAAGGGGTCAGCCACCCTGAAATTTATATTTGTTCATTTTTTTTTTTTTTAATTTATTTTTAATTATACCCTTAATTGTATTGAACAAATAAAGACCTATTGCGTATCGAAACATTCAAAATTGGCCAAGTTAAGGGCATTTTTCGAAAGGAAGATTGACCATACGGTGCACCGCGGTGGGTTGCCTTACTTTCTTTTGCGATCATCTCGAAACTACGTTTTTTGAGCTGGTACCTTCGAGATCTCGGAAAGTACTCATCCGATTGCTTTCGAATATAATATCTAAAAAAGCGTAGGATCTTTTTGATAGCTGACTTAGTTTTGTTTTAATAAATGTTTTTTTTTTTTTTGAAAAATATAAAAATATATATATATTTTTTTTTAAATATAGGTATTTAGGGCTGTAAAAGTAACGACAAAATGAGTAACCGTATGTATACGATACTTTTTATTAGTACCCGCATCAATAATATGGTTATTCGTTACTTTCGTATGCTTCGTACTTTTCGTATATTTCGTATGTTTCCTGTGTTTCGTATGTTTCGTTACTTTCGTATGTTTCGTTACTTTCGTTACTTTGGCATGCTTCGTATGTTTCTTACATTTCGTATATTTGATGTATTTGATACGTTTCGTATGTTTGGTATTTTAAGAAGGTATGTTTCGTACGTTGGTATTAGGGTGTACAAAAATTTTGTTTGAAAAAAAAAAAAAACAAAAACAATTTTTATAATCTATGTTAAGTAAACATTTTAGGTAACATTTTAAGTAACCATATGACCAATAGTATTATTACATTGCATTGTTGCTGACACGATGGGAAATGATTTCTTACCAGTTCCCACTGAGTGTTCTTTTTAAGTATAATTATGTATACCTACTTATTTTTGTATTCTATCACCCATTTTTACCTTTCCTACCATATCATATTTCCACCCAACTCCTACTTCTGCGTGAGACCAGACGAAATAAGATCATTTAATAAAAAATCAATGTTTAGTCTCACGCGCTGAGTGTTCATTATGCTGACTTGTCATTTTTGGCAAAGTACCTTTGAATGATCGGCATAATGGGCACTCGCTGTCCAACCACTTTCAAGTGAACATCAAATAAAAATTGTAATCAATAATAATAAAAAAAGGTGTTTGTATTTTCAAGGTTCTAAAGTTTAAAGAACATTTGGCGACCGTGACAGGACCTACTAAAAGAGTTTAGTGGCCTGTAAATTAATAAAACAAAACAAAATAAAAGAAAACAGTGTTGTGAAGTGAGTCGTTATTAAGAAGACTAAAAAAGAAAAAAAAAAAAAGAAAAGAAGTTCCTTTCAATTACTAACAATTCAATATAAAAAATAATTAAAATGGTGGCTACAATTGAAGAACTTACCAATCAGCAAGAAGCTGTAGGAAAAGAAATCTGTACACTTGCTCGCAATTACGGAAAGGATGGTCCAGGAAGGAAAACCCTGGATTATTTAAATGCGCGGTGGACAAGATTAAATGAATTATGGGAAGTATTCGACAATGTTGATAGCGAGATAAGAGACAATTATCCGCAGGTAACTGAACACGAATACTTCACTAAAGGTTTTTACGATGGGGTAAAAAAAAATTCATGATCAAATGAAAGATGACATCATCAAGCGGTTTGCAGTAGCGGAAGAAGAAAAATCTGATGGGGCTATAGAGGAGACCGCAGCAGTCCATCGTCAGCCGGAGCAGCTAAAAGAAGCCCTCTTAGGACCAGCAGCCGTTAAGCCCCCAGCAGGGCATTCAGAGGGAGTTACCGCAGCAATTTCCAAATTTAACATACCACCAGGGCTGACAATAAAGCCCACTTTAATAGATGACACCAGTGTAAAGGTCAACAGGATGACTACGGATAGCAAATTCCGATTACTCTGCAAAATATTTCAAGGAGGTCTTAATAAGTGCCCATTGAAATTGCGGGAAACTTTACCGCAAGAATTTAACCAAAAAACAAAAACCCTAATGACCAATTGGGATGAAATAACAACAACATATAGACGACTTGGAGGCGATGCAGCTGTAGAAGATATACAGCTTTACTTTGAGCTCCAGGATGAATTAGATTTGAGGATCACCTGGCTACCAACTAATACATTGCCAGCTGAAACAGTTCAAATGAATCAAGGACGAGCAACAACAATCAAGCTTCCAAAAATTGAGATACCCAAATTCGATGGAAGCTATCTTAATTGGCCGCAGTTCTTCGATCTATACAAACAAATGGTGCACAACCAACCAATTGCACCGGCTCAAAAATCATACTTTTTAAAGACAAATCTTACTGGAGATGCCCAAAACCTCATTCAACATTTCCATGCCACTGATGACAATTATGAATTGGCTTGGAACACTCTAGTTGACAGGTTCAACAACAAGCGGTTGCTGTTATCCGCTCAGTTAAGCCGATTGTTCCAATCAAATACCATCGTAGACACTGTCAGAAGTCTCAAGAGGCTGCATGATACAACAAAGGAAGTCATTCAAGCCATCAACAATCTCGGCTATGACACCAGTGGATGGGACCCATTAGTTGTACATCTATTGCTGGAAAAAATGGACAAAGACACCCGAATGCTTTTCGAGGAATCCCTACAAGCACCAAGAATAACACCAACTCTAACCCAATTACTGGAATTTGTCGAATGCAGGTTCCAAGCCCTGGAGACGGTGAAATCAGATGAAAGGAAGAAAGCGGTAACCACCGCATCTGAAAATAGGGAAGTTTCAAATTGTCCATATTGTAAAACTAATAATCATAAGATCTTTAATTGTAAAAAATTTATTAATCTTTCAGTTGAGGATCGCAATCAGCAGGTGCGGAAGCTTCAACTTTGCACCAACTGTTTGCAAGGACATCGTTTCCCATCGTGTCAACAGCAACGTAGATGCAAGGTTTGCAACGGGAAACACAACACTCTACTACACTATCCAAATAAAAAAGATGTCAACGTAAAAAACCCAGCATCCGGTAAGTGTGATAATATTATTGGTCGGGTGGGTGAGTTTCCTTCAGGGTCCCATAATAACAATTCTCTAGGGGTCGTATTAAAGGGTCGCGAGGTATATCTCGCCACGGCGATTGTGAACGTCGTGAGTTCAAAAGGAACGCGTATTCCTTGTCGTGCTATGTTAGACTCGGGATCTCAATTACATTTTATTACAACATCCCTAGCCCAGCAGTTAGGGAGCATAAAGCGAAGAAAGGACATTCCGATTAGCGGAATTGGAGGCAGGGAAAGTCAGGCCAATTTCGTAATAAATGTTCATTTAGAATCCAGAACTTCATCATATAAAAGAACTATTGAGACCAGTATAATGCCAAAAATAAGTGATTATATGGCAACTGCATCTCTGGATAGGCAAACTTTGCAATTGCCCTCCAATATTCTTCTTGCTGACCCTAACACAATTAGTTCCAACCGCATAGACTTGTTAATTGGAGCAGAGTTATTCTTTGAGCTTCTTTTGCCGGGAGAATTTAAAATCTCAAACAATCTTCCTCTATTGCGGAATACTAGATTAGGATGGGTTTTAGCAGGAAGCGCTGTAGATTCTTCCCAAAATTCTCATTGTCATTCAGTGTCAAAACCTAGTCTGAGAACACTAGATAAAATGGTCCGATCACTGTGGGAAAGTGAAAATTTTGAAGTTGAATCGAAGGTCTACAGCGAAGAAGAATTTAAATGTGAAAAACATTTTAATGATAACGTGGAAACAACACGCCAGGGTCAGTACATAGTACGACTTCCTTTTAAGAAAGACCCAAACCAAACATTAGGAGGTTCAAAAGAAATTGCAAAGAAGCGTTTTTATTCATTAGAAAGAAAACTAGAAAAAAATGCAGACCTCAAAGAAAGTTACACAAACTTCATGGAGGAATATGAGCGTCTAGGTCATATGACTGCAATTCAAGAGCTTGACATACCAAAGTCAAATTATTTTCTTCCACACCATTGTGTAATTAAACCCGAGAGCTCATCAACAAAGCTCAGGGTGGTTTTCGATGCTTCTGCAAAGACGACATCTGGGTATTCACTTAATGACACCCTCATGGTTGGTCCAACAGTCCAATCAGATTTATTTTCAGTTATAGCCAATTTCAGATTACATAAATATGTATTCACTGGCGATATTAGCAAAATGTATCGTCAAATACTCATTCATCCAAAGGATAGAGCATATCAGCACATTTTATGGAGGCCAGATCCTAAGAGCACATTAAGAACATACCAGCTCAACACAGTTACGTATGGAATGGCGTCTGCCTCTTATTTATCTACAAGATGTTTGGTCAAATTAGCAGATGATTTTCAACATATATATCCTAATGCATCAAAAATTATTACAAAAAATATCTATGTGGATGACTGCCTAACAGGAGCAGATTCTCTTGAGGAAGCCAAGTTGCTTCTCAATGAAACAATAAAATTATTAAGTCAAGGAAATTTTAATTTAACCAAATTTTGTTCAAATGATCCACGCATTCTAGAAAATATTCCAATGCAAGATCGAGAAAGAATGTTAACAATCTATCAGTCGGAGGTCATTAAAACCCTTGGTTTGGTTTGGGACCCAATTGAAGACACATTCAAATTTTGCTACAAGTACAATGCACCCAATGATTTAAAGATTACCAAACGCCGCGTTCTTGCCGACTTGGGAAAATTCTTCGATCCCTTGGGATTGATAGGCCCAGCCATATTACTAGGAAAAATATTTTTACAAGAACTTTGGAAATCTAAGATATTGTGGGATGAGAATCTGCCTCAAGAACAGGCTTATAAGTGGGTAAACTATTTATCAGAATTTTCTTCTTTGTGTGAAATTAATATCCCACGCCTTATCTTAATAGACTCAGCTACGAAATTAGAAGTGCATGCATTTTCCGATAGTAGTGAAAGCGCATATGGCGCATGCATTTACTTAAAATCTATTGATAATGAAGGGAAAGTTTTTGTTCAATTGTTATGTTCAAAATCTCGTGTCGTTCCCTTAAAGGCGACAACTATAGCTCGGTTAGAGCTTCAGGCGGCTGTCCTAATGGTGGAATTAGTGCAAAAAATCCTTCCAATAATCAGTAGGACGATCACATCAGTCAGTTATTACACCGACTCTACAACGGTTTTAACATGGGTAAAGGCACCTTCCTATACTTGGGAGACATATATAGCAAATCGTGTAGCAAAAATCCAATCTAAATCAGATTTGAATCATTGGAATTATGTAAAGGGAGTATTAAATCCAGCAGATCTTATATCGCGTGGGTTAGGAATGCCCAATCTTGTAAGATCAACCATTTGGTTCAATGGCCCTGAGTTTTTAAGACAAACTTCAAGTATACAAATGGAGTATTCGATTCCAGAAGAAATCTCTGGGCATCGAAGGCCAAAGACAGTGCTAAATATGTCAATCCAAAATGATATAATAAATTCAATCAACCATAAAAACTCGTTTTTTACACTGCAGAAAATTTTTGCACATTGCTATAGATTCATGATGAATTTTAATATTCGCTGCAAAGGAAACAGAAGAACTGGTTCTTTAACCGCGGAAGAAATCCAGAAAGGAACGCATTTGTTATGGAGGATTGTTCAATTAAGTGTTTTTCCCGAAGAGTATAAGGCACTTCAGGCAGGGAAACCTCTCCGCAATACCTCTAGCATAATTTCGTTAAGCCCATATTTTGATAAAACAACAATGTTAATACATGTGGGTGGAAGACTTAAAAATGCTGAAATTCCTTCCCAAGCAAAAAATCAAATATTACTCCCAAAAAATAATATAGTTACCACATTACTCTTAGATCACTTACATAAAAAACATCTACACGTTTCCCATAGAACACTTGTATCTATCTCTCGGCAACAATTTTGGATTTTGAGTGTAGGAAGAGAAACACAAAAGGTACTTTCTAAATGCATCCAATGTTTCCGTGCGAAACCCAAATCCATAGATCAATTAATGGGTAATCTACCTAAGGAAAGAATCGTACCTTCTCGCCCATTCTATTATTCAGGGGTGGACTTTTGTGGGCCAATACGAACACATTATAATATTCGAGGGAAAACTCCAACAAAATCGTATCTTGCAGTATTTGTATGCTTTTCAACAAAAGCTATTCATATTGAAGTTGTATGCAACCTTACTACTGAATCATTTATTAACTGCTTGAAACGATTTATAGGAAGACGAGGTGTATGCCATACTATATTCTGTGACAATGCCACAAACTTTGTAGGGGCAAGAAACCAATTAAAAGATTTTCAAGATTTTCTTGATTCGTCTGAAACTCAATCATCGATTAATTCAAATTGTTTAAAAATGGGAATTAACTGGAAACACGTTCCACCACGTTCTCCCCATTTCGGAGGCCTTTGGGAGGCCGCTGTTAAATCCGCAAAAACATTGTTGTTAAAATATTTAGGAGAAGCGTCTTTAACTTATGAAGAGCTTTCCACAGTTGTGATTCAAATTGAATCTATCTTGAATTCACGCCCACTTACACCTAACTCCTCAGATCCTAATGACATGCAGGCATTGACTCCCGGTCATTTTTTAATTGGTGCTCCGTTGACATCGCTTCCAGAACCTGACATAACTGATCATAACATCTCAAGATTAGACAAATTTCGTCAGATTCAGCATATTCAACAGCATTTTTGGCAAAGATGGTCAAATGAATACCTCCATCTTCTTCAACAGAAATTAAAGTGGAAGGTGGAATCCAAAAATCTAGAACCTGGAACAATGGTTGTTTTAAAAGATGCACACCAGCCTCCAATGAAATGGAAGCTCGGACGTGTAATCGAAGTTGTCAAGGGAACAGACGGATTAGTACGAGTGGCATATGTTAAGACTGAAACCGGCACATATCAACGAGCTGTTCAAAATCTTTGTCCCCTACCGATTGACCATAAAGAGCAGCAAAAGGATGCTGCACAAATCCCAATAAAAAAACAACCCCTGATGAGATTAAGAAGTGGGAGATACCTCCTTAACTCTTTTACATCATTATTATGCTTCATGTTGCTATTGTTTCCATTAGCTGCCTCTTCAGATACCGAACCAATAAGAATAACCCAATTTGACCATCCCACAGGGATTTATTTTGAAGATATAGGTAGTGCGAGCACCGTTAATAGTTTTTGGAACATTTATATATTTTATAATTTATCATCATTTTGGCTAGAGCTAGGAGAAGTGAAAACTTATTTACAGAGAATGGATAATATTTGTTTAGATGAATTGAAAATTAATCCGTACTGTTTGCCTACAGTAACAGCTCTCAAACAAAGAGTTATAGCAATCGAATCAAACAATGACCTCATTCATAATTATCATACTTCTTACAATAAAAGGATAAGAATTGCTAGATCTCCTTTCGATTTTATAGGAAACGTGGCACATAGCTTATTTGGGGTATTGGATCAAGATGATGCTAAGGACATACAGCACCAAATCTCTTTGGTCAACCAAGATGAACAGCATCTCGTGCATCTCTTTAAAAAGCAGAGCTCAATCGCAGATTCAACCGTAAATCTGCTTAAACGAAATAATCTGCAACTCAGTCAGCAATATCAAGGTTTTAAAACCATGTTCGAAAAATCCTTAAACAGCATTGAAAAGCATCAAGAAATAATCGATGTCAGTCAGCGCTTTTCTGCATTAACTTCATATTTGATTTTGTCAATTTCAAACCTCGAAAGAGTGCAAGACACATTACTTGACGTTCTTCTTAGTCTTAATAATGTCAAAATGAATCCTCATTTTATTTCGCCGTCACAATTTACTAAACAGCTCCAAATTATTCGGAACAACATTCCATCCCATCTTAACATTCCGACAGCATCTGTATTAGATATTTTTAAGCTGTCATCTATTAAAGGACGAAGTCTTAATGACTCAATAGTATTTGAAATGATGATCCCTTTGGTTGATAACCAAGAATTTCAGCTTTTTAATTTAGTTCAGTTTCCTCTATTTCAAAATGATTCAAGTTTCATAATAGAATTATCATCCCCTTATTTAGCAGTCACTGCAACAAGAGATAGGTATTTTGAATTAACAGAAAATCAGCTATCATCATGCCATTTCCTCTCAACGAAAAATTTTGTCTGTAACCAACAACTACCAACAATGATTCATCGAGACAGCGGTATAAGTTGTGAAGTCTCGCTTCTGAATCATTTGAGTAGTGCTTTAAGTCACTGTTGTTTAACGAGATCCATCTCTCAAGATCGATGGGTAAGCCTAAGAAGTTCCAATACTTGGATATTTGCTCTTAAGGAGGCTGTAACTGGTTTATTGGTATGTGAAGGAATAACAAAAAGTCTAACCCTAAGTGACAGTGGTTTTATAGAATTTTTGATACCATGTATTTTAAAACTTCCACACATAGTGATAAATGGTCGAGTCTTTAGCAATACCACCTTAAAAAACTCATTTGTTCCCTCTATTAAAATTTCTGAGTCAATTAAAGGTAAAATACCGATGAAAAATATGAACATCATAACATCCCCGAGCAATGAGACTAATTTTAAAGAGATAGAAGATTTAAAAGGCAAAATTAGTGAAGTTGATAAAGACCTAGATAATGATACCTGGGTAAATTCTATAAATACGCACGATTACCATCATTATAGCATGAGCTTCATATTATTCCTTACAATGATTGGATTCATCATTTTTTATTTTATTAAAAAAAGAAAACCCAAACCACTTCCTAGAAGAAGCGCTCCTCGTTTTGAAATAGACACACAATTTTAAATTTTTTGAGGGATTAGATCCCTCAAAGGGGGGGAGTATGTTAAGTAAACATTTTAGGTAACATTTTAAGTAACCATATGACCAATAGTATTATTACATTGCATTGTTGCTGACACGATGGGAAATGATTTCTTACCAGTTCCCACTGAGTGTTCTTTTTAAGTATAATTTTATTTGATGTTCACTTGAAAGTGGTTGGACAGCGAGTAAAAATTGTAATCAATAATAATAAAAAAAGGTGTTTTGTATTTTCAAGGTTCTAAAGTTTAAAGAACAATCTAAGCTACATTTTTAGGCCATAAACATTGAAATTAGTTGCGCCGTTTTCATGTAATAAGAGTTTTAAGGTAGCTGTATTGAATTTTTTCGATTTTTTTTTAATCAAATGTGAAAACTTTTTGAATTTTTTCCTAATTTTTCGACAAAATTTCGATAATTTTATGTTTATATTCGTTCAGTAATCTTATCACGATTCTTTAGAGACCTTTATTTCAAAAGTACATCGCGCAGATCTTGGAATATTAACACTTCAATACAACCATGTCGAACCATTTTTCACTTATTTTTTCTATTGAGAGTGATTTTCAAACCTCGTTTTCTCTGCTTTTTTTTGTGTTGAAAATTTTGCACCGAAAATTGAGTGTATCACTTCGTATCGTATCATCGGAATTAGTATTGAAACTGGAATCGCGTCGTTAATCGTATGTTTCGTATCTCGTATGTTTCGTTTCTTCAGTACCCAATAACGAAGCATACGAGTAACGATACTGTTTAGAAAGTAACGTTTCGTTACTCGGTACTGAAGTGAATACCCGCATTTTAGTAAGGAATAAATACGATTTGCTACAGCTCTAATAGAATGGAATAAAATGTTTGACACCTCAAAATAATTAAAAACAAAAAAGTGCATTTTTCGGCCTTCCAGGGTGACCAAACCCCTTAATGCTTAACCATTTAGATAGCAAGTCTTTCATCCCATTCTTGTCATTATTCCATAACGTTCATCTTAGGCAAAATTTATTCACATTCCAGTAAATTCAAAGTCCCAATTTAGAACGGGAAATTTTAAAGTTTGAATGCGATTTCATAGATTTTTTGGTTTTAATGGAGACTTTAAAAATATAATGGAGAGTGAATAAATTGGGTCATACTGTTGCCAGATCAAATGAAAAAAAAAGCCTAAACTAAATTAGTAACATTCGTTAGAATAACATTTCACAATGAACTACCGGGATAATTAAAAAATCTATTAAGAAACCAGTTTTTATAACGAGGTTAAAGTGGACCCCGAGTTTACTCACTAAAATTGACGGGTTAGCTGCGGATTAACTGCAAAAAAATGTTTGATATAATTTGTTGAGCGTTTATGTAGGTGGTTAAGGTCTTAATTCACAATTTACTGTAACTTCCTTTTCATAAATTCTTATCAAGGTATATGTACATCTAATAGCCACTGTAATTCCCATTACATTTCATTATAGCTTATTACCCTAATGAGCGGATAAAGCCTCATTAGTCGCCAGTTTTCTTACTCATGATAGCGATAATGTGCCTTCAATTGAGATTCATCTGGAGTCATTTTTTAGAAAAATGTAAACGACATAAAATGTTATTTCTCAAGACAGGATATTAATAACGCTAAAATTAAACTTTCCCCTGGTTAACATTAATTTACATGCGATAAATGGCAGACATTTCACCGCCAGACTGTGGGTATCCTGAATCCTGATCTATCGCAATATTAATACAATTTTGACAGGCGAGAGTTTCGCAGTTGCGCCGAATATTTCCTTTGGAAAGCCCTAAATTGATGATTATTAATAAAAAATCCCTTCGAATAATAATCTTCAATAATAAAACACCAAATCCTCATATATGCCAATATAATCCAAATCCACAAAATACAACAATCCCCAGCTCTTTAAATTATGAATTAGGTCATAAAAAAATTCACGCGCAATAAAATACTCTCTTCCACTGCCTTGGACCTGGCTCGTTTGTAGCTGTCAAATGAGGCTGCACACATCTTTATAACGCTTGGTCATATACGCATAAGTATGCTCGTTTTTATTGACCAACTTAATTTCCATGCTAAGGGAATAAAAAATTAATTGAAAATGTCTGATTGAGAAGCGGACGAGCGGTGTCTTCTTCTTATTTTTCCACAAATTATAAGAAAAACAGAACTTCTCGACCTAATGAAGACATTAAATTTGACATAAAAACTACCGGCGCAAAGATGCCGAATACAAAATCAAGACAGAATTATTAATCCCCCAAAAAAAAACGAAGGAAGAGACCATATTACCACATCACAGAGTAAATACTGATTATACAGGAGTATGAGTAAGGATCCATGCATAATTCCAGCTAAAAGAGTGTAAATTTCGGGCTACAAAACAACTTTTAAGTTGGAATTAAAAGCATACATAAAGTCTTATGTTTAATGGCCAATATCGTGGAACTGGTGGGCTTCTGAGAGCGGAGGCTTCATCAGTCATTTACAACCATTCGATGCGAAGTTATTTGTTTTTTTTTTTGTAATTTGATTTAAGGGAATTCGTTTTTATCGGCCAGTTGATTGGATCTTCTGATAGCTGCACCATCATCACCTGCTACATTATAGTTGGATGTGTTATGAAAAGAAGCGATCGTTATTCATACAAAGTAGCAATTCATTTCAATTTAGCCAATTGAAAGTGTCTCAACTTGAAAAAAGTTTTCGATCTTAATTCATATTGGGGATGTCTTGATTATGTTGGGTTTAATTTTTTATTAATGTTTGCATTGGTGTTTATATAAATTCATATTGAGGTTAGATCTGAGTGCCAGATTAACATGCCAATTTATAACAGTTCCTAATTGATTTGATTTTTGTCGATGACAAATTGAACGTTTATACTTAGGTTCTAAGACGTTATACACGAACCATTGGCTTTCTGTAGAAATACAGAATTTACTGTCTATTCAAAAAAAAAAAACCCATTTCATAAATTTTTGTTATGAAAACTCTTTATTCTTCCTTCCTATCTCAAATTCAACCTTTTAACCACAGTTCATTAGATTGACCCATCAATATTTGTTACTCTTAAAAAAAAAACACCCTTTTAACCATGATATTCTTATAGACACTTAAGATTCTTGGATGTTATCTCAAAAGTAACATAATTGCTGAATTTCAATGGGGTAGGTACCAGGTTACCAGTATTATTACTTACTTTTTACAATTTACCCACATTTTGTCCACATCTAAAAAGATACCCAAGCACATGAAAAAAAACCTTAGATTCATTTTATTCGTATGTTGAAGACAACATTTTTAATAAATTTTGCAAGGGAACCTGTAAACCATTGATTTTATTGGACTTATTAAGGATTTTCCTGATTTCCCAAAAAAAACATCCTTTCGCCTAAAATTTTTTTAAAGACAGGTTAGATTTTTGGTTTCTGTTATAACTGAAATATTTTTACCATATTTTCATTACGGTACCTACCATTTTTGTCCTAGTATTTGTTGGACTTATTCTGAATTTCATCCTTTTTTTTTTTTAAACCCTTTAACTCAAGATAATTTTTTATACTATTTAGGTTCTTAAGTTCTTATAACAAAAGAAACGTTATCACCAAGTTTAAAAAAAATTATCATAAAAATCATTAAAAATGTCTTATTTTTCAACTAAAATAAAATTCTTATCATTTCAGAAAAACAGAAAAGCAAAGAATGTCAAAAAAAGTAGGAAAAATTAAATAGAAAACATTAAAAAAAAAAACAAAATCAAATTCAATTCAATAAAATCTGTTTTATTTAATTCATAAATTCAACATCTTACAATAACCTCTATAAGGCATTATTTAAACATCAAATGCAAGTTATTATCTCCTTATCGAAGTTAAAGCTTCTGTATGATGGTATCTGTGAGGCCATTTAACGCTATTCGTCACATTCTATAAGCTTGTGGATTTCCTGTGAAAGAAAGTTCTAAGCAATTTCGGTAATTGATCCAAAATGAATTGTAAGGCCTGTGCCCCTGTTCTGTAACTTTTATCACTGGCGATAAAATTTTTGAATGACTATAAAATACATTTTATCCCATCAAAATAAAAGAAATTTCTATGAAAATCATATTTTCTTAAATCTAACCAAAAAAAAAAAAAAAAACACTGGAAAATCATTTTTCAAATAAATAAAACAATATGTGAAATCAAAGTGCCCTCCAAAACAATTATGCAATTTCATTTGTTTTATAAGATGTATTTTTAGACAAAAAAAATTTCAAAATCGTTAGAGCCGTTTTTTAAAAAAAAACTAATTTTGTATAAATAATTTTTTTGGAAAAAAAGTTTTAAAATAAAATTGGTATGGCTTTTTTTAGAAATCACTAATCAACATCTAAAACCAAAATTTCAAAAAATTTGATGTCTGGTTTCCAAAAATTTGATTTAAAAAAAAATTAAATTCAAAATTTTTTTAAAAATCCAAAATTATTTTTTTTGTATACACCACGATTTTTTTTTCTCGCAAAACAATGTGCAGCCCATTGTTTTTGCGGAAAAAAACTTACAACTGTCATCTGTTCATAGGGTTGCCAATCGTACTCTAAAAAAGAGTATTGTACTCTATTCCACGTGTTTGTACTCTATAATCTATAACTCTGATAGAGTAGGTCAAAATACTCTTTTTTTACTTAAGGCTAAGTGTACCACTACATAAACATCTTAACGTTTACAAATTGGTGGATAACTTTCATATTTCTAAAGATAATTGAATGAAAAAGAAAACGAAACTTAAAATATTCGACCTTATAATTACTAAATATGAACAATTGTGATTTAGAGAGTACAAAACACTATAATTTTGGTCGTTGTTTTAGTATGACTTCTTGTTTTGTTTGTTTCTTATGGCGTTTTCGATTGGCAGTCCGGAAGCGTCCGGAATCATTCTGAAAGCGTTTTATTCGTACAAAACTGACAGTTTTGTGTGAATAAAATTTTTTCAGAATGATTCCGGACGCTTCCGGACTGCCAATCGAAAACGCCATTAGTCAGACTTAAAATTTAATTTTTTTAATTCTGTTTTCGAACGAAATTGAATAAAAGGAAGGAGTAAGCTTTTTTCAAAAAATTAAACTTTGTTTTTTTTTTTTAATACAAAAATATGAAACGCAGCTGATGCTATTTTTCTTGATTTTCAAATATTAGTTTAATTTATTTTAAATTCAAATTTTGTTCTCTATTTTACTTTGTTTTGTTTAAGACCTCAAAACATTAGATTTTTTCTTGTAAAAAATAAAGGTATTTTTGTTTGAGTTAAGCTTCTTATTTCTTTTTAATTCGATGAATTATATTGGTAAATGCAAAAATTGTGAGCTATATACCTACTACCTGTTCTTACAACTTCAGCATTCACTGAGAGAGTATGTTGGGTCATGAATATGAAGTGGTGAGATGAGAGGAATAGGGCTGCATTGAAAGTGATCAAAAATGAGCTCTTAATTTATATGAATTTTGAATTTGACCGTTTAGAGTTATACACATATTTTAAAAATAACAAAAATATTGTTACTCAAAAAGTACTGAAATGGAAAAGTGTTCCAAGTTCTAAAGCTTGGCTTTAAATTTGTATAATAAAATGCTTATTGTTTGCTTGGCAATTTTTCAATTAGCTTTAAAAATCGGTAATATTAAGAAAAATTGTCAAGAGAACAATCAACATTTTATTTATACAAATTTAAAGCCAAGCTTTAGAACTTGGTACACTTTTACATTTCAGTACTTTTTGTGCCAGCATAATTTCAACATAGGAGAACTTGGCTCTTTTTTTAACATGTTGTGATTTCACTACTTTTTGCAAGGTATTGCTGTACAACTTAAAATCTCTATAATTGATGAACAGTCAGAGAAAATGGGCGGTTACCACGCCCCTTGTCTACAATTCTAAAATTTACATTTCTAAAATCTACATTCTACCAAATTTTAAGGTTCTACGACAGTTAGAAATGCTCTATAATATTTGATGAAAATTAAGCAGAAATGGGCCCCCTATCCAAAATTCTCAAATTTTAAATTTTGTATTTGGTATAACTTGCTAGCTTTACCATTCTACCAAGTTTCAAGATTCTACGATTAAATTTTTTCCTTTATATTAACTACCAGCTCTAACATTCTACCAAATTTCAAGATTCTACGATAATCAGAAGTGCTCTAAAAAATTTGATAAAATTTAGAGAAAATGGGCGGTTACCACACCCCCTGGCTAAAATTCTCAAGTATAAAATTTATTCCTTTATATAAACCACCAGCTCTACCATTCTACCAAATTTCAAGATTCTACGATAATCAGAAGTGCTCTATAATAATTGATGAAAATTCGGCAAAAATGGGCGGTTACCACACCCCCTGAATTGAAAATCCCAAATTTTCGATTTTTTCCTTTGTATAAACCACAAGTCCTATCACCATGTAAAATTTCAAGTTTCTACGATAGCGGGAAGTTCTCCATAATTTTGATGATCTGTCAGTGAGTCAGTTACGGTTTTCGCGATTTTTGAAGTCCTATATCTTAGAAACCACTCATGCTAAGAAGCTGAAATTTTGTGAGGAATTTGGGTTCGGCCAGCTCAACTAATGTAGCGAATTTGAATATTCTGCCATCTTTGGTGTGGAAGTTAGAGGGCGGTCGAAAATGGCCTGAGTTGTTTCCTGTAAATAAGGGTGTAGTGCCAAAGTTGCTAGAGAACTTGGCTGGGCACTACCGTGCCCCTTGATTTTCAAAAAAAGTTTTATTCATTAAAAGAGAGAACTTGTCTTAAAACTTAAGCCTGGTACGCTGCTCGCGCTAAATTTTAGCTCCCGAGCTAAAATGAGTTCTATACAAATTATCGATAACTTGTATGGGAAATTTATCTTGGTTAAAATTTAGCGCGAGCAGCGTACCAGGCTTTACACTTGAATTTTGTTAACGGTATGTGACAAGTACCGTTATTTTTGGTCAAACAAAGTTAATTTCAAAAAGAAAAACCTCTCTGGAGAGTTGCCATATAATGGGGACTTTTCACGAGTCGATTCTTGTCGAACGTAAGTCGCAGGCGACTAAAGTGACATTCCCCATAGAAAAATAATAGTCGACCGAGGCTAAGATCGACTCGTGAAAAGTCGGCATAAAGATACATAGGTGATAGGTACCAATTTTGACATTAATATCGGCCCATCCGTTTAGGCTGCAACTTCGTATACATACAGACAGACTGACAGACGGACTTCTGGGACCTACTGTTTTGGCATTCTCTATCATCTTAATGTCATGGAAAATTGTTATCTCAACTCTTTTGTTTTGTACGAATGCATAACTTAATAGTACCTATATCGCAAGTAAAATAATAATTTTTACAATTTACTGTCACCCTGTTATTGAATCCATTCAACGAGGATAGTTTATCAAATACACAAACCATCAACAAATTTACACACTTTATTTTAATAGAGGGAAATTTTCACTGAATACAACCATTTTCATTTGACATTTCTCATTTTTTGACATCTGTCAAAATCAACCAGTCGTGATAAAAAAAAATAAATTCAGCAGAGAACCAAAAATCCAGAATGGCCTGCAAGAAAATCATCTCGGATTTGCATCTTTTGACCAAGTCACCACTCAAAGTAGCTGCCATTGGAAGTGCTAGACAATTCTCATCTAAAAATGATTTAGATAAAGTAACACATACTGGTCAAGTAAGTAGAAAATCCAACGAATAACTGATGACACAGAAGAGAAAATCAAATTAGAATCCCATGTCGCGATGATGTTACGCAAACATTTTTCTTTATTATATTTTTGTTGTTTTGATTTTGTAGGTGTTCCCAAAGGATGACTACCGTAATGTACGTTTCACAAATGCCACACGTTATGTGAATGAAAATTGGGGCATTAAACTGATCGATGAGATTCCACCAAAAGAATGCACCGAACGTGTTGTCTATTGCGATGGCGGAGATGGTCCATTGGGTCATCCAAAGGTTTACATTAATTTGGTATGAATTTTGTCTTATTTCGAAGAAGTCAGTGTAAGTTGTTATTGGTTCTCTTTCTTTACTACAGGACAAACCTGGTTCACACATTTGTGGATACTGCGGATTGAGATTCGTCAAGAAAGGTGGTCACCATTAAAGGGACAGATTTGGTGGACGGAACGTGTTGAGGGTGTAAAATCTTAAATTCATAAATAAATAAATTTGAAATCTTATGAAATAGATTAGGATTTTAAACGTTGTATTTTTTTGAGAAATTAGCGCAAAATTTTAAACAAATTAGTTAAATGCTTAATCCATTTAAGCAATTCACTAAGTCAAAAGCAGACTGATTTTTAACTTAGTAAATTACTAAAATGGCTTAAGCATTTTATTAAATCGTTTAAAATTTTGCACCATTGTTTATTTGTAAGACTCCTTGTCCTTGGAGCTTTGAGTCATTGTACAAATGCATCAAAATGAAGATCAAACTGTTTTCATATTGTTTTGTTGGGTTTAATCAAATTTTCTAGTGCTGGTGGACATCAATGAAGCTTTTCGATAAACAAATTTTAGGCCAATGTAGAAATGATTTAAAATTCACTAAAGTGCTATGGATAATGGAGTGCTTTGGAGACAATTTAACCTTAATCATAAAGTTGCTAGACAACTACTTGCCAAATAAAACAATCAAAATTTAATCGAAAAACATTTAAAACTTTTATATCTCAGTGTTTTTTGAGCCTACCTTAATTCTTTATTGGTTCCTATTTTTAGAGTGGTGCAGCAGAAAGCCATGTATGCTAACGCTCTAATTTTAAGTAGATATATTAGTCTGAACATTTATGTAAAATTAATAAAATAATAACAGAGCAGCGGAAAACCATGTAATATATAATGTAATATCAGACTAGGATTTTCAGTGTAGTATGTATATAGGTATCTTTACTCTTGTGCGGAGCTTTTTGTCATAGGCTCGGGTTGAGCTTCACTTTATTTGTTTACTTTTTTGCTAGGTGTTATACAATGTTTGCAATGTTTTACAATATTTATGTATTACAATACTTCATTTCATAGAATTTTAACATCATACAGTTTTCTTAATACAATTTCAATCCATATACATTATATAATTCAAATTCATAAACTTAATTTTAGTTTTGACTGAGGTAGCAGTGTCCACTATAAATTACAGTCTGAGATAGCAGACGCCACTATAAACTACAGTCTGAGATAGCAGACGTCACTAGTTTTAGAACCTGGTAATCCAATTCTGGAACCTAGTTCTTTCAAAAAGCGGAGAAGCACTCTGTACTGTATACCAGATTGGTACTTTCCTAACTCAAGCACGACTCGATTTGTACTAGAGCTGTGTCAATCGTGATTGATTCGGTCTTTTTGACCCGTTCACCGAAAATTCTGAGTGATTGCAATCACTATAAACCAAATCAATCAATCCTTATATCAATCTCGTTCATAAAATAAGAAAGTACGAAGTAGAAAAGTACGTTTCGTTCATCCAAATCGTTTACAATCAAAAACCACGAAGTGGAAAAGAACGTTTCGTTCATCCAAATCGTTCACAATCAAAAATCATCTAAAAAATCTCTCAGAACTCGGATTTCGTTCATACCATTCATTCTCAATCATCATTTCGATTCAATGCATACAACTGATACAAGTTTATATAATCAGGTTCAGAGTTTGAATTGAATCGGATTCAATTGGGAATTTCTATCGAATATCTGCCCTTGACTTCTTTTTATTTTTGATGTATCTATTTCGACGTTTTGAACTTGGCGGAGACATAGGGCCTAACTAATAATCAAATTTACCATTAAAATTTTCCAAAAATATATTTTCAAAAAAAAGCGGAGATAATTAGATTTTAATAAAACTCTCATAGAAAATATAAACGAAAAATTGTTTTATATGGTTGCATTGAAATGTTAATATTACAGGTTATACGCGATTTCTTGTTTCTTCTCTCATTTGTCAGAACGAAATGAGTGAAAAAGGAATGGTTTCGATTAAATGAACCAAAGAACGATTGATAGAAAAGACCGAATCTTTGGTGAAATCAATCTTTGAACGATTCGATCTTTTGAAATGAACGATTTGCCTAGCTCTAATTTGTACTGGATTTTATCCGGTGTCTTATATTTATTTTTGTAGTAACTAGATGTGAACTGTAAGAGACAGAAAAAATCCAGCACAATGTTTTACTTCAATTTGTAATGTATCATTACATTACACTATGGCTACGGTGACCATCCGTCCCGGTTTACCCGGGACTGTCCCGTATTTCTACAGCTTGTCCCGGGTTTTTATTTAAGAAACCCGGGACGTATAAGTGTCCCGTATTTTGTAATTTGTCCCGTGATTGTCCCGTATTTGCACATTCTCTGATTTTTGTATTCAACATTTTAAATAATTTGTACGGAAAACAAGAAAACATTGGTTGGAAATTAAAATTTTTCTAATTTTTCGATAAAGCATTAAGCCTAGTACGCTGCTGAAGCAAAACGAAAATTTTTCTAAGTCTCCAAAGTCAAAAAACTTTTTCTGCAAGAAAAATTGCCTGGACAAATAAATGGAGGTGGCAAACGATTGAAAGCTCTCCATATATTCTAGCACAGATAACAATTTCGTTACCTAAGCTGCGTAAAATAAGGGAAAATTATGAAAATTCTTTAAAAAAAATTGAAATTTTTTGAAAAATCAATATTTTTAAAACGATCCAATGAATTTGTATCTGTCCCGGGTTCGGCTTCCAGAAATATGGTCACCGTAACTATGGCCCAGTTGTACAAACGTGGTTCAGCCTCGGATTTCGACGGATTAGCACTGCATCAACTTTAGTTCAAGGATGAATTTAGCTATTTCAACCTATATGGACCTAGAACCAGTGCCAAAAATCACAGAATTCAGAAGATAAAAGTTGCTGATCCACGGATTAAATATTTGTGCAACTGGCCCTATCAGTGCAGGTTGTACAAACGTTCAGTCTTGGTTCAGAAATTTAACTCATTGATTTCAACGGTTCAAGTATGGATGTGGCTATTTTTGCATATATGGACCTTAAACCAGTGCTTAAAGCCTGGTACGCTGCTCGCGCTAAATTTTAGCCGAGATAAAATTCTCATACAAGTTATCGATAATTTGTATGGGATCCATTTTAGCTCGGCTAAAAATTTTCGATAATTTGTATGGGAGCTACAATTTAGCGCGAGCAGCGTACCAGGCTTTAAGCCTGTTACGCTGCTCGCGCTAAATTTTAGCTGAGATAAAATTCCCATACAAGTTATCGATAACTTGTATGGGATCCATTTTATCTCGGCTAAAAATTTTCGATAATTTGTATGGGAGCTAAAATTTAGCGCGAGCAGCGTACCAGGCTTTAAGCTCAACTTTAATACCGATTTTAAGAGATAAATGTTGTCTGATCCACGGATTAAATATTTGTACGGTGTATTAGGTATTCTTAACTCTTTAATTTTAATTTGTTTTTTTAATTTGCCAAACATTTCAAATTATACCCTAAAGCCTGGTACGCTGCTCGCGCTAAATTTTAGCTGAGATAAAATTCCCATACAAGCTATCGATAATTTGTATGGAATTCATTTTAGCTCAGATAAAATTTTTCGATAATTTGTATGGGAGCTAAAATTTAGCGCGAGCAGCGTACCAGGCTTTAAGGGCCAATTGTACAAACGTGGTTCATCCTCGGATCAGGAATCTAACCCACCGATTTCGGCGGATTACCTGCGGGTCAACTTCGGTTCAAGCATGGATGTGGCTATTTTTACTTATATGTGTACCTTGCACGGATGCTAAACCGGAACCTTACCACCGATTTCAGAAGATGAAAGTTGCTGATCCGCGGATCAAAATGAGTCCCATACAAATTATCGATAATTTGTATGGGAATTTTATCTTGGCTAAAATTTAGCCCAAGCAGCGTACCAGGCTTAAAAGTTTTCTTTAATTTTCAACCGGAGCTTCCTTTTAAACCGTATGATACCTATTCTGTTTTTCTTATTTTTAATACTTTTATCCTGGTACGTAGATTGAGATAAATTTTAGCTCCCATACAAATTATCGATCAAAATTATCCCATACAAATTATCGATAACTTTTATGGGATCTATAGGTCAGCTAAATTTTAGCTCGATCTGCGTACCAGGCATAAACGAAAACGCTCTCAGCAACGTTACATTTCTATAAGAACTGAAGTCTTGTGTTGCAAAAGCAGGGGTCGAATTACGGCATACGTTCGTTAACGAATGGTTGCTATGTGTCCCTATCCTTTTCTAATAATTAAATAGAGACAGAAATAGTCAAAACGTTAACGTATGATCGTAATCGTGTGCCGTAATTCGACCCCAGATCTCCTTTAGTATAATTTTCTCTTCTTCAGGTGCATGTATGTCGATCTGTAAAGTACTTCGAAGGGTTCTGAGTCATCTAAAAAAATTCGAAAATTATTGTTGTTTTCTTTTCAGTAATGTAGTATGAAACAGACATATTGTCGGTGCTGCCTCATAGTCACCTTAATGTATTTGAGACACTGACGTTACACTGACGTTAACATGACAAAAGTTTTAATTAGTTCCCCATTGTTGAAACTTCAGACATAAGAAAATACCTATGTACATATAATTCTTGGAACTCTACCTACTTTGATTTTGTATAATAATAAAACATACAAGACATACAAAAATAAGTGTTTCCCCGAAATCAATGATAACATGAGATATCATTTCCTGCGGCATGATGCATTCTCTATCGCAAAAAAAATGAGCGAAAACAATAAAATCAAATATCAGTCTTTTATCATCTATTAAAAAATATAAATTACGGAGATAATACAAATTTTAATAATCAACCACTTGAGCTACAAACTGAGGTAGGGTATTTTGAAAAAATAATAACACTGGTTTAGAAGGGTTTTGTTGCCGAAACAAAAATATACTTTTGTGAAGGTTTTTGGTGTGTTGAACTCCGAAGTCAGAAACAACTTATCAGCTCCCGTTTATGAGATATTACCGTTAGAAAACGCAAAAAACCGTTTTTTTTAGTTCTTCGGACCTTATTCTTTTGTATAAGGAAAATTGTTAGAGTATATTTAGTAACGGTTTCTATAAAAACTATTTTCCATTTTTCGATACCTGTTTAAATCTTTTCAATATCGTTTGTTTTGCCCGAGATATCTTAAAATGAAGTAAGTGGGTTTGGCTTCATATGTATCATAAAGGAGATAATGACGCTTTAAAATTTATTAAATATGCCAAACAACTGAGGATATCTCGGGCAGTAAAAAAGATATCGGAAAGATTTAAACAGATTTAAAAAGGTGGAAAACAGTTCTTATAAAAACCGTTACTAAATAGGCTTTAACAATTTTCCTTATATAAAAGAATAAGGCCCGAAGTACCGCATTTTCTAACGGTAATATTTCAAAAACGGTAGCTCATTAATTTTTTTTGACTTCGGATTCGAGTTCAGCACACCGAAAACCTTCAGAAAAGTATATTTTTGTTTCGGCAACAAAAAAAAAGTTTAATTTTGTTAACCAGTGTAATAAATAAATAAAACGTATGAATAGGTCGAAAGTACTCGCTCCTGTTGGTCAATGTGCCATAACATACGTGTACTAGGTAACCATTCCCAATACTTAATTTTAAAGCCTGGTACGCTGCTCGCGCTAAATTTTAGCTGAGATAAAATTCCCATACAAGTTATCGATAATTTGTATGGGATACATTTTAGCTCGGCTAAAAGTTATCGGTAATTTGTATGGGAGCTAAAATTTAGCTCGAGCTGCGTACCAGGCTTAACCATTCAAAATTTTATATAGAAAGGGCCGTCATGAATGATAGTTAAATCTTGGTACGCAGATCGATCCAAGCTAAAATTGCCATACAAGTTATCGATAATTTGCATGGGATAGTTTTTATCTCGGCTATGATTTGTATGGGAGCTAAAATTTAGCTCGATCTGCGTACCAGGCTTAAATAAATAAAAAAAAAAACGTAAATGAAAAATTTCGGTTGTAAATTTAAATGTTTAACCGCCGAAAATGGCTCCAACGATTTTGGTTGAATTTGGCATATTTATGGCCAATTTCATAGAGCCCTTTCATATATTTATAAGGCTTACGGCCATATTATTCACTAGTTTCAAAAATACATCTGGATGTAAAGAAATTGAAATGTCAAAAATAAATCCAAATCCATAATATTCACCATCACACAGAGACAAAAATAGTCATTTTTTTTCAGAGTTAAAATCGGGATTTGGATTTATTTTTGACATTTGACAATTTTACATCCAGATGTATTTTTTAAACTAGTGAATAATATGGCCGTAAGCCTTATAAATATGTGAAAGGGCTCTATGAAATTGGCCATAAATATGCCAAATTCAACCAAACATCAGAAAAACAGTGATATTGACAGTAACCTACTTTTTACTCAGCATTATTTAAAAAAAATTAATATTTTTTTCGTACACTCCATACAGTTGTGAATATATTTGCAAATTTTTAAAATATGCAATATATCAAATTTGTATTTATTAATTAAAGTTTACACACATTTTAAGATAATAATTGACAAAAACAGCAAAAATATTGAAACCCTGCAGTTTTTAGTAAGTGTACTAAAACTAAATTAAAAGAATCTTCCAAATTCAATTAGTTCTCATAGGAAAACAATTATCTTGTTGTTTATTATTATGATAGGAGTTAATGACTTGAGTAATCCTGTAAGCTGTAATATACCAGATAATTAAAACGAGGTTTTTTAACGGGTTTTGCTCGAATTATATAACATTTTTTGTTTTAATTTATTTACGTAAAACAAACTGATGCAAATTTAGAGTTCAAGCAATCGGAATCGACTGTTAACTTTATCAGTTAATAGACACTTATAAAATCAATTTTAAAGATAACAGATAGAAAACTGCATATAAATAGAGGGCGCAAATCATTTTTAAACTAAAAAAAAAAAAAAAAAAAAACAAAATGAACTTCACAAGCTTTATCGTATGCGTTCTAAGCATCATTATTGTTGTTTTGTCGCTGATCATCACCATCGATGCCAGGGTAAATAATTATCTAAAAATGTATCATTAGTTTAAGGAATTTTGTTGTTGTTTTGAAGAAATTATCCTTTTTTTGCTCACAATAACATTTTTTTTTTAAATTTCATTTTTTGGAATTTAATAAAAATATTTTTATTCTTTTAACATTCTCAGTCAAGTGACATGACTAAGTATTGTACCCAAGTCTGCTTGGGTGGAGGATATGGTGGTATTGGCGACTGTATGGTGAAATGTCTAAATGGATAATTCCAGGATCGTATTAAAAGGAGCTTCAAAAGATCACAGCAAAACATGATTTAATAAATTTAATATCTACATAAATCTTGAAACTTTGAATGACACTTAACAAAAAAGTTTTTTTTTTTAATATACCACCAGTTAGTTTAAATAAGATCCACGGATTTGGAGATCCTTTTACCTCTGAACACATTTTTGTTTCTACAAAGCTTTATAGAATCAGCTGAAGCATCTGTAAGGCATTATAGAAGCAAAAAGCAAAATAAACGCATTGATGGCTGTAGGTGTAGAGACTAATAGCCTGTTTTTTTTTTTGTTGCAAAATTAGCTCATTTAGGCTGTAGTGAAAACAGGCTATAAAATATTAACATATTTAATATACATAGCTTCTTCGACCTTAAAAATAAAATACATCGCTCAATACGAATTTCTTTGTCAATCAAAGTAAAATCAAAATTTTTAAACTAATCAAAATGATTCCCGAAATAACTTTTCTTATCATCTTCTTGAATTTGGCTAATAGCTATGAATACTGCAATAAAGAAACAAAGGTGTGCATGGGAAATACCAAACGACACATTGTCTGTTTTAAAGAACAAATTGTAAGTGAATTCATTGAAGACTTTTTGTGTTTGCAAGCCTTTGTTTGTTTTCACAGACACCAGAAGCCGAATATCAGAAACATTACCCTATGACTGATTTATTCAGGAATTGGATTCTCTATTGGCATAATTATTATCGAAACGAAGTTGCTTGTGGAAAAGCACAAGGCAGTGAAGGCTATTTACCCCGTGCTTTTCAAATGAGGGAATTGGTAAGACTTTACTTAGGCCGTGTGCGAATTGGGTTAAAATGTTGGTTAAATTTTCTACCACGATTTAATTTTGACGTTTGGTTAAAAAAGGGATCCAATTTAGTTTTTTGCTGTGCGATTGGGTTAAAATGTGTTAAATGGGACTTTTTATTTGGTACTATTTTGATTAAAATTCCCTCAAGATAAAACAAAATTACCCTCAAAAATGGTTTTTCTTATATTCAATTAATTTTTTTTAAGAAAACCCACCTGAAAATTTATAAAATTAAATATCCTAATATGAAAATGTAAGAAATTCTCAATTTCACATACTTTTTTTTATTTTTATTGATAAATTCCGACTTCATTACGATCAAAAAGAAATTTGTAATTCCGTCTTCGAACACTAATTCATAGTTCACTAGCTGCCAAAAAAAAAATTTCTATCTTGAGAAACGTCAAATTTTAACCACTAGTGTCAAATTTTACCCTGCTCTACAGCTGGGTAAATTTTAACCCATTTTATTCACCCCGCTAGTGTCAAAGTTTAACCAAATGTCAAATTTTAACCAACATTTTAACGCAATTCACACACGGCCTTAGACGAAAACGTATAAGAACCTTTCTCATACCTATTCTTAAATTAGGCTTGGGATTACGAACTTGAGTATATAGCAAGTATTCATGCTGGACGATGTAAAATGCAACATGATCAATGTCGAAATACTGAACGCAT
Source organism: Episyrphus balteatus (assembly GCF_945859705.1). Classification (NCBI taxonomy): domain Eukaryota; kingdom Metazoa; phylum Arthropoda; class Insecta; order Diptera; family Syrphidae; genus Episyrphus; species Episyrphus balteatus. Next base: position 28,738,319 of record NC_079134.1, on the reverse strand, counting down.
ACCAATATCGGGGCAAAATTTAGCCTATCACAAGACAACAGGACCTCCTCGTAAGGCATTGGATCGGGCACAAATTTCAATATATAATTGGTATAAGGAATGTCAATATATTCCAGAATCCATAATTCATAATTATGGAAAAATAGATTCAACTGCGTAAGCCAGAGGAGATTAGAAAATATTTATGAATTTGCTATTATCTTGTCGAATTTTAGAAAAATTGGTCATTTCACGGTTTTGTCTAATGACAAAGTTGGAAGAGTTGGCTGTGCCATGACTTTTTGTACAAGCTTTCCGGATAAAGATGAGTAAGTCAAATTTAATGCGTGACAGTCGATAAAAACACAAAATTTTGTGCATAATAAAAATAATAAAATTTTTTTTTATTTATAGAAAATGGGTTTACAATTTCCTAACTTGTAACTACGATTACACCAATGTTCCCGGATATCCTGTATATAAAATTGGCAATACAAGAAATTGTGACGGTTTTAACGGTGAAATAAGTTCAAATTTTAGTTGTCTTTGTGCAAAATCATATTAAAAATTCAAGCAATAATAAAATAAATTTCTTTAAATTATTTTCTTTTCTTTTATGACTATTTTTGACCACAGTACACATAAAAAGTTAATATCTTCCGAACTGACATTGGTCGCCAAATTGTCAAAACATGACAATTTGGCGACCAATGTCAGCAACCGTAATTCTAAATTGTTTTAAATTACCGACGAAAACGCACAAAAACAGGCACACCACACGGAGAAAAATGAATCTAGTATTTTATACTCCATATGACTAGTAAGGAAATTAAAGTAAAAAGCCCTAGATTTTAAGTAAAATTTACCTTACGTATTGAACATTTCTTGGTTCCGTAAAGTAATTTTTACAAGAAAATTATGGTGAACAAAATAAAGTAGTATATACCTTACGAGTAGCAATATTTTCTTTACGTAGAGTAAAATAAACCTTCATCCAAAAAAGTGTATGACTCTTTTCACTTTAAGATTCTAGTAAAACATATTTTACAAATTTAACTATTCTGTGAATAAGTTTTACCTTACACTAAGGTAATAATATTACCTAATTCTAGGAATTTTCCCCTATACATAGTAATAACTCTTAATTGCTGTCATTGAAAAGTCTGCCATTTTGTCTTCCATGTGTTTTGGAAATTTTTTTTTTGTCAAAGCTTTTAGGTGTGCGGGTGCGGAATAATTAATAAAGAAATAAAATCTAAAAAAATTATTTTCTCATTTGTGTTTTTCTTTTGGAAGTGTAATGTTTTCATTACTTTTTGTGTTCTTTTAGGCGTTGTTATTGGCTCCGTAATTACGGATAGCATATTTTTTTCTTGTGTTAGAAAAATATATAGGTATCCATATGGATTAACATCATTCAATCTAATTAATTCATGAAGAATTAGATAAAAATTGGATCAAATAAAGTCAATTCCATTTTTATTGATGATATTTTCCTAAATAAAATTGTTTGTTTGCACCTTACAAAATTATAATAAACTAGGTAATTTATGTAATTATTGAAAAACATAACAGGGTCATACGTTACTTACTTCTAAATAGCTTTGAGGATTAAGTACGTGTTACCTAGTTATGCTTTTCAATAATTACAAAATTCAACTTTTTTATTTTAATTTTTGTAAGATAAATGCACACAATTTTATTTAGAAAAATGTCATCAATAAAAATGAAATTGACTTTATTTGATCCAATCTGGAACTAAATTATATACCTTCCATAGAGAAGTTCAATTTACTTTAAAAATCAGTATTTTCAGCCTTATAGTACGGTAAAATATGTACCTAACTTTCTAGTAATTTCTATTAGAAAGTCATACAAAAAAAGGCTTTACTGTAAAGTTAATCCTAAGCTATAAATTTACTAGAAAAGTAAGGTGAATTCCATTTTATTGGGGAGTCATCCCTATTCAAACTTTACATTAAAGTTAAATATACCAGAAATAAGGTAGCTCATACCTTATTTTTTCTCCGTGCACTAATTGAAAATATAAAAATTAAAGGCCGACCTGTCAGATTGGTGCCCATTTTTGACAAACAAATTTTGAAAACGTTCGGAATATATTACCTTGGCTGTGTTCCTTTGGGCTCAGTAAAGAACTTTTTAGTACTTCTGAATCCATTCAAAAAACATTTTTTCTATAGAAGAAATGGAGTTGAATACAACCAGAAGTACTGAGCAGTATACTTAAGGCCAAAGGAACACAGCTCTTATTATGTGTACTGTGATTTTTGACACTCGTCATATTGTAAACGGATAAGCCTGGTACGCTGCTCGCGCTAAATTTTAGCCAAGATAAAATTTCCATACAAGTTATCGATTATTTGTATGGGACTCATTTTAGCTCGGCTAAAATTTTTCGATAATTTGTATGGGAGCTAAAATTTAGCGCGAGCAGCGTACCAGGCTATAGCAAATAAATGTTTTTAAGGATTCAAAAATCGAATGACTGACTTTTACTTTCTGTTTGTATCTTTTTACTGGGAATCAATTGTTTCGTCATGCAGTTGATCAGTGTGTGCGTATTGCGTTCATGGTCCATCTATTAATATATTTAACTTGTGCCCAAAAGCCTTTAGCTCGCGCTAAATTGTAGCTCCCATACAAATTATCGAAAAATTTTATCTGAAGCCTGGTACGCTGCTCGCGCTAAATTTTAGCTGAGATAAAATTCCCATACAAGTTATCGATAACTTGTATGGGATCCATTTTATCTCGGCTAAAAATTTTCGATAATTTGTATGGGAGTTAAAATTTAAGCCTGGTACGCTGCTCGCGCTAAATTTTAGCCAAGATAAAATTCCCATACAAGTTATCGATAACTTGTATGGGACTCATTTTAGCTCGGCTAAAATTTTTCGATAATTTGTATGGGAGCTAAAATTTAGCGCGAGCAGCGTACCAGGCTTGAGCTAAAATGAATCCCATACAATTTATCGATAACTGTTGATTAGCTGTTCGCGTTAAATTTTAGCCGAGATAAAATTCCCATACAATTGTATACTTAAGTTATCGATAATTTGTATGGGATCCATTTTAGCTCAGATAAAATTTTTCAATAATTTGTATGGGAGCTAAAATTTAGCTCTATCTGCGTACCAGGCTTAATTTGTAAAATTTAGCGCGATCTGCTTACTAGGAGTGGAAATCGTATGCTTTTAAAGTTTTCGCCAAGTTATCGATAAATTGTATGAAAGAGTCAAACTTTTATCGATAAATTGCATGAAAACAACAAAGCTGCCACGACGATTAAGAAAACTATAGATAATTTTCTCACTTTTTTTTTCTTTTTAGTTCTTCTAAAGCCTGGTACGCTGCACGCGCTAAATTTTAGCTCCCATACAAATTATCGAAAATTTTTAGCCGAGATAAAATGGATCCCATACAAGTTATCGATAACTTGTATGGGAATTTTATCTCAGCTAAAATTTAGCGCGAGCTGCGTACCAGGCTTAAATAAAAAAGCCAATGCATTTCTTATTGAAGAGATTTTTTCCGAAAAAAATAAAAATATTTTTTAACTCACCACAGCTGTAAACCAAAATCGAAAAAAAATCCATACTCACCACGATTTTTTTTACTCGCAAAACAATGTGCAGCCCATTGTTTTTGCGGAAAAAATCTTACAACAGTCATCTGTTTACCACAGAAATTTTGTCTGCACCACTAATTTTCTTTTTATCGAAAAGAACTAGATCGCGCTAAATTTTAGCTCCCATAAAAATTATCGAAAAAAATTAACCGAGCTAAAATGTATCCCATTATCGATTATTTGTAAGGGATTTTTATCTCGGCTAAAATTTAGCTCGATGTCGATATCTGCGTACCATTCTTATGTCGTTTTCCAAAATTCAAAAAGTGTCACTCCTTGCTATGTAATCACTCCTAAAAGGAGTGATTTCAAATTCTAAAATTGAAAAAAAGTAGTGAATTCTTTAATCCCAAAATTTTGAAAGAGTGACGGAGTGATTACCATAATACTTCTACATTTGACTTCATGGACTGCTTGTCAAATTGTTGGGTGGTTGTTTTAATTTTTTTTTTTTGTGAAGGAAATTATATTTATTTATAAAAAAAATTCAATAAAGTATTGTAAAAAAATCAATAAAAGTTAATTTAAAAGATTGTGTTATTATTTTATTTATTATTTAGTATTACAAATACATGCAAAGCCAAACGTCAAATCACTCCACTTGTCAAATTCATCGTGAACAAATTCCAAAATTGCACAAAAAACGAGTGATTCACTAACATAATTTTTTAAAACAACATTAATTTCTGTCAATAATTTCTCTAAAAAATGTCAATCTTCTTCCAAAGAACCAAGAGCGAATACTTTTCGAATCCCCTACGTTGTTCACATTTTCGCTCATTTCATAATGCATTCAGTGCTCCAAACTCACATTCAACCTCACAACCATCCCAGTTCAAATCAAAAATATCCCACAACAAAAACAAACTGAACAAAAAACAACAACAACAAAATTTTATTCATTTGCCAACCACAAAAAAATATCCCAAAACATGCGCATTCCCTCAACATTTTTTTCTATGCAGATGCAAGAAACCCGAGAAAAAAACGTAATTCGTTCGATTTCGAGAGAATTCCGGCAGCAGGCAGCAAAAGTTTTCTGACGAGCAAGCAAAATAAAATAAAAATCAATCCTCAATTATTGTGCAAAATTGCAAACAAAAAAAAAAACCCAAAACAAACTTCTTTTTTTTATAATTATATCTCCAATTTGGTGGAAAAAGTAAAGTTTTTTTTTTAATTTAGTTTTTTGTCCAAGTTAGAATGGATATCTTGCGTAAAATGTTTAATAAGACCGAAAACGAAGCCAACACCGACGACCCCAAGAAGTAAGTACACTTAAACCCGAGTACGAATAAAAGTACACCAAAATTGTTGTTGTTGTTGTTGGTTGAGTTCCCATAGAGAAGCATAGGAAGCATCTCGTTTATCGATCGACGACAAATTATCTTCCATTGCAAAAAACCTATAAAAAACCATTTTTAATGGAAACTAAGAAATAACAATTCTCTTTCAGTTCTTCATTGGAAGAAAAGGACGGTTTCCGGAAGCCAAGTTGGTTCGATGAATCGGACACGGACGATGAGCTCTTTGGGGACAATCGGAAGTTCGTCTTCCAAGTCTTTACCAATCCGATGGAGTTGCAGAAGCATTTCGAACACCAAATGCAGCAAATAATGGAGGCTGTTAGCCAATACGAGGGTAGGTATGGGTTTGTTTTTTTTGTGGGGTGGTGGATCATCTTTTTGTTTTGTCAGGGGAGGAATGGGTTCTTTTTGGTTTGTGGGTTGCATTTTTGCAGGTGGGTGGTAAGAAGGTGCACCTTTTTTTAAAAATTTCTATTGCGCATTTAGTTGAACGAAACAACTTAGCACGAAAAAAAGGTTGGCACTGTTTAGGGGATTTGTTTGACCAAGTGCGGCTGACTGTCAATTTGAGATTTTTTTTTATATTTTTAAAGCAAAGTTGGTTTGGTATAGATTTTTTTTGTGTGTGATTTATGTACACACAGAAGAGGCTTTTTTTCTTCTCTTCCGGTGTCGTTTTGTTTTTTTTTTTTGTTAATTAATGAGGAATGGTTTTGTTTAGGTAAATTCTATAGATTTTGTTTTGCAGGTTTAAAGCATTTTGCTAAAATCAATTGTCAAGCTTAGTAATGAATCCACTTTGTCGAATTTAGTTGGTTTATTTATGAGTCATAATTTTTTAACTCCAATGCTCTTCAATCAAAGATCATAAAAATTACTTTTATTCCTATGACTTTGGTGTTGAAAACTTGGCTAGCTAAACATTAGCACTATTACATACTTAACAAAATCAAATTCTATCTGATTTGGGAAAAGACGCATGTTCTTTTAAGCCTAAGATGTCGGTAAAAAATCAGGGGCCCCAGCCAGTAACTTGATACAATCGAGTTTGGTCTATATAATTCGGTTCTAGCGAGGATTTCAATGGAAAATGCTCGATCGATACAAAATAAGCGCTGCCACTGCTCGATTGTATGGAGTTAACTAGATTGTAAAGTTACGTGCTAGCACCTAAGTACGTCTTCTGAAGGAACCTTTAACACAGGTCTACAAGGTTTTTGGTGCCGAGACTATGGTATACTTTTCTATAGGTTTTCGGTGTGCTGAATTCTAATCTGAAGTCAGAAATATCCTATCAGATCCCGTTTTTAAAATATTACCTTTAAAAGATGTAAAAAAACTACTTTTGAGGTTATGCTTTTATGTGAAGACATTTTTTTTTTAAATATAAATTATAACGGTTTCTATAAGAACTATATTCCTTCTTTCAAGATCTTTTTAAATCTTTTCGATATCTTTTTTATTGTTCGAGATATCGTCAGTTTTTTTTTTGGGTTATTGTAATGTATCAAACAGATATCACGTTTTCATCTCCTTGTTGATAAAAACACACTTACTTCATTTTAAGATATCTCCGGCAGTAAAAAAGATATTGCAAAGATTTAAACAGGTCTTAAAAGAAGGAAAATAGTTCTTATAGAAACCGTTATGAATTATATTAAAAAAAATTCTTCAAATTAAGGCATAACATCAATAGTGGTAAAAAAACGTTTTTTTTTCTAACGGTAATATTTCAAAAACGGGAGCTGAGAGGATATTTCTGACTTCAGATTCGAGTTCAGCACATCAAAAACTTATAGAAAAGTATATCATAGTCTCGGCACCAAAAAAAAAATTAAATTTTGTAGACCAGTGTAATCCTTCAGTACAAGCACTTTCTTTAAGATAACTGAAGTTTTAAATGCACTTTTGGACCATTTTCTTCTTCCTTTTACTTACTTTTTATCATACTTTCTTTACATGGTCCAACATTGAACCGTTTGTGAGTCCTGGACGCACAACCGCGGTGTACAGCTATCCTTTTTTTCTTGGACCTTGTTACATAAGAAAAGTCCCGTATTGGTCTGGCTCCTGGGACTCCCACCTCATTGAATTCATAATTCTGGGGGCAAGGCGTCAGGACAAATATTTAGTTTAATAATGATTTGTTTTACTTCTATTCTTTGTTGCTAAAACTTTGACGGTCCCATGATTGTACTTTCGGACATTGAACTAGGCTAACAGATTCGTCAGTCTTGCAGATAAAAAATTAGTATCAACCCATTTAAATTCAAAATTTGTTTTTCAAGTAAATGTTTTATGTTTATTAGTTTTTGCAGAGTGTCACAAAAGTAATGGGCAAAAGGCTATCAGAATTTGGTGACTTGTTCATAATTGAAATCTTTTTTCCCTTTTTTGAAAATTACAATTACAGGGCAAGTCCTTATAATAATAAACCAGTCTCAACCCTTAAATTTTTACTTGCGATATAGGTACTATATATCAAGTTATGCATTCGTACAAAAAAAAAATAGTTGAGATAACATTTTTCCATGACATTACGATGGTAGACAATGCCAAAAAGTGGGTCGCGGAAGTCTGTCTGTCAGTCTGTTTGTATAAGGAGCTACAGCCTAAACGGATGGACCGATTAATGTCAAACTTGTATGTAGCGTTATTTGGCGACTCTCCAGAGGAGTTTTTGGAGTTAATTTTTTTGGACCAAAAATAACGGTACTTGTCATAATACCGATTTTAGTAAAATTGAAATATCTCGAAAACGGCTCTAACGATTTTGTTTAAAAAATTCAAATGTTAGTTTTAAGCTAATGTCTATAATTTTGAAAAAATAATTTTTGGATTAAAAAAAAAAAAATTGAAAATTTTTTTTTGAAAAATCATATTTTCGATAACGGAACATTAAATTTTTTTTGAAACTTTGTTTTTTAGATTTTGATTATTGACTTTTACAAAATGGCATATCAATTTTATTTTAAAACTTTTTTTCCAAAAAATTATTTATAAAAAATTATTTTTTTTCAAAAACGGCTCGAATGATTTTGAAATTTTTTTTCTAAAAATGCATCTTAATATATCAATCAAAACTGCATACTTGTTTTGGAGGGCAATTTGATTTCAGATTTTATTTTATTTTTTTTTAAACGAATTTCATTTTTTTTCCAAATTTCTATATAAAAAGTTTTAAAAATTTAAGCAACTTTAACTTTAATAGCAAGTTCGTGCGACCCAGTCGTGCATTTCATTTTTCATTGTGCTGCTCTAAAATTTTAGTTTGGTACTTCGACCTTCATATGAATTCCATTCGTGTCCTATATTTGTTACGAATCCCGAAAAAAAAAACAAATACATATGTTCCTACAGAAACCATTGGGAATGTCAATTTATATGAAATTTTTTTTAACATTAACGGCCATATTATTCACTCTGGTTTACTTTGGATTTAAGTTAATTTTAAATTAAATCCATTAAATCTGAATTTCATAAATCCAAGGAATTATTTCTTTTGTTCATATAATTCACTCAATGCAACGAAGTGGTTTTAGGCCAGCCTAAACACTCGTTTGTATTGAAATCACATTATTTCAATAAATCCATTTATAACTCATAGGTTTCACAAGTTTTGGTATCAAAACTACGCTTTCTGCGCTAATTGGGTCATCAAGCTAGGCTGCTTATGACCGCCATCTCTACCTACCTACCTATTCACTCAAAAACAATAATGTGATTATTCAATAAATTTTGTATAATTTGCATTAATCTTTATTTTTCCTTCACAAAATACTTGACAAAACAACTGAACACTGTGAAAATGAATTTTACATCTGGATTTATAAAGTTAAACAGACCTCCAGAGAGCAGTTTAAATTTGTTTGGATTTAACAAAATTGGATTTAAAAAATTGGATTTAAGTAGTGAATATTATGGATTTGGATTTATTTTTCACATTCTTTAAATCCAGATGTATTTTTGAAACTAGTGAATAATATGGCCGTAAATGTTCAAATTTGGATTCCCAATTCGTTTATTTCGGGATTTTTAACAAAATCTTCAGTACGAGGGAAATTCATGTTAAGTTTGATTTTGACCAGCACCTTATTGCGGTGCTAGAATTCTTTGCGGATATCACGTTAGCTTCTCCAGCCAGTTATATTTTTAAACAAACGCCGCGCTGCAAGTTAACATGATAAGTTAGTTTAGTTCTGCTTTCAGCATCTGGGCTGGAGTCTGCCATCTTTACTCTGTCAAAAAAAAAAAATTCTCAGTACAGGGAAAATAAGACACTTGCATCACATTTTGGTTACCACGTATAGTATAAATCTAGTGCTTATAGGTATTACATATGAGTTACACCCTCCGACCAGGCGGCTCTTTCTCATCAAAATACAGCAGTGCTGCAAAAAAGAATTGATAATATTTTTATAATTACGAGTGCATTTCGACTAATTTATTACTCGTTCTTAGAAACAATGACAAATAGTTCTAATAAGTTGGATTAATTTTTAAATGAAAATTCTTTTTTGCAGAACTGCTGCAGTCCTGCATTTATGACTCGCCCATACTCGTATTTCTAAAGCTTTTGATTTGTAATTCGCATCTCAACGTCAAGTGATTTTGATTAAGCACGTTTGAAACCAGTCTTCTGGTAACAGTTTTTAATTCTCCTCTTGAGCAGCGAAGCAGCATCAAGCTGATTGTTTTGGTTACAGGTTCGCCTATTAAAAAAGTGACAATTTCCAATTTTGAGCCAGGCTAATCTAGTTTCTTTTACGTAGTCGAAAGTGTCGTGTGAAGGTGAACCTGTCAAAGCAAAACACTTTTTGCAAACGTTAACTCAAAATAGCCTCAATATTACTCTACAAGTTAGCTAGTGAAAGTTCCAACTACAAGAAGCAGCTCACACATCGGGAAATAATTTGCTTGAGACGTCTAGCCCTATGGAATTAGCATTTTTTGAGATATTAACAGACTTGTGTTAGACAGGATAGATAAAATTGAAGTGTTTTTGCAACCCATAAGCTTTATTTTGCTGTACACACCTTGAATGCTTTTCCTCGTTTCTTTTGAAATATTTGAAAATTGAAAATAATAATAGCAAAATTTACAATAACCAAATAATTTTCATATCTAAGCATCTTCAACTCTGTCTGTCTTACGAGTACATTAGGTACTTTTTTATTTTCAATCAACTTTTTTCCGAAAAAAATAATTGCTTTCTGTCTCTGGAATAAAAATTTGAAATTCACATTTGTTTATTTTTTTTTTTATTTTTTAGAAAATCCTCCTAAATTTGACAAGGACCTAAAGGAAGATTATTTAAAGCCTGGATTTGAGGAGCATTTCCTCGAGGAATTTGAAAAGCAGAAGAAAATGTTTGATACTGATTTGGATGGAGAGTAAGTTCAAAAATGTAAAACTGACTTCATTACGATTTAAATTAATTTTTGCATTCATAGAATCAAATCTAATCAATTACACTCTTTGTTGCAACGTGCTGTTGTTCCTGAAATGTCCAACATTTTGCCACGCAATGATAATCGTGCAAGAATGTTACAACCAAAGAAGAAGCTCTCGGATGAGGAAACCATTCTTGGCCGTATACATGGCACCTTGTTAGATGACGAGACACGTCCACCGGCCAAAGGAGGCCCTGATATGATCGCTCCGCCTATAAAAACACCGTTTGGGGGCGTCTTCGAGGGGGCCTATCAAGTAAGATTCAATTTTCCTTCTATTAAATTAAGTTTACATAATTTTTTCTCTAGGGTCCGAAAATGTTCCGTCAGAGTGTTATGGTGCAAACTGTACGCAAACCAGATGGTTCTTATGAAACCACCAAAGTTACCCAGGACTCGGAGGGTAATACACAAACCCAAACAACTCGGACTATAAATGGAAAATCCGAAACGGTCACTTCGTTCAGCAAGAACAACAAAAACAATGAAATTGTTTCGGCCCGCAAGGCCATTGGAAATGCATCCTCCTATTCGGACCGTAACATCTATGTGTCCAAACAAGGTTATGCTCTACCAATGAACCTCTGGTGACCAGTGGTCCCCAGCACCACCACCAATAACAACAGAACCACAACAACAATTGCAACTATTAATGCATCCATTATAATTGGCAATTGCTGCAGCAACATTATTACCCTTTTCTTCAAAATTATCTTTCAAATATATTACGTGTTAGTTCGTAGAGTCCTTAGTGTTTGGTGTTTTAGATGAAACTCGTAGTCGTAGGCCCGTCCCCCTATATAAACAAAAAAAACGGCAACAAAGCTGTTTCTTAGTATTTCTTGTTTGTACGCCGCGTCGCGTGCGCATGTAAAACAACAACCAACCATTAAACAACACAACAAAAAAACAAACAAACAAAAAAACAAATTCTCTTTTTTTTTTGTTTTAAACAAAAGACAAAAACAAAATTAAAATTAAAAAAACAAATAATTACTCAAATCATTACTCGCGGCTTGCCGCACTCTCTGTCTCTCTGTTTAAAAACAAAAAAAAAAAAATAAACTCTCTCAGGGAGAGAGAATGTGTAGCTTTCGAATGAAGTCATGCTATAGTCGGCGACCTCAGAAGTAGTGGGCTTCGAGCGGCGCTGGTTGATGTGTAATTAGACAAACAGATGCGTATTAGTTTTGGTTTATTCTAATGTCTGTATGTATTGAGTCGGTGGTCATAAAAAAAAAAAATGAAAAAGGATGGAGCAGGAGGAGGTGTATCAAAAAAATATTCACACATACACCTATAGGTGGACGAGATAAAGAATGACAAACATTATAACACCATTAAGAACAACAACAAGAACAAAAATCACCTTTTCGAAAAAATTTTCATTAATTTTTTTTATAATTTTATTGATTAATTTCGAATTTAATTTTTGTTTTGCAATTAGTTTTTTCTTTGTCTCGAATATATTTCACCTTAAAAAAAAAAAACATATATAATTATATACTAAATATATCACATATACATATACTTTACCCTTAAGTTTATCAAAAAAAATTTAAAAAAAAAGTTTGATGAGATCAAAAATTAAATCAATTTAACAAAAAAAAAACAACCAAGTTCCCAGGAGTCAAACTGGAAAAAAGACAAATCGAGGCAAAACATTTTTTTTTTTTGTTATTTCATAGAAACTTATTTTTTTTTAAATACTATTATTTTGTTTATTTTTTTGTATTTAATGAATTTAATTAATAACTATTTAAAAGAAAGGATTTTAGGTTTTTTTTTATATTAATTTACGCAATACTACTTTTTTTTTTAAATTCAAAATGAATGGTCTCAAATATTAATGCAAACATTTTTAAATATTGTATTAATAAGTATCTCTTAAATTTAACAAAACAAAAATAAATCATCACTGAAAATAATATTCAATGTATTAACTTCTATTATATTATATCAAAAATAAAATCAATAAAATCTTATTGTATATCTATACATATATGTGTGCAAATAATTTTGGTTGTTTTATTTCGATCAGAGTGAAATAGTGGAATTAAGAAATATACCTATGTAGGTACATAATATAAAATCGGAGTTAGATGTCGAGCACAAAATAATTTAAATAGTTTCAGCTTAAATTTTGGTATTATGGGTTGATATCACGAAACATCTAACAATTTAGCGTTTTTGATACATCGGTTATGCTTTTTAAGGCCCTCATTATAAACAAATAATTTATTTTCAAAAGGAAGATAAGTCAATTTTATAACTTTTTTCAGCCGAAACAAAAACCTTGATTAATTTTTTTTTGGAAAGATCATTCACCACATATGTTTTCACATATTGTGAGTGCGTTATAAAAACTTGTAACAGTTTGGCCAAAGTCAAGTGTGTTACCGCCAAATTCAAGATACTTTATACTATATACTTCCATTGTGTATATTTTATAAGCTGCCTTTTCATGGTTATCATTTATCCGGATCTGAACCAAATTAAGAGCCTGTGGGATTACAGAAACATATCTGAAAAAAATCGAAAACTTTTACAAAGTGTGGAAACGAAATTCTTAATTCGTAAGTTAGTATCAGACGATTCTTGAAAATGCAAAAAATTAATTTGGGTATGAGATACGTTAACGAATATAGTCTTGAAACAAGCGAGGTAATCGGTCTTATCTTATAGTATCGGAAATTTCCTACAAATACAAAAAAGTAATCACAGAATCCGTTCATACAAATCGTTACTACGAATTTATTGTGATTGAAAAATTCGAATACAAATGGAACAGACCATATAACTTAAAATCTTTTCTAATAAGTAGCACTTCACTATATAAGAGAAGATATTCCTTCAGACGTATCGTGAATTTCACGTGAACAAGATTTCGTCCGGTAAAATTTAGTTTCACTGTTCCCCTATTATAAGTTCCGGACGAAAGGTTGTTCACGTTCGGACATCTGTCGGTATTTTCACCTTTTTTTTTTAAGGCAATATTCCAGGTGGAAAACATTCCACGTGAAACTCAGGATAGGGCTGATTAAGTCGTCGGATTCCTACTTGTATTTTTTTTTTTATTATAGAAGGTGCGCGGTTTCTAAGTATTTTTTAACTCCCTTTTTGGGGGGTCAGTCACACTTATCGCACTCATTTCCTCCACTGATGGTATTTGAAAGTCTTTCTGTCTGTATACAAAAATATACAGGGTGATTCAGGAGTAAAGTGCCAAAAAGCAATAGTTTGTAGGTATGTTGTGTCGGGACAAGAAAAAAATTGTATTTAGCTTTGCAAGTGTGGTGAATGTCCTGAATCTATCTATGTGTGCGTGTTAACGTCACTTACCACAGCCAGCGGTGGCTTTCACATATTCATAGACAACACTGTAAACAAATGGGTTTTGGGGGGAGAGACGTACGAAAGTTTCCAGTCTTGGTATAGTTTGTCGATGGCTGCAACCCAAACCACTGAATCGATTTGTTTCAAACTTCGATGTGAAGAATTTTTGATGATTTCCTAGAACCATATGACGAACAAAAAATTAACTTTTCTCGAAAACAGCTCTAACGATTTTATAATTAAAATATTTATTTATCTTTACCTACGCAAATAAGGTCAAACTCTTGAAATAAAAAAAAAAAAAAAATGAAAGTTTTTTGGCTAAGAAACTTACTAAAAGGGCTTTAGCAATTTACTTAATCGTTTAAAATTTTAAGCCATTTTTTCTTAGAACAGTCTTTAACTTTAAAATCCTGTTTTATCTTTTAATTATCATACCATCTTACTGGAAGAAAGTACTGAAAATTAAAAAAGTGTTTATACAGGGTGTCACAAAATTCAACGTCGGAACGAAAACGGTAGATAGGGTAGGTGGTGACAGTTATCAGAAAAATAATACAAAAAATCGCAGTCATACATTTTGTGAGTTATGGGCAATTGGAAAAAAGTCTAAAAAATGGTCACCCTGTGACGGTTTTTCATGTTCCGTGACCACAAATCTAAGTTTTTCTCATTATTTTCTTTTGTTACAGAACCTTGAATAACCCTGCTACCAAATGCATTTACAAATTTTAACTCAGCTGCATCAGTTTTAAAGCAAATATTACTTTTTTATCCAACTAAGTACTAAAAAATTTTACATGACCCTAATTCAATGAACCGTAGTGTAAAAAAAAAATGCACCAGGATGTTTCGGCAAGTTACCTTAAAAGTTGGTGTGTTCAATTCTCTTTTTAAAATGGTGTAACATTGTTGAGAATATTCCATAAATAACCGAGATAAAATTTATTTTCTTAAGAAATCCGACTTTTTTATTAGGTAATTTTTCCATATTATTTTAAGTTTTGTATTCGGATAGGTTCTGAAAGGGTACAAAACAGAAAAAATAATTCATGAATTCCTACGATTGGGATCGTCACAGAATTTCACTTTCTACAGCAGATTTGAAAATCCCCAATTAAGTACCTGTGGAATTCGTTAAAATCGTCACAGTTTGTATGATGACCGAGTATTAACGGAGTTTATTCAAATATCCAAAATGAAATGGAAACCTTAATTTTATTTTCGAGTAATGGAATTAGGTATACATATGTTGTGCTGTGGTTTATAATGCTGAATTGTATTCTTTTTAAGATTCTGATTTCACAAAATATGTGTTTTATTGAAATAAAATTTCTTGCACGACAATAATTTTTAAAAATTCGATCCCGACATTTAAAGGGCTAAGATTCAGTTTGTGGAAACTGTGCATTTAAAAATTATTAAATGATCAATTTTATTAACTGAAAGAAATGTTTTTCATATTTGTTTTGAATTTCCTGCAAAGTAATGGATAGATAGTTCTTTCCCTTAAGCTTTTTAGCTGTATTTTTATCTCCTTGCAGTACTAGAACTTATTTTAGGAATTTAAAAACTTGCTTTCTGAGAAGATTTTATTTGGGATTAAGATAATGAGTTCACAAGAAGATAAACTTAGTTTGCCTCCAGATTGAAAAGCATATAGGTTTTTCCTCAAATATATCTTATGAACTCTTTAAATTCTTGGTTCATTTTTTAAGAGTTAAGCAAATTATTTCATAATGGTACCATATTTTTTTATCAAAATTTTTAGTGGTTTTAAACTATATTCTTCTTGATTCTATAAAAAAAATGTGTACCTACTAAAAGTATTTGTTGGTATCATTTTATTTGTGTATATCCAGCTTAAATGTTAACTTTGTATCATCTTACTTTATTGTTAGACTCTAACAAAAGAGATTTCTTTTTTATTGTTAATTTCTTTACCTTCTACCATTGAATACTTTTTCAATGCTTCTACTTACCACGGTCACAAAAAAATTTTCCCGAAACCAAATTCAATTTTTAATTATCAATAAAATATTATATTTATTCATTAATGTTAACAGTGTTTCATATATAATTTGGAGTTGTTCTTATTTATTTCTTAAATCTAAATAGATTTTTTTGTTCTTAATTTTTGTTCAAATAATTTTTATAGGTACAGCATCATTTTTAAGACTTTTAATCAACAAGTTAAATATACATAGTTTCTAATGGTAATTTTTATACCAATTTCCTTATTTTATATATTCTACTATTTTTTTGTTTTGTTTATAAAAAGAGTTTGAAAAAAATCTTAATTGCTTATAATGTAGTTGTTTATTTCTTAATTATTTTTTAAAATTTTTTTGTGAAGGTACTTAAAAATTGAAAATATATTTGTTTTTTATTATATTAAACAAAACAAAGCACTTAAACTCGTCACCTAAATGATTAAATTTATTAAATACTTGTTTACATTTTTTTACTTCTCAGAAATATAATGAACAAACAGTATTATATTTTTATATTTTAAATTTAATGTGCATTTTAGTTAGTTTCAAAACAATATCTTACAAATATATTTTTGATTTTAATTTTTCAAGATGAACGAGTGCAGTGCTATTGGCTATGTGTTTTATTTTTTTCTTTTTAATTTTTAATGTTTGATGTAATTTGTATTTTTTTTTTTATATTATTATTGTGTGAATGGGAATTTTACACCTATGCTTATGTAATAAAAAAATTGCACCAACTAAATTGACTACGATTTTAATAAAAAATATATTTTGTTTTAAAATATTTTTTTACTCTTGAATTGACACGCTATACTTTATTTATTTATTTTTTTTTTATTTTCTATTGGTCCACTATTATACCATTTCATCTAGATAATAAGTCATATTGACATAAATTATTTGATTTTTATCTGCAACGTAATAGGAAATTGAAAGAAAAGGTCATTGTTGTTATATTTTTTCTAATACAGGTATTATTAAACTATGAAATTGAGGGCATTTAAAAAAATCTGTTATCAATAAAATTCAACAAGAAATAGCTGCTTTTTAGACAAACTTCTGAATTCAAATAAAGTGTCTTCATTTTAATTAAGAATTTCTTTTATAGGAAAGAAGTATCTATACAAATTTAAATAAAGATCTTAAGTCTTTTGAAATTAAAAATTTTAAAAATCCTTGCAGTTTAACCACCGATATTTATATGTATCCGGTCATTATATTTCCAATATAAACAAAATTTACTCTTCAGTTGAAAGCTTTTTTCGTAGGGTTGTCGTCTGTTAACTATTAACCATACCTACAAACTTTTGTTGAATATTATAAACGTAAGATATTAATGATAAACTGAGTACATCAATTATTTCAAAGAAAAATGTATGTTCCAAAAAAACTTTTTGTTCTTTTTACAAATTGGTGCTTTTTTCAAAGTTGAAACAACTTCGATTTAAAAATGTTTTATAACGGCAAACCACTTTAAAATAACGATGTTCTACTTTGATTTTAAAATTTTCGTCTTCAACGCAAAATCATCCCGTCAAATCACCGAAAAAAAAAAAACAATTTAACATTTTTTTAATATCAAATTAACATTTTTAAATATCTGCCAAAAATGCTCTATAAAATGTGTTTTATGATATATAAAATGTTAAAACAACATTTTTATTATCAGGATGATATTTAAATGTCACATTTTGGAATTTTTTTTTAATATTTTATTATCATTTTTTCATATCAATTTCTCGTTCCAAATTATTGAAAAATATTAAATAAAAAATTCTTAATGTGTACTAATTTAAAGGCGCTTTGTGCTTTTCGAAGTAAAATGTATGATTTACTGAGAAAATTTAATCGGCAATAGGATTTTACTTCACACAGTTTGGGAGAAAATAACCAAATAATTATATCACCTATATGTAATAGAAAAAATAATATCACCACTATCTTGTAAAGAATATTCTCTTTCAATAATGTTTTGAAAAAAGAAAGAAAATTCTTGAAATAATAAAAATAATAAAAAAGAAAAGGAAAGAAATAGGTTTCATTATAATAAACTAAAACGGAAAATCTAGTCAACATTGATATTTTAATTGTCAAAGTGAAATTTTCACTATCCCACCTGAAATTCAAAAATGTCAAAATGATATGATAAAATATCAAAATTGATATTCTAACTGTTGGACGACTTTTGTCACTGAAAAATGTTAATTTGATAGCTGTTATTATCTTTTTTTTTCGGTGTAGTTGAATCAACGTGGTTTTCGTTGATTTAAAGTTGTTTTTTCCCTCAGTGTATTTGACACTTCAAAAGGAGTTTAGGGACGATGTTCAGCTGTCAAATAGTTTCAAATTGTAAATAAACAAAAGACCATAGTTCGATATTATAAACATAAATAAACTATGGTAAAATAAATAACGCACCTCTGCCCTCTGTTTCATGGCCACATAGCCTCCTCTAGAATTTTCAACCTTATTTTAAAATATGCGTCATTCAATGAATGATTGCAATTTAAAGCTAAAATAATGATTATAATGAGATTAAAAATTCTTTTATTTTTTTCTTTAAACAAATTGCAGCAAAGGAACAGTCTGAGTAACTATAAACTTTTTTAACAACGAAAAGAAATTGAAACTATGTATGTACTGCTTTGCTTTGCAAATTTTCAAATTACACAAAGTTTCATTTTTAGTTGATGCAACGCCCGCACTTTTTGCTGCAAAGTGGGGAACTTTTAACACTTTGCACTTTTACTTTGCAGAAAAGTATTGTTTTGCAAATTTGCACAATGCAAAGTGGTTGGTGCAATAGGGCCTGATCCGTAAAAAGCCACTACTGACAGCAACTTATTGAATGGTCAATCGGTTATTGCTCTTAAGAACTCAAAATTAAAATAAAATTTCAATTCTTTGTGATCGACCCACTAAAGGATGAAATTAATAATGAAGGGGCCTCCACACCCTTCATTGGTTGGGTCACTGTGGTGTATGAGCAACATTTTTTTTTTTAGTTTTTTTTTTTTTAGGAGATACCTACATATTTAGATTAAAAAAAATGTTTAGTTTGAATATTTTAATGCTTAATCAGAACAAATTCTTCAACTGCAAAAAAAAAATGTATTTTTGTATTTATGTAGGTACAGCAAAGACAGAGTTTTCGGGGAACAAATTACAAGAAGGCTGATTTTTTAAAAGATTTTAGATCAAAGTTGTTGGTATTATAAATATCTTTTTTTGTACAAAATTTTTGAGGACATGTGGCTATTTATGTTTTATTTCTATAGTAACATAATGGTAATTTGTCCTCATAATTTAATATCGCTCTTCAGA
Source organism: Episyrphus balteatus (assembly GCF_945859705.1). Taxonomy (NCBI): domain Eukaryota; kingdom Metazoa; phylum Arthropoda; class Insecta; order Diptera; family Syrphidae; genus Episyrphus; species Episyrphus balteatus. The sequence goes on along the minus strand of NC_079134.1, from coordinate 28,719,274 downwards.
AACTTTAAGAAAAGAATTTATGAAAACATCGAAAAAGTTAGTTAAAAAAATGTTTGCATTCAATAAATTAATTAATAATAAACTCCACATGTTTTTCAGATAAATATTTATCTTTCCTTAAATCTATTGAAAATAATTGACAATGACAGATGATATTTGTTACCAAACATTCCTCAAAACTTTCACAAAAATTTCACCTTCTCTAATTACATTTCTCTTTAACCCACCTTAAAAACATAAAAAAAAAAAAAAAAAAAAAACAATTTCATCCAACCAGCAACCACCCCCAGAGCTGGCTAAGGCCACTGAATGTCATATCAATTAATGTACCCATCACATTAATATCAAATATTACCACAACAAAATTATTATGAAGCCCTTTTTGATTAATTAACACCCATTATTAAAGAGTAAAACTTTCAACATTTATATCGTTAAACCACAAGAACTCAAAGACCAAAATGTATATAATAAAGGACGGCGAAAATTAAACTTTTCTCATATCCAATGTAATAATTCCTCGCCATGAAATGAACATTTTTCGTTTCCTTTTTTTTTTTTTTTTTTGCCTGCTCACTCTGTAGATATACCATCCAGTCTCAGACATCCTGCCCAGTCAACGTATATTACAGACAGTAATGTCGTTTTCATTTTGTTGGCTTCCATATTGAAAATGTCAAGTGAAGTCTGTCCAAAACGAACGGCTTGGCAGTGCCACTGATGATTTATCACATCAACGCACGTGAGAAAGCACAAAGGATGAATTTTATTCGAGAGCAAAAACATTCTCGAAAACAACAACAACAAAAAATACTCACAAAATAAAATCTATTTTTCCTACTACTCGTGTGTGTCCTATTTACTGAAAGTCATGTCCTTGTTTTGTTATCATAATGTCGTCTTTTACTCTGTTTAACTGCAAGGTTTCTTGTTTATTTTTCGATTCATTTTTCGGCGCTAAACTTCCAACACTCAACATACATTTATCACTTGACATAAGCCACACTCAAATCCTGTTCCAAGTCCAGTATAAGGATAACCAAAAAAAAAGGACACAAGTGCATCCACGCCATGGCCGTATAGAAGAGTAGAAGTAGGATTCAGGAGTGGTTCATGACATTTATAGATGCCTTAAAGCAACAACAACAAAATTCAAACAAGGTCATATTCTCTTTCTTTATGGTAAATTTTATTTGGCTATTGCGTTTGTAAGGAGACAAAAATATACATAAATTGTTTTAGCTTTTTTAGCCTTGTTTAGGCCTTGTTTTTACGTTATTGATGGTCCGGCACTTGCAGGACCCAATATCCTAATGTCATCTCACAAGAGCAATAGAGATGGTGTCAAAAGTTTTTCGTTTTTGTGTTGAAAACACTCCCTCTACAGCCATCATTGTATAACCAAGGATGTGTCCATTTATTTCCGATTAGCTTTGGATGTCCTTAAGTTAGTTTTTTTTTTTTGTTTTATTCATTTTTTTTGTTGTTGTTTTGGCAGACGTCACCAACTTCAAAACATCGTTTTCAGATAACAAAAGACAAAACTTAATTGCTATTATAACCTAGAATTGTCCCATATGTACCCCGGGAAATTGGTTCTTGTTAAAATGTTAGCTATAGAGCTGTCCCAGAACTGGGGGTTTAATTTTAAATTTCCAACTCAAGTTAACCTTTCAAAAAAAAAAAAAAAAAAAAAAAACACCCACATCTAAACACGGACATAGGACATGACATACAAACATATATGGAGATATGTGTTTATAGATGAGTGTGCATTTTAACTTTTTTAATTAGTTGTGCTGCCTTTGCATGTATATGAGAAGAGAAAAGAGGATGTGTGGTATACTATTTTTTTGCTGTTAAAGAACCACAATTGGATGTTAGATCTGTAGTTTGAGTTTCAAGTTTTCTATCATGGCACAAGTGGCTAGTTTATCCTTTGTTTATATATAAAACTATTTTCTTTTGTGTGAACAAAAATTTCAAATAGCGTCGACCGACCGACACCGAACGACGAGAGGACAATGTGTGTGTAGAATGTCCGGGGGTAGGAATCCGAAGGGAGGAAAATGTGCGTTTTTGTTGGCTTTTGGCTTTAACAACTTTTGTCATTGAGAATATGTGCGAAAGTGTTAACAATGCGTTCAATATTGAGGCAGAGGAAAAGGATATAGCTTGTGAATGACAATGATAAAATATTAAATTTTGGGTCGAATTTAAGGTTACTTAATTGTTTGGTTTGAAAAGTTAGAGTAGAGTAGGTTGAAAAGTTTTAGAAAACTTTTTTTCTAATTGAACTATTTTATGGTTTTTGAGGTGTTCTTTGATAGCAGTTTCATAGGTCTTGCACGAAATCATTTCCGGAAACAGATTCACACGAGTGATAATTTTGCAGTATTTAGCCATTAACTATCATATGGGGTTAAATTTTTAAAAAAAGTTCTGGCATACTGTGCAATGTTGTATATATGCTTCCATTTGATAACTAACTCTTAAGAAATGCTAAAGAAAAATATTGAACCAATTTTTTTTATGTGAAGGTAGGCCACTATGGCGTATACGTAATATTTTTTTCTTCAAAGGAAAGTTAAGAGGGAATCCAAATTTTCTATTGCTGATAATTTAATAAGAATTTTCACACACGATAGCCTCCTAGCAGAGTTGTAAAAGATTGCAATCTTTTTTGAATGCAATCTTTAATGACTTCAATCAAAAGATTGCATTCATTGACTTACATTTGAGACTTAGACTTCAAATTTTGCAATCACCAATCATTTTCCATGAAATGATTGCAATCTTTTTTTTTTTCCAATCAATTGACTGCATTCAAATGATTGCAGTCTTTTGGGACTGCATGCAGTCTTTGCATTCTTTTTGCAATCTTTCCATTCCTTGGCAGTCTTTGCATTCCTTGGCAGTCTTTTGCATTCATTTGCATTCTTTTGAATTCTTTTGCATTCTTTTTTAATTCTTTTGAATTCTTTTGCATTCTTTTGCATTCTTTTGAATTCTTTTGCATTCTTTTGCTTTCTTTTGCATTCTTTTGAATTCTTTTGCATTCTTTTGCATTCTTTTGCATTCTTTTTGCATTCTTTTGCCACACCCACACCAAACGTATGGATTTCACAAAAATTTTAACATTTTTTTAGTTCAAGGATGAACTATAGTATCATTGTCTGTGCAGGAGTAATAGTACAGTCAAATACAGTGAAAAAGGGGTATGCCTCGGAATGAATTCTAATAATAATATTTTGTTTGCTTAATATCTTCGTTTTGGCATTCTATAACTTACCTCAAAAATCTCATGTTCGGAGGTCGTGATTTTAAGGCCAAACCACAAAATTAAGATTTTGGAAATAAGCAATAATAGACAATGGTATTATTCAATGATGAAAAAAAAACTAAAATCCAGGAAATCTGACGTCTCTAAAAAAAAGTTTTAACTCTTTTTCATCTTTCAACCTATATTATCAAAACACTTGCAAACTTACTACCAAAAAACCTTTAAAAATTATGGTAGAGTAACCAAATTTTGCATGAAGGCTTTTATATCCATTAATCATTAACAATCATAACAAAAACATATCTCTGAAATCATGTATCATATGTTTATATAATACCATTGTGGTTTGGCCTTAAAAATCTCGACCTCCGAACATGAGATTTTTGAGGTAAGTTAGAGAATGCCAAAACGAAGATATTAAGCAAAAAAAATATTATTATTAGAATTCATTCCGAGGCATACCCCTTTTCCACTGTATTTGACTGTACTATTACTCCTGCACAGACAATGATACTATAGTTGAACTTAATTCTTAAAACTATCAAATTCATCCTTGAACTAAAAAAATGTTAAAATTTTTGTGAAATCCATACGTTTGGTGTGGGTGTGGCAAAAGAATGCAAAAAGAATGCAAAAGAATGCAAAAGAATTCAAAAGAATGCAAAAGAATGCAAAAGAATGCAAAAGAATTCAAAAGAATGCAAAAGAATGCAAAAGAATGCAAAAGAATTCAAAAGAATGCAAAAGAATGCAAAAGAATTCAAAAGAATGCAAAAGAATGCAAAAGAATTCAAAAGAATTAAAAAAGAATGCAAAAGAATTCAAAAGAATGCAAATGAATGCAAAAGACTGCCAAGGAATGCAAATGAATGCAAAAGACTGCCAAGGAATGCAAAGACTGCCAAGGAATGGAAAGATTGCAAAAAGAATGCAAAGACTGCATGCAGTCCCAAAAGACTGCAATCATTTGAATGCAGTCAATTGATTGGGAAAAAAAAAAGATTGCAATCATTTCATGGAAAATGATTGGTGATTGCAAAATTTGAAGTCTAAGTCTCAAGTGTAAGTCAATGAATGCAACCTTTTGTTGGAATTGTGTAACTGAATGGCAATGACTGCATTCACAAAAGATTGCATTCTTTTACAAGCCTGCCTCCTAGAAATTTCAAAGCTCAGGAGTAGGTTCAATTCAGGGCGATCAAAAAATACACTGAACGAAAAAAAGTTAATATTTTATGAACTGGTTGCATTAGAACTTTTTACTTGCTTTATAGGGAAAGTATTGGTTTCGTGTCAAAAAAAAATTTGAGGTTTTAATCAAAACTAACATTACGATGATGGAGAAGTCCGAAAAAGTGGTTTTCGTCATGACGTCCGTCGGTCTGTGCGTCGGTGCGTCTGTGCGTCGTCAAAAAAAAGCTGTACATGAAGCTGCAGCCTAAACTGGTTTACGAATTTTCTTGAAATTTGGTACAGATGATTTTTTCGTAATTTCCAAGGTTTGTTTTTTTTTTTTGTTTTTTAATATCTCACTTAGAACATATACCTTCCATACAAAGTGTTCGAGGTATTGCAATTTTCTCGAAAATGGCTCTAACGATTTTTATTAAATTTGACCCACGTAATACTGTACGTAAATATAGCAAAACTGCATTTTTAGTTTTTCTCAAAAAATACGTATAGTGAAAATATGATATTAAAATTTTTTTTACATCTCCGATGTCGGCTCTTCCCGTGCATCGTTAATGAGTTATTGCAATTTTCTCGAAAACGACTCTAACGATTTTGCTTAAATTTAACACACGTAATGTTGTACGTAAATCTAACATAATTGCGTTTTTAGTTTTTCTCAAAAAATACGGATACCTAATGGAAATATGATATTAACTTTTTTTAAATCGCTGATGTCGGCTCTTTCCCGTACAGCTTGATTGAGTTATTACAACTTTCTCGAAAACGGCTCTAACGATTAAGATTAAATTTGACATACATAATGCTGTAAGTGATTTTAATATAATTGCGTTTTTTGTTTTTCTTAAAAAATACGGGTAACGGAAATATGGCGTAAGAAATTATAAAAAAAACTACACAGAAATTATAAAAAAAAAAATTACCTACACATTTTTGCATTTCTTATGAAATTCCTTAAAAAATAAAATTATAACTTATTCAAAATATTTTTCAAAAAAAGCTTTGACATATGTAAAAGGTACTTTTATCATAAGAGCAAGTACGTGCGACCTCAGTCGTGCATTTTATTTTTACTGTTTTTTTTTCTAGAACACACTCTGCATATATAAAGTTAAGAAAACTTCAATTTTCCGATATCTCTTTGTAAAAAGAAAGCTCCTTAAAATTAAACTGAGGTTTGGGAGAAAATCAGAAATTAAAACAATGGTCTTATAGAAATCCGTTAAAAAAGACTTTCGAAAATAAAAAATTGTTGCACCAAAGTTGTAGGAAATTTATATATATTTCTTTTTCTTAACAATTTATTATTCTATGGAAACGCTTTTTTTAGGTTTAAGTTGTGGAGCATCAAATTTCAAAGAGTTTGGTATACTTTTGATTATGATATGATTTTTAAGTTCAAAGTTACGGACAATCCAATTTAAAATGTTTGAACAATTTTATATGTTTTTGATGTATAAGTCATGAAACCAATACCTGCACTATTTAAAATCCAAAGTTTTTGTGTTTTTTTTTTTTAAGTAGAATGTCTTCAATTCTACTTAAAAAAAAACAGTAAAAAATAACATTTAAGATCTTATTTAGAAAAATGTATAAAAGTAACAACAAAAACTCCCACCTTTTTATTAAGGATGGGGTTTTATGAAAACCAAATTTTTAAATAATGGTACACGGCGATTAACTAAGAAAGGTATTGAGCCCAATTGTTTAGCGCGTTCCTAGTAGATTGTTCACAAGAAAGGATATTCTTCAAGGCGGGTAAAACTTCTTTTAGAAAGAAATAGTATTGTAAGATTTCTTTAATTGCAAGTGACTAATAAATCCAATAGAAATAACCTTGAGTAAATTGAAATAAACGCATTGCAATTCGGTTGTGCATGTTGAAAACTTTTAAAATTTCCTATTTTCTGTATATCACTTCAATCTAAACCATAACTTATAGCTTATTCAAATGAAATTTCACAATGATTTTGACCTAACTTTTAATTATATATATATTCTTATTACCCCGAGATTTATGCAAAAGATTATTATGTGCCACGCATTTTAGCCATGAGTTGCATGTTTAATTATACAACAAACGCAATTTCGCGTGTGAAAATTACACATTTTATCTTTAAATCAAAGTGAAAACCTTATAATCTTTAGTCTTAATGATGATGCAATAAGCATAAAATTACACAATAAATAACTAACGGCTGGGTTTTTAATTTAATGTTTCTATTAAAATTGATGAGTCAAAGTTCTGGTAATAAAAACATAAACCCGCAATAATTAGTACGAGTTAAGTTAAGTGACATTTTAAATAGCTGCATAGTTGTCAAAACCACTTCTTGAGTTGAATTATGAGACCATTTTATTTATAAGTCCTTATTAAGGTACAAACAAACAACTTGGCAAACTAATTCATCACACGTTGAAAACTGTTTTTTCAAGTTTATAAAGAAAACGCGTTTATTTTAGATCCTTTTTTTTAACATTTCTTTTTATTGTTAACAAAATACTCGCGTAGGTGAATTAAATGCGAATATGCTTACTTTGGATAAAGACTTAAGGGTGGTGGCATGGCGATGGCGTAGGTTTTTTTTTTTCTTATTTGTATATGTTTCACTTCAACGTTTTGAATGGAAGTGCCCCATTCATCATTTTCCATTCAACTGAGTTTCGCTTTGAAATTTTAATGAAACCAAAAAAAAAGATATGGTATGTATTAAAATAAGCATCAGTTGAATAATAATACGAGAAGATGGATGTATGTAGACTCGCTAAAGCTTTAGCTGTTTGTAAGTAAATATTCAAGTATTCAACCAGAAAAGTCATTTTACGAAAATCTCTATACTTAAATGTTGTTCTTTGAATTTTGTATTTTTTTTTTTTGCGTTTTTTTGTATGTCATCTTAGAATGCTTAATGAGTTCATTGAACAAAGAAATTGATGACAAAAATGTTTGAAATCAAGAAGAGAAGTTATTTCCTTTGAATACAATACATAGCTATACACAATCAGACAAAATCTATATGAAAACTCAAATTTTGTGATAGAATTTTAGGAATTTCTATTAAAAATGACGATGTTTGAAGTCGTTAATCAACAAACAGAACTTTCAATGATAAAAATAATGACTTCGAAATTAGTAAGCAAGTAAATAACAAAATATTACATTGGTAAGCGCCAAACAAAAAAAAATACAAATATTGAAAAAAAAAAACTCAATTTTCACCAAAAGTATTGAGAACTCCGCTTTTTCGGAGCTAAAATTCTCCCACTTCATTGCTTCACCATCATAAAACTCTTAAAATGGGGTTTGATAGGTGGCACTGACAAATCGTTGTCGCGCATCCTGGTTTCCATGTCTAGGTTCAACTGAATGGTGCCCAGTGGGAAACCCAAATGTGGCAACCCTTTTTTAAAAGGAAAAAATTGTCATAATGCATAAATTTGTCATATCTCTGTAGTTTGGTCAAATAAGGTTTTTTTTTTTAATAGGTACCACATAAAAGTTAAGGAATTCAAGGCTACAAATATGCCAACCCATTCATGCATTTGATAAATAAATATGATTTTTCTACACACTACAAATTTTAAATATATGATTAACTTTAGCTGACACTTTTTATATATATAAACAAATCCGGTGCAATGTTTTTAAATATGAACAAAAAATAATTATTTTTACCATAAATGTATGATATTTAATTAAGGCTTATTGACATCAATGTAAGAAGCCCTTCTATATATGAGTCGCTTACTTTTGAGCTAAAATGTATGTTATTTGATAGAGTGACGCTTAAACAAGCGTGAGTCCCTTTTTTTTAAATCGGGTGCAATACTCGGAAACCCTCCTCAGATGGTAAAATACACTAAAAAAACACTTACCACTTAAGGGGTTATATCTAGTTTTAAGTGCGAAAAAACATTCATTTTTGTGCGTTTTTTTTTGAAAAGGTATTAAATTATATAAACATAAAGAATACATGTACATTAGGGTGGGTCAAAAAAATCGAAATTTATTTTTTTGGTTTGGTACACCAAAAAATCGATTGCTAGACACCTCTAGAATATACACACCAAATATGAACTCTTTATATTAATGGAAAGGTCCTCCGCTTCGCAATTTTCCATTTTTACATCAAGCTTCTACTAAAAAAAAATCATTTTTTTATTAATTGACTTTTTAGCAAATTTCTTTGCATATTCTTGTAGGAAATTGAACGCTCTACAAAAAAGACCTTAAACACTTTTTTCGTTTATCTTACCGTTTAATAGATATTTGAGGTGCAAAAAACCAAAAAGTCTTTAAAAATTCGTTTTTTGTTCTTATAGGAAATTGATTACTCCACAAAAAAGGTCTTATTAATTTTTTTCATTAATCTTACCACTCTAAAGATATTTGAGGTCAAAGTTAAAAAAAATTATAAAAACATTTTTTTACTTTTAAAAATTTTCCAGTTCACTGAAAAATTATTATTTTCAAATTAGCAAGATATATTCTTGTAGAAGCTTAAACGTTCTACAAATAATTCCTTGACATCAAATTGATTGCTTTAACCGTTTAGAAGATATTCGAATCCAAACCAATGCCCACTGATTTCAATAGTTTTCTTATGACCCGCATGCATTGTGATTTGGATACGAATATCTTCTAAACGGTTAAAGCAATCAATTTGATGTCAAGGAATTATTTGTAGAACGTTTAAGCCTCTACAAGAATATATCTTGCTAATTTGAAAATAATAATTTTTCAGTGAACTGGAAAGTAAAAAATGTTTTTATAATTTTTTTTAACTTTGACCTCGAATATCTTTAGAATGGTAAGATTGATGAAAAAAATTAATAAGACCTTTTTTGTGGAGTAATCAATTTCCTATAAGAATATGTCTTGCGCGTTTGATGATTATAATTTTTCAATTTGTTACGAAATTAAGAACAAAAAACGAATTTTTAAAGATATTTTCGATTTTTGGACCTCAAATATCTATTAAACGGTAAGATAAACGAAAAAAGTGTATAAGGCCTTTTTTGTAGAGCGTTCAATTTCCTACAAGAATATGCAAAGAAATTTGCTAAAAAGTCAATTAATAAAAAAAATGATTTTTTTTTAGTAGAAGCTTGATGTAAAAATGGAAAATTGTGAAGCGGAGGACCTTCCCATTAATATAAAGAGTTCATATTTGGTGTGTTTATTCTAGAGGTGTCTAGCACTCGATTTTTCGGAGTACCAAATCAAAAAAATGAATTTCGATTTTTTTTGACCCACCCTAATGTACATATAGCAAATTTAATGTATTAAAAGAATTCGCTGTGTATTTAAAAAAAATATTGGGTTCCGTTATTTTTGTAGTAGATCTCCTAGACGACCTCCAAAAAAAGTTGTCTTGCGGTGAGCAAGATATCTCAGATCTAAATCAACTTAAATTAAAAAAAACTAAAACATTAATTTCCTGGATAGACGAATGCAGGTAATGAACGAAGGAATAGTCAAAATTTTGATTTTTGACAAAATGGCGGCTTCCCAAAGAAAAAAATCGTTTTTTTTTCACGAAAATTTACACTTTAAAGTGGCTTAAAAAATCGAATTATTGTCAAAAACAAAAGTATCTAAGAAAATTGTGTAAGAATTTCCAGCCGTTTCGGAGAAGTTTTGCTCACCGACTTTAAAAACACAGTTTCGAGAAAAATGCGTTTAAGAATTTAGGGAACCATGTAAACTTCGTTAAAAAGTCTTCACAAATAAGTAATTTCTCGGAAACCAATTGCTATATCAATGTGAAATTTTTGGACAACATTCTTATATATATTTAGGGGAAAGTGAAGCACATTTGAACACTTTTTGCTTTCGCCACTGCTTGAACGAAATAAGTTCGTTTTCTTGATCTGTAAAGTTTACTAACATTGAACAGTAACATTGAACTTCGATTTCAAAGAACATTTGGTTAGTTAAACAAATTATTTAGGTATATTGAATTTTGATGTTTTAAAAATACAGGCTCTTATGTTGAAAAGTGCCCCATGTATGGGGCAGTTTTGAACATGGAAGGGGAACTTTTGAACAGCAGTATTAGTTTCGTTGTAATGAATAAATAATACTTAAATTTTTATTAGTTTTTTAATAAAAAACATACAAAAACTCCAAATTGATTATTATATCATATTCAATATTCAAAATGGTATTCATACCATTTATGCTTCTCAGAGTAAAATAGATTTATTTTCAATATATATAGATATATTTCTAGACATTAAATCCAAATGTTAACAAAGCGGATGTTCTTCATGTACCAGGAGCATTAATTGGTGTAGGTAGCTTGACTTTAATTTCTATAACGCTTAAGCGGTATATAATCGAGTTCTCATCGAGAACAGTCTAGCAGAACTTGAAGAATTCAGGCTTTTTTTAAATCTTCAATTATGTTGTACATATTTCCATTTTTTCTTTAATTTTGCCCACAAATGCTAGTTTAATTATTTTTTTTTATAAGAACATTACGATTTATTAAATAAAACACATTCAAGTGTCTTTAAAATGTCTGATACAAACTGCTCGGGGCGGTTTTGAACATGTTCAAAAGTGCCCCACCATACTTGTTCAAAACTGCCCCAACTGTGTCAACGACAACAAATGTTGAATAAATATTTAACATTAATATATTCATTCAAAAATTCACCGTCAATTAGTTTAAAATTCATTAACCATTAACAAAAATTGTATTGCGTTTTCAATTTTTTTTTAAACTCTAACAACTAAAAAACTGAAATAATGTAAAATCACTATAAAAATCACCTTCCACCTATAAATCTGAAAGTCAGCCGAGATAACGATGGAAAGTCATTGACATTTATGGATATCGTGGTGACGGGTTCAAATACGAAATACTTCTAAAAAAGATTGATATACTAAAATTTTATATGCAGTGTTCAAATGTGCCCCGTGTTCAAAACTGCCCCACTCTCCCCTACAACTACATTCAAAATATGAAAAAAAAAAAAATTGATTTTTTTCAAAATTACAACTATGTAGGTTTAACCCCTTAAAGAAGAATCCCCAAATTGTTTTTTTTTTTAGATAGGTAGATGGGGGTCCAATATGATTTATGTATAATTAAGCCCTCAACTCAAAAAACTTTTTTTTAGCATTCGGTTAGGACTGTCCGGGTACCTCCTCGTATTTTAGAGATGGCACGTGAATTATTTGTCAGTAGAATAGGGTCGCATCTAAAATTTCATGTCTATTTTACCGAATTCTATCATATGCCACACATTTCGATGTGCTTGTTTGTATTTTATAGATAGCACCCATATTTTTTTTTTTTACTTGATATAGGGTTGCAATATTTGTAGGTCTATATTCCTTAAATTTTATTTAAGAAGAGGTAAGTCGCCTGAAAATCTGTTTTTTTTTGTTTGTTAAAGATTCAGTAATGTGATAGAAATGCAGTTATTTTTCTCTTTCCACACTCATTTATTTCGAATCGTCTATACCGTTTAAAAAAAAATTCCAAAATACTAGTTTAGTTTCTATTTCGCTCCTACATACTGATTTATTATTTTTAAAGTAAATCCAAACATTTAACTATCATTTAAATTTATATTATGATAAAATTAATGAAATCATATTCATACTTTCAGCAAAAATTCATATTTAAAATGTCAAAAGTCATTTTTAAATGTCATCATTTAATAAAAATATTTGAAAATTACAAAAACAATTAACTTAACCCATCAGATACCCTGAATAAGTATGTATATGTCATTCCCCATCCTCCCTGATAACCAACAACCTCTCATTAATTGACATCGTAATCAACTTAATTTATACTACACCGCACAATGTGTCAACACACATATATGCATTCATGACTTAAAAAATATTTTAATTGCAATTTAATATTTAAATTCTTTCCTTTTTTATGTCCTTTAAATTATATTGAGGACAGTTGGTTTAAAAAATCGGACTGAGAAAAAAAAATTTAATTGATTGTTCAAACTGGCATGTCTGTATACAATGAGCACACATGACCTATGTCCTGGATTGTGCTAAAAGGACCTTTACCTCAAGCCTTATACATTGAACAGAACATATGACCACGGATATTCGACCTCATCTAACTACTAAATAATTTAATAGATTTGTCTGCCGCAACACCAAAACCGCATCATGCTGCTATTCACATGGTTTTTTGGATAAATGTCAACTGCAAGAATTTTTTTTGTTTTATTTTTTTTTCCTGAAATTTTTTGTTGCAATAAAAAACCCTCAGCCTGTATTAAAAGTGGGAACATTATGCAAAAATATCGATTGGATTTTAAGTTGGGTTTAATGGACAAATATCAATTAATTTTGTATCAACATTTCACAGAAACCTTTGTATTTTTTATATTTTTTTTTTTTCATAATGAGCTTAATTTTGCCACGAGATTTATTTTTGTTTTTGTTTTTGACGAAAGGGTGTTTCAAGGCCGTGCTCTTGTTATTAATATTCAAATAAAGTTGAAAATATTTTTTATATATAAATAAATCTGATTTTAAAGTTTAAATTTACACTACAAAATTCATTCTCTGAAACACCCTTTATGTTTTTTATTTTTTTTTTTTTAAACTTTCCGGTGAAAAATTTTCAATTCATAGCCCATTCAAGATTTATACACACGTGATGCAAATTTACACGATATATGAATTAATTTTTATCTTATTTGTGGTTTTAGATGTCATAATAATAAATGCGTTATATTTTTTTATATATATTGATAATAAATAAATTAATTTAATTTGCATTTTTGGTGAAATTGATAATATTTTTTTGGTTTGTTTCTAGGAAATGTGAAAGAGAGAGCAGGTGTATATTGCCAATTTATGATTGGCAATAATTTATTTATTAGTGTTTTCTTAATTTGTAGGTACATTGATTTTTAATTGATTCATTTTTTTTTTGTATAGTTTCATAATTGAATTGAATTGCAATTAAGAGATAAGTTTTAATGATAGTGTTTATGTTTTTATAAATATTTTTTTTTGTGTTTGTTTTAATATTATTAATTATTAACAAACATGCATATTAAAGAATTGTTTTTTTTTTTTTTTTATATTATCACAGTTTTCTATGTAATATTTATATTATGATATCTTAATTTACTAGTAATTAAATTATTTTTTATTTGTTTTCTTATAATTGGCAATGATTTTAATTTGGTTTTTATTTACTAATTGAATTAGTTTTAAATAAATGAAAGTTAGTGATAAATTTTGTTTATTTTTAATATGATACTTAAATGACATTATATGTTTATGTATATTTACAACTTATTTTTGTTACAGCTGATTTTGATTTTACGTTAATATACGATAATTGTTTCTGTTTTTTTTTTTCCTTATAAATAAACGATTAAATAATATGACAATTAGCTACATTATGAGTATGTTTGTTAACATGTAGATACATGGTTTGGTGAATTTTATATAATTTCTGAAGTGTAAATATTTATTTACTTATATTTTGTTAAGAAAAAATATTTTATTGTTAAAAAAACACAATTTTTAATAAAGTATCAATGAAAGTTAATATTAAAAGTTAAGTTAATTGATAACTCAAAGGATTAATAAGCAAATCAAAAATAAAACTTGGTCAATAAAGAAGACAAACAATGGAAAAATCAAATTGTTATTTAAAAAAAAAAAAAAAAATAACTCATTAACTTAAAAAAGTAGTTTTCAAAAGAAAATGGAAAAAAAATGTGCATGAAGTTTATTTTTACTTCTTCGTCATTAAGGGGGGAAATCCCTCTGAAATTTTTTATTTTTGCATTATTTTTTGTCGCCTAATTAATTCATTAATGGAGCCTCAAAAGTCCCTACATAGTCCCTAAACCCATGCGTTCCGAACCTACCACAGTACGAAAACTTAAACACATTTTTTTCTCGAAACGCGTGTTTTTCCGTGCCGTGCAACTAATGAAGCTATCGAATTGAAATAAATTGTAAATTACTCGTTAATTCATTGGCCATTGCATAAACCTAAAAGTGCAATAAATTTTTTACAATAAATATTTTTTTTTACAATTTGTTTATAAAAAACATTATGTTTTTTCGTTTTTTTTTGGTCTCTAATTTTTATTTACACTTTTGTTTACTAAATTTAGGTTCATGCAATGCGTATAAATATATTTTATTGGAAAAAAATGTTGTTTTTGATTTTCTGAACCTGGGCATTGCACGGCGCAAACTCGAGGCGTCAACTTTAAAGAGCTGTAGAGCCGCCATCTTGTTTTTTTTTACTTCAAAAAAACTGTGTCATAATGTGAATAATATCATATACTTTTCCAAATTCCAATAAATACTTATTTCGGTTTTTCCAAAAAAATTATTGAAAAAGTTGTCGTCCAGAGGGATTTCCCCCCTTAAAGGATCTGGCTCTCCAAGTTCTCTCTTGGAAACTACAATTTACCGACACGTCGCGTCGTCGTGTCCGAAGAGCTATAGTGAGATCTAATGATGATGTTGAAGCTTCGTAGATTCTTTGCAAAAGATAGTAACCCTGAAAAAATGTCTGTATGGTGGAGACTGGATTTGAACTTGGATTTTCTGTCCTAACAGATCTTCACACTAACTTTTGCGACCTAGTGTCTACTTGCATAAAAATTGCATATAATTTTTGTTCGGCTATTTTGTGATGTGATCGCCAAGAACTTTTCTCAACGAACTTTTTTTCTGGAAGATCACACGACATGACTGCTTTAAAAAAAAAGTTCTTAACTATGTTATCAGGAAATAAAACAAAATGGTGTCTTTTCAAAGAATCTCTGAAAGTGCCTTGTAAATTGAACAACACAAAAGCAATCTCAAATATTTTCATTCGAATTTTTAGACATCTTTAAATGAAAATCCGCACAGAAATACTGCAGGAACTCTATTTTTAATATTTTCTTTTTCATTTTTGTTTTGTATTTACACCCAAATACCTGGCTAGTAACATTTACGAATTTTTTGTTGATACCATTTTTTTTATTTAGTTAAGTCCTTAACCCTTTATCGGCACACGGGTGCGAATTTGGCAGGACAAAAATTAAAAAAAATACGATTTTTCAAAAAAGTGGTCACAAAAAAGTCTCTTTATAAGGGTGAACATATTTTTTTTCGGAATTGTGAATACAATATTCGAATTCCTCGGAATATTCTACATCAATTTCATACTTGATTCTCTTTATATTGCGACCGAAAAAAGTTATAGCGACATGAAAAAGTATAAACCAAATTCGCACCCGTGTGCCTATCACGTCACAAAAAAAAGGTGTGCCTACAGAGGGTTAAGTATGCTACCCGTACCCCTTACATGTTCGGCGAAAAATTCAGGGGTGGAATCGGCTAATGCGATAGTCCATAAATGATATTAAAAAAACGATAATTAATAATAATTAATAATAAGATTTCACTCCAGGTGAAGTAGGCAATATTAACTGGTGGCGTTAGAGACCTTTTTGTTCCAGGCACCATAGATATTAACACATGTTAGCTTTTTTTATATCAACTAGAATCATACATAGATAGATTCTAACTTAAATTGAAGCGGGACACCTCTGCACTTATTCTTTAATTTTTTTTCTCCACTTTTTTTCACATTTTTTTCATGCGCTAAATTGTGACATATTCAAAAGCGAAAATGTAGTTTTTTTTTATAGCAAGTGGTGCGCACAACTCGGCTGGAATTTTTGAATACATTTTAGTTCGGCTAAATTTTGTAGAAAATTACGGGAGCTAGAATTTAGTTCGATCTTTTTTTGTCCATATGACAACATATGACATATTATGAAAGTTTTGGAGAATTAATATATCTCAAAAATAATCTTAACGAATTGTTTAAACCTTGAACTTTCAAAAAACAAAAAAAAAAAAAAAACAAAAAGGAATAACACATTCATTATGTCTCTCATACAGTTCATCATCTAAATCGGGGGCAAAATTCTTTTTCTATGAAAAAGTAAATTGAAAAGATTAACGCTCTTTCATTCTATATTAAAAAAAAAAAAAAATTATTTTACTGTGCTCTTTTAAACATTTTGCTAAGATTTAAAAAAACTCTCTGAAAACTTGATACAAAATTATAACATAGCGTTACACTCCAAAACTCAACTTAAAAAAATAACACTACCATGATATTGATATTTCTAACTCTGAGACAGTTTTTAGGGGTGGGCATGGGCAGGGCATGCCACGGTTGTGACATTTGTAATGCGTTATATTAGCATAATGCTAAAATTGCTCATTTATTTCTAAATGTATAATTTTTCTAGTATTTCATTTTCAAGCTTCATTTCTACAAACAAATATTAAGTGTATCACTTGATTCAATCTAATTTCTAAAATTATTTAATAGCACACTAACGTAGGTATAATTTCAAAGTTCCTACTTTCCTACTAGTAATTGATGTGTATTAAATACAACTTAAGCCGATTTTATTACATTTGATACCTTAATGGATTTTAAAATTTCATTTCCTCTCTAGGCTAAACACAATATTAACCGTTATAGCAGTCACGTGCGACTCCATCGTGCACTTATTTTTTTTTTGCAATTGCAAATGTGTACAATATACATTCCTCTAAGAAAGCAAAACAAAAAATAATATTTATTTAAGTTTCAATCAACAAACGCTCTCTCCCAAAGGTAGAGTAAAATTATAGAGTAAAAAGCAAAACCATGTAATATCCTTGGAATTAGCTTGGCCAACATCATCATCATCATCAACATGGTCATCATATGCATGCCTTGGGAAATGAAATCATTTCACAAACGATGTCCTCTTGGGGGTGGCCTTCGAACACATGGAAATATGGATATGAAATAGAATTTTTTTTTATTTTTTTCCATTTGGCTCTAGATGAAAACTAAAATTATGTTAAAATTTTTTTTTTCATTTTATTTCATTTTTTTTTGTTGCCTAACATCATGTTTGTTCGACCAAAGGTCTTCAAAACAACTTTGATGGCCTTTTTTTTGTAGAAAGGCAAACACCTATCCTGTACAAGTTTAAGTGTCTTACTATGTCGTATGAACTTGCATTCTGTAGGTTTCCTAGTTGATAGCAAATTATTTAGCAATTTGCTTGCTTTCAGCAATAAGAAAAAAATAATAAAACATTTTAGAAAAGAAGGTTAAGTAGTCTTTTTAATCTGTGTCCTGATTTTAATAGCTTACATTTTTTCAACCATTCCAATATAACATGCCTTAAATGAAAAAGTGGAAAATATTTTTTTTCTATCATTTTATTGATGTTCTCTTGCTCACCACTTTCCACTAGATGGATATAAATTTGCATTAAAACTTTTAAATCAAGTTGTGTTGAAATGTCCTTGCTGGTGGGTAACTCTCTTGTCTGATGCTTGCAAGTGCAAGCACAACAAGGATTCAGTATTCAATTTGTGCCAACGATATTGATGGACTTTGGGCAAAAGGTGGGTTTATACGGAATGGAATAATTTTAGTTTTCTTTTTTTTTTTTTGCTTTCTTTTGTATTACTATTTGAGATCCTTCCTTCAATAAGGATGTAACAGGTTGGTTAGAGTTATTTTTTTTTCTCGGTGTTACCCTAGAGAATGAATGTCAAGTGATAGTTATGCAAAGTATGATTGGTTTGGTCGTTTTTATACTTTGAATAATAATACTGTTTTTTTTTCTACCCAAGGCCCTTTTGAATTTTCAGGGGATTTTAAAAAATGTTCTTTGAAAGAAATAATTTTTTTTTTATTCAATAGAATTAGTATGATAAAAATGATAGACTACTTAGGTATTTACCTTTTGCCTTAAAATTCAATTAAATGGATATTATAACCATCTAATGAGGCAATACCTCCTAATTAAAAATGTTGACAATTTGTTAAGTATCAAAATTTTTTTATTTGACTTTTTTTATTGGCATTTCTTGAACATCTTACACAAAAATTGTATATTCGATTTCCGTTTTTGTTTCTGCCTGCTTTAATCTAGTCTTATATCAGTTTTCAATCCATTCAAAATTTAGTTTTTCAAAATATTCAAAATTATTAATTACTTTGAGGTTCGAAAATACAGGCTCATTTTAAAACTTGATTAGAAATCGGGCCACCAAATACCAAAATCAAATTAAAAATGCAAGCCTTAACTCTATTAAGGGGGGGGGGGGGGTTCCATAGCATTTTAATGGAAGATGGTTGACTAATTGTTGTATAACTTTTGCAGTTTATAAGATAATCTTATGCAACGTACTTTTTTGAAAAGGCAATAAACGTATGCACATTTGCATCATTTTAGAAACATATCTTTTGCGATTTGTATAAGAGTCGAAATTGATTTTTTTCCTGCAAATTTAGATTGAATCAGAATTTTGGTTGGGGCACCGTTGTTTATAAACTTTTTATTTTTTTTGTTTTTGTTTTATAATGATCAAATGTGTTTTCATGCAGTAGGTGTAACAGATTTTTTTTTTTTTTTATTAGAAAAAAAGCTTCGTCAATTTGTTGTGATTTCATGTTTTTTTACTCCTCTTCTTAGAATAACTTTACCATTTATTAGTGTTTTTAGATGAAACAAAAAGAAAATAAAAGAGTGGAATTAGGAGAATGCAAAACAATTACTAAAATTTATTTTGACGTTAGTTTGAACGGTTAATTTGAAGGAAAAGTGCCAACATCCACTTTTTTAGCATTTTAGTCATGGGGCAAAGCGTGATTACTTTTAAAAATATTTTTGAATTTTGTGACGGGAAGTTAATAAAGTTTTTCATGCATCCAGTTTGCCAAAAAAAATATTTTTTTTTATTTACACACTAAAAATTTGATTTTAATAAACCAATATTTGCATCCTTTTTTTGAGGAAGGGGCAGTCAAAGCATCCACGGGGATATAGGTAAAGGATTAGATATGTGGGTACATTGGTAAATATGCACTTGTTTGTGTGTAAAAATGTGTATTGACATTTGACACAATGATTGATTTGCATATTTAGGTTGATTTCTGGGTTGTATTATTTATTATACTACACTCGCGCTTGATTAGGGCTGTAAAAGTAACGGCAAAATGAGTACCAGCATGTATACGTTACTTTTGATACTAGTACCCGCATCAATAATACTCGTTACTTTCGTATGTTTCGCATTTTTCGCATATTTCGTATGTTTCGTGTGTTTCGCATGTTTCGTTACTTTCGTTACTTTCGCATGCTTCGTATGTTTCGTACATTTCGTATATTTGATGTATTTGATACGTTTCGTATATTTGGTATTTTAAGTATGTTTCGTACATTGGTATAGGGGTGTACAAATTTTTTTTTTTTTGAAAAAACCAAAAACAATTTCTATAATCTAAGCTACATTTTAAGGTCATAAACATTAAAATTAGTTGCTGTATTCTAATGTAATAAGAGTTTAAAGGTAGCTGTATTGAATTTTTTTCGTTTTTTATTTAATCAAACGTGGAAACTTTTTTTATTTTTTTCCAAATTTTTCGACAAAACTGGTAATTTTTTGTTTATATTCGTTCAGTAATCTTATCACAATTCTTTAGAGACCTTTATTTCAAAAGTACAACTCGCAGATCTCGAAATATTAACACTTCAATACAACCATGTCAAACAATTTTTCATATATTTTTTCTATTGAGAGTGATTTTCAAACCTCGTTTTCTCTGCTTTTTTTTGTGTTGAAAATTTTTCACCGAAAATAAACTAATTTTTTGAAAAACCAAAAAACTTTTGTACATTCTTAAGCTAAATATCAATACCATTAACACCAAGGCCATAAACAGATTGGTTGCGTCGTGGATATACATATTTCGGTTAAATAGAGAAAATACAAAAACGTCTCTTTTGATATTTCTGTTTAAATTATCGATAACACAATGATTATTGAACCTTGGCACTACTGTTTTAATCGAGACAAAAGTAAACTCCAGATAATTATCTGCAGTTAGCATTCTGACTATGGTTACGATACCGACACGAGATGCGAAATGCGACAAATTGAGTGTATCACTTCATTTCGTATCTCTTAAATCGGATTTAGTATTGAAACTGGCATCGCGTCGTTACTCGTATGTTTCGTAACTTCAGTACCCAGTAACGAAACATACGAGTAACGATACTGTTTAGAAAGTAACGATTCGTTACTCGTTACTGAAGTGAATACCCGCATTTTAGTAACGAATACATACGATTTGCTACAGCTCTAGTATACACTCCAGAAATCTTTCATGAAAATATAGAATTAAAGACAGAAAGGTACACTTCTTATACTCATACAAAGTTTTATTTTCAACAATTAACGTTTTCGAGAATAGCAATTCTCATCTTCAGATTGTATAGCAAATATAGAATTTCAAACCAATTTTCGTCCACAAACACCATATCCATATAAAGATCTATGTATGTGTACCTACATCCATTTTAATGTCACCCCGCACGCGTGAGTGCGATGGCAATCTCATAAAGAGACTATGAATGAAAACCAACATCCTGAGAGGAAAAAACCAGACAATTCGATGGCGAGAGAGCAAAACACATTCACTAATACACACAAATGCTTTTACATGAGATCTGACTTCGCTGAAAAAGGGAACCCAGTCTTAAGGCTTGTAGTTTAGTTTGACCAAAAAGTGTTTCTTTTCAAATTGTCATTTGTTCGAGAAAAGAGTTCTCCATAAGATTCTATGGTGAAGTGTATTACTTTAACTCGTTATATCTCCGAATTCAATTTTCATAACTTGGTTCACTCTAGATTTTAGCCCTCCAAATATAGAATGAATTAAGAAGCTCCATAACAAAATTATACTTTTTTGAACTACTTGTGAAATTATTTGTGAAAAAAATATTAAAAATTTTATCTTGAAATCAGCTCAAATTTTTCTCTCCAATTTTTCTTTCTGAAACCAAACTCATTCTTGTTCAATGTACATTTTTGACCAAGAATCCATAATTTAATTTTTTTGTCATGAAAATTTAATAATTAAAAGGAATTTCCTGATTTGAAGGTAAATTTAAATAAAATTAAATAAAAAACATTATTGAATATAATAAATAAATATTCAAATCAAAAGATAAAACAATTTAAGTTTAAAACTGAAACCTTATTTTAATTTTGATTTTGGACTCAATATAATTATTTTGTCATTCATAAAAATATAAACCGAATACCTAATAATTTTAAATAAATAAAATTTAACTTTCGGAAATATAATTATGTTGTATTATTAATTATACCTACTTATTTATATTATTATGATGATCTTAGGAAATATAGTTTTATTGCTTTTTAGACATTTTTAGTTCTTTTTTTGTTGCTAATATTAATTTTAAGAATTTACATTTAGTGTTTTGTTATTAATAATTTTAGTGTGAAAATAAAATTTTGCAATAAAATTATTTAAAATTAAATAACATAACTAACATTTTATATATTAATTTAATATTTCAAATAAAAAAAAGTTAAACTGATAAAAATTTGATTTAATTCTATTTTTATGAATATTTGAGTTTATGTTATTGGTGAGTTTTTGTTTTGTTTTTGTATTTTATTACCTATTTATTAGATTGCAATTAAATGCATCTAATGCTAGGTCTCGTTTCAGAGATAATTTGGTCGTGATACACAGCATAGAAGTCCCATATTTTTGTAAATTGAATTTCGTCTTCGTTTCGCTGGCCATGGTCCATTTGTGTCATTGGAAAGGGCTGCATTTCTTTCTAAAATGATAAACAAAAATTGTTTAAACAAAATCAATATTTCGTTATTTGTACAACAAAATAAAAACAAATCTTATAGATGATTAATTAATTTGCACAATTGCTTTGTTATTGTCAAAGTCAAGAAATATAATCGATTTATTTGATTTATTTTTAAATTAAAGCCAACGAAAAAAAAAACGAGTCCAAAACAAATAATTTAGAACGAGCTATACGATAATAGATTTAGTACAATTTGGGTACTTTCAAGGAGTGGATACAAGCAAATTGGAACACTGTCAACAATTATTCTCTTGTCAGAAAATAATCCGTTCCGTTCAAACTTAAAAAATGAAAAACTAAGAAAATATTACGTATACACCACAGTGAATTTAATCGATCGAAATAGTTGAATGATGAAAAAAATGGATGGATTTTACTCAATACATTTGAGGTTAGGTTATGTTATTGATTGGTTTTTTATTTGTAAATGGGTTTTTAAAAGAATGTTTTAAAAACAAAATGTTAAGTCTTAAAGATATATAAATGATTTAAAATCCTTTGCATCAATGTTGCACATAAAAATGTTTTCGGTAATTTAAAATTTATTTTTAACTTTTTTCCCTAAAAATATGAAATTAGCCTATAATTGCGATTAAATTACAAACAAAAAAAATAATCTCCAAACATGTGCTCTCCACTCTAATGGCAATTGAGGATCTATAGCGCTTTAAATAAGAAAACTTTTTTGTTAACGCGTGTATTTTATCGGCTTGCCTTTTCAAGAATATATATTTTTTTGAGGAATTTATGGCCCGCGGCGTTTTGAACAAACAAAAATCAATTGTTTGTTTTTCATTTTTATTTCTCACATCTACGTTCGTTTTGACTTCTCAAGCATTTTTTAAATTCTATCTTCCAATTTTGTTCTTAAATCTTTTGTTTTTCTTTTTCAAAGTTTTATTTTTTGTTTTTCTGGAGGCAATTCTGACATTCAAGTTAAATCTCTTATTTACATTACAAAAAAAAAACTTTCCACAATTTTTTTTCCTTCCCTAATTCGATATAAAATATAACTTAAAGCATGTTTAAAATTTTCAATTCCTAAATGCTCTTTAACTTCTTTAAAAAAAAAACTGTCATTGATAAATTGAAACATTAAAACAAAACGCAAAAAAAAAAAATATCTCCCCTATATTTTATCATTTCGGCTATGATATCAAAACAAAATATTCAAATTACCAGACATTTCACATTGCTATTATACAATATACACATAAAGACAAAAAACAAAACAAAAAAAAAACCCAAAACAAAACGACCATAAATCAAGAATGTTATTCAATTCCCATCCTCAAATTGATAAAATTCGTCTGTCTCCTCAAAGCTGGTATTTTTATTTGTTTACCTTTAAAACAAAACAATTTTCGATACCAAACAAAAAAAAATATGGTGTATAGTACCTATATATAACACCCAAAACAAACAAAAGAAAAAAAGAAAAAAAAAAGCAGTACGTATACGCCCGAGTGTACCACCATTAGAGGCGAACAAAAATTGATCATTGTTTTGCGTATACATTGCCACAATCAATCAAATGGGATGGAATGAAATCAAATATTTACTCCGCCTGATTAATTTATAAACCTGATCCTCTCTATAGCCAACGAACTGTAAAAGCCCTACAAGGACTCTTCTACTCTCTTGTATGTGTGAGTGCGTTTTGATAGAAAAAAAAAAATTGATTTTGAATTTCCGATTCATATCTTTTTTTTTTGATGGTGTTCTTATTTTATTCTTATTTTTTTATTTTATTATTTGAAGTGGATGTACAAAAAAAAAAAACCATCAACACTATATAGCATATGTTCAAGTTCATGGAATCGTATATTGTGGGTGAGATGTGTGCTTGCCAAAAATGCCAAAAAATGTATGTGATGGAAATATAACATTGAAAGCCACATGTGCAAGTTTCAACAGTTCTGATGAGTTTGTACGGTTTTGGGAATGTTAAAGTTTACACCACAGAGATTTTGAAAGTCCTCCCTTAACTCGGAAAAATAGTTCCTCACTTTCATCACACTTATTGTTTTAATTCATATTTTTGTTTGGAAACATATAAAACAAAAATAATAACTTTTGGGAAAGTTAAAATGTGATAAGAGTTTTTTTTTTTGAATCTTCTGCATCAGCAAAAAATGAAAATATATATTTTTTGTTGTAAAATGCAGTTTCAGCAAAAAATGGTTTGGTTGAATTCTTCCGTAATTGAGGTCATTTTTCTCTCACTCTATTTTTAAGGGTAAAAAACAAGCTGTTGAAAAAGGACATTAAAGCACACAAAAAAAAAAAAATTAGTTTTGAAATTCGGTCTTCTTCCTTGAAAACCAAGTCGGAAATCCTCGAGAACAGTTAAAATAAGGCAATATGATTATTTTTATGAAAAAGATGAGAGATGAAGATGAAAAAAATACTTTTTCTTGGTACTGACAACATCTCTTTACAATTAAATCATTAAACTGTTTGTTCATTATTTTGTATTTATATTTTTTTTTGTTTGTAACAGATACTTTCTTATGCATTATGTATGTATTAAAAATTAGTTTACAAAAAACTTACTTTGTAAATATTTTAAAGCAATTTCTTAAAGATTTCCAAGAACCGACCAACGAACGATTGGGAGCAAAAAAAATTTACAAAATGATAACAATATTTGATATATTACTGCAGAATATTATGTAAATGGTATTGTTTAAAGCTAAAAGCATTTCCCACACACATTTAAACAAAATGCCAATGTATACTCAAGTAATCCGACTTATATGTATGTCTCAAGTTTTTCGTAAGAAAAACATTCTTTCAAATATACAAACATATTTACGACTTTTAGACCTCTTTAAAGATGCGAATTTATAAAAGAAAAAAGTCTTCATGATGAATTAGGACTTCAAGAACCAAAAACCATGACCTTAAGACCTCTTTAAAAGTGCGAATTTATGAAATAAAAAAGTCTTCATGATGAATAAGGAACTCAAGAACCAAATAAAATGACCTTAAGACCTCTTTAAAGATGCGAATTTATGGAAGAAGAAAGTCTTCATGATGAATTAGGACTTCAAGAACCAAAAACCATGACCTTAAGACCTCTTTAAAAATGCGAATTTATGAAAGAAAAAAGTCTTCATGATGAATTAGGACTTCAAGAACCAAAAACCATGACCTTAAGACCTCTTTAAAAATGCGAACTTATAAAACAAAAAAGTCTTCATGATAAATTAGGACTTCAAAAACCAAATATTATAAAACTTGACACGTCTTAAAAAATGGGAATTGATGAAAAAAAAGTCTTTATGATGAATTAGGACTTCAAGAACAAAAACCATGACCTTAAGACCTCTTTAAAGATGGGAATTTATGAAACCAAAAAGTCTTCATGATTAATTAGGAACTCAAGAACCAAATAAAATGAACTTAAGACCTCTTTAAAGATGCATATCTATGAAAGAAGAAAGTCTTCATGATGAATTAGGACTTCAAGAACCAATAACCATGACCTTAAGACCTCTTTAAAGATGCGAATTTATGAAAGAAAAAAGTCTTCATGATGAATTAGGACTTCAAGAACCAAAAACCATGACTTTAAGACCTCTTTAAAGATGCGAATTTATGAAAGAAAAAAGTCTTCATGATGAATTAGGACTTCAAGAACCAAAAACCATGACCTTAAGACCTCTTTAAAAATGCGAATTTATGAAACAAAAAAGTCTTCATGATGAATTAAGAACTCAAGAACCAAATAAAATGACCTTAAGACCTCTTTAAAAATGCGAATTTATGAAACAAAAAAGTCTTCACGTTGAATTAGGAACTCAAGAACCAAATAAAATGACCTTAAGACCTCTTTAAAGAATCGAATTTATGAAACAAAAAAGTCTTCATGATGAATTAGGACTTCAAGAACCAAAAACCATGACCTTAAGACCTCTTTAAAAATGCGAATTTATGAAACAAAAAAGTCTTCATGATGAATTACGAACTCAAGAACCAAATAAAATGACCTTAAGACCTCTTTAAAGATGCAAATTTATGAAAGAAAAAAGTCTTCATGATGAATTTGGACTTCAAGAAAAAAGACCTTAAGACCTCTTTAAAAATGCGAATTTATGAAAGAAAAAAGTCTTCATGATGAATAAGGACTTCAAGAACCAAAAACCATGACCTTAAGACCTCTTTAAAAATGCGAATTTATGAAAGAAAAAAGTCTTCATGATGAATTAGAACTTCAAGAACCAAAAACCATGACCTTAAGACCTCTTTAAAAATGCGAATTTATGAAAGAAAAAAGTCTTCATGATGAATTAGAACTTCAAGAACCAAAAATAATGATCTTAAGACCTCTTTAAAAATGCTAATTTATGAAAGAAAAAAGTCTTCATGATTAATTAGAACTTCAAGAACCAAAAACCATGACCTTAAGACCTCTTTAAAGATGTGAATTTATAAAAAAAAAGTCTTCATGATGAATAAGCACTTCAAGAACCAAAAACCATGACCTTAAGACCTCTTTAAAAATGAGAATTTATGAAACAAAAAAGTCTTCATGATGAATTAGGAACTCAAGAACCAAATAAAATGACCTTAAGACCTCTTTAAAGATGCGAATTTATGTCCTTAAGACCTCTTTAAAAAATGCGAATTTATGAAACAAAAAAGTCTTCATGATGAATTAGGAACTCAAAAACCAAATAAAATGACCTGAAGACCTCTTTAAAGATGCGAATTTATGAAAGAAAAAAGTCTTCATGATGAATTAGGACTTCAAGAACCAAAAACCATGACCTTAAGACCTCTTTAAAAATGCGAATTTATGAAACAAAAAAGTCTTTATGATGAATTAGGACTTCAAGAACCAAATAAAATGACCTTAAGACTTCTTTAAAGACGCGAATTTATAAAAGAAAAAAGTCTTCATAATGAATAAGGATTTCAAGATTAAATAGTATGACCTTAAGACCTCTTTAAAGTTGCGAATTTATGATAAAAAAAGTCGTAATGATGAATCAGGACTTCAAGAACTAAATAGTTTGACCTTAAGACTTCCTTACAGATGCGAATTTATGAAAGAAAAAAAGTCTTCATGATGAATTAGGATTTCAAGATTAAATAGTATGACCTTAAGACCTCTTTAAAGTTGCGAATTTATGAAAATAAGTCTTCATGATGAATAAGGTCTTCAAGAACTAAAAAGTTTGACCTTAAGACTTCGTTACAGATGCGAATTTATGAAAGAAAAAGTCTTCATGATGAATTAGGACTTCAAGAACCAAATAAAATGACTTTAAGACCTCCTTAAAGATGCTAATTTATGAAAGAAAAAAGTCTTTATGATAAATTAGGACTTGAAGAACAAATAGTATGACCTTAAGACCTCTTTAAAGATGCGAATTTATGAAACGAAAAAGTCTTCCTTATGAATTAGGACTTCAAAAACCAAATAAAACGACCTTAAAGAAAAAAGTTTTTATGATGAATTAGGACTTCAAGAACAAAATGGTATGACCTTTAGACATCTTTAAAAATGCGAATTTATGAAACAAAAACGTCTTCACGACGAAGTAGCACTTCAAGAACCAAAAACCATGACCTTAAGACCTCTTTAAAAATGCGAATTTATGAAACAAAAAAGTCTTCATGTTGAATTAGGAACTCAAGAACCAAATAAAATGACTTTAAGACCTCTTTAAAGAAGCGAATTTATGAAACAAAAAAG
This sequence comes from Episyrphus balteatus, assembly GCF_945859705.1. NCBI lineage: Eukaryota > Metazoa > Arthropoda > Insecta > Diptera > Syrphidae > Episyrphus > Episyrphus balteatus. The sequence continues at coordinate 28,691,348 of NC_079134.1, read as the reverse complement.
TCTTCATGATGAATAAGGACTGTAAGAACCAAATAAAATGACTTTAAAACGTATTTTAAGATGCGAATTTATGAAAGAAAAAGTCTTTATGATGAATAAGGACTTCAAGAACCAAATAAAATGGCCTCAAGACCTATTTAAATATGCGAATTTATGAAAGAAAAAAATCTTTATGATGAATTAGAACGTCAAGAACAAATAGTATGACCCTAAGACCTATTTAAAGATGCGAATTTGTGAAAGAAAAAAGTCGTCATGATGAATCAGGAATTCAAGAACCAAATAAAATGACCTTAAGACCTCTTTAAAGATGCGAATCTATGAAAGAAGAAAGTCTTCATGATGAATTAGGACTTCAAGAACCAATAACCATGACCTTAAGACCTCTTTAAAGATGCGAATTTATGAAAGAAAAAAGTCTTCATGATGAATTAGGACTTCAAGAACCAAAAACCATGATCTTAAGACCTCTTTAAAAATGCGAACTTATGAAAGAAGAAAGTCTTCATGATGAATTACGAACTCAAGAACCAAATAAAATGACCTTAAGACCTCTTTAAAGATGCGAATTTATGAAAGAAGAAAGTCTTCATGATGAATTAGGACTTCAAGAAATAAAAACCATGACCTTAAGACCTCTTTAAAAATGCGAATTTATGAAACAAAAAAGTCTTCATGTTGAATTAGGAACTCAAGAACCAAATAAAATGACTTTAAGACCTCTTTAAAAATGCGAATTTATGAAAGAAAAAAGTCTTCATGATGAATTAGAACTTCAAGAACCAAAAACCATGACCTTAAGACCTCTTTAAAAATGCGAATTTATGAAACAAAAAAGTCTTCATGATGAATTAGGAACTCAAGAACCAAATAAAATGACCTTAAGACCTCTTAATAGATGCGAATTTATGAAAGAAAAAAGTCTTCATGATGAATTAGAACTTCAAGAACCATGACCTTAAGAGCTCTTTAAAAATGCGAATTTATGAAACAAAAAAGTCTTCATGATGAATTAGGAACTCAAGAACCAAATAAAATGACCTTAAGACCTCTTAATAGATGCGAATTTATGAAAGAAAAAAGTCTTCATGATGAATCAGGATTTCAAGAACCAAATAAAATTACCTTAAGACCTCTTTAAAGATGCGAATTTATAAAAGAAAAGAGTCCTCCTGATGAATTAGGACTTCAGGAAACAAATAGTATGACCTTATTAAAAATTAAACTTCATAACATAGCATTCAAAGATTTGCTTAATACAAGCTACAATTTCTTTAACTTAAATAACCCATCAAAAATCGAGTCATTTAAATCTTATTTTTTAGGTATATGAAAATATCGATTTTTCTTTGCACATTTTCGAACAAAAAACACCTTAATTCGAAAAGCATATTCATTTAGCTAATTGTAAAGATAATAAATTTTCCTTTTCAAAGCAAAATGAATAATATAAAAGTTGTTTTTATCTTTTCTCTCTCTATCTCTTATACAAAAAACACATTGGCCCATTTAATTTTCAAAAAAAAACAAAATGAAATAAATTCACGTGTTGTAGACAGACAACGTTGAATATTGTACGAAGTAAGTCCTCACATAATTTTCTCGTTATCCTCTTTTGCATTTTCAAGAAATAAAAAAAAAAAAAAATAAGAAATCAAACAAAGAACACGCACCCAACCGAAGCCACACAAATATAAAAAGAAGACACATCTTTCTTCATGTACCATAAACGGACTTAACCGTCTATAAGTTTATTCAAGGCAATGCATCACCTTTCTTTCATTTTCATCATCATCATCATCCTCATGCTAAGCTTTTAGTTGCAAAAAAAAAGCCTTCATTTTTGTCGTTATTTACTTTTTAGTTATCAGTGGTGGATTTACTATCTAAAAGTGTTTAAGGTTTTTTTTTTTCTCAATTTTAAATTAAAAGCTAAAGGTTAAAAAACTCTGAAGTTGAAGCCGTAAATTCAACTTTTAGGATCGTTTGATCTATGCCAATGGCAGTTTTTAAGTGAAAACGGCAAATCCAAAAGGAGGTTGATGTGTTTGACCGTTATGTAAGGCGTTCATCTATTCTATAGTAGTTTCTAAAGTAATTATCGTAATTTTGCAAATGAGGTATCGTTGGAAGCGTTTTTCTTGTCTCTTGGTTATAGGCTATTTGATGTAACATTAAATTGAATATTGTAACCTCTAGACCCATAAATCTTTAAATGTTTTTTTTTTTATAACATTGAATCTAGAAATAGGCGAACATTTTCCAAATCCGACCCTAATCAGTCTGCTCGCTTTCTGTTTTTTTTTTCATCTAACATTATGGTCATGCAATAAAAAAATACTTCACATTTATCATAGAAAAAAGGAACCCAAAAAATATGTATATGAATGGCTAAGAAAAAAAAAAATTACTTAAATCAACAGAAAACGGAATATTTTGAAGAAGGAAATTGTCTGAAGCTGTTCCGGTTCCGGTTGAAAGATATTTCTTAGTTTTATGAATTATAAGATAAATTTCTATTAGCCCCCTCTCCCTCACCCCAAAAGTGAACAAGATTGAGGGTATATAGTTGAAGGAAATGGTTAATACTTGTGGACTTTTCAGACAAGGCGCATACAAAGTCGGACAAAAAAATAAAAAAAAAATCCAATAATGTGGAAAGAGAATTTATTTGTGGACTTACGGTTTTTATATTATATATTGTATATGGGAAATGAAATTGCGATGGGATGAGAATAATAAATATTATTTTGACTCAACTGTCCTTGGGGTATTATTTTTATTATTTGAGAAGGAAACTTATATAATTTGAAATTAAAACAAGAGAGAGGGTAGTATAATTCTGTAATACACAAACTGAAACTGATTTTGTAATGAAATTATATTGAGATGTTCTTTTGGGGAGTTGGGGTTTATTTATTTATTTATTTGCGAAAAAAGGTTTACCGTTTAATTAACTTGATTTGATTACATTGGTTTTACGTATCGTTGAATTTCTCTCTATTATTTACTTTTGGGGTTAAGATTTTCAAGGTATTAATACAATTAGGTATTATGAATTAACATATACCCGTCGAGGGAGGGGTTAAAATATTCTTAAATGCTAATTTCCTGTTCGTAAAAGGCGATTAAAGTAGTTATTACATATACGTCATAAACACATCAAAAAATTCCCAAAATCGTGGATGGCAGATTTTAGGTTGGCACAAATGGAGATCATCGGTGGCGTAAAAACTAATCAATAAGGAAACCAAATATGTTAACATTTTAATAGTTGCTTAGAATGTTAAAGCTCTTATTTTACACTCAGAGAAAAAATAACTATTTTCTAAGCTAAATCCAGGATAACTAGTCATTATTGACTATTTAAAAAGTCAGATATAACTATTTTCAGATATGACTATTTAAATAGTCAATAGAAAGTTATCCCGCTTTCAACTTTTAAAATAGTTATTTTTTCTCTGAGTGTAGAATTAATTTTTAAAAAAATATGTAAGTTTCAAAAACGCATTTTTAATTGAATTAAGAAAATTTTGAAATTTTTTTTTTTTTTAATTTTAAGAACCGTTTAAAAAAAATTATTTTTTATGTATGCAAATTTGTAGGTAATTCAAACAAAATTGGTATCCAATTCTGATCAAAGGAAGTTTCAAAATATTAAAGAAAAATTCTAGTTAAAATGCGCTTAACCGTTGACGAGAAAATCAGAAATTAAAAAAAAAGACTTAAGCATTACCGTTTATGAGGGTTCAAAAAATATTTTTTGAAACATTTTTTTTGAAATAAAAAAAAATATTTTTTGAACCGTTAATAACGGTTCCTTCAATAGAACTTTAATGACCTAAGCGATTTCAAAAAAAAAAATATTTTTACAAAAGTCTTGTTAAAGCTTTAATCTTATTTAAAAAAAATTCAAAATTTTTTTTTGAAAAGTCGATACACATTTTGAATTTTAATAAGAAGAAGAAAACGTAAACAAGAATTTGTTTTTGTTTTATGGACTTTATGAAATAAATTCAATTTGATGTTTTGTTTGACCTTTAGTCCAAAATAATGCGTTTCGCCCAGGCACAACAGTTGGGCTCATCAGTAAGATGCTGTTGTACCCTTCTTATACGCAAAATTTTTAGTTGATGATTACCAACACATATTATATTTTACAGTGAAAACTCACTGTAAACTATATTATTTTAGGGGAATTTGATTAAATTCGTGCACCTAAATAGAATATTGCCCGTGGTCTGGCAAATAATAATAAGAAGAAGAAAACGTTGTTTTTTGAAGAAGAAAACGTTGTTTTTTGAATTTTGAAAACTTCTTTTTCTTTCATTTTTTTTTAAAGAACTGCGTATTGTTCAGTTTCATAGATGCAAGGGTCTCTTATTGAAAGTGTTTTTACTTGCGATATAGGTACTATAGGGCAAGTTTAGGATTCGTAAGAAAATCGAATTAGAGATAACAATTTCACATGACATTAAGATGATGGAGAATGCCAAAAAAGTGGGTCCCGCAATTCTGTCTGTCTGTAGGAACCTCGAGCTACAGCCTAAACTACTGGAGCTATTTTCTTCAAACTTAGTAGTTAACCCTAGAGGACAAATTAAAATTTTTTTTTAGGAACAAAACTAACGGTACCTGTCATATAACGGAACTAGAAAAGTAATTTTTTTTTTTTTTAAACGGATCTAACGATTTTGATTAAAATTTTTGTGTGTAGTAAAACACATAACAGCTTTCTTTGGAAATAAAAAAAATATTTTTGAACCGTTACCTATCATAGAATGGTTTTTTTTTGATTTATGAATTTCTCTTAAACGACAAAACATATTTCAACCAAAATTTTTATACAGAAATCATTATTTAAAAAATTTAAACATTTTTCAAAAAACACCTTTTTGCATTTTTTAAAAATATTTCAATTTTTTTTTTTTAAATCAATTTTTTGTTGACAAATTTTGTAAATCCGTTTTTATAGTAAATTAATTATTGGTTCAAAATGGCATATAGGTCGTTTCAAATCAAAAGTCCTGACTCTGAGTTTATTTTCTCTCTTCCAATAAAATTGAGAACAAATAAACAAAAAACTCAATTTTATTGGCTCATTGCGACAAATCAACTCAAAAATAACAACAAATCATGCTTGTTTGAATTAAAGAAATGCTAGAGCAAAAAATAAACTAACGAAAAATCTGAATTTGTTTATTAATAATTTCTATGGTGACGACTCCAAAATAATTGAAAAATAAAAATATATTTGCTGCCCAATTATACAAATGAAAAGATGTGAATAGAATTTCAAGTTATGAATTGCTATCATATAAACTGGACATTTCTGGTCCATCTTCACCTAGTCCTATAACAATATCTTCGGCAAAGTTATCCCAACTGCCTTCAAATGATAAATAATTGTATGTTTTCTTGTATTGCCCGCCGATAAGGAGTGATGCAAGCCCGGGAGACTTGCCTCCGCTTTCTGAGGCTAACCCAGTGAATCTCACAGACAGATCAATTAATAAAAATAGGGATATCAAGAACTTTTCTTCATTATTTTATCGTAATTTTAGAAAAAGTTCAGCTGCCTCATAAATGCTTCCTTCCAGTAAGCGAATGAGTTTTTTTTTTATTTTTGCTCAATTTTCAATGGGACTTGTGATTTGAAACGACCTATACCAACTTTTTTTTGAAAATTTTTAGAAAATTTGTATGTAGGTACTATACATATATATAAAAAAATATTTTTTTCAAAAACATCTCTAACGATTTTCGAAAATTTTTTCTTTTAAGTGGATTGACTACTTTTGGATTTTCCATTGAATTAGAATAATGTCGTTTTCGATTGGAATCACTCAAGGATTCACTCATTCTGAAATCCAATAAAACAGTTTGAATCACTTCCACTCAATTCTGTTTTTTGTGTTTGTGTTAGTTATTCTGTGAAATTTTGAATGTCAAATATAAATAATTTTTTTTTCCTTCAAATGAAATATTACAAATTAATTTTCAAAAACGGTAATATTCAGCTAATAAATGGGACAGTTGGTTTGCAGAATATTTTAAGTAAGTATAAAATGCGTTTATTTGTTTAATTACAGATAAAAATAACATTTTGAATGAAAAACCAAAAAAAAAATAGTGATTGAGTGATTATTTTGACTTTTAAATATTCATGTATTAGTGCTTCTGGATTTGATTCTGATTTTAAATCGAGAAGAGAATTTCTCTTCTGAGAAGCGTTCTTGCTGTCATTTTTAATTCAATAAAACGGTTTCAGAAGACTTCCAAACGCTTCCGAACGCTTCTGGACGTCCAATCGAAAACGACATAAGTTTAGTTATTGACATATTCTCCTGAAAAAATATTCTTATAATAGGTTTTAATGAAATACTGCACTGTCAATTCCATAAGCAAACATAGAAATTCTCTGCTCCAGAGAGATTATCTTTTATTCATCAAGAAAGACTGTTAGTTTATTTATTTGTTTGAATAACTTTAAGAATTTGAGAAAGTAAATGTTTTTTTGAATTAAGTTGAACATCCACAATGAAAACTAAGAAACAAGGAAGGATATAAGAAAAAATTCATCACATTCTCAAGAACTATAGTATACTCTCTTGCTTGTCTGCTAAATAAATTTCCATTAGTCAAATACGAAGAACTACAAAAATCTACACAAATCTACAAAAAGACAATCAGTTTCTTGGAATTTACAAATGCAGCACGTTGATGCCTTATGTAGTAGAGAGAAAGTCACAATGATAAAGGACTCTACACATCACATACTTATCACACATGCGAACACATATCCGAACTTCAAGGATTGTAATTTTGTAATATGTGTACGTAAGTTTTTCACAAGAGATAAATCCAACGATAAAAGCATCACTTTTTTTATTTATTTTTGTCCAAAATGAATGTGACAGATCCAAAGCTATCCTCCTATCCACCCTCGAATGTGTCGTTGCCATTTAATTCTATAGTCAAGTCAAATGGACAGGGCAGAGAAAACAGACCAAAAAAAAGGTGTTAGCAAAAAGGATGCTATTGTAACTACATACATACAATATAAATATATTTATATAGGTACGTATACCTTTAGAGAGAGAGTGAATCCTTGATGGGTGTGTCACGTTTTCAGTTCACATGTCAAATGGGAATTTTCTATATAAAATTCAAACGAAATAACATGCGTTGGTTGCCTCTCACACAGATCTAATGCACCTGACAGCGAACGTGAGATGATTTTCATTTGGGAATTTTTATTTTATCTTTTTTTTGTTATTTTTTTTTTTGTTTTGGTAACATTTTTTGAATGAGTGAACTTTAAACTTTTAATTCAAAGTGCACAGAAGAGAAAGGATAATATTGTGTTTCCATTTCGATCAAGGTTATCTACATTTGAATGAAGAGAGAGAGAGGAAAATATATTCAAATGAAGTTGTTTAATTTTTTAACAAAGTCAAATGGAAGCATCATTTGGTTTCAGGACAAAAAAAAGGTCGGTTGATTTTGGATTAATGATATAAATGGTCCCTCGATAGGAAAAATTTACCAATCATTTTTTTAGGGACAAAACTTACAGTTTCGTGTAATAATATTTAGATATAATATAAATTAAATGAAAAAAAAAAAGCACGCATACACCACAGTGACCCCTTTCAAGAGCTAATTCCTGAACAAACTTAGAGTGTAAAATATTCTGTAGTCTGGGTTACTTTTGAACTTGAAGAGGCGGCCTCCAGCTTTAAAATACAGAAGGGTTAAAGGTTCCTCTTTTTAATAAATAGATATTTTGAAAAGTAAAGCTATGATTACACGGTCAACGAAATCGGTCAACGCGTTGACTCTCTGACGTAAAAATGACGTCACAATCTGTCCCAAGAATGTCACGTCGTGTGATCGTCAACGAAAACTGCTGTCATTGCGTTGACAGGTACGATGACACTCTCACGTTGACATACATTTTTGGGTCAACGCATTGACTATTTTCGATGACCGTGTAATCTCTCTGTCAATGCCATTGGGACGCGTTGACAGGGTTTTAGGACTGGGTGTCATCGCAATGACCCTCTCCCAGCGTTGACGCGGCAGAATTTAATACCGTGTCATCGTTTCGGATTGACATTGTTTTTTGTATAGAAATGTGATGAAAGTTGGATTGGGAACATTTTTTGTAGGGCGATTTTTTGAATGGTATACCGTTTTGGAGAGAGGGGGGTTCTCAGGTTGCACCTTTTTGTTTTTTTTTTTTACAAAAAAAACTTTTCGGTATGGCCATGGCAGCCATTTTGGATGCAAAAATTGTTTTTTTTTTTACAAAAAACCAAAAACCATTTGTATATTCTAAGCTACATTTTAAGACCATAACCATTAACATTGGTTGCGGCGTTCCTATGCTATAAGCGTTTGAAGGTGGCCATATTGATTTTTTTCGATTTATTAAAAATCAAATATCGAAACTTTTTAATTTTTTTTTCTAATTTTTCTACAAAACTAAAGTAATTTTACATTTATATTCGTTCAAGAATCTTATTAGAATTCATCTAAGACTTTCATCTTAAAAGTGCATTGTATATATCTCGAAATATTTACATTTCAAAGCAACCATGTCAAACTAATTTTCGTTTAATTTTTCTATGAGAGCTTTTTTCAAATCTCATTTTCTCCGCTTTTTTTTTTAATATTTTTGGAAAATTAAAATTTTTGCTTTGTGTCAAACAGTGTGATCAACAAAGTTTTGCGAGTCAACGCGTTGACACTGCTCAGTAAACGTCACGTTGACACACCTGCGCGTCAACGTAATTTAGGACAACATTGACGCAATAGTGTCAATGGTGTGATAGTCAATGTTTATTATGCATTGACACTGTGAACGTTGACGGTGGGATGACAGAGAGAATATGGATTTTTTCTTGACGTCAGAGAGTCAACGCGTTGACCGATTTCGTTGACCGTGTAATCATAGCTTAAGCACGAATTTATTCACTCTGTCAAATCGCATACAAATTTTAAAATTTCCGATTAAAATTTAAGCCTAAGCTAATAAAAAAAAAAATGTTTCCACAAAATAAAATCCCCTTAAATTTCCCACAACAAAATTTAACAATAACGAAGAAAAAAATAACAAAAATAATAAAAATTATTAAAATTATTTTTATTTTAAGTGGAGTGAGGGTACGACAGATCTAACTGATGAGCCCACTGTCGTACCTGGGCGAAACGCTTTATAAATTTTTGGAGTTGAGGTCACTTGAACTTATATTGAACAAAATTTAACGGCTTAGATAGAAAAATAAAAATACATTCAATTTTGTCCTGTAATTCTGTCAGTCTTTATCTCGAGCTTAGGCCCAAACCATTGAAGTAGATGGCTTCAAATTTTGCAGTTTAGGGCTTAGATGAACGGCACACGGAGAAAAAAAGGGCACCTTAAAATAAGATGGTTCCCATTTTAAATCCCTCTTAAAACAATACGATTTCAGCTTAAAATAAGTGAAATCCGCTTAAATTTTGTTAAATTTTGGTTAAATTTAAGGTCAACTTCATTTAACTCGCAATATGAATGTTCTTCTTAAAAATCCGACTACAAAATTTAAAAATTATCGTTTAACTTCTTAGTTACAGTTTATCATATTAATTTCCAACAATGAGTTATCCTGATGGTAAAACATTCGGCTGGTGACCCAGCAGTTGTAGGATCGATCGAGGCTGACAGTTTTTTTTTTAAATTAAAATGTTTCCACATAGTAATAAAAATAATATATTAATGGATTTCTTTTAAATTAGCGCATTTTAGAAATTAAAAAAAAAAATATTAATTAATTAAATTAATTAAAAATTAAATTAATTAAAAAAAAAAAATCATGTGTGCAATTCACACGTGGTTGAAGTGAAACCTTAAAAATCATTTAAGAAAAATCGAACAAATATAATTTTTTTTTTATTCCATCACTTTTTTATATGAAAACCTACAATAACTTTTATTCCATCTGAAAGCTTATTGTTTCAGCTCAAAATATTTATATCGATCATGTCTATACAACATCTACAAAAAGAGCTAGAATTTTTTTAACCCAATTATTTTTCATAAAAAAAGCAAAAAATTAATCTCTTTTCTCTTCTAACGCCATTAAATACATTTTTTAAAAGACAACCTAAATACATTTTATATCATTATTATTTCACCTTTTATATGACGCTCATATTTTTACCATGCCTACAAAAAAAGGAAGAGTTTTTTAAAGCCAACCATGTCGAAATTTCAAACTGAGATTACGGTACTTCCTCTACTGCTGGCTGGTCATCGGCAACAAATCTTCACAGGTGTTTTGAGGTATTTTTGAAGTTTTTCAATTAATGATTATATAACATAACTTGTAGAGCACGTACCGTTATGTGTGATATATTAAATAAAAGGTAATATTATCAGCATGCGTATTGAAGTTAAATTTGTTATGTGCTCTAGATCAAAAGATGTAACGTGTTTAGAAAAAAACATCTTTTCACCGTTATCTCAGAATTTTGAATATGAAATTAATTGAAATATTGCACAATCATAATTTATTTAATTACCTATCTACTGTATTAATTTCATTCATCTATCTATTAAAACAAAAAAGTTATGATCAATTGATTTTTCGTGTCGCTTTTTCCTTTCATCTTGTTTCAAATCACTACGATACTAAAGAAGTTTTCACTTCAAAAATTGTTCGGTTAATTTAAAACGGAATTCATCTTTTCAAAAAACCATGCAGAAATCTGCTTGATTTAATACAGAAATTCGCTTGTTTCTAGGTGGTCTTTTTTTCGTTTTGGTACTTGTGTGAATCAGCAATTAAACACCTTTATTTCTGACTTTTTCGTAAACAATTCAACTGATTTCAAGGAATTTTTAAAAACTATGTTTTTATGGCATTAATATAATGTTTTTTTTCCAAATTTGGTTTGTTACCTATACAAAAAATTAAATGGTTTACTTAATTTTAAGATAAAAATCATACAAAAAGACGTTTTTATATAGCTTTAAATAATAAAAATCTTTAAAATTCTGAGCAATATTTGGCCAATGAGCAATTTCGTGTGACCTATTCGTGCATTTTTCTATCATCGTTTTTTTATTTTTTTTTTATTAGAAACACACTCTTGACTGTTTATTTATTTTTCATTATAAATAGAAGAAAAACGTGATAGTTTAAAAAGCAATTAACATGCTATTGAAATAAAGTTCTATGGAATTTTACTGAAGGTTCAAAAAGTATTCATTAATTCATTGGAAACAGTTAAACACATAATAACTCTCTTTTGGCTCAGTAAAATTTATTCTATTCCCATTAACAAAGTGGTTTTGAGAGAAAATGTCTGTTAATTAAATGCATTTTTAATGTACCTATCTAATTAATAATTAAAATTCGAATCCTCGTTTAAATTATAATGTATTTGACATTTTCAATAAGAGATATCAAATGGTGACGGTCTTTAATTTGATAAAATAATGGGTAAGTTTTCAAATTTTTTGTTTAACCTTGATTTTGATTGGAAACTTGCAATATTCTTGAATTTGTGTTTTGAAAAGAATAAATTATCCATCTGTATCTGATTGTTGACATTTATACAAAAATCTTCAAAGGAAAAATACCATTCACTTCCAAAAAACACGTAGAAAATTGGTATTTCCAAGTAAGACCAACAACGCTGTATCATATAACTTGAAATTTACGAAACCTCAAATACCTTTAAAGAAAGACTTTGGTCAAAGTAGGTATAAAAGTTAATGTTTTGTTTCGAAAAGGTTCCAGCACTTTGTCATGGTCTAATTTACAACAAAACCTCATCTTAAGCTTAATTATTAAACTCTTCAAAAAGGTTTTGTTTATATAAAAATCTTCTTCTTATTTTTCTTCCAAAGAACAAGAAGCACTCATGCCCAAATTCCTAATCACTTTAAAAGCGCAGTAGATACTCGTAGTGTAACAACTTTAAGTGGATATTCATTGAGCACGTAATTTACTTGAAACCCTCCTTGTCAACTTGCGATGATGACGACCGACGACGACGGTCATTAAACTTTCATTAGCCCACAAAATTAAAACAAACGATTTATTGGTCTATTATATAAGATACCTAGAATAAAAACCAGGATTCCAGGATAATTGCTAAGTTCCAAAAAAAAGTATGTAAGTTATGCCCCAATGACATTATATCCCTGTGTCTATTTCGGGATAACCATTAACCAGAGTAATTATAATAAAAACCAAAACAAAAAAAAAAAAAACTGTTTCAAAAAATGACACGTGCCAAGAATGAGTATCTACCAACAAACACATAAAAATATGCTCTACACTCCTAATTATACTATTCTTCCAAAATATTAAACAAAACATAAAATATGCTTTATACTGTTCATATAGTGCATAATATCCTGCTAGACCCTAAAGACACGCAAAACTATACCATTTGTTACATCCTTGAACGTAATGACACACATTTGTCTCGGAATAGTAAAAAAAAAAAAGAAGAATAAAACTGAGGATATGAAAATTTGTAAACAAACTGTCATGATTTTAATTTTCAAAATGAGAAAAAATAATCACACAAACACATATCCTTATTATGGCAGCACTCTATTCAAATTAAAAATTATTAAGCTTCTATTAGGCAACAACAAACTAGAAAAAAAATTGTCGTTTGAACTTAACATTTTCAAAGTAATTTTGGCACAAAACCAAAATATTTCGTAGTTTTTTTTTTTGTCTCAGAACGAAAGAGAAAGTGATAGAGAGTTGCTTGAAAACCCCTAATTACTTTTTCGACATACACACACTGCACTTAAAATTCATAATTACCTCTACTCAGCAGCTATTTGGTAGTTAAGGACATATACATAGATGTAAGAGGATGTATTATGTCACACAGGGTGTATGAGTAACTTTTTTTGTTTGGTTATAAATGGTCTGTTTGTGTTGGCAGGAAATGTCCTTTTTAAGTTGTAAAATGGGTATTGTTACCAAATTAAGGAAGTGCTTTTAAAGGAAAAGGAAAACCAAGTATTTCTCTTTAGACTTTGTTTATAATTGTTTAGGAGAAAGAAGCTTTTATTTAAAAATCAGAAAAATTGAAATTGGGATTTTTTTTATAGTATTATATTTTTGTTCTTTCAAGCCTAATCTACATCCCATAGTGCAAAAAATTAATTATAATAAAATCGAATTTTGTCTCTTTTGTGCACTTTTTACACCTACTATCCTCCGAAGTAATTATATTTAGCTCAACGAACTCAACACGCGTATGAATTTAAATTGAACATTTTACATTCATCAATGACAGCAAATGAATATAAATAAAACATGTTTTTTTTCCCATAATGCACAGGAAAATTGTTAGATGAATGAATAGTAATTAAATTGCATTTTTTGTCATGAAAATAAGAAAAAAGCATTACACGTGTTAGTTTCTATAACTAGAAAATTTCGCTCATGAAAAAATAAAAGTATCATTTTTTTTTACGTGATGTGTTAACTTTTTTTTAGTTGTTCCATTATTTCTGTATTATTACGTTGTGTGTTAAAAAAAATTATTATCATACAACTTTTAAAATAAAAAAAAAAAAAATGGCCATGATGTTAAAGTCTTACTTTCTCCGACAAAATAGAAGAGAAAGGCTCTTTAAGGTTCTTGAAAACTTTACCAAAAGTTTTTTTGTTGAATGAAGTAAAGAACAAAATTGGGCTAACTGTTTTTTTAGGTTTTAAATAACTTTAAATGATTATTTGTAAAAACAATATATCTGATTTTTTTGTTATTAAGGGCCGATTTTTCAATAGTCAAATAAACCTCAGTTAGAGCTTATTCCTAGGAATTAAAGTTTTTTTTTATATTGACATTTATTCTTTTGATAGTCTAACTGACGATTGAAAAATCAGGGCTAAGAAAGTGAAAAATTAAGCCTAGAGACAATAGCTGTGTTTTCTTTTCCTCGTGATCCCGATCAGATCATGAATTTATTTGCGAAACAATAACAAAACAAAATCCTACTTTTGTTGTAAAGCTAATAAAAACAATGATCTTATCTGGATCACGAGGAAAATAAAACACAGCTAATATAACTGTGTTTTGATGAAATATTCCGGTCGAAATTTTCTTTTTTTTATTTTATTTAGTAACTTTTTTTACGAAATTCGAGTTCTGGTGGATTTTCGACAAGTCATTATTTTGAATTATTTATGTTCTTCGAAAATAAAACAGCACACATACAAAACCAAAGAGTACACTTAAAATATTTGTTAAAACTGTACTTTAATTCAAAATTATTTTAAACAACAGAATTAAATTTCGGATTTTTAGCGTTTTTTATAAAGATTTTACCTGGTGCAGGTTTTCCCAAATTGTGCATCTTAAATTATTGAATATATATTAAAAAGACATTTGAAATAAACAAAAATAATATGAGAAACACAACATTTTGGAAAAAAACAAGTACCTAAGTGTAGGTAAACAATAAGGTTTTAATTTTTTGTTCAAAGTCTCTATTTGAAAACTAACTTTTAATTCATCAACAAAACTAAAATGATTATTAAAATTACAGAATAAATTTTATAATTAAAAAAAAGGAATACCACAGTATTTTAAGTACTGCTTTTGTTTTTAAATTTCTTTCCCCTTTAATTTTATTTTTCTATTTGCCCTTATCTTTTCTTGTTTTGAAGAAATTTACACGTTGTAACATTATTTTTGTATCTTATGCAAAATCAACATGTCATATTGTTTATATATTTAAAAACTCGCATAATCTTCAAAAGTACACCAATTTTTGGAAAATTAATGCTCTTTAACGCACTTTAATATGTGAAAAAACTGTGAGCAACTTTGAAAAATTACAAAAGATACAAAAAATATCGGAGGAATGGAAAAAATTTTATGTACAATAAAATATAATTAACTACTTACAACTTTAATAAAAAACTTTTTTGGTTAAATTACTGGTTTTGAGGTATAAATCAATTCGATTTTTCCAAGTTGTTGGATTTCACCAAGGGGTTGGCGTACCGAAAGCCAGGACGCGGACGTAAGCTTTTCTAATGAACCTCTTTTAGATGTGAAAAAAAACTGATTTTATGTTTTTAATATAAATTATAAAATTCCTTAAAAATATACATACTTATTATAGCTTTCCTTTTTTTCATAAAAAGCTCTAACATTAGAACAAGTATGTATACGACCCAGTCGTGCAATGTTTACATTTCACCAAAATAAAAAAAACTGAATAAACAAAAGTTGAATTTATTTTTGCTCTTTTGAGTTACCTATTGTACTTTGTCCTGAAGTAATTACACTGCTCAACTCACAAACACTTTCCAGACCATTGTTTATCATTTCTTACTAAATTTAGGGTGCTGATTCCAAAAATAACATTAGTTTTTTTTCTAGCAGCTCTAGTTTTAAAAATATTCATACATGAAAAGGCAGAGAAATTCATATCTACAATTAATTTTTTGTTAAATTTTTTTTTATTTAAATTTTTTTTTGTTGTATTTTAATTTACTTACTGAACCAAAATACATAACATTCGAAACAAATTTTTCCAACAAAACTTAAAAAACGCTTGTAATAATAAAATCTAAAAAAAATAGTAAGAAATCACCCCAAAAATGTGAAAAATTAATATATCTAAGATAATGGAGCTCCTAGAAAGCAACCAGTGTGATTTTTAGGCTAAGTGAACCCAACTGCATTAGGTTCGAAAGGAAAATTTCTGGAAAATGTTAAGAAACAGTTAAAATAAGCATAACTTTGAAATAAGTACGAAATTACCCCCAAAATGTGGAAAACTAAAATATTTCAAAAACTTTAGCTCCTAGAAAAAAATGAATGTGATTTTTAGATTCCCTGACCCCAAATACATTGAGTTTAATATAAATTTTTCTGGAAAATTTGAATAAACGCTCAAAAAAAGAAAAACTTAAAAATCGATTTCCATAGCCAATTATTAATATGCGTAAAAATGTGTAACTAACATAAAATTGCAAAAATATATGAACACTGCACCATTCAATTTTGTAGGTTTTTTTATAAATACATATTAATTTTTATGAGAAGAATATTTTTAGTTTTCATAAGAATAATAAATTACAATTCACAAATTTTGTTGTATTCGCTCATATTTTAAAGAAGTTTTTATTTTTTTTCGGGAAGTATCTAGTGATCCATGCTAAAATTGTATGTACATTTAAATCTACAACTGCATGAAAAATTACTTTGTTGTGTTCAAAAATGTTAAGTTATTTTTTATGTATTTGACCGGTAAGTAATGTTTGTATGTATGTAGTATATTACTCTGTGGCATCATATTATCTTCTAAATATCTTATCGTAGTTTGACAAATGGGTTATAGTTACGGTGACCATCCGTCCCGGTTTACCCGGGACCGTCCCGTATTTCTACAGCTTGTTTTTATTTAAGAAACCCGGGACGTATAAGTGTCCAGTATTTTGTAATTTGGCCCGTGATAGTTTCGTATTTGCACATTCCCCGATTTTTGTATTCAATATTTTAAATACTTTGTACGGAAAACAAGAAAACAGTCTTTGAAAATTAAAATTTTTCTAATTTTGCGGATAACGCATTAAGTCTAGTACGCTGCTGAAGCAAAACGAAAATTTTTCTAAGTCTCCAAAGTCAAAAAAATTTTACTGCAAGAAAAATTGCCTGGACAAATAAATGGGGGTGACAAACGATTGAAAACTCTCCATATATTCTAGCACAGATAAGATTTTGATTAGAAAAATATTTTTTTAGAAGTTATTAACAGGCATTATTATAAAACCATTTTCTTGATTTCGTAAACGACTTAAATGATTTCAACAAAAAAGCTCCCAAAAAATCGTTCTTGATATCAAAATAAGTAAAAATTATGAAAACTCATTTAAAAAAAATTGATTTTTTTTTTGAAAAATCAATATTTTCAAAACGATCCAATGAATTTTGTATCTGTCCCGGGTTTGGATTCTAGAAATATGGTCACTTGTCCACTCGTTTTAGGTTTTTTTAAATATAAAATTGATTATGGTGCCCTCTAGAGGCTAAAGTCATGAAGTTAATTCGTGCTTAAACGTAGGGAAATATAAAACGCGCTATTCAATACAATTATTTCTTCTTTTCACAAGTGTAGTTTTTGAACTAAAAAAAAATTATAAGGTTGTAGCAACCCTATGACATGCTTAATTTTGCTAAGGCAGTCGTGTATCAATGATAATGCAATTACATTGTTCAGTTTACATTTAAATTTGATAAGTATTAAAAAATTTACTTTTTGATGACAAATGGCAACCCTGAAACCCACCCACACCCACCACTGGGATATGAAGTGAAAACCCTAGAAAATTTTATATTAGTTACTGACCTAAGCTAACTTATGTACTTATGACCTCCGCTTTTCTTTTTCGAAAAACATAATAGAATTAAACTTATATTGGATTGTTTCTAAAACAGTCGTTTTCTACAAGCTTGATTACGTTCATTGATACTTTTATGAATAAAAGCCAAAGATATTTCTAGATTTTATGAATGGGTCATAATGAAAAATATACCAGTGTCTTGGAACACCTTGTTGTTTTAATATCAAAATTTAGATTACTCAAATTTTTATATTTATATTTTGTTGCCTCAACATCATCATCGTCATCGTCACAAAAATTTATCACCTAAAGCGTAATAAAATTACAACACCCCCCAAACCAAGTATATTTTGTGTACCTGCTGAACCTATACCTACTACATACATATAATAATCTAGAATGACTCCTTATCCTAAAGCTATTACTTGGGCTTTAAGTGCCACACCAAACTATATTGTGTATACGAAAACACTGCAGTTTTCTGCCAAGAGCCTTTTGAAAAACCTCTTCAGCAACAACATGAAATCATATTTTCATCTTATATCTCGGTGTGAATGTAAAGAGAAATGAATAATATATTTAATTAGTAGCTTGCTAGAAGGTCCTTCTTCCAAAGTCTTGAGAAACTGAATATAGTAGGTATATAATATTGCAGTTCCATATTTTTTTTTTTTAGCTCATAAAAAGGTGCTTTTCCATCACTTGGAAAACATTATACAAATGAAAACTTTGGCATTTCAAATTTTCCATTAAGTTTTAATACCAGAGCGTTATTGCACATTTCAGTTTTTTTTTTTTTTTTTTATTTGTATTTTATTTTTGAAGGACTTCCCAAATTCGTTCCTTTTTTTTACTCCTTTTTTCTCTGTAAAACTGTGTAGACACTTTCATCAAAAGAGAGCACTCTCACAAAAGGGTGTAAAATATTTAGCCAGCGAAAAAAGGAACGAAGGAAAAAGTCAGCAACATCCTTACAAGAGTTTTTTTTTCGTTTCTATCGTCGTCGTCTCCTGCCGCTTGGGCTACCACAAAAGTGACGGAATGATTTTATGCTGGCAGGAAATTGTCTGAAGCTGTTTTGGTTCTGCATGATGGATTCCTAGGTTTTATGAACACAACTCAAATATTTACCTACTCCTTCGCTGGTTGCTGAGAAGCAAAAGAGATGATAAGTTTTGCAATTGTGAACAGGGATGGTAATTGCATAAATAAAGTAGTATTAGTAGTAGATAGTATTAGATATCAATTTCAATAGAAAAATTATATTTTATACTTTTAAAATTGTCTAATGTCAGAAGTCAGCTTGGTATTTATGTTAGTTTGGGCCCTATATCAAGAAAATAGACTTTTCTACACTACTTTATTCATGCATTTTCAGCCCTGAAATGTGTGTGAACGATTTTGATAAATAAAGTTGCAAGGAAGGGGACAAGAATTTAGTATTTAGTACTTTTCCACACTACTTTTTCGAGACATTTTCATCCCTGTTTAAGGATGTTGAAATTTGTATGAATGATTTTGATAAATAACGCTAAAGGAAAGGGGACAGGGGAGATCCCTCGAAAAAAAACCTCGAGTGTTTGTTTGAGCTGCAAAGAAGATGTTTAGTTTTTGGGTTGTTGTTGATGTTGTTGTTGTTACCATATTTCTTGGAAAACAAATTATGATGGAATTTTGTATCCTTCATCTCGTCTTGAGATGTTTGATTGAGCAGAAGAAGTTTTTATTTAAATTTTTCAGAGAAATAAATACAAAACAAAAAATGACAATGAAAATGCTTATTCTTGGTTTTTTTTTTTTTTATTTTGTATCTCTTGTTGAAGTGTGAAATCGAGCTTCGATTTGGAGAAATCGTTGCACTTTTATGGAATTCTTTTTATGGTGTTTACAGATAGTCAATTTTGCGAATATCGACTGTCAGAAATCTTTCATTCATCTGTTTTTTTTATTGTATTTTTTTGAATTGAATGCATTATTCGTTACACCATCAAATATAAAAGTGAAATCTTTTTGTGTGAATTGATGATCTCAGGTCGAGAGTAAATCTCAAGAGGTTCTTTTACTTTTTATGTAAGGGGTTCTAAAAAGCTTTTATTATTGTTATTGCAGTGAAAAGGATATGAAAACACTTGAAAAAAAATTTTTAAAAATGATATCGATGAAGAGTCATTTTGAATTTCTTAAAATTATAATGGGTTATAAGTAGCTGAATATTAGCGAAGTACAGATAATTTGTATTAAGGATTGATTTGAAACTTCTTTTAATGTAAATTTTATCTTAAAACAGAGGTATATGGTTTGATATGTAAATTGGAATCACGATTTCAAGGAACGATTTTTAATTTACAGGAAGGGGTTATTGACGAAAATACACATATAAAACTTTCGGAGATGATCGTAAGGTTCATTTGACTTAAGGTTCATCTGAGTGAAAAAGTTCTTATAATAACTCTAGCACAACTCTTTTTCCTATATTTTGGTATATTAAGTTTTTTTGTACGCCCAAAACTGTTTTAGTTATAACATGACCAAATCAATATGTTGGTTTGCTACAATGATAATAATAATGGTCAACAAAATTAAACATTTTTTTTTGGCACAAGAACCGAATATACAGCTCTGCTAAAAACATTCCGGATTTTTTTGTCATTTTCATCAATTGAAATTTTATAACACAAAACTGGTACAAAATATTATTTTAATATTTTTTCTAGGTCGTTTATATATCAGTTAAGCAATTTCAACAGAAAATAAAATGCACGACTGCTGTCGCACGTACTTGCTCTTGTAGTTCAAAGTATGGTTATCTTAAATAGCTATTGGAAATTTAAGATTTTGTTAAGTGTCGAGAAAAAAAAAATCAAAAAAAATTAAAATTAAAAATTTTTTTTTTCAAAAACTTAAAAAAAAATTTTTTCAAAAACTTTTTTAATTTTTTTTTATTTTTGACACTTCAAAATTATGTCTGTAAATTTTGAATAAAATTAACTCATGTTTTGATGAAATATATGAACTTAAAAAATATGTTAATTTTTGAAAAACGGCAACGTCATATTTCCGTTCTCCGCATTTTTTGAGAAAAACTAAAAACGCAGTTTTGTAATAATCAATAGGAGTATTACCTACACCAAATTTAATCAAAATCGTTAGAGCTGATTTCGAGAAATTTGCAATACCTCGAAAACTTTATATGGGAGATATGCGTTTAAAAGGAGATATTAGAAAAATAAAAAAAAACGGGTCTAGGGAATTACGTAAAAATTGTGTGTACCAAGTTTCAAGCAAATCCGTCCATCCGTTTAGGCCCTAGCTCGATGTACAGATGGACGCACAGACGCACAGACCGACGGACGGCATGACGAAAACCACTTTTTTGATCTTCTCCATCATCGTAATGTCGGTATTGATTAAAACCTCGAATTTTTTTTTCTACACGAAACCAATACTTGCCCTATAGAGCAAGTAAAAATGATCTTTAGAACATACAAAAATTTTAAAAATTGAAAAATGAAGTTAAGTCAGAATTTCAGCTGTGAAAAACTAACCGGATTTTTGAATGTTAATTTTCAAAGTTAATATTTTGATCAGTAACCTTTTTTTTAAAGACTGCTTGGCACCAACGAGACTTCGACTAGGCCAAATTAAATAAAATAGAACCAGGAATATGCTCAAAGTCATTTTTCAAAGCTACAAGTACGTTAGTTGCTGAGGTGTGCTTTTTCTTTTCTACCCGTCACTTAAAGATGGCCCAACAATTTTTAATCAGGTTGAAGTCGACTAATTGTTACGGCTATTCTAAGCCAGGAGTATTGTCTGCCCCAAACTACTGTTTAATGAGCTTTTAATAATTTTTGCCATCATAACTTGCAGAAAGAGGCGACAAAAGGCATTTCTTTCTCCTTTAATAGAGCCATTATCGACTCCAACATCTCTCTATTCTGGAAATGATCCATAATTTCGTTGATTTATTGTAACCTGCTAGAACCTGCAGCTGAAAAAACCCAAACCATCACTGATCCTTTGCTGTGCTTCACAATAGGGAGCATATTTTTTTGGTTTCAAACATGTCCATGTTTGCACCATTTTACAATCTGAATAAAACAAGCTAAAATTGCTTTTATAACTGAAAAGAATATTTTTCCGTTTTGTTATCGAGCAACTCAGATGTTTTTTTGAAAATACAACCATGATGAAGTATTTTTATTTTCAAATTTAAAGTGTTTCTTAAGGTCCTTTCATTGCCAACCTTTTTAGACAATGCTTAGTATAATGAAATGGCCTTTTTCCGAGCCGAAAGACATAAAGACCAAATCTCTCAAACCCTTTCTTACTGTATTTGATGTTGAAGGCAGATTAAGCTCCTTACAAATCGTTTAAGAAGTCGCAAAAGGATCTTTTATCAAAAAACTCTGTATTCGCCTATCAGTTTTTAGGGATATTTTGTGATGGCATCCACCCAATTGATCTACTTCAACAAATTTTTCGCTTTTTTATTTTTTGACGATATCAAACTCACTTGACGTTGCAATTTTCAACATCCCAAAGGGACAATATTTTGTTTTATTTCGGCTTGAAAACGTTCTACAACTCAATAACGATTTTGATGACTATAACGCGTTTTTTTCCGTTTTTCCATTAAATAATTTTTACAATTCAAAAGGCTATCAACTTTTTTTTGTTACTGCAAACAAAAATTGTATTGAAGTGACGCTTAAAACTGCTACCTCAACAACGAAAATCGAAATCCCTGAAAAATCCGGATAGTTTTTCACAGCTGAACTTCTGACTGTACTTCATTTTTCAATTTTTAAAATTTTTGTATGCATTAAAGATCACTATTTTCTGTTAAAATTGCTTAACTGATATATAAACGACCTAGAAAAAATTTTGTTACAGTTTTGTGTTAGGTATAAAATTTCAATTGATGAAAATGACAAAAAATCCGGAATGTTTTTAGCAGCATTGTAGGTACTTTTTCTAAGAAAAAGAAAAAAGAAAAAAACAAATATTGATTTTTAAGAGCTTGATAATTTGAAAAAAAGTTTTTTTTTTGTCATACATTTTTGAAGGGTGACAACGAAAAAAAAGTGATGTTTTTTTTTTGGAATTACCAAGGTTAGTTGAGAAAGGTCGAAAAAGTACTCACACATCATTTTATACACTTGTTGTTTTTTGAAAATAGCAATCCAAAAATTTAATGATTTTTAAACTTGAAAAAATATTTGTATTTTGTGGTTTAAAGGTGAAATGAAACTAATTAACGTAGGTAAGCTTCTTAACAGGAATGTTATATGGACTACATTCAATCAAGTTAAAATTCTAAGTCTAAGTTCTAACATTTCAGGCACAATGTCCACACCAGTGGATTTACTTTTTCTAAATTATAAATTAAAAAGGTCACTGTGGTGTATGCGTACTATTTTTTTTGTGAAGTGAATAAAAAAGAAACCGACATTTTGTCGGTTTCTGATATGAAAAAAGTTTTTTGTTATATCTTTTCAAAAAAAAATAGTGGAATAATAAAAAAAAAAAGTTGGGCAAACGAACCGAAGTGCAAAAGAAACAATTTTTACATATATAAATTATTTTTTTGTGATTTTTGAGGTGAAAAAAATAATTCGGTTATAATTTAAGAACTAAGGGTGGGCTAGCGAGAAAAAATCGAGGGCTATCCTTGGGCAATCAAACCAGATAGATTTGAAAAAAAAAATTGCATTTGCGGGTGCCAAACCCACATTTTTCGCAAAAAAAATTGTTTGAAATTAAACAAAAGAAAACTACCAACAATCTATGTCTTTTTTATATTTTTGTTGGACTAATTGCTTTTTATAAGGAAAAACCGATGAAAATCCATACAAATAAGCACATTTTGAAGAAAAAACAAAGTAGTTTTTTCTTAAACATTATTTTCATTGTTCGACTTTTAAAAAGTTACGATGAAAGCTGCCCTGATGATTTTTTGTAAATGTATTGTGTCAATCTCAATCAAATTTACTATGTTATGCAAAAAAACCTATTTTTTCAACGCTTAACTTTCTTGAAACTTTTAAAGTTGCGATATCTGGAAAAAAATTTGGGTTGTGGTCGAAATTCTGTATGGGCCAAAATTCTGTATTCACAAATTCTGTTTTTTTTAAATTCTGTAAATTCAAAATTCTGTATTTTAAAATTCTGTAAATTCAAAATTCTGTATTCTAAAATTCTGTAAAAACAAACTTCTGGATTTCAAAATTCTGTATTCCAAAATTCTGTAAATGATAAATGAAAAATTGTTTTGATAATGAAAAAAAGTGCGAAAAATTGTTTTGATAATGAAAAAAAGTGCGCACTTTTTTTTCTTTTATCATTTACAGAATTTTGGAATACAGATATTTGGTATTTTCCTTGCAGAAAATACTTTGAAGTAAAGTATCTCCCCAATTAATTTGCATATGGCAATGACATACCTTGAATACCAACATATGAGTAATATTAAGCCAAGAATCTTCATTATGTACATATTTCATCAAATTGTTTTTTGTTATTTTGTATTTGTTTATTTTGTAAAGTAAGGGTTTATTTCTCTTTTTTTTGTAAGGTGTTTTATTGCCATTTGCTGACACCAAACTGAAATATTTAAGTAGAACATAAACTCATATTCCCTAATTTTTCCTCTGCATAGACTGTCACATAAGGTCACATAGCAAACGGTTCTTATACACTGTTATACTAAATTTGTTAATTGGATATAAATTGTTCAACAGGCAAGATAAAAATGTATAAGTTTGGAATAAACAGAATTCCAAAAAGCAGAATAATGGATTTGCAGAATTTTTAAAATAGAATTTTGGATTTACAGAATTTTGAAATACAGAATAACAGAAAAGCAGAATGTAATACAGAATTTTGTACATACAGAATTTTTTATTCAAATACAGAATTTTGGTCATACAGAATTTTGGAATGCAGAATAACGACCCGTTCCCAAAATTTTTTTATTTTTTTGTAGAAAATTAGCTATTATTAAAACTTTACGTCACTGATGAGGCAAAAAACTGATGTTTTCGACGATTTCTAAAATTAAGATATTTTTTTAAGAAAAGTATCAGCACATTTTTTGTAGAAAATTGTGGGACTTACAAATTTTATATGTATACAATACATTTAGACAACAACAACATTTACCGCTTGAAGTTATATATGTTTATGTGAAAAATCGATATTTTTGAAATTTGGTTTTGAATGAAACAGTCACCATGGGCTTTCGTGTACGTATTTCCTATGGCAAAATAAAGATAATTGCATTTAAAAATCTTCACATTTTGCATAGACAGTTGCAAAGATTGTTTCTCTTCTTTAGCTTAAAAAGATTCAATTGAAAACTATACTAATAACAAGGCAACACAATACAAAGTCAAAAGGATGTGAGAAAACAACAATTCTTCAAGAGAAGTCAATGATGCTATCGATGTTAATATCAATTATGTTGTTATTTTCTTCCTTACAAAGTTTAAAATCTTCCAGCAAATCATTTCAAAGTACCTTTATGTGTGTTCTTACAACAAACAAACAACCAAAGTACTCTCCTTTTCCATTTCTATAAACTTCAATAAGTATGTAACCTACACAAAAGAGGAAAAAAAAAAAAACAAAACTTACCCAGATACGTTTCATGTTGAGGCATGTATTCTTGCATTTCTGCCAGCAGCATAGCAATTTCCTGTGAGTCCTTTGTTATACTACACAATTCTTCCTGATTGAAATCGGGTGTTATTTGTTTACAAAGTAGAATTTGACTTATTACGTTGCCAAGATTCGACGGGCCAGCACGGTTTTCTAAAAAAAAGAAGAAAAACAACAACTAAAAAGTGAACATAATAAAACAAGGCAAAAAAAAGTTGTACTTGTTTTTATATAGAAAGAATCCTTTTATGGAACTTATTTTATTTATATTCTTTACTTTCTTTTTTAAATCTAAAAAAGTTTTATGTGTATATTTTATTTTCTTGTTTGGGTATTATTTGAAGAAAACTATAACAAACTACTGAAAATAACGATGCTAATTTATAAAACGGTACACAGATGATATAGGCAACTATAACTACACCTATAATACTGCAAAAAAAAAACAACAAACTGCATCCAGGCGCAAGTTACCGTATTATTGATTTCTTTACAAAACTCTACTTCCTTTATGGTATTGTAACGTTTTATTCCGGGTTCACAATAAAACTTATTTCGTTTATTTTAACTTCCACTTATCTTTCCGTTCAAATAAGAACACACTTTATTTCAAATCAATTTACTTTTATTATTCGCTCAAACAAACACACTTTTCAATCACTTTATTTACTACTAACAATTTCCAACACTTTATTTCACTTTGTACTGTACTCTTTCACATTCAAGATTAAACTGTATCCGGTCGGTGTCCACGCTGCCCTTTTATACCTGAAATTCGGAATTCGAGAATGTCTTCGAAGGTTCTCGTCTTTGCTTCTCGAAGCTTCCTTTCCAAGAGGGGGCGCTTCATACTTCCAGTCCAGTGGGATATTTTGGGATATTCAGCAGTCGAGGGAATTTCTTTGGATGCGTTCAGAGGGTAGTTTCTTAATTACTAAAGGTCCGTTCACATTTCTACCTTTACTGTAGCAGGTAGTGTGTTCAGACTTTTATCTTAAAAGTAGTTCGGTAATTCATCGTTACATTGCCCCCCTCTTAGGATTGTTCGTCCCGAACAACTCCATTGCTACTTTCACCATTATAACGATGTAAACGGTCACAATGAACTACCTTTAATTTGCCTCTTACCCCTCTCTGTATACGGTAAACCACGTCGTTGATTCTGGTTATTACTGTGTAAGGGCCTTCCCAGTTTTGTTGTAGCTTTGGTGATAGTCCCTTTTGTCGGTGGGGATTGTAAAACCACACAAGTTCTCCTTCTTGAAACCCTGTTGCTGTCGCTCGCGCGTCATATCTTGTTTTCATCCTGTCACTAGACGCTTTTATATTTGTCCTTGTCCGTTGGTGAATGCCAGCCAGTGTTTCTTTCAGGTTATCAACATACTCATCTATTTCCTGTGGCTCATTTGGAACACATCCGAATTTTATCTCACTTGGCAGCCGTATTGTAGAACCAAAAAGGACTTCCGATGGTGTATGTCCAGTGGAACTATGTGTTGCACTTCTATAAGCCATCAAGAATAATGGAATATGTCGATCCCAGTCTCGTTGATTATCGTTGACTACTTTTGACAGGTGTTCTTTAAGTGTCCTGTTAAATCGCTCAACCATCCCATCAGATTGTGGATGAAGCGGTGTTGTTCGCGTCTTCTTGATGCCAAGGAGTGAGCAAACCTCTTGAAAAATCTTAGATTCGAAGTTCCTTCCTTGGTCGGAATGAAGTTCCATGGGTACTCCGAACCTGCTCACCCAATGAAAGACAATCTTATCCACAACTGTTTTGGTTTCCTGGTTTGGGATGGCAAATGCCTCAGGCCACTTGCTGAAGTAATCCATCACTACGAGGATATACCGGTTTCCTTTGTTGGTTTCGGGAAAAGGACCTGCCACGTCTATTGCAATCCTCTCAAAAGGTGTGCCCACATTGTACTGATGCATCTTGCTTTGCATTTTTCTAGCTGGTCCTTTGCTAGCTGCACAAGTATCACATTTTCGGCACCACTTTTCAACGTCTTCTCTCATACGTAACCAGTAGAATTGCTGGCGTACCTTTTCCAGCGTCTTGTTGATGCCTAAATGGCCTCCAGAAGTTCCCTCGTGCATCTCTCGGAGAACATCATTAACCTTTGACTGAGGTACGATTAGTTGCATTACATAAGATTTACCATCTGCGGATTCCCACTTACGCCTGAGTAACCCTTCTTGCACATGAAGTGAGTCCCATTGTGCCCAATATGCTTTGAGATTGGGGCTTCGGTCGGAGATGTCGGCCCATTCTGGTTTCTCTTCATGTTCCTTCCATGCAAGGATGGGTTCGATGTCCGAATCTTCCTGTTGGGCCATCCTGAGTTCTTCATTACTCCAGCCGCAAATGGGATCAGCTCTCGTTCTTCTTACAGCGACAACTTCCTTTTCCTCTAGCCGTGTGCAATGCTTGCAGTCTTGCTTGCACGGGCGCCGAGATAATGCGTCTGCATTTGAATGTAGCTTTCCTCTTCGATGTTGAATCTGACATTGATACGTCTGGAGTATCTCGATCCATCTTGCTACTTGACCCTCTGGATTTTTGAAGTTCAAAAGCCAATTTAGTGCACCATGATCTGTGCGAAGAAGGAACTTCTGTCCATAGATGTACTTATGGAAGTGCTTTGTTGCCAATACCAGAGCTAGAAGTTCCCTTCTGGTCACGCAATAGTTTCTTTCTTGTTTCGAGAGTACCTTGCTGAAATAGGCAACGACCTTTTCTTCTCCGTCATGAACTTGCGATAAAACAGCACCAACTCCAACATTACTTGCATCTGCGTCAATGATGAATTGTTTGCCTGGAGTCGGATAGGCCAACACAGGAGCTTCACATAACCGTAGCTTCAGTTCCTGAAAGCTTTTCTCACACTCACCTGACCATTTAAAGGGTTTACCCTTCTCCGTAAGCTGGTGCAAGCTTTTGGCGATTCTCGCAAAATCCTTCACGAACCGTCGATAGTACGTTGCCAGACCGAGGAAACTCCGAAGTTGATGCTTGTCCTGAGGGGTTGGCCAATTCTTCACAGTGTCAACTTTTTCTGGATCAGTCATTACTCCTTGGGATGAGATGATATGCCCCAAATATTTAACCTCGGTCTTGAAAAGTGCACATTTCTTTGGATTTAACTTAAGATGTGCTTCTCGTAGCCTCTGGAATACAGCCTTTAGGTTTTCACAATGGTCATCAAATGTTTTTCCGTAAACGATGACATCATCCAAATAGACTAGGCAAGATTTCCAGGTTAATCCATTTAAAACGCACTCCATTAAGCGCTCAAAAGTAGCTGGGGCATTGCATAGCCCAAACGGCATGACATTAAACTGCCACAGACCATTCCCTGTGGAGAAAGCCGTCTTCTCCCGATCCTCTGGATGGATTTCTACCTGCCAGTAGCCACTCTTCAAATCCAAAGTCGAAAACCATTGTGCTCCTTCCATTGCATCTAGAGTATCGCTGATTCTTGGCAGTGGGTAGCTGTCTTTCTTCGTCACATCATTCAGCCTGCGGTAGTCGACACAAAATCGAGTGCTTCCATCCTTCTTTTTGACGAGAACTACCGGTGATGCCCAAGGGCTTTTGGAATTTTCGATTAGCCCGTCTTTCTTCATTGTTGTTATCATTTCTTCAACTTCACCTTGTTTGGCCAAGGGGAGACGTCTTGCTGGTTGACGAATCGGCCTAGCATCTCCTGTATCGATTCGATGCTGCACCAGTTGTGTTCGGCCGTATTGCCCGCTGGGTGAAGAGAAGATATCAGCATATTCATGAAGAAGCCTTCCCGCAACATTAAGCTGATGTTGACTCAGGTTGTCTGAATTGAGAATTTGTTTCTTTAGTTTCTCCGAGTTCACAGTCATCTGTGTATCCACCTCGTTGATCTTAGTTATTGCGGCCACAGATTCACATTGCCCAACAACTTCTCCTTTCTTAAGCTTGATTGGGTACGGTTTGATGTTAAGTATCCGTACAGGTACCATGTTGTTCTTTGGTGCCACAAGAGTCTTCCCGATGATGATGTTTTCGGAAATTTGCTCAACTTCTGGTTCAACCATGAGGTATCGATGGCTTCCAAAGTTCCCCTTTAACTTAGTCCACACAAAAACTTCTGAAGAAGGAGGCAGGCACATTTCTTCTTTGATGACAGTTCTAATTGTTGTCGAGTTTTCGTTGCCATAGACCATTGGAATCTCTACATTTCTGTATTTCAGGACTTGATTACCTATATCCAAAATGATTCCATGCTCCTTCATGAAGTCGATTCCAATGATGCACTCGTCACATATATCTGCCACCAAAAACACATGTGAAAACTCTAGTTCAGCTATACGGATCGTAAGACGAACTTCTCCGTACACTCTTGCTGCTTCTCCTGTGGCGGTCTTCAGACGGTAGCTGTTGGTGTTATGTAGCCATGTCATCTTCACCAAGTCTCTTCGTACAATAGAGGCGGTGGCACCGGTGTCAATTGTAGCCACGTGTTGTTTGTTGTTTATGGTCGCTTCCACTGTCAGACTTTTGTTGTCTCGTTTAGTCTGTGAGACTTGAATTGTGGTTCTGGAGCCATTGATACCAGAAACCAGCTTCTGCCCCTCGAAGTTGGTTCTTACTCGTTTTCCCGAATGGGAATCAAGATGAGCATGAAGGTTAGTTGTATCGCTTACCTGTTGTTGGGCAATATTCCTGTTTCCACAGTGTTCGCAAGCAGTTCTTCTTGGTGGCAATCTGCACTGCCGCTGGAGATGTCCTGTCTTGTTACAGTTCCAGCATCGAGCAGCTCCGTCTCGCTGGTTTCTTTGGAATGCGAGTTTTTGACAAGAGCATTCCTCCACTGTAACTTCTCTTACCCGATGAACGCCTTGAGAAGCCTGTTCTGCTGCTTCCATAGTGAGTGCAAACGCTAATGCTTCAGGAAGGGAACGTTTTCCAGCTGTTCGTATCGCTCGCTGAAGATTTATATCAGATACAGCACGTACAAAGGCTTCTGTCGCAAACTGATTGATAATGTCGTCTCCTGCTGTCGGATATGCCAGATGAGCTAACCTTTCAATATCTGCTTGGAGTTGTTGCAGAGTTTCTCCTCTTTTCTGGACTCTTGTATTGAGTTGGACGCGGAAGACTTCCTGCATATGGCCATCTCCAAAGCGTTTTTCAATGACCTGGACAAGAGCGTTAAAGTTACCATTCTTTTCTGGTGGTAAAGTTTGTAACAACTCAGCAGCAGGACCTCTAAGAGCAAGAGTCAGCGCTATACATTTGTCTTCGTCATCCCAGCCATTTGTTGTGGCAGCTGCCTCAAACTGTTTCTTGTAGATCGACCAAGAACTTTGTCCATCAAAGGTTGGTGGATGCATTTCCTTCTTCTTTGAATACTCACCAGAACTTTCTCGGGCCTTAATTTTTCGAACCTTGTCCAACTCTTTAGTAATGTCTTGGAATTTCTCTTCGAACTTTGTGTCCATTGCCAACAGCTTTTCTTTGTTTTCTTCAACACGCTCGTCAAGAGCAGTGAACTTCTTCTCGAAATCACCAAGCTTTCCCTCTAAAAGATTTTTCTGTTCTTCTAGAAGATTCTTTTGCTCATCGCGATGTTCTTCTAGATGTTTCTCCATTTTTTCGAGAAGATTCTGTTGTTCACTCTTTTGCTCGGTACGTTGTTTCTCAATTTTTTCGAGAAGATTCTGTTGTTCACTCTTTTGCTCTGTTCGTTGTTGTTCCATTTGTTCTCTTTGTTCATTGCGTTGTGTCTCAATTTTTTCAAGAAGATTTTTCTGTTCATCCTTTTGTTCTTTACGTTGCTGTTCCATTTGATCTTTCTGTTCTTCAAATTTTGCAAGGAGAACAGCCATCATGGATGACATATCGGAACTAGTACTTACTCGTTCTTCTACCATTTCAACTTCGAATTGAAATGTATCCAAATCTTCGTTTTTCTGGGTTAAATAATCCTGCAGGCGAATAATGAGGTCATTTTTCGATCCAGCAGTAGGAAGACCTCGTTTAGTTAATTCCGCCTTCAGCTCAGTCAAACTTAACTGATTCAATGTCTTACCCATTTTAACTTTTCAAAACGCGAGCACTTTTACTTGTTTCAAAATGTTTTACACTTTGTTTATTGTTAAAACACACGCGCACTTTTTATTTTATTCGCGAAATTATCTGATTCGCACAAATAAATAAGTTTTATTCCACTTTTCTGACACCAATGTAACGTTTTATTCCGGGTTCACAATAAAACTTATTTCGTTTATTTTAACTTCCACTTATCTTTCCGTTCAAATAAGAACACACTTTATTTCAAATCAATTTACTTTTATTATTCGCTCAAACAAACACACTTTTCAATCACTTTATTTACTACTAACAATTTCCAACACTTTATTTCACTTTGTACTGTACTCTTTCACATTCAAGATTAAACTGTATCCGGTCGGTGTCCACGCTGCCCTTTTATACCTGAAATTCGGAATTCGAGAATGTCTTCGAAGGTTCTCGTCTTTGCTTCTCGAAGCTTCCTTTCCAAGAGGGGGCGCTTCATACTTCCAGTCCAGTGGGATATTTTGGGATATTCAGCAGTCGAGGGAATTTCTTTGGATGCGTTCAGAGGGTAGTTTCTTAATTACTAAAGGTCCGTTCACATTTCTACCTTTACTGTAGCAGGTAGTGTGTTCAGACTTTTATCTTAAAAGTAGTTCGGTAATTCATCGTTACAGTATTTTAAAATTTTTTTTTTCTTATGTTTTTTCTATATAAAATTTTCTTCATGGTAACTTTCAAAGGATAATCAAAGGAAGAGGAAAAAAAAATATATAAAAATAAAAAATAAACAAACAACAAAATGAAAATTTATTCTAAATTAGAGAAAACTAAATTCCGTTATTGCAGTTTTTGCAGCTGAAACAGCAAGACCATAAGAAAAGGTCAAGGTTGAAGGATGGTTGAATAGGAAATTCCTAGAATGGTGTTGTAGTAAAATTGGAGTAAAATGCCAAAATGAGATGAAATATTTTAAATGTTTTCGAATTTTTTTTTGAATTTTATGCTGAAAGTTCTTTTTTGTGTTTGGAAGGATAATTTCATCCTTAAATTTAATATTTTAAAAATATTCTTTCAAAATCAAAAGATGGAAGGAGAAAAAATTCATTAATTTATTTACACTACCTTAGCGGTTTTAAATTTTGAGCTTGAACTTAAAAAAAAAAATAACAGGAATTTTAAGATGTACGAGGCAGCGAAATAAATTAACAAAAAATTAAAAGATATTAAAAAAATTTTTTTTCAAAAACTTAAAGGCACATTTTAGATTATTAGGCAAAAAGCATTTGAGGAAAAAAAGTAAATTTAAAGCAACTAGTAATATTGTAATATATTTAAGTGGTTATGTTTTGTAGATGGATAGCATACAGTCTCCGAAGGAATGACTTTTCAGGTTAAACGAACCAGAACATGTGTCGGTACGAATCTAATTGACTTAGATAGAGATTGTTATGCGGAACTAGACTAGACGCCAAAGTTGCCTGTAGAACTTATTCGTAAGTAGCTACATTTCATCATCAATCGTTTGCTTTTTGTGAAATTTTAATTTGAAAGTTATTATTATTTTCCACAAAAATTTTGAGTAGAAGAAATGTTTTTGTAATAAGAAAGATTTCACAAAAGCAAAAAATTACTCATACGCCACAGTGACCATCTTCTCAAAACTGCAAATATATTAACATAAGATTGTATTGCTTACTAAATAATTAAGTTTTAATTTTAAAATGTGTATTTTGAAAAAAAAATGTTGTTTTTTTTGAAGTGAAAACTTCTTTAGTATCGTAGTGATTTGAAACAAGATGAAACGAAAACGCGACACGACTTTAACTTGTTATAATTTTTTTGTTTTAATAGATAGATGAATGAAATTTGTACTGTAGATAGGTAATTAAATAAATTATAATTGTACAAAATTTCAATTAATTTCATATTCAAAATTCGGACATAACGGTAAAAAGATGTTCTTTTCCAACACACGTTATATCTTTTGATCTAGTACACATACAAATTTGATTTAACTTTAATAAGCATGCTGATAACATAACCTTTTATTTGATATATCACACATAACGTTACGTGCTCTACAAGTTACACAATCTTAAATTGAAAAAAATTTTAAAATACCTCAAAACACCTGTGGAGATCTGTTGGCGATGACCAGCTACCAGTGTAGGAAGTACCGTAATCTCAGTGTGGAAATTCGACATGGTTGACTTTAAAAAATTCTAACTTCTCTTGTAGACATCTTTGAAATAAGATTTATGTATCATTATACAAGGTGAAACAATAAGCTTTTACATGGGTTAAAATTTTTTATAGGTTGTCAAACAAAAAAATTTATTAAATAGAATTAGAAGACAAAAATACGTGTTTTTTTTCGCTTTTTTGATGGAAATTGATCGAGTTCAAAAAAATCTAGCTCTTTTTGTAGATGTCTTATAGACCTGATCGATATATATATTTTGAGCTTAGACAATAAGATTTCAGATGATATAAAATTTATATAGGTTGTAATATAAAAAACATGGATTTGAAGGTGATAGAATAAAAATAGGTAGATTTTTTATATATTTTTTTTTTTTTTTGCAAGAAAAATGATTTCTTAAGGTTTCACTTCTACCACGTGTGAACTGCACACATGATTTTTTTTTTTTTTAAGAGCCAATTTTTCAATACTCAGATAAACCTCAAATAGAGCTTATTCCTAGGAATAAAAGTTTTTTTTATATTGACATTTGGCAGTTTTTATTCTTCTGATAGTCTAACTGACGATTGAAAAATCAGGGCTAAGTAAATGAGAGTTAATATAGA
Organism: Episyrphus balteatus; assembly: GCF_945859705.1. NCBI lineage: Eukaryota > Metazoa > Arthropoda > Insecta > Diptera > Syrphidae > Episyrphus > Episyrphus balteatus. The sequence continues at coordinate 28,657,430 of NC_079134.1, read as the reverse complement.
TAAATCAAACGCAATAATATCAATTCTAAAAATTGTAATTAAAATGTGAAATATAAATGAAATGTCTTAAAAATACGAAGTAAGTGATTGCTTACTATTTATTGTTTTTAAATTAAATTTTAAAAATTGTGTTTTATGCCTTACTATAACTTCCTATAGTAGATCTACCAGTTTCTGGGAGAAACTCAAAAATCGTTAAAATAAAATACAAAGGCGTATCCAAAAATAACTATCATTTAATACTATCATTCACTACTCATTCTTTCAGCTCTGAATTGCTTAAATGATTAATTTTTTCAATTTGGACAATGGTACATAAAGTCTTTTTACGGAGTAAAAATAGTACAAATTTGTTCAAGAGCTGTTTTTAAGCCAAAAATGTAACTAACTAAAACTGCGCATTTCTGAGAAAACGGCAACTTTGGTCGGTTTTTAGATTTTTATTTTTGGCTGAAATTCTAACCTGAAAATGAAAAAAAAAAGTTTAAAAACAGTGGAAGTTTTTTTGTATCTTTTCTTGTATAGTTACTCCTCACATGCCATCCAGATTCATGTCGTTCAAAAACGACATAAACAGTTACGAATGCAGTTCACAATCAGAGCGATTGTTCCGTTTTTTTTTTTGTAATCGTTTTTCAAAATATAAAAATCATAATTTTGGTCACTGTGACGTATGAGTAACTTTTTTTAATTGATTTAATATTTTAAAGAGTTAATCTTAGATCAAAATTCTGTGATTCTTTAAATGATTAATCTGGCAATGCAAAACCATTTGAAGTTGGAGTAGGAATAAAAAAATAAAACTATATGAGTTGTACTCAAAATCTAATTTTCATTTTAATCTTCCAGTCGGTTTTTTGTTTTTAATTCTGTAGTATAAGATATCCCTATATGAGGAGCTTCTTTCTTCAAGTATAACCGAAATTAAAGAAACATGCTAGGGCTTTATTGTCCGACAGGAATCAGGATTTGATATGTGTTAAGAACTAAGCTTTTTGTTTCACCTCTTTTAGAGTTTTGTTTTTTTTTTTGTACGGATTTTATAGATTTTTTAATTTAAATTATAATTTTGCTTCTAAATAATTTTTTTTCCTAACGTTTTCTTATGTCTTTTGATCAAGAATCTCCAAAAACTTTCTGTTGGTATGAATACCTTTTAGAAATTATTTTCTTTTTTTAAACTATTTTTTTCATAAATATCATAAAATGCACTTTATTGTTATTAACTCAATGAATTTATTCCAAGTATTGGTTTCGTGGTTAACTGTCTCAAATAAATGTCTTATTGTCAAATTTTGAAATATTTAAATTTTCCTCAAAAGCCTTGACTTGTTCTTTGTTTTCATCTTAATAAAATTAAAATATTTCTTTCTGTCAGACAACATTTAAAACGTCTGCTAAATAACTGAATAAAATTATCTTAATTTATCACCCAATCAACATCATTCTCCATACCATTTTTACTTAAATTCAAGTTCATCATCACAGATTAACCTTAAACACAAAGTCTACTTACTTTTCCTTAAAGCTAAAAAAAAAATCGATTTATCATTATGAATCATTTTCACCCTCTAAATCAAAATCAACAACACAAAACAAAAAAATGCCCCAAATCTCCCTCAAACAATCTTGACAATCTCTTGGATTCTAGGTTAAAGGAATAACTTTCCAAATATTAAATAAAATTCATTGAATAATTTGCTTACTTCCAGTAAATTTCCATTGATAAATGACATCAATACAATTAGCTTGAAAATAAGATATTAGTTTTCTTATCCCTACTCACTCACTCGACTCGACTCTGTATTGTTGTTGCCGTGGTAAGTTATAAACACTATCTTAAGGTCAGTGATGAAGATTAAGTTCTTCTGTGTGTGTCAGAATCTCAGAATCCTCGGAGGAGATATGCTACTCTAGTGTTTCTCATCGCTGTTTCTGTAGCTGTATACGATTACGATGCCGTAAACCTTCTTCAGATAGGAGCTGTCTGGAGGGCGTATTTGGTTCGTCGTCGTCAGTCGGTTCCAGAGAGTGGTTGTACGAATGGGATGTTTTCTTCTGTTCAGAATTTCAAATGAGACTTCATTTCTCAAGGTTTGTTTATGTTGTTGACACTTTAGAGTATCTGGGATATTATCTTATAGTCAAGGGATGTAAAGTTCCAAATTTTTTGAAAGTCATTTTATGCCAGTGAAGTTTTGACTTATGGACAATTTGGAAATGCCTTAACTTTTTCTTTTTTTTAAGCCTTGAAACAATATTTCTTTTTTGAGAGCTTCAAGACTGGAAAAAAATAAGACAAGATTAGCCTTAATAAGCTTTTAATATGTGTCTTTTCATCAAGCAGAGATGTAATTTAATTAATTTGCAACTTTATTCCCTGAACAATTAGTATTTCTTCAGCGAAGGAAGAAAAATTATTAGCCTTTGGCTTGACATTGATTTACTATCTAGGCTGCCTCCACTCTACACAAACCAAATACTGGCAATAAATATACAAAATTCACACACATACCAAACTTTGGTTCTATATTCCTGGCATTGATTACCAACAAAATACGACCACCATCACCACCTTCGGCAAAGGTAAAGGAGTTTTCTGTTGGCGGCAGCAGATTTTTTCGAAATCATAAAACCAAAAGTATAGAGATATATCTTTAGTCCTGGTTCTTCTTTTTTCGGATGAGATTGGGTTATTTGTTTTGTTTTATTATCTCGACAAAAAATAGATAAGAAAGAAGATACATATTCAACGACAGTGACAGGACAGGGATACCTACGAGGTATTTATGATTTATATTTGAATTGAATTGGATTGAATTGAATTGAATGAAATTGAAAATCTGAAAAGTAATTTTTGAAAAATGTAGTAAAACATTATACAATGTGATATAGATACTTGATGAATGTTTGATCTATTGAGTTTTGTCAGGATGTTTGTCGATCTATATAGTATAAGGAGCTACAGCTTAATTTGGAGTGTAGCAGTTTGAGGACCCTGTACAGAGGGGTTTTCGGAATTAATTTTTTTTATCAAAAATAACGGTATCTACCTACCTGTCATAAGAAAAATAACAATTTTGGAAAAGTTTAATTTTTTCAAAAACGGTTCTTACGATTTTGATTAAAAAATGCAAGGTTTTGTTTTAAGGTCTATCTTTTAATGAAAAAAAGTTATTTTCAAAAACCGTTATTAACGGTACCTCCCATAGAACCGTTTTATGAAATTGTTGTTTATGTACTCTGAACACTAGGAAGCAGCTACAATTGGAATTTAATTTTTTTTTTTCAAATTTACTGCGCTGCAGATCAATAATAATTGTAAAAAAAAGCAGTTAGTGCGAAAATTAAAAATAAAATGCACGACTGGGTTGCACGAACTTGCTCTTAGAGTTAAAGTTGCTTAAATTTGTATGACTTTTTATATAAAAATTTGGAAAAAAAATAAAATTCGTTTAAAAAAAAAATAAAATAAAATCTGAAATTAAATTGCCCTCCAAAACAAGTATGCAGTTTTGATTGATATATTAAGATGCATTTTTAGAAAAAAAAATGTTCAAAATCGTTAGAGCCGTTTTTTAAAAAACTAATATTTTATAAATAATTTTTTGGAAAAAAAGTTTTAAAATAAAGTTGGTATGCCATTTTGTAGAAATCAATAATCAACATCTTAAAACAAAATTTCAAACAAATTCAATGTCCCGTTTTCGAAAATTTGGTTTTTCAAAAAAAAATTTTCAAAAATTTTTTAAAAATCCAAAAAATTTTTTTTTCAAAATTTTATTTTTGGCTTATTTTAAAATTATATAAATGCTTCTTCACAAAAAGTTTCGTTGTAATCGAATAAGTGGTTTCGGAAATAATCGGATTTGAAACAAAAAAAAACGGTTCTATGGCAGGTACCGTTAATAATGATTTTCAAAAAAAAATGTTTTCATTAGAAGATAGACCTTAACTAACATTTGAATTTTTTAAACAAAATCGTTGGAGCCGTTTTCTTAATATTTCAATTTTACTAAAATCGGTCTATGACAAGTACCGTTATTTTTGGTCCAAAAAAATTAATTCCAAAACCCCTCTGGAAAGTTGCCAAATAACGCTACATACCAAGTTTGACATCAATCGGTCCATCCGTTTAGGCTGTAGCTTCGTTTACAGACAGACAGACAGACGGACTTCCAGGACCCACTTTTTTGGCATTATCTACCATCGTAATGTCATGGAAAAATGTTATTTTAACTTTTTTTTTTGTACGAATGCATAACTTGATATACAGTGACGAGCAAAAGTGGTCAAATGTTTTGCCTTTTTTGAAAAAGTTGTTTAAAACTTAGTGTTCCTTACATAAATTAAATCGTTTGTATTTTATTATTATTTTTCTATATTATGCCACCATTAATTTTCCTGATTAAAATTTAAAAAAATGCTTCATTGTCCAAAAATGGAGAGTATCATATTGTTATTTGGACTTGACCAATTCTGCTCGTTTTGGAAAAAGGCTTTTGTTTCAATATATTGAGTGTACTAGAATTAATTTTTACCACTTTTAACAATGCCGCGAGATAGGATCTATCAAGCTGTGAAGAAATAATTTTAAAATTCGGTCGTATTTCAGCTTAATGGAAAGCTCAAAGCTCATCACTATTAGGCTTGCGTTCTTTTACTGCCCTTACAATTTCTTCAACATTTTCAACAGATTTTCAGCCAAAATGGGTCAGGGCCTTGTGCTGACTACGCAACTGTCTTAAATTTCTGATTTCCGAAGCAATATTTGACAATTTTAAAGGTTTTGGTGGGGTCTTCATGTAGTTGAAAAATTATATCACACGACACGGAGTCTTCTTTTGCCAAAAAAAACTTGTTAAATTGTACCGTTTTATATCAAGATAGATTCTCCTCCTCATCATATCTTCAAATTTTATCAAAGGTCGGGAACTCCCCCCAAAAACTCAAACAGAACATCACCAAACCTTTTTTTTAAGTCAAAAATCGTTAGGTTAGATGAATTTTTACTAAAACTTTTACTAAAACTTTTACTAAAACTTTTACTAAAACTTTTACTAAAAATTTTACTATAACCACAAAAAAGAATCAATAACCAATGGGAAAAGTAGATTGGATTGACGAGAACTCAGAAGAAATAGAATGCAAATCTAGTTACTATCCAAAACTGGAAAAAACATTTCAGCAGTATCAAGTTTATAGAACGGACATAAATTATTATGGACTCAAGAATATTTTCCGGTGTTATCTTGTGCGAACCTATCCTGATATAAAACGAAACAATTTACCAAGTTTTTTGGCAAAAGAAGACTCCGTGTTGTCTGATATAATTTTTCAACTAGATGAAGACCCCACCAAAACCTTTAAAATTGTCAAATATTGCTTCAGAAATAAAAAATTTTAGACAGTTTCGTAGTTAGCATAAGACCCTGAAATAATCTGGCTGAAAATCTGTTGAAATTTTTGAAGAAATTGTAAGCGCAGTAAAAAAACACAAGTCTAAAAGCGATGAGCTTTGAGCTTTCCATTAAGCTGAAATACGACCGAATTTTAAAATTATTTCTTCAGAGATTGATAGATCTTATCTCGCGGCATTGTTAAAAGTGGTTAAAAGTGGTAAAAATTAATTCTAGTACACTCAATATATTGAAACAAAAGCCTTTTTCCAAAACGAGCAGAATTGGTCAAGTCCATATAACAATATGATACTCTCCATTTTTGGACAATGAAGCATTTTTTAAAATTTTAATCAGGAAAACAAATGCTGGCATAATATAGAAAAATAATTAAATTAAAACGATTTAATTCATGTAAAGAACACTAAGTTTTAAACAACTTTCTTAAAAAAGGCAAAACATTTGACCACTTTTGCTCGTCACTGTACATATATCGCAAGTAAAAAAATTTTCAATGACGAATACAAAAAAAAAATATTAGTTTTCTGGTAAAATGCACTAAATACTTTTAGACCGAGAGCTAACTACAAAATGAATTAAGTCATCTAAAGAATGTTGTAACTTGTAATATCATATGAAAGTAGGACAAGAATCATTTGAACTGGGAGCATTTTGGTGTGACCAACATGGGTAGAATTCGATTCGACCCAAAGTGTAAAAACATGAAAAAAGTCAACTCGCTTGGATAATTTTGTAAAATTAGTTCCTAACCGAAATTAATTTGGATTATTTATTTTTTGACGCTATTTGTTAGTTTGTAGTTTTTGAATTAAAAAAAAAATTAAATTTAAAATTTTAATTTTGAAAATTAATTTTTCAAAAACTTTTACATAAAATAGCTTTATTTAGTACACAATAAAAGGCATCTAGTTTGGCTTTATTAAAAGGTGTATCACGTTATTGAAGTTGTAACAATTTATTTGGAATATTTTTTTTCCCAAATTAAGTGATTTTTTTTTAGAAAATTGCCCTTCCTGACTAAACTGGGGTACTCCTTCGTTACGGTTTTTTTCTTGTCTTGACCCAACCTACACACTCAAGCTTTTTTCTCTTGAATCAAACTGTAAGTATAATGAATAAAAATATTTTTTCATATTTTTGTCACACATTTGGGTCGTATTTAACTCATGTCGATCACACCAAAATGCTGCAAGTTAAATTTATTGTTATATTACTCCCCAAGACTTTTTATTTATATGCATTACAATATTTTTTTGGTGACTTAACTTAAAAAAAAAGAATCAAAAACAGATTTTTTCGAAAAATTTGAACTTTTCGGCATTTAAAATTGTCTACCAAGGTGTTTGTCAGAGAATTTTCATCTTATTTTTTTGTGCTGATACTTTTGAAAGTATTATGTAACAAATGGTGTCAAAAAGTAAATTATAGAAATTACTTACGAGCTGATTTTTTTCATTTTACGCTTTGGGTCGATTTTAACCACTGTTGGTCACACTAAAATGCTACCGGATAAATTTATTCTTATTGTACTTATCAAGGCCTTTCTGTTGATAGGCCTTGCAACATTTTTTATTGATTGGCTTTCTTTTCTCGAAAATTTCGAGTTTTCGACATTTAAAGTTGTCTGTCAAGATGTTTTGTCAAAGGAATTTAGTCGGACTTTTTGCGCTGACACTTTTTGGAGTATTGTGTAACAAATGGCGTAAAAAAATATAAATTATGCAAATTACTTTGGGTAAGGAATTAATTTTACAAAATTATCCAAACGAGTTGACTTTTTTAATGTTTTTACACTTTGGGTCGAATTTGACCCATGTTGGTCACACCAAAATGGTTAGTTAAAACCGAGATAACTATTTTAAATAGTCATTATTGACTATTTAAATAGTCACATATAACTATTTAATAGTCAAAAATATATTTATATTTATATTGATATCTCAGCGAATATGTGAAAAAGTTGCCAGACGTTTTTGTATCTAATAGCTGTGTTAAAAAAAAAGTTCAAAATATTAATACAATAGTTTTGGTGTTCAAAAAATAAAAATACAATTTTAAGGCTAAGTTTCATAAGACGATTATTAAAACAAACTTCAAAGCTTCAGAGGTAATTAGTCAACTCCTTTTCTCATCATCATTATCCAAACAATATATTTTTCCCCCTCCTAGTCGATATAATCAACTAATGACCTGAACTCAATAATTCAAAATGAATTATTACCATCGGGTTTTATCCTTATCCAAAGTTATTAACATCATCTGCCAAAATGAAAACAAAAAACAAAATCCCAAGTACCCACTTAGCGAACAAAATATAACATTTACAAGATGTTTAGCCAGAACCATTATAAAAAAAAAATAAGAAATACATTTTCTGCCCATACAAACTGTGTAAAAGATATTAAATCGTTTTGCTGCACACTCAATTTTCTCTTTCTCAAAATTAATACAATGATAACGTCCATTTTGTATAAGAGAAAAAAGGTACAAAAAGAACATTATACCTTTTCGCATTTTTAAAATCCAAGATGATTAAAAATCACATTAAACGAAGAAATGAAAAGATTGCTTCCTTCTTCGTTCAAAATGATTGTATTGACCTAGATTTTTTCAGTTCTGCTTTGGAAGGTGGTATTAATACAGAGTTGTGAAGAAAAAATTTGTCCAAAATCTGTCAATTGAATAAAAAAATCCCTATTTTATCGGAAAATAATGAATTATTTCCCATCAAAGTAAAAAAAATACTTTTGTTTTTATTTATGAGTTGAATATTGTTAAATCAACATTTTTAAATGTTGAATTTAAAATTAAGTTTGTTGATTTGATATATTATCATGTTAATTTTACATGATTTTACATGAAGCTCTGAATTATATATTGTTTATTGTACTTTTCTATTAAAAGTAGCCTACTTTTATTTAACATTACTGTAAAATACATAAAAAAATAAAATATCTGATTGCTAAACTTACCATAATATCCAGACATATCCATTGGTACGACTTGTATAAGACGGTAGCTCTTAACTAATTCCCGTAAAAATAACTGTGACAGATAGAATAGCAGGACGAGATGTGGATTGTCTGTTAAGATGCCATCAGCAACGGCACTGCAATGACAAAAAAAAAAAAAAAAATACAGAAAATCCTATAAAAAAATATCTAAAAAATGCAATTTAATTGTGTTTTTTTTTCATTTTATTTTTTTTATCAAATCCTCTTTGACCTAAGAAAATAATAATAATTTTATGCTCTCAGGATATACTCGGATATAGGACATTCAAAGAGGAAAACAAATGCGAAACAATTTCCTTTTGGCAATTAAAAGCAATTGTGTGAAATGGGAAGGAAGGAAGGAAAGAAGGTTGTGCGATGTGATCATTAAAAAAGGAACAGCACAAGAAGCAAAAAAAAAAATTACGATGCAAATGATAATGATGATGACGCCTTATAGATGGGAAATGTTGTACGCCTCTGCGGTTTGATTTATTACTTTGGGTAAAAGTTATATAGGTTTTAAAATAAAATCATCCAGGGACGAGAATTTTTTAAACAAATTACGAGTAAACATTAACCACAGAATGTGTGTATAAAAATATATGCAAGTATAAATATTTTCTTCGTTTGAGAGATTTTTGTTCATTAAAAATGTTTAATATAAGAGCAATCTGCAGAACCCGGAAAATTACAAAAATTTTATAAAGGGGTAAATCTCTAGAGCAGTTCAGTTAAATTTCTGTAACGTATGTCATCGAATGTTATTGGATGTATGTAAATTCTGTTAAGAGCATTACAAAGCTGAGATGTGTTCCAAAAAAATAAAAAAAAAACCCTGATTTTCTTTTGCTTTTTAAGAGATAGATCATTCAAGAATTTAAAGAACCTTAGAAAGTATTTGAATTTAACTAAAGAATTATGTTGGACAGTTTGTTTTTGAGATTTGAGTTTGCAACAATCTTTTTGTTACAAGACGAAACAGTCGACACTTTTTTCATTTTTGTTTTGAAGTTCAGAAAAGTTCATGGCATGATTCAGGAAAAATAGTAACATTAGATTCTTAAGAATTTTTCAGATTCTCAAGAATTTCCAGACAATTTATTTCGGAAAATCGACCATTAGTCTCAAAAATGTTGGCTGGGTTTTCGACCCATACATTTTTGGACATTCTTTTTTAAATTAAATTTTTATAATTTTTTTACTAAATCAATGAAATATTTATTTTAATCATTACTTTAAAATATATGTTTAACATTTGGATGTTAAAAAAATATTTATATGATAACTTATGTAAAATAAATTAAATTCTTTTTACGAATTTAAATTTTTTGAATGTCATTTAAATAAAAGTGACCAAATTGCTCTTTTGCAATTAACTTTTTTTCAAAAATTACAAAAAAAAATTATTTTAATTCAAATTTGTTTTTCGGTTTTGGCTAAAATATAAATATTGTAATAGTCCGGTCAAATTAGACTAAAATAAGGGGGTGAGGTTACATTAATTCCCAGCAAGCTGAAAATTGGTAGGATTGTTGGAAACACCATCATAAATTAAATCTAAAAAGTCCTCATCGATCCGAGGTGTGGAAAAAAATTTACGGGGGTCAAAGGTCACAAAAACTGGTTTTTCACGATCTTCAGCAAAACGGTAAGTCTTATCAAAAAAATTTCAATGCAAGAATTGTAGACCAGATTATTATATATAAAAAGTGTCATGACACTTTTTTTCCTAAGACCCACCGTTTCTTAAAAAAAATTTTGAAATCTATTTTTTGATGCAAAATGTAAAAAAAGTATTATATGAAAAATTTTAAACACCTGTGGTATAAAATAAATCCATAGAAAAATCCGTAGGTGGCCAACTTTCTTAAAAACATTCTCGTTTAAGGGGAATATTTTTAAGAAAGTTGGCCACCTAGGTTTCTATGGATTTATTTTATACCACAGGTGTTTAAAATTTTTCATAAAATACTTTTTTTACATTTTGCATCAAAAAATAGATTTCAAAATTTTTTTTACGAAAATGTGCAATAGCACTGCAGTTTTTAAAGCGTTTATGTACTCATACAATTATTGTAGAAAATGATAGAAAAAAGAAATAAATAAAATTCATTCATTCGTGGTTGTAGTGAACGAAAACATAAGATGATAAAATTTAAAATACACTGAACGAAAAAAAGCCAATATTTTATGAACTGGTTGCGATAGAACTTTTTTCTATCTGTTTTTAGAACAGTCATAAGTGTAGCTATCAACCGTTTTAGGGCTGTCCATTCTCTATCGTACAACCTGTATATATTCAGACCTATTCTAAACAAAAATTCTCAAGGAAATGGTTTCGGGAGAAGGGCCCCTATCGGAAAAATGGTGAAAATTTCCATTTTTTTTTGCTTTCCCCATATTCTTAACCATTGAAGAACGAAATCCAAGCTAAAAAATAATGAAATTTTAGGAACTTTTCAGTTGGGAGATTTTTTTCAGAATAGGCCTGATTATGACGATTTCGACTCAACTTCAATTTTTTGAATCGTTATACCTAAGAAACGGTGGGTCTTAGGAAAAAAAGTGTCATGACACTTTTTATATATAATAATCTGGTCTACAATTCTTGCATTGAAATTTTTTTGATAAGACTTACCGTTTTGCTGAAAATCGTGAAAAACCAGTTTTTGTGACCTTTGACCCCCGTAAATTTTTTTCCACACCTCGGATCGATGAGGACTTTTTAGATTTAATTTATGATGGTGTTTCCAACAATTTTACCAATTTTCAGCTTGCTGGGAATTAATGTAACCTCGGATGTCTAAATTGACCGGACTATAATGCTTCAAAAATAAAATCTTGTTTTAAGAACAAGGGGCTGAAATTCACATTTTTTTTTTGCTAAAATTTTTTTTTTATAGGGTCATAATTTTGAAAAAAAGATATAAAAAATGTAAATCCGGAAAGTGTTTTGTTTTTTAGCTTAAAAGAAGTAACATTATTATTTTACAAAAAATTATTTTCTCAGTTGTCCGGATTTTTGTTTTTGTGGTCATAGACAGTACATGTTACTTAGATGTTACATAAAAATAAAAATTTAGTTTTGCTATTTATTATTTTGGAAAATAAATTTCTAGTTGAAATGTTTTTGACACGATAATACTAAAAAAAAATTTAATATTGATATTCATAGTTTGGGTTCGAAATTGTCAAAATGCGTTACTATTTCATATCTAGTTAAGAAATAAACCAAAAATGTTTCATATACATACAAGCCCTTGAGAATTAAGATAACATTATTAGAAATTATATATTTTTTTTTCTAGTGATATTTAAAGAAAATCGGATAAATTTTTAAAAATTATCTACGCAGTACACAAAATTGATTGCCACAAGAAAGGTTACCAGTAAAAACACAGAACATTCATTTTTTTAATTTTCAATTTATGTAAGAAAATAAAGCATTGAAATCTTGTTTACTGATTTGTGCCCCTAAAATACCAAACATAGAAAAAACAGTTATAAACTCATTTAAATAATCAGAAAATCATCATAAAAATCGATTGGTTCGGTGAAATTTGTCAAAGATAAAAATGCTTGACTTTTTTCTCAGAAAAAAAAAAAAAAATGGTACGTATACATCACAGTAACCCATTGTTACCTACATAAAAAGATTTATGGGAAACTACGTGTTTCTAAGTTTTCTAATTTAAGCTCATAAGTTTACGAATTTTGAGGGACAAATGTATGTGTAGTTTTAGTTATTGGAAGTGAACATTAATTTATTTGTATATTCTTGAGTGGTACAGAAAAGCTGAAAAGTAAATTTTTCACTTATAAAGTAAGGTCAATCTAATTTTGTACGGAGTTGATAATATTTTTTTAATTTTTTTTTTTTAAGTAAAGTCAACTAACGAGAATTATTTTTCCGAAAATTTGTTTTACTAATCCTAAATTTCATGTTAAAAGATTTAAATCTTGTAGGTTTATCTTCTAAGAAATTGTGTTTAAGAATTTCAAAGTTCCTTAAGACTAGGTACGTCGTCGGTGTACCGTAGACTAATAGAAAAGAGTTCCAGAACTTCTTACGTTGAAATAGTCTAGTTCTCTGAACTAATCGCTATAATATCTCTTTTTATAGATATAGTTTTTTTGTACGGCAATCTTTAACGCTAAAAAAAACCCTTCACCAAAAATATTTTTAAAATACCTACTTTGAATCAAAATATTCCTTATTTTTATGCAAACCAAAATATTCACACCGATTTTTCTTGAATAATTTCGACCATCAAAATTAAGTATTACTAAAGGTTATCAATACCCATAACCAAAAAATAAAACACACAAAATTTAAAACTCCATTCAAAAAAAATTAAGTTTTCTTAACCAATCTAGAAACCTATATAAATATAGGTTAAAAAAAACAGCTCTTATTTAACACCAATATTTTTGCTACACATTTTTTTTTCACAAAAATAGTTTTAAAAATAGTTTTTGGATACTGTTGGTGTTTGTTTGTGCTTTTTATAAAACGAATTCTCTTTTGATTCTATATTATGTTTGATTTTATTTCAAGTGCAATTTCTTCTCACGAATACTTAATAATCTTATAGGAACCAACAAATTGACCCGTATAAACTTAGCATGACAACTTTTGAAAAGTTAATTTTTTTTTGGCTCAGTAATTGCCGCATAATTGCCGTGTTTATGCCGTGAAGTCAAAAAAATTGCCGCGCGCTTAGTTTGGTCAGAATCGGTAAACCAAGTTTGTCATGCTAACTTTATATAAAGTTAGCATGACAAATTTTAATTTTTGATCAATTTAAATTTTTTTTTCGCTAATTATTTAAAGTTTAATTGCCGTAATTATGCCGTGTAATCGAAAATAATATATCTCTTTTGGTTTTCTCAAAAAAAAATAAAATGTATTTTTTGTTAACCCTATTCCATATAAAGTTAAGATGACACACCCTGTATTTCTTAAATCCTTGGTCAATTTTTAATTTTTTTTGCCAATTAATTGCCGCATTGGGTTAATATAAAAACTGCAAACTCAAAAAAATTGCCGCGCTTTTGGTTTTTTCAAAAAAAATTAAAAACTGTTTTTGGCCTCATATCGTATAAAGTTAGCATGACAAACCATCTATTTCTTAAATCCTTGGTCAATTTGAAAATTTTTTTGGCAAATTAATTGCCGCATTACGTTAATATAAAAACTGCAAACTCAAAAAAATTGCCGCGCTTTTGGTTTTTTCAAAAAAAAATTAAAAACTGTTTTTGGCCTCATATCGTATAAAGTTAGCATGACAAACCACCTATTTCTTAAATCCTTGGTCAATTTTTAAATTTTTTTATAAAAACTGCAAACTCAAAAAAATTGCCGCGCTTTTGGTTTTTTCAAAAAAAATACGATATGAGGCCAAAAACAGTTTTTAATTTTTTTTGAAAAAACCAAAAGCGCCGCAATTTTTTTGAGTTTGCAGTTTTTATATTAACCCAATGCGGCAATTAATTGGCCAAAAAAATTTTCAAATTGACCAAGGATTTAAGAAATAGATGGTTTGTCATGCTAACTTTATACGATATGAGGCCAAAAACAGTTTTTAATTTTTTTTGAAAAAACCAAAAGCGCGGCAATTTTTTTGAGTTTGCAGTTTTTATATTAACCCAATGCGGCAATTAATTGGCCAAAAAAATTTTCAAATTGACCAAGGATTTAAGTAATAGATGGTTTGTCATGCTAACTTTATACGATATGAGGCCAAAAACAGTTTTTAATTTTTTTTTGAAAAAACCAAAAGCGCCGCAATTTTTTTGAGTTTGCAGTTTTTATATTAACCCAATGCGGCAATTAATTGGCCAAAAAAATTTTCAAATTGACCAAGGATTTAAGAAATAGATGGTTTGTCATGCTAACTTTATACGATATGAGGCCAAAAACAGTTTTTAATTTTTTTTGAAAAAACCAAAAGCGCCGCAATTTTTTTGAGTTTGCAGTTTTTATATTAACCCAATGCGGCAATTAATTGGCAAAAAAAATTAAAAATTGACCAAGGATTTAAGAAATACAGGGTGTGTCATCTTAACTTTATATGGAATAGGGTTAACAAAAAATACATTTTATTTTTTTTTGAGAAAACCAAAAGAGATATATTATTTTCGATTTCACGGCATAATTACGGCAATTAAACTTTAAATAATTAGCGAAAAAAAAATTTAAATTGATCAAAAATTAAAATTTGTCATGCTAACTTTATATAAAGTTAGCATGACAAACTTGGTTTACCGATTCTGACCAAACTAAGCGCGCGGCAATTTTTTTGACTTCACGGCATAAACACGGCAATTATGCGGCAATTACTGAGCCAAAAAAAAAAATTAACTTTTCAAAAGTTGTCATGCTAAGTTTATACGGGTAACAAATTGCAATGTATAGTATCGATAATAACTGCACATCGTCTCTCAAGAGACAAAATATAGATTAGCTTTACTGAACAAATCAGTGGTTTGCCTAATAATACATTATTATTAATTTTCAAAAACTTTTTAAGACTATTTTAACTACTTCCTTGTTTAGCCCAGTAATTTTAGGCATTTTTTACCCCAATCTTCGGAAAAATTCCTACTTGGCTCGATTTTGGTATAGACCTTCGTTACGGCGTTGTTATGAAGATGTGAAAAATCGACATATATATCGCGTCCGCGTTAGAAGTTATAGAGGTCAAAAGGTCACGAAAATCAGTTTTTCACATATATCTCGTGACCTGTTGCTCGGAGGTTAATAGGGGTCTATGGAAAATCTGTTCGTCATAAAATTATCTACAAATATAGCCTTAAGCATTTTTCTGTAAATCCAACCGTTTTCGAAATAGAGCTGTTTCAAGCGTAGGCATAATACATGATACGTAATAATAGGTTTGTTTTATTTAAGAGTGAATAATTCAGTATTTAAATACTGAAAAATACATGTGTAATCTCTTTTGCTTTTTATTAATACGTTTTTATAAGTTTCACTTGTAATCGATATTCAAACTAACTTACTAACTAACTTACTAACTAACTAACTAACTAAGTTACTTAGCTACTAACTAACTATTTAATAAAATCTTTGCAATTAATTTTGGCCCTCAGGTTAAAATTACCTACCCTGAGACGTTTTGGTCTCAGGGTAAAAACATTTGAGGGTCAAAACACCCCAAATCAATCTTAGACTACTTCTAAGAGTCATATCGAAACTTTGAACAAATTTATGTAGTTTGAATGACTACGTTATAATATAGCCCGAAATCGGTTGGATTTACAGAAAAATGCATAAGGCAATATTTGTAGATAATTTTCTGACGAACAGATTTTCCATAGACCCCTATTAACCTCCGAGCAACAGGTCACGAGATATATGTGAAAAACTGATTTTCGTGACCTTTTGACCTCAATAACTTCTAACGCGGACGCGATATCAATGTCGATTTTTCACATCTTCATAACAACGCCGCAACGAAGGTCTATACCAAAATCGAGCCCAGTAGGAATTTTTCCGCAGATAAAACCTAAAATTACTGGACTATGTTGATTGTATTTTGATAACAAAATTTTATACAAGAACTTTCAGATAACTCAATCGACGAAAGTAGTAAATTTTATTCTCCAGAGTAAGTACTCTCGTTAATATTTTATGATTCTATACTTATTTCACATTATCCTGGCCCTTTACTCATTCCATAAGTCAATAATAATTCAATGGCTTCATTACTCCAAACAAAAAAACTTTAATAATTACAAATCAATACAATAAACTTGAACCCAAATTTACATCATAAAATACCCTTTTTTTTTTCTTTTCAAACAATCCAATCCGAGTTGTGTAAAACTCATCATTTATATGAAGGTGTCATGAATTACCTTATGTTTTCACCCAAAAAAAAGGACCTTTTTGTGTCGATTGAAACATAGTCACTATACAAGATACAACAACACTAAATTCCAAACACGCTAACAAAAAATTCCATTTTATGACAATAATCAGCCACATGTCACTATAATAGTCGTTAACTTCAATATGACAGGTGTGGGTTTTTAGGGGTGTTGAGGGGTGTTGAGAGGGTATAGAAAACAGCAGGAAACTAGAATAATATACCTTTTTGATGAGATTTCTGTTTACATATTCCTGGTGAGTAGATAGAGTATGGCTTTATGAAAGTAAGATAGCAATGAAATCTTTTATTAATAGTATTGACTCGTTGAGGCAAAATTTTGTGTCATAAAACGTAGCAAAGTTATCTATATTTTTATATATGCCTTCTGTGTGTGTGTGTGAGTGAATTGAAGGTATGTATATGAGCTAAGGCACTTTTAGAAATGTTTTGGGAGAAATAACACACTTGGCAAATATTATTACACGAAACTTATAAGTCGTTAGGTTTTATTTCATAAATCTAGGGTGACCATGAGTGTACTTTTTTTTTTTTGTAAAAGAATTTCTTATTTACTTAAAAAATATTTCAGAGAGTTTTAGATTTCACTATTTTTTGCTTGAGTGACTTTTTACTTTTAATTAAAAAAATACAAATAATTATTTTTAAATTCAAAAAAAATCACTATTTTTTTTTATATATATTTTATGTATGTATGTATGTATTTTTTTTTATAAATATTTTTATATATATATATTTTTTTAAATATTCTTCTTGCTTCAAACCTAACTAATAGGTACCTTGAATTGTATTTTTAGATTCAATATTTAAATTTAATTTATTTTCAATGTATGTATGTATTTTCAAACTCCAAGCAATTTTGTTTAATTTCAAATAAAAACAAAAAATTCAAAAAATATGGTCACCCTAAAAAATCCTTATCCCGAAAACAGAAATTGACTCATTCTACGTTGATGGAACTAACTTTTCGGATGCAAATATTTAAGTGCTTCGAATAAAGTTCTTAACTGTGGAGTTCAATATTTGTCGATTTGGAAAAAGTTTTGAGAGATAAAATTGTCAGTTGATTTTTATATCCTTTTGAGTACTTTAGAATTTGCTAGGAAAAAAATGAATCTGCACTCAATATTTTTTTTTTTCAAATCCAATTAATATTATTTCATTTACTATTTTGTGAAGGATTTATCATCCTCATTATTATAATTGACTGAATTTATAATTCCCACAATGAAGGATCCTTGAACGTTAGCAAAAACAAAAAATGTATAACCCAAAAAAAATAAAACTTTTAACAGGTTCAAAAGTTTTAAAATCTTCAAATATCACAAGTCTTTCAAGTTAATGAGCATAAAATTCTTCTTTTTACATTTTTTTTCTTTTTTTGTGCGAAGAGAAAAGTTAGTTGCCTAACCTAAGCAGATTTTTGGGTTCTTAACAAAAAAATTAGCTTATAATTGCTTTATTGTTCTTATGCAAAAGTAGGTAAGGTACTCAATGAAAATTGCTACTTATGAAAAACAAAATACACATAAATGAAAAAAGTTTCCCCTTTAAATTTTTTGAATTATTTTTTTTTTCCAAACTTTTTTTCGTCGAACGAGCTGTCAAAAACAAATTATTATTAATGTTGTAAGTTGGAGAAAGAAAACAAACACATGAAGTTACGTATTGCTGTCTTGTGTATAGTACATTATATGAAATTATGAATAAATCAGAAACAAAAGTGGAAAATTAAACTTCAAAAAGTTATAAGTAGTTATAATTACTGTTGAGTTTAAAGTGAACAACAAAAATGTCGTTTAGTGTTTTTCTTGTCAGTTTAAGGATTCTTAGTTAGTAGCATGAATTGAATGTTTAAAAATGCACATCATGTGATTTTTTAATTGCAGTTAACTGAAATAAGTAGATGATAATGTCGTCTTGCCACTTTATGCATTTTTTAGAAGAACAAATACACTTTTCAGGATATGATTGATTTTGATTTAAGAAATACCAAAATGTAGACATTTAGATGAAGAGTATTCCTTTGCATCGTACGTGTTAAAAGTTAATTTATGAATGTTTCTGCAATAAAATAAAATCTTTTCTAATCAACCAATTACCATATACATAGTTTATTTTTCGAACGCAAACTTCATGTTAAAATTTGAAACAACTACAAGATTTTGACACTTATCTTTTTTTTACTATATTTACTATTAATACTATTATGTAATATAAAAGTGTTAATTTAAGTAAAAAGTTTGATTTTTTATTATCTACATAAAAATATTTAAAAATTGTGAGTCTCATTTTTATAAATTTCTCAAAACAAACAAATTAACAAGATGTTCTCATAATATCAACAATTCCGATCCTTAATGATCAGGTTAATTTTTATAGAATTATCTCCAATACAATTTTTCCTTCAGAAATCTGAAAAGAAAACGATTTCCAGGTAAATGTTCCTAGACGAGTAATTTTTAAGTTTTGAACATTTTATTTTCATAGGATCCCACATCTATTTAATGCGATTTACATAATTATCCTGTTTTGCGGTATGATTTTCTTATTAAACTAAACGAATTTTATTAAAATAATACATTCAAGAAATTCAGAAGATTCGTCACTTTTTTTTGAAGACGGAAGTTTTCTTATAAAAAAAAAACCATGTAGAAATCCATTTAATATTCCATTCACCTTTTTTCTCCGTGTAATTTTTGAAAACTTTAAGGTTCATTTTCTTCACTCGGAGTTGAACAAAACTTGAGAATTTTTATATTAAAAATTCTCAAGTTAAGTTCAACTCCGAGTGAAGAAAATGGACCTAAACACATTTAATTTAATTTTTAAGAAATTAGTAAAAACTCAACATTATGATCCTCTAAGTGGTTCACGGAAATAGGAATAATTTTCATTAATGGGAAAATTTAAATGCTTTTAATATAATTTTTCAATTAAATTTTAATTAATAACCATTCTCGTTTGTATTTATTTGTATTTATTACGTAATAAGATATATATAAGGAAGAATTTAATAAGATATAAAAATTTAATTTTTATCAACTATCAATTGTTAGTTGTTAATCGGAATTAGGGTGTATATTAGGGTGGTCCAATTTTTTGGTTTGTACATTTCCGTTGTTCCCACTCAAAAATTGGTTGCATATGTGTTTTGTATTACACACGTGAAATTTCAGCTTTTTAGGTGAAGTGTAAGTAGGCGCTCAGCAAGCTCAAAGTTTTTGCTCACATGCTGTTATAGCTGGGTCCTCATCCTCATGCCTAGTAATCAACTCTTGTTTTGATTTATCAAGTGGATTAAGTTATGATGTGGTAAAGTTTTTCATAAAAAACCAATAGTTAAGTCTTAAGTGATATTTTCACAGATAATAATTTTTGTTCATTTAAATTCGTCTGTGTATTTTTTGCTTAAAGTTAACAAAACAGAATTAATCAATGAAATACGAGCTAGTGACTCAAAACCAAAGAAACATGAAAATCATTTACATGGTTGTAGTTAACATGCGTGCTTTTCATGTTTAAGCCAAATTCCAACCTCAAGCCAAGTCCTAATACAATATAATCAGATATTAAGGGTAAGGTAAGGGTAACAAAGTCTAATATTCCAAAACTGATGAGCGCCCTCTTCCTTTTACATTTGAGGGCTAAAACTTTCAGCATGTGTTGGTATTGATGTCTGAAGCAAAATAATGCGTGGGGAACTAATGAATTATATGGTTTATTTTTTTGCCTTATAACGTTGACCACACTAGTGTATACACTCCTTTTCATCAGAATAGGTACACAACTTTTCAAATTTTCAATAATCGTTTGTCGCCAATAGTGGTGCGTGACCCAATAAGGTTTTATTGTTTTTTGGTAGTTTAAGATGTTAGGTAAAGCAACGGCTAAAATTATTTCAAAATGAACCATAACTTTCCCATTGTTTTTCTGGTAAAGTATTTTTTGAGGAAAAATTAACTTATTTCTTTCTTCATCAGAATAGGTACACCCTTGTTATCTATAATGTTTTTGTGAATTTCGGGCAAATTTACCATTAAAACAAATAACTGGACTTTAATAAGTGTAATTTAATAATCATACTACCATTTTGAAAAGCATGGGTGGGTTAAAATCGCTAAATTTTGGCGAAAACACCTTAAGAAATAAAACAAACAAAGAAGGATCCACCAATACTGGTATGGGTAAAAAAAATTACGAATTGTGAATATGCTCTATCCAGACTTCAGATAAAAACATTCTGGGGGTAAAAAAAATGAATGGTTGTAAAAAAAATGCAAAAAAACACTCTCAGACGAGTAAATTTTTACATGTGCTACCAGTTTTGGTGGATTAACGACAAGAATAAAAGTGAAAAACAGTTGTTATTTGTAATTTTAGGACAGTAAATAGAATGGTCATTAGTCCCAATCTTCTAAAATGGCTGAATTTTGAAAAGACACCATTACTACACCAAGAACAGAATTGTATACGTTTAAAGTTTTTTTTACCACATGAAAAGTTGAGTGGTATTTCTGTTATTTTTGGATCAACGAACATTAAATTTTGATGTCCTTGGTGAGTTAAACTATCAGTTTAACATTCTGCGAAAGGAGAAACCATTTTGAGACCAACTTCATTGTTAAAAAAGAAGTGTTAAGGCATGGAAGAAAGTAATCTTCTACGATAATACAAATAATGAATTTTAAACGTGAAGAATGGTCACAATTATTTGTAAATGCATATTCAAGAAACTTTTCCTTAATTCTCTAGTATTTGTGAACGAGTATTCTGAATTTTTTAACAGGACCACGCCTCCTACCACAAAAAATGCTCTGTAAAATATTGGGAGGAAGTACAAATTTAGAAAGTACTTGAGTATCTACCATAGAAAACAACCCTGAACCTTGTTGAAAATGTTTGGAAATGGCTAGCCCGTACTGATGAAATTTGTGAGAGTCGATTTTAAGACAAAATTATTTCCTAACCCACCATTTAACAATTTAGGGAAGCGATTCAGATAGATTGCATAGAGAGATTTAACAATGCAATTCCTGGACAGTTTCGTTATTTTTTTATGAATAAAAACGCCACTATACAAAAAATAAAATAATTAAAATTCATTTTTAAGAAGAACTTGATTCAAATTCATTTCATGGACCACTTTGACATCATTCTCTATGTGTACCTATTCTGATGAAACAAAAAAATAACTCAGTTTTTCGATATGAAATGCTTTGCCATAGAGAAACAAGAAATATAACCACACGTTTTGAATTATTTTTTTTGCTGATTCTGCTAACATCTTAAACAATGACTTGACACCAAAAAATTATTATTTTTCCTACACTGTAAGGAAAAAAGGAATACTGAACATTTGAAAAGTTGTGTACCTATTCTGATGAAAAGGAGTGTATGTTAAAAATAAAAAAAAAAAAACAATACTATAAAATATAAATAATTCAAAAGTTGAAATAAATAATAAATTCATTAATGTGAAAAACAAAATACTTTAAAAAAGATAAAAGTTATGATATTTTTTTAAAAAAATTTTTAAAAAGTTCTTTTGTAGGTTTTCATTTATTTTGGAATTTACATAATATGAAAAAAAAAAAGTAAAAACTTATTTTACATTATATTTTATAGCGTCTTCATTTAGCTTGCTACAAGTTTATACATTTGAAATTTAAAGTTTGACAGATACTGTTACCCAGATACCAACCACATCGACAATGGCATAGGTCAGTATAAAAGAAATGCATGTATTTATAGCATTTTTAATGAAAACGTGCATAATAATTTAGACCACTTCGTGAGTTCGAACCCAACAGTCGGCTCAGAAGTTTTATCTAAATCGCCAGCTTAACTGAAGCCACCTGTGCGATAATATGAGACAATTTTCAACTATGTCTCCTCCTCTGTGGCTCGTAGTTCTATGTTATATGTTCTTTCTTTGTGTCCATCTGTCTCTCTCTTGTGTCATTGTCTTGTGTTGTCTCAGCCAAATGGCCTCAGTTTCCGGTGCTGTTAAGTGTCTGTACTTCGTACATTTATGTGCGTTGTACAGTGTATATAGTAATAGTACAGTAATAGTAATTTAGGCCACATAGGTACCTAATGGAAATATAGAATTTAGATACAAAAATTGAAATATTTTTGAGGGGAGTAAAATTGAAGTGTGGGGAGTATGGGAGTACGGTGTACAGTGTACACATGGGGAGTACAAATACTCTCTTAGTAGCAATTTCGGCAGCCCTGGACCTTATTTAAAATTGAGCAAACTTTGAGCTCCCATACAAAATTCTTTCCAAAATCTGTAGGTGAGACAAAATTTATTTATGAATTTAAGCCGAGTTATGCACAGCTTCAGCTAAAAAATCGCATTTTAGTTTCCAACTGTGTATACCTTTTTTATCTGTCACAATTTAGCGCATAGAAGAGTTAAGAAAACGAACACAAAACACAAATTTGCATGAATTCACGACTTACTTCAATTGTTTGTATAGATTTTCGGGCTCTTGCATTTAAAAGACAGAAAATCTTCCACCAATATACTGGGTATATAAAGTCAATTTTTAGTACTTTTTTTCTAACTTAGAAAAAATGTTTTTCTTCCCGCCTTACAAGAGTTTTTTTTGTTATAGAAATTTCCACGTAAAAGTAATCCTATACAATAGTTTGGAAAACAAGAGTTCCTTCCAATTATCCACTCTTTAATTTTTGTTACACGTATCTGTACTATTATACAACGATTTAGAATTTGTATATTAATTGAATATGAAGACATACTCGTTGATATATCTGCTTTCATTTAATATTTCAATTCTTCAAAATGCAGGTAATTATATAAATGTTTATCATACTGGGTCACTGTGGTGTATGCGTACTTTTTTTTTTTAATTTTATTTTATCGCTTGCTTGTCATCTTTTCGGTAATGGAAAAAAGTATTGTCGAAAAATCTTAAATCCAATACTTCAAATTCGGAAAATCGTCTATTATTGTATGTTCTTTCTAACCTTTCTCATACAGAAAATTCTATTCAGACATTTAAGATGACGCCATTATTGTGATGTATATGAATCGAACGCAATACTCGATACCATTAAGAACATCAATATTGCCCCCACGGGTATATCTTTTATATTCCCATTTGTCTTGTTTCTTCATGTCAGAACAATTTACGACCAAAAAAAAAAGTTAAAGGCGTGTAAAAGTTTCACACTCACCCTTAAGGATTTCATTCTTCGATCTAACACATTTTTATGTATTAAAATCCTCTCTCCCACAGATCCAATCTAAGCTCTGTGTAGTGTGTAAATAATTCCTAAAGTCCCTGTATCATCATAGAAGATATTTCCATATATGGTGGTTGGTATAAGTCCCTCAAAGATTCTAATGAAAACATCTAACCATAGTAGACCAAGAGGGAAATAAGAGACCAAGTCTTCCCTATTCTCATCCTAAAAAAAAACTTATTGTTTTCCTGCTCCATCAATTGTGTTAACTTGCAAAAGTTTACACACGTGTATGTTTGTGTGTGTAGTAGGAAAGTTAATTAGAAAGCATATTTCATTGTCAAGAAGGATGCTGCTCTGTGTCGTCCTTAATTCTTTTTCTAGCTCTTCGTTGCTACTATATCTAATCTCATGCAATGTCGCTGGTTTCTGTGCTGCGTTAGTTTGGTTTGACCGCGTTTTTATTCACGACGACAAACACACATCTGAGGCTAACCCGTTTGCTTGGGTGCGGTTTTTTTTTATTTTTATTTTTTTTTTACGTTGGTTAAATATGCTTGGCTGAATCTTGAGAATTAAAGTCTAATGAAGTTTCCGTATCCGGGAGGCAAAGTACTGACAAGGTGATAATTCTAACAGCATTCCCTTTCGGGATATTTACTTTGTGTGTGTCCTGGGGAAAGTGCCTTTGGTAAATAAATATTTGACTGGGATGGTTCTTAGTTTGGTTGCGGTGGTAGTTGTTGTGGTGGTGTATTTGCTTGAATCCTTGAATGGCAAAAATGTGTGGCAAAAAGAGTTTATTAACAAAAACAAATAACAAACAAAATATGTATAACATTTTATACGCAGTGCCGGATTATCCGTGCAGGAAGTAGATTTAACTTTTGGTGAACATGGTTGACCAAAAAAAATATAATATGTAAAATTACTATATGGTGCAGTATTTTAGAGAACTTAGAATTTAGGTACTGCTGCGGTTCAAGTGGACGAGAATTTTTTGTTAAAATATGCACGGGAGAGTGATTACTAGACTAGAATCTGCAATGAAAAAAATTCTATTATTTTCCAGTTGGTTAAGCCTAAGGTGGTCTAAGGTACATGGAATATTCATCTGCAACTCGAGTTACCTAGTTCTAGTAGGTACTTTAAAATTCAATGGAAATGAATAGAACCAGAATTTGTTGTGCGGACAAAGTTAATGCCCCAATGTAAGCAGTACTCTATTCGACGTAAATTTTCGTACTGCGAAGTTAGTTTTAATGTAATAAAGAATTTAAAATTAATTTCGAGGAATGTCCAACTTTAAAATAATTAGAAACAATGTTTTGCAGTATGCAATGTACTAATGCAGTACCTTGCACATGACGATTAGTATGCAGAATAGTTTCCGGGAAAAAAAGACAAGTGAAACTAAGCTAATTTATTTTGAAAAAAAAGTCCCACGTGGCCTCACTTCTCTACAATATGAGGAATTATTACTCACAGAAGATGAAAAAAAAATCACAATAACACCAATTTGATCTTGTTTTACTTTGACAATGTGAAATAAGGCCAAATAATAAAAATTGGCTTTATTTCTCTTATTAAATGTGCAACTAGACTAGTTTTTTTAAAAGTTGGTCTTATTTCATGGCACCAAAAAATGATTTTTATTAAAAAAATATCTGAGTATCAAGCGAAATAAAGTCCTACTTTCGAAATGAAAGGTACCTTTCACAGAACCGTTTTCTTGACTTCTGGCCCTCTCTCAAGTGACAACCAAATTCGTTAAATTTTGTCTACAAAAGTGTTTGAGTAACCGTTGTATTATATATTTGAACATTTTTTGAAAATCAATTTTTGGCTTTTTTTTTAAATTGTATAAGAAATGAAATAAGAAAAATATTTTTTTTCCCGTTATTAACGGTACCTGTAATAGAACGGTTTTTTTGATTTATAAATTTCTCGTAAACGACAAAGCAGATTTTAACCAAAATTAAAATAAACGTTATGTAAAAATCTTATAAAATTTTCAAAAATGCATTTTTGGATTTTTAAAAAATATTTCAAATTTTTTTTTTTGAAAAATTAATTTTTTGAAGACGGGTTGGTGAATTTTATTTAAACTTTGTTTTTATGTGTGAATAATATTTTCTTCAAAATGGCATACCAACTTTTTTTTTGAAAACTTTTTCGAAAATTTTTATATATAAAAAATTAGTTTTAAAAAAACAGCTCTAACGATTTATGATTTTCGAGTTACTTTTACCATAAGAGCAAGTATATAGGTACGTGTGACCCGAGTCGTGCATTTTACTTCGTAAACGAATTGATGATTTTTGTTTAAGCATAGCTAGTACATATTTCTAGTGAAGTGAACAAAAATACATTTCCACTTTTGAACATTTGGCATTCCGAATTAAGTTTTCATAATTTTTCTTAAAAAAGAAAAAAAAAACAAAGAAAAGTGGAGCTAATAAAAATTCGTTAAATTAGAACTCAAAGTGTCGCAGTGGATGTATCTAATGCATATTTTTAGTTAGGAATAAATTTTCAATCGGAAAAATAAAATCGTTCCAATTTCTGTACATGTTATTAGGATGTTGATCAGGCATTGAAAATGACATTTTTTAATTGTACTGAAAATTTAATTTGTATTGTACTAAAATGGATACAATTGTATTGAAAGATATTTTTCACACGAGAAATTTATATAAAATTTAATCAAGATGTTTTATTTGCAAGAATTCGCATATACATTTCATAATTTTCTGCGTAAAAGAGTAATTTTTATTTAATTTCGGCATAAATAAATATGAGAAAAAGTACATATTCAAAAAAGCCTACAATTATTAAAAAAATTGAAAAATAATTCTAAATCGTGTGGACTAAAAATTGAAGGTGCAGTTTCTGATTTCAGGTAATGGCTCAGTTTTTAACTTAAAATTAGTTTTATTAAATTAAATATTCGGTAATTACCACAACTCTATAAAAAGATATAGTGTTAACACTTTTTCAACATAAAGAATTTCATAAAATTTAATCTACACTAACATGCCTTTCCCTTTGAAAATTGTTTTTATTTTTTATTGATTTACTGAATTTATAACAAAGTGAATTCTGTGCTTTGCATTTCGACTTTGTAAGTCTCTAATTCGAACAGCATTTACAATATTTGCTGATGAATGTTGAAAAAAATATGACAAATTGATCAATTTTATAAATATTTTCAAACAATAAGTCACTCTCAAATAGTAACATTTATTTTGGTTCAAAAAATCTCAAACTAAATTAAAACTTAAACAAATGGATCTGTCGTGTTTTAATACTTTCGATTTCCTCTTTTTTTCAAATCTTAGATTGAAAAAGAATTTTTAAAACACAGATTAATAAAATGCACGACTGGGTCGCATGAACTTGCTCTTAGAGTTAAAGTTGCTTAAATTTTTAAGACTTTTCAGTAGAAATTTGAAAAAAAAAAAAAATAAAATTCGTTTAAAATAAAAAAATAAAATAAAATCTGAAATCAAATTGCCCTCCAAAACAAGTCTGTAGTTTTGATTGATATATTAAGATGCATTTTTAGAAAAAAATTTTTAAAATCGTTAGAGCCGTTTTTTAAAAAAACTAATTTTTTATAAATAATTTTTTGGAAAAAAAGTTTTAAAATAAAATTGGCATGCCGTTTTGTAGTAATCACTAATCAGCATCTTAAAACAAAATTTCAAAAAAAATTCAATGTCCCGTTTTCGAAAACTTGATTTTTCAAAAAAAAAATTTTTGGAAATTTTATTTTTGGTTTATATTTAAATTATATAAATGCTTCTTCACAAAAAGTTTCGTTGAAATCGGATAAGCACTTTCGGAGATAAACGGATTTGAAAAAAACGGTTCTATGGCAGTTACCGTTAATAATGATTTTCAAAAAAAAAAATTTTCATTAGAAGATAGACCTTAGCTTAAAACTAACATTTAAATTTTTTAAACAAAATCGTTAGAGCCGTTTTGGAGATATTTCAATTTTATTATAACCTTTCAAATTAACTATGTCAGATTTTTGTATCTCTAATAATTTTTTTTTTAAATTTTGAATTGAAATTTATAAGACGGTATTGCATAAAATGCAGGCAAATATTTTAGAACATAAAATATATTTTTAGAAGTATCTCATGGCGCAATGGTTAGTGCGATAGACTGTCATACCAAAGGTTCAGGGTTTAAATTTAGCCTCCATCGCGGAGAAAATTTTTTGAGGTACTGTCTCTTTTGCCGTTTTTTAAAAAAACTAATTTTTTATAAATAATTTTTTGGAAAAAAAGTTTTAAAATAAAATTGGCATGCCGTTTTGTAGTAATCACTAATCAGCATCTTAAAACAAAATTTCAAAAAAAATTCAATGTCCCGTTTTCGAAAACTTGATTTTTCAAAAAAAAAATTTTTGGAAATTTTATTTTTGGTTTATATTTAAATTATATAAATGCTTCTTCACAAAAAGTTTCGTTGAAATCGGATAAGCACTTTCGGAGATAAACGGATTTGAAAAAAACGGTTCTATGGCAGTTACCGTTAATAATGATTTTCAAAAAAAAAAATTTTCATTAGAAGATAGACCTTAGCTTAAAACTAACATTTAAATTTTTTAAACAAAATCGTTAGAGCCGTTTTGGAGATATTTCAATTTTATTATAACCTTTCAAATTAACTATGTCAGATTTTTGTATCTCTAATAATTTTTTTTTTAAATTTTGAATTGAAATTTATAAGACGGTATTGCATAAAATGCAGGCAAATATTTTAGAACATAAAATATATTTTTAGAAGTATCTCATGGCGCAATGGTTAGTGCGATAGACTGTCATACCAAAGGTTCAGGGTTTAAATTTAGCCTCCATCGCGGAGAAAATTTTTTGAGGTACTGTCTCTTTTGAGGAATTGACAAGTCTTCCAAGAGTATTATTGACATTCCTGTAAACTCTAATTCTAACGAAAATTAAGAATCTTATGTTGTTTTCGATTTTTTTCACTCAAGGATTCACACATTCTGAAATCGAATGGAATAGGTCAAATCGCTTCCAGTCAATTCTGTTTTTTTTTTTGTGTTTGTGTGTTTTTCTGTGAAATTTCAAATGTCAAATATTTATGTACATATATTAATTTTTCAAACGAAATCTTTTAAATTGTTCAAAATGGTTATATTAATGAAATTACAAAATATTTTAAATAAGTTTGAAATTTAATTAAAAATTTTATTTCGGAAAACAATAATTTATTTCAAAAATTAAAAAAAAAACATTGATTGAATGATTAATTTTAGTTTTGAATATTAGTGGATTAGTGCTTCTTGAGTGAATTCCAATTTTAAATCGAGAAGAGAATTTCTCTTCTGGTCATTTTCATGCCAATAAAACAGTTTTTGAAAACTTTTAAATGCTTCCGGACGTCCAATCGAAAAAGACATTACTGTTTAAAATTAGAGTTTTTTTTTTAAATAGAAACAAATGTTGCTCATACACCCCAGTGACCCATTTTAAAAACCGTTTGTTTTTTGTTTTATTATCTGTTTAATTATATTTGTATAATTAATAGGTTAAAAAAGCTTGTTAAAATCTACAATAATTAAAGAAAAATTAAAATTAAAAGCCGACCTGACAGATAGGTCTCAATTTTTTGACAAACAAATTTTGACAACGTTTGGAAGATATTACCTTATTATGTGTACTGTGATTACAATTCACCAATCTCAAATCGAACTGTTCAATATAAAATCTTTAAATTTCATATCATGAACAAAAAATGTACATAGACTAACCTGAACCGAAACCCATAAGTACCATGAAAATAACTACTATTTGAGACACGTCTATTGTCGACACTTCATCAAAACCAATTTTATTCCCTAGAGAAATTATACCAAAAAAAAAACAAAATTTACAAAATTGATTGTATTCCCTGCGGATTTCTCTCTCATAAATCCACTTAGTCCAGCCCTGATTTAATGATGTTTGTCTGTCTTTAAGTGAATTGTAATTATGAAGCACAATATTTTATTCACTAATTAGCTGAATTCTGTTGCCTACGCACATAATGACATTTTGATATTAATCCAATTAACCAAAAATGTTGTGCAATGAATATACACCGACCGCCTCCTTCATTTGAATATAAGCTATCATCAATGTCTGGTTTATTGATTTATAATAAGAAGACGTGCTAAATTATTTATAATAATCTTAGATCTTTTTAGAAGATGATGTTTGAGTGGTGTCTTCAGGGATGCGTAACAAATTAAGTTAAATATAATAATTAGTGAGGATAATTTAAATACCTTATATTCTTATTTTTTTTTTTTTGTAATTTTTGGTTTTGCGTAGTTGGAAAAATAAGCTCCATTCAATAATAATGGGATTTTATTTTAAACAATATAGAGAAATATATTCGTATATTAAAAATATTCATACAAAATAAAATGTATAATTGGGATGAAAAGGACGTACACAAGCAAGTCGTGTGTTTTTATCTCATAATTGAATCAATTGTTGCAAAAATCTACACATTCTGAAATGTAGGTCATTTTTTATTAAAGCTTTGCAGAGACTTAATGGATAAGTGTTCCGTTATCACTTATATTAATAGGCCCTAATGGAAACTTTTAAAACTGAGTGTTGATATATATTTTGATTTATGTTAACACAAGGTTCTTTTTTCAGCGGATGAAATCAAATTTCCATTTTGACTATAAAAATAAATATGACTATAAATGCTCTATTCATTTTGTATTACATAACAAAAGCTTAAAAATAATAAGATAAATACTACGATACCTTTACCTGAAGGAAAACTTTGTTAGAATTTAAAACTAAACTGAGTCCAATTTAACTTTTCATGGAAATTAAGGGTGTAGACAAATTAATATTTAGGTATATTTTGTGAAAAAAAAGATGGAAAATGAAAAGCTTGAAGGTGGTTAAAACTATAAAGA
The DNA here is from genome assembly GCF_945859705.1 of Episyrphus balteatus. Lineage (NCBI taxonomy): Eukaryota > Metazoa > Arthropoda > Insecta > Diptera > Syrphidae > Episyrphus > Episyrphus balteatus. Next base: position 28,626,922 of record NC_079134.1, on the reverse strand, counting down.
CAGTAACAGTTTTGTGTTTAGTCAAATTCAAATGTAATTTATTTGTTAAGAGGACAAAGCAAATAACCATATCCAATGAAGAATTCAATTTCTTTAAAGCTTTAAAGAAGCAACATTAGCACAAGCGTTAATAGAAGCAAAAATTTTCAACTGTGTATAAGAAGCAGTTCGGAATTCACTCAGCATTATTTCACAATTCAACGAGTTCAATCATGGATCATCATTCCGCAAGCAGTCACTCTTTCAAAAATGTTGTTGATCCTTTTTGTTGTAAAGACATCACGCAAAAATGAAGATCTAGGGGGGAATTGTAGAAATTAAAAATTTCTCGACATAAAGTTATGAAATGGAAATGGGAAGAATAAGCTTTAAAATAGAGTTTTTTTTAACCCCTTCGAACCTAATCTATGAAAATCAATATTAAAAAAAAAAAATCATGTGTGCAATTAACACGTAGTAGAAGTGAAATCTTAAAAAATCATTTTTTTTGCAAAAAAAAAAATAAACAGAAAAAATCTACCTATTTTTATTCTATCACCGTCAAATCCATGTTTTTTATATGACAACCTTTATAAATTTTATATCATCTGTTGTCTTAGCTCAAAATATATATATCGATCAGGTCTATGAGACATCTACAAAAAGAGATAGAATTTTTTGAACTCGATCAATTTCCATAAAAAAAAATCCAAAAAACACGTATATTTATTTTCTCACGCTATTAAATGCATTTTTTACCTAACAACCTATGAAAATTTTAACACCATCTGAAAGCTTATTGTCTTTGCTCAAAATATATATATCGATCAAGTCTATGAGACATCTACAAAAAGAGCTAGAATTTTTTAAACTCGATGAACTTTCATCCAAAAAGCAAAAAAAAACATTTATTTTTATGTTCTCATGCTATTAAATCAATTTTTTTGTTTGACAACCTATAAAAAATTTTATACCATGTGAAAGCTTATTGTTTCACCTTGTACAATGATGTATGATTCTTTTTTCAAAGATGTCTATAAGAGAGGTTAGAATTTTTTAAAGTCAACCATGTCGAATTTCCAGACTGAGATTACGGTACTTCCTACACTGGTAGCTGGTCATCGCCAACAGATCTCCACAGGTGTTTTGAGGTATTTTTAAATTTTTTTCAATTTAAGATTGTGTAACTTGTAGAGCACGTAACGTTATGTGTGATATATCAAATAAAAGGTTATGTTATCAGTATGCGTATTAAAGTTAAATAAAATTTGTATGTGCACTAGATCAAAAGATATAACGTGTGTTGGAAAAGAACATCTTTTTACCGTTATCTCCGAATTTTGAATATGAAATTAATTGAAATTTTGTACAATTATAATTTATTTAATTACCTACCTACAGTACAAATTTTATTCATCTATCTATTAAAACAAAAAAGTTATAACAAGTTGAAGTCGTGTCGCGTTTTCGTTTCATCTTGTTTCAAATCACTACGATACTAAAGAAGTTTTTACTTAAAAAATGTTTTTTTCAGTATTATTGTGTCAAAAACAGCACAACTAAGAAACATGAATAGCAAAATGTTATTTTTCAAAATAATAAATAGCACAACTAATGTGTTACTCTCATGTTACATGTAAGTAACATGCACTGCCTATGACCAAAAAAAAAAAGTCGGACAACTGAGAAAATAACTTTTTATGGAACAATAATGTATGCTACTTCTTCTAAGCCAAAAAACAAAACATTTTCTGGATTAACATTTTTTATATCTTTTTTTCAAAATTATGACCATATATGTATAAAAAAAAATTGCAAACAAATATGTGAACTTCAGTCCTTTTTTTCAATAAAAAAAATTAAAAGTATGATATTTGACTATTTTTTTGTAATAATCCAGTAACTAGGCATTATCATCTTTCAATTAAGAGATCGAAACCTAAAAAATTATTTAATGGAATATTTTTTACGAATTTTTAAAAATATGATACATGAGAGTAACGCTGGGTCCGAAAGGGTTAAGAGTATATGAGTTACATGTACATATAAATGTAAGTTGTGCTAAATTGATATAAAAAAAATTTTCAATCTTGGATTTAAGTTCCTAAACAATGAGAGAAATTCAAACATTTTGAAAGCAAAGTCCCATAAGTTCCACTTTGTGTTAATTTACCAACAAGTCCAGTCACGTAAAAACAAAAAATAATGGGTTGGTTTACTAAAAAAAAAAATAGTTAAGGTTTTTTTTAATTATTAAAAACGTCACAAAATTTTCGCATTCGGTAGGTATCATGTTTTTGACTTAAATCTAATTTTGAAAACAAAATAAGTAGGTACTTATTTATATATGTATAACTTTGAAAAAAATTAGCTTGTTTTGCAATTTTTTTTTTTCAAGATTTGAAGTGTGAAAATATTTTTTTTTTAACTACATATTCCTTATACAGCTTTATTAGTATTCATTTTTTTAAACAACGGTTTTGTCATAGTTGCCATATTTAGAACTGGATAAAATTGAAATGACACCACATTGCAAGCACTAGCTTTCAAATATAAAATGAATAATCAAAACTAGTTCACCCAGTGCAAAGTTCTGAGTTAACAAACTAAAAAAAAGTACAGTCAAATTGAGAATCTCCTCCTCTTTGGAAGTCGGTTAAAAAAAAGAAAAGTTGGTAAAATTGTTTATTTTTAATATGTACATAGGTATACATATGTATTTTTTTTTTCTTGTCTCAACCCTTAACTTTTTTTGGCATAATGCTAATGAGTTACTCTGTTTAGCAAAGATCTTTTTGCAAAGATCTTTGTTTATACCTATCTATTAAACCGCTTTTTAAAGTTATTTTTGTATAAACAAGTTTTCAAAAAATGTACTTACAAAAAATATTTACTCAGGAGCTGGTCTAATAGAAATTATTGATCCATATATAAAAACAAAATTTTAAAAAATCTAAGGACCAGTTTTGAAAATATGCAATTTTTTTTATCCATAAATTAGTTTGTTGAAAGTTTTGCATAATTTTAACAATTGTTCGTTGATTGTTCGTTTTCGAGCTGCAGCATTTGTAAATCATAAAAGTTATTTTTTTTTTTCTTATACAAAAAATAGCTTATTCAAAGGTGATACCTACTACCGATTATTTAAAATCACAAAAAGGACCTTTATTACACTATGGCATGTAGGTATTATCACAATAATTGTTATACAAGTGATTACGAGCAATTGAATGTTGAAACATCATTTTGTTGGTTTTTCGTCTCTCTCTATAAATTGACCTACCTATACCTACCTTATATGTATTTATAAAACAAACCATCGCTTTATAGCCAAAAACCATTAGACCATATAACTTATTTAATTATACGTGCAAATAAACCTTGATACCTGTCTAATCTATATAACAAAAATTAAAAAAAAAAAGCTACCTACTTCTTCTCTGGGCTGGACTTTATTATACCTATTCCTTAATCAAAACTTCTTCGAAATTAGATGTTATACGTGCTTTGCATTCAACCTAAAAACATTCTAAAAAAAAAATACAAATTCTGAGAAAAAAAAAATAATAAATCAATTTTGATACTTTTCTATTATTCAATTTGCGTGCTGCCTGTCTCTCTTCTTATATTCCTCCATTTACATTGTGTTAAACTCAAAAAAATATACTAAATTCAAGAAAAAAATCTAAGTTGTAATGAAAACATATACATATATAAAATTAATACAAAAAAAAAGTCTGCTTTTATATCTTTTCAAAAGACTGTAAATACCTTTTGTTTTGTATGAAAATAACATGGATGCATATTAAGTGAATGAAATAATAAGATCTTTTCTTTAAGCTCCCAGACATGTAAACCAAATGAAATTAAGTATGCACACTGAGAGAAAGAAGATGAATGTAGGTATTTGTATATAATGGAATGGTGTGTGAGTGTGTGTATAGGTCGTCTTTTCATTAAGAACAATTATATATTTTGAGGTAAGAGGCTGAAAGAGAGGCATTTTCCTGCCAGGATTATTTTTTTTTTTGAGACAAAAAAAAATATGAACAACTTGTGTTCATTGTGTTCCTCTTAAGGATGTGAATGCTCATAAATATTCTAATAGAGAGGACAAAGCACAAAAGCAATTAATATAAACAGCTTCCTTTATTTATTTTTTTTTTTTGGATTTAAGAAAATAAGGAAATACATTGAGGATTCAGGTAAAAATTGTTTTAATACTAAATTAATTAGTTTTTTGCTTCTTAAGTGAATACTTAATGAAGGTTTATAATAAAGAAATATAATACAATAAGGCAAGGTCCAATGTCCTTCACTATATGTTTTTTTTTTTTTTTTTTAAGCTTTTTCTGAAGTGTAATTAATTTATATGAATCATTTTCTTACATACAATTAACAAGCACGTTATCAAATTAGCATAGAAAACTAATAAAAATTCTTAACTTTCATGCTTTTCAACAAAAGAAACTAAAAAAAAATCGTGCAATAAGTCATAAAGTATAACATTGTTTGTTTAATTGCAAAGTTTTGCTTTTTTACGCCTTTCATACCGCACATTCAAGGTTCATTTGAGTTTTTTTTTTTTAATTAAATCATCTCCATGTTGGTTGCATTGCAATATTATAGGTACTCGTATGTACATGATTAACCCCCCTAAAGCAAGTCAAGTGGATGGCCTCAACAATTTAAATCCTAACTGGCTTAAGTAACAATTTCAAGTACACTTTGAGAACACACAGTACACACACAATAATGCACTTCATTGAATGACTTTTTGAAGTAAACATCTCTACTCTACTATACACACCGAGTCGAGAACGATATACCTATTGTAAAATCTCCTAGAAACATAGCGAGAGAACCTCCTCCAGGGTATTAAAACCACACACACAATTTCATGCAAACAATCCTTGCGCCCAACTTTGCATGAACTTTTCAAGTGGTAGATATCTAACTCGTTACTATAAGTACACTGAAGAAAAATTGGTGTAGGTTGTTTTTACTTGCGATATAGGTACTATAGGGCAAGTTTAGGATTCGTAAAAAAAATCGAACTCGAGATAACAATTTTACATGACATTACGATGATGGAGAGTGCCAAAAAAGTGGGTCCGGCAATTCTGTCTGTCTGTCTGTCTGTCCGTCTGTCTGTGTGTACCTCGAGCTACCGCCTAAACTAATAGAGCGATTTCTTTCAAACTTGGTATTTAACAGTTTTGGGTAATTCCCTAGAGGACATATTAAAATTTTTTTTTTAGGACCAAAACTAACGGTACCTGTCATATAACGGAAATAGAAAAGTTGATTTATTTCAAAAACGGCTCTAACGATTTTGATTCAAATTTTTGTGTGTAGTGTAGCACATAAAAGCTTCCTTTTGAAATAAAAAAAATATTTTTTGAACCGTTATTAACGGTACCTGCCATAGAACGGTTTTTTTGATTTATGAATTTCTCGTAAACGACAAAATATATTTCGACCAAAATTTTTGTACAGAAACATTTAAACTATCGTTATTTAAAAAAATTTTTAATTTTTCAAAAAACACATTTTTAAATTTTTAAAAAATATTTCAAAAATTTTTTTTGAAAAATCAATTTTTTGGAAACGGGTTAGTAAAAAATTTTGAAATTCCGTTTTTGTGTTTAAATGAATTATTTCTTCAAAATGGCAAACCAACTTTTTTTTCGAAAAATGTTAGAAATTTTTTATATATAAAAAATTATTTTTTTTAAAAACGGCTCTAACGATTTTCGAAAAACAATTTCTAAAAATTCCTTTTTATACAAGAAATAAAATGGCATACTTAGTTTTTTGTAAAAGATCATTTGAAACGGTATTTAATTATTTATAAAAAAAGATTTTATTTTTTTTGTGCCACTTATGAAATTCCGTGAAAATATCAAATTTTCAATTATTTAGTTCAATAAAAAGCTTTAACATTAGAGTAACTTTTACCATAAGAGCAAGTACGTGCGACCCCAGTCGTGCAATTTATTTTTTTAAAGTTTTTGATAATTTAATATTCTACGTTAGTTAATTATATCTTTAGAGTCTTAAAATTAAACTGTTAGTGCTATTACATAATAAAATAAACGATTGATATGGATCCCACGTGTAAGTGCCTACTTAATGCTGTGTTTTTTTTTTAAACAAAATTATGTGATTTTTATATTTTATTTCATGAATGTTATGAATAGCCTATATTTTCTTTTCACAGCTGACGTCACGCATCGATAGTTTGAAAAATTTAAACTTTTAACCAGTAGCATCATAAAATAAAATGCACGACTGGGTCGCACGAACTTGCTCTTAGAGTTAAAGTTGCTTAAATTTTTAAGACTTTTTATATAGGAATTTGGAAAAAAATAAAATAAAATTCCTTCTTTAAAAAAATAAAATAAAATCTGAAATCAAATTGCCCTTCAAAACAAGTATGCAGTTTTGATTGATATATTAACATGCATTTTTAGAAAAAAAATTTTCAAAATCGTTTGAGCCGTTTTTTAAAAAAAACTAATTTTGTATAAATAATTTTTTGGAAAAAAAGTTTTAAAATAAAATTGGTATGCAATTTTGTAGAAATCACTAATCAACATCTAAAAACAAAATTTCAAAAAAATTCAATGTCCCGTTTTCGAAAACTAATTTATATTTTCAATATTTTTTTAAAAATCCAAAAATTGTTTTTTTTTGAAATTTTTTTTTTGGTTTAGGTATATTTAAATTATATAAATGCTTCTTCACAAAGAAGCTTATTCGAAGATAGACTTTAGCTTAAAACTAACATTTGAATTTTTTAAACAAAATCGTTAGAGCCGTTTTCGAGATATTTCAATTTTACTTAAATCGGTATATGACAAGTACCGTTATTTTTGGTCCAAAAAAATTAATTCCAAAAACCCCTCTGAAGAGTCGCCAAATAACGCTTCATACCAAGTTTGACATTAATCGGTCCATCCGTTTAGGCTGTAGCTCCTTATACAGACAGACAGACTGACAGACTGACAGACAGACGGACTGACAAACAGACAGACTGACAGACAGACAGACTGACAGACTGACAGACAGACAGACAGACGGACTTCCGGGACCCACTTTTTTGGCATTCTCTACCATCGTAATGTCATGGAAAAATGTTATCTCAACTTTTTTTTTGTACGAATGCATAACTTGATATAGTAACTATATCGCAAGTAAATGTAAAGTTATTTCTTATCGCTATCCTGACTAAAACAAATAAATGCTAATTTCACTTACTTTGTCTTAACAGGTGTAGCGTTTAGGGTCATAAGTCCACATAAACTATGAAAAATCCATATTGGACCAACTTGAGTGGGTCATAACCCCACAATTTACTTATTGATTTAAAACACTTCCAGGTGTGTAAGAAATGTGAGCCAGAACTCCCTATTTTCAAAAAAAAGTGGGTTAAAATTGCTTAAAAAATATTTATTTGTAAAAAATAAAAGAGGAAACGCACTTTTTTTAAGAATAGGTATGTACCAAATTAGATTTTTAAAATAACATGTTTTATAAATTTATTTTTTTTGCTAAATTTGAACATATTTTTCGAAAACTGATGCAAGTTTTACCTTTCAGTTGCATAAAAAAAGTTCAAACATTTTCCAATTATTCTAATAAGTTTCTATTACGTTTCTTTGTTAAATTTTCAAAACCCATATTTCGATTTTTCAAAACTGTTTTTAAGCTTATATTTGAGGACTTTCCTTTGATGAAGAATGTTTCAAATATTGACGTGGGTTTAGTTTTTGAAAACATACATAATAAAGTGATTTTCGAAAATCGCTTTATTTCCCGAAGCAGTCTGAGAAATATTCTGAATGAATGTTCATAATTTTCTGTAAATTTTTGAACAAAATTAATTTCAAACTCAAAACTTTATGAAAAAAATTTACATACAATATATCGTGGCCACAACGCCAAAACCACGAATCTACGAAATTGCAGTTTTGAGAAAAGCGGCGTCAAAGTTTTGAAAACTCATGCAAACTTATGGAAACTCGTGCAATGCACATTGATATTTTGTATTGCTGTGCAACAGATTGGGGTGGACGCAGTGAATAGAGGGACCGATAACAAGTTGTTGCATTAAAGTGAAAATGTCCAAAAATGCAGATTCGCGGTTTTGGCTTTGTGCCGACGAGATATTAACATGTACAAATGTATTATAGGTGAAGTTTGGAATTCTTGAACAAAATCGAACCTGATATAACAATGAAACATCACATTACGTTGATTAAGATAGAAAAAAGTGGGTACCGTAATTCTATCTGTCTGTGTGTCAGGCTGTCTTTATTTCGAGCTGCAGCCCAAACCACTTAAGCGATTTGCTTCAAACTTGGTAGTTAAGAGTTTCCCTGAAGAGGATATTGAAATTTTTCTAGAGCCAACATTAACGATATTGTCATGTAACGAAAATTGAAAAGATTGTTAACAAAAAGAGACATCTCCTGTTAAAAATCAGATCTATCTTTGGAATAAAAAAAAGAAGATAGGTTGAATTCTTAGATTCTCATAAACAAATTAACCGATTTCAACTAAGATGTTTACTTACCAAAATTTAAGGTGAAAGATTTTCAAAAATCTGTTTTTTTTTTTTTAGATTATAAAAAATATATTTTGAAAAATCAATTTTTTGAAAATGGATTCATGTCCTTTTTTGAAAGGAAGCGGGTCATAATTCTGCTTGTCAAAATTCTGTACGACAAAATTCTGTGGGGTCAAAATACTGTAATACCATAATTCTGAACGCCATTATACTGTAAATACAAAATTCTGTACGTCAAAATACTGTATGAACAAAATATTGACATGCAAAATTCTGTTTTGTAAAATTCTGTACGGCAAAATACTGTATATCAAAATTCTGTAAAAATGCTGTAAAAAAATATGCGCGCGCACTTTTTTACATTATCAAAACGATATTTTTTTACAGCATTTTTACAGAATTTTGATTTACAGAATTTTGATGTACAGCATTTGGAAATACAGTATTTTGACCAACCAGAATTTTGTTATACAGAATTTTGACTTTCAGCATTTTGCACATACAGAATTTTGACATACAGTGTTTTGGCATACAGTATTTTGAATACAGAATTTTGCAACATACAGAATTTCGACCCCAACCCTTTTTGAAACTTTGTTTTTGTAAGTATTTCAACTTATATTATCTTATCAAATTTTGTTTTAATTTTTTTTAAGGGTTCCAAAATTTTTTGATTTTTTTAATTCTTTGTTATACAAGAAATCAAATTGCATATTCAATTTGGAGTTCAAAACAAGTAACAAAATATTTTCGTAGTTTTAAAAATAAATTTTTTATCATTTTCTAAAATTTTTGTTAAATTTTTTTAATAAAATTTTACATTAAGATAAAATGTTTAAGAATTTTAAGGGACTTTTCTCATAACATCCAGAACGTGAGATCTAGTTGTGCACTTTATGTTCATAATTTAACATTGTAAGTTTTGTGAAAATTAAAATCAACTAAAGTTTATTTTGTCAGAAAACAACGACATGTTTGAAGTATTAACCTGATTAGAGTCTAAAGACAATAAATGAATTATCCTTCATTTCATCCTATTTTTCTTTCATAATATTATAATTTTTTAGGAAACGTTGAAATGTTTTAAATTTTTTGATGAATGTTTGTTGTGTTTTATTTTTTTTCTTACGAACTTATTAAGATTGAAAATATCTTTAAAAAGCTTCACTTATTGTAGAACAAAAAAAACAAATAAGACCTAAAACAGTTTTAATACAAAGTAAAGTTGCAACAATTTGGGACTAAATGCGATAATAATTTTAAATTTAAGCTTAAAAAAAAAACTACTTTATCAGTTTTTGCCTTAAAAACCAAATAAATGCTTTTACGAAATTACATATGTCATGATTTTTTTTATTTATTCTTTTTTGACATGAATTCACATTGCTCAACATTTTTAGCTGAATATTTTTCTAGTTTACAATTTTTAGTTTCTGATCAATAGCACTGGCCAAAAATTTTCCATTTTTAAAAATTGTTCAAAAAAGTTAAGGCATATGAAATCTTATGGATTTGGTTCATTCAGTCCAAAAACCATATTAGTTTTTTTCTAGAAGATCTATAGTTTTAGAAATATTTAATTTTTCACATGTTTAAAATAACACTGGTCAGCAAAAAAACAAAAAAATTTGGGAGCAAGAACTCTGTAAGGTGATTTTAATAAAACTTGAGTGTGTTGAATTCAAAACAGTTTACAGATTTTTCCATCACGTCTAGTTTTTGAGCTCTGCTCATCACAATTTTAGCTATAAAGTCCCAAAAACTAATTTTAAATTAAATGTTTTTTGACATTTGATCTAAAAATATTATTTTTCCGTAATATTTTGCTATTTTTTCAACCGAATCAATAGTCGAAAACTGAAATTTACTTCAAATCTGCTTCAAAAACCATAAGTTACCTTAATCACCTAGATTTTAAAATATCATACATTTCTATACCAATTATCTTTTACAAAAAAATAATTTTGAAAATAAAAATAAACGTATTTAAGACGATAAAATATGGCTTTTGAATATTGCATATGTAGTTTTGCGAAAAAAAATTTAACGGTGATGAAATTCACCGCCAAATGTACCACAAAAAACGCGTTTTTGACCTGTTAATATTTAAATATTTCGAAAACTAGACGTGCCAGTGAAATTTTGACTTCAGATTTGGAATCAGCACACAAAAGTCCTATAGAAAAGTATGGTTTGGTTCAAGCTCCATTTTCGTTGCCGACCAGCGTAATTTTTGAGTTTTGCATAAAGGTATCTTTTCTTACTTTTTATCCTTGGTTAATTTTTATCCTTTTAATTTTAAAAACTAAATTTTCTGTGTGATGCTATATAGAAGATACAGAAGAGTTTCCACACTAACATCCCTTTTAAAAGACCTCTAACAAGTATAGAATCAGATAAGCTTTTTTTCTGTGTAGTTTATCGTTTGAGCGCAAAATTTCGCCGCGCCGCTAAAAGAGACCTTTCTTTTTTTTTACACGATAAACTCTCATTCACTCTGGAACAAGATTGTAATCAAGGTAACTGGGTCAAGGATGTGCGCGTTTGCTATTTCATTTTTTCATTTCCATTAACGCAATTTCATGATGATGATGATGATTGCATGCAAATAAAAAAAAAAGGGAGTTACAAGAAAAACAACTACTATTTGCTACAAAATCCTCTCAAAAACCAATTTTAAACCCTACCCTTTTCCCTTTTTCATCTATAAAATGTGTTAAAAATTAGTTGTTGCGTGATGAGAGGAATCTTAAGCTTCATAAAAGAAACTCATGTTGACTATTAAACTCAATTTGGATTAAGTATACGCTTCATCAGAGATTACATCGTATAATGGAGCAGCATACTTAATGACAGAAGTAATCAAATAGAAAATGTATAAACGAAGTATATATGAACTTTTTAACTTATCAACTGAACCGAAGAAGAGAATCCCTTTGACATTATTTTACTTTATTTCAAGTCACATTCAACATCTCTGCTCTTTAGGATGTCGAACAAAATGAATTCCTTTTGCATCGTTTAGGGGAATGTTGGGTTAATTGTTGGCAATGGAGTTCATAGTATTTTCTGAGAAACAAACCACATAGAAGTTTGTGGTTTTTCATATGAAATTCTCAGTTTACAATTGTCAGACTAGAAACATTTAACTATAAAAGATTTTTTAATCTTTTTTCTTATTTTTAAAGTTAATAAAATGTAAGAATTTTCCCCAAACTCCCCTACGATTCAATGAGCAGAAAGAAAAACAAAAATGTATTTCAATGGAAATTCAGATAATCAAACAGAAAAAGAAAATAAATATAATATACATTCACTAACTGGTTTCCAGGAAGAGCTTTTAATTCTAAATACTCTATTCCACACACATCACTTACCTTTTAACTTGAGGCATGATTACCTGCACCGTATGTTTGCAGGCTTCAATGCAGGATCTTCGTAATTTTCGAATTTTTTCACGTAATTCCGGACAGTCTTTTGATTGGCCAACATGAATCAGCATATCTCGAAATAATGCTACTTGACTGTTAATTTCAACGATAAGCTGCAAATAGAAATTTTTGAATATGTTATCAGAAAAAATCAGAGTAATTAAATGAAACAGAGATTTTAAATAGATACATTATTGCAAAGAAATAACTTAAATTGACTGAAAGGTAGGTGGGATGTTTTTAAGTCACAGTCTCTTTTATAAAATCTAAGATTGAAATGTAGGATTTAAATTATTTTAACACTCGTTCGCTTCAACAAAATTAAGGAATTTAAGTTTTTACATACAACCTTATGACAAGAAAAAGTAGATTTTGAGAGTTTATTTTCAACTTAAATATTCGAGTCTCGTTTCAAAAAAAGACATCAAGTAGTTATTTATATGGGGATTTTTAAAGAGACCTTTTTTGAAAAATTTGTTAAAAAAAAAATGATTGGTAACGATTTTTAAGCAAATTACTTTACTGAAGTGTTTGAGTTTAAGCAACTGCCAGAAAAAAAAAAAACAACAACATAAAAAAAAGAGTGTGTGTACACATGTACACGCGACTGAAGTTATATGTACTTCTCATTCAGTATATGTAAATGAATTTCATTTGATATTTTTAATTTCTATTATGAAGTAATTAATAAACACTTAGTTTTTTTTACATTTTTATCAAGTGAACAATAAATTAATTCTTTCATCCTCCTTGCGTCCATGTAGTTTTCAATTTATTCTGTGAAATTTACTCATGTTGTGCGGTTCAGAACGTACGTATATGTTTAACGAAAGTAAATAAATTGCGCATAAAATGTTCGATATGGTAATTTTATGAGAATTGTGTGTGCTTCAGCACTAGTAGTAGCAATATGGAACTTGCAGGGTTGCTACAAAGCTCAAAAGTGAGCTGAGCTCAGCTCACAGCTCAGCTCAAATTTTGAGCTAGCTCACTTTTGAGCTATGTACCATAACTCCAGCTCATTTGAGTTGAGCTGAAAGTGAGCTGAGTTGATGGTTGAGCTGAGCTGTTGGGTGAGCTGAGCTGTCGGTGAGCTGAGCTGTTGGGTGAGCTAAGGTAAAGTGAGCTGAGCTGTGATGGGTGAGAGGATACATAGATTTTTATTTGGAAAGTATAATGAAATATGAAGATATTTTAAACTTTTATAAAACACTATAGCTTAAGATGTTTGGTTCTAGTTATTAATGGAATTATTTTAACACATGGATATTTTTATAAATAAAACAGATAATTTTTCGTGATCTTTTTTCTTATTTTTTTTATTAGTAAATATATTTCTATTTTTTTAGTAAAATATTTCTTTTTTTATCATAAAAAAAAATTAAGGTACAATCCGGTTTTTCGACTTTTTTCAAAATTCCGAGAAAAACGCGTTTGAAAGTTGGGGTAAATTTTTTTTTTCGAAAAATCCCTGAATCTTTGAACGCTCCTGGAAGCTAAACCGCTTGAGAACAATTTTTGGGAGTGATGCCAAATGATAGCTTGTGTCATGGGCCTACGCTTTGCTCATTATCAGATTTTTAAAAAATCGCCTTCCATGTTAAACCGCCACATCGAGCCTATTTTTTCAGAATCGTGCCTATTTTTTTTTTTTACTTTTAAGTTCTCCCGGTTTGAGAACGCGTACACCTACAGGGATGGGAGTTGTACCCAAATGTAGGTTAGAGTCCCCGCTACCTTTTGGCATCAAAAAAATTGTTTTCATTTTCTTCAAAGTTCCGCGATATAGGCGTTGGAAGTTGGGCGCGCGAAAAAACTTCTGGGAGCTGAACGCTTTGATCTAGAGACAGGGGAGTGGTGCTATATGAAAGCTTATATTCTCAGCTACCCGATAGTGGTATAATCCGGTTTTTCGATTTTTTTCAAAATTCCGAGAAAATCGCCTTTGAAAGTTGGGGTAAAATTTTTTTTCGAAAAATCCCTGAATCTTTGAACGCTCCTAGAAGCTAAACCGCTTGAGAGCAATTTTTGGGAGTGATGCCAAATGATAGCCTGTGTCATGGGCCTACGCTTTGCACATTGTCAGATTTTTAAAAAATCGCCTTCCATGTTAAACCGCCACATCATGCCTATTTTTTCAGAATCGTGCCTATTTTTTTTTTACTTTTAAGTTCTCCCGGTTTGAGAACGCGTGGACCTACAGGGATGGGAGTTGGACCCAAATGTAGGTTAGAGTCCCCGCTACCTTTTGGCATCAAAAAAAATTTTTTTTTTCATTTTCTTCCAATTCCGAGATATAGGCGTTGGAAGTTGGGGGCGCTCACTTTCAGCTCAGCTCACTTTCAGCTCAGCTCAAATGAGCTGAGCTATGGTACCTATCTCAAAAGTGAGCTAGCTCAAATTTGAGCTGAGCTGAAATGTGAGCTTTTTGCAAACCTGGCAACTTGCCACATGGAAATTACCACATGCAACTTGTCACATGCAACTTCCCACATGCAACTTGCCACACGCAACTTGCCACATACAACTTGCCACATGCAACTTGCCACAAGCAACTTGCCACATACAACTTGCCACATGCAACTTGCCACATGCAACATGTAACTTGCAACGTGTTGTGTGTTTTATGTTTGCCGTACTACGGCGTACTGCATTTTTAAATACTAAAGTACTGCCTACTCTAAAGGTGAAACGACAGCCCTGCTACCCAGGGTGATCGCGTCATAATCCCTTTGACATTCTTGTCAAAAAGTAAATTTTCATACTCACCCTCCCATAAGAAGTATAACTTCAAAAACAACTTTTTATGTGAAAAATCAAATTTTTGATGAGTTTTTTTTAATTTTTTTTTTATGTTTGGATATGGTTCAAACTTAAAGCGGTGTATTAAATACCATTTTATGGGATCTCAAAATGTGTAAGACGGTTTACGGTTTTCAATTGAATAATGTTCATTTATCTATCGACATTTATCTAATGACATTTATCTTGAGACATTTTTCTATCCATATTTATCTATCGACATTTATCTATCGATATTTATTTATCCACATTAATCTATCGACATTTATCTATCGACATTTATCTATCCACATTTATCTATCAAAATTTATCTATCCACATTTATCTATCCACATTTATCGATCCACATTTATCTATCCACATTTATCGATCCACATTTATCTATCGACATTTATCTATCCACATTTATCGATCCACATTTATCTATCGACATTTATCTATCCACATTTATCGATCCACATTTATCTATCCACATTTATCGATCCACATTTATCGATCCACATTTATCTATCGACATTTATCTATCGACATTTATCTATCCACATTTATCGATCCACATTTATCTATCAAAATTTATCTATCCACATTTATCTATCCACATTTATCGATCCACATTTATCTATCCACATTTATCGATCCACATTTATCGATCTACATTTATCTATCGACATTTATCTATCCACATTTATCGATCCACATTTATCGATCCACATTTATCTATCGACATTTATCTATCCACATTTATCGATCCATATTTATCTATCGATATTTATCTATCCACATTTATCTATCGACATTTATCTATCGACATTTATCTATCGACATTTATCTATCCACATTTATCGATCCACATTTATCTATCGACATTTATCTATCCACATTTATAGATCCACATTTATCTATCCACATTTATCTATCGACATTTATCTATCGACATTTATCTATCGACAATCGACATTTATCGATCCACATTTATCGATCCACATTTATCTATCGACATTTATCGATCTACATTTATCTATAGACATTTATCGATCCACATTTATCTATCCACATTTATCGATCCACATTTATCGATCCACATTTATCTATCGACATTTATCTATCCACATTTATCGATCCATATTTATCTATCGATATTTATCTATCGATATTTATCTATCCACATTTATCTATCGACATTTATCTATCGACATTTATCTATCGACATTTATCGATCCACATTTATCGATCCACATTTATCTATCCACATTTATCGATCCACATTTCGACATTTATCTATCCACATTTATCTATCGACATTTATCGATCCACATTTATCTATCGACATTTATCTATCCACATTTATCGATCCACATTTATCTATCCACATTTATCGATCCACATTTATCGATCCACATTTATCTATCGACATTTATCTATCCACATTTATCGATCCACATTTATAGATCCACATTTATCTATCGACATTTATCGATCCACATTTATCTATCGACATTTATCTATCCACATTTATAGATCCACATTTATCTATCCACATTTATCTAACGACATTTATCTTGAGACATTTATCTATCCATATTTATCTATCGACATTTATCTATCGACATTTATCTATCGACATTTATCGATCCACATTTATCTATCGAAATGTGGATAGATAAATGTAGATCGATAAATGTGGATAGATAAATGTGGATAGATAAATGTGGATAGATAAATATCGATAGATTAATGTCTATAGATAAATGTCGATAGATAAATGTCGATAGATAAATGTGGATAGATAAATATCGATAGATAAATGTGGATAGATAAATGTCGATAGATAAATGTGGATCGATAAATGTGGATAGATAAATGTCGATAGATAAATGTGGATCGATAAATGTGGATAGATAAATGTCGATATAAATGTGGATAGATAAATGTCGATAGATAAATGTGGATAGATAAATGTCGAAATGTGGATCGATAAATGTGGATAGATAAATGTGGATCGATAAATGTGGATAGATAAATGTGGATCGATAAATGTGGATCGATGAATGTGGATCGATAAATGTCGATAGATAAATGTCGATAGATAAATGTGGATCGATAAATGTCGATAGATAAATGTGGATAGATAAATGTGGATCCATAAAAGTGGATCGATGAATGTCAATAAATAAATGTCGATAGATAAATGTGGATCGATAAATGTCGATAGATAAATGTCGATAGATAAATGTGGATAGATAAATGTCGAAATGTGGATCGATAAATGTGGATAGATAAATGTGGATCGATAAATGTGGTTCGATAAATGTGGATCGATAAATGTGGATAGATAAATGTGGATAGATAAATGTCGATAGATAAATGTCGATAGATAAATGTCGATAGATAAATGTCGATAGATAAATGTGGATCGATAAATGTGGATCGATAAATGTTCATAGATAAATGTCGATAGATAAATGTGGATAGATAAATATCGATAGATTAATGTCTATAGATAAATGTCGATAGATAAATGTGGATAGATAAATATCGATATATTAATGTCTATAGATAAATGTCGATAGATAAATGTGGATAGATAAATATCGATAGATAAATGTGGATAGATAAATGTCGATAGATAAATGTGGATAGATAAATATCGATAGATAAATGTGGATAGATAAATGTCGATAGATAAATGTCGATAGATAAATGTCGTTAGATAAATGTGGATAGATAAATGTGGATAGATTAATGTCGATAGATAAATGTGGATAGATAAATGTCGATAGATAAATGTCTCTAGATAAATATCGATAGATAAATGTCGATAGATAAATGTGGATAGATAAATGTCGATAGATAAATTTAGATCGATAAATGTGGATAGATAAATGTGGATAGATAAATGTGGATAGATAAATGTCGATAGATAAATAGCGATAGATAAATATAGAAAGATGATGATTATGAAAGTGGACTAAGTCACTTTTTGCATTGTTCAAAGAAAAACTTACATAATAATTTTCTTATAACGATTTAACTATATTTCTTTTATGAAATCACTAGAGGAGCAATAAAGAAGTGTATTTACTGCAATTTCGCTTTCAAATAAACTTTACCCTTTAAATAAAATATTTTTTTTTTTGAAAGTAACTTCAAAAATCTTGTTCAGGATGATGAAAAAAAAATTTGGGGAAAATTTGAGCCGTTAAAAAAAATTTTAAGAGGTCTATCATCGGTGTTTTTTATTTTTATACATGATATGATGTTTTACAACAGAACTGCTAGACGATCAAAGTAAAAAAAAATTCTGTTCATTTTCTCTTATATAAAATTAAATTTCCTACAAAAAAGATCTAATTGAAAATTTTCGTCAGAAGAGCCGTATTCGAGTAATTAAGCTTTTAAAATCGAAGTGTTTTTTCAATTTGCCTGTTTCACTTTGGAATTTTGTGATGAGCAAATAAGTGAATAGAAAAATAAAACCTTGACAGATTCTTATTGGAAATTTAATTCTCTACAAAAAAGGTTTTGTAGTAATTTTCCCTAAATTGAGTTTTGAAGAAGTTATTCACGATTTAAATCGAGAAAAAAATTAAAAAATCAATTTTCAATTTCAAAATTTTCTAATTCACTGAAAATTCAATATTTTCAACTTAGCAAGATGTTTTCTTGTAGGGAATTAAACGTTCTATAAAAAGTTCCTTGGCAGCAAATTAATTGCTTTAACCGTTTAGAAGATAATCGTATTCAAATCGCAAATGCATACTTGTCATAAGAAAACTATTGAAATCAGTGGGCATTGGTTTTGATACGAATATCTTCTTAACGGTTAAAGCAATTAATTTGCTGCCAAGGAACTTTTTATAGAACGTTTAATTCCCTACAAGAAAACATCTTGCTAAGTTGAAAATATTGAATTTTCAGTGAATTAGAAAATTTTGAAATTGAAAATTGATTTTTTAATTTTTTTCTCGATTTAAATCGTGAATAACTTCTTCAAAACTCAATTTAGGGAAAATTACTACAAGACCTTTTTTGTAGAGAATTAAATTTCCAATAAGAATCTGTCGAGGTTTTATTTTTCTATTCACTTATTTGCTCATCACAAAATTCCAAAGTGAAACAGGCAAATTGAAAAAACACTTCGATTTAAAAAGCTTAATTACTCGAATACGGCTCGTCTGACGAAAATTTTCAATTAGATCTTTTTTGTAGGAAATTTAATTATATATAAGAAAAAATTAACAGAAATTTTTTTTACTTTGATCGTCTAGCAGTTCTGTTGTAAAACATCATATCATGTATAAAAATAAAAAACACCGATGATAGACCTCTTAAAATTTTTTTTAACTGCTCAAATTTTCACCAAATTTTTTTTTCATCATCCTGAACAAGATTTTCGAAGTAACTTTCAAAAAAAAATATTTTATTTTTTTGGCCCAGTCTAATGTTTTACTGTCATCTAAAAAATAGCCATTTCGTTGATAAGAGTTTTGAAAGACTTTTAAATTCTTCGAAATTTGCAATTTAAAAGATGTGATCAGGTAGAGAAAGGAATTTCATTTCCTTAGTAATTTTATTTCTTAGTGGTTCCCAGTTCTTTTAGTGTACCATGCATTGTTAAAAATATTTTTTTTATGAATTTTCAAGAGGGAATTTTATTAACTCAGTATCAGTATACTACTAAATACTCCAATTTATACTATATGTACATTTTAAATACATTCAAAATATGCTAAAAAAAATATTTGATTTTTTTCAAAAATTACAACTAGATAGTAACCCCTTAAAAGACCGTAAAGGATCAAAATTCTTAAAAATGCAATTGATCGTAAAACCACAAGAAAGAAATTTGACCCAATGGTTTTCAAAATATCACATCAGTTTATCAGTTTATCTTCCATTGTACACAAAATTCTGGTCTGTCGTTCCACAAAAATTTAAAGACTTTTAAAAAAGAATAAAATTTTTTTGGAATTTGAAAAATTAAATAAAATGAATAACTGGAAAGAAGGAACATACAGCAAATCCAAAAATAAATAGGTAATACGGATATCTCTAAGCGCTCACTTTTTTTTCTGAGATTTCTGAGACGAAAATTTTTTGGATTCAATTTCTCAGTTTTCTTACTCTTTCTTAAATTTACATTTACCCTATAAAATTTTTTATCTTCTTCTTCTTCTTCTTCTTCTTCTCCATTATCGACGATAGTCATGATCTCGGATGGGGTCACAACTCTCCCACTCTACTGCTTCACACTACGGCTCCGCATGTGGGGTTCGCCGGGTTGACCTCAGGAAACGTCGGCAGGCTTCTCGATTTTGAATTGTTCCATGTCTAAGGCCAACTGAATGCAGTTGTCGTTGCATTTGTCTTCTCCATGAGTTCTTAGGCCTGCCTCTTCTTCGCGATTGCGTTGGAACGTCGTATGCGATCGCCTTTTGAACTGGGTTCTCAGGGTTTCTTCTTTGTACATGACAGTACCAGCTTAAACGGTCATGCTGTATTTTATCCAAGACGGTATTTTTGACGTGAAGACTTCCTCGGATTTTCTTGCTTCTTATTCGATCAAGCTTTGTTACTCCTGCTGTCATACGAAGCATCTTCATCTCTGCTGCTGTCAGTTTACTCTCATACGTTTTGTACATTGTCCAACATTGTGAACCGTATGTAAGTGCTGGGCGAACAACTGCAGTATAGAGCTTTCCTTTTAGTTTAGGGGGCATTTTCCGGTCACAGAAGATGGCAGAGTTTTCGCGCCACTTCATCCACCCTACACTTATTCGGTGGTTGATGTCGTCATCACAAGAAGCTTGGTTGTTGATCATAGATCCAAGGTATTTGAACTTTTCGCACTTGGGAAGTATTGTGCCATTCAGGTAAATGTCCGGAATAGGGCCGTCTGGGTCAGAAAATGGACAGCAGAGATATTCTGTCTTTTTCGCGCTTATCCGGTACCCACTTCCCTCCAGAACATCCACCCATACATCAAGTGCTCGTTGCAGGGATGTTGGATCTTCACTTATGATGGCGCCATCATCAGCAAAGAATAACTGACTCACTTTCGGATCCGTCACTTTTTCTTCAAGCAGAAAGTCAAGGACGGTAATAAAGAGCAAAGGACTCAGGACGCTTCCCTGGTGCACACCGACTTTAATTGGGAACTCTTCGGTGACTCCTGCGGGGCATTTTACCTTCGTTTTTACTTCCTCGTACATGTCCTTGATCATCCGCACGTAGATTTCCGGAACCCCTCGCTGTCTCAGGGACACCCATATCAAATCTCGTGGTTGTCTATCGAATGCCTTTTCGAAATCAACCAGCACAATATGCAAATCCTTCGAGGAATCACGGTGTTTTTCCATTCGGATTCTTAAACTCTGTATGGCATCTGTGGTTGATTTACCCGAGACAAACCCGCACTGGTCATCAGACAGCCGTATTATTTTTCGTAGTCGGCCGTCCAAAATCCGCTCAACGATCTTCATGGTGTGTGACATCAGCTTAATCGATCGGTAGTTATCACAGTTTCGTGTGTCCCCCTTTCCTTTGTAGATTGGGAGAAGGAAACTTTCTCTCCACTGATTTGGCATTTGGTCACCGCTAATGAGTTTGGAGATGAGAATCGTGAGCCATTTACACCCAATGTCTCCCATCTTCTTCCAGAACTCAGAGGGTATTTCGTCTGGACCAATCGCCTTTCCTTTCTTGGAGTTTTTCACCGCCACGCTAACTTCTTCGACTGTAAGGTCGGGTACTTCTTCTAAATTAGGTTCGGCTGTTGGAAAGTAAATCCTGGGAAATTGCTCATTTAGGAGTTCGTCACAATACTGTCGCCACCTGTGGAGAATTTTGTCGTCATTCACAAGTAGTAGGCCTTGAGCATCGTTAATGAACTTTGGTGAACGTATTTCCTGAGCATTCCTTCTCCTTTGAGCGGCAATTTTGAAGATAGCTGCACCCTTGTTCATCTTGGCATGTCGCAGTTCCTGGAGAGCCTGGTTTGCATCAGCAGCTGGATCAGATATTTCCCCAAGCTCGCGATACATGCTTTCCGTACTCTCTGCCTTATGCTGGGCGCATTTCTTCTTTGCTTCCTTCTTGTAGCGCTTGTAGTCCACTTCGAGTCGTGCTTTTTCATCTCTATTATGAGAGGGGCATTTGGACCAAGCTTGGAAAGCGGTCTTTTTCCTTGATATCACTGCTTTGACTTCATCGCTCCACCACCATGTTTCTTTTTCCCGTTGGTAGTTTCCTTTAGATGTTCCTAGCAGTGACCTCGCCTTCACCAAGCAAGTTCTTTGCAGAGAGTCCCACATATTTTGTACTCTGCACTCTTCGTTTTGTAATCTGCTGGTGGTCTCGCACAGATAATTTCTCATAACAGAGATGAATGCATCGCCTTTTTCCTTCTCCAGGTTGTACCACTTGATACCTCCGGTAGCCTCTCTTTGTTTGTTTGCCGCCTTCGTCTCCATAAAAAATTCTGTCAGTATGAGACGGTGTTGCTGGGCGATCGCTTCTCCTAATATCACTTTGCAGTCTTTCACTAGCGGCTTCATGAAACTAGATACCAGATGGTAGTCGATCTGTGTTTCATTTCCACCGCTGCTATAAGTGATAAGGTGTCGGCTTTGTTTAATGAACATGGTATTCAACACTATAAGACCATGTGACCTGCACATGCTTAGAATTTCTTCGCCAGGAGGGTTTCTAGCTCCGAATCCAAGGCCACCATGGCAGTCCTCATAGTCTTCGTTGCCGTTCCCTACATGTCCATTTAAATCTCCACCCACAAACAAAAGCTCTTTCTTTGGGATGTCTTTAATGAGGTTGTGGAAGTCTAGCCAGAATGCATCTTTTTCCACCTGCTCACATCCAATTTGGGGAGCATATGCACTGACTATATTCCACACCTTTCCTTCCATCACCAGTTTAAGAGACATCAATCGGTCACTGGACTTCGAAATGGTCAAAACGCTTCCAAGAAGCTTTTCCGCAAGGATGACACCGATTCCGTTTCTACCTTGCTCTGTTCCGTAGTAGAACATCTTGTATTGTTTTGTCTTGACGTCTAAGAAACGGGCTCTGTTTCCAGTGTTTCGCCACTTGGTTTCTTGGACGCACAAGATGTCCACTCGCCTCCTCTTCATCATCTCTTCTAATTCACAGCTTCGGCCGTTCATACTACCCACGTTCCAACTCGCGACTCTCAATTTTCTTCTAACCTCGTGCATTACTTTGCTAGCCCCCGGAATCCGTATAGCTCTGACCCGATTATTTCTAATCGGTCCAGGATCAGTACCGTGTGTAGCAGCGGTACTGCCTGGCGGGGTAGTGCTGTTCGTGTTAGCAAGTACTTCCATAATGCTCGAAATTTTTCGGAAAATTTCGCGAAACGTTTTTCGCAAATTGTCGACACTGGCATGCTCCTGTTTTTGTAATGTGATCGTCTTTTACTACGCCGGTGATCTCCAGTCGCCTAACCCAAGGAATTGCATGCACGCTTAATGGAAAGCTCTTAGATGTTGGTGTGTGTCGCTAGGCTCACCTTGATGTTATTTTGCCTAGATGTGATTTGCTCCTTATAGACCTGTGCTCTGAATATGTCGGAGTAGCTCATATAAGGGGTTCACCAAGTAGTTCGGCCTAACTGGAACTGGTGACGCTACCGTTTGTGTAAGTCGCCATATAAAACCAACCCCATAGGAATAATTTTTTTTTTTTTGCCAGCCTCTCATCCACCTTACAATATGTGCAGTGAACTCTGCCATCAAAAATTCTAATTTCACCTCGTTCGATAATTAGTTATCGAATTATCGTTTCAGTTCCATATAATTCCGAATCAATAATCTCAAGGCGACCGAGCAAATTACACTCTGATCGCGCACTACTTCTTTCTTTCCGAATTTCATCATCTTCCTGTGCGGACCTCATTGTGATTAGCTATCATTATCATATCATATTACCTATCAGAAATCACGTATTTTTTTACATATATAGTGCTATCAAGCCAGTGCACTTCAATTAACTTAAATATTAAAAACCTAGAAGGTTAAGTTATTCTGTACTGTTGCATAGAATTCTCGTCAATTAAAATCGACGACAAGACGTAACAAAGTACGCATAAATTCTTTAATTAAAAGAAAGAACCGATTTATCCCACGAGGACCTAAACCAGGAAACATATATACACATGTAAGATATAGCTAATCGAAAGCCAAAGTTTATTCTTTTTGTTTAACTTTCAATGTCGCAAGAGTGATGTTAAGTTTTTTTTTATTATTCGTTTATGAAGTGTCGACTGTGAGTCTACCTCTTTTGAATACAGGAGCACGTGATAAGTCACAGCTTCGTATTAAAGCAACTCAAAAGTCAAAGAAATCGCACGAAGCTCAAGAGGAGATCCCAAAATCGTGTAATCTAAACAATCCACGTTGTATGAAATCTTAATTTAACCGATAAAATCCTTAAAATCGTTTATCGATATCTAAAAGGTAATTTAATGTGGTCCTGACTTAACCTTAAATGTACCCTTATTTTTTTTATACGTTTTAGAAACCTAGTTTGCGCGAGTGTGTGTAGTACACCTGCTAACTTGCGTTTTAGAACGCGTCACATAACCCATGTGTGACGTCATCGTCGCACATGGGCCCAGAAAGCGAACGCAGTAGCAAAAGAAAAGTACCGATACCGATAAGAATCCACGCCGCCGCTTGCTTTTGTTCACAAGCCTCTGACAAGGGTTTCAAAATAGTATTGCCTTGTTAAATATCAAAAACATTTAACCTCGCTAACAAGGCCAAGCCGACATCGACAACTACTTCGCCCACCATTATAAATTACCTTTCCCCAGCATCCCAGCATCCCAGCATCCCAACATCCATGAAATAAATTCAACATCCACCACGAACCAGCAACTATTATCGACTAAAGTCGTCATGATTTTTTTTTATTGAGTTTAAGCCAGAATATGTAAATTACTCAAATGTTAAGAAATCCTAAACACTCAAGTTAAGTATTCTAATTTTTTTTGTTTTTGCTCTCAATTTCGTTTATTTATTCACACATATGAAATATTTCTTTCTTTTTATCATAAAGTGTATTTAGCAAGCGAAAGCTTAAAAGAGTTAGAAAAAGCTAACTCAAACTAAACCTTCGGATCATACCCCCCCAACAAGTCGTGCGCACAACTTCACAGGAGGAGAAAATCCGGTGAGTCATTTTTACTTATTCTATATAAAAAAATATGCATATAAAGAAATATTATCATATGAGTGGACACGAGCATGGTATCCCATTAGTGAACTAAATTGAGTAATTAAAATTTTATAAGAGAAATAATAACGGTAAATTCATATATTAATTGAGTGATTACGATTTTACCTAGTTTTTAATAATATACCTATACTCATAAGATCATAATCTCGCATGAGAGAAGGTCAATGACCCAACAGCTGATTAGCAAATGTATTGAATTCATTTACTATTTTCTATTTTTTTTTGTTGCTTACTTGAATCTGAAATTATATAATGAACCATAATCGTTAATTTTGAAATTAATTATGAAGAATGAAATCAAAACTAAACTTAAAAACTAAACTTAAAAACTAAACTTAAAAACTAAACTTAAAATTAAAATTGAATAAATTAAGAATTTTTATAAATTAACGTTTTAAATAAATCATAATATGAAGAAACATTTCAAAACATATTTTTGAGCGTTAATGATATTTAATATGATGCCTGTTTAGAAGTTTTGTTTAGGGTGTTTAGAGAGGGTGTAGATTTAAAGGGATGTTTTCGACGGCGAAGATGAGTTTGACATAAGCTTTTGTTAGACTTTGCATTAGGGACTATCGTGAGAAATTATGAGTGGTACGGTAGTCATGGAGTTGCTACATTTTGTAGTCAACAGCGGGAGGGTCTCACTCCGGAACTAATACCATCTACAGTTCCAATAAAGAAGTGTTGTTGCCAAAAATTAGTGATATTATTTGTAGGTTAGTTTAGGATCATTATTAATAGGCATGATATATGTACGGCAGTCCAGTGGCGTTTGCAAGAACCCACCCCTCCGACGAGAATAGCCCAATGGCCAAAGCAAGCATGCCTAACCGCATTCGACCGACTGGACACCTACTTCACATTCACTCGTGTCTTTGTGTTTCCTGTGGAACAAAGGGACAAGTGAAGACGCAGGACATCACACCTTTGTGAAGTAGGAACAACAGTTCCGTTACACAGGTGGCGCCCAACGTGGGGCAAGAATAGCGAGAATATACTGTCAGCTTTAAGGTTTATTAACCTCATTTGTTTTGCTTTATACGGCTCAATCTTTTTATCTATTTTATGCTAAATTTTTTTGTTTTTATTTCAAAACTTTTTGAAGTATTTGTATCATAACCCCAAGAAGGATTTGTCCAGTAGTATAGTTCCATAACAGAACTACATGTTGCCATTTTCCTTGGAAGTTTGATAGAACAATCGGAGCTTTATTTTAATAATTTAGTGTCCTGAGATTCATGTACAATTTACAACATTTTCGGATTTGCATTAATTTGGAAATAAGTTTCCTAGTTTTACCGAGTTTAGCATTGGCTTAGAGCATTTCTTCGGACGACCGGAAGATATCGGTCCAAGTATACCACGTCTTCGACAGTTGCGCCCGAGTTATGTTTTAACCAATAGATATATGGATATGATTTATTTACGTTACAATAAAAGCTTTAAATTGTCCCACACAAACAAATAAATTAAAATGCAAATAATATTACAAGTTACATAAAGACTAAAACAGCTGTCTATCAAAGTTTCTTGAGTTTGAAACAAGTAGGCGACCGATGTAGATTAGCATGAAATTCGCATATCTCATTGCAGCGCTTACACAACAAATTCGATTATATTAACTTCATATAAATCTATACAAAATCAACACACTTTTCTTTATTTTTTCGTCGTCAGTAAGTTTCCTTAAAAATGTTTCACTTTTCTAAACACTCTTTGAATCGATGAGTATACAGTTTTTGACTTTGAAAATTTTAGTTATTTTTTTTTCGGAATCCTTTTTTTATTAAGTGCGAAATCGTAGTTTTTTTTTTAACTCTTTTTGAAAACCCAAGTTTAAAAATTTTTTTGAAAATGCCACCAAAAGCGCAAATTACAAATCGTGTTACAAGAAAAACTGCAGCTGAAGGAGAAGAACCGATTGGTTCACAGAATAATCCTGATGCTAACGTAAATGGGGGACAAGAAAACCCTGACCCGCCTCCTTCTGGATCTGGAGCAGGTCGAGTCAATCTTTCACAAGATGAAAATCTTCAGCGTTATATTCATAACATTGTTACAGCTTCTATAGACTTAAGTAGAGCAGAAGATCGTCAGACCAGGCAGGAAGAGTATGAGATCGAAAGGCAAAGCCTACGACAAGAAATTGTAAAAACAATACAAGAAGGACTTAGAAACATTGTTGCACCTTCACGAGAAGTTGCCAATGACATTCCTAATGTTCAATTATCTTCAATTCAAAACCAACTTAATACAAGTTCAGGGCAAGATCACGACATAAGGGTAGGTGAGGATACGAACCAAGGTCTTAACCAAAACCGCGAAAACCCAGATCCTATACAAAACCCAAACCCAATTCTTGTTCAAAACCAAGATCAAAATCTAAACCAAAATCCATACCGACTCACAAGCGATGCACCTGAAAGTACTCGAGCGGACTTGGAAAATTTTCATCCAAGCGAGAACTTTCAGAATTTTATGAATCAGCTTGACGCCTTGAATATAAATACCGCAGGTCCAAGCAATCGAGGGTCGAATCAAACAACCTGGCATCCTCCAGTTGATTTCAAAAAGTGGAGACTTCAATTCGACAATAATAAGATGTCGGTTGATGATTTCCTTTTCAGGCTAAATCGGTTAAAGATCTGCTATAAGGTGACGTGGGAAGACGTTTTTCTGCATTTCCATGTATTGGTAGCAGGAAGTGTAGAGACTTGGTTCTGGACGTATCTCAAAGCCAACCCCGGTGCCAATTGGCGTCATTTAGAAATGGCTCTTATAGAGACATTCCGAAGTCTTGACACCGACACCGAAATTTCGAGAAAAATGTTTGACCGCCGGCAAGGTCAGACAGAAAGTTTCGACGACTTCTACCAAGATATCTTGAGATTAAATTCTCGGTTGAAAGTGCCTAAATCAACCCAAGAAATAATTGAGTTGCTGAAACAAAATGTGAAAAGAAGGACCGGTGAGCTTTTAATAACCTTCTCGACAAAAAGTTTGCCAGAAATGGTCTACGTATGTCGTACCATTGAGAAACGTATGACGCAATACGAAGGCTGGCGATCTAAAATGCTTCCGACTCCAGCCTCTAACACAAAACCCAAAGTAAATGAGCTGAACTTACAAGAGGAAGAACATAATGATTTCGATGCTGTTGAGGCCTTCTCACAGCAAAGAAATTTCACTACCTATACCTGTTGGAACTGCCATGAAAAGGGTCACGGTTATAAAAAGTGTCCTATTCCGCAGAGAAAGTTGCATTGTTTCGGATGTGGTTTGGAAAACCATACAACAATTACATGTCCTAAGTGCTCGTTAAACCGAAACAGGGGCAATTCGAACCGGGAGATTTGCCCTCCTCAAGCGAACCCGGAACAGAAACCCCTTTAAATTGTACAAAACAAATACCTATATCAAATTTACCTGACGTACCAAAACCACATAATCTAACCAATACTTTACTACCGGATTTAACTATCTCACCTGCCATATCTAATGAAAATAATATTAACCTGAAAACAAATGCTAATATCCAAATCTTAAAAAGAACCTCAGATAGAATCGAAGATAGCAATGATGTATCATCCCCAGATAATAACCTGAATGCGCCAAGTTTGCATGAACGTTTGAAACGATATTATGATGTGCGTGATAGAATTTTCAATACACCTTCCAAGCGTACTCTCAAGCTTAGAGAGAGGTTTAAGAACAAGAGAGAAACACATCGAGCTATTTGTGCTACTAAAATTTGTAATAGCGACGACCCAAGGCCATATGCAACCGTTTCAATCTTTGGTAAGAAAATGCTAGGTCTTTTAGATAGCGGCGCGAGTATTAGCTGCTTAGGAGCCGGATGTCTTGATCTCATTAAGGCAGAGGGCGTTTCTTTTAAACCGTTAAAACAGCTAGTGGTCAGGCCCAAGCTATCATAGGTGAACTCTCAACAGAAGTCACATATAAAGGCGTTTCAAAGCGTATTTTGGTGTACTTGGTACCCTCACTAGAACAACCACTATATCTTGGAGTAAATTTTTGGAGATCCTTCGAAATTGCTCCACAGATCATATCAGAAATCTCGACCACAGTAAGATCTGATGACCCAAATGCTCACGAACTATCAACAAATCAAACCAAGAACCTTGCAGATGTTATTAGCATGTTTCCGTCCGCAGCAAAATTTGGGCTCGGACGAACATCGCTAGAGGAACATATAATAAATACAGGTGATGCTGAGCCCGTGAAACAACGACATTACCAGGTCTCTCCAGCGGTGCAGGCTCTGATGTATGATGAACTGGATAGGATGCTCAGTTTAGGAGTAATTGAACCAAGTCAAAGTGCGTGGAGCTCTCCTATGGTCCTGGTACGGAAACCCGGTAAAAATCGGCTGTGCCTTGACTCTAGGAAAGTGAACAAAGCCACAAAGAAAGACGCCTATCCACTTCATCATGTTGACGGCCTGCTTAGTCGGCAGACGAATACGCACTTTATATCCACTGTGGATTTGAAGGACGCATTCTGGCAGATACCCTTGGAGAGAGCCTCCAGGGAAAAGACCGCGTTTACCGTGCCCGGCAGACCCTTATATCAATTCACGGTTATGCCATTTGGCCTTTGTAATGCTGCACAGCGGCTTTGCAGACTTATGGACAAAGTGGTTCCACACGAGTTGAGACAACATGTTTATGTATATTTGGATGATTTGTTGGTGGTCTCGTCAACATTTGAGGAACATATGGAGATCCTTGCTAAGCTAGCTACCCTTTTAAAAAACGCTGGTTTGACTATAAATTTAGCCAAATCTAAATTTTGCTTTAAAGAGCTTAAATTTTTAGGATTTATCGTAGGTGGAGGGTGCGTTCAAACAGATCCCGATAAGGTGGCCGCGATTAGGGACTTTCCCGTACCGAAAACTAGCAGACAGGTTAGGCGATTTTTGGGTCTGTCAGGATGGTATCGACGATTCGTCAGCAATTATTCGTCCTTAGCTTCTCCACTAACAGATACCTTAAAGAAAGGCAAAGCGTTCAATTTTACGCCTGAGGCGTTAAAAGCATTTCAAGAACTGAAACAGATGTTGATCTCGGCACCAATTCTTATAAACCCTGATTTCAGTAAACCGTTTAAAATTCTTTGCGATGCGTCGACGACCGGAGTGGGCAGTGTGCTATGTCAGGAAGACGAAAACAAAGTAGAAAGGCCCATATACTACTATTCACATAAGCTCACATCGGCCCAACGTAATTATAGTATTACCGAGCTAGAGTGCTTAGCAGCAGTTCTAGGCGTTGAAAAGTTTCGCTCTTACATAGAGGGTCAAGAGTTCACAATAGTGACCGACCATGCGAGCCTGCGTTGGCTCATGAGTCAAAAGGACTTAAGCGGGAGGTTGGCACGGTGGAGTCTCAGACTTCAACGATTTATTTTTGTAATAGAACATAGGAAGGGTACTCAAAATGTTGTACCGGATGCACTCTCGCGAGTCTACAGTGTCGATGTGATAACATTTACAAAAAATGACACAATGAATCCTTCTTATGTTCTTAGCATTGATCTGGCAGATCCTGCCTTCAAATCTGACGAGTATGTGGGGTTGATAAAAACAATACAGAAAAATCAAGATCAGCTACCTGATCTTCGCGTTTCAGATAATTTCGTCTACAAAAAAGTAAAACCCTGCACCGGGAATCCTAGAGAAGACGATAACACCTGGAAACTGTGGATCCCATCAATGCTAACATCTCGTTTGGTTTGCCTGGCCCATGATCCTCCTCGAGCTTCGCATGGCGGTATTGCTAAGACGTTGTACCGTCTGCGCGATCGTTTTTACTGGCCTAATATGGCGGCTCAGGTGAAAACGTTTGTCGGAGAATGCAACGTCTGCAAAGCCTCTAAAGCTACAAACTCAGTCCTTAGACCACCTATGGGTCAAGCCTTCATAGTTGATAGACCGTTTCAGCACGTATATGTAGACTTTTTGGGACCTTATCCCAGATCAAAAAAAGGTAATACACATATAATAGTGTGCCTTGATCAACTCACTAAATTTGTGTTAGTTAAAGCTCTACGTAAAGCTACAGGAGAGCTTGCTATAAGTTTTTTGGAAGAGGAAGTTTTTTCGATTTTCGGCGTACCCGAATCCCTTATGTCTGACAATGGCAAACAGTTCATCGGTAAGGAATTTTCAAAGTTCCTCTCAAGCTATGGCACAAAGCACATAAAAACAGCCGCATATTCACCTCAGGCAAATGCCAGCGAGAGAGTCAACCGCTCGATCCTCGCAGCGATCCGTTCCTATATAGGATCCGACCAATCGAACTGGGACAAACACTTGCTGTCCATAGTAAGCGCACTACGTACGACAATTCATTCGGCGATAGGTATGTCACCTCACGAAGCCCTGTATGGGCAAAGTAAGATTGAACACGGGTCGGATTATCAGCTGCTCAAAAAACTTAAGAGTTTAAACAATTCCGAATTCGATGTTTTGCCCAAATCAGCGAAGATGAACATTATACATGAAAGGATAAAAGAATCCTTAGCCCAATCGCACAAAAACTATGAAAAATCTTACAATCTTAGAAGCAAAGGTCGACTATACAAAGTAGGACAAAGTGTTTTTAAGCGAAATTTCATCCTTAGCGATGCCACGAAAAATCGTAACGCCAAGTTATGTCCAAAATTTATACCTGCTATAGTCAAAAAGATAACAGGGAATAGCCTATATGAACTAACAGACTTAAATGGTTATAGCTTAGGTATAGTTCATGCTAAATATATTCGGGAATAGCAGAGAGAAGAAAGAATCCAAATAAAACAAGCATGTTAACAACAACAAAATTGTCGATTTCTTTCCCATTTCAGGCAAAAGTTGCCAGAAATTGAAAAGTTGTGTGTAAGTCGCCATATAAAACCAACCCCATAGGAATAATTTTTTTTTTTTTGCCAGCCTCTCATCCACCTTACAATATGTGCAGTGAACTCTGCCATCAAAAATTCTAATTTCACCTCGTTCGATAATTAGTTATCGAATTATCGTTTCAGTTCCATATAATTCCGAATCAATAATCTCAAGGCGACCGAGCAAATTACACTCTGATCGCGCACTACTTCTTTCTTTCCGAATTTCATCATCTTCCTGTGCGGACCTCATTGTGATTAGCTATCATTATCATATCATATTACCTATCAGAAATCACGTATTTTTTTACATATATAGTGCTATCAAGCCAGTGCACTTCAATTAACTTAAATATTAAAAACCTAGAAGGTTAAGTTATTCTGTACTGTTGCATAGAATTCTCGTCAATTAAAATCGACGACAAGACGTAACAAAGTACGCATAAATTCTTTAATTAAAAGAAAGAACCGATTTATCCCACGAGGACCTAAACCAGGAAACATATATACACATGTAAGATATAGCTAATCGAAAGCCAAAGTTTATTCTTTTTGTTTAACTTTCAATGTCGCAAGAGTGATGTTAAGTTTTTTTTTATTATTCGTTTATGAAGTGTCGACTGTGAGTCTACCTCTTTTGAATACAGGAGCACGTGATAAGTCACAGCTTCGTATTAAAGCAACTCAAAAGTCAAAGAAATCGCACGAAGCTCAAGAGGAGATCCCAAAATCGTGTAATCTAAACAATCCACGTTGTATGAAATCTTAATTTAACCGATAAAATCCTTAAAATCGTTTATCGATATCTAAAAGGTAATTTAATGTGGTCCTGACTTAACCTTAAATGTACCCTTATTTTTTTTATACGTTTTAGAAACCTAGTTTGCGCGAGTGTGTGTAGTACACCTGCTAACTTGCGTTTTAGAACGCGTCACATAACCCATGTGTGACGTCATCGTCGCACATGGGCCCAGAAAGCGAACGCAGTAGCAAAAGAAAAGTACCGATACCGATAAGAATCCACGCCGCCGCTTGCTTTTGTTCACAAGCCTCTGACAAGGGTTTCAAAATAGTATTGCCTTGTTAAATATCAAAAACATTTAACCTCGCTAACAAGGCCAAGCCGACATCGACAACTACTTCGCCCACCATTATAAATTACCTTTCCCCAGCATCCCAGCATCCCAGCATCCCAACATCCATGAAATAAATTCAACATCCACCACGAACCAGCAACTATTATCGACTAAAGTCGTCATGATTTTTTTTTATTGAGTTTAAACCAGAATATGTAAATTACTCAAATGTTAAGAAATCCTAAACACTCAAGTTAAGTATTCTAATTTTTTTTGTTTTTGCTCTCAATTTCGTTTATTTATTCACACATATGAAATATTTCTTTCTTTTTATCATAAAGTGTATTTAGCAAGCGAAAGCTTAAAAGAGTTAGAAAAAGCTAACTCAAACTAAACCTTCGGATCATACCCCCCCAACAAGTCGTGCGCACAACTTCACAGGAGGAGAAAATCCGGTGAGTCATTTTTACTTATTCTATATAAAAAAATATGCATATAAAGAAATATTATCATATGAGTGGACACGAGCATGGTATCCCATTAGTGAACTAAATTGAGTAATTAAAATTTTATAAGAGAAATAATAACGGTAAATTCATATATTAATTGAGTGATTACGATTTTACCTAGTTTTTAATAATATACCTATACTCATAAGATCATAATCTCGCATGAGAGAAGGTCAATGACCCAACAGCTGATTAGCAAATGTATTGAATTCATTTACTATTTTCTATTTTTTTTTGTTGCTTACTTGAATCTGAAATTATATAATGAACCATAATCGTTAATTTTGAAATTAATTATGAAGAATGAAATCAAAACTAAACTTAAAAACTAAACTTAAAAACTAAACTTAAAAACTAAACTTAAAATTAAAATTGAATAAATTAAGAATTTTTATAAATTAACGTTTTAAATAAATCATAATATGAAGAAACATTTCAAAACATATTTTTGAGCGTTAATGATATTTAATATGATGCCTGTTTAGAAGTTTTGTTTAGGGTGTTTAGAGAGGGTGTAGATTTAAAGGGATGTTTTCGACGGCGAAGATGAGTTTGACATAAGCTTTTGTTAGACTTTGCATTAGGGACTATCGTGAGAAATTATGAGTGGTACGGTAGTCATGGAGTTGCTACATTTTGTAGTCAACAGCGGGAGGGTCTCACTCCGGAACTAATACCATCTACAGTTCCAATAAAGAAGTGTTGTTGCCAAAAATTAGTGATATTATTTGTAGGTTAGTTTAGGATCATTATTAATAGGCATGATATATGTACGGCAGTCCAGTGGCGTTTGCAAGAACCCACCCCTCCGACGAGAATAGCCCAATGGCCAAAGCAAGCATGCCTAACCGCATTCGACCGACTGGACACCTACTTCACATTCACTCGTGTCTTTGTGTTTCCTGTGGAACAAAGGGACAAGTGAAGACGCAGGACATCACACCTTTGTGAAGTAGGAACAACAGTTCCGTTACACGTTGATTCTGTAAATGAATTCTTCCGCTACCGTCAATTGTTGGGAGTGCCTTGGTGGGAACACTCCTTCGTTGGGGGGGTAATTAGTAGCAACAGCCTACTCCGCTTCGACCTGTCGACCATGGGAGGCCCTTCTGCGAAAACAAGTTTCGCGATCGCATAGCTCTTAGCTTCATAGTAGTAGTCACCGTAAGCCCATCCGCCACGACAAGGCTTACCCCCATGGATGGGCCTATAAAATTTTTTATAGGGTAAATAAAATCGAAAATTTGGCAAAAACTCTATTTGATCATTGGGGAAATTGTACAATACCTGTAGGAATGACGGAAATTTTAAATAATGTACTACATTAAAAAATTAAACTAATTGTTCAGCCCTTACAAGAATTGCAACTATAGCAATTATACTAAAAGATAAGAAGATATAGCAATATTTTTAAGTTTCCTTCAAAGTGTCTAGTTTCAAAAAAACACAACTTACCCTGTTTAGCAATTAATTCATGCAGATTATGTTTGTTTATCAATAAAAAAAAAATTGCCACATTTTCCAATTGCCACAATTCACATAGCTGAGCACCGAAGTTAATATTCATCCTAACCTCCTTTCATTTTCAATTGATTCAAACACCTCCATAATTTATCTCTATCGCCTTTTTTTTTCATTCAGAAGCAAACGACACAACGAACGAAAAAAAAATAGAAGCAATTTCTAATATAATTTCTTCAGATTTGTATAACAAAATTACTTCCGCTGAATCTCTTCAATTGTAACATAAAGAGAGAGCACAGAAATAAAACACACCAACAACAACGGAAAAAACCCGAGGGAAAAAAAAAACTTCCCTTAAGGGACCTCTGAAACAGCAGGCAATTCAATTTGATAAGTCGGTTATTTGCCAAAGGAATTAAAGTACATATTGAAAGGCAAATAACCCATATTTTCCGGCCAATTAACCTCGGGAAGGGACTTTTCAAGATATACAAATTGATGGCACCCACCATCATTTTTTTTCCCATCGCTATACAAATACATACAAACATTGGTACCTCTGCCATTCAAACAATTTTTTTTTTTTATTTATTTAAGAAAATATATAGCTGAGCTAGCAAAGACGAACAAAAAAAAAATCAAGAAAAGTCGCTATTCTATAAAGGGAAAATTACATACCATCAACATCAACCAAAGGTATCCTCAAGATTGTCCAACGGGGAATACGATTTATAAAAAAAATTGGGACGAGGAGAGAATAACCTTCGACTTCAGCCCCTCGACCCAGCGATTGCTTTTTTTTTTTTGCTTTCTTTAAACATTTTTGTAAATAGAAACTTTGAAAGGGCTGTTATCCTTTTTTTGTTGTTTGGTTTCTTTTCTTTGACGATAGGAAATAGAAGAACAAAAGCGAATAACTTTGCTCGTCCTTACAGATGTAGAGGATGTTGTCAGGGCGGGATTAGCTGATCTCGAGAACGAAGAGGTTTAACGAAATTTGTATACGTGTATTTTTGGCAACCCCACAATCATGAAAACCCCATAACTTCGGCAACCCAGTCATTTCACTAATTCGATTTTAAACAAATTGGGGGAAATTTTTTGAAGATATTTTTATAAATACCTATTTGAAATTTTTTATCATAAAATTACTCGAAAAAGAAATATTGACAAAAAACATATTGGCCGCCATTTTTAATTTCAAAATGGAGGGTAAAAAGCAAAGTAAAAATCCATCAAAACATCTCCACAGTGGAAGCCTTCACTAAAAGGTACCACTTAAAATTTTCTAGAAAAATTACCAAATGCAATCAAAAAGTGAAACATTCAGGCCTGTGTCAAAATTAATTCGCTCCTGGAAAACTTTTAATTTTATTGCTTTTCTTTTGGGTGAGATAAAAAAGGGCATGAGCTGCTTACATCCTTAGATTAGAAAAATAGAATACGATATTTGAGAATTTTTCTTTTTCATTTCGATTACCGCATATTTCTTCCATTTTTTTTCCCCGCTTTTAAATACAAATAAATTTGGATGTCGATGAGTGGTGATAGAAGGTTAGTGGAGTTTAGTTAAAATTGGAGCCTAAAAACAATAAATTTATAAGATTTTTTTTCAACTAGTTTTTGTTACATGGGAGCGTTATGAGAATATTCTGGCTACTCTTTGGCTGGGATGTTGCTCGTTACCTTGCAGTAAATATTTTCACGATGATGGGGTTAAGAGCTGTTAAAAAAACTTTGTTAAATAGCAGACAGAATTCTTGAGACAACAAATGTTTTCCTGGCCGTTCCTGCACTAACAGTTTGCTCTTCTCTTAATATAATTTGTCTTTTATTTTTTTAATTAATAGTACAGGAGCCCACCGCTCGATTTTGCAGGTATCTGTTTTTTTTTTATGAAATGTACATCATAATATAAGTAAATGACGCAAAGATTACAAAAAAAAAAAAAACAGTATTGCCTGGTCTCAGCTTGCCGCAACTAGGTTGCTAGGTTTAAAGAGGTACACTTTTGGTGAAAATTGCACCCACCTGTTTTTTTGAAATTTGTAATAATAAATTAAAGTTTTATTATTCCATTTAAAGTAAACTAGTGTTGATATTTAAAATCTTGCTCTAAGAAGGGGTTGCCAGGCTTTGAATTTAAAGTTAAAGAAAAACGACTTAAAATTAAAAAATTTTTTTTTTAAAACAACGGCAACACTTACAGTTATAAAAAATAGTTTTTTTTTAAAGCTAGAATTTCACTCTTAGGTCCAATTTATTCACACTCCATTAAATTTAAAGTCGCCATTAAAAAAGGGAAATTTTAAAATTTGTATGCGATTTGACAGTTTTATAATTTTTAATGGAGCCTTTAAAAATAATGGAGAGTGAATAAATTGGGCCTTAATCATAAATTTTGAATGAAGTTATTTCAAACAAAGATTTTTGAAATACTTGATTTAAGTAAACATTTTGAGAAAAAAGATTTAAGTAAACACATTTACTTATGATTTTTTCAAGATTTTGAATTTTAATAAAAAAAAATTACTGGAAAAATTAACTGTCTCTGTTGTCCTTTTACCAAATAGTGAAAACCGTATGATTTTATGTCTCCTAGTTTTAGAGAAAATTGAAATATTGATAAAGTACTTTCTTTTCAGAATTTAGTTTTTTGGCTTTGTGATGGTCTAAGATCCCGCGTAGGACATCCTACCCTTATCGTTACACCAGTTGAGAGTTATATAGTTTTTTAATTGTAGTGTTTAAAGAAACAGTTTGCACATGGGTTGCCAGGCGACATCCTGTCAAGGCATAGGGTTTCTACGCTTTAAAGTTAATTTTTTGAGTTTTTTCGACTATGGTAAGTCTTAGAGGTGTAAAAAAAATATTATGTCAGGGAAAATTAAATTTAAAAATTTGAATAATCGGGATTTTAAAAAATTTTGAATTAAGAAAAAGGTCAAAAAGTTATTTCCTTAACCAAAAGTGGAAGCAAAAAATCGATTTTGGAATCGAAAGATATTGTTATTGTTAATATATAAGTTACGTATACAAACAAAAAAATTTTAACAATCTGCAACTAGATATGTAGACGTTTAAGTCAAAACCGTGAAATTTGATGCTTGAGAAGTAATTCACCAAAAATCAGCACGAAAAGTATTTAAAATATTATTTATGTTATTAGAGAGCAAAAATAAAATAACTTGACACTACTTATCTGCCAAATATTTGATTTGGCTTAGTTTTTGGCTCCTGTGTATTTAAAAAGAATTAGATACAGATTTTTACATTTCAATACACTGTTTAAAGCATAATACGCAGCTGAAGCGAAACCTAAATTTTCCATAAAAAATTTCGTTAACGAAATCATGAACGAAATTAAATTTGTTTTGTTTTTGCTTTTAATATAAACTTATTTTCCGATGTTTTTTCTTTAATTTTTTTATTTGTATTTTTATTATTTTTACTATGATATAATACCAGATTATATTTATTTGTTAACATGTTGACTTTGGAGACTTAACGAAAAAAAAAAAAACAAATTTGAAAATATTTTTCTGGTGACCTAATACGATTTGTAGGGCATATTGATTATATTCAAATTGCATACTTTATTTTTCAAAATATGTAAAAAATCTGGATTTAGGGACATCCGAGTCCGAAAAAAAAAATAAACAAAATTCAGCCGTTAAAGCATTGAATAATTACAAATAGAAGTGGACACCCAGGGAAACTTCCGCTGTAAAATTGTCGGAGCTAGTATCGTGCGTTGAATTAAAAAAGCAAATCCAACAATCCAAAAGCAAAGCCAACAATCCAAAAGCAAATCCAGCAACCCAAAATCAAATCCTAAACAGCTTATACATATAGATAAAAGTTTTCCTATTTCAAAAAGTGGAGATAGCCTAGAGGATAAGGTGAATGTCTACTAAGTTTACCTGCCCAGGTTCGAATCTGACGGGAAATTGAGATTGTTTTTTTTTTTTTACATTACTAGAATAAAAATTAATTAAATTTCTCAAAAAAATCTCCTAAAAAAAAAAATAATTCAAATTTTACCGGTATTCGAACCTAGGCCAGTAGGAGTAAAAGGCATCGTCCTTGTTCTGTAGGCTAATCTGACTTTTCAAAATACGAAAGCTTATATCAATATAAGCTCTTTGAAATGTATAATAATAATTATTAATTTTTTTTGAAGGTTTAAAAAAATTATTAGTTAAGACTCAACTCGAAAATACATGATAGTTGAGGCGCAAACCTGTAGTTCATCTATCTTCCGGTACTCTTATAGTCGCATGAGTAATCTGCGGTGTCACTTCTATTTGTAATTATTCAATGGTTAAAGTGAGCACATGTTCTGAGTAAAATTAAGCCAAGTTGTTTCATGATAAGTGGAACTAATGAGTTCAAGTGAGCTCCACCGGGAAGAAATTTTACTTCAAATTGAAATTAAATAGATTTGCAAATTTTATAACTTTCTTTGTCAATCAAAATAAAAAATCATTTCAACTTTTAAATTTATAAAATCACAAACTCAACAAAAACACCCGAAATCTCCAGTCTGCTGTATTTCACTTAAAAAAACACTTTCAATAGCTATCGTTACTTAAACCTTATCCAACTTTCGTCTCAAAACATTTTATTAATTTGCTATTTAAGTTTTAAATTGCAATCAATTAATTAAATTAATTTATGTTTGTTTCAAAGAATTTCTCAAATTGATACACTCTACAAAAAATGTCCCTATTAATTTTCCTTTATTCCCTTCTGCATATAAAATCAAAATTCCTTAAACATTCCAAGGATAAAAAAAAATAAGTAAAATAAAACGAGAGACATAATTCCAAGAAATCGTATCGTATAAATGCTTTTTGGTTAAAAAGGCAATGATTTTTCCGTAATGCTTAATGATACACAATTAGCAATTCTAATTTCACTCAATTAACACAGCAAAAAAAAAAAAAACTATAAAATAGCAGCGTGGGAATTTGGTATGCAAAGCTTAGAGCTTAATTTTGTGATAGTAAACGTCCGCATGTTCATGAAGCAAGGGTATATTCGAGAGAGAGTATAGAGTCCTTTCCCATTCTTATAACAACCAATTTATTAGAGTAGTTCACGAAAACGTGTTGAGAGTTCACAATTTGAATAGCCTTTTCCCCAGAGTTCCTTTACATTCTACCTTCTCTCATTGCGGGTACATTCAATAAGAGTATTTTTTTATTCGATTTTTCCTGTTGAAATGGTGCAGGTTTTATTTGAATGTTTAATGGTCTTTCCACAGTTATATCCTTCCTTTAAATCAGAAACTTTATTTACTTCATATGATTACTGAAGAGCTGTTAGTAGTAGATCGGCTCTTTAGGGCTTAAGGTCATGAATCCACTTAGAAATACATTAACAGTCTAAAAATAGTTCTCTCTCTCTTTTACTGTAGGTATTTAACCCAAAAATAAGTAAAACTTTTAGCCGTAGGTATAGAAGAGAGATCCTGATTGAATACACTTGTTCTCTCCTCCAAAAACCATAAATTACACGAAATTATTTTCTTCGAATTTCTTCAATGTATCTTCTATACATTTTCTATATATAAATACTCGTCCTTGGAAGCTCATAAAATATATAAAAAAAAAAGCACAAATATGCTACTTGTCTCCCCAAAGGCTACAGCCTTCGAATTTTTGCAATAAATACACGAAAAAAAGATACAAAATCTTGTGCCTCATATTGAATTATAGATTTTAATTTTTCAGAACAAAATGTTTTTATTTTTTTTGTATTCCTGTTTGGTCCTTTCCGCAAAAAAAAAAAATTCTTGGGTTGCTGTTGTAAATAATACTAAAAAAAAAAACATAAGTTGACAGTACAAAGGAAATAGACTCACCTAAAAAAAAAAAACATGGGGAAGTACATAAATTTAATAGAAATCGCCTCAGGGGTTAATGATATGGTGCGTGTAGGCAGCATGTTTTTTGTATTTTTTTTGTTTGTTCTTTTTTTTTAATCTCTCTCCTGTGATGTTAAATCTGAACTTAATACTCTGCCATAGAACATGAGCCCTTATTGATATGCATTACTTTTACCACAAAATAAATTATAACTTGAAAGCGAAAATGATTACATCTATGTGTTTGTGTGATATGGGGAATGAGATACATATGTATTTTCTACATGTGGATTAGTATTTCACTTTTTTTGAAGCCATCTAATGGATTTCGGTTTAGATGAGGATTTTTTTTAAGAAGTATTTCTATTTAAAACGTTTTAGGTTTTTTTCCTAACCGATTTAAAAATACCTTGTTTAGTGAAGTCAACGGCGTATACAAGGGGGGGGGGGTTCACATGGTCATGACCCCCCTCCCCCCCCCCAAGAACTCAGAACTTAAAAAAGAATTTGTTATGTGATACTGAAATCTCTTGAGTAAGATTATTTTCAAAATGTTGAAGTTTTAGAACATGAACGAAAATTTAAAAGTAAAACAAATTTTTGGTATTCAAACAAACTATTTTACCATATTTTGGGGATGTGGTCATATTTTTAGCGA
The DNA here is from genome assembly GCF_945859705.1 of Episyrphus balteatus. Classification (NCBI taxonomy): domain Eukaryota; kingdom Metazoa; phylum Arthropoda; class Insecta; order Diptera; family Syrphidae; genus Episyrphus; species Episyrphus balteatus. The sequence goes on along the minus strand of NC_079134.1, from coordinate 28,585,372 downwards.
ACGCTATGCTGGATTAGGATTATTTTTATTCGTTCGATAATATTAGTTGAGCTGTGCTGTAGAGTTTTGTATGGAAACAAAATCCGGATAAGTATTATATTCAAAGCTTTGTAAAAGAAATTGAATCGGGTAGGTACACAAAAATAATATCTGCTTACCAGCAAATAAAAGAAGCAGCCATATCTTCTATTTTTTATATGATGAAGTGAATAAAATATGTTTTAAATAGGGAAGCGTGGCCTTGCTGTGTGGAGGTCAATTCTGATGATAAAATTCGTCATCGGCAAAATGTTAAAGAAGGATATCATTTCTCAAATCTTTTTAGTTTTTTGCAATGTTCCAGTTCAATACATTCGTCTGATAAAATTTGGTGAATTTTGTTTGCTTACAGAATATAACAGTATTTTGTACATACTAAATTTGCTAGATCTGTTGCATTTTTTGAAACAACTATCGATTTGTTAATCATCAATGGCCAGCCAATTATAGAAGCAATGTAAGCAACCTTATCTAAGGCAATTTAAATATTATTATTAAATATCACTTAGGGCTAATTTTTTGAATAGTTAGATAAACCTAAGTTAGAGCTTATTCTTACGAATAAAAGTTTTTTTTTTATAGTGACCTTTATTCTTCTGATAGTCTATCTGACGATTGAAAAAGCAGGGCTTAATCTAATAAATACAACTGAATGTATTTTATATTGTAAACCGCTGATTAATACCTGAAAACGGACGAATTCCAAAATATCGCCAAAATTTTTTTTTTTTGTCTTTACTATTTTAATAGAGATATTTTAAATTCCCATATAATTTTAAAACAAAATTTAAAAAAAATTATATTTTCAAATGCAATTTTTTTTACAAAACTTTGCGATTCGTTTGCCTGAGGTTAGGAAGACTTTTAATTCAAAAGTTAAAACTGTTATTAAGTAAAAACGATTTTTATTTTAACTTTCTGGGCTAGCGGAAAACAATGAACAGTTGTTTTAAGGCAAATTATTCAATCGAATTACTCGAACAGTACATTTTATTTTTAGGAGAGGATAGCCTCAATTGGTCAAAATAAAAGCCTAGTACGTTGCTGATAAGAAACGAAAAATCCCATACAAAAATGAAACAACGAAATGGTAAACCAAAAATTTCGTTCAACTTTTCGTTCTGTGGTACGCTGTTCGGCACAACGAAATTGAAAGTCTAAACTTCTTTTTCGCACACAAACAATTGCCGGGGTTTGTTTGTTTTTGTTGTTCATTTTGTCATTGCATGTCTTTCTGCGATGCGTGTTTGCTTTTTTTTTATTTATGTTTTGCAATTTTTGAGTCCAGATTTCGCAAGCATTTCGTTGTCCTCGAGGAGACCGACGAAAAATTTCGTTTCACATCAGCAGCGTTCTAGGCTTTAAGGCTTAACGCTAAACTTAAACGAATCTCATACCGTTTTTGTTTGGTTATTTTTAGAACTACATTCGGAACTTTTCGATTCGAAATGCAAGACGCACAAATTTTAATGTTTAATAATTCAAAAAGCCTATTTTCAGGTTTATGCCTGCTATCAAAACTTAAAAAAAAAAAAAATTGCCATGACCCCCCCCAAGAAGCAAACCTGTATACGCCCCTGAGTGAAGTGAGGATATAGAATTATTTCCAGCGTGAAATTTACTTAAAGGTTTAAAAACATCAAAAATTTCAATAAACTTTATTGTATATAGCTTTATTAAGAATTTCGAAAAAAAGCAATTGTCTTTTTTAGGTTATTAAATGAATGACTAGGTTACATGTACTTGGTCTTCTGTTAAATGTCGCTTATAAAATGTTCTTTAAAAATAATATATTTTAATACAGTATTTTGTATTTACTCAAAAATATGTCATGTAATAGTTTAAAAAATGTTTGGTGTAAAATAAAAAATAACCAAAAATTTTACCGTGAGGTTGAATTTAAACAAAAAAACTAAAACTAAAATAAATTAGAAATTAAAACTAAACTTTTTAATAATAAAAAAAAATTAGTTTTTATATTATTTTATATTTATTTAAAAGTTGCTTGGATTAAAGATAAATGTTTAAGAAGTTCCTAAAAGAATGTTTGTAGAAAATATAAAAAAATTAAATAATAAATTTAAAATTTGAATTAAATAACAAAGACTTTTGATAACAAAAATTGTAAATCGTTAAAGTTTTAAATAATATTTAAAATAATATTTTCCTACAAAAATTTCAAAAATTTGCATGCCGTTTTCAAAAAATAGGTTTTTCAAAAAAAAATTTGAACTTTTTCTGAAAAATCAAAACTTATTTATTTTTAAAATTTTTCTTAATGTTAACACTATGGTTATTTGAACGTTTTTGTACAACATAGACATTCAGGACCAAACTTAACGGTTCCTGCCATGTGACAAAAAAAGCTTGTTTTTTTCTTAAAAATGGTTCTTAAGATTTTTTTTAAACACATGTCGGTTTTAAACATTAACGAACATTTTTGAGAAAGAAAAAAAAAAATAAAAATTCTTGGAAGCAAATTTTTGAATTAATTTTTTGAATTTTTTGAATTATTTTTCAAGTTTTTTTTGTCTTAGGTATAAGATTAAATTTAAAATATTATTCTTTTATAAAAAAATAAAAAGCTTTACCATATTAAGCAACTTTCAAAAACCTCCAGTCGTGCATTTTATTCAGATAATTTTTTTTTTATTTTGAAAAAGTTGGTACACAACAAATTTGAAAACCAAATCAAAGTAAATGAAAGTATAGAAATACACTGACAAGATAATTATTATAGAATCTAATTTTCCTGATATCAGGGAAACATCAATTTTGAATAATCCATTAAATAGCAACCTATAATTTTAAGAACAAAATTTTATAATATTTTTTGCGTGATTTTTTTCTATTATTTTTATGTCTTTTGTTAATTTTATTAGTTGCGTAACTATCATTCTTAAATGCAATAAACATTATAAGTTACATAAACTTTGTTGTTTTGTACTTTGTTAATGAACTTAAAACACGTCCAGAGATACTTATAAAATTATTTTTTGGTAAAATATTGAAAGTAGGTAATACTATTAAAGCAGAAGAATTTTTCCAAATAATTTCAGTAGTAAAATTCTTGTGAAAACAAACTATTTTATTAAAAATGGCTAGGTTAAAAGTTGTTTTTTTCGTTGCTGCCACATTTTTAAATTTTATTTCATTCAGTTTTGCTGCACCACAAGTTTTACGTGGTATAATCAATGATATTGGCTTGGGTCGTTTAGCTGACATGATATCAGAGACTAATGGATTCATCTAAACTAAAGGTCTTTGGATAGCAATTTGGAAATCTTTTTGAATTATTGATGTGTTTTGTAATGAATGAAAAATAAAATTTTAATAAAATAATTAAAATAAATTTTGTAATTGATTTTGGTGAAAATCTAAAGGGCACATAAAACAGTGCGAGTATTTTGAAAAATAGAAATAGGATTTAGTATGAGATAACGATGTACAATTGTTTTAAATGACTAATTCTTGAGAGTAAAAGTAATATGTTAGAAAGTAAGTAAAAGGTTGACAGTAGTTGTTCTCTAGATTTGTTCGTTTTAACAACAATTTGAACTGGATTTGTAGAAAACTCATTGAAAATAATTCTTCAAACACAATTTATTGGGAAAACTTTCAATCGAAAAATCAGTCTTCGAATGTCAATTCTTTGAATATCAATTCTTCAAATGATAACTCTCCAAATGACAACTCTACAAATGGTGATTAAAATTCTTCCAATGACATTTCCTTGAATGACAATAAGTCGAGAAGAATTCATCGAAAAGCCGTTCTTCAAATATAGTTTTTTGAAAAAAAGAAACAGGTTTTCGAATGACAATGTGGCAGAAAAAGTTTATTTCTGTTTTAAAATCACTTGATAACTACTTTATAACAATAACATAGAATTTGTTTTTCGAAGTCTTTTCATTAGAAGAATTTCTGTTGGAAGCCTTGTTGTTCGAAGAACTATTATTAGAAGTTTAGAAAAATTGTCATTCGAAGAGCTTTTGTTTGAAAAAAAAATAGTTTTTCAAAGGATTGATTTCGATAAATTGATATCGAATTTCTGTTTTCGAAAACCTGATGAAATTGTGTTTTAAGATTTGTAAACACTTCGACCGAAATCTTGTTCCCTCATAGATATAATACAAAAGAAAAGTCACGTCCTAAATTGGAATACAAACAGACGCACAGTAAGATAAATGCGAAAAAGAAGTGTAGGGGAAGAGGGGACAAGACTATGGGGGCAAGACGATTTTCGGACTATGTTGTATGAAAAAAAGTAAAATTGGCAACACTTGCATTATAAAATAGGTAACCTATGGCACGATCGATCACGTCTGTAAGTTTTAGTAATTTTGGTTAAGACCCCGAAGAGGGTAAATTTTATGATTTTTCATCAAATTGTTATCGTTCATGTGAAAAGTCAGTTGTATTTTTGACACTGAAATAATTAAAATTTTTAACTTTTTTTTTTTTTTAATAGAAAGTGAACATTAAAAAGTATTTTCTGCGAAAGAAAGAGTCATAAAGATAGATTAAAAAAAAAATAATACAGACAGAACATCAAATATGATATGACTGGGGCAAGACCGCCCATGGGTGAAATTGGAAGCTCAGGTAGCTTAAACAAAGTGAAAAAAGAAGTTCACTGTTAAATTTTCCAAAAAGCTTAGCAACAGGCGTCAAACAATACTGTAATTGATGATTCTGATGAAGAGGACTTTGCAGATTGTATGTGTACTTTCTATTTGCAACTATTTTCTTGATCCAATCCAAAATATTGTTGGATTAAGTGCAAAATGTGTACCAAATGGTACCAAAAAGCTTGTGCTGGAGTGAGAACTAATGAAAATAAAGCATAATTGTGTTATTATTACAAATATGATGCATTTAAAACAATAGAAACGGTCTTTCTACCAACAAAATTTGATAGGGCGGTCTTACCCCCACTTCCCCTATAGAAATTCAACCTATTAATACGATAGCTCTATAATGAACGAAGAAATTTTTACCCTAATTGCAAATGCAGTTACGCGAGGTTGCAATTATCTTCAAAAAGCAGCTTAATGTTTCTCAATCTAACAGCTAATATTGTAACACTGAATTAGCCCACCACAGAAACACTGACCCTAAGTAATTCCCTTATAATTATGTTTTACCAATTTAGGTCCAATATACAGGAGCCACGAAATTCGAGATTAATAAGGGAGAATTTTTTTAAGGTATTACAAATTGGGTATAGGTAAATACTAGGATAATTTTAGGACTCGTAAGAAAAAAATTTAACTCGAGATAACAATCAGACATGAGATTAAACACTTTATAATAACAATAATTCGTTATTAGAACGCATACGGCTCCACTTCACTAACTCCACTCTTATTATTATTTTTAAATTAAAAATCAAGGACGAAAATAACGGTACTTATTTGTCATATTACATATAACAAAAACGGAAAAGAGTTTTGTTGTTTAAAAACAGCTCAAAAGATTTTTATTAAAAAATACTTTTGCGGGTAAGACCCTAATCTTTAAATAAAAAACACAAAAATTTTGAAAAGCTACTAACGGTACCTGCCATAGATTTGTTTTCTTGTTATCTGACTTTTTCGTAAACTTCCAAATCGGAAAATAAACCAAAATTTGGGTATTAAAAATCAAGCCTTTGAAATTTTTGTATTCAATGAAATAGTGGAGTAACTAAAGCTCAAAAATTGGCAATATTAGGGAACCCGGCCGAACAGCTTAGATTTTGATGATCTTTTTTTTCAAACGTCGGTAATTAAAAATACTTTAAAGTCTATAGATTAAAAATTGCCGGTGTTGCCGTTTTGATTTTTTAAATTTAATTGAAGATTTTTGTGAACAAAAACAAATTTTTTTCAAAAATTTTTCTTAAATTTCATAAATTAATTGATGCCAAAAGATTGCCTAGGAAACTCAAGGAAAAAAATATACGGGAGTGAGGGACAATCTTCCATAGTTCAAGCGATAGATGCAATTTTCTTATTAATTGACTTCAAACACAAAAAAAATATTTGAACACAACGGCAACACCTACAATATTCAAATATACATTTTTTAAAAGCTAGAAGCTAAGTCATATTTGTAAAATTAAAATTAAGTTAATGAACGGCTTTTGAAAGAATGGTAATTGAACTCAGATTTTTGAAAAAAAAAATTATTGAAAAAATTTTAACATGTCGTTTTTTAAACTTGATCGTAATATAAAATGCATTTATTTTCAAATTTTTTTGGCCGCATTTATTATGATTTCAAATTATAAAAGGAAATGTCAATATGTATTACGGTTTATGAAAAAAATTAAAAAGTATTTCATTTTCGAAGAACTTTTTTTAATAAAAGTTTTGAAAAAAGATGTAACTTATTTTTTTTTTAAAGTTCAACATCTAAACATAAAATTATTTTTTAATCATTTAATAACCCTTACTGTTGAAAGTTAAAAAGCAAAAATTTAAAGTTCCTATTTACCATAGTCTTTGAGAAAATTAATTATTTTTTCAGTTTTTATTAAAAAAAAACCCATTGAAATTGAAGTAATTTTTCATTTTTTTTTCAAAAGTGTGATATTTTTTACCTTTTTTGCTTCGAAATTCAACTGATAATATTTATGGCCAAACATTTTTATTAAATAAATTCATATTTTATTACAAAAGTTTGGAAAAAAGTCATTTTAAATTTTTCTAATAACATTTTTTTTTTAATTCTGAGTTTGAGGACCATTTTTTTCAAAAAGTCTTGATTAAATTTAGTGGATTTAAATTTAAGAGATATGAATGAGCTTCTGGCTTTTTAAAAATGTATTTTAAAATATTGTAGGTGTTGCCGTTGTTTTCAAAATATTTTTTTTGTGTTTGAGGTCAGAATGTTAGAAAATTGCATTTATCGCTTAAACGATGGAAGATTGTCCCTTACTGCCTTTTATATATTTTCCTTAAATTACCTAGAGAATCTTTTGCTTTCATTTGTTTTAAGAAATTTAAGCAAAAAAATGGTTTTGTTAAAAAAAATTTAATTTTAATTTAAAAAAAACAATACGGCAACACCGGCAATTTTTAATCTATAGACTTTAAAGTATTTTTAATTACCTACGTTTGAAAAAAAAAATCGTCAAAATCAGAGCTGTTCGGCTGGGTTCCCTAATAATTTGCTTTAGTTACTCTACTAAAAATCTATTAACAAAAAACAAACAAAAATAAGCTCAAACTACTTAAAAAAAAAAAAAATCCTTGGTATAAAAGAAAACAAACCATTTAAAAAAAAAGAGACGTTTTTGTAATTTTAAAATCAAATTTTATATAATTTTTTTAGAGTTTGTCAAAAATTCTTACAAAATTAATAAATATTCTTTTATGAATTTTTATACACATAAATATTTTAAAAATTTTAAACAATAGTTGTGCATTTCATTTATAAATTTTGTTTTTTGGTTTTAATTCCTACAACAAATTTGAAAATAAATGAGAAAACAAACCAAAGTAGCTGAAAGTTCAGAAAAATGGACACACAAAATTATGAAATATATTTTCCCTGTATTTTCTGACATCAGGGAAATATCAATTTTGAACTTTCCATTTAAAGGCAACCTATAATTTTAAGAACAAAATTATTTTTTTTTTCACGTGTACTTTACACATGCATGTTTATTTCCATTTTGTTTTTATTTTGTGAATTTTATTAGTTACATAACTTTAATTCTAAAACACAATAAACATTAAAAGTTACCTAAACACTTTTGTTTTGTACTTAATTAATGGACTTAAAACACGTCCAGATACCTATAAAATTATTTATTGGTAAAATATTAAAAGTAATTCTCTGTGTGTCTATTATAAAAGCTGAACAATTTTTCCAAATAATTTCAGTAGTAAAATTCACTTGAGAACAAATACACCAAACTATTTTATTCAAAATGTTGAAGTTAAAAGTTGTTTTTCTCGCTGTTGCCACATTTTTGGCTTTTATTTCATCCAGTTTTGCTGCACCACAAGATTTGACTCTTTCAAAAAGCCTTTTAGGATAGTATTTTGGACATCTTTTTGAACTATTGATGTGTTTTGTAATGAATGAAAAATAAAAATTTAATACAAAACAAAAATAAATGATTTCAACATTTTTTTTTTATTTAAGTGACTTAAGTAAAGGATAATGGAAATTAATCAGAAAAAAATTAGAGTTTTTTCTTATTTAATTGGAAACGATTGAGAACATGTCTTTGTTAATTTTGTGTTAAGGACCATCCTTTTATACAAAATGTTCCACAAGCCATATAAAAATGTATATATTCAAAAATATCTTATAATAATAAATATCTTATATAATAAAAATTGAACACGACCGACTCAGTTGGTATTGCCATGTTCAAAGGAGAGATCCTGAGAACCCCGTCAAAAAAGCAATATCATACAACGTTCCAACACGAAATAAAAAGAAAGGTAGGCCTAAAAACTCCTGGTACAAGCAAATGCAAAAACACCAGCATTCAGTTGGCCTCAGAAACGGAACAATACAAAACCGGGAGGCTTGCCGCCGATTTCTGAGGTCAACCCGGCGAACCCCACAGCCGGATCACTAGTGTGAAGCAGTAACGTGGGAAGGTTATGATCCCCTCGACATCGAGATCATAACAGCGCCGAGAAAAAAGGAAGAATAAAATAAATCTTATAATAATTTGCTTATTAAATAAATATGTATAAATCAAAACATTTTCATTTCAGTATCAATTCAAATTTCAATAATTTAATTTGCCCTATGATTTAAAATCTAATATGAAATTACAAAATATTAATTTCGGAAATATAATAAAATAATCCTAATTAAAATGTCTTTTGCATTTGATTTGTTTATAAGTAAAATTGTGGTAAATGGTCCATCATAGAAATGACATTTAACTGACAGTCATAATTTAGTTAGTATTTGTTGTTTGAAAATGTCAGTCATGATATCAATGCCATATACACCCTTCTTATTCATGTTATGAATGCAAAATTAAGCTTTTAAAATTTGTATTTTAAAAAAAGTACGTATACGCCACAGTGAACTTCGTTCTGTTTAAGAATTCAATTGAATAAATCAATGAAACAAAATTATTTCAGGACAAAAGCAGCAGAAAATACAACCCTCTTTATTTTTACTTCTTAATAGGCAATTTGAAAGGAGTTATTGGTAAAAGGGTAAAAAAGTGAAGACTTCTTTACAAAAAAAAAAAAAAAAAAAAACACAAAGATACCAAAAAAAAAACAAATAAACAACTATTCTCGAAAGAGAAAGAAAACAAAAAAAAAAAAAAACAATTGAAATTTTCTAAGACAGAGATATTTATAAGATAAATAAAGTTTATTTCGAAAGATAAAATAAATTACCGTGCTTAAATTCGTTATTTTCTCCAATTCCAATGTTGTGGGACCATGATGATGATGACTGTGCAAGTGATGAGTGGTCAACATTATTGTGATATCCTTAAACCGATAGTAATCCACACACACACACAGACACAGATAAACATACACTACTCACTTGGTTATTTATATTTTCTGCTTTTTCTTTCTCGAATACAAAATAAAAATAATACCACAGAAACAAAAAAAAAATCCACAATATTTCGAAGAAAGATAAAAAAAAACCGAAGAAAATTATGTAATAAGTTTACGCAGGATGTCTAGAGAGATTCCAGGGATACTATCTAAAGTTGCTGCTTCTGTTGTTGTTGTTGTTTGTATTGATGTGTTTGTTTTTTCTCTTGTTGTTTTTGTTAAATTTATCTTCAAATTTACCACTCTCCACGGTGTTGTTGTTGATGGAATAAAAAATAATAACAGCAACGACGACAACGACAATCCAATACTACTACAACAATATGTTATCCTGTATTTTTTATCATAAATATTTAGCTGCTCCCTGAGTAGATGTTTCAGTTGTTTCCTATCGCCACCATCGAAGTTGTCATAAGGAATTATTGCCACTGGTAATATACGAAGCCATCGCATAATATTTGATTTGTATCTTAGTTGTTGTTGTGAGTTGCAGGAGTAATTTGCGGTTTCCACAATTTTGTCACTACTTGTGTACACTTTATTCATATAAATATTATGTATTATTAAGTCTTTGTGTGTGTATTTATATATATTTTTTTATTTTGATATTTTATGAAGATGACAGAGTGGATTTTCTTTTTTAGTAGGTATTTTTATTTTAGCTGCAGGGGAGATATAAATATAAAAAAAGGTAATTTAAGTAAAAGGAGTTAAGATATTGAAGGATTTTCCTAGAGCCTTGTTTAAGTTTGTTTGTTTGTTTTTTTTTTTTCATAAGTTATTTTTGAAAGGAAAGAAAAATAATTATGCTTAACACGTAAAGTTCACAAAAAATTCGAAACTGGTCGAAAAATAGTTTACTAAGATTGGGACACTTTTTTTGATAGGGACATAACACCCAATTTTAATTTTTGGGAGTTATGTCTCACTTGAAGAGAAAGTTTGACTCAAATTCAATTTGGGATTTATATCTCACTCCAACGAGACATTACTCAAAAAAAAAAAAAAAAAAAACTACTGGGTCTTATGTCCTACCTAATATTTATTAACATAGTCGAGCAGGCATCGCTAAATAATACACACATCAGGAATATCATTCGATGGGGCATACTTAAGGCCTTAATTCAATTTGGGTCTTGGGTTTTACACAAGTAAGACATAAGCCCAGAAATATAAATTGAGGGAGTTTTGTCCTGGAGCTTATGTCTCTACACTGTTAAGTTCTTTATTTTGTCAATTGGACCATTGATAAGAAAATACTTAACAAGTATAAAGTTTGGTTCAGAAGAAACCTCGACGGCAAACCCAAAAGGTGGGTTATGGTAGTGAGGCAAGGATGTGTCTTAAGCACTTTACTTTTTATGAAAGTAGCAGTTTGAGAATGAATCCACACGCACTTTAGGCCTTTAACTCTGAGGGTTTATATTTGTATGATTTATGGAATCCTTAAAATGCTATTCTTTCAGTGAGAATTATAAAAAGAAAACAAAAATTCTTCACGAAAACTGCAATTTGGATCTAACAATGGATTGGTTGACATGTGCGCCATTAACATCATATAATTAATATTTTGATGTCGTGTTTGAAAGTGATCTAATTAATTATAAAATCAATTGCCCCCATTTACCTTTATGAGTGGCTTTTCACGTGTCAAATTGTACCTTATGAAGTAATCGTTTATTTTGTGTAACTTTAAGGGTTAATTAGATAACCAATTAACCCCTAACTCGCTGTATAAGGCAAATAATCTGATCTCTTTATGTAATATTGTTGATTTCAATTTATATGTACTTGATAAGAGATTGATTTAAAAAAATATTGTTATTAAATATATTAATAACGATAAGGTAAGTTCGTAATATAAAACTTACATAGGTATATTGCTAAATATATTTAATCCCTACCTAGTTTTTTTTTTTTATTTTATTCAAGGAAATGTCACTTTTGTTTAAACAAATTTTAAGGAAAACGTTTGCATCTAGTCAAAGAAATTGTTTTGTATTTAACCGATAAATATTAAATTGTTACAGTACTTATAGTTAACAAAAAATATCAAGTGCCGTTAAACCTATTCTTCGTATAGATTTTAACATCGAAATCTCGAAAACCATATACAAAAAAATGTTAATGAATAAGCTTTCTAGATGTGATTTTTCAAAATTGTTATTACTTTTTTTTTTCAATCGTTCAGGTTCAATGAGTCAAAACATTTTCAAAAAATTTTTGTTGACAAAAAAAAATTTCTAACTCAAAGAAAATGTCAAGATCGAATGGTCGAAGTTTTCCATTTGCATGTGTATCTGATTTTATTCTTTATTTTTTTTTTCTATTTTTTATCCTCATTGTTTGTATGTATAACATTTGTATCAAGTTTTATTTCATTTCAAATGTGTTCTTTTTTGCTAAAAAAAAACCCCTATTAGGTATTTTTTTTTTTTTTTTTTTTTTTCATGAAACGTCCATACAAAATTTTATCAGTCTACCACTTATTTTCAAAAATAAGTTGGTTCAGTTCTGACTGTTGATCGTAAAGTACTTTTCATAAAAATGATGGTCAACTGTTTAGATTTATTATATCAGCTGCAAAAAAAGAATTTAAATTAAAAAAAAGTTCTATTAGAATTCATTCCGAAGTTTAAACATTTTTATCGCTTTATTTGACTGTACCTAAATAAATTTAAAACTTCGATGAGTCGAAAGTATTTGAATTTTTCTATATTAAGATATTTTGTTTTGGGTGTTTTTAATTTGGGCTTTTATGATCTGTGAATTTTTAAAACAATTAAAAGACTAATCCATTAACGTTTTGTTTGGTTTTTTGCCAACGTCTTCAAGGGTTTTAATTTTTTAGACCTTAAATACAATTATTACATTTTTTTTTCTTTGTAGAACATTTCTCTAGTTTTTTCTCTTAAATTAATAACTTACTTTTGTCGTCAAATAACATTTTTATATTTTTATATTACATTTTATATAAAAAAAAATTGTTATTGTACTTAAGGTCTAATAAAATTAAAACCCCTGAAGATGTTGGCAAAAAACCAAACGAAACGTCAGGAAAAATTAATGGATTAGTCTTTTAATTTCTTTAAAAATTCGGATCATAAAAGCCTAAATTAAAAAACTCAATATTTATAATAATTTATTATAGGTACATAACTGATAACAATTAATATTACAAATTTTGTTTTGTCAAAAATTTCTAAAAGCAAAACGATTTTTGACTCGTTGAGCTTAAACTTCTGATAAGACGCAGGGGAAACCGACGAAGTTACGAATACCAGAGTTACGGTACACCCATTTTCGCTTAACTCATTTAGTTCTGACCAATGAGAAAAATGTTAATCTCTTGTTTGTATTTCCATAATTAAATATCGTTCCTCGCAATTGTTGCCAACCCAAAAATCACTTGTCATATCTTAACATAACTTTAGAATTCGTAACTCTAGTTTTTCGTAACTTCGGTTTCGCGTAACTTTGACGGCCGTAACTCTGTCGCGCGTAACTCTGTTATTCGTAACTCCGTTACCATTTCCTTTTTTATTTCGTTAAAATGGAATCGATCGTTTGGGAGAAATTAAAAAATAAACCTTTCAATCAAAACTAAGTTTTTTTCAAAAGGTCCATCTTATATTAAAAAAAAAGTATTTTTTAACTATAGAATTTTTTGAAATTTTGATCTTAAATGTTGATTACTAATTTTATTAAAACGGCATACCAACTTTTTAAATTTTTTTTTCATAATATTTAAAAAAAATGTTTTCATTTGAAAAACGAATTTGATTTGACCAACTTTGTACATAAAAAGTCTTAAAAGTGTAAGAAACTTAAATTCTTTTTTTATTTTTAAGGGTATCGGGATAGTTGTCATTAAATTCAGCATTTAAAAATACCTCGAAATAATGTACAATTTGAGCAGATCATTAATTTTCCAACCTGATCGAACCATCTTCTCACCTACGCTTGTACTTTGAATATGATTTAAAAAACAAATGGATATTGGGGGTTTCGATCCTGATGAAATTCTGCGTCGATTCCAATCTTAAAAATTCATGAAATAATTTTTCCTAGCCTATTTTTTTAAGATAATTTTTTTTTTAAGAACGCATGCTCTTGCGATCTTTTACGAAGAAGCAATGTATTTGTCTTTTGATTAAAAGTTTGGAAAATTTGTCTGTTGAACTGTTACAAAAGTTCAAGTTAAAAGCATCATCAAATTCCAGTATGACAACTTGTCTTGAACCATTTTTTTAAGATTCTAAATTGCTTAACTACAACATTCAGTTAATTTTTGGTTTAAAGTACATATTTTTTTTTTTTGCTAACTTTATTTTTGTCTTCTTAACTTAATCAATAGTATGGATGGAACAATTCTTAGTTATATCCATATACGATGAAGGTTATTTCAATGAATAAAAATTGAATAATAACAAAAAAGTCATTGAAAATTCATTGTATGTAGTTTCAAAGTTTTTCTAAACTTTTGAATTTGAATAAAAAATAAAATGCACGACTGGGTCGCACGAACTTGCTCTTAGAGTTCAAGTTGCTTAAATATTTAAGACTTTTTATATAGAAACTTGGGAAATGTAGGTATATAAAAACAAAAAACAAAAAAAAATTCATTTTTCAAAAAAATAAAACAATATCTGAAATTAAATCGCCCCACAAAACAAGTATGCAGTTTTATTTGATATATTAAGGTGCATTTTTAGAAAAAAAATTTTCAAAATCGTTAGAGCCGTTTTTTAAAAAACTAATTTTTTATAAATAATTTTTTGAAAAAAAAGTTTAAAAATAAAACTGGTATGCCATTTTGTAGAAATAATTAATCAACACCTAAAAACAAAATTTCAAAAAAATTCAATGTCCCGTTTTTGAAAATTTGATTTTTCAAAAAAAAAATTTCAAAATTTTTTTAAAAATCCAAAAATTATTTTTTTCAAAATTTTATTTTTGGCTTATATTTAAATTATATAAATGCTTTTGTATAAAAAATTTCGTTGAAATACAATAAATAGTTTTGCAGAAAATCCGATTTGAAAAAAGCGGTCCTATGGCAGGTACCGTTAATAATGATTTTCAAAAAAAAAATTTTTCTTCAAAAGATAGATCTTGTTTAAAAACTAACATTTGAATTTTTTTAACAAAATCGTTGGAGCCGTTTTCGTGAAATTAAACTTTTCCGAAATTTTTGTATGACAGGTACCGTTATTTTTGGTCCAAGAAAATTAATTCCAAAAACCCCTCTGGAGAGTCTCCAAGAACTGCTACATAGCAAGTTTGAAGTCAATCGGTCCATCCGTTTAGGCTCTAGTTCCTTATACAGACAGACAGACAGACTGACAGACTGACAGACTGACAGACTGACAGACAGACGGACAGACGGACTTCCGGGACCCACTTTTTTCGCATTATCTATCATCGTAATGTCATGGAAAAATGTTATCTCAACTTTTTTTTTTTGTACGAATGCATAACTTGATATATAGTACCTATATCGCAAGTAAAAAGGAGAAAAAAAAAACTAACAAATGAAAAAGTCATGCACTTTCTTTTGTCGCAATGCTTCAATTCAAAACTTCAACCTTGGTGGTGTTTGAAAAAAAAAAGCTCTATTTTTTATTTTGTTTCCAACAAAAACCGCAAAAAAAAATCCTTCTTTAAAAATGATGCAGATGAATTAAAAATTCAAATTTACTTCACAAAAAAAAAAAACTAGTAAATTTAATTATTTCCACCACGAAAATATAATATAAAATGAGCTAAACAATTAAAACAAAGTTTCAAAATTTAAATCCACAAATTTGTTAAATTCGTGCCTGTAATATTAAAAAAAAAAATAAATTTTTAGTTATATTTTGCGCCGCCCATTGTTATAACTGCTGAGCATCTGTCCTGAACTTTTCCTCAAACAATTTTTTTTTTGTTCTTTATTTTTGCTAATTAAACTTTTTCTTCAAATTCAAGGACATCAAAATAGAGCATGAGGGACAGTGGAAACATTTGGAAATATAGCACCCAAAATATATCCAAAATAAAGGAAAACGGAGAAACAAGACAAAACAAAAATAAAAACAAC
Organism: Episyrphus balteatus; assembly: GCF_945859705.1. Classification (NCBI taxonomy): domain Eukaryota; kingdom Metazoa; phylum Arthropoda; class Insecta; order Diptera; family Syrphidae; genus Episyrphus; species Episyrphus balteatus. The sequence continues at coordinate 28,569,709 of NC_079134.1, read as the reverse complement.
AAAAAAAAAAGAAGAAAAATTAGTTCATCTTTTGAGTTGAAATATATTTTTCATCCTTTATCCTTTTTCGTGTTGTGCATTCAAAATGAATAATTTCCAGGAAAAAGGTTCAAGTTTGCAATGAAACTTAAGTGCTCCAATGGTGAGTGAGTATACGATGGGTTTTTCCCTCCATTTTTTTTTTGTTTTTCTCTATATTCAAATGAAAATAATAGTTCGCCTCAGGAGCAGCAGGATTCTTCCGATAACAAAAAACAATTCTATCCAAAAAGTTCATTCTTTAAATGTCGGTCAAGCAGTTAGATGAGAGGAAGGATATTTAATTCAATGTAATTGTAAGAATCATAAAAATAGATGAAGTCCTTTGAGAGTAGGCAAAAAGGATTTTCTTGTTTTCAAAATTAAAAGACCCAGTTTTTTTTTTTAATGCTGCTCTTCCTTAACAGCGATTTAATTAAATCACCACCACCATTTTAATAGTGTTCATTTACTTAAGCCAGATAGTACGAAGTGACTTTTGTGTTGAAATGTTCACTTTCTATAGTATTTTAAGGACCTTTGATCCTTTCCAAGCTGTTTGAGGGCTTAAATGATTTACCCAAATCTCATTTCTCACACACACACTCGAGTTTAATTTAAAATTTTTCTCTGAGTGTATTTGTTAGCAAGAAAAAAAAAACAAAAAAAAAAAGGATCAATATCATTTTAGGTAGGCAATTTAATCCTTTTTTACACATTTATTTCATTAAAAAACGAGCCATTTTGACAGGCAGAAAAAAATGTTTACCATGCACGTGGAGTGAATGAGTTAATTAATTAATTTAAATTGTATTTCATTACAAAAATTTAAATTAAAAGGATATTCTCGTGTTATTTTTTTGTTTCACTTAGACTTTACTTTAGAGATGATGAGATGAGTAGCTGGTAGCTATATTGGATTACAAAACTGACAAAAAACAAGAAAACATTTTAAACTCATGAACTTTTATTATTATTGCCTTTGCCGTGAAGTAGCATTATCATCCTGTACTGCTGCGGTATGGTAAGAGAAGATTTTTCGATTTTTTTTGTATTCCTTTGATACAAGAAAATACAGATGAATTCTAATTTAAATTGACACTTTGCAAAACAAAGCCAATTCAATGGGAGATTGTGATAGTAATACCATTCTTTGTCTATGTCTTTTTTTTTTTTTTTTTTAATTTTGAAGATAAAACTGATAAAATTCTAATGAATGGAATCACATTTTTTATGTAAAAGATTTTAACACAAATGGAAGAAAGTAATGATATTTTCTTTACAAAAAGATACAATTTGATTTTGAATTTTGAGTTTTAGATAAGACAGGTTTAGTGTTTAAATTGCTGCAAAAAAAGTAATGATTTTTTAATACTTTTTGTACAAATATTTTTTAAGAATTCAAAAATTTAGGACATGAAAATATTCTTTTGCTATTGTTTTTTTTTTTTGCTAGTGCCTAAACGGGTGGATGAATTTGTTTGAAATTTTGTACAATTAATTTTTTTTTATTTCTAAGGTTAGTTTGTTTTTTTCTATTTAATATTTTGCTTAGGATTTGTACCATCTACAATGATTTTGAGTTATTGCAATTTTCTCGAAAATGGCTCTTAAAATTTCGATAAAAATTTGTAAATGTAATGGTCTAAGACATTTTTATAAAATTTCGTTTCTAGTTTTTCTTAAATACAAAAAAAAAAAAATCAGATAGTGGAAATATGGACTTGCCGTTTTTAACGTTCCACTTGAAATTTTTAGCAGTGCGGCAAAAATTTTTTTAAATAAACTATTAAAGATACAAAAATCTTCTATAGCTTACTTGACAGATAATAACCTTAAGTTGAATACAAATGAAGGATTTTTAAAAATTCCTTCATTTAATAGGGTAAATTGGGGTAAAACAAAATTACATACAAAAATTGCCGTTGCCGAAAGTTGAATTTTTTTAATCGATGTAGATAAATTTATTGTAAGACTGATAATAGTTGGTATTGAAAAAATTTTAAGAAATTTTAAAACCAAGTTATAAATGGTTTTATAAAACTAAAACATGAGGAAGACCTTTGACAAAGTAGTGATTATAGGTACGGGGAAATTTTTTTCACATTTTGAAAGATGTCATTCGAAATTTAATAAAAAAAAAGTTAGGGGTCTGATACGGATTTTTTTTAAGACTCTGCGTTTTGAAATATGAATTATTGAAAACCACCTACTTTTTTTGGGTTATTTTTTGGTGGGTTTTTATTTTTATACATTTTTCGTAGTGTTCAAAAAATCTAAAACTTATAGAACAAGTAGTCTATTACCGTGCGCAAGCGCATGCATGTAAAAAAAACATTTTTTTGTGCAAATTATTTTTGTCGCCAAAAATCACAAAAGACACCACCGTGTGAACGGAATGTCCAAGTACAGAACTACCAAACCTTATACCACGGGCCTTTTAACACCCCATTCTCTGCATTGTGAGCATAAAGGCGAGTTAGTCAAACAGAAGCTTCGGTGTGAAATACTATTACTCAAAAGGGTTTCCATGTATATTATTTGCTTATGATGTCCTTATTGCCATTTCTTGATGTTAGAACCATTGCGTTACATAAGGGCTATTGGTGCTATTTGTGATAGCGGTGGCAAATGTGGACAATGTTGTTCGAAATAAAATATAAGCATTTTTTAATTTTGTTTTTCATTTTTTTTTTAAATTTATTAAAAAACAAACTACGAAACTAACATGCAATTTTTGACTTTTTAAATAATTCAGGACTCATATCCGGATAGATCTTCACCGTTTAAAGAACTTCCACTTGGTTATTTATCGGTAAAAGAGCGCTTTACCGCAGCTTTACCTTCAAATTATGTTCCACGAAGGTCATTCCCTTATAAATAGCCTTGAGCTAGGCCACCATCACCTAAAAAGCTGCCAGCTAGTCCATCACCTCCTAAAAAGCCTCCAAGAGAACTATCCATTTCACCGTTACCGCCAAAAGCTAGGTTCTCATTGCTAAAATAACCTTCAGCTAGGACATCACCGCCAACAAAGCTTCCAAGTTGACCCTCACCGGCTAAAAAGCCTCCAACTAATCCGTCACCACCAAGAAAGCCTCCCGTTAAACCGTTACGTAAAAAAGGAGTTGCATTACTGCATAAAATAACAGTGCAAACGGTGGCGAAAGTAAAAAAAAAAGAGTTCAACTGAAACATCTTGATTCAACGTGTGGTGGTGTTCTTATGAAACCGATGTAACTACTGAACAATCTCTCAACAATCGTTGTCCTTTTATACTTGAATTTGGCAAATATTTTCAACTTCTAAATCTTTATTTGAAAATACATCTTATGTGTCAACAGTGTTAAAAATTATCTTATTTGACAAATACAAGTAAGTTTTTTATAATTTCGTAAAGAGACTACCTATAACAACTTGATTAATAAAACATAGCTAAGCTAATAACACGTGTGATAAGATATGAAATAATAAATGTTTAACCCTGCAGCGCAGCGGTCTAAATAACAAGTGTTAGTAAGTAAGCATAAAAGCACACTCTTGGGAAGTCATTTACGTCATTTTGACGTCGTTATTGGTCTGCACTATTAAATTTTTTTTTCATTGTTCTTGATTACAGGCTTCACTTCTAGGTTTATATGGGATGGTCCTTATGGAACCTCATTCCTAGATAACTAATTCTTGTGTTGACTCTTTGTTTTCCTGAGAAGCTGATGTTTGAAGATTAATTCCCACCCGAGTAAAAATAGAAATTGATTTTTTTAAAGAAAAACATAAAAAAAATCTTGACCGCTCCGCACCCACGTCCGCACCATTTCAATTTGAATGGAAAATTTGGTACATCAACGCCGCACAACGACTGCACCGCGTTCACACCATTTCATTTTGTATGAAAAATTCGTTGCACCTTGATACATAATTTTGGATTATTGAAAAATAAAAAAAAAATAACGACGAGAAGGAGATTCGAACCCTAGTATCGAGAGCACTTTCAATTAGAACTTAGAAGTCCAACGCCATAACCACTTGACTACCACAAAAACTGGCAATTTGTTGCTTAAGTCAAAATAACTTTGAAGACGACTTAAACATTTGTATATGTACGAGGATACAATTATTGATCATGGTGCAGACGTGGTGCACTGAATTTTTCATTCAAAATGAAATGGTGCGGACGTGGTGCAGTCGTGGTGCGGCGGTGGTGCACCGTATTTTCCATTCAAAAAGAAATGAAATGGAGCGGACGTGGTGCAGCTGTGCTGTTTTCCAACAGCTTATAACTGTTTTGCTTTCTAGTAGATACCTACTACCGAAATAAAAATCAAGATATCAATACCTTAACTTTATAGGAAACTACATACGCACAAATTATAAAACAAAATGAATTTGGGGATATGAGTCCTGAACTTATTTTTTGGGACTTAGTAAGGGGCATACCTAAGTCCCGAAATCTATTCTAGACTTATGACCCAGTAAAGTATAAAAATTGAGTATCTACTAGATTTCCATTAGAGAGTGGAGTTCAATCCAACCTTGCATGTGAACGACAACCACTTTACTAAAAATGGATTTCGTTCACATTGAATGAGAACTAAGTCCCTCAGTGGACTTAGTTTCCGTGGACTTGGTTCCCTGCACACTCCTGCACATTTTCTTATTGGAGGACGTATGAACTGAACATCGTTCCACATACATCAAACGACAGATTTAACCATTTTTCGGGTAGATAACAGATAAAGTATCTATCGCCCCTTCCAAAACGCCTAAAGTGGACTAAATCCAAAAAGATCTTTTAAACCAACAATATAATCATCATCAAAAAAGGTCTTTTTGATGACTGCTAGTCTATTTTTCAAATTTCGGCAATATTTTAAAACTCAATAATTGAAGTCTTTAAAATGACATTTTATTTTATACAGCTATCGAACAGTCCACCAAGAATGAATTTTTTTAAATTCGAACTCTTTCGCAAATCTTGCAGATTTTTTTTTGATTGATTCAATGGAATATTGGAGCGTTTGAATTGCGTTATCTTGTCAAATAACATACAGCTGAAGCTAAAAAAAATAACTGCGATTTAAAGTATGTTGCAGATTTAAAGAGGGATAAAATCAAACATTATTGTATTTTTATTTTTCACGCATTAAAAGCAAAATATTAAAAATTAAAAACCAAAATAATCATTTTCGTTTGTTAACTTCGGTCTTAAACAACAATTGAAAAAGATGTCTATTATGCTATCCAAAGACCATTGGTCTACATTACTTGACCACCAAGTGTGTTATCTAAAAGATTCTGAATAAAGGGAGGTAATGGCACAGGATTGTTTGGCCAAAATTGTGCAGCAGCAAAACTGCATGGAATAACAGCCAAAATGCTAGCAACAACGAGAACGACAACTTTTAAATCGAACATATTGATAGAATTTAGTTTTAGTGAACTTGTTAACAAAAAATTTGTTACTGAATTTGTTAGAAAAAATGTTTAGCTTTTATAATTAAGTTTTGAAGGAATATAACAACATAAAATAAAAACAATAATTAAAAAATATTAATAAATACATTTTACGATCACGAATTATTTAAATACTTTTGAAATTTTTTATTTTAACTGCCTTAGAACTTGAACTTATTATTTGAAATGTTGATGGTCTATTTTCTCCGTGTAGGTATTCCAAGGGAAGTTAAGAACTCGTTAAAAAATAAAATGCACGACTGGGCCGCACGAACTTGCTCTAAGAGTTCAAGTTGCTTAAATTAATAAGAATTTTTACATAGAAATTTCGGAAATGTATTTACAATATAAAATAAAACGAAATCTGACATCAAATTGCCCTCCAAAACAAGTACGCAGTTTTGATTGATATATTAAGATGCATTTTTAGAAAAAAAAAATTCAAAATCGTTTTTTAAAAAACTAATTTTTATAAAATAATTTTTTTGAAAAAAAAAAAAATTTGAAATAAAATTGGTATGGCATTTTGTAGAAATGGCTAATCAACATCTAAAAGCAAAATTTCAAAAAAAATTCAATGTTCCGTTTTCGAAAATTTGATTTTCCAAAAAAAATATTTTCAAAATTTTTTTTAAAAATCCAAAAGTTATTTCTTTTGAAATTTTATGTTGGCCTTATATTAAAATTATATATGTAAAAGCTTCTTCACAAAAAGTTTCGTTGAAATCGAATAAGCAGTTTCGGAGCAAATCGGATTAAAAAATAAAAAACCGTTCTATACATTTAATTATGATTTTCATAAAAAAAAATTTTCATTAGAAGATAGACCTCGTCTTAAAACTTACATTTTAATTTTTTAAACAAAATCGTTGGAGATGTTTTTGAGAAATTTCAACTTTACTAAAATCGGTATGTGACAAGTACCGTTCTTTTTGGTACAAAAAAATTAATTCCAAAAACCCCTCTGGAGAGTCGAGAAATAACGCTGCGTTCCAAGTTTGACATTAACCGGTCTATTCGTAGCTTCGTTTACAGACAGACAGACTGACAAACAAACGGACTTCCGGGACCCACTTTTTTGGCATTCTCTATTATCATGGAAAAAAGTTATCTCACTTTTTTTTGTACGAATGCATAAATTGAAAAATAAAGTACCTATACGCAAGTACAAATCAACTGTAGAGAGGGTTTTTAAAAATGATTTTTGGTGTGATATTCTATCGCACCAAGCATTCCGCAATGGGGTACTATATGTCGAGTGAAAAAAGCCTATTTCAAGAGTGCTTTATTTCAAAATGACTGGATTGATAACATCAAAGAAACGATCATCGAACATCTTGAAGCAGTAACTGAAGTGATCAATGTCTACCCTTGGAAAAAAATTTTACTTGAGCTTGATGAATGTTGTTTTGGGTTGGAACTTAGTTTTTGTACATCTCGCGGAGTAGGTATAGGTTAGTTGCAAAATTGACTGTCACAAGATTGATTTCAGTAAAAATGTTTTTAAAAACGTTTTAGTAACGTTAATGTTAAAATTATGAAAAAAAAAAATCAAAAAAAAATATTATTCGATTTTTAAAAAAGTTTCAATTTTATTTTTGAAAAATCAATTTTTTTAAAACGGATGAATGAATTTCATTAAAGCTTTGCTTGTATATGTTGATTTTTTTTTTCTTATTTTTTATTTTATTTTGAAAAGTTTTATTTAAAAAACTATTTAAAAAAAACGCTCTAACAATTAAAAAAAAAAAAAATTTCTAAAAATTCTTTGCTATGTAAGAAATTAAATGGCGCATACTTCGTTTGGATGTCAAAACCATTTAAGGAAAAGTTTTTGTAACTTTTACCCAAATTTTACACTATTCTTTAAGTTTTTTTTTTTATTTTAAAATTTTTAAAAATTTATTTAAAGAATGTTTAGAGCTTTAATATTCGAAGCTTCTATGTGTTGTTTTACTATTTTTTTTTTTTAAATCCAAACAAACATTTAGATGATGAAGGAGTCCGAAAAATTGGGTCTTGCAATTCCGTCCGTGCGTCTGTGCGGTTGTGCGTCTATCTATACACATTTCCACAGCCTAAACGGGTGTATGGATTTTCTTCAAATTTGGTACAGCTGATTTTCATGGAATTCTGAAAGTTGTTTTTTTTTTTTTTTTGTTTTTTTATATGTCGCTTAAAAAGTGAACCTCAAATACAAATTTTTCAGTTTAAACCAAATATCTCGAAAAAAGCTCTAACGATTTTGATTAAACTTTGCATTCGTAATATTCAATGCGATTGCAACAAAGCTGCATTTTTATTTTTTCCAAAAAAAGTCAAATAAAACAAATTTTTTTCATTTATCCCTTAATTTGTCCCTAAATGTCGGCTATGTCCCCAGTATCAATTTTTTTTAAATATGTACAGAGCCAGCTCTTAAAATCTACAAGTGTATTTTTTTTTTTCATTCTTAAGTCGTGCCAGGAAATAAAAAAAAATAAACAAATCTTAAACACATTTATGAAAGCAATCAAATATTTCGTGACAGTAAGGCATGGCATTTCAATTTGAAAAAAAAAAAAAAAAAAAAAAATGGATAGGTACTGGTAATTCATTCTGCCCGTCTGTTTGTGTGAAAAAAAGTTAATTTTCAAAAAGGACATCATGTGATCATTTATATTAAAAGCGTTCATATTTGATTTTAATAAGAGTTATTTGAGGACTGTTTTAGAGTTATTTTCTTTTCAGTTCTAAACAATATTTTGTAAACAATTATCTACGACAAATACATTAACCTAAGCTAAACCACTCAATGAGATAGTTAAAATTTTATAGAAAAGACATTTTGGGCATTCCTATAGGAAGTGAAATATTTTGATAAAAAATTTGATCGAGTTCAAGATTGGAGTATGATTAATTTTCTGAATTAAAAAAAATAAGGGTTCAAGTTGGTAAAATTTCTTATAGTATTTATATAAAAACTTAGAAAATGTATTTGAAATTTATGTGAAACGGAAAATTCGTTTTTCAAAGGAAAAAAACAACATCTTAAATCAAATTGAGTCCCAAAACAAGCATGCAATTTCATTTCTTTTATTAAGAAGCATTTTTAGAAAACAAAATTCAAAATCGTTAGAGCCGTTTTTAAAAAAAACTAATTTTTTATAAATCATTTTTCGAAAATAAAATTTTAAATAAAATTTGTATGCATTTTTGAGGAAATTACCAATTCACATCTAAAACCAAAACTTCAAATAAATTCAACGTCTGGTTTTCGAAAATTCAATTTTTTTTTTAAATCCAAAAATTAGTATTTTCAAAATTTTATTTTTATATTAAAAGTATATAAATGCTTTTTACAAAAAAAATTCGTTGATCAGTAGTTTCGGAGAAAATTGGATTAAAAAAAAAAGGTTCTATTTCAGGTATACTGTTAATAATGATTTTCAAAAAAAAATGTTTCATTAGAAGATAGATCTCGTTGGAGTGGTTTTTGAGAAATATCAACTTTACTGAAATCGGTGTTATGACAAGTACCGTTATATTTGGTCCAAAAAAATAACGTGATATATAGTACCTATGTATATCGCAAGTAAAAATCATATAAAAATATTAATTTGTCACGTACAAGACAAAATAAATTTCAATATAAAATTTAATCTAAGTTAAGTTCTTAAACACATTTCTCAAAAATTAAGATTCATTATTAATAATCATATAAGACCTCATCTCAAAAAGAAAAAACATACACACACTTATTTTGATAAATCCTTAAATTCAATTAAATCAAAACAGAAACAATATTCATATATGTATGTACATTATCCATACAACAATATAAACAAAAATAAACCCTTTTTTATGCAAAGGTATTTCATTCTGAAGCAAACACCTTATAAATCCCTTTTGTACACTTATAAGGTATATATTCATATAGAGAGAGGTAGAACCCAGCATAAATCGAAGATTGTTATCCCTTTCATAAAAGTTACTCAAACGCAATGTCCTTGATCCTTATCCTTCATATTGTGCATGTGAGCGTTCATCATACCTATTAAAGTTAATGGAATCTATAAATCCGTTTATATCCTTTCATAAGCCTTTATTGTGGCTTGTCCTTTTTCCAATTTGATGTTATAATCAAAATGTAAAAAAAAAACAAAACTGTTATCCAAAATGTGTAAATTATGTTCAAAAAAAAATATTCAATTTTTTGTTCTTCTTTAAACAAACAAACTTAAACGGAGAGGCTCTAGACTTGAAATTGACTTTTGAACTTTATGTTCTTCTTTTATAAATAGGTCTTTTTCAGCTGCATACCTTTTCATAGAAATGCATTTTACATCCTTTTATGCCAACTGATAAAAGCACAAAAAATTTTCAATTTATGAATCTGCAATAAATTTAATCAACTTATATGGATTTTTGTATCCTTTTCCTATTTTTTTCTAAACACACCAACACTTTAACAACTTTCCATTTTGTTTGAAGAAAAACCACATAACCCACAAATTGAATTTATCCGTTAATTCAAATAACAAACCCGGATAAGGAATGCTAATTTATATCCTTTAGTCGCGTCGCGTACCGCCATGACCTATGATTATTGTGAATGTTTTCATTAACGCAGGATTTGCAATCAGCCTGGATTCTTTTTTTCTTTTTTTTTTTTGCTAGTTAGGAAAATACTTTTGTTGTGTCTCTTTTTTTTTTAATTCTCAGAGATTATGTTTTGAGAGTAAAATAAAAGACAAAAGGCAAAATGGTTAAAAAAGGACGAGGATTCACGAGATTATATTTTTTTTTTATCTTGAAGCGCGTTACTTTCAGAAAGATGCTGTTTCGAGTACGAGATCAAGTTAAGGACTGTTTTTTCTAGACGGTGACATTTTTGGAATCATACTCTCTTCTTTTGTCGGCACGAAAAAAGTTTTTGTATCTGCAGAATTCATAGATACATGTTTATAAACATGTGTCTGGGAGCTTTTTATTGTGTTTAGTACTAAATATTTATAACCTTGAATTTGTAAAGGAATAAAAGCTTTCTTCTTTAGTTAAGTTCTCTTTCTCTTAAAATGTATCTTTTTGTTTTATATGTACCTATCTCTTAAAAATGAAAATTTGTAATTAAGATTGACTTATGAGCTGGTTCGATTTCATAAATCAAAGAGTTATTATTGAAATTTAAACATCTTGATAAAGATGGACTTCTTTGCATATGTTTGATGATGTCTGACTGAAAGTTATGTTATAATAAGGACAAGCACATGAGTGTTGGATGGAAAAATTGAGTGTTTCCTTAGTATTTTGTACATGTTATTTTGCTAATGGGTAGGTAAATTAAAGAAAATAAAAAAAAAAAAAACCATAACCATAAAACGATAAAGGCTGATTTGATCAAGTATTACGTTTAAAATGTTTACATAATTTCTGATGAAATTGAATATAATCTTGTAAATGACTCAAAGAATCATATTAAAAACTTTTTTAGGCTAAACCCGAGTCGAACATTTGGCACTATTTAAAACCTAAATATTAACTAAACATTCTTTGTTTAGATTTAATAGGTCATAAATATCACTAGATTTCTAAAGGAAATAGCCTCTACTTAAGACCCCAAATAGTCGGTTATCGGAAAAAATCCCATTTTGGGTAGTTATTTAGGACCAAAAAAAACCTGTTTAAAACCTAAATATTCTACGAAAACTCATTAAGTCCTATTTATTCTACTTATATTTCCAAAAATTCTATAGGCCCTTTTCTTCTCTCTAGGCTTACTTAATATTTGTTTTTAATAGTTTTCATTAAAAAAATGCGACTTTATTGCGTTAAAGGGTCTTGCAGCTAGAATTCATCCGCGGTGGTGGTCCCAGACATAGTAAGAAAAATTCACAGGTCAGTTTTCATGCGTAATCAATATAAAAAGTATTAGTTGCAATACTGTGTCACTGTATTGTATCCTCATAAAACACTGAATGTTTAAAAAATAATAGCGGAAAGATTAATGTTTGTTAAATTAATTTACCAACAAGTCCAGCAATGTAAAAACAAATAAAATACCCGACATATTAGTTGTTATAAGAATCATTCCAATAATGTAAAATTTTAAATAGGTAAATAATATATATACGGTGATCATCCGTCCCGGTTTAGCCGGGACAGTCCCGTATTTCTATAGCTTGTCCCGGGTTTTTATTTAAGAAACCCGGGGCGTATAAATGTCCCGTATTTTAAAATTTGTCCCGTAATTGTTCTGTATTTCCACATTCTCTGATTTTTGTATTCAATATTTTAAATACGGAAAACAAGAAAACAGTGGTTTTACTAATTTTTCGAATAAGCCATTCGTTTTTTTAAATCTTTTCGTCAATTGTTTAGTTCTAGCTTGTGTTTGTCAGGTTGAAAAGTTACGTTAGAAAAACTTTTTTCGAATAAGGAACAACATAATTATGAAAGAAGAAAGAATTCAGCTAAATTTCAACAGTTTTAAAGACATAAAAATGTTGAATTAAATATTACAAAATAAAATTAAAATGTTAAAAAATAGCTCTCACTATTTTGATTAAAAAAATATTTTTTTTAGAATTTATTAACAGTTTACCTATTATAAAACCGATTTCTTAATTTCTGACATCCTCGCAAACAACTTAAATGATTTTAACGAAAATGTTCCCATAAAATAATTTAAGAAATCTTGATACAAAAATTAGGAACAATTTCATTTATTTATTTTTTTTTTAAACCAATGTTTTCAAAACAATCCAACGAATTTTTCACCGTCACCGTAAATATATACCCTCTAATTTTATCAGAACTCTATTTATTTTTTATACAAAATTGGTAGAAATTCAGTGAGATTTTTTTTTACAAAAAAAAAATGAGTTGCCATATTTCAACTATTCGTATATACCCGTTTTCGAGAAAATTGCAATAACTTGAAAAAACTGTAGGCATGAGAGGCACTTTCTAAAGGAGATATTACAAAAAAAAAAAAAAATTCGCAATTTACAGTACAAATTTCAAAAACTTCGTCCATTCGTTAAGTTAAGCTTCTTGTAGGCATTGATGAACGCACGAACGACACACGGACACAAACCGACCGACCGAAGACGCGAAGAACCAAAATCGTATGCATGCATATTCATGTTCGAAAATCATTTGATTTGTAATTAGTAAAAGAATTTTGTTGTTACACTCATACGACTTCTTTTATTTTGTCCCGACCATTAGATTGAAAATCTTTTTTTTTTTTCACTTAAATATTAAATTTTATTTTCTTCCACTATCACTTCCACTTATTTTTTATGTTATTTTAAACAAATTTTTTTTCACATTTTTCCTCGTTTTTTCAATAAATCATAACAAAATTTGAACCGACACCGATCCGCACACTCCGAATGACGAATGAATTGCACGCGGCAATGACCAAGGTTGTTTCTTGTCTGAACTTGTACTTTTAAAACTTAACTACTATTTGGAGTTTTGATAGCCTCACCCTAGATTTAAGAGTACAAATTGAGGAGTTAAACATTTTCGACACATGAAGAATATTTAGGACTTTCTAAGTGTTTGGTGTTTTAATAGTTCAAACCTAGCTTAAATAGTGTTAATAGTTTCTATCAAGCTTAAAGAGCTTTACAAGTACATATTAGGGTCTAAAAATTCTGGACACAAACAGAATATTTAGGATTAAACTAGTATTTTCAGTTTTAACATTCGTTATTTATCAGTCGTGTAGGCTTCTCAGGAGATACTGAGCCTAGTAAGTTTAAAAAGTCCATATTTAGGTTTATTTTAAAATGAAAAGTACTTGAATAGAATCTGTTAAGCATATTGAGTACTAAATTCGTACATAAAGTTCGACTCGGGAAATTACCTACATTTTGCCTTTTCAGCCACTTTTTATCTAAAAAACTATATATTTAAACCTTTATGTTCAATACTTTTGATAAAATAAAAAAATAAGAATTATTCTTGAAGAACATAATTTATCAGTAAAAAAAAAGAGGTTGTCTGAAAAGCCGGTTTACGGGCCATGATTTTACGTGATAAAGTCGTAAGAAAACTGGTTGTGTGCTTTTAAAATGAGTCAGTTGAAGCGTTTATTTATTTCAAAAAATCATAATTTACAAGAAAAATATAAAAAAAAAAAACCTTTTTTTTCTCATTATATTAATTTTTTTATTTTAAAAGCTAAAAAAAAAAATTATACCATTAAAAATCCAAATATTTCTTCTAAATAATAAAACCATTTTAAAATTTTTATAATGCGCAAAAAGTTTTAAAATAATTTATTAAAAACAATCATTTCTTATGAAAAAAGTGAAAAAATCATTTACATCACCCAAAAATTATTTGATATAACAACATATAATAAATTTTATACCACTTGAAAGCTTATTGCTTCAGCTCAAAATATATATATCGATCATGTCTATTAGGCATCTAGAAAAAGAGCTAGAATTTTTTGAACTCGATCAATTTTTATCAATAAGTAAAAAAAAAACAGATAATTTTATGTTCTCACGCTATTGAATCAATTTTTTTAGACAACCTATAAAATTTTATATCATGTAAAAGCTTATAATTTTACCTTTCATATGACGTTTCAATCTTATTTCTGCGATGCCTGGAAAAAAAGAAATTCAAAACTGAGATTACGGTACTTCCCACACTGGTGGCTGTTCATGATCAACAGATCTCCACAGGTGTTTTGAGGTATTTTGCAAGTTTTTTTAATTTAACATTGCGTAGCTTGTAGTGAATGCACAGTTATGTGTGATATACCAAATGAAAGGTAACATCATCAGGATGCTCAATAAAGTAAAATTAAATTTGTATTTGCTTCAGATCAAAAGATCTCAAAATTGTGACTACAAAATTGATTGAAAATTGCACAGATATATTCCTATCTATTAACTATCTACAATATAAATGTCATTTATTTATCTGTTGAAGAAAAAAAGATAAAAATAAAAAAGACAAAAATTTGATTTTCCTTTTATTCGGCCAAAAACCATTTTGAAAAACCAATTTTTTTCACATGTATGCGCACAGTCATAGACTACATGTTCTATAAGCTTGAGATTTTTTTAATGCTACAAAAAATTTCAAAAAATAAAAACTTACCCAAAAATACCCCAAAATAAGTATGTGTTTTTCAAAAATTCATATTTCGAAAAGCAGAGACTTAAAAAAAAAATCCGTACAAGACTCCTAACTTTTTTTTTTGTTATCTTTGGAATGACGTTTTTCAAATGGCCAAAAAAAAAAAATTCCCCTACCTATATTCACTACTTTGTCAAAGGTCTACTTCATGTTTTAGTTTTAGAAAACCTTAATAGCTTGGTTTTGAAATTTTTTAGAATTTTTTCAATACCATTGTCAGTCTTGCAATAAATTTATCTATTGATTAAAAAAAACTCAACACTTTACATTGCGGCGTTTAGAAAATAGCCAATTTTTTGAAATTTGTTTTTACCCCTATTTACCCTATTAAAAGATGGAACTTTTTAAAATCCTTCAAATGTGTTTAACTTTAGGCTATTATCATTCAAGTAAGCTATAGAAGATTTTTGTATCTCTAATAGGTTATTTTTAATTTTGAATTGAAATGTTTGCCGCACTGCGAAAGTGCGATTGTGGAACGGGAGAAAATGGCGTCACTTTTTTGTGGTGGCTGCCATGGTTCATCGATTTATAAGGCGTTATCACGTCAAAAACACTTATACACCATAGTGCACATTTTTTTAATGTTGAAATAATGTATTATCTAAGAAGGAAAATGTGTTAACTTTGATACAATTAAATCAAAAACTGTAAGCCATTTCTTGTAAAGTAAAAACTATATTTACTCAAATAAATAGAAATTGGGGGAGTTGCAAAAACCGGAGTTGTTGTATTTACGGGTTGTAGGTATTGTTTTTGATACAAATTGTAGTTAAAATATCTTACTTTTCTAGATAACTGCAATGTTATGAAACTATTTTAGTGAAACCAAAACAAACAATTATTTTTGAACATAGCATTTTTGTTAAATACGGAAACAAAATGTTCGAAATTTATACAAAACAAAAATGAAGAATCACAAAAAGTTGCACATTTTTAAAGAGTTGCACTTATAGTCAAGATGCGCAGCAAGTTTAGTTTTGCGAAATTAATGAGATGCATGAATTGAGGGTTATTTGAAAGCATAGTGGTGTTGGTTACCCTTATCTTCTTTCCCTTCTTTTGTTTAAACTAGTTAAAAAATATAATATTCAAAAAATTGGACATTAAGTCGCGTAGTACATTCTGTGTAGATTTTAACCATAGAACTCAAAAAATTTTGGCTATATATTGCGTAATAAAAGACTAATCTCAACTGAAGAATTTCCAATCTTGAATCTTCAATGAATAAACAAGAAAAACTAGAATAACTTTTCTTGGTTTACTGAAAAGTTTAAGGATAATAAGTAAAAACATTTTTATAAAATCGTTGTTTTTGAAGGGAACATTTTTTGGCAAAAATTGTACTCAAATAAAAATTCAAAATCTTTTAATTTCTTAAAGTTTGATTTACAATTGAAATCATCGGGGTCATCAAAATTGACCTTTTTCAAACGAAAAAAAAACCACTTTGCGTCACTCATTTCTCCAGCTCATATGGAGTCTAGAAAATTCTAAACGAATACCTTTTTGTTGCTTGTTTAAAGTTGTTTTTTTTTACTTTCAATGAGTTAAAATGATCCATGCTGTTTATTACTCTGCGGAGTGTTGAAACACTTGCAGTAACACCAGCTTTTTGTTTGATTTTTGCCCCAGAGTCAAAAGAATTGGAGGCAGATCTCAAAATTTCTCGTCGATTAACTGCTATTTTTGGCGTTTTTTTACCTCAATTCATATTTTTCCTGTACGAACTTTTATTTCTGAGGTACGAATAGGCAACACACTAAAACTCCGATCAATTTTCGTAGCTATAGCAGACTCGGTCAGTACTTGTTTTTTTAACAAACTAATTTTAGCTCTGTCGACAGTATTCAAAGCTTTTAATCTACTACTTTTTTTTAATTTTAATTAAATGACAAAATCTCACTAAGAACATTTCAACCTTTCATTTGGTATGCCAATCACCTCAAAACTCTCACAAACAACAAAGATATTGACCTTTAAAGACCGTGTGTCTATTCAGTTGACGCAAAAAAAAAACTGCATTATTTTATATGGGACGCTTTGTAAGAGAACACGAAAAAAAATAGAGGTACTTTGAGAATTATTCTTTCTAATTTGGTTTCTCAACATCACAAGCTAACGGTAAACATCATCAAATGTTACATGAAAGCTCAATCTTAGGAAAAAATGGACAAAATACCTTTGAAAATTTGTGTGCTTATTCAGTTGAAGCGGAGTGTAGAACGAACATAATGTAAATCTGCCATTCAAAATGTTCAAGTTATAGCTAATTATTGATGAAGCTTTGCACAAATTACACTGGTCAACAAAATTAAACTTTTTTTTTGTTACAGAAACCAAGGTATACTTTTCTATAGGATTTTGGTGTGCTGAGCTCAAATCCGAAGTCAAAAAAATTCTATCACATCACGTTTTTGAGATAATCCCGTTAAAATATCGAAAATGCCGCTTTTTTACCAGTTTTCGAGATTATTTCTTAGCTTTTGATTATTTGTTCTAAATAAATTTGTAACAGTTTCTAATAGAACTAAATGTTGTCTTTCTAAATCCGTTTAAATCTTTTAAAAATCTCTTATCTTCTTTGAGAAATCTGAAATTGAAATCAACGTGTTTGGTATATCTCATGTTTATTTACTTTTAATAGCGAATCTCGAAAAGTTCTTTGCCAATCGCTTTCAAATTTTGACACAACGTTTCATTTAGAATCTTGCAAGTTTTTATATTTGCGAAGGTGGTGAATCGCAGTGAGATACATCAAAGCGTGACCGTGTCAGATACTTATACTAAATAATTACTAGTGAGAAAAATATAATTTTTTTTCTTGTTAAAAACAAGATAAGAACTTACTGGAATGTAAATGAAACGTTGTGTCAAAATTTGAAAGCGATTGGCAAAGAAAATTTCGAGATTTATTATTAAAAGCAAATAAATATGAGATATACCAAACACGTTGATTTCAATTTTAGATTTCTCAAAGAAGATAAGAGATTTTTAAAAGATTTAAACGGATTTAGAAAGACAACATTTAGTTCTATTAGAAACCGTTACAAATTTATTTAAAACAAATAATCAAAAGCTAAGAAATAATCTCGAAAACTGGTAAAAAAGCAGCATTTTCGATTTTCTAACGGGATTATCTCAAAAACGTGATGTGGTAGAATTGTTCTGACTTCGGATTCGAGCTCAGCACCCAAAAAACCTATAGAAAAGTATATCTTGGTGTCTGTTACAAAAACCTTGTTGACCAGTGTTATTGGCCCTTATTAATAAACCCAAATTTAGTAAAACTCAATTTTAACAAAAAAAATTAATGGGCCATTGAATTTATAAAACCGTTCGTTCTTTTAATCATAAAAGAAATGTATGCACTAAACTTACTCTAATCTTTCACCGATATATTGTTAATAACCTTAAAACAAATAAAATAAATTTATGAATAAAATAAAATTTAATGAATAAAAAAAATAACACTCATACACCGTAGTGAACAGATATGCGATATCTTAAATACAGAAAAATCTTAAAACTAAAACAAAATTTAAGCTATTCTCAGTGATTTTAAAGGAGAATGGTACGTTGCTCTCTTCTGTGTATCCTTTTCCCTCCAGAAAACCGTGGAATTTACTTTATAAGGTACAATAAATAAATAAATCTTTCAATACAAAATATTTTTTGGAACAGTTTTCTTTATTTCCGACTTTTTTCTAAAAAAAAAAAAAAAAACAGCATCTAAGTAGGCGTATTATTAAATTACTTACAAAATTTCAAAACCCTCGGCATTGTTTTTTTTTTTAATATTTAATGTTTTTGGTCTTTCATTAAATTTCTCGTGATTATTAAATTAAGTCGAAACGTTATCATTTCTCTTAAATTGTTTCCCACTTTTAATTTCGCTTACCTTATAATTGCTTAAATTATTTCTTTGCTGAGCTTTGAAATTTTTGCAACATGATGTTATTTTTTGTCTTAAGCTAACTTCGAAACTAATTACACTTAATTTAAGTTGTCATTTTTCACCTTCTCAACGCCTCGTTTATTCTATGGACACTTACCTTGTGGGGATCTCTTGAAGTGGTAAAAAATATATTGGGCATATAAATT
Source organism: Episyrphus balteatus (assembly GCF_945859705.1). Taxonomy (NCBI): domain Eukaryota; kingdom Metazoa; phylum Arthropoda; class Insecta; order Diptera; family Syrphidae; genus Episyrphus; species Episyrphus balteatus. The sequence goes on along the minus strand of NC_079134.1, from coordinate 28,550,983 downwards.
GACATTCGATGTCCAACCATAGAATGTCGAGTGCCAATTATTGAACTATTCCTTGAAATATTTGATCTCTCCATAATAATTGAACACCGACGCATTTTGAACTTTTTTTTTTATTTTAAAATTTGGACGGAAAAGTAATTTTTTGGTAATTTCACTGTAATTACTTAAAATTATAGTTTTGAAAATGTTTAATTCAATTTTAAATAGTTTTTAACAGAATTTATAACAACTTTTAAAAAATCCCCACTTTTAAGTTAAATTTTGAATATTTTTGGAATACATATCTTGAATTTAAATTTTTATTTTTTGCGAATAAAGAGGTTATTAAAACTTAACCGACTGTCATGAAGGATGGATCTTAGTGTACTGATGACACCACATTCTATTGATGTGATAACTTAAAGGAAAGTGCATGCACTTCAATCTCAAACTAATAAAAGAATTTTGTTTCATATATTTTTTTTTTTAATATATATACATACTCTTCAGGCAATCTTGTAGATCTAAATGGAATCTACACTTCTTAGTTTACTGTTACAGTTTCATAAATTTTCAATCTGAAATAAATTTTCAAAGTCATTTTTGGACTCTATGTCTGGAGTGATGCTGAAAATAGCTTTTTTTAAAGTTTAGTGGTGAAAATACAAGTCGGTCGTTAATTTACATCAAAGACGTTACACACGAACTAAGAAATAAAGCATCTTTAAATTGTTACTATTTACCTACTTTGTTACTATACTTCTTCACCGTTAGCACAGTTAACGAGAATTTTATTGCTAATTATTGAGAGCCAATGGGATTTGTTGAAATTATTCTCCTGTGTTGCTTTTCATATGATTAAAATCTTCCTTCCTAAAAAACAAAGACGTTCTGGTGTTGGATTTTATATATGTATGTACCATACAAAATTACTGCAAGAAAATTGAGAGACTTTATTACGTAAACACAAATAATTTTTATGTGCCTATAAATCTTGGTAAGCAGAGGTTAAGAATTTGAAAATTATTAAGGTACCAAGTTATGTATGAACTCAATTTGGGTTGGTGTAATTGGTGTTATGATTAAAATGAGAATAAAATTTGAAGGAAATGGATTTTAAATTAAAGTTTCGGATTTTTTTTAAATGAAATTAAATTTTATTTTTGACATGATAACGTCTTAATCGATGAACCATTGCAGCCACCACAAAAAAGTGACGCCATTTTCTCCCATTCCACTTGAAATTTTTCGCAGTGCGGAAAAATTTCAATTAAAAATTGAAAATAAACCATTAGAAATACAAATATCTTTTACAGCTTATTTGAAAGATAATAACCTTAAATTGAATACGAATGAAGAATTTTCGAAAATTTCATCATTTAATAGGATAAATAGGGGTAAAATAAAATTACAAAAAATTGGCTATTTTCTAAACGCGACAATTTAAAGAGTTGATTTTTTTTTTTTAATCGATAGATAAATTCATTGCAAGACTTACAATGGTATTTAAAAAATTAAAAAAAAATTCAAAACCAAGTAATAAATGGGTTTCTAAAACTAAAACATTAGGTAGACTTTTGACAAAGTAGTGAATATATAGGTAGGGGAAATTTTTTTTTGACAATTTGAAAAACTTCATTAAAAAGATAATAAAAAAAAAGTAAGGAGTCTGAAAAGGATTTTTTTAAGTCTCTGCGTTTTGAAATATGAATTTTTGAAAAATACCTACTTATCTAAAACTTATAGAACAATATATTATTTATTTTATTTTATTTAATTGTATTTTAAAATGATTTTTGACCAAATAAAGGGAAAAAACAAGTTTTTTGACCGTTTGTAACAGTTTTTCATTTTTATCTTTTTTTCTTCAACAGATAAAAGAATGAAATTTATACTGTAGATAGACAGGACAATAACTGTGCAAAATTTCAATCAATTTTGTATTTACAATTTTGAGATAACGGTAAAATAATGTTCTATTTTTCAACACGTTCATTCTTTTGATCTAGAGCAGATAAAAATTTTGTTTAACTTTATTGATTATGCTGATATTATTAGCTTTCATTTGGTATATCACACATAAAGGTATATTTACTAAAAGCTACACCATGTTATATTAAAAAAAAAGAGTGTGTGTACACATGTACACTCGACTGAAGTTATACTTCTCATTCAGTATACATATATAAATGAATTTCATTTGATATTTTTAATTTCTATTATTAAATTAATTAATCCACACTTCGTTTTTTACATTTTTATCAAGTGAACAATAAATTAATTCTTTCATCCTCCTTGCGTCCATGTAGTTTTCAATCTATTCTGTGAAATTTACTCATGTTGTGTGGTTCAGAACGTACGATATATGGTTAACGAAAGTAAATGATTGCGCATAAAATGTGCGATATGGTAATTTTATGAGAATTGTGTGTGCTTCAGCACTAGTAGTAGCAATATGGAACTTGCAGGGTTGCTACAAAGCTCAAAAGTGAGCTGAGCTCAGCTCGCAGCTCAGCTCAAATTTTGAGCTAGCTCACTTTTGAGATATGTACCATAGCTCAGCTCATTTGAGCTGAGCTGAAAGTGAGCTGAGCTGATGGTTGAGCTGAGCTGTTGGGTGAGCGAAGGTAAAGTGAGCTGAGCTGAGCTGTGATGGGTGAGAGGATACATTGATTTTTATTTGGAAAGTATAATGAAATATGAAGATATTTTAAACTTTTATATAACACCATAGCTTAAGATGTTTGGTTCTAGTTATTAATGGAATTATTTTAACACATAGATATTTTTATAAATAAGACAGATAATTTTTCGTGATCTTTTCTCTTGGTGTTTTTGATAGTAAATATATTTCTATTTTTTTTAGTAAAATATTTCTTTTTTTATCATAAAAAAAAAATTCCGGTACAATCCGGTTTTTCGACTTTTTTCGAAATTCCGAGAAAATCGCGTTTGAAAGTTGGGGTAAATTTTTTTTTCGAAAAATCCCCGAATCTTTAAACGCTCCTGGAAGCTAAACCGCTTGAGAGCAATTTTTGGGAGTGATGCCAAATGATAGCTTGTGTCATGGGCCTACGCTTTGCACATTCTCAGATTTTTAAAAAATCATCTTCCATGTTAAACCGCCACATCATACCTATTTTTTTCAGAATCGGGCTTAACTTTTTTTTTACCTTTAAGTTCACCCGGTTTGAGAACGCGTGCACCTACAGGGATGGGAGTTGTACCCAAATGTAGGTTAGAGTCCCCGCTATCTTTTGGCATCAAACATTTTATTTTCATTTTCTTCAAAATTCCGCGATATAGGCGTTTTAACGCTTTGATCTAGAGACAGGGGAGTGGTGCCATATGAAAGCTTATATTCTCAGCTAGCCGATAGTGGTATAATCCGGTTTTTCGATTTTTTCAAAATTCCGAGAAAATCGCGTTTGAAAGTTGGGGTAAATTTTTTTTTCGAAAAATCCCCGAATCTTTAAACGCTCCTGGAAGCTAAACCGCTTGAGAGCAATTTTTGGGAGTGATGCCAAATGATAGCTTGTGTCATGGGCCTACGCTTTGCACATTCTCAGATTTTTAAAAAATCATCTTCCATGTTAAACCGCCACATCATACCTATTTTTTTCAGAATCGGGCTTAACTTTTTTTTTACCTTTAAGTTCACCCGGTTTGAGAACGCGTGCACCTACAGGGATGGGAGTTGTACCCAAATGTAGGTTAGAGTCCTCGCTACCTTTTGGCATCAAAAAATTTTTTTTTCATTTTTTTCAAAATTCCGAGATATAGGCGTTGGAAGTTGGGGCGCTCACTTTCAGCTCAGCTCAAATGAGCTAAGCTATGTACCTAGCTAAAATTTGAGCTGAGCTGTGAGCTGAGCTGAAATGTGAGCTTTTTGCAACCCTGGCAACTTGCCACATGGAAATTACCACATGCAACTTGCCACACGCAACTTGCCACATGCAACTTGCCACACGCAACTTGCCACATACAACTTGCCACATGCAACTTGCCACATACGACTTGCCACATGCAACTTGCCAAACGCAACTTGAAACATGCAACTTGCCACACGCAACTTGCCACATACAACTTGCCACATGCAACTTGCCACATGCAACTTGCCACATACGACTTGCCACATGCAACTTGCCACATGAAACATGTAACTTGCAACTTGTTGTGTGTTTTATGTTTGCCGTACTGCGGCGTACTGCATTTTTAAATACTAAAGTACTGCCTACTCTAAAGGTGAAACGACAGCCCTGCTACCCAGGGTGATCGCGTCATAATCCCTTTGACATTCTTGTCAAAAAGTAAATTTTCATACCCACCCTCCCATAAGAAGTATAACTTCAAAAATTTAGAAATACCTCAAAACACCTGTGGAGATATTTTGCCCATGACCAGCCACCAGTGTGGGAAGTATCGTATTCTCAGTTTGAAATTTCGACATGGTTGGCTTTAAAAAACTCTAACTTTTTTTGTATGCATCATAAAAATATAATTGAAGCGTCATATGAAAGGTGAAATAATAAGCTTTCTTATGGTATAAAATTTAATACAGGTTTTCAAGAAAAAACTTAATTTAATTGCGTGAGAAGATAAAAATGATTGATATTTTTGCTTTTTTTTTATGAAAACTGATTGGGTTCTAAAACTTCTAGCTCTTTTTGTCAACTACGCTGAAACATGAGTGATATAAATATTTTGAGCTAAAATTTAATGGTATAATTTGTTTTACAAGCTTTTCGAATAAAAAAAATAGGTATAATTAATCGAGTCAAATAAGGGTTTAACCTCGGAATGAATGTTAGTAGAATTTTTTTTTGCTCAATATCTTCCTTTTGCAATTCTATAACATATCTCAAAAGTCTAGAAAAATCTCATGTCCGCTTGTCGCGATTTCAAGGTCAAATCGCGAAATGGAGATTTTCAAAAATAGGCTATGGTATTATATACACATATGATACATGATTTCAAGGTATTTTTTAATGCTGATTCCAAAAAATCTAAAATCAAGACAATCTGACTTCTCTGGAAAAAGTTTTTCATCTGTCAACCCATATTATTATAACAGTTGCAAACTTACTACCGAAAAACCCTTAAAAGTTATGGTAGAGGAACCAAATTTTGCATGAAGGTTTTCATATCCATTATTATTAGGAATAAAAAAATGCAATGAAAAAAACATTCATATCTATGAAAAATTGGTATTTTTTTAAAAAAAGGGAAATTTTGGGATATGCACTAAAAAACATCCTGATACAATCTTGGAATTAGTGCTAATAGGCTAATTTTTTTGTTTCTATCTTTGTTTGGTTATTCTATATCTTATGTAGAAAAACTAAAAAATCTCATGTCCGCAAAACCAAATTTTTTAGGTTCATTCATTCCGAGATTTACCCCTTTTTTCTCCTTATTTGACTGTATTAAATGAGAAAAGAAAAAAAAGGTAATTTTTTTTTTAATAAATTTTAGATCTAAAGTGCAGATCCGCAGCAGCAAAAAATAATCTTAAAAAAAGTTTACTCATCTTACATTTATCAACAACTACCTGTTTTTCTATCATCCCTTCAATTTTCTTTCTTTCATTCTTATACACCACCTTACTACTACACATCACCAGTCACCACCCATCTACTATTCACCAAGCTGACAACATTTTTAAATATATGTTTAACCACACAGTTGTATAGGTAAACATGTTTTCCATACAATACGAGTATAAAAAAAACCCTCTTCCGTGGGCCTAGAGGGCGGGTACAAGTAAACAAGTGCCCATTTACAATTTAAAGAATTTTAATACTGTTTTTTTTTTCCTCTTTTGTAGGCTTTTTTCAACTTTAACGCATATAAGTTCCTGCATGTAAGCTCTTATGGTACACAATGCACTGAAAGAAATAAATTTATTAAACAATTTTAGTAGGTTGTTCATTTCGATACATTTTTGTGAAATGGAAAGTTTAATTTCGAAAAATATTGGAAAAAAATTTCAAAATTTCACTTTTTATTTATATTTTCGATTCACAAAAAAAAAAAAGAGTGTGTGTACACATGTACACGCGACTGAAGTTATACTTCTCATTCGGTATATGTAAATGAATTTCATTTGATATTTTTAACTTCTATTATTAAATAATTAATTAATCCACAATTCGTTTTTTTACATTTTTATCAAGTGAACAATAAATTAATTCTTTCATCCTCCTTGCGTCCATGTAGTTTTCAATTTATTCTGTGAAATTTACTCATGTTGTGCGGTTCAGCACTAGTAGTAGCAATATGGAACTTGCAGGGTTGCCACAAAGCTCAAAAGTTAGCTGAGCTCAGCTCACAGCTCAGCTCAAATTTTGAGCTAGCTCACTTTTGAGCTTTGTACCATAGCTCAGCTCATTTGAGCTGAGCTGATGGTTGAGCTGAGCCGTTGGGTGAGCTGAGCTGTCGGTGAGCTGAGCTGAGCTGTGATTTGTGAGAGGATACATTGATTTTTATTTGGAAAGTACAATGAAATATGAAGATATTTTAAACTTTTATAAAACACCATAGCTTAAGATGTTTGGTTCTAGTTATTAATGGAATTATTTTAACACATGGATATTTTTATAAATAAGACAGATAATTTTTCGTGATCTTTTCTCTTGGTTTTTTTAATGGTAAATATATTTCTATTTTTTTAGTAAAATATTTCTTTTTTTATCATAAAAAAAATTCCGGTACAATCCGGTTTTTCGATTTTTTTCAAAATTCCGAGAAAATCGCGTTTGAAAGTTGGGGTAAAATTTTTTTTTCGAAAAATCCCCGTATCTTTGAACGCTCCTGGAAGCTAAACCGCTTCAGAGCAATTTTTAGGAGTGATGCTAAATGATAGCTTGTGTCATGGGCCTACGCTTTGCACATTGTCAGATTTTTAAAAAATCGCCTTCCATGTTAAACCGCCACATCATGCCTATTTTTTCAGAATCGTGCCTATTTTTTTTTTTACTTTTAAGTTCTCCCGGTTTGAGAACGCGTGGACCTACAGGGATGGGAGTTGTAGGTTTGAGTCCCCGCTACCTTTTGGCATCAAAAATTTTATTTTCATTTTCTGCAAAATTCCGCGATATAGGCGTGGAACGCTTTGATCTAGAGACAGGGGAGTGGTGCCATATGAAAGGTTATATTCTCAGCTACCCGATAGTGGTATAATCCGGTTTTTCGATTTTTTTCAAAATTCCGAGAAAATCGCGTTTGAAAGTTGGGGTAAAATTTTTTTTCGAAAAATCCCCGAATCTTTGAACGCTCCTGGAAGCTAAACGGCTTGAGAGCAATTTTTAGGAGTGATGCCAAATGATAGCTTTTGTCATGGGCCTACGCTTTGCACACTTTCAGATTTTTAAAAAAATCGCCTTCCATGTTAAACCGCCATATCATGCCTATTTTTTCAGAATCGTGCCTATTTTTTTTTTACTTTTAAGTTCTCCCGGTTTGAGAACGCGTGGACCTACAGGGATGGGAATTGTACCCAAATGTAGGTTTGAGTCCCCGCTACCTTTTGGCATCAAAAATTTTATTTTCATTTTCTTCAAAATTCCGCGATATAGGCGTTGGAACGCTTTGATCTAGAGACAGGGGAGTGGTGCCATATGAAAGGTTATATTCTCAGCACCCGATAGTGGTAAAATCCGGTTTTTCGATTTTTTTCAAAATTCCGAGAAAATCGCGTTTGAAAGTTGGGGTAAAATTTTTTTTCGAAAAATCCCCGAATCTTTGAACGCTCCTGGAAGCTAAACCGCTTGAGAGCAATTTTTGGGAGTGATGCTTAATGATAGCTTGTGTCATGGGCCTACGCTTTGCACATTGTCAGATTTGTAAAAAATCGCCTTCCATGTTAAACCGCCACATCATGCCTATTTTTTCAGAATCGTGCCTATTTTTTTTTTACTTTTAAGTTCTCCCGGTTTGAGAACGCGTGGACCTACAGGGATGAGAGTTGTACCCAAATGTAGGTTAGAGTCCCCGCTACTTTTTGGCATCAAACAATTTTTTTTTCATTTTCTTCAAAATTCCGAGATATAGGCGTTGGAAGTTGGGGCACTCACTTTCAGCTCAGCTCAAATGAGCTAAGCTATGGTACCTAGCTCAAATTTGAGCTGAGCTGTGAGCTGAGCTGAAATGTGAGCTTTTTGCAAAGCTGGCAACTTGTAAATTACCACATGCAACTTGCCACATGCAACTTGCCACATGCAACTTGCCACAGGCAACTTGCCACAGGCAACTTGCCACATACAACTTGCCACACGCAACTTGCCACATGCAACTTGCCACATACAACTTGCCACATGCAACTTGCCACATGAAACATATTACTTGCAACGTGTTGTGTGTTTTATGTTTGCCGTACTGCGGCGTACTGCATTTTTAAATACTAAAGTACTGCCTACTCCAAAGGTAAAACGACAGCCCTGCTACCCAGGTTGATCGCGTCATAATCCCTTTGACATTCTTGTCAAAAAGTAAATTTTCATACCCACCCTCCCATAAGAAGTATAACTTCAAAAACTTATAATTTTAAATAATTTCACTACGGTTTTTTTATTTTTTGTATTTTTCATCCCTTATTTTAAAAATTGTTTTTTTTTTTTTTAAATTTTTTTCTCCGTGTACAATTGCTGCTGACTGGAGTAATTCTGCACTTTGTTTGCTTTTGTATTCTCAACACATGCTATAGATCTTCTTGTGAAGCAAACTATGAATATTAAGGATTTCTGTGCATATAAATACGTGCATACAAAAGGCTGACATAGTAAGTTGGATAGTTAAGCTTGAAGAAATATTATGCGCCTATTTAAGAATGAAGAATGCAAAAGAAATTTCACTTGTTGCAGAAATAAATGAAAAGATTTATGCACAACTTGAAATGAAAGTTTATGAATAGTGTGGGGAAAAAATAGGAAAAAAGTATTTATAGTAAAACTTTGAATCCAAAATTTGTTGAAATTTGACATTTTAATGATTGAGATGTTTTGAAATAAAAAGTTATTACTAACCAGGGGCGTACACTCTCTTGGGGCAAGCGGGGCCGCGCCCCGGGGCCCCCGACCGACTATAGGGCCCCCACTGGAGACAATGCAGAGAAGGAAACTGTTAGCATAAATTGAGTAACGAAGTAAATTAAAATGTATTTGAATCACTTCGGATTCAAGGGAAACAAATTTTGTCATTAGTGTAATGTTTAATCCATTGGTAGCCACACAATATATGTGTATTGATTTAATAAAAAGGTTACTTTTTTAAAAGGAAAATTATAATTTTATCTTAGGACCCCAAAAAATATTACTTGAAAAATCTTTGCAACCACAAATAAAACATTAGGGGGCCCAAAAAAGCAAAAAACAACTTTAGGACTGGGGCCCTAAAAGCCTTTACTTCAAAAAAAATTAAATTAAAATTTTTTTTTTTTAAATTAAATTACAATTGTTGATGGATTTCTAAATATTACTTAGGAACCCCAAAAAATATGACTTCGGGGCTCCAAAAATTTTATATGAAGGGTCCCAAAAATTAATTTTTCAGGAACCCCGTATTTTTGATGCCCCTAGTACAAGTATTTACTACTTTTATGATAGAAATTTTAAGTAAGTATAGCAAAGTGCATTACGAAAATATTAAATATTAAAATAAACCTAAAATTAAATAAGCCATAAAAAAAAAATGTATGGCGTATACGTACTTTTTTTTGTATCTAAGGGGCCCCCAAATATCAAAGGGGCCCTAAATTTAGTCTTGCCCCGATGCTCCGGCGACTCAACGTACGCCACTGTTACTAACACTTTATTACTAGCGAGATAGAATGAACTACCAATTTTAAGACAAAGTTCAAAAGTGTGACGAGTAAATTTTGTGGAAATTGGGCATAGATACGGACGGGTAATTTACTTCCTAACGGTAACAAAACCGGGTATACTAGTCTCGTGCACTCGGACTTGACCGGTGCTGACATAATTGTGAAGGGCAGTATTTGACTTTGAGAAGAAACTTGCTCAAAGATTATCAAAAGAAAACAACCTAATAATTTTACTCATAATCGGCGGCGATAAGCCAACAGAATTTTTGTAGTTGTAAACACCAATGAAGTTTCTTGAAATTATGGTTTCTGTTTTTCGATTTATAGCTAGTTGCCTTTAAATGGCATACTAATTTTTTTTTTTTTTTTTTGAAACCTTATGAAAATATTTAGGTATATACAAAAAACTTAAAAAAAAAACATTCCAAAAATTTCGTTTTTTTTTCTAAAAATTCTTTGACATTTGATGGAAAAATCATTTAAAAAATATTTTTTGGTTAGTTTAATAAAAAATTGTATTTTATTTTTAAAAAATACTAAATTTCTTATTAAATTATATTGAACTTTAAAAATATTCTAAGCTACTTTTCAAAATAGCAAGTACCTACGTACTACAGTCGTGCATTTTATTAATACAGAATAATTTGACTTGCTAACATAGAAAGGGCATTCATGGTAAGAAATTTAAATAATTTTTATTTAGGTTCAAAATTAAAGGTAATAACCTTATGGATATGACTGAAAAAAAAGTTTTTTTTTTTCACAAATACGACACTTCCGATTTTGATTTAGAAATACCTATTCGTATTTTGTAGTACATAAGGTCCTACCTTTTAAATAAAATAAAATGCACGACTTTGTTGCACAGCACTAACTTGCTCCTAGAACTCAAGACTTTTATAATAAAATATTATAGTAAATATATATGAAAAAAAACATAAAATTCGTTTTTCAAAGGAAAAAAGTTAGCTCCATCTTTTATAAAGATGCATTTTTAGATACATTTTTTTTAAACAAATTTTTTATAATTACATTTTTGAGAAAAAAAAAGTTTTAAAATAAAGTTGGTATGCCATTTTGTAGTGTTATTATCAATCACCACTTAAAAAAAAAATTTCAAAGAAGTTCAAGTTTTCGAAAATTTGATTTTACAAAAATAAGATTTTATTTTTTTGAATCCAAAATTTTATTTTTGATTTATATTAAGGCAATAAAGTATGTGTGTGTAAATGCTTTTACACAAAAAAAATTCGTTAAAATTGAACTAGATTTTTGGATAATATTCAGAAATTTAAAAAACAGTTCTATGAGATGTACCGTTAATAACAATTTTTGAAAAAAAAAAAACTCTTTTCATCACAAATACAATCTTGTCTAAAACTTATTGCTTTACTTTTTTAAGCAACATCGTAGCAGTCATTTTTCAGAAACTTAAACTTTTCCAGAAGCGGTATATGACAGGTACCTACTTACCAGTTGCGTATCCCGAAAAAAAATTTGAAGGGGGCTGGAAAATTTTTGAAAAATTTTTCAGAGGGTAAATTCACCTATATGTAAAATTTTTCTATCTTTTTTATTCATCTTTGATCGAGAGTGAAGCGCTGTGCTGCGATACTGAAACTGGTATAGAAGCATTTTACTGTTCTCGACAGCTTCGTACTACTGTCTCCTCCTTCTACATTCAAAGTACCCGGTATTTTTTTTTTCTAATTCTTGTGTCCACAAGGAGTTGAGTCATCTCTAAAAAACACTTTACTTCGTTCAAACTTTGTCATGTGCTGAATTCAAAAGTGTTTACAGTTTTATTTCTATTACGTCTAGTTTTTGAGCTATATACTTCAATATTTTCGATATAAACACCCATGGTCCGCAATACGACCGAAAGTGATTTGAAATCACTTTTCAATTTCACGTGACGTGAAATACCATAATATATTTCATTTCGATCGATTTCGAAAACTTCGAAATTGCTTAGAACTCTCCAAACTGAAAGATCATCCATTTTTATTTTATTTCTAAAGTGAAATTACTGCTGTTTTGAACATGAACAACCAATAGTACTGTTGACCACTAATTTTTGGAATATCAAAAATTTATACTTTCAATATATTTGAGATAAATTTTTTTTTTTGGAAAAAAAAGTAGATATTCTTAGGATGATAAAATACGGAGTTTTGAGGTTGCATAAGCAATTTTGCAAAATTTAACGGTGATGATTAATTCGACGTCAAAATACTAAAAAAATTATCTGAAGAATTCCGAATTGGACTAAAATCAGAAAAAAATGTACGCCAACCCTCAACATCAGGTAAGGCTCTTTTTCAAACAAACACAAGCAACAACCGTTTCAGACTTTGGAGGGGGCTCGAGCATCTGAGCTGCATTTAAATCTTTAAGATTTACGAACAAGTTTTAGTTAATCATGTACATTATGATGAATTCAGCTAAATAATAACATGATCTTGAAGGCTTGGGGGGGGGGGGGCTTGAGCCCCCTGAGCCCCCCTCCCCCCTTAATACGCCACTGCTACTTACCGTTAAAATGAATTCCAAAAACTAAAACAGTTTCCGAAAACTGCTATATATGTACCAAGCTTGAAATGAATTGGCTAATCCGTTTAGGCTGTAGCCCCTTATACAGTTCCTCAAATTTTTGTTTTTAAATTGTTTTATTTTTTAGTTAACATTTTTTTTTAAATAAACCGTTTTAAAAATCGAAGTTGTTCTATGTCAAGAGCAAGTACGTGTCACCCATTCGTTTTATTTCGTTTGTATTATACCTGCAACTATTCCACCCAAGTAAGTGTCCTTACCTACTTGGTTGAAGATTTTTTCATTATTCATCGAGGACTTTAACAAATCTTTCAATTAACAAGCGATGAGCCCGATAACTGACAAAGGATACCACTTAAGTTATTACTGACAATTTATAACAACATGACATCCAGTTTATTTAACGAAGCCGCTTAAATAAACACAAATAATAAATGTTTGTTTGACTAGCGGAACTGAATTGAAATTATTTCAACATAACGCCATCATCCGTATTATTGCCCATCCACATTCCACATATATATAGTCCATACCATATGGAGGTATGTCCTTTGCAAGTGTTTACATTTTTGAATATCCTGTGAAAGGATCTAGGTCTTTTGTTAACGAGACTATAAAATTAAAAAAAAAAAAAACCGAGTAATTACCACTACAAAAGTCTACAAACCGTGCGTTGTGTCGGGTCGGTCGTCTGTCGTCGTACATTTATCACAAACATCTGAGAACTGAATCGCTGAATGGAAGTCTTGTTTTCCTTTTAAAAAGTAAACACTGCAAAACATTTGCATTCTAATTATAGTAAAGGAATTTGGGTTGCATTTTTATATTTTTTTTTTCAAAAATATTGGTAATATTAGGAATACTGAATTTCTGAGCTTGCCCTAATCAATGCTAACTTTTTAACAATTTTTCTTAAGAAAATTAAATTTCGTTTTTTCAAAAATCCTAAAAAAAAGTAAAAATATGAAACAGGTAATGAGTAAAACTGCAACTTATTCGACACGAACTATTTCAAATCCAAATCAGTGCGAGGATTGTAATGAAGTCAAATTAGTCTTTGGTCTACAAGTGGTCTTTATACAAAACTTCATAAAACTCCAAACAACTGCAATATAATAAATATGAATCTGTTTGCTTTTGGCTTTAGCATTGGCTTAACGAAATATCACATTTTAGTTGAACTTTAAAAGTCCTAAGAAATGGGACAGTTTTGGATTGTTTTGTGTTGTAATTTCTTGACATTGTTAAATCCAACTTTTTGTTTAGAATTAGTTAGTTTAGAAAACAAATTGGCCGAATGTCTTCAGAGTTTAGTTGCCCTTGAAAATCTCAATTATAAAAGAACTATTCGATTGAGTATTGAATCGGAATCGCATAAAATGGTGAAAGGGTATTTTGGAGATGCAGTTGATAAATTTTTGGAAACAAATACTGAACATAATACAACAGTGGAATTGCGATATAATTCGTATAAAACTTCACCTTATCAAATTCATACGCGAATTATGTTTGTGGAAACATTTGATGCTTTAAGGTAGGTCTTAAAAAAATGTGTGACCTCTATTCCAATATGTAGATACAGGTGCATCATTTATGTTTGATATTTATCGACAGTGATAAATAATAGTCGTTAGTGCCAGCAAGATTCTTAGAGGAAATATGAATTCTAATTTTCTTAAGAAATAATTAAAAATCATTTTTGGAAGTTTTACAAAATCTTGAATTATCATATGTATAAGTTAAGACCTAAAATAATATTAAGAACCATATCCAATTCAAGCTTTACAGAAATAATAATAGCACTTGTAAGTTGTTATATAATTGGTAGTGGGATAGTGAAAATGGTATTACATAAATCCACTTAGTTTTATTTCTCTTTTTACGAAAACTCTAATTATACTATTTTTGATTTGTTTTAGAGTTATGAATACCACAGTTATGCGCGACAAAGTTACGCAAAACCGAAGTTACGAAAAACCGAAATTATGAAAGACCGAAGTTATGAAAGACCGAAGTTACGAAAAACCGAAGTTATGAAAAACCGAAGTTATGAAAAACCAGAGTTATGAACAACAAAGCTCTGAAACGTGGTTTTTGGGTTGGCAACCATGAAATGAAGGACGGGGGTGTCTAATCTATTAAAACATATTAAAAGATATAGTTTTTGGCTTTACAAAAACGTACAGTACGTTACTTTTGGTGTAACCGTTGATATTAAATAATTTTTTTTTTTTTCAAAATAAGTCATATTTTTAGAAAATCCCCGACCTGTACAATTTTTTTCTTGCCTTGAATCAACCTATACGCTCTAGCTTTTTGGTACTTTCCTCCCGTATATCCTTCATCTCATGGTTGCCAACCCAAAAACCACGTTTCATAGCTTTGATGTTCATAACTCTGGTTTTTCATAACTTCGGTTTTTCGTAACTTCCGTCTTTCATAACTTCGATCTTTCATAACTTCGGTTTTTCGTAATTTTGGTTTTGCGTAGCTTTGACGCGCGTAAATCTGGTATTCATAACTTCGTCGGTTTCCCATGAAAATCGAAGCTACTTATCTTTTATAAAATTTAATACCTAACCAATTATTGTTGTAAGCACGTCCATTTTATGTTATGTTTTTATTCATAAATAAAATGTATTTCTATGATTTGAATTTAGTTTTGGGTATTTTAAAATCTACTGCGGTATATCTGCAATCTACTGTACTTTTTTCTGAAATACATATACTGCGCTCAATTGTCTTTAGGGAGGCAGCGCTGACCCTAATATCAACCCCGTCTATCAAACTTCGGAGCGACAATTTTTTATTGCTGGGGTACGACTTTGGAATTCGAGAACTTTAATACCTTTCAGAGAATTTTAAAGGAATAACTTTCAAGACAGTAAATTGATTAAATTTATAATATTATTTTATGTTTCAAATCATTAAAATTGAATAATACGAGTAGGTACATATATTAGTTTTTGATAAAAAGGACTCTTGCTAATAGAACTTGGTTGATTGATGGAGTTGTGTGCTTGGTAAAAGTTAGATAGATAGGGTTTAAAGCTTTAAATATGTTTTGAGAGAAACTTTTTCTTTTTTGTATGTATTTTTTATTTATTAATTTATTATTTCTATTTCGCTGTGATTTCGCAGGATTAAAGACTACTTTATTCCAATAACTTCTGCATTAATAGCTCATAACCCGTGATTTTTAAGTTACGACAGTATTTAAGTAAATGGGCGATATGTTTGACACCTCTTATTTGCATGTAGAATTCTCTAAAAAAAAAAGTAGCGGAAAATGTAGTTCATTCTTCATTTTTTCTTCATTTTTGGAAAACGCGCCTTATAGCTACATTTTCTTAAAACGGGTCGTTAAAAATTTTGAAACTTTGTTTTTAAATGTTGAATTATTAATTAATTTAATTGGCATACCAAGTTTACGTTTGAAAAATTTTTTGAAACAATTTTTTGAAAAAAACCGATTTTCAAAAAAAGGTTTAGGGGATACTGGGTTGGGAGGTCAAAACTACAAAGAAATGCTTTCATTGGAATAATTTTTGAAAAAAAAAAAAAAATTAAATCTGGTATTCCCTTTCTTTTTATATCAATTACATATATAAAAATAAATGGTATTTTATTAAAAAACTGAATAAGTGGTTTGGGAGAAATTAAGATAAAAAAAATTTTGCAACCAAAGCGTTGACGCCGATTTTGAGAAAAATAAAATCTTACAAATAGTAGTTATTTAAAATTGTTTAATCGAGTAATTTCATTTTTAAACTGTTTTGATTTAAAACGAAAAATTGTGAGCGTACATACATATGCCTCACCTCTTCTTTACAAATATATCTCGACTGAAAAGGTAAAGTATCTTATGTTAATTTTGATGATTTTTCAGGAGAGCAAAAAAACACTTAAAGCTGCCTCCCAAAAATTCTTTCAAGTATAGATATTGTATAAAAAATGTAGATGTCAAATTTTATGATCTTTTTTATTAAATTTACATATTTCAAAAAGATATTTTTAATATTTTCCCGTTACAAGGAAAAATATGACTTAAGATAGTTTGGCTTTTCTATAAATTGTATTTTATATTAATTTCCAAAATCTTAAGTTGACATAAGATGATTTGCCTTTCCACATTCTTTCGGAATTTCCTAAAATATTTTATCTTATGTCAACTTAAGGATGACTTTTTGTTTCTGCTTGAACGCACGAAAATACCTTAAGTCAACATGAGATAATTTAAAATTTTACAATAATAAAAAAAAGTCTTAACCCAATATAATCTTAAGTCTACTTAAGGTTTTTAATATGTGTTTTTTGAACATAAGATGAAATTGTTTTTGTGCATAAAAAAGCAAAGGGGTGAGATAGAAAGATGCCGATAAGTCAGAATTGTAGGCCATTAGGATGGCACTGAGGTTCAACAAAAAAACGCGAAACATCTTAAGTCGACTTAAGATACTTTACCTTTTCAGTCGAGATATAATATGTGATCATTTTCCATTTGAATGGTCCACTGATGATTTACTTATTTTGGCTCTGTAACTTTTAATTTTTCAATACCAAATCTTATAACAGCATCTATTTCTTACATTTATTAGATTTATAAAATTACTAAATAATTTATTTAGTAAATCAGTTTCAATATTGCATTATATTTTTTTGTTACTTTCTAAGGCTCTTGATTGATGGTCAACGAAGTCATGCTATTGACGTTACCGGTATATATCAATTCTACTATGTTATTCTTCCACTACAAAACCTATTGGAATACAACTTGCAACAAACGTTGAATCAAATTATGGATTTTTGTTTTAAAAGTCTCATTGTTCACGTAAATGTCCTAGTTGAACATTCCAGCGGAATCGTCACAATTTACACATATTATCCATTTTCGGAGAAAAAATGTCGTGATAAAACACCAATAATCTACAATCGTTTCAGCAATGGAAGTTTTGAATGGGATAAGCCACCGTTTCCTTTGAAAATTGATAATTTTTGGAAATGTCCTTTAGTTGCAGTATTCTCCGATGAACCTCCATTTGTGGTTATAGATGGCGAAGATGTCTCGGGATTCGATAGATTATTTTTGAACGATTTGGCTGCTAGTTTGAATTTTTCATTTCAAATTAAACAGGCTCCTGAAAGTACGGGAAAAATTTATAAAAATGGTTCAGTAACTGGAGCTTTTCAAATTGTAGGTGTTATCAAAATGTCTTGAAAATGATTGCTGTTTTTTAAAAACCTTTTCTTTTCAGCTAAATGATGGTAAAGGAGATTTAATGCTGGGAGGTTCTGTTTGCACACAACAGCGAAAATCCAGATTTGCTGCAACAACGGATTATTTGTCAACTTATCTTGTGATTATAGTCAATAGACCCAAAGAGTTTAGTTCCTTTGAGATTTTACTATTTCCATTTGACCATTCAACTTGGGTCACTCTGTTGATAGTCCTCACTACCAAATGGATTGGTCAAGCTGCATGGAAAAACATCACTCATGGATTATTCAGCTTCGCCCGATATTCAACAAGAATCCATATCCTCTCTTGGTTATTCAGCATTTTGATCCTTCGAAGTTCCTATGAAGGTTCGATATTTCGTTTCATGCATTCAAGACCTCGCAAACCAGTGCCCAATGACTTGGAAGGAGCAATCGCAGCTGAATACACATTCATAGCTAGAACATCATATCGCAGTGTATTGAAGCCTTTTGCTGAATTACTACCAATGAAGTTGTTATTCGTTAATGTTTCATTTTTGGAGATTTTCGATGAGTTCGATAGGCATCAGGGAAAGTTTGCCTTGTTAACTCTAGCTGAACCATTGATTGAGCATAAGGATGACCCAACACGATATCAGCGGTATATTTCGATCAAAAAGCCAGTACTTTATAATATAATTTGCATTTATATGCCAAAATTTTCATTTCTTACCGAAGTCCTTAATAAAAGGATTAAACAAATGATTGATTATGGACATTTGAAGAAAATCTACGACAAGGTGGTTGGTGATAATATTAAAAAGAAAGACTCAGTTCATCGATATAGAGAAGTCGATAATGTGATGTCATTGCAACAAATTATGGGTGCATTTCAATTGTTGTTGGTGTTAGAAGGATTAGCTGGAGGTTTGTTCCTGATGGAAGTTATGACAGCTAATAGCGAAGGAATACAACAGTTCATGGATTTTTTTCATTGAAATTTATAGTTATCTGTGTAAACGTTATTAGCGGTTTATTAAAAAATTGTATGTAGTTTAAAATTCGGAAAGTTAAAGCCTTTGTAATAATATTTTTGAACTCTTTAATAACACTGGTCTGCAAAATGTATCTTTGTTTTCTCCTTCAAATAATTTTTTGAAATTATGAGAGATTTGACTTTCCTGAATCTAAATCTGGTTTCAGAAAAATTCTAGCACTTACCATTTTTTTTTTTTTTAATGGGTAGCTTGTGGAATATAGCCCTTTTAGATTCAGGAAAAGTGAAATATGTTAGGAAAACTATAATAAAATACATTAAAAAAAATTTTTACGTGTTTTGTAAAGCAAAAGTATACTTTTCTTATGATTTTTGATGTGCTGAGTTCGAATCCGAAGTAAATCACGTCAGGATTTTGAGATTTACGCATTAAAGAATCACAAAATTCCTTTAGAAAATAATGGTTGTATTAAAAGGAGGATTTCCTTGTAGACCAGTGTACTTAAACATGTAATAAATAACCGTACCTAAATCCTATCTTGCAAGCCAGACGTATTTTTTTCTTAAGTCAAATGGTTATTGTTAAAATTATTGACATTATACACTCTGGCTTCGATAAGTTGAGTAGGTTTCATTTTTTCTTTTACTCCCCATAATTACCTCATCTTTTGTAAAAAGCATCACAATTGGCGCCTGGGCAGGGAGATCTAGTTCCACCGAACTCCAATCGAACTCTTGAATATTCAACCAAACTTCTAGCCGACAAACATACTGAAGGTTCATCTAAATTCCAACCTCGACCAAATTGAAATCTTACAGCCACATAAGCCAGCTCTTTAAGCCAGCATTTTTAGGACATACTCGGAGAGAAAAACGAACCCATAGATGTGTTGAGGAGTGAGGACGTTAAGCATATAGCCCTCTACCAGCTTTTAAACGGATAACGGTCTGCAAAATACATCACACAATTACACCATTGTTTTGCACTCTAAAATGTATTTTATGCTCAAAAATCTTTGCTAAGTCAATTTCGAAAAAAATTGACAATGTTTAAAAAACCAATATCTTCCACACCATTAGTTATACAAAGATGATTTTTGGGCTTGAATTTTAATGGACATTTTATGATCTTGAAAACCTTAGTAACCGTTATGTCAAAAATAAGTTTTTCAAAGTAATAATCAACAAAAACGATGCAACTGGAAATCATTTGCAGTATTTAACATTTTTTATTTATTTTTGTTTATAAATTTACATTTACATATTTAACATTATTGAACCTTTCATTTTCCATTAAAAAAAAAACATGACCGAGGGTGTCATCCACAAATGGAGTTAGTTATAATATCTATTTCACCTATTCGTTATTGTATGCCACCCAAAAGATCACCATCTAGTAACCCACCCAAAAGGTCACCAACAAGTAAGCCACCCAAAAAGTCACCATCGAGTAAGCCACCCAAAAGGTCACCATCTAGTAACCCACCCAAAAGGTCGCCCCCTTGTAAGTCACCCAAGAGATCACCGCTTAGTAAGCCTCCTACAATTCCGTCTTCACCAAGTATGCCACCAAGAACATCACCCAGAAGATCACCCCCTAGTAAGCCACCTAGAAGTCCGTCTTCACCAAGTGTGCCACCCAAAATATCACCATCAAGTAAGCCACCCAAGAGATCACCGCTTAGTAAGCCTCCTACAATTCCGTCTTCGCCAAGTACGCCACCCAAAAGATCACCTCCTAGTAATCCACCTAAAAGACCCTCATCACCAAGCAGGCCGCCTAAAAGACCTTCATCACCAAGTAGGCCACCTAAAATACCATCTTCGCCTAGGAAACCTCCCAAAAGGTCACCCCCTAACACGTCACCTAAAAGATCACCTCCTAGTAACCCACCCAAAAGGTCGTCCCCTTGTAAGTCACCCAAAAGGTCACCCCCTAGTAAACCACCTACAAGTCCGTCTTCACCAAGTAAGCCACCCAAAAGGTCACCATCAAGTAAGCCACCCAAAAGGTCACCATCTAGTAACCCACCCAAAAGGTCGCCATCTAGTAAGTCACCCAAGAGATCACCGCTTAGTAAGCCTCCTACAATTCCGTCTTCGCCAAGTACGCCACCCAAAAGGTCACCAGTGCCAAGTAAGCGGTCCTTGCCTAAAATGTCATGCAAACCTTTAGCAATCAAAAGTTCACTTTAAAAAATATATTTAATCACCTTGTATTCCGCTTAAAACTCCATCCAATATGTTACCACTTATTATCCCGTTCTTGCCTGTTACATCATTTATAATATTATCTTGTACATTCACTAACGGAATGCCTTCAAAGCGAATAGAGCCATCATTGCCTATAAGCGATGCCCCAAAACTGCATGAAATAACTGCCAAAAAGCTTATGAGACCGAAAATGGAAATGTCAAACTGGAACATTTTGAACTAATCTAAGCGGTATGTCGTCTTACAAAAACTGTAATACTAAAATAACTTCACAGAAATATTCAGCTTTTATACGGTTGAGTTTTTTGGCTCAAAAATATCTTTATACATTTTTTTTTATTTCCTTAATCCTTTGAAATTAGAATAATAAATTTAGAATTGTTAAACAAACAACACGTGTAATTGAACAATCTCAGCTCGGAACTTCGTTTGCAAAAATAAATCAGTTCAGTGATAAATTAAAATACTTATGTTTTTTTCACATAGACGGGGACGGGGCGGGTGTTTCAAAATAATTTCAGGCCCCTTACAACCAACCTTTCTTTTTTGTTTAAGTTCGTTTTTCACTTTTATTTGTTTTATTTTTCACTTTTATTTTATTTTATTTTATTTTAATAAAGAACGGTCACGAAATAAAGAAGAATTTTTACTTGCTCTATAGGGCAAGTATTGGTTTCGTGTCGAAAAAAAAATTGAGGTTTTAATCAAAACCAACATTACGATGATGGAGAATTCCGAAAAAGTGGGTCTCGCAATTCCGTCCGTGCGTCTGTGCGTCTGTGCGGTTGTGCGTCCATCTGTACACATTTCCACAGCCTAAACGGGTGAACGGATTTTCTTCAAATTTGGTACAGATGATTTTTATGGAATTCTGATAGTTGGTTTTTTTTTTGTTTTTTTATATCTCGTTTAGAACGTATACCACCCATACAAAAAAATACGATATTGCGAATTTCTCGAAAACGGCTCTAACGATTTTGATTAAACTTTGTATACGTAATATTTAAAGCAGTGGCAATAAAACTGCATTTTTATTTTTTCTCAAAAAAGTCAAATAACAAAAAAAATTTTTTTCATTTAACAAAATTTTGCCCTAAATGTCGGCTCTTCCCCAAATATCAATTTTGTTTTATTTTAGTGCCAGCTTTTAAAATCTACAAGTAGACTAACATAAAATTGCTTTGAACTGCAAGAGCAAGTACGTGCGACCAAAGTCGTGCATTTTATTTGAATTGCTAATACTTCCAGAAGAAACTGTCATACTAATTTTTACTTGCGATATAGGTACTATAGGTGCGGTGACCATCCGTCCCGGTTTACCCGGGACAGTCCCGTATTTCTATAGCTTGCCCCGGGTTTTTATTTAAGAAACCCGGGACGCATAAGTGTCCCGTATTTTATAATTTGTCCCGTAATTGTCAAGTTTTTCCACATTTTCTGATTTTTGTATTCAATATTTTAAATACTTTGTACGGAAAACACGAAAACAGTGATTTTACTAATTTTTCAAATAAACCATTAGTTTTTGAAGTGAAAACTTCTTTAGTATCGTAGTGATTTGAAACAAGATGAAACGAAAACGCGACACGACTTCAACTTGTTGTAACTTTTTTGGTTTAATAGATAAATGAATGATAGGTAATTAAATAAATTATAATTGTACAAAATTTCAATTAATTTCATATTCAAAATTCGGAGATAACGGTAAAAAGATGTTCTTTTCCAACAAACGTTATATCTTTTGATCTAGTGCACATACAAATTTGATTTAACTTTAATACACATGCTGATAACATAACCTTTTATTTGATATATCACACATAACGTTACGTGCTCTACAAGTTACACAATATTAAATTGAAAAAAGTTTAAAAATACCTCAAATCACCTGTGGAGATCTGTTGCCGATGATGATTAGATCAGCCACCAGTGAATAAAGTACCGTAGTCTCATTTTGAAATTTCGACCTGGTTGGCTTTAAAAAATTCTTACTTTTTTGGTAGGCATGGTAGATACATACATTATTGAAGCGTCATATAAAAGGTGATATAAAATTTGTTATAGGTTGTTGGAATAAAAAAGGTAGTTTTTTTCGATTTTCTTTGCAAGAAAAATGATTTTTTAAGGTTTCACTTCTGACACGTGTGAATTGCACACATGATTTTTTTTTTAAATCTTTTCGTCAATTATTTTATTTAGTTCTAGCTTGTGTTTGTCAGGTTGAAATGTAACACCAGAAAAACTTTTTTCGAATAAGGAACAACGTAAATATGAAAGAAGAAAGAATTCAGCTGAATTTCAAAAGTTTTAAGGACATACAAAATGTTGAAGTAAATATTACATAATATTATTTTTATTAATTTAATTTAGAATTTATTAACAGTTTACCTCTTGATTTCTGACTTCCTCGTAATGATTTTAACGAAAATGTTCCCATAAAATAGTTTAAGAAATCTTGATATCAAAATTAGGAAAAATTATGAAAACTCATTTTATTTACTTTTTTTTGAAAAACCAATGTTTTCAAAACAATCCAATGCATTTTTTATCCGTCCCGGGTTTTGCCCCTAGAAATATGGTCACCGCAACTATAGGGCAAGTTTAGGATTCGTAAAAAAAAATCGAACTCGAGATAACAATTTTACACGACATTACTATGGTGGAGAATGCCAAAAAAGGGGGTCCGGCAATTCTATCTGAATGTCTGTCTGTCTGTCTGTATATACCTCGAGCTTCAGCCTAAACGAGTGAAGTTATTTTCTTCAAACTTGGTAGTTAGCAGTTTTTGGTGATTCCCTAGAAGGGAAATTGAATTTTTTTTTTTATGACCAAAACTAACGGTACCTGCCATATAAAAGAAATAGAAAAGTTAATTTTTTCAACGACTGCTCTAACGATTTTGATTAAATTTTGTGTGTGTAGTATTACACATAAGAGCGTTTTTGGACTGTTTTTAACGGTACCTGTCATAGAACGGTTTTTTTGGTTTCTGAATAACTCGTACAAAATTAACCCGATTTCAACGCAAATTTGTATGCAAAAGCGTTTAGGTAAAGATAATATTAAAATTTTAGAAAATTTTCAAAAAACACATTTTTTGGATTTTTAAAAAATATTTCAATTTTTTTTTTTTTTTTTGAAAAATCAATTTTTTGAAAACGGGTTATTGAAAAATTTTGATTTTTATATTTTAAAAAATTTTCCAGTTCACTGAAACTTCATTATTTTCAATTTAGCAAGACGTATTCTTGTAGGGGCTTAAACGTTCTACAAAAAATTCCTTGGCATCAAATTGATTGCTTTAACCGTTTAGAAGATATTCGTATCCAAATCGCAATGCATAAGGGTCATAAGAAAACTATTGAAATCAGTGAGCATTGGTTTGGATACGAATATCTTCTAAACGGTTAAATCAATCAATTTGATTCCAAGGAATTTTTTGTAGAACGTTTAAGTCTCTACAAGAATATATCTTGCTAATTTGAAAATAATGAAGTTTCAGTGAATTGGAATTTTTTTTTAAATATAAAAAGTTTTTATATTTTTCGTATATGCAACGCGACTATGGAATAATCTTCCACGTAGATTTTCTCGATTTTTTTACCTCAAATATCTATTCAACGGTTAGATAAAAGAAAAAAGTTTATAAGGCCTTTTTTGTAGAGCGTTCAATTTCCTACAAGAATCTGAAAAGAAATTTGCTAAAAAGTCAATTAATAAAAAAATTATTTTTTTTTAGTAGAAGCTTGATGTAAAAATGGAAAATTGCAAAGCGGAGGACCTTCCCATTAATATAAAGAGCTCATATTTGGTGTGTATATTCTAGAGGGGTCTAGCAATCGATTTTTCGGAGTACCAAATCAAAAAAAAAAAGAATTTCGATTTTTTTTGACCCACCCTAATGTGTATATTATATTCTTTTAAAAACTAAATGCAGATTTTTTTCCCTACGATTTTTCCTGCAGTAGAGATAAAGAAAGCGAAATGCTCAAGGCGCTGTGTCGACTTCAATCCAACTATGAACACAATTTTCTTTTCTCCAGATAAGCTTTATCTGAAGATCATAAACATAATACATATAACAAAACGTGGGTATTTCTAATTTCTTTTTAACTACATAATGTATTTTTAGCTGAAATAAAATTAAATGGAAAAAAAATAAATTCTTCGAATGTTCCTCGGTAGAAGCGAATCTTCCATGGCTTTTTAACCCTATACTTTTTTTAGTAGAATACTTTGTAACTATTATAGCAGTTTAGAAAAAATAGTACCTACAAAAAAAAAAAAATTAAAAAAAAAACAAATGTTACTGACATGAAACTTTTCAAAAAGTTTGCTTTTGAAATCTGAATAAAGGGTCGAAATATGTATGTATGGAAAGGTGTTTCTTCTTAAAGAGATAGAAGGTGAAGGTTAACAAAACAGTAACAAAAATTATTTGTGGAATATAATCATATGACACATACATATAAAATCCAAATGAATCCATAAAATATTTAAAAATATTCTTTTTGAAAACAGTTTTTTTTTTTTTTGTGGTGCTGAGTAATGTCACATATTTTCCTTATTTCTTAAAAAAGCACCACACATAAAATATTTAAAAAAATCCTTAGCTGCTTGGTTTCTGTTATAAATGAAATGATAAATTTTAAATGAGTTTCTATCACTTTTTTGTATTTATTTTTTATTATTATTTTTAAAATAAAAAAAAAACACCCTATCAATTTCGATAATTTTTAGACTCTTCAGATTCTTAGTTTTCTTATCACGTTTAAAAATATAAACAAAATTTATGGCAGTTGCTATGAAATCTTTCTGAGCAATCACCCCTCCCTAAAAAAAACACCCTCTTAGTTTTTTATGATCTTATAAAATAAGAATTAAGCAGATACACAAATTTCTTAAATTGTTTTATTTCGCTTCAAAACTCCTCAATTCCACTCAAAACTTTCAAAACTTCTCTTTTCCAAGCTTAGATGATGTTGAAAAAATCAAATTTTCAAAAACGAGATATTGATTTTTTTATATCGGTCATTCTGAATGGAAATTTTGATGCATGTTATTTAGTTTATTTCGTTCAAGAAGCAATCATTTTTCTTGAAGTTTGGTGAGTCTTAAGAACTCATGATAAGGCAAAGGAGTTTTAAGTATTTCTTGTAAATTTCTAGAGACATAAAATAAAAATTAACCAATTTTTTTTTTTAAACACAAATTTGCTATCTCAATTAATTTGTTATCTTCAAAAAATCAATTGATCTGTCGGGAAATAAAAAAAATTCACATTGGGCTCGTTCAGGAAATATTAGGGACTAGGTATCTAAGCAACGTCATTTTCTGAACTTAAATTTGAGTAAATTGACTAAATTAGTTTGGATATGATGTTATTGTCAAACTTCGAAATTTATTTAAGAATTTTAAAGATCGAATGGGACAGACACCTCATTTCACTTCACTAAATAAATATTATTAATTATGACCGATAATGCACTTTTTACTCGTTTTTCACACAAATAAATTAAATTTTGCTGTAATTAAAAACAATCAGCTGTCATGTTGACAAAAAAAACTTTCCTAAATGTTTAGGGAAAATTTTCTTGCCTAACTTTCCAGTCAGCTTTCCAATAAAATTAAATAAATTGGAAGGATTTTTGTTGACAGTTGACCAATCAGAGAACGAGAAACTATAGGTCGTTTCAAATCAAAAATCCTGACTCTGATTTCGTTTTCGATTGGATTTCCGGAATCGTCCGGAATCATTCAGAAGCCTTCTGAAAGCGTTTTATTCGAACGAATATGACAGGCAGAACGCTTCTCAGAAGAGAAATTCTCTTCTCGATTTTAAATCGGAATTCACTCGAGAAGCACTAATACACGAATATTTAAAAGTCAAATTAATCACTCAATGAATTTTTTTTTTTATTTTTTTAAATAAATTAATTTTTTTCCGAAAAAAAATTTTAATTCATTTTCAAACTTACTTAAAATATTTTGGAAACCAGCTTCCCTATTAATTTCTTGAACATTACCAATTTTAAAAAAATTTTAAACATTTCATTTGAAAGAAAAATAAATTTATATAAATATTTGACATTTGAAATTTAAAAGAAAAACACACAAACACAGAAAAAAAAAACAGAATTGAGTGGAAGCGATTTGACCTGTTCCATTCGATTTTAGAATGAGTAAATCCTTGAGTGAAACCAATCGAAAACGACATGAGTTTATTTTCTCCCTTCCAATAAAATTGAGAACAAATAAACAAAAAACTCAATTTTATTGGCTCATTGCGACAAATCAACTCAAAAATAACAACAAATCATGCTTGTTTGAATGAAAGAAATGCTAGAGAAAAAAATAAGCAAACGAAAAATCTGAATTTGTTTATTAATGATTTCTATGGTGACGACTCCAAAATAATTAAAAAATATAAATAAGATATTTTCTACCCAATTATACAAATGAAAAAATGTGAATAGAATTTTAAGTTATGAATTGCTATCATATAAACTGAACATTTCTGGTCCATCTTCACCTAGTCCTAATCTTCGGGAAAGTTATCCCAACTGCCTTCAAATGATAAATAATTAAATAATTGTATGTTTTTTTGTATTGTACGCGGATATGGAGTGATGCAAGCCCGGGAGATTTGCCTCCGCTTTCTGAGGCTAACCCAGTGAATCTCACAGACAGATCAATTAATAAAAATAGGGATATCAAGCACTTTTCTTCATTATTTTATCGTAATTTTAGAAAAAGTTCAGCTGCCTCATAAATGCTTCCTTACAGTACGCGAATTTAGGACAACAAGGTTCTAACTGACATTTTTTCCAAAATTGAGTTATATATGTATTGCATTACACTAAAAAGGCTACGCTCTTTTGATTGCCGCTATCCAAATTTGGCTATCTCTTTCCGTTTATGAAATAACTCATGAAATTGAAGCCAACAAGGTTCTATCTACAAACACTAAATATGAATTTAAGTTCACAAAGTTCTAATTGCCAGATAGAACCTTTTGCCTTAAAAAACAAAAAATATTTCGTAGATAGAACCTAGTTGAATTTTACTTCGTAAATAGAACCTAATTGCTGTAAATGAATATTTAAACATATCATCATTAGAACCTAGTACTCCTTGGAATTACTGGTATTACAATACCCAGTACAATACCTACATTCCTAAATACAGTTGAAACTCGATTATCCGGGATTCGATTAACCGGGACGCTCTATTATCCGTGATGAAAATATTTGACATTTCTTTCTCAACAATGGAGACATTGTTATTATTTAAACTCTGTTATCCGTAATAAACTCTACTATCCGTAACATAAAAAAGGACCGAACAAATTCCTTCACTTTAATTCAGCACACGGAAAAGGAAGTTACCTTATATGTGCTGTTTTTTTTGCTTTTTTCGAGTACCTTGTTTGTTTTCGTTCAGATTTTTACATTTTTTTAATAAAAAATAAGATAAATATTAAATATTGTTTGAGAAAAGAAAGTTCTATTATTCGGGATTTTCGATTATCCGTAATGAGCTCGGTCCCGAGTCCCCACCATCCCGGTTAATCGAGTTTCAACTGTATATGAAATTAGTGCTGTGAATTCAATATACATTGTTAAAAAATGCTGTGAACTTATTTAATTTTTACTTATCTACATGAAACTTCATCCTTTCTGTTTTTACTTGCGATATAGGTACTATATATCAAGTTATGCATTCGTACAAAAAAAAAAAAGTTGAGATAACATTTTTCCATGACATTACGATGGTAGACAATGCCAAAAAAGTGGGTCCCGGAAGTCCGTCTGTCTGTCTGTCTGTCTGTCCGTCTGTCTGTCTGTCTGTCTGTCAGTCTGTCTGTCTGTCTGTCTGTATAAGGAGCTACAGCCTAAACGGATGGACCGATTAATGTCAAACTTGGTATGTAGCGTTATTTGGCGACTCTCCAGAGGGGTTTTTGGAATTAATTTTTTTGGACCAAAAATAACGGTACTTGTCATATACCGATTTTAGTAAAATTGAAATATATCGAAAACGGCTCTAACGATTTTGTTTAAAAAATTCAAATGTTAGTTTTAAGCTGAAGTCTATCTTTCAATAGAAAAATTTTTTTTGAAAATTATTATTAACGGTACCTGCCATAGAACCGTTTTTTTTTCAAATCCGATTATCTCCGAAACTGCTTATTCGATTTCAACGAAACTTTTTGTGAAGAAGCATTTATATAATTTAAATATAAGCCAAAAATAAAATTTTGAAAAAAATAATTTTTGGATTTTTAAAAAAAATTTGAAAATTTTTTTTTGAAAAATCAAATTTTCGAAAACGGGACATTGAATTTTTTTGAAATTTTGTTTTTAGATGTTGATTAGTGATTTCTACCAAATGGCATACTAATTTTATTTTAAAACTTTTTTCCAAAAAAATATTTATAAAATATTAGTTTTTTAAAAAACGGCTCTAACGATTTTGAAAATTTTTTTTCTAGAAATGCATGTTAATATATCAATCAAAACTGCATACTTGTTTTGGAGGGCAATTTAATTTCAGATTTTATGTTATTTTTTTTCAAAAACGAATTTTGTTTTTTTTTCCAAATTTCTATATAAAAAGTCTTAAAAATTTAAGCAACTTTAACTCTAAGAGCAAGTTCGTGCGACCCAGTCGTGCATTTTATACTTTTATAACACTGCACACAAGGTTTTGGATGTATAAACTATACAATGCTTTTCCAAGGATTTTTGGTGTGTTGAACTCGAATCCGGGGTCAGAAATATTCTATCAGCTCTAGTTTTTGAAATATTGCCATTAGAAAATGCAAAAACACGTTTTTTGGCTGATCAACAAAGTTTGACTATTTTTATTATGAATAAACCAAACTAATACTTTTCCAATAGTTTTTGGTGTGCCTAACTCGAATATAAAGTCAGATATATTCTCTCGGTCTTAGTTCTTGAAATATTGCCGTTAGAATTTGCAAAAAAAAACGTGTTTTGGGTGTTTTTGAGGCTATGCTATGATGTAAGGTACCTTTTGTCAGCATAATTTTTAACGGTTTCTACATAAGAACTATTATTTTTTTTATTTGAAAATCAGTTTAAATCTTTTCGATATCAATTTTATTTTCCAAGATATCTTAAGTTTAAGTACGTGAGTTTTGGCTTATTTTATCAATAACGTTATTTCAAACTGCAGTAACTTCAAATTAAAATATCTCGGATTATAAAAAAAAAATCGCAAAGATTTAAACAGATTTTTAAAGTAGAAAAGCAATTCTTATACAAACCTTCACAAAAAGTGTTTAAAAATATTCCCTCACATTGCAGCATAGATTCAGAAACAGGTGCTTTTGCATTTTCTAACGGTAATATTAAAAAAAAACGGGAGCTGATAGAATGTTTCTGAATTCTGATTCGAGTTCAGCATACCAAAAACCTTTGGAAAAGTATTGTTTGGTTAATTCCCTAAACAAACAAAGTTCTATCTGAAAAACTAAATTCCTTACCGTGGCGCAAAGTTCTATCTGGTAATTAGAACCTTCTTGTCCAACGTTTATTTACCTTATCGTTGAGCAACAAAGTTCTATCGATTTTTTTAATTATAAATTATTGATTAACAATTCTTTATAGTTTTTATTGAATTAATGCAACAAAATCCATGAAACAATATAATGTAAAAATTGAAGAACATGTTTAGAATCAAGTTTTGGTTTAAAAGTTATACACGATGAAATATTACATCTTCGTTTTCTCTAAAGTGATAAGAGTGCAGATAGAACCTTCTTGTGCCAAGGTCGCGAGTAAGCGAGTGAGTTTTTTTTTATTTTTGCTCAATTTTCCATGGGACTTTTGATTTGAAACTACCTATACCTACATTTTTTTTATTTGTTTGAGCAAGTTTTTTTTTGTGATAAGAATGCTTAATTGTTCTGAATGTGTTCTAATTTCTTCAAATATTGATTTTTTTTGTAAAAACAGAGAAATTATTCACAAAGGTAAAAAACCAATGTAAAATTAAGTTTAAGCAAAGTAGTTTTTTTTTTCAAATAACACAATTTCACACTACCTATTTCTTAATCAGTTTATTATTTTATTTAAATTAAAACACGCGCAAGGCTTTGTTCTTTTATCGAAAAACAAACAAAGCTAGGGAAGGTATTTTAAATTCCGTTTACCTAATACCGTAAATCTAGAAGTGATTATAGCGCCACCGTAAGTAAGTAGCTAAACAATAACTATTGCCATTGTTTGCTTTTGGAGTGTGCGAGGTGTTTATTTGTATATTTACATCGAGCTTATGACTTTAGGGTTACAAATATTTTTAATAAGTCTATACTTTACTATGAAAATGTAAACGAAATTCGGTAAAAAAAAATACATCGTCGATTTTTTGGGTGATTTACAAAATTTCTTTTTCAACGCCAAAATTATGTTCTTTTAGTACCTAGCAACTTTTCTTGGAGAAATCAAGTTGTAAAAAAGGTTCTCTCCATGAAAGAAGATAACGAGTAGTCAGGCACTTTATATTGTTTTCAGGGGGTTGAAAAATGTGGGTTTTCAAATTCATATTCATCTATTCTATCGTAACTTCTAAAACTTGTCGTAATCTTACAATCGTTGGGAACGTCTTGCATATCCGCTGAGTATAGGCTTATGTTACCTTACAATATTATTAAATTAAAGCTATAAAACTATTGTAAGCAACAGCCATTAAATTTACAAGTTTGTTAAACAAAAAAATATATATTTTATAAAAAAAAAAAAAAAATTTCCAATAGGTACCACTTAAAAGATCACCCAAAAATTCGCCGTTCTATAAGCCACCTACACGTTCTCGCTCCTTTTAGCCTCCAAAAAAAGTGGTTTTGCCAAAATAAGGCCTTGTTCAAAGAAGATATTCTTGTCAGGTTGTATACACTTTTATTACCTGTGGGTCTGAAGCCCCACAATAATCAGAAATCGCTTGTGATTGTGGAACTATATATATATATTAGGGTGGGTCAAAAAAATCGAAATTTTTTTTTTTGATTTGGTACTCTGAAAAATCGATTGCTAGACCCCTCTAGAATATACACACCAAATATGAGCTCTTTATATTAATGGGAAGGTCCTCCGCTTTGCAATTTTCCATTTTTACATCAAGCTTCTACTAAAAAAAAAATATTTTTTTATTAATTGACTTTTTAGCAAATTTCTTTTCAGATTCTTGTAGGAAATTGAACGCTCTACAAAAAAGGCCTTATACACTTTTTTCGTTTATCTAACCGTTGAATAGATATTTGAGGTCCAAAAATCGAGAAAATTTTTAAAAATTTTGTGGAGCAATCAATTTCCAACAAGAATATGTCTTGCGCGTTTGATCATTATAATTTTTCAATTTGTTACAAAATTAAGAACAAAAAACGAGTTTTTAAAGATTTTCTCGATTTTTGGACCTCAAATATCTATTCAACGGTTAGATAAACGAAAAAAGTGTATAAGGCCTTTTTTGTAGAGCGTTCAATTTCCTACAAGAATATGAAAAGAAATTTGCTAAAAAGTCAATTAATAAAAAAATTATTTTTTTTTAGTAGAAGCTTGATGTAAAAATGGAAAATTGCAAAGCAAAGGACCTTCCCATTAATATAAAGAGCTCATATTTGGTGTGTATATTCTAGAGGGGTCTAGCAATCGATTTTTCGGAGTACAAATTAAAAAAAAAAGAATTTCGATTTTTTTGACCCACCCTAATATATATTGGCTTTGACAAGTTGATTTCACATCTTTTCGGTTTCACTTCATCTTTTACTCCGCTTACTTACCTCATCTTTTGTTAAAAGCATCACAAAAGGCCCCCAGGCGCAGGGGCATCTAGAATATTTCACCGAGCTTCAATCGAACTCTTGAAAAGTCAACCAAACTCCTAGCCGACCAACATTCAGGTTCATCCAAAGGTGGTTCAAAGTGCTAAGGACATTATAGCGCATAGCCAACCATCAGCTTTTAAACGGTTAACGGTCTGCAAAACACATAACACAACTGCTCAATGCTCTGAAATCTTTGCCAAGTCGATTTCGAAAAAAATTGACAATGTTTAAAAAAGCAATATCTTCCACACCATTACTTCCACAAAGATGATTTTTGGGCTTTAACTATGGGAAATTTTATGATCTTGAAAACCTTAATTACCGTTATGTCAAAAATAAGTTAATAATAGATATAATCAATAAAAACTATGCAACTGGAAATCATTTGCAGTATTTAACATTTTTTATTTATTTTTTTTTTTTTATAAATTTACAATTATTTAACATTTTTGAACATTTTATTATACAGTAATTAAAAAAAAAAAAAAAACATTACCAAATATGTCATCTACAAGTGGAGTTAGTTATAATATCTATTTCACCTATTCTTGTAAGCCACCCAAAAGGTCACCCCCTTAGTCACATAAGAGTCAAATTTAAAAAATTTAATTAACTACGGCTATTCGACTCAAAGCATCAATAAGTAAAACTAATATTATCTTCCATAGGAGTTATTTTAATAGAAGGAAATATAATGTCTATTGAACCTATTCCTCCTAGTAAGCCACCCACAAGATCACCACTTAGTAAGCCACCAATTAGGTCACCATCCAATAAGCCACCCAAAAGATCACCTCCTAGTAAGCCTCCTAAAAGTCCGTCATCACCAAGTATACCTCCTAAAAGGTCACCGCCTAGTAATCCACCTAAAAGACCCTCATCACCAAGCAGGCCGCCTAAAAGACCTTCATCACCAAGTAGGCCACCTAAAATACCATCTTCGCCTAGGAAACCTCCCAAAAGGTCACCCCCTAACACGTCACCTAAAAGATCACCTCCTAGTAACCCACCCAAAAGGTCGTCCCCTTGTAAGTCACCCAAAAGGTCACCCCCTAGTAAACCACCTACAAGTCCGTCTTCACCAAGTAAGCCACCCAAAAGGTCACCATCTAGTAACCCACCCAAAAGGTCGCCATCTAGTAAGTCACCCAAGAGATCACCGCTTAGTAAGCCTCCTACAAGACCGTCTTCGCCAAGTACTCCACCCAAAAGGTCACCAGTGCCAAGTAAGCGGTCCTTGCCTAAAATGTCATGCAAACCTTTAGCAATCAAAAGTTCACTTTAAAAAATATATTTAATCACCTTGTATTCCGCTTAAAACTCCATCCAATATGTTACCACTTATTATCCCGTTCTTGCCAGTTACATCATTTATAATATTATCTTGTACATTCACTAACGGAATGCCTTCAAAGCGAATAGAGCCATCATTGCCTATTAGCGATGCGCCAAAACTGCATGAAATAACTGCCAAAAAGCTTATGAGACCGAAAATGGAAATGTCAAACTGGAACATTTTGAACTAATCTAAGCGGTGTGTCGTCTTACAAAAACTGTAATACAAAAATAACTTCACAGAATGGTTCAGCTTTTATACGGTTGAGTTTTTTGGCTCAAAAATATCTTTATACATTTTTTTTATTTAATTAATCCTTTGAAATTAGAATAATAAATTTAGAATTGTTAAACAAACAACACGTGTAATTAAACAATCTCAGCTCGGAATTTCGTTTGCAAAAATAAATCAGTTCACTGATAAATTAAAATACTTAGGTTTTTTTCACATAGACGGGGACGGGGCGGGTGTTTCAAAATAATTTAAGGCCCTTTAAAACACACTCTTCTTTTGACTGATGTGTACGAATGTTCACATATTCCATCATAACTTTAAGACTACTTATTGTAAATTAACAAATAAGATATCGTTGGAAGCGCTTTAGTTGTATGCTGGTCATAAATTATGAAATGTCACACGAAATTGAATTTGGTTCCCTCTAGATCATGCCAAGTTTGTAAAAACATAATTTAAAACTGAAAACCGACTAAAATTAATTTGGAAACTAGGGAAAACGTTGTCATGTGTATATTATATTCTTTTAAACACTAAATACAGATTTTTTTAGTAATATCAAAATTTCCTTTGATTTTTAATGCAGTAGAGATAAAGAGAACGCAATGCTCAAGGCGCTGTATCGACTTCAATCCAACTATGCACACAATTTTTTTTCTCCAGATAAGCTTTATCTAAAAAATCATAAACATTAAACCTATAACAAAACGTGGATATATTTAATTTCTTTTTAACTAGGGTAAGCGGGGGTACATTTGACACCGGGGCACATTTGACTTTGCGTTTTTCGGTATGATCGTGCCCTTAATCAACAATAGTTTGGATGAAGAAGGAAGCTTAGTTTGATTTAAAGAAATTTTGCGAAATTTCGCAGTCTTCCATTAACTTTTCGCGGAGTACCACGTGTTTTCGTGTTTTCTGTATTTCTGATCTTATTTTTGACCACCGGTATGTAAGCGATTTCTGAACCTAATAAAAAGTTTTTTCAATGCTGAATCAATATTTTGATAGCACTATGCTTAAAGTTAAGTAAATTAAAACCAGCTTTGTAAAAAAATAGTATTAGTTATTGAAAAAAAAAGAAAAACAGTTATGAAGCTCCTTCGGGGCACCTTTGACTTTTGCAATTTGGGCACATTTTTACGTTGATTTTGGGGAATTATTTATTTAATAAATTATTTAAAAGTAAATCGACATCGATTAATTTTGATTAAGATTTAAATGGAGAGATTTTTTGAAATATTTTATGGTTTTTTGTTTTTTCTTCTTCTTTTTAGAAAATCAATTTTTTGATTTATTTTTTTCGTTATATTGTTTAGTAGATTGTTTAAAACCAAAAATGTATTTTTTTTCTAATTAAATAATAGACGAGTAAGATCCGCTGATAATTTTAAAAATGTAATGCACACGATGTGGGGTTTAATCCACCATAGTCAAATGTACCCCTTTTAAAGTCAAAAGTGCCCCGGGATCGGGGCACTTTTGAAAAAATGACTTTTTTTAGAAAACATAATTTTTTTAAATGTTGTAATGTTGTAAAACAAAAAAAATTACTGTTAGTATAATCTTGAATAGTCAATAAATCAAATACAAAACAAAACATTGGAAAACATTAACAGTTTTCGAAAATACATACCTTTAAAAACTAAGTGTCAAATGTACCCCCTTCTCCCCTACATAATGTAATGTATTTTTTGCTGAAATAAAATTAAATGGAAAAAAAATCTTCCTCGGTAGAAGCGAATCTTCTATGGACTATACTTTTTACTTGCGATATAGGTACTATATATCAAGTTATGCATTCGTACAAAAAAAAAAAGTTGAGATAACATTTTTCCATGACATTACGATGGTAGACAATGCCAAAAAAGTGGGTCCCGGAAGTCCGTCTGTCTGTCTGTCTGTCTGTCTGTCTGTCTGTCTGTCTGTCTGTCTGTATAAGGAGCTACAGCCTAAACGGATGGACCGATTAATGTCAAACTTGGTATGTAGCGTTATTTGGCGACTCTCCAGAGGGGTTTTTGGAATTAATTTTTTTGGACAAAAAATAACGGTACTTGTCATATACCGATTTTAGTAAAATTGAAATATCTCAAAAACGGCTCCAACGATTTTGTTTAAAAAATTCAATTGTTAGTTTTAAGCTAAGGTTTATCTTCCAATGAAAAAAAAAATTTTTGAAAATCATTATTACCGGTACCTGCCATAGAACCGTTTTTTTCAAATCCGATTATTTCGGAAACTGCTTATTTGATTTCAACGAAACTTTTTGTGAAGAAGCAATTATATAATTTAAATATAAACCAAAAATAAAATTTTGAAAAAAATAATTTTTGGATTTTTAAAAAAAAATTGAAAATTTTTTTTTGAAAAATCAAAATTTCGAAAACGGGACATTGAATTTTTTTGAAATTTTGTTTTTAGATGTTGATTAGTGATTTCTACAAAATGGCATACCAATTTTATTTTTAAACTTTTTTTCCAAAAAATTATTTATAAAAAATTTGTTTTTTAAAAAACGGCTCTAACGATTTTGAAATTTTTTTTTCTAAAAATGCATGTTAATATATCAATCAAAACTGCATACTTGTTTTGGAGGGCAATTCAATTTCAGATTTTATTTTATGTTTATTTTAAAAACGAATTTTATTTTTTTTCCAAATTTAATATAAAAAGTCTGAAAAATTTAAGCAACTTTATCTCTAAGAGCAAGTACGTGCGACCCCAGTCGTGCAATTTATTTTTTAATAGATTACTTTGTAACTATTATAGCTAGTTTAGAAAGAATAGTACAACAAAAAAAAATTTAAAGAAAAAAATGTTACTGACATGAAACTTAGCAAAAAGTTTGCTTTTGAAATCTGAATAAAAGGTCGAAATATGTGTGGAATGGTGTTTTTTCTTAGAGAGATACAAGGTGAAGGTTAACAAAACAGTAAACAAATATTTTTTGTGAAAAGAGTTTTTTTTTTTATTTTGTGGTGCTGTTGTCACAAACTTTCCTTATTTCTTAAAAAAGCACCACACATAAAATATTAAAAAAAAAAAAATTGCTTAGCTGCTTGGTTTCTGTCATAAATGAAATACATATTTTCATAAATTTTCAAGGAGGTATCATATTTGTCACAATTTGTATGGTATTTATTTTGAATGTTAAAATTTTCTTTAAAAAGAGGTTGTCTGTAAAGCCGGTTTACTAACGATAATTTTAAGTGATAACGTCGTAAGAAAGCAGGTTGTGTGCTTTTGTTTAAAATGAGTCAATTGATGCGTTTATTTATTTCAAACAATCATTATTTACAAGGAAAAGCTAAAAAAAATTTACGTTTTTTCTTATATTATATTTTTATCATTATATTCATTTTTTTATTTTAAAAGCTTACAAAAAAAAAAAAAATATACCATTGAAAAGCCAAACATTTCTTCTAAAGAATAAAACCATTTTTAAATTTTTACAATGCGCAAAAAGTATTAAAATAATTTATTAAAAACAATCATTTCTTATGAAAAAAGTAAAAAAATCACTTCTATCACCAAAAAATCCATTTTTTTGATATAAAAGAACTTGATCAATTTTCATCAAAAAAAGCAAAAAAAAACATATAATTTTATCTTCTCACGCTATTGAATCAATTTTTTCAATCACAATTTATAAAAAATTTTAAATCACGAGAAAGCTCATTATTTCACCTTTCATATGAAGTTTCAATCTTATTTCTGCGATGCCTAAAAAAAAAAGTTAGAATTTTTTAAAGCCAACCATGTCAAAATTCCAAACTGAGATTACGGTACTTCCCACACTGGCTGACTTGTAGTGAATGTACAATTATGTGTGATATATCAAATGGAAGGTAATGTTATCAGAATGCTCAATAAAGTTAAATCAAATTTGTGTCTGCTCTAGATCAAAAGATATAACCTGTTGAAAAATAGAACTTTATTTTACCGTTATCTGAAAATTGTGACTACAAAATTGATTGAAATCTTGCACAAATATATTCCTGTCTATTATCTATCTAAAATACAAATTTCTTTCATTTATCTATTGAAAAAAAAAGATAAAAATAAAAAACGGTTAAAAACGGTCAAAAAACTTTAGACCAAAAAACTTGTTTTTCCCGTTATTCGGTCAAAAATCATTTAAAATACCATTTTTTCGCACATGTATGCGCAAGGTCATAGACTACAATGTTCTATTATGTTTGAGATTTTGTGAACGCTACGAAAAATTAAAAAAAAAAAAATAAAAACTCACCCAAAAATACCTCTAAATAAGTAGGAGTTTTTCCAAAATGCATATTTCCATATTGGACCCCTAACTTTTTTTTTTAATTATCTTTCGACTGACGTTTTTCAAATTGTCAAAAAAAAAAATTAGCCTACCTATAATCACTACTTCGTCAAAGGTCTACCTCATGTTTTAGTTTTACAAAACCATTTATTACTTGGTTTTGAAATTTTTTTGAATTATTTTCAATACCATTGTCAGTCTTGAAATGAATTTATCTATCGATTAATTCAACTCTTTACATTGTCGAGTTTAGAAAATAGCCAATTTTTTGCAATTTAGTTTTACCAATATTTACCCTATTAAATCATGGCATTTTTAAAAATCCTTCATCAATATTAAGCCTAAGGTTATTATCTTTCAAATAAGCTATAAAATATATTTGTATCTCTAATAGTTTATTTTTAATTTTGCATTGAAATTTTTGCCGCACTGAGAAAAATTTCAAGTGGAACGGGAGAAAATTGCGTCACTTTTTTGTGGTGACTGTCATGGTTCATCGATTTATAAGATGTTATCACGTCAAAAAAAAAAAACACCCTATCACTATCGATAGTCTTTTGGACACTTTAGATTCTAAGGTTTTGTAACAAGTGAAACTTTTTTATCACGTTTAAAAAATAAATAAACAAAATTCATGTCCAGCTGCTATGAAAAAAAACACCCTTTTAGTTTTTTAGTTATAAAATAAATATTGAGCTGATTCACAAATTATTGAAATCAATAAATAAGCCCTTAATTTATAAAAGTGAACTTAGTCAGTGTAAGAAAACGTTACTATAAAAATAATTATAAATTATAATTATTAAAAATAATTATAAATTAAAATGACCTACCTGTAATGGTTTAAATTTCTTTGATAGAAAAATTGGTGTAAATACACTTTATTGTTATACTAGTTTTATTGTTGAAAAACAAAAAATTACCATGTATACATTATAATGGAATTATCAGATGTTCTTCAAGCAATGCAAAAGTGGCTTAAAATGGCAAAACATTTTTAAATGATTTTGATAAAATCAAATTTTCAAAAACGAGATATACCTATTGATTTTTATTTATGTAGGTAAAGTTTTTAGACCGTTTTTTAACCGTTTTTTATTTTTATCTTTTTTTGTCAACAGATAAACGAAAGAAATTTGTATTGTAGATGGATAACAGACAGGAATATATCTGTGCGAAATTTCAATTGACGGAATAGACATATTGATGCTTGTTATTAAGTTTCGTTCATGTAGAGCACATGCAATATTATCGAAGTAGATTCGAAATAAAAAAATCCTTAGATACTTTTCAGGAAATTTGTTTAAATAAAAAATTAGTTAAAGTCAATTCATGAATCATAAACATTTTTTTTATTAAAATTCAATCTCTCTAAAAACGAGTTTTTTAAAAACTCCCTCTAACTAATTTGACATTCCCTGTGAGTTCGACTTAGAGGGAATCTACTGTATTTGTAACCTTAAAATTGTAAACTCGATGTGAATATACAAATAAACACCTTGCACATGCCAAAAGCAAACAACAACAAAAGAAAAATAATGCTTACGGTGGCGCTACAATCGCTTGTAGATTTACGGTATTTGATTAACCGAATTAAAATTAACTTCCTTAGCTTTGTTTGCTTTTTGATAAACACGGAACAATGGTTTGCCCGTGTTTTTATTCATAAAATAATAATAAACAAATAAAACTGAATAAGAAATAGACCAAAACTGCGTTATAAAAAAAAATTCTGAAACTTAATTTTACATTTGCTCTTTTCCTCTGTGAATAATTTCTCTATTTTCACACAAAAAGTCAATATTTGAAAAAATTAGAACACATTTAGAACAATTAAGCTTTCTAATAAAAAAAAAGGAAAACTTGTTCAAACAAATAATAAAAAAGTGTTTATTCTTTTTTATTTATTAAAATTTATTATTTGACTGAACAAGTAACACGCGAAATAAGCTTCTATCTTCATCATCGTTTTTAAGGATTTGTTTTATGCACATAGCACGTGTTTGTTTTATGGTTCAATGTCGCAATTTTTTTAAATTTTGGAACTTTGACTTCGTGCAAATTATTTAAATAGCTTTTTATAAGTTGTCTACTGAAATCTGAATCTTTCACTGTTATACATAGGGTAGGATGGTATAAGAGTGCGCGGTTGATAAGAGTGCGCAAGGCCATTTTCTACGGTTTGAAAGGGAATATAAGACTGAATGCACTTATTTTGGAAAGATCTAAATGAGTTTGATCTGCTGTCAAAATTTCATGTAAATGTGTTTGTAAACAGAGGTGCTAGTTAAGTTCAAGTTTTTTAGCACTTTTTTTTTCCAATTTTTCTTGCCAAACAAATTAAATTTTCCGCTTATCAACAAAAAATAACAATAAACAAAGTATGGGACATTAAAAAGTCGACAAAAAGAAACATTTGAGGAACACGTAAGACTGGTCATAAAGTGCATTGTGTAATATATATATATTCTTCGATTACATGTCTGAGCGTGTAAGAGTGCGCACCATTGTATATATATTTCCATAGTACTATC
The DNA here is from genome assembly GCF_945859705.1 of Episyrphus balteatus. Lineage (NCBI taxonomy): Eukaryota > Metazoa > Arthropoda > Insecta > Diptera > Syrphidae > Episyrphus > Episyrphus balteatus. Next base: position 28,509,975 of record NC_079134.1, on the reverse strand, counting down.
ATGAAGTAAAACGATCTTAGGAACTCTAGTGGTGACTTGAAAAAGCAGAATTTGTATGAAAAAAACACACTGAGCGCCACCTCAAAAAAGTGGCGACATCAACTAATACTAAATTCGACTTCATGATAGTACTATAGAAATATATATACAATGGTGCGCACCATGATGATGTATAAGAGTGCGCGGGTTATAAGAGCAGTAAAATCTATCCAAGGCTTCAAAATAACTGGCATTTGTCCATATACCAGCAAACAGCAGCTAGAAAAAGCAATTCCAACCAAAAAGAAACCAAATAAAAGTTTTACAAAAAACAAGCTAATGAGAGTAACTAGGAAATATTGAAATTTTCTCGGAACCATTAATCGAAGACTAAATTGATTGTTCCTCATGCAAGGAGTGATGGGTTGAAAAATACTCTGTTTATTTAAAGATAGGCAGTTTTATTTGCGACTTTTGTGCGAACTTACACCTGTGCGCAGCTGCGCACTCTTACAAACTAGCCTGCGCACTCTTACACAATAGTGTGTATAAGAGTGCGCAAATTTCCTAATGTGGTATTTTGTTTATAACTTTTGAATTAATACATTTTTGTTACCAGTTTTAAGTTTTTTTCGTTGCTTTGATTATAAACTAAAAACTATATATAAAAAAGTAGTTAAATTCTTTTTGTTATTGTTCTATTTGGCATTTTGTCTAAAATGCGCACTCTTATACCACCTTGCCCTACTTTAGTTATGGTTTATCGCCACGCGATAGTTTAAAAAAAAAAAACATTTAAACTGTTTTTCTTTTTTTTTATATTATTTTTTTTTTATTGAATATTTATTAAAATTTATTTTTTTTTTTTGTTACATTTCATTTAATTTTAATATTAAATTCTGAAACGAGGCCGCTGTCCAAAGCAAAAGGCTGCACCTCAATTTCAGAGAGTAGAATTAAGACTGAACTTTATCATTTATAATTTAAACATGAAAAGTAGTGCAACTGTTGAACGGGAGGGAAAAAGGGGGTGTATCCGTTGTGGATTAGTTTTGACGTGTTAGCAAAATGGCGTGGGAATCTGTAGAATTTTATAAATGTGCCGTTAGGCGAAGGGAGGTTTCCGGGGAAACGGGATTATGGTTTCAGGTGGAGTCTCGGACGTAACTCTTTAAAGCTGTAAAACGAAATTTATACGTTACTTACTTTGGCGGACACATTGTGGCGGAATAAAAAAAAATTAATCTCATTGTAAGAGGTTTGTGTGTATCTTTCAATACGTGCAGGGCAGCTGCTTGTGTAATCATTGTAGCTAATTAAATGCTCAGTTGTTGCGCAAACCAAAAATTTTTAGCTCTCATTGTTTTTGAATTATTGAATTTTTTTAATAAGTCTGAAGTTAGAGCACAAAATCTGAAATGATAAAAAACAATGAGTTCAGTTGACCTCAAAATTTTTAGCTTATTAAATGCTTTTCAATTCCATAAACTTGGTTTTTGTAGCCTAAACAGTTTTTTCGATATTGAAAATAATTCCGCTAAAATAAGATTGAAAATAGCGGTTGTAAATAGGAAAATTATTATTTTGATAATTAAATGCTAATTTGTTGCGCAAAAATTAATTTTGAAGGTCCACCCAAAAAGATTTATTTTAACTTAAAGTTTCAGAAGTGCACTTCCGGTTTGATGAGGTCAATGGAAACATTAAAAAAAAATCACTTTTTTTTAAGTTTTTCTTTTGCCATTAATTGTAGCTTTTGCTAATTGTCTAAGTCTAAGAGCCCACAGCTAATTTTGGGAGTGAAGGTATAACCAAAATGTGAGTATGCAGTTTTGTAGCATTATGCATTCTAATGACGAATTCAAAAGTCTGGCAGCTTTAAATCGCGGTTTTATATGGTTTTCAAAGGGGTTAAAAATCATGAGTTTTCCAATTAATGTGAGTAGGCTAAATTAACTTAATTTCACATTCTAAATATAAGGACTGATGGTCTGTCATTTCCCCTAAGCCTGAAGACATCAATTTTGACGATGCGATCAATAAAACTCAAGTTATGTATAAGCTGTTTAAGAGGCTTTATTTTTCTGTTTAATTTTTTGTTTGTTTTTTTTTTTTTTTTTTTGAATTCAGAACTCTCCAAAAAAAGAGGCGATATTTGTCGAATCACTAAGATTGAGGTATTCAAGCTTAGGGGAAATGACAGAGCATAAGTCCATATATTCAGAATATGGGTTTGTGTTAATTAAGGTTACTTACATTAATTGGAAAACTCACGATGTTTAACCCCCCGAAAACCATATAAAGCCGCGATCTAAAGCTGCCAGACTTTTGAATTAGTCATTATCATTAGAATGCATAAGGCTATAAAACTGCAAGCTCACATTTTGGTTATACCTTCACTCCCAAAATTTGCTGTGGGCTCTCGGTCTATAACAAGACTTTTGATGTAAACAACAATTTTGTACCTCAAACTGTTTTTAAAATATTCAAGATTTTGTTTAAAATACATACATAGCTCAAAAGTAACCTTTCAAAATCCAAAATAAAATAATAATGAAGATATAGAAGCTTATTGCGCGTGTTGCTTGTTCAGTCAAATAATAAATTATAACAAACAAAATAAGAAAAAAAAAAAAAAAATACAATTTTTTTTATTTGTTTGAACAAGTTTTTCTTTTTTTGATTAGAAAGCATAATTTATTGTTCTAAATGTGTTCTAATTCCTTCAAATATAGATTTTTTGGCAAAGACAGATCTGAAAATTACATCACAGAGTAAACAAACGCAATGTTAAATTAAGTTTTAGTAATGCTGTTTTTAAAATGAAGTCATTAAACTTTTATTCTTACCTATTCAGTTTATTAGCTTATTACTTTTTTTGGAATAAAAACACGGGCAAAGCGTTGTTCTGTTTTTTATCAAAAAACAAACAAAGCTTATTTGTTTGTTATTTTAGATCTGTTAATCAAATACCGTAAATTCTTGTTGTTGTTGTTTGCTTTTGGCGTGTGCGAGGTGTTTATTTGTACCTATATTTACATCGAGCTTATGATATTATGGTTACAAATATTTAATTAGTTCTTAGAAAGAATAGACACTACTTTTTGTAAGTTTTGACTAAAAATACCATTTTAAATAGTCTTGTCAAATTTTTACATCAAATTTGATTACAATAACACTGGTCGGCAACGAAAATGAAGCTTGAACCAAACCATACCCTTCTAAAGGTCTTTAGTGTGCTGATTCCGAATCCGAAGTCAAAATTTCACTGGCACGTCAAGTTTTCGAAATAATTGAATATTAACAGGTCAAAAACGCTTTTTTTTTTGTACTTTTGACGTTGAATTTCATCATTTTTTTTTTCGCAAAACTACTTATGTAATCTTCAAAAGCCATATTTTATCGTCTTAAATAAATTTATTTTTTTTTTCAAAACTATTTTTTTTCTAAAAGATGTTTGGTATAGAAATGTATGATATCTCAAAATCTTGGTGGTTACGGTAACTTATGGTTTTTGAAGCAGATTTTAAGTAAATTCCAGTTTTTGACTCCTGATTCGGATAAAAAAAATAGCAAAATATTACGGAAAAATAATATTTTAAGATCAAATGTCAAAAAACATTTCATTTAAAATTTGTTTTTGGGACTTTGTAGCTAAAATTGTGATGAGCAGAGCTCTTAAACTAGACGTGATGGAAAAAATCTGTGAACTGTTTTCAACTCCGCACACTCAAGTTTATCAAAATCACAGAGTTCTTGCTCCCGACTTTTTTTTGTTTTTTGCCGACCAGTGTAATTACACTAGTTTACGTTATACTTTTCGTATAGATTGAAAAAGTGGAGTGTGTTTCAAAAATCGTGGTTTTTTACAACTTCTGTCAAAAGTAGACCTCCTATTGAAAAAAGTTAAATACAAAAGTTGTAGATAGTAAAAATGTCTACAACTTTTACTTAAACAAAAATATTGAGAAAAATGCAAAAATACGAATGTTTTTTTTTTATTTTTATCTTTTACAAAAAAAAATTTGATTTTACCAATACCTAGTTAAAAACTACGTTGTTTTATTTTTTACATATTTTAATTGTTTTTTTAGCAAAAAGTGAATTTTTGTATTTTTGATGAATTTAATTTGAAAAAAAGCCTATTCTTCAATCAAAAAAGTTTTGGATTTTTGAAAAGTTTGGAAAGCAGTTACTAAGATTAAAACCCTTTATTTAAGATTATGTAGAAAAACTATACTTTTGTACAGATATTTTTAAGATCGATCTGTCCATAAATGACAGAAATATTGGCGAGAAATATTTTTCCATAGAAACCAAATTATACTTTTCTGATGGCCTTTGACCTTCTTAAATTGAATCTAGCATTAGAATAGCTCTAACGTGCAAAGTTTTTGAGATATCAAATTTTGCAAATGTTATCATAATTTTTTTTTTTTTTATTATGTTAACGTTAAGCAAAAAAAATATGGGAGTGAGGGACAATCTTCTCTCGTTGCAGTAGATGCAATTTTCTCACAAATAGATTTCAAACTAAAAAAAAAAATATTTGAACAAAACGGCAGCACCAGCAATATTATTTAAAAAAATCAATAATTTCTTTCTTTCTGCAATATTTAAAACCTATAAACTAAATGAAGCGCTATCGAAAAAAAAATGCTCCCAGAATTTAAAAAAAAAATTAATTAAAATGTATTGCCCTAATTATGCATTAAAAAGTGTTTTGAGCTTACTTATCTTAAGAAAAATATTTGCACACATTTCTTTAGTCATTTCTTTCAGTCATTTTGTTTTGACAAATTGAAATGCATATTTTTTGGTCACACGTGTTGTTTGTCAAATACACATTCTGTTTGATAAAAAAGTTATTTTGGTTCAAAAATTCAAGTATAAAAGCTGAATTTTTATTTGAACCTATTTAGTACATACTTAAAATTTTTCAATAAATAAGAACAATACCAAAACTTCTATAAAAATGTTCCAGTTTGACGTTTTAGTTCTTGCGCTCTTTAGCTTTTTGGCAATTATTTCATCCAGCTTTTCTGCACCACCACTTTTAGACGGCTTGCTTGACGGTGACTTGTTAGGTGACGTACACGGTGAAGACGATCTTCTGGGTGGTCTGCTGGGCGGTGACTTATTGGGTGGAGTACTCGGTGAAGACGATCTTCTGGGTGGTCTGCTAGACGGTGACTTGTTGGGTGGAGTACTTGGTGATGCGTGATGACTGTCTTATGGGTGGTGGCTGAACTTAATTTTTAATAATTTTCAATAAAATTACAACAACAAAAAATAATATGAAAGTTCTATTATTTTATGCAAGACAATGACCAAAAACGAAGGAATTTCAACTAATGATCAGTTCTCGGTCAGCTTATTATTCTAGGATAAAGCCCCAATGCCTATTGGAAAATGAAGGAAAATCTGATTTTTGGTAGGTATTTTGGTTATGGACAGCAAATGCTTACGAAAGCCCTTGATAGAATAATCCATCACAACTAGAATACGTTGGGTAACATTTCATTCTTTCGAATATAAAACATTGTTACAGTTTTGGAGTTTTATTTTATTCGTTGCAAATAAAACACATGTTCAAATATTATAATCTTTAGTGCGTATTTTTTTTTAACTAATAATAATAAATTGCAGAGCTTATCTTAAACTCAAACGTGCGGGCACCAGATCAACTTCACACACATGCTTACAATTAAATAAATACCTACATACCTTCGTAGATTTATAGGTTAATGATGTTTCTGCTGATAAAAATATGAAAACCAAATAATATCATAATATAATTGTCACTGCAAAAAATTTGCTTCTTTTTTATCAACATAATGAAAAAAAAAATGCAAAATTGGAATGAATTAAGCGCCCCCTATTTATTTTCTTCCAATTGTATGATAATAGACCGATATTATTATAATAGATAGATAATAATAATTACAGTATTTTAACTTGATCTGTATTCACACGCCCTTGATAGAGATATGTTTTGAAATGTATTAAAATTTTTTCAAAAAAAAAATAATTTTTATCAATTTTATCTATGGATCGAAAGTTGAATGTATGGTTTTCTCATTGGTTCTCATAGATATAGTCAGAACTGGACAAAATTTAAATAACATCAAACTGCTGACACCAGCTTTAAAATACAAAAAGAATTATCAAAATTTGTTCAGCCAGCCCAAAGTTACCTCATAACAAACATAAAAAAAAAAAAAACAGACGAACTGATAACCTCCTCCTTTTTGGAAGTCGGTTAAAAATAAAGTTAAAAATGTTAAATAATATTTGAACATGTGTTTTTTACTTGATTAAATATTATGTTTTCATCGTTGCAAAAAATATGTTTGATATTATTATTACATAATTATCTTAGGATAAAATTTGCAAAATTTTATCATCAGAGTGGATTTGGAATGAATTAAGCGCCCTGATGTTTAATTTGGTCTTTAGACCAATAAATTTGAAAAGTAAATATTTGAATTAAATCTCAAGTTTTTAAGAAATAAAAGTATATCTTATTTCACTGTACTAAATTTTAAGGTTTAGTCCTTCGCAAACGTCGTACTAAGTTTGTTTCGTCGAGAATTTCTAGTATTGTTCTATTAATATGTTCGACTAACCGTTTTCTCTGCTTTTGGGAAAAAGTTTTTATTTCTTCGCGAACCATAGGGATTCCAAGATCCCTGTCAAGATCTTGATTTCTTATATACCACGGCACATTTACAAATGATCTTAATAATTTATTTTCAAAAGTTTGTAATCTTTTTAAATTTATATCGCGGGTACAACCCCAGAGTTTAATACCATATGTCCAGACAGCTTTAAGTACTTGCTTGTAAACTAATAATTTGTTTTCGATACTAATGGCCAATTTCATAAAGCTCTTTTAAATATCTATCTGGGTTTTACGTCCTAAATTGACGTTTGTTAATTGCAAAAAACGTCATTTAAAAGCCTTTTAAATGTTTATGAAATCGGTCATAAGTCTAGAATGTTGTCCGTGCAACCAGTACATTTCACTTAATTTCATATGTAACTGATCACATTTATTTTTAACATGCGGTTTTCATCTTAATTTCGCGTCGAAAGTCATCCCGAGATATTTTGCCTCATTTGCAAATGGGACCTGAGTAGTATTAATAAAAAAAGGTAGTCTATTTACTTTCTTATTATTATGAACTGACTTACATTTTTTAAGTGCTATTCGAAATGTTTGTGTCCATTCATTGACATTATTAAGAGCATTTTGGAATTTACTTGTCGATTCGTTAATTTTTTTGCCTACTGCAAATATTGCGCTATCGTCAGCGATAGTAGTTTTTGTGTTTAAGGTATATCGCGTGTGAATAGAGGGTACAGAATGGGACCTAAAACACTACCTTGTGGTACCCCAACCACTATTTCCCTAAAGTCTGAGTAATCATTTCCGTGTCTAACACGGAAAATTCTGTTCTCTAGATATTCTCTAAGAATGGTAAAGAGTCGTTCAGGTAGAACTTGTCTTAATTTGAATTTGAGACCCTCGTGCCATACTTTATCAAAAGCTTGAGACACATCTAAAAAGACCGCTGAACAAATTTTCTTTTCCTTAAGAGCTTTCTCAATAAAATCGGTTATTCTATGCACTTGATCAATTGGCGAGTGCTTGCTTCTAAAACCGAACTGGTGTTCAGGTATAAGACCCCTTTCTTCTATTATTGGCTGAAGACACTGAAGAAATATTCTCTCAAAGACCTTCGACACTACAGGAAGAAGTGAAATGGGCCTGTTCGATTTCTTTTCGTGAGATGGTTTTCCAGGTTTCAAATTTCAATACCATTATTACTTCTGCCACTTTCCATTGGTTTGGAATATATTCTAACCTAAGAGTGTCATTGATTATATATAGGAGATTTATTAAACCTTTCCGTGAGGGCATTTTAAGAATTTTCCCAATAATTAAGTCGTATCCTGGTGCTTTTTTTGACTTTAGCTTCTTAATTTCTTTGTTTAATTCGGCGAGCGTAACATTTCTTGTGATGAAGCTTTCACTTGTCGTTATATTCATAATTATACTATCATTCAATGCTTGCCCATTGAATGGTTTGAATGTTTCCTCTAGGTAATCAGCAAAAACGTTTAATTTTTCTCTGTCGCTTCTTGCCCATTCATTTTGGTCTTTCATTATAGGACGTGCTGGAAGCTTTGGTTTTTTTGTGGCTTTTATCGCTTTCCACAGAGAGTAGTTAGATTCTTTACCTGCCGTCAAATTTTTTAGGTAATTTTTAGCTTCGCGGTTCTTAAAATCTGATATCATCTTTTTAAACAAATTACTAAGAGGATTTAGATAAGCTTTGTGTTGAGGAGCACGAGTTTGTTGCCATTTTTTGCGCGCTTTTCGTTTTTCTTTGTTCCATGCGGCTTTTTGAACAATAGATATGCACAAAATTATCTACCGCTTTCTCAAGCTCAAGAGGTGTTTGTAGTGATACCCTTAATTCAACATTATCCTCAATATCTTTCTTGAAGCCTTCCCAGTTTGCTTTACCGTTTGTTAGTCTAATTCGATTTGACGGTATTCCCCTGACTACAAAGAAATCAATCAGGTCAGGTATTTTCGAGGTATCTGCCCGCCAATAAGTTAGTTTCCCAGTAGAATGGAAGTCACAATTATTCTCCATACCGGCTTCATATAACGCTCAACCTTTTTGATATATGCATCTAGAACCCCAAAATGTATGATTTGCATTAAAGTCGCCACCGATAATAAAAGTTGGTCTAAGTAATTTTAGCAAGTTTGAAAATTCATTTTTATCAATTTTGTACCGGGAAGGGCAGTATGTAGATGAGATATTAAGTACATCAGGCTTATTTTTAACTTTCACACTTATAAGTTGCATCGATTCAAGCTCAAGCTTAAAACCTAACGAGTGTTTAATACAATCTTTTATATAATGATGCTCCGCCTCTTGCGTTGTTCGACGGATGAATTGCATGGTAATCAAGAAAACCGTTGATATTGAAAATTGTAGAAATATGATTGAATCGTAAAATAATAAGCTTTCAGAAAATATTTTTATTATTATAGGTTGTTATATAAAGAAATGAATTTTATGGTGTTAGAAGATAAAAAAGATAGATTTTTTGTTTTTTTTTTTGATGAAAATTGATTGGGTTCAAAAAATTCTATCACTTTTTTTAGATGTCTGGCACACATGATTGATATAAATAATTTGAGCTTAAACAATAGGCTTTTAGATGGTATACAATTTATCATAGGTTTTGTAATAAAAAAATGGATTTATTGGTGTTACGCATTCTAAAAATTTAAATATAGCTTTATTCTTTAGAAGAAATCTTAAACTTTTTAATGTGTGTACTTTTTTTTTGTAAGCTTTTAATATAAATAAAATGCACGACTGGGGGTCGCACGTAACGTACATGCTCAAATGGTAAAAATAACTATTATGTTAAAATTTTTTACCGAAAAAAAAAAATTAGAAAAAATTTAAATTTTGTTATTTTTAAGGAATTTCATATGTATAAGTAGTTTAGAAAAATAAAATAATAAAATCTGTTTTTATAATTGATTATAAAACGATTAAAATGAACTTTTACACAAAACGAAGTACCTTTGAAATTTTTTGCGCAAAAAGGAATTTTTAGAAAAAAATTCAAAAATATTTAGAACCGTTTTTTTTTTTTAAATAATTTTTTATATGTAATTACATATACATATGTATAAAAATTTTCTAACATTAAAAAAAAAAAAGTTGGTTTGCCTTTTTTAAGAAAATATCGAAATTTCTAAATTTAACTAAAATTGTATTGCGTGTTGAAATCACCCACCGAATTTTTTTTAAACTCTTACAACTAAAAAAACTGAAATAATGCAAAACCACTATAAAAATCACCTTTAACCTATAAATCTGAAAGCCAGCTGAAATAACAAAAAAAGTCATTGACGTTTATGGATATGGTGTTGACGGGTTCAAATATCGAAATACTTCTAAAAAAGACTGATTACCTAACTAAAATTTTATATGCAGTGTTCAAATGTGCCCCGTGCTCAAAAGTGCCCCACCCTCCCCTACTTATTTATTTAATTTTAAGCTTTAACAACTTTCTATCTTGTTCATTTATTTATTAATATAATTTTTAACTTGATATGTGTTCGCATGCCCGTGTTAAGGATTAGTAGTGCAATTTGATGTATATATAATTTCAAACAACATAAACTAGGTAAATATTTTTAACAATATTTCACAAAGAAAAAATTAAAATTCTTATACACAGACAGTTATGCAAATAGTAATAGAAACACTTGATTAAATATGTTTTTATTATCATTGCCAAAAACTTTTTTATTATTATTATCTTGCATACAGTAAAATTTGCACATTCTTTTCTTCAGAGTGGATTTGGAATTATTTGGGCGCCCTGTTTATTTTGATCCTAAAACTATCATTAGTTTTCAAAATAGTTATTGGAATTAAATCCAAAAAATTTAAGAAAAAAGAAGAATAGTATTTTTAATTTGATAAGTTAAGATCTACTTAAAAGCCCTTAAAGAAATTAACATAGACATTGTGTAGAAAGATATTTTTTTGCACAAGTATTATTTTTTGAAAAAAAGAGCAAGTATACGCCACAGTTCATTTCTACAACGTACAAATAATGTGAATTAAAACTTCGGTATAAATGCTAACACAGTCTTATTAAAATTAAATAAACGCTTGCAGTCACTAAGTAAAGAAAATCTTTATCTATACTTGTCAGTTTTAATAAATAAAAAGAAAAAAAAAACAAATTAGCGATTTTAAATAAAAATCAAAAATTTTTATATTACCTATCACGTAAATAATTTTTAAAATATTAATAAAACAAACAACTACGAATAAACAAATATAAAAATGTAATATTTTGTATTAATTTTGGTAACTTAGTAACCAAAAAAAGACCTTTTCAGGGATTTTTAGGCTATTGAATAGATACACAATCCTGAAAAGCGACTCTAGCGTCACACCTCATTTATGGCGGATTTCTTTCCCGGTGTCTCTTCTTTAATTTTATTCAATGATGAAATTGTTTTGAAGTTCTTCTGAAATTCCACAACCAATAGAAGTGGAAGGCATTTTTGAAAAAGGCCCTAACTTGTTCCAATACTCCACTGTAGACTGCATGATCTTGGTATTGTTTTGATAGATACGAAATTTGTTGTTGTTTTGTTTGTTAAACTTTGCATACATCTGCTGGATTATAGAAATAAAATTATTTTTTTGCAAAATAACATTAATTTTTGTCCAAAAAATCAAGTATAAAAGGTTAGCATTATTTAAAGCCATTTCAGTTTTAACTTTTTATTTAAAAGAAAACATTGAAGATTCTAGAAAAAATGAACCGGTTTGACGTTTTGGTTATCGCACTCTTCAGCCTCTTGGCAGTTATTTCATGCAGTTTTGCCGCACCATTCCCAGCTGGTGACGGTCTTGTCGGTGGAGAAGATCTTGTGGGTGGAGTGCTTGGAGGAGACGGTCTTGTAGGTGGACTGCTTGGTGGAGACGGTCTTGTCGGTGGACTGCTTGATGGAGAAGGTCTTGTGGGTGGACTGCTTGGTGGAGACGGTGTTGTCGGTGGACTGCTTGGTGGAGACGGTCTTGTGGGTGGACTGCCTGGTGGAGAAGGTCTTGTGGGTGGACTACTTGGTGGAGACGGTCTTGTCGGTGGACTGCTTGATGGAGAAGGTCTTGTCGGTGGACTACTTGGTGGAGACGGTCTTGTCGGTGGACTGCTTGATGGAGAAGGTCTTGTCGGTGGACTACTTGGTGGAGACGGTCTTGTGGGTGGACTGCTTGGTGGAGACGGTGTTGTCGGTGGACTGCTTGGTGGAGACGGTCTTGTGGGTGGACTGCTTGATGGAGAAGGTCTTGTCGGTGGACTACTTGGTGGAGACGGTCTTGTAGGTGGACTACTTGGTGAACCTGTCGGTGGACAACTTTGATTTGCTATATAAAAAAAACAATGTACCTAAATTGAATTTTCATTATTTCCTTGAAACTTAATCTCTGTTGAAGAGCAAAAGATTTTGGAGTTTTTGTTAGATCTGGAATCATTTTTGTAGTTATCTTCTATTAAGATGAGAGTGTCATTATTAAATAACTCTTCAAATTGTTTTGGAGTACTTTTATAAGCATTTAAAAAAATATGAATTTTCCGATTCCAATCTCTGTGACTTTTACATTTTATTTACTAGGGTAATGGCAGAAATTCTAATACTTTAAGACGGGAAACCGACGAAGTTACGAATACTAGAGTTACGGGCGACAGAGTTACGAGCGTCAAAGTTACGCGAAACCGAAGTTACGAAAAACTAGAGTTACGAAATCTAAAGTTATGTTAAGCTATGACATGTGATTTTTGGGTTGGCAACAATTGCGAGGAACGATATGGAATTATGGAAATACAAACAAGAGATTAACATTTTTCTCATTGGTCAGAACTAAATGAGTAAAGCGAAAATGGGTGTTATTTAATCTTGTAAAATTTTGATTGGATAGGTATAGATATACAATGGTTTTGTTTTCGTGAGAAGATCGCAAAAACGTTGAAATAGAAAAAAAAAACATAAGTATACTTATGTAAGTTTGGGGGACATTATAATTGAAATTAACTTCTTATTTGTCCAACTAATATTGCACCTACGTATCGATATTCTCTTATTTATGTTTCCATAATTCCATATCGTTCCTCGCAATTGTTGCCAACCCAAAAATCACATGTCATAGCTTAACATAACTTTAGAATTCGTAACTCTGGTTTTTCGTAACTTCGGTTTCGCGTAACTTTGACGGCCGTAACACTGTCGCGCGTAACTCTGTTATTCGTAACTCCGTTACCATTTCCTTTAAGACAATACATTTTTCAGATGACTTGATTAAATAATTCAAGTTAACTATAATTTATCGATTGTCGTTGTAAAATTCGAAAAAAAAAATCATGCAATGCACTCAAAAATGGGGACATGGCGACATCGCATGGCGACTTGACGACATTGTGACTTCTTGGCTGCATCTAGGTCAGGCCTATTTTTTTACGATTTCCATTTCAAATTCATTTAATTTTAAGCTTCAACAGTTTTTCTAGCTTTCGCACTTTATTACATGTACATTATTATAAATTTTAACTTGATCTGACATAATCTGTGTTCTAAGGGCCCTAACGATTTTGATTAAAATTTTTGTGTGAAATATTACATATAAGAACCAGCTTTTGAAATAAAAAAACTATTTTTTATACAGTTATTAACGGTACCTCCTATCCTGCCATAAAACGTTTTTTTGGTTTCTGAATATTTCGTACAATATTAACCCGATTTCAACGAAAGTTTTTATACAAAAGACTTATGAAATATTTAAATTTTAGAAAATTTTCAAGAAATTTTTTTTTTTCAAAAATCAATTTTTGAAAACGGATTGGTAAAAAATTTTGAGATTTCGTTTTTATGTGTAAATTAATTATTTCTTCAAAATGGCATACCAAATTTTTTTTTTTGAAAAATGTTGGAAAATTTTTTAAAATAAAAATTTATTAAAAAAAAACCGCTCTAACGGCTTTTGAATTTTTTTTATGAAAATTCTTTTTTGTGCAAGAAATCAAATGGCATACTTGGAACTTGGTTTTGTGTAAAAGATTATTTAAATCGGTGTTTAGTCAATTATAAAATAGATTTTTATTTTTTTTCACTACCTATGTTCTTATGAAATTTTTCAAAAATATCAAATTTTGTTCAAAATTCAAGTAATAAAGGTAGCATTATTTGAAGCCATTTCAGTATTAACCTTTCATTAAAAAGAAAACATCGAAAATTCTATAAAAATAATCCGGTTGGCGTTTTGGTTATCGCACTCTTCAGCCTCTTGGCAGTTATTTCATGCAGTTTTGCAGCAGCAATGCCAGCTGATAGTAGTATTGTGGGTGATCTACTTAGTGAAGATGGCCTTTTAGGTGGCTTACTTGGCGAAGACGGCTCCGTGGGTGGTCTACTTGACGGAGATGAGATTGAGGGTGGTCGTCTCGGAGAGAAGCTTCTGAGAAGTCTTCTTGGCGAAGAAGGCCTTGTGGATGGAATTTTGGGTGGTTTAAATGGCGAAGACAGACTTATTGGCGCAAACGGAGTTATTGGCAGCCTACTTGGTAATAAAGGCCGTCTAGGTGGCATACTTGGTCAAGAGATTTATGAACTTTCCAAAACGATAATATGGCAAGTTGGATAAAATTGACTTCAAGGTTCAGTTGAAAAAAAAAAATTTCATTAAATGATGTGAAAATATATGAGTATTTTATTGCAAACAAAAAAATTAATTGGAATCAAACGTTTCTTTCCTTTGGAACATGGATCATAATCTTAGTTGAAGAACAAAAGATTTTTTAGTTTTTTGAAATATTTTTATTCATCAGGCTTTAACAGTTAGTTAATGCCTCTTCAAAGTAAGTGACAACCATTAGGCTTTTAAAGTAAAAGAAGTTCTGTCATTAAGGTAAGTTCATTTCGGTTTCCAGTAAAATGTATGTAAAAAAAAAAAATTATTTTATGTTTGATATGTGAATCTTCTTGACATCTATGCACGTTAACACCAGACCATCTTGAATAACTTTTCGTTGTCGGAGCTGTTTAAAACATTAAAAAAATGCTATTCCAAGAAAGTCTTTTAAGTCTGCATCGCAAACGAATTGAAAGCGTCGATTTTACAGCGTGCTATTGGAATATGGTCATAAATTAACACCGAGAGAAAAAACACCAAATACCAATAATGGAGAAAAAAGAATGAATATTATCATACCAATAAATGTAAGCATAAAAGCAGTAACAAGGACATAACACCCAGGGAAATATTACTCATTTTCGTTTTATTTGAAAAGAATATAAGGCACAAATTGACAAATAGACCAGTGCCAATCCGGTTTTCAGAAGGCAAAAGTTGAACAAATTATTAGCATCATAAGGGTGGTGGGAAAATTTAGGATAAATGGTATATGACAGGGGAAAAATAAATTGCCCACAAAAAAATTGGGGAAAGGGGGTGGGTGGGCGAAAAAGTGGGGTGGGTGTCAAAAATCATGGTTTTTTACGATTTCTGTCAAAATTAGACGTCCTATCGAAAAAAGTCAAATCCAAACGTTGTAGGTAGTATAAATGTCTACAATTTTTTTCTATAACCTCAAAAATATTGAAAAAAATGCAAAAATACGATTTTTTGATTTTGTATTTTTATCTTTTACAAAAATAGTTGGATTTTAACAAAAATTAATTAAAAATTACTTTGTTATGTTTTCTATCTATTAAAAATGTTTTTTGAGCAAAAAATTAATTTTTGGATTTTTGACGAATTTAATTTGAAAAAATAGCTTATTTTTCAATCAAAAAAGTTACAGAAAAAATTTTTGATTTTTGAAAAGTTTGGAATGCAATTATTTAGCTTAAAACCGTTTTTTAAAGATTGTGTGGAAAAACTATACTTTTGTTTTGAAAATATTGAGAAAAATTTGAAAAAAAAAAGAAAAAAATGATTTTTAAGATTGATTGATTGAAAAATATACTTTTATTTCTATAAAAAAACTTTTTGACTAGTGAAATTTAACAGGGCAGAAAAAATTATATAAATCAAAGTATATTTTTCTAATGGTTTTTTGTGCGCTGAGCTCGAATCTGAAGTCAGAAAAATTCTATCACATCACGTTTTTGACATATTACCATGTCAAAAATCAGAAAAATAGTGTTTTTGACGTTAAAAATTCAATATCTCAAAAAATTTGCACGTTAGAGCTATTCTAGTGCTTGATTCAAATTAAAAAGGTCAATGACCATTGGAAAAGTATAATTTGGTTTCTATGGAAAATTATTTCTCGCCAATATTACTGTCATTTACGGATCAATCAATCGATCAATCAATCTTAAAAATCATTTTTTTGTTTTTTTTTTCAATTTTTCTCAATATTTTCAAAACAAAAGTATAGTTTTTCCACACAATCTTTAAAAAGCGGTTTTAAGTTAAATAATTGCATTCCAAACTTTTCAAAAATCAAAATTTTTTTCTGTAACTTTTTTGATTGAAAAATAAGCTATATTTTCAAATTAAATTCGTCATAAATCCAAAAATTAATTTTTTGCTCAAACAACATTTTTAGTAGATAGAAAACATAAAAAAGTATTTTTTAACCAAGTTGTGTTAAAATCCAACTATTTTTGTAAAAGATAAAAATACAAAATCAAAAAATTGTATTTTTGCATTTTTTTTTTCAATATTTTTGAGGTTATAGAAAAAAATTGTTTGAGTAAAAGTTGTAGACATTTATACTACCTACAACGTTTGGATTTGACTTTTTTCGATAGGACGTCTAATTTTGACAGAAATCGTAAAAAACCATGATTTTTGACACCCACCCCACTTTTTCGCCCACCCACCCCCTTTCCATAATTTTTTTGTGCGCAATTTATTTTTCCCCTGTCATATACCATTTATTCTAAATTTTCCCACCACCCATATGCTGCTAATAATTTTTTTATCCTAAATTTTCCCACCACCCATATGCTGCTAATAATTTTTTTATTTTCAAAAATTATTGGCACTGGTCTTAAAGGGACATAAGTCCCAATAAAATCTAGGAGTAATTTCAATACGACCAAGAGAGATATGGCAAGTTATGCAACTTTAGTTTTTAACGGTGTAATATAAAGCCCTACAAGAAAGTCCATATATAATTTCACCTTAATGGAATATAAGTTCTCAAAAACAATGTGTGGAGTTATGTCCCAACTGGTTTTTCCTTAGGGTATGGGTTTCCTAGACTAGACTAGACTTTGAGCATTAAAGTTATGGACTTTTAAAAAACTTGAGTGTTACACAAGCACAAGTTTTTTTTTAGCAAACTCTGTTTATTAAAAAAAAAAAATGGGGAACATTTCCTTTGGCCAAATTAAAGTTTTCATATTTCAAACTGATTCCCATTTTTCTTTATAACAAAATTTATGAAAAACACCAAATAAACATTAAATAACTTCACCATGAACTTTTTGACTCTAGTACATAAGTATAATAATGTAATGTTTTGCCTTACACAAAATCTAAAATTTCAATAACCCCAACTTTTGCAGTGGAGTACTTTAAACCCTTGAAATATTAACATTATTAAATCCCTGTCAGAGTACCAACACCTTCTGTTAGGAATCATAATTTTGTAAATATTCTCATAACCCTTTTTTGGAATCCTTCTAACACAAAAACAAAAATACCAACACTTTTTGCCCATCAACTTAACTGGGGGTTTAACTTTCTCCATGCTTTTTAACCTAACCACCCGGAATAAAGCCATTTGGATGTTTTGTACTTTTATAAACAAGGGATAGCTTCGTGTTTGTTCTAAAAATAGATTTTTCCACCGGCAATTTCCATTTGACGGCTTGCGTCGCCGTTAGGCGACTAGAGCAATACCGGCAGCATGAACAAACACGGAAGAAGTTAACACTTAAGTCTTTCCAAATCAGAAGCATTAACACAATAAGGATATTCTTGTTGTCTTTTCGCTGACGACGACGTCAACCAGGTGTTTGGACGGAACAAAACTACATAATTGAAATATTAGAATAAAATCATCTGGTTTTTTATCTCACCTTTGGGGATTTTATATATTTTAAGCAGCGACTGAACCTTTTTTCGTTGCCGATGGAACTTGTGGGTACCCAAGGGAAAGGATGAAAAATAAACCTACTTTCATTCTATGGTATTTCATACATTTAATGTTAAACTTGCGCTGGGATTTATGATGTTTTGGTGGGAAAATCTATTTTATACAACAAAACCCTAGTTTGGGGAATATATTAAAACAAATTATAGGTCAGGTGCAAAAAGGATGCCATTTTGTAGCAAGCAAAATAGTCATGGTTTTTTGTTAATATTATAACTTTTTTCAAAAAAGAAATTCATCGGGGATTCTTTTTAGAATTATTTCTGAGACAAATGATTAAGGTACAAGATTTGAGATTTTAAAAAATTTAATTACATAATTTTGTTTTAACAATTATTGGGAAAAATTCATAAAGTCCAAAAATCATGGAAAAGCAACACACGTCTAACTAAAATTCAATAATTTTGTTTCTCTTGCCTACTTTTGATACTGATACTGGACACTTAATACTGGATAACGGGCAATGGATAATGGATAATGGACAATGGACAATGGATAATAGATAATGGATAATAGATAATGGATAATTGATAGTGGATAAGGGATAATGGACAATGGATATATGGGTAATAGATAATGGATAATTTATAATGGATAATGTATAATGTATAATGGACAATGGATAATGGATAATGTGTAATGGATAATGAATAACGGATAATGGATAATAGATAATGGATAATGGATAATGTGTAATGGATACTGGATAATGAATACTGGATAGAGACTGAATACTGAAAACTGAATACTGTCATAAATTTAATATTTCTTAAGAACTTGTTTAAATCATAGAAACATAAATACTAAGTGAGGGTTCCTCAATTCTATAAATTAATTAATCCATAAAACAAACAAGTCTATATTATCCATACAGCCATCATGTTGTATCAAAGACATTTTTAACATAATTGAATAACAAGTAATAGCTACACAGCATTTAAAATTAGACAAAGGATCTTATACGTCTACAAAATGTCCTTTGGGTAAAGTATGTATTTTAAATATTTTATTAATTCAAAATTCCCTTAAGACAAAAAGAACCCTTATGTTTGACAACAATGTTTTCTTTTACTTTGAGAGTATTCGAATTTAAAATTCATACAAAATGCTAATTCAAATATCAAAAACCCATATCTAAACATATAAACTTTTTAGCTTTATTTCCTACACACATGATTCTATTTCTATGTGTGATTATCATTATTGTTATTAACCATGACCATCACCCTTAGGGAAAATAGATAAAACTGGAAAGTTACTTGACTGAGGAAAAAATAGTCAAACAAGTTAAATCTAAATAAAACATAAACACACACATGTTTGAACAATAAAAGGATTATAGACAAAGTGCTCTTTCCTTTCGAAATAAATCGTAGATTAGTTTTTATGTAAAATGAGATATGTTTATTTTGACAAAAGGTGTATACGAAAATGGAAATATTGTTAACGCATATTTTTTTCTTAAATAAATTATTTAAGTTATTATTTGTCTAACCTTTTGTAAGCTTGAAATGAATATACATAAATTATATATCAAATTATTAGAATTGAATACGATATTTCTGCCAGTATTTTGAAAAGTAAAAATATTTTTCCAAGTTTATAAATGTTGAAAATATTTTTTTGTTTTTGTTTTCCTTTCTTGCATCAAACTTCATTATACATTTAAATAGGTCACCAATGGAAAAATAATGTTTTTTTTTATTTTGTTTGTTATGTTATCCTAACCATGAATAACATTTTGCTTTTGCAGCCATGAGAAGTTTTACTGCGTAAAATGTCATGTCCATGACTTTACACAACGTGACCTTTTGCTATTGAAATTGAAATCTAAAGTTTAAATAGAAAAAAAAAAAATTAACTTAAATGTGAAGTAGACATTACCTTTCTCTATTCTTTTAAAAATAGGCATATTTGAATGACTTTTATAGCAAATTTAGGTGAAAATTTATATGGATTAGGTATTCTTCAGCATGATATTCAAAAATTTAAAAGAAGCGGTAAAAATAACCACGGTTGAGTCAAAAGGAAGGTGTTTGACCAGTATGTAGGTATATTAGGGTGGGTCAAAAATCATCTCAAATGGGAGAATTCAATTCGGAGTACAAAACCAATATTTTGTGCCTTTCAAGTCGTAATTTTAGAGAAAGTGTGCATTTGTGCAATTTCTAAAAAAAATTAAATGTTGCTAAAAAACTTGCGACTTTGGCTCAGGGACTCCAAAAAAGACGGCTCCAATGGAAGTACACGAAAACACATGTCGACATCGGTTAAAGACTTTTGAAGATCTTAAAAATCAGCTGTGTTGAGCTTCAGGAAAAGTAAAACAAAAATTACTTCGTCAAGCTCAGTGAGAAAAAGCCTCTTGAAAGCTGAACTTTGGTGCTCTAGAAGCTGGTGCTGAAGCCAAATTTTCGAAATCAAGATATTTGGAACAATAATATCTCATCCCAGAAATCGAATTTGGAGCATTTTGGTTTTCGGAGCTTTTTGGTGATACTTGCAGATTTGTTTTTCAATATATAAATGAGATTATCAGGTAAAATGTGAAATTTTAAGGTTGCGAAAAAGCTTCCAGAGCTAATTAATAAAAAAAAAAATTATTTATTCGGTTATTATATTATTATTATATTATTTTTAGTGAACTCTGTTAATGAAATAAACTTTATTTTTTAATCAGCATTGAATGAATGTAATTATGTTAATACGCGTAGGCATTTTTAATTGAATTTACATGATCTGACCTTTCAATTTTATCATAATTATATTATGGAGGTCAGTTATAATAGTCTCATAGTGAATATCTGTTTACTGTTGAAAATTTAATTAATCAAGTAGGTGATGCAAAACGGTTTTGGTTTATGTTGCGTGAGTTTATTGAATTTGAATGTCATAACTGTATGCAAAATATATAATAACTTAACCGTGAATACATTATAAAGCTATTATTTGAGTAGTGTACATAAGTCTAGTTCTCCAGAAAATAAAATAACATTAACATTTTGAAATAAAGTTAATTAAAATAAAATTCTAGTTTAAAATAAACATAAGGCCTTAACGAAATTATGGGCAGTATTACTGACGGGCAACTTATTATCAAAAATGATTTTTATCATTTTTAAGTGCATAGGTACCTACTTTTTTATTTTGAATCATTTTATTTAAGAATTGCGTTTAACCCTCTGTCGGCACACGGGTGCGTATTTGACAGGACAAAAATAAAAAGTGGTCAAGTGTCTTTATAAGGGTGAAAATACATTTTTTTTAATTGTGAATACAATATTCGAATTCCTCGGAAAATTCTTCAAAAATTTCATACATGATTCTCTATAAAATAGTGAGACCGAAAAAAGTTCTAGCGACATGAAAAAGTATAAACCAAATTCGCAAAAAAGGTGTGCCTAGAAAAACAAGAATTCCATCCAACTCCTGATGCGTTACTTTGCAAATTAATCAGATAAGCCTTTTTGCAGTAAAAGGACTCATTTGTTCAATTTTATTTAAATTTAAATAAATTAATAGCATTATTTTTAGGTCCAAGCCATATTTGTATTGTTAGTCCTAGATATGTGTAGTGTGTACCTACTCCATTAAGTAAAAAGCTTCATATTCATGTGATATGACTGTATGTGGGCATTCATCAATGGTCTTCAAATTCAATTTCAGATCATGTTAATGCAATTAAAAATGCCTGCCACACATTAATGTAATTCACACTCTTATCTATCTGGCTTACTAAAAATGCAGGTAAGTTGTGTTGAAAAAGTAGTGATAAAAAATTAAAGGTCAACTCACTCTGTAGTGGAAATAGGTTAGTAGGTAGTCACAAATTGAAAATAAATGAAAATCTTAAAATATAATAATAATTAAGTTAAAACTAATAATATAATTGGCTCATGGTTAGAATCAAAATTAATACTTTAAAAGAAAAAAAAAAAACTATCCAACAAAATAATTTTTTTTTTTTTTTGAAATGCAAAATTCAAAAAATAATATTTTTGTAAAATTAAAAAAAACTATCCATTAAAAATACACAGGAAAACGAAACGGATTTTTATAATATTTCAAATGCAAGTATGTACTTGGTAGGTAAAAGTGGCTTAGAACGTTTAGGTTTTTTATTTGTAAATATTGATAAGAAATTTTAAAGGAAATATTATATATACAAATTATAGGTATATAGATTAGGGTGGTCCTTATTTTACTTTTTTGCGAAAATTGAGTGCGACGCCCTCTAGATTAGTTCCAAATGATGAAGAAAAAAGGCCCTAATTTTTTCAAATTTTTATCTCTAACTCTTCCTGGCCCTATTTTGATAAGAAGTAGTTACTAGAGCAGGGGCGATGTTCTGTGTCCAATGTTATGTAGGTAAATGGCGGATGTTTGATCATTCATACGTATAATAGGTATGATAGTATTATACGTATGAAAATATAAAAGTAAAGTGGGCGCCACTATTTTTTTGAAGAGGCTATTAACTGTCATTTTTTTTTGCTTTAAAAGCTACGATGAAATATCGAAAAATTGAAAAAAAAAAAAACATAAACTTCTTAATGAAATAGGGTCAGGAAGGGTTAGGAATAAAAATTTTTAAAAATTAGGTCATTTTTTTCAACGTCAACAATTTTTTTCCTAAGGACCACCCTAATACAGATACATTAAAACAAAATTTCAAAAAAAGTTCATTTTAGAAAAATAAAAAAATTGAATTTACATATTTATCAAAAAATTAATTTTGCAAAATTTTAACATTACGGCTTTCCAAACACTTTAGTATGAAAATTTTCGTTTAAATTGAAAATGTCTTAAATCAATAAAACTGGTTAAAAAAAGATTTAAATTATGAAATTGATATTTTTTAAATTTCGATACAAATTATGGCCATTTGAAATAGGTATCACCAAAAAATTGGAATTTTATTTTCATCGCAGATTTTTTGCAAAAGATAGTAATACATGTATGTACAGTACATACAAAAAAAATATTTCTTAAAATATTTTCACTTGCACAAAAAATAAAATCGAACTTGAGAAAACAATTTAGGTAATATGAGAGTGCTAAAAGAATGAATATCCAAATGCTTGTTTGTAAACGCACCTAAAAGTGATAGTTTTTTTAAAACAAGTCTATCGTATGAAAAAGTTTAATTCGAAAAATATTAACGGTACCTCCCATAGAATGCATTTATTTATTGTAGGCTTAAAGTCAATTGTATTCTTTTATTTATTGGCGCAACGTTTCAGGGATGGTTATCCCCTTCATCAGGCCTTTAAGTAAAAATTTTAAATAATTAATAAAATTTATAAATAGCAAATTTGGAAAACTTACAAAATATAAACATAAAATGTTTTTTTTTAAGTTCTGGATTTTCTCTCAAATGGCTTGTTCAAGGATTTTTTTGCATACAAAAACCCTTAAGTAATAGGTAACATAAATATAAATAAAAACCATAATTTTCAAATACCTTTTTCGATTTTTAAAGAAAATTTTGAATTTTCTTAAATGAAAATGAATTGAATTTTTTAAAATATTGTTTTATAGTGTTGATAAATAATAATAGGTTCAAAACACATATTAAACTTATTTTTATTTCAAAAAATTAATTTAAAAAAAATTGGAAAATGTTGAAGATATTTTTTTTTTATAAAAATGCATCTTAATTTAACAAATCCAGTCGTCTTTTAAGATCAAATTTATTTTAGAATTTGTTTTTCTTTTTCTCTTTAAACGAATTTTGTTTTTTTTTTTTTTTCATTTACATAAAAATGTTTAAGAATTACAGCATCTTCAACTATAAGTAAGAGTAGGTTTGTAGGACTTTTTTTCAAATATTTTGTATAAATTATTCTTTGTGCTGTGTAGAAAATTGAACATTTGTCTATTTTATTTAAGAAGGAAAAATTTTAAAATGTTCGTCTTTACAAACCTTATAAAAGTGATTTCTAATTTCACCAAAGTATCAACTCCGAACACCATGCACTTTCTAAACTAATGAAGACTCATATAAAAACCATATTTGACAAAAATCCGTTGTGTCCTAATTTTGTAAGCCATATGACATCAAGCACCTGTACTTTTCACCCTCTAAACCACCCTAATTTTTAAATAGAGAAAAAAAACAAAAGTACCCATAGTTGACACTTTTGTACCTACACATTTATTCTTAGAAAATAACGAGAGCTTTTTTTTCGTAGAAGAAAGCTTTTTATTACCACCCTTATCCTCATGCTCATCTGCATATAAAATTTTATCATCATGTTGATAGACAATGACAAAAAAAAATGTATCTAAGCAATTTCTGTCTGCGGATATACGTCGAGAATACGACTCTTGTTCGACCATGACCTTCGGTAAAAATGAAATGTTTAGTACTTTTTAGTGCAATAAAGCTTTAAAAGTCAAGAGTTGTGTCCTATCTCATAGATTTTCCTCATTACTTAACTTTTGTGAGATATATTAATTTGAGCACTTAAGCTTTGTTCAAGGTCACACGTGGTAAGGGTGCTGAAGGGTGGGCGGCAAAAGGAAGATTATTATTGATACATGATACACAAGCTGCATGATAGATTTATCCATGAGATTTTTTTTTTTTTCTTTTTTTATTAAATATTTTTTGTATCTTTTTCGTCTTCAACGACAGATTGTCATAGAGAAGGATATTTTCAGAAGATGGTAGAGTGAAAAGGAACAAATTATTCCTCCCGAATCCAGAACGGATAGACATCATATCACACTAATAGCACCCAAAAGCAAGGCAATAGCAAAAATATAAGTATCAAGCAAGACTGAGGAAACGGTTTCTCCATTATCATAGAAGCCTTTTACTATTAAAGAAGAAGGTTTACTAACTTAGCCCTCATTTTTGGTTTTGTTTGTTTTTTCCTCCCTTCAGATGTTGTTGTTGGTCTAATGATGATTGAGTGGTACATATTTCACATCTAAAGGTTAACACCTCCCTTTTTGGTACTACATATAGAAATTTGAAGCCAAGAGAGTATTTCAAATTACATCACGTGTATATCATGTCCTGATGTAATTTATGCATATGGATATGAAAGTAATATTTGTGCAAAATGATAGATAGATTGCAAAAGGTCTCAGTCCCAGACTAAAGATTGTCTTGAATATCTGTGTTACTTGTATATAGAACAGATTATAATATGTTGTAGTATAATAATTTTGAATGACTGATATTTTGGATATTAAATTTCTTATCGGGATTTTTCGTCTAAATTATGATGATGATGATTCGTCCTGATATATATACAAACAAGTTGGAAGATTCTTATCGATGTGTAGTATATAAATGCAAGAAAATGGTCTAGGTGAAAGATTTTTTAGAGATGGGAACTATCTATACAAAGAAATAAGGCGTCTCTGTGTTAAGCCAAATAAAATCCCTAAACGAGCCTGGAGATTATAGTCCAATATTTCAACCAAAATAAAACAGATTAAGGGAGTTTTTATGTATGTGTCCTTGAAGAATTTAATGGGGAGAATAATGGTTTCTTGTTAGTAAATTAGTTTGATAAGCTGTGTGCCTGTTTTTATTGAAAGGATGAAGGAAGGACCTTTTTTAGGCATAGGCATGAAATATATTTTCGAATTAGGTATCTATATCTTTGTAGAAGTTAATATCTGCAATTTTATTTCGGTATAATATTTTGAATTACTTGTTCAAAATTATGGTTTCATGGAAATTTTAAAGTCCATCAAACATAAACTAATTATTGTGTTAAGTTCTAATGAAAAGGTTTAATTAATTTCAATTAGTTTATTTTGTATAACTTAATGGCTCAATGAAAAATGTAGAGCGAAAAAGAGGGAATAGGATGCATTTTTGATGTATTGCTAAGTGCACCAAATTTCATGGAAATCGTAGGAGCCGTTTTTTAGAAAACTGCAATAATGAAATTATACGTTCTAAGCGAGATTTTAAAATAAAATGCACTACAGGGTCGCATGAACTTGCTCTTGGAGTGAAAGTTGCTTACATTTTTAAGACTTTTTATATAGAAATTTGGAAAAAAAAATAAAATTCGTTTTTTTTTTGTTAAATAAAATAAAATCTGAAATCAAATTGCCCTCCAAAACTAATTTTTTATAAATAATTTTTTGGAAAAAAAGTTGGTATGCCATTTTGTAGAAATCACTAATCAACATCTAAAAACGAATCAATTTCAAAGAATTTCAATGGCCCGTTTTCGAAAATTTGATTTTTCAAAAAAAATTCAAAATTTGTTTAAAAATCCAAAATTTATTGTGTTGGAAATTTTATTTCTGGTTTATATTTAAATTATATAAATGCTTCTTCACAAAAAGTTTGTTAAAATCGAATAAGCAGTTTCGGAGATAATCGGTTTTGAAAAAAACGGTTCTATGGCAGGTTTTGTTAATAATGATTTTCAAAAAAAAAAAATTTCATTAAAAGATAGACCTTAGCTTAAAACTAACATTTGAATTTTTTAAACAAAATCGTTGGAGCCGTTTTCGACATATTCCAAATCGGTTTATGACAAGTACCGTTATTTTTTGTCCAAAAACAATTAATTCCAAAAAGCCCTCTGGAGAGAGAGAGGACTAACAGACAGCCAGACAGACAGACAGACGGACTTCCGGGACCCATTTTTTTGGCATTGTCTACCATCGTAATGTCATGGAAAAATGTTATCTCAACTTTTTTTTTTTACGAATGCATAACTTGATATATAGTACCTATATCTCAAGTAAAAAAAAGAAGCAGAATACAAAGAACACTACAAGCATAAGAATCACTGTATATCTCATTTTCTAGCACGTTAAATCTTTTTCGTTTCCTCGATTTTCAAATCACAAAGGTGCTAAAGAAGTTTTCACTTAAAAAAAAAAAAACAAATTTAACTTAAAACAAAAAATTAATACTTTTTTTGTAAAAGTATTCTTTATATAAAATGTATGAAAAAGTAACAAAATATGTTCAAGTCACTGTGCAAAATTTTTTTTATTGAAATTATTTGGCTGTTTTTGTTTTTTTTTTCCACGCTAATAAATTAACAAAATTAGTTGGTCTTCATTTACCTTTCTAAATTTTGTCTGAAAAGTGAAAAACTTTAATGAATGCACATATTGCTTTAATATACATCTACAATCTACATACATACTTCGATTTTCAAAAACGTATGACTAAATGTTCAAAAAAAAAATAGTCGATCATAGCTCTTTGTTTTTGGTCTGATTTTTTTTTTTTTTTTTTTCAATACATAAGTATGTATTAGGGTGGGTCAAAAAAATAAAAAGTTTTTTTTTTTTTTGATTTTATACTCCGAAAAATCCGAAAACGAAAGCTGTATTAGCCGAGTACCTACGATTATCTGAATCTAGAAGTTTTTATAGAAAGTTATCACTCTCTAGGCTCAAACAATTATTTCAACAACATCTTGACTAACTATGAAATCAGTACTAAATTTAGATTTAGAACTGAGACGCACATAGACACTAGTGATCTGTAGTCTCTGTGAATGTACCGTAACCGTAAGGCATTTTCCACTTTCTAGCAGAGTGTCCAATATTACTTGAAATTAGAAGACTATATTTCTCCAAATGCTTTCTCACAATTCAGGAAGCTGCAGATTACTTAAATCGTTCATACGGATGGAGGATATTATCAAAGTCTAGTATTCATGCCGTAATAGTTTTATGAAATGAATTCAGATTTTACTATAAATTTTGAAGTAATTGCTTGTTATTAATTTTTAATTTCATTAACTATTAATTTGTATTATTTATTTATTTTGTATAATTTGTTTTTTTTTCTTATATATAATTTTTTATCTCTTTAAAATCAATCAATCGGGAGACGGCAAAAAAGAAGCCATGCTTTCTTTTTTTTTTTATTAAACTTTTGTAGGTAAATTAATTAAAATTGTTAAATAATAAAGTTAATAATAATAATAAAATAATATTCGGAAAAATCGATTGCCAGACATCTCCATAGTATACTCACCAAATATGAGCTCTTGATATTAATGGGAAGGTCGCCCGGTTCGCAATTTCCCACTTTTACATTTTTTATTAATCGACTTTTTGGCAAATTTCTTTATGTACATATTCTTATAAAAACGCCATACAAAAAAGGGTCTTGTACACTTTTTTCGTTTATCCAACCGTTTAAAAGATATTTGAGTTCAAAAATCGAGAAGATCTTTAGAAATTCTTAATTTTGTTAAAAATTGGCATTACATTGATTGCTCTTACGCTAATCTTTTTTCTTTTCTTTTTATCATTTCTTAAAAAAATGAGTTTAATTAAAAACTTGTTTCATAATTTCTTGTTAATATAATAATTTCTTGTTTTTATAAAAAACTAGCTGACCCGGCGGACTTCGTTTCGCATTTTTCTTGTATTTATTTTCAATTTTTGGCTTTGTAATGTGTTAACCTTTTCCAATACAAAAAAATTGGGCCACAACTTGATATATGGAACACAAACATAAAATTGTATAAAGTATTAAAAAAAGCAAACCATTTGTCTGACAGCTATCTATTATAATTTTAATTGGAATGTGTACGAAGTTTCATTAATATTATTATTAAGGTATAACAACATAAATCTTCAGCGGAAAGCAAAATGGTATTATGTCCTTAACAGATCCTGTATGGAGTTACAATAATTTTGCTTTCCCAGGCGATATGTATGTTGTATGCATGCATTTTTGCGTCAAATAGTAAAAAAATGTTTTTAAAAACTTAATCTTATGTGTCTCGAACTCCTTTCAATCACTTGATAATCCAGTCAAATAAGGGTTTCACCTCGGAATGAATGCTAATAGAATTTTTTTTGCTCAATACCTTCGTTTTGGCATTCTATAACATACCTCAAAAGTCTAGAAAGTCGCGATTTTCAAGCTCAAATCGCAAAATGGAGATTTTCAAAATTTGAATTTCAAGAATTACACAACTTCGAGGCATTTTTTAATGCTGATTACAAAAATTTTTTTTTTTGATTTTTGACATAAGTTATAGAATATCCAAACAAAGATACAAACAAAAAAATTGATGAAAAGAGAATTAGCAAAATGAAAGACAGTTCGGTTAATATTTCTATAAAGTAAATTCAGTTTATTTAAAATGAGTTGTGTTCTCTTTCAGTAGTTTAAGACGACTGACTATTGTTTTACATTAGCACAAAGAAAAACTAGAATGAAAGAAGTACGGATGAAGGGATGAATGTAGACTCACATTGGATATATTTATCTTTTATTTTCAACACCCTTCCTCAATGTGAATCTGCATACATTACTATCAAAAAAGTTGATTAATTTAAATTCATTAGTTTCACAAAATGACAATGTTTTTGTTTTGATAAATTTTTCGTTAGCACATCTGCTATCATATTATCAGTTGAAACAAATTTTAACTCGATGTCACCGCTCTGGATAACCTCACGGACGAAGTGGTGTCTAATGTCAATATGTTTTGACCTGGCATGGTAGACTGGATTCTTTGCCAAATTTTGAGCGCTGAGATTGTCTCCATGCATGATTGTCGGTGTACCAACTTCGCCACAGCCGATTTCGATGATAAGACGTCTCAGGAACAGGGCCTCTTTCGCAGCTGACGACAGAGCCATGTACTCAGCCTCTGTACTACTCAAGGCTACACAATTCTGCTTCTCTGACTTCCAGGAGATCGGTCCGCCAGCCAAGAAAAACACGTACCCGGTGTATGATCTGCGATTACTTAAATCGCCACCCCAGTCCGCGTCCACGTAGCCTTCAAGTGCCTGACCACACGCACGATAATTTAGCTTCTTGTCAATCGTAGATGCAAGGTACCGCAATACATGCTTCACACCTGCCACATGTTCACTATGCGGGTTGTTGTTTCTTTGCGCCAGTTTCACAACTGAATGATAAATATCAGGCCTCGACGTTAACGCTAGCCACATCAACTCGCCAATGACGGACTGATATGCCGTTGGATCTTCAGACGCACAACTCTTTTTATCGCAAGCCACTTGAAAGCCAGCATCTAATGGCGTCGCCACAGGTCGGCACTGTTGCATGTCATGCTTCTGTAGCATGTCTTTGATATACAACGTCTGATTCATCAACACATCGCCTATGTCACCATCTCGCTCAATTTGCATGCCTAAAAACATCTGCAACGGACCCTTATCGACGCACTCGAACTTCGTTGCTATCATTGATTTGATTTGCATCAGATCTGTCTTTCTCTTGCACGCTATAAGCAAATCATCTACATAAATTAGTATCAAACAAAGATTACCTTTTATGTCTTGCTTATACAAGCATGGCTCGTTCTGGCACGGAGTAAACCCAATATCGCATAATGCAGCGCTCAGCTTAGAGTTCCACTCTCGTCCTGCTTGTTTGAGGCCGTATATCGCTTTGTTCAGCCTTAGTACCTTCTGCTTACACGTCCTGTCTTCGTACCCCTCTGGCTGCTTCATGTAGACTTCATCGTTTAACTCGCTGTTTAGATACGCTGTACAAACGTCCATTTGGTGTAGATATAGCTTCAGCTGAGCAGACAAAGCTAAAATCAAGCGTATCGTTTCATACCGACACACAGGCGAAAATGTTTCGGAATAATTTACGCCGAACTTCTGCGAACAACCTTTGGCTACCAAGCGTGACTTGTAGCGCTCAACGCTACCATTGCTGTCCCTCTTGATAGTGTATACCCACTTACAACCAATAGCCTGTTGGCCTTTGGGTAGATCTACCAGTGTCCACGTACCATTTGCCACCAACGCCTCATACTCTGTGTTCATAGCTGCCTGCCAATAAGAAGAATCCTTACTGCTAGTCGCCTGCTTAAAAGACTGCGGCAGCGATAGCTCCTCAGCATGCATAGCATTTAAAGTATTGTAGTCTTTCTTTGGACGCCCTGGCTTGCCCGTTCGAATAAGTTTTGGCCTACCTGGAGCGTTCTTCTTAGCCTGCTCCTGTTTCTGCTCTGGCTCTTCTGCACTTTCGTATTCTTCGCTCACCACACTGCTGTCACTGAACTCACCATCTTTCTTCTCGTCGTCATCACTGCATGGACTAAGCTTGATGACATCATTGCTTGATGAATTTTTTGACGAACTATCTGCTGGTATATCAAAAGTTATCTGGTCGTGAGTTGGTTCTGCTTCATACGGCTCGTCAAATAAAACGTCACGTTTTTCAACAACCTGTTGTTTTTCCTTATCGTACAGTCTGTAGGCTTTCGATACCAATGAGTATCCCACTAAACGATACTCCTTACCTTTCGCTTGGAATTTACTGTGGCGTGTTTTTTCTAAGCCAACAGCCACTGATCCAAACGTACGCATATTATGCACATCGGGTTTCTTGCCACACCACGCTTCAAACGGTGTCATGCCAACCAAGGCTGTAGTTGGCGATCTGTTACGTATATAGCACGCTGTCTGTACTGCCTCAGCCCATAGAAACTCTGCCATATGTGAGTGCACGAGCAAGCTCCTCGCCATCTCAACCAGGGTGCGGTTTGCCCTCTCTGCTACCCCGTTCTGCTGTGGGCTATATGGCACCGTTAGTTGACGTTGTATGCCATTCTGCTTCAGGAAATCGTCGAAACGCTTGTTGACATACTCGCCACCGTTGTCGCTGCGAATAGCTTTGATCTTACGACCAGTCTGACGCTCTGCCATATTCTTAAACTCCACAAATTTTTCAAATACCTCGTCTTTTGACTTTAAAAAATATGTAAATATGCGCCGAGACATATCATCGATGAACGTTAAAAAATACGTAGAGCCACCAAGTGATCGCTTCTCAAACGGCCCACATACATCTGTATGTACAAGCTCCAGCTGATGTTCTGCTCTATAGGCCAGTCATTATATACATTTGGAAATGCAAAATGACCGAGAAAGCTAAATTTTGGATATGTTGTAGAGGATGCTTGAAAAAGCTTAACTTGAAGTTTTCGACCAAGATTTCCTATGAGCTTTTTCCGCCATTTTGAAAAAAAGGATAAAATTGGTTTTTTGACAATAACTCGGCTATCTGACGAGATGCAAAAATTTTACAAGGAGCTTTTTTGTAGCTTTTAACGAGTTCTACAATTCATGCATACACATTTTTTTGTGTATCATGAACCGTTTTCGAGATATCGATTAAAAAAGTCAAAAATTTAGGACATGCCATTTGTTTTTTGACATAATCTATTTTTGGGTGATGAATATCGAAAAAATTATTAAAATATAATTTGTAGACCACATTCAGACCTACAATGTCGTATTTTTATATTTTTTTTTTGGACAAAAATTACGACTTCCAGCCGGCCGCAAAGTCGTTTAGTCCGCACCCACCGCCAAGCAAGCCGCCCGTTTGGTTGTAAAAAAAAACAATCATTCATGTTTTTTTTAATGTTTATATTATTATATCAGTAACACATACATACAAATGTATGTACTTATTTAATAAATAATAAGAAGAAGATGGTAATGGTTTTTTTGTAACCCCCAATTTTGTAAATACAGTATACCGGCTTTTTGTGTTGATTGGGCATTTTGTAATTTGCTTCAATCTTTATATTATTTAGTTCACCAAAATTGCAATTAGATCAGTACCAATAATTTTTGAAAATAAAAAAAATTATTAGCAGCATATTGGTGGTTGGAAAATTAAGGATAAATAGTATATGAAAGGGGAGAAATGAATTGCCCACAAACTAATTGGTGGAAAAGGGTGGATGGGCGAAAAAGTGGGGTTGGTGTCAAAAATCGTGGTTTTTTACGATTTGTGTCAAAAGTAGACCTTCTATCGAAAAAAGTTAAATGCAAAAGTTGTGGATAATAAAAGTGTCATAACTTTTACTCAAACCATTTTTTTTATATAATCTCAAAAATATTGAAAAAATGAAAAAAATACAATATTTTTATTTTTTACCAAAATGGTTTGATTTTAACAAATCTTGGTTAAAAATTACTTTGTTATGTTTTATATCTATGTTTTGATTTAGAAAATATTGAGAAAAATTGAAAAAAAAAACAAAAAAACGATTTTTAAGATCGATTTTTCAGTAAATGGCAGTAATATTGGCGAGAAATAATTTTCCATAGAAACCAAACTATACTTTTCTAATGGCCTTTGACCTTCTTAATTTCAAGCTAGCATTAGAATAGCTCTAACGTGCAAAGTTTTTGAGATATTGAATTTTGAACGTTCAAAACACTATTTTTGTGATGTATTGGCATGGTAATATCTCAACGTGATGTGATAGAACTTTTCTGACTAAAGATTCGAGCTCAGCATACAAAAAATCATTAGAAAAATATACTTTGATTCCTAAAAAAAAAACTTTTTGACTAGTGAAATCGAACAAGGCATTCACCCACCCCCTTTCCCCAATTAGTTTGTGGGCAATTTATTTTTCCGCTTTCATACACCATTTATCCTTAATTTTCCAACCACCAATATGCTGCTAATAATTTTTTTTATTTTCAAAAATTATTGGTACTGATCTAATTCCAATTTTGATGAACTAAATAATATAAAGATTGAAGCAAATTACAAAATGCCCAATCAACACAAAAAGCCGGTATACTGTATTTACAAAATTGGGGGTTACAAAAAAACCATTACCATCTTCTTCTTATTATTCATTAAATAAGTACATACATTTGTATGTATGTGTTACTGATATAATAATATAAACATTAAAAAAACATGAATGATTGTTTTTTTCTACAACCAAACGGGCGGCTTGCTTGGCGGTGGGTGCGGACTAAACGACTTTGCGGCCGGCTGGAAGTCGTAATTTTTGTCCAAAAAATAATATAAAAATACGACATTGTAGGTCTGAATGTGGTCTACAAATTATATTTTAATAATTTTTTCGATATTCATCACCCAAAAATAGATTATGTCAAAAAACAAATGGCATGTCCTAAATTTTTGACTTTTTTAATCGATATCTCGAAAACGGTTCATGATACACAAAAAATGTGTATGCATGAATTGTAGAACTCGTTAAAAGCTACAAAAAAGCTCTTTGTAAAATTTTCGCATCTCGTCAGATAGCCGAGTTATTGTCAAAAAACCAATTTTATCCTTTTTTTTCAAAATGGCGGAAAAAGCTCATAGGAAATCTTGGTCGAAAACTTCAAGTTAAGCTTTTTTAAGCATCCTCTACAACATATCCAAAATTTAGCTTTCTCGGTCATTTTGCATTTCTAAGCCGTTTTTTCCGACATAATGACTGGCCTACTATTCTTCGATGCTACTGGAAAAGGTTGTGTGTGGATTTTGCTTTTCATACACGTTCTACATTGAACATTATCGGAAAAATCTACATTTTCAATACCGAGTACCAATGCATTCTTTGCTAGATTCATTAAACTGGCATAATTTAAATGCCCAAACCTGTTGTGCCACAATTCTGCACTACGCCGCCGCCCCGCCGCCGCTGCGAAACACACATTGTTGTTACTTTTGAAAATAAACAACTTATTCATTTTCTGTGCTTTAAATATCTGCGCACCTTGCTGGCTTACCACCGCACACTTGTTATTGAAAAGCACTGTGCAACCACGTTCTACGGCTCGACTGACTGAAACGAAATTGCTTTTCATCCCAGGAATATACAAAACGCTCTCTAATTTCAACTCGCCCAAATCAGTTTGAAGTATGACGTCACCTCTACCTACTGCACCTATGACATTGTTATCAGCTAACACAACGTCTTCTTCTTGTTCAACATAATTCGAAAAAAGACTTCGCTCACAACACATATGCATTGTCGCCCCGCTATCCAGACACCAACACGAAGAGTCAAGTTCATAAACATCTGTTGCTGCCAGAACAGTAAACGAGCGGTTTTCTTGCTGTGCTTTTGATGCTTCTTCTTTACCTTTACTTTTGCACTGATTTTTATAGTGACCCTTTTGCCCGCACTTGTAACACTCAATGTCTTTTTTACCTTCTCTCCTCTTGCGATTTGGTTTTGCATGCGCATGTGCATGAAATGCTTGCTGTTCACTGCAATGTAGCGGTTTGACTTCATTACTTCTACGCTCCCCCTCCTCTAACAATTTAATCTTTAATATTTCTAGAGACGGTAAATCGTCACGAGTCTCCATGGCGATGACGAAATTCTCATATTGCTTAGGTAAACTCGATAGTAGTATTATCACTGCCAGCTCCTCGTCTAGCTTAATATCTACCTCAGAAAGCTTGTCAACTGTTGAGCAAAACGTATTGATATAATTGCACATGACATCACCTTCAGTCATCCGCAAACCAAGCAACTTTTTATAGAGAGACACTTTTCTTACCGGACCACTTGGCTGATGTACATCTTTGAGCTTTTGCCAAGCACTCCCTGCAGTCTGGCAGTTCTTGAGATAACACAACTGTGATGGCTTCACACTCAATGTAATCATTGCCAAGGCCTTTTGGTCGAGTGCATCCCAGCTCGCCGGCTCATTTTCTGGTCGCTGTCCATCTATCACCTTCCACACCTCTGCATGCACCAACACGCTGCGCATTTGGATGCTCCAGGAATCATAGTTTCCTTCATCCAACTTCTCGATCGCATACATGGAACTCATGGTGGTTGCGTGGAATACCTAGTGAATCACTTTATATAATTTACCGAAAATTACTCTATTCTTTTTTGTTAACCATGTAACTGGGCCCATAACCTGATGAAAAGAGAATTAGCAAAATGAAAGACAGTTCGGTTAATATTTCTATAAAGTAAATTCAGTTTATTTAAAATGAGTTGTGTTCTCTTTCAGTAGTTTAAGACGACTGACTATTGTTTTACATTAGCACAAAGAAAAACTAGAATGAAAGAAGTACGGATGAAGGGATGAATGTAGACTCACATTGGATATATTTATCTTTTATTTTCAACAAAAATTAGCCTATCAGCACTAATTATAAGATTGTACCAGGATGTTTTTTAGTGCATATCCCAAGATTGTCCCTTTTCTCAAAAAATACCAATTTTTCATAGGTATGAATGTTTTTTTCATTGCATTGTTTTGATTCTTAATGATAATGAATATGAAAACCTTCATGAAAAATTTTGTCCCTCTACCATAACTTTTAAGGGTTTTTCGGTAGTAAGTTTGCAACTGTTATAATAATATGGGTTGACAGTTAAAAAACAGGTATAACTTTTTTTAGAGACGTCAGATTGTCTTGATCTTGTCTAGATTTTTTGGCATCAGCATTAAAAAATACCTCGAAGTATTGTATCATATGTGAATATAATTGATTGAGTAAAACTCGGTTGTAAGTCGAATGAATACTAATTTTATTTCACTTCGTTCCTACTATATATATACAATTTTCTAGTCTTATCTTCTATTCTTAATGTCTATGTTCTTATCTATCTATTCTTACTTATGTAATTTATCTGTAGATAACCG
Organism: Episyrphus balteatus; assembly: GCF_945859705.1. NCBI lineage: Eukaryota > Metazoa > Arthropoda > Insecta > Diptera > Syrphidae > Episyrphus > Episyrphus balteatus. Next base: position 28,473,873 of record NC_079134.1, on the reverse strand, counting down.
TCAGTGTATGCTTAGGGTAATCTGTCTTATCTTTATTTCACATACACATTGGGTTATCTATAGATTTGTTATGTTCATAATGTTTGAACAATAATACCATTGTCTTTTATTGCTTATTTTGAAAATCTCCATTTCACACTTTGACCTTGAAAATCGCGACTTGCGGACATGAGATTTTTCTATACTTTTGAGGTATGTTATATAATGCCAAACCGAAGGTATTGAACAAAAAAAAATTTCTATTAGCATTCATTCCGAGGTTTACTCCTTTTTTAAACCTTATTTGACTGTATCATGATATTTTTTGGCTATTTAGGAAATTCAAAAAGTAGCAATCTTTTTTTGTAAATTGTAAAGAAACCGACTTAAAATGAAAAGATTCCGTCTTAATTCTATACATACGTCTAAATATTAAAATATTTTCTTAAGAAGATTAAATCATTTTATATTAATGCGGAAATTGTATTAATAAATTGGTAGTTGAAACAACTTAAACAAATTTTAAGTTTCAGTTTATCATACCAATTTTCAACTGTGAGATATAGCTTAGTGGTAAACAATTTTAATTGAGGAAATTACATTTTAAAGAGTTAAATCGTGTTTGTTTTTATTAGCCTTGAATATGAGCTCTTTGAACCCCAAATATTGCATTTGGTCATAACTTGACAGCAGCGCTACGTACCAGGTCCAACAGGGGCGTACACACCATTGGGGCAAGTAGGGTGGTGCCCCGGGGCCTCCAACACGCCAGGGCCCCGTAAGGAGACAATGTAGAGAAGGCAACTGGTTATAAAAGTATCGAAGCAAAAAGATAAGATACTTGACATGAATCACTTCGGACACAAGAGAGACACATTATATTTTTCAGTGAATTGGTAGCCAGTCACAAAAATGTAGTCTTGCCCCGGGGCCCCGACAACTCAACGTACGCCCCTGGGTCCAACTTTAAAACAAAGCCTGTCTCGAATGAACCTTATCAAACGCAAAAAAATTCATAAAAGTCTATACAGCCGTTCGGACTCCAAATATTGAATTTAACTATAACTTGACAACAGCGTCAAGTCTTTCTTTATATAATTTGACAACAGCGCCACCTACCGCATACAGTTATAATTTACAAAACATGGATGGAACTTATCACACAAACGAACTTTCACAAAAATTTGTCAAGTCTTTCGGACTCCAAATATGAAATTTGTCTATAACTACTTCGGCAAAAGCGCCACCTACCGGGTCCAATTTATGAAACAAAACATGTTTCGAATAAATTATATCAGACACAAAAAGTTTCACAAAAATCAAAATATGCAATTTTCCTAAAACTTGACAACAGTGCCAACTACTGGGTCCAATCATGAAACAAAACTTGTCTAGAATGAACCTTGTCATAACACAAAATTTCACAAAAATCTGTCCAGTCATTCGACCCCACCTATGGAATTTGCCTATAACTTGAAAACAGCGCCACCTATTGGATTAAATTATAAAACAAAACCTGTAACGGATAGACCTTATCAAATAAACAAAATTTCACAAAAATCTGTTCAGTTATTCGACCTCAAATATGGAATTTGCCTATAACTTGACAACAGCGCCACCTACCGGGTCCAATTATAAAACAAAACCTGTTTCGGATGGACCTTTTCACATATATTTCACACAAAATTTTAGAAAAATCTGTCTAGTCGTTTAGGAGTAGGGTCTCAAACAAACGCACAGGAGAAATATATATAATATGTAGATACAAACCATAACTCTGATTGATGTGCCAATGCTTTACTTATTTGTCCTCAATGAAAATCAGAGATATACATTTTATTTGTGAAGGCCATATGTGGATTTAATATCACAAGACGAATAATTATTTGTTTCACTCAAAATCAGACTTTTTTAATTATTTTGAAAGCTTTACAAATTAAGCTAAGTCAAAATTTTTAAAAAGCGAGAGTGGTTTTTTACTCGTACATATTGACAGCTATGTAAAGATGCGAGAAAAGGTATTATTTTTTTTTGATACAAACAATCTACATATTAATACCTTTCAAACAAAAAAAAAATTACCAAAATCGGACCAGCCAAACGCGAGTTTATCGGCCACACACACTAAACGAACTCATTTTTATATATAAGAAGACTTAATCGTAAGATCTCAAAATTAGAAAACTCTAGCTTAAATTTTTTTTAGGAATTCCAGTACCACCATTTTTAATACAGTAACTTGAAAAAAAATTGGATTTTTTTATTGATTCCTTTATTTTTTCCACCAGTTTAGTTGATCTAATAAAGAAGAAAACTTAAAAATTTAATTGGAAGAGCTTTTTGTTTCTATTAAACTGAGTTTTATGTGGAACACTGATTTTTGGCGAGCTTTCCTCAGTCTTTGAAAATTAAGCATCACAATAGGCACAATATTAACTTAATACATAGTTCGATTTCAATATTTCAAGTTACAAATGTAGCTAATTCCATACAAAACCATTCGTTATAACATTTCTTGCATCGGTTTATTGCCTTCATACAAGGATATCTTATTAGTCAGCCCTTTTTAAATTTTTCTATTCTTTCATCCCAAGTCATTTTTAAAGACTTATTTTTCAAAACCAAACAATACATAAAAAGTCTTAAGCAAATTGTAGTTACCTGCCTTATCACTTAGTGCTTTTAAATTGAAACAGAATTTAAGCAGAAACACAAAACAAATATTAAAACAAACAAACAAACATGCAAAAAAAAACTTGCCATAAGTTCAACTCAATTTTTGTTTAATCGAAATTTTCTGACAATACCCAATTGTGTAGGAGTGTATACATATAAACGACAAAGAATAAGAAGCAGAATTTTCATTCGCTCGATTAACTTGCCCAAGCCCATTGTATTACTTCAGAATATTTCCGCACAGTAAATACTTATACCTACTATGCTTTGGGAATTCTGTTCTGAGATTTGTTAGTGTGTGTGTGTGTAAGGAATAAAGGGATCCTTTGAGAGATGAATAATCTTTAAGAGTAATCAATATTTTGCAGACTTTCATATAGTTATTCAATGACCACTTTGTTGGAATAAAAGTTTTCTGTTCTTCTTCTTTTCTTATAAGAATGCTTAAACATTAATAAAATAACCATTTAAAATGCCTCACAAAAATTATCCAAGTAAATCATTTTGAACTGAAATAAAAGTTTTTGATTTTGAGTAATGGCAATAAAATTATGTACATATTTAAACGATATTTCATTTCGAGGAGTTTGTGTTTTAGATAAGAAAAAAATATTCTCATTCTTGTCCTTGAAAAAAAAAAAAAACTTTTTCTTTATATCTTGAGGCTGCGTATCAAGGATAACTGCTTTACATTTAATAATAACAAAAAAACATAGAAAAGTAATTGAAAATGATTAACCTTTCATCATAACTTGGCGTCTCACATTTTTAAATTTTACTAAAGAAAACTTTAAAGTATCTGTTTCACATTTAAATATTTAAAATTGAGGCCAACAAAAATAATGCCTATTATCCTTAATTTGTAAGAAAAAAAAATTCTTCCATTTGACATTTCAGCAATTAAATAAAAAAAAAAAAAACTTAATCCAACTGGCTCCAATAAAAAAATAGCAAATGTTCTTTTTTTGTGTACAATATACTTTTGCTCTTACACCTCCTTAGGAATTGGAATAAATTTTACATTTTCTTCAACAAACTCCCTCAGTCCCACACTTACACATATAAGATTTATATTTGCATTTCTATTAGAAGGATGCATTTAATGGTGTGGAAAAAAATAAAGATCTGTGTTGTTGTTGTTGTTGTTGAAGTCACCCTCCTTATTGAAATATACAAATGAATTGAGTTCTATTCAAGAGAACATCTTAAATTATACTTTTTTTTTTGTGTATCAAGGTCACACAAAAAGACACAAAATACAAAAAAAGGTAATTTATAATGTGAATGTATGTGGTGTAATGAAAATTATGAACCAATAATTTAAATAATTTTTGCATATAGAATGACTTTTATTATACAATTCGTTTACTTTAATTAAATTTTTTAAAGATAGAAAAATGCTCTAAATTAGTTTAATAAATATCTAGTTTCAAGTTCTTATTTGTGTGAGCCTATTATAAAAAATGCTGTACATTCTTCAGACGTTGTGACATTATGATTATTTATTTTGTTCATTTTTAATGTAAATTAAGGTCCAAAAAAAAGTTCATAATTTGAGTTTTTTATCAAGATAATTAAAAAAAATTCACCCCCTCGGTTTTTACTTGCGATGATAGAGAATGCCAAAAAAGTGGATCCCGGAAGTTCGTCTGTCTGTCTGTCTGTATACTTAGCTACAACCTAAACGAATGCACCGATTAACGTCAAACTTGGTATTAAGCGTTATTTGGCGACTCCCCAGAGAGGTTTTTGGAATTCATATTTTTGGACCAAAAATAACGGTACCTGTCATTATATCAATTTTAGTAAAGTTGAATTTGCTCAAAAATGACTCCAAAGATTTTGTTAAAAAAAATTCAAATGTAAGTTTTAAGACAAGGTCTATCTTATACCAAATGAAAAAATTTTTTTTTGAAAATCATTAGTACCTAACGCTACCTGCCATGGAACCGTTTTTTTTTAATCTGATTTGCTCCGAAACTACTTATTCGATTTCAACGAAACTTTTTGTAAGAAAGCACTTATTTAATTTTAATATGTATAAGCCAAAAATAAAATTTCGAATAAAAATTTTTGGATTTTTAAAAAAAATTTGAAATTTTTTTTTTTGAGCAATCAAATTTTCGAAAACGGAACATTTTTTGAAATTTTGCTTTTAGATATTGATTAGTGATCTCTACAAAATGGCATACGAATTTCATTTTTAAACTTTTTTTCCAAAAAATTATTTATAAAAAAATAGTTTTTAAAAAAAAAACGGCTCTAACGATTTTGAAAATGTTTTTTTTTTTTTTTCTAAAAATGCATACTTGTTTTGTAGGGCAATTGGATTTCAGATTTTGTTTCATTTTTTTTTTTTTTAAACGAATTTATGTTTTTTTCTTTTTGTACCTACCTACATTTCCCAAATTTCTATATAAATAGTCTTAAAAATTCAAGCAACTTGAACTGCAATAGCAAGTTCGTGCGACCCAGTCATGCTTTTTATTTTTTAAAGCTTTTACAAAAAAACAAAATTTCTTTCAAAAATCTAAAAAACATAGCTATTTCTTTTCGATTGGTAGTAACCCCTTGTCCGTCTTCAGCTGTAGTAACTTGGTCCTAAACGTATAAATTGCACAATTATTTTTTATACATTTACTCATAGTCCTAGAGCTGGCACCAATTTTAGGGTTGATATTTGAGGCATAGCCGTATTTAATGGAGGAGTTATGGTTTTTTCCAGAAAATCAAAAGACATAGTATAAACAAATACAAGTCTAATATGTGCATGTGCAATACTAAATGGTTTGTTTGTGTATTTTAGTAATTTGATTACCTATGAAAATCTCCTTAGAAGTCTCTACCAATTTCGTATCGTTAAAGAAGCTGTCGATGAAGTATTTATAAGGAAAAACAACAATTTTGTGGTCCATTAGAACGTTTGGTAAGGAATTAAAAAAAAAAAACTAGTTTTTACCTCTTTGATCATTTCCTAAAGCACTATGTAAACACCTTAAAATGTTCTTTAAAGAACCCTTTAAATAACACAAGTATTTCTACAAGGTTTTTGATGTCGAGACTAAACTATACTTTTTCAAAGGGTTGCTGAAATCCGAAGACAAAAATATTCGATCACATCTCGTTTTTAAAATATTACCGTTAAATCTATTTAAGTCTTTCCGAAGAAAAAAAATAACAAAAATAATAAAAAATTATTAAAATTATTTTTATTTTAAGTGGAGTGATTGATTGAGGTCACTTGAACTTATATTGAATTTAAGTCTTTCCGACATCTTATCCTTTTATTTCAGAGAGTGTAGTACTAATACAGTAAAATAAGGTGATAAAAGGGGTAAATCTCGGAATGACTGCTATTAGAAATTTTTTTTGCTCAATATCTTCGTTTTGGCATTCTATAACATACCTCAAAAGTCTAGAAAAATCTAATGTCCGCGAGTCGCGATTTTCAAGGTCAAAACGCGAAATGAGATTTTCAAAACTAGCAATAATACACAATGGTATTATATACACATATTATACATGTCTTCGAGGTATTTTTTAATGCTGATGCCAAAAAATCTAAAATCAAGACAATCTGACGTCTCTGAAAAAAGTTATACCAGTTTTTCATCTGTCAACCCATATTATTATAACAGTTGCAAACTTACTAATGAAAAACCCTTAAAAGTTATGGTAGAGGAACCAAATTTTGCATGAAGGTTTTCATATCCATTATTATTAGGAATCAAAAATGCAATGAAAAAAACATTCATATCTATGAAAAATTGGTATTTTTTTAAAAAAGGGTAAATTTTTGGATAAGCACTAAAAAACATCCTGGTACAATCTTGGAATTTTTAATCTGTCGCTTTTAGATGTATGGTCACCGTAGCTATACCCCAACTCTAACACGAAACTGCAAACCTGGCTGCGGGGTGACGGGACTAAATCAACATTTTTAAATCTTTAAAAAACATTTTTTTTTATTTTTCAAAAATATATTTGAGGCATGCAACAAACTTTTTTTTGGTCTTCAATCATTAATCTTCTTCATCATTAATTTATTAAAAAAAATCAAATATAATATATAATTCGTTTACTTTCGTATAGACTTTGATATTTTAAATTAATATGTTTAAATAATAATATGTCAAAATTCAACGCATTGATTTTTGTGAAAACTGGCTGAGAATTGAATGAGAACCAAATTTTAAACGATTTCAACCCAATTACAAAAATGAATTTATTTCATCTAAAACTACTACTTTTAGTTAACATTTAGTTTCTAAAAAAAATTAATTGAATCCATCTCATGCGAATTACCCTGTTTAACAATTTCACCGTAAAATGTGTGTCACAAAATTATGCTTTAAACTTTAAAAGGTTAAGTCCTTGGCAGAAAATGTGATCCTGTACAAACTTCTTTGTTTTAAAGAAAGAAACATTTCAAAAAGTACTAAACATTCAAGGAGATCATCTAAAAATCAAAAAACTAAAAAAAATGTCAAAGTTCAGCAAAGTGGCTTGTAATTTCGTTGTAAGTTTTTCCATTTCCATTACCCTGAACAATTTCATTGAAGTTAACCCCGATTTTTTGTAAAGCTGCCAAACACCAAACAAAGGATTGCAGTATCTATCGACCTAATGTGTACAAGTAAAATTGAAGTAACAAATTGAATATGAGCACCGGAAGGAATCTATCCTTTTTCTCAACCAAACGCAAACAAAAAAAATTTATTTGCAAGGATAAAAACTAAAGAGAGATAAAATGTGCTGCACTAATAAATTCTATTCACATTTTGGATGAAATATATATATTTTCAAGTCCAGGTCGAGTGGTATTTTAAGAAGCGAGTGAACAAAAAAAATCCTGGAAGTAGCTTCTTTTTCTAATGCCTGTAATAACTAACATCTCTGCTAAAGGGTTTGTTTTTATACTTTCACTGATTTTGGTGTTGAAAAAAAGAAAACCACACACACGCTCAATCAATTCTAAAAAAAAAACTTTGAGTTTTTCTGCCATTGAAAACCAATGAAGCATGAGAATTCTGGGTGAGATTTTTTTTTTGAGTTTTTGAGTGGAATAAGAATCAGAGGAAACAAGATTTTTTTTGACAGAAAAGAGTTTAGCTTTATCTAGATTTTGGTTCTTTTTTTCCATTTTTTTTTTCGTATTCAACTGAAATTAATAAATGGGTTTTTAAATTCCAAGGACATATTGAAGTGGATTTTCCACTTTAACATTATATACAATATTTTTTTTTTCACTGTAAAAGATGTGCATGGAATCAATTTTAATGGAGATTTATTACACGTCGTTTGTGCTTATACTGTGTTTTGCGAGGATAAAAATCTGATGTAATTGGAAAAGGATTCATTGAAAAGTTGTGGCAAAAGGAGATGCTCGCAGTTATAAATCCTTTTCAGATTCAGATGAAAATGCTTGTGGCATGCTAAGATTTTTTGTTGAAAATATTTTTTTTTTTTATTTTGACATGCGATCAAGGAAAGGAAAAATGGAAGGGGTTTCCTATGCAGAGGGTATCTAGAAGATTTAGCGGTGAAGTGTGGATTGGGTTTAATTTTTTTATTTCTTTTCTGTTTTTTGATTTGTGAAATGAAAGTGTTCTTAATGGAGGGTTCGATAAGATTTTGAGTTGATGAGACTCTCCACTAAGACTATAATTTAACTTCAAGCATCTAGCAAAGCAATTACGAGCTACTCTTCTTTAGAATAAATTTGAAGTTCATTAAAATTATGCAAGCATAGAGAAATAACAAATACATTGAAAAACATTTTCGGATATTTGTAGATCCGGTTTGAAATATGTCAGAAATTGATTTTTTTTAATTTGAGCTTTAGAAATTGTTACTTGAACATTCTATTGACCAAGTCTCGAATATTTCCATTGTTACCTATAAGAGGTTCATCTTATATTAGCCATTAGCTACATATCTTCAGCAAATTGCGTACATACTAAAATTAATGGAATATGGGTCACTCTGGTGTATACGTATCTTTTTTTGTTGTTGACAAAATTTTACCTTTAGATACCCCGCACACTACAAACTTTCTATCGGCCGACCGTTTAGTCGGTCTCTTAGTTGTTGTTGTTTCGCTTCACAATTGCCTTCAAACTAAAATATTTCTTACCTAGCCGACTTTTTAGTCGATAGAAAGTCTGTAGTGTGCGGGGGCTCTTAGTATACAATTTTCCAACACTGATCAATAAATATTATAATTAAAAAGAGGTTGTCTGTAAAGCCGGTTTACGGACGATGATTTTACGTGATAACGTCGTAAGAAAACAGGTTGTGTGCTTTTAAAATGAGCCATTTGAAGCGTTTATTTATTTCAAACAATCATAATTTACAAGAAAAAGCTAAAAAAAAATACCTTTTTTCTTTTCTCATTATATTAATTTTTTTATTTTGAAAGCTCACAAAAAAAATTATACCATTAAAAAGCCAAATATTTCTTCTAAATAATAAAACCATTTTTAAAAATTTTTACAATGAGCAAAAAGTATTAAAATAATTTATTGAAAACAATCATTTCTTATGAAAAAAATGAAAAAATCACTTAACCCAAAAACTCATTTTTTTGATACAACAACCTATAATCAATTTTATACCACCTGAAAGCTTCAGCTCAAAATATATATAGATATAGATCATGTCTATTAGACATCTACAAAGAGAGCTAGAATTTTTTGAACTCCATCAAATTTCATTAAAAAAAAGCAAAATAAACATGTAAATTTATCTTCTCACGCTATTAAATCAATTTTTTTTTAACAATCTATACAAATTTTTACACCATATAAAAGCTTATTGTCTTAGCTAAAAATATATATATAGATCAAGTCTATGAGACATCTACAAAAAGAGCTAGAATTTTTTAAACTCGATGAAATTTCATCAAAAAAAAGCAAAAAAAAACATTTATTTTTATGTTCCCATGCTATTAAATGAATTTTTTACCTAACAACCGATAAAAAATTTTATACCATTGTTTCACCTTTCAAATGACGTATCAATCTCATTTCAAAGATGCCTACAAGAGAAGTTAGAATTTTTTAAAGTCAACCAAGTCGAATTTCCAGACTGAGAATACGATACTTCCCACACTGGTGGCTGTTCGGGGGGCAACAGTTTCTTGACAATTTCTTCAACAAGTTTCTTAATATAACATTGTGTAACTTGTAGTTAGTCTACCGTTATGTGTAATATACCAAATGAAAGGTAATTGTATCAGGATGCTCATAATCAAAAGATGCTCTTGATCAAAAGTTATAACCTGATGAATTCTAAAATTTTATTTTACCGTTATCTCAAAATTGTGTTTACGAAAATGATTGAAATTTCGCACACATATAGTCGTGGTCATGGTCTATCATTACTCCATATATAATATTCCTCTACCTATTAAAGAAAAAAAGATAAAAATAAAAAACGATGAAAATCGGATAAAAACGGCAAAAAACCTATTTTTTAAAAACTTATTTTTCTCCTTATTCAGTCAAAAATCTTTTAACGATTCCAATTTTTTGCACATGTATGCGCATTTATCAGCCCTACATTTCCTTTATGACTTGAAATTTTTTGAACGCTCCAAAAAAAAGATAAAAATCAAAAACTACCCAAAAATACCCCTAAAAAAGTAGGTATTTTTCAAAAACTCATATTTCGAAACGCAGAGTGTTGGAAAAAAATCCGTATTAGACGCCTAATTTTTTTTCCTTCATCTTTCACCTGGCACCTTTAGAATTGTCAAAAAAAATGTCCCTACCCATAATCAACATTTTTTCATACCCACAACACCTGATCAACGTTCAAACAAAACGTTATAGCGGAGTTCCAGAATTTTTTAGAACGCGTTTAGATTTTAGCCCAAATGTCATCTTTCCGTTTTACCCCTGTTTACCCTATTAAATGACGGAATTTTCAAAAATCCTTCATTTGCATTAAACTTTAGATTATTATATTTCAAATAAAATACAGGAGATTTTTTTATCTCTAATAGTTTATTTTTAATTTTGAATTGAAATTTTTTGCCGCACTGCGAAAGTACGAGAGTGGAACGGGAGAAAATGGCGTAGCTTTTTTTGTGGTGGCTGCCATGGTTCATCGATTTATAAGACGTTATCACGTCAAAAATATTAAAAATAAAAATCTAAAAAAAAAATGGATTTTTTTTTTTTAATATGTATGTAGGGGAGGGTGGGGCTAAATGTAACAGGGGTAAGAATTAACAGCTAAAAAAAACGATGTTCCTTTCAATATTAAGAAACGCGTAAAGGAGAAAAATGCTCAATTTTTGCATATCTACCGGCACATTTTCTTCAGATGAAGATTAGACGACAGGGTGAGAAGTTACACTAGTGGTGCCCAAAAAATGCATGTTTGTAACTTTTTTTTTTAATTTTATTTTTGGTCTACCTCTTTACCCGAAAAAGATAGAGTGCTAAGTGTTTTTTTGTTATATGCAACTGTGTTTTGGCTCAAATTGCGTGTATATGTTATGTCTACATCAGTTTCGCTTTTTTTTTAAATTGATTTTATGTGCCAAATTTCATGCTGGGGCTAGTTGTAACATTTTTCCGGGGCAAGTTGTACCATGTAAAAACCTACCTATACTGAAAAATTGTTTACCTAATATAATTAACAACCCTGAATATGAATGCTTGTAATTGAATTTGTATTTATTTTGAAATTGGAAACACATTTTTGAACCACCACTTGAATTCATAAAGCTTATAAAACAATTTATGAATTCGAATAACTTTTATTTAAGACTACTGTCAAATTTTCTCTGGAAATCTTGGATTTGCTCCACTTTTTACAAATTTGCACCAAAATTTCATGACTGAGGTTTGTTTTTATTGTTATTAATTAAAAATAAATAAATATAAACAAATAAAGGTATTTTTTTCTTATTTTTAGTTCTTGGTACAACCTACCCCGGTATGTGTTACACTTTGCCCCGTATGTGGGGTAAGTTGAAACAACACGATTTTTTTTTTGGAAGCTTTATTTTTCAACATTACCGTTATGTTTTGCTAAATTTTTATGATTGATCTTGGAGCTAAAACATGGGTCTTTAATTTAAAAAAGGTCTGGTTGACCCACTTTCAAATTTGTAGGAGAACCATCGATTTTAGAAAAAAGTGTTACATTTGGCCCCACTCTCCCCTACCTGTTTTAACTTATTTTTTTTTTTTTTTAAATCAATTTTTTGAATAAATTATTTTAAAATTTTGTTATAATGTGTCAAATATAAAATAATTTTTTTGGCTGGCATACCAATTTTTTTTTTTTTTTTTTGAAAATGTTTGTTAATTTTAATTTGTAACAAACTAACATGTTTTTAAAAAATCGACTCAACAATTTTCCAATTTCTTTTTTTTTTAATTACACTATGTTACACTCAAAATATACGTTTGCAGACCCATCTTGTTTTGTGAAAGAAAAATCTGGCAAGAAAGTAGTTTTCTGTGAAGAACTGTGAAGAAATCTGAAATGGGTATAATTTTGACGAAGCCAGATTGTTATCAATGGGTTAAGGTCCAAAAAACCTTTTTTTGGACATAACACTGTGTGTTATTTAGAGCCGTTTTTGAGAAATTCAATGCAAGCAGCGCAAGATAAAGACAGACAGACAGAATTGCAGTGCCCATTTTGTTGCTATCTCTATCATAGATTTGTTATGCTTTACTGTTATATCGAGTATGATTTATTTTACGAATACTAAACTTGACCCATAATATTCGGCAAAATAAAAGGTGTGGATTTAACAGGTTTTGATTTGTTTGGGAGTTTATAAAAAAAGCCCCACACAGAGTACATTTCCGTGCATTCAAGAGTTACTTTTGAGTACTTTTGAGGAAGTTTTGAGATTTTCGGTTGTCAGCTATTTTTATGTGCAAAAAAAATTATACATTATGTCAGAAAAAACGGCTTAGAAATGCAAAATGCCCGAGAAAGCTAAATTTTGGATATGTTGTAGAGGAGGCTTAAAAAAGCTTAACTTGAAGTTGTCGGCCAAGATTTCCTATGAGCTTTTTCCGCAATAACTTTTTTGACAATAACTCGGCCGAGTTATCTCCTTCGAGATACGAAAATTTTTGTAGCTTTTTTGTAGCTTTTACCATGTTCTACAATTCATGCATACACATTTTTTACGTATCAGGAACCATTTTCGAGATATCGATCAAAAAAGTCAAAAATTTATGATTTGCGATTTGTTTTTTGACGTTATCTATTTTTTGGTGTTGAATATCCAAAAAAATATTAAAATCAAATTTGTAGACCCTGTTCAGACCTACAATTTCGTATTTTTATATTTTTGTTGGACAAAAATTACGACCTCCAGCCGCCCGCAAAGTCGTTTAGTCCGCACCCACCGCCAAGCAAGCCCCTCGTTCGGTTGTGAAAAAAGCAATCATTCATGTTTTTTTTAATGTAAAAAAAAAAATACTAAATTGTAGGTCTGAACAGGGTCTACAAATTTGATTTTAATATTTTTTTGAATATTCATCACCAAAAAATAGATAATGTCAAAAAACAAATCGGATATCGTAAATTTTTGACTTTTTTGATCGATATCTTGAAAACGGTTCATGATAAGCAAAAAATGTGTTTCCATGAATTGTAGAACATGGTAAAAGCTACAAAAAAACACCTTGTAAAATGTTTGTATCTCGAGGGATAGTGGAGTTATTGTCAAAAAAGTTATTGCGGAAAAAGCTCATAGGAAATCTTGGTCGAAAACTTCAAGTTAAGCTTTTTTAAGCATCCCCTACAAAATGTCCAAAATTTAGCTTTCTCGGTCATTTTGCATTTCCAAATGTATATAATGACTGGACTATTAGAGCAGTATTTACTTTATGTTTGTACAAAATAAATAGGAATTGACTCTTAATTAACCGTATGAAAGGAAAAATTACCTACTTTCCAGCTAGCATTTTAGATTGAAATACTCTCAAATGCAAATTTCATCAATTTAATGTCCCATTGTTTAGTTGAACAGTATGTTGCTGTTAGTCATTTCAAGTTTAATTATGTAAATAATTCAATGTGAAAATATACATATGTTTTAATTACATCCGATTTCAATTTTCATCACGTCAATAAAAGGTCAAGTCATTTCCGTTTACATAAAAATAGAAAGAACAATTGAACAAATAATGAAACAAATGAAATGTTGAATTCAAAATTTATTATTTAATAATATTGATTTGTTTTCGGAACGAAAATTTTCATTTTTGCTGACAGATACAGCTGTAAATGTCGGAAGCAACTTTGATGGATGATTCGGGAGAGAAATATTTCAATATAATTGTGTTCCAATTTCAATTTTGATGATTAAATAAAATTGATAATAATTTATTTGATTGACATAATGGTATTTGATGACAGTTTTCGAGTGCAAAATAAATCGTTTAAATGAGCAATTAATGGATTGTTGTGGAATGTTTGGATATAAATTGTTGTTTTGAATTGGGGGTATTAGTTTTTAAAGAACAATTATAGAACTTACAGAAGTAAATTCATAAAACTGTCAAGTTTATCAATTTATTAAAGAAATTATCACAAACTTAAAACCACAAGAAATCAAAAATCCATTCTTACAAATAGGAAGCACTTGTTCTCACAATATAGCAATATTATTTCTCTGTAATTTCATCCTCCTTTCGCATTGTCCCAGTACCATGAAAAACAACCAAAGAAGCTTAAATTCATAAATTTTCATTTAAATCCTTAAATTGGATTACCTTGAATAAACATTGAGAAGTAGATTGTTAGCTGGTGGTGGAGGTGAGTTTTTCTTTTCGTCTCTAATAAAGAAAATGATATAAAAAAGTATACGGCGATGCCACCCATTCCCATAGGCATCATTGTGTAATCTACTTAAGGACTAAGGAGTCTACCTATGTACCTTTGCTAACTCCCTGACCTCCTTCCAATTATGCATGGAAAAGTTTTGACTAAATAAAATCTGTTGCAGGAAGAAAGTGTATAGGTACCTGCTGGGTTTGTTTATTTTTTTTATTTTTTTAGTTAGCGAAAAGAAATTCGAATGAATTCAAATTTTTTATTTGAAACTTGAGAGAGTGTTGAAGAAAAAAAAAATAACTTTTTATTTTCTTTGGAAATTGATTCGATGAAAACTTATAACGTTTATCAAATAACTTTTGTTAATATGTATTTTGATTTCACAAAAAAAATTTAACAAAATCTAAAAAAAAATGCTTTTCAAAATTTATTATGAAATTAAAAAAAATTTAAAAACAACTTTTATTTGTCAAAGAAATGAAAATGCGACGAACTTGAAAGTAAGCTTGTAACTTTTAAAGATTGCCTTATGTTGGTGGAGTTATGTACCTAGCAATGAAAACTTTTCAAGACATTTAAATGAAATTTTAATTAAATTCACACTTCAATAACATAAAGTTAGTAAATTTTTTTTATAATTTGTATTTGATTTTTATTTCTTCATGATGGTTGTTCAATTATAAAATCAAGCATCTATTTACTAAAGCTGCTTGCTTTATACAACAATCGGAAAAAGGGTTCGAAAGACTGCGCAGTTTGATAGGGATAACCTTCTTAGTGCTTTTTTTTTGTGAAAACAAACTAATTTTTTATTTATTAAAAATCAAAAGTGGAGCCAAAATTACGGATTTAGCAGTTTCTTTCATGTATTTGAGTTAGTTATATCACCGAATTAAGCTCTTCCTTCTATATAATGACTTTATAATTTTGAATGGATAGGTGTTGAGTTTTTTCAAAAACTGGATACAATAATTGCATTGATCTTAATATCAACGCCGTAGGTTAAACTTCATAACCTCGTAAGTCGTTTTTGAATTTTTTTAGAAATAAAAAAAAAACCATTTAAAACAATTTTTTTTTAAATTAAAGAAATAAAAAATAGTTGGTTTTAGTTTTTGAAAGAACTATTTTTACTTGCTGTATAGGGCAAGTATTGGTTTCGTGTCGAAAAAAAAATTTGAGGTTTTAATCAAAACCAACATTACGATGATGGAGAATTCCAAAAAAGTGGGTCTCGTAATTCCGTCCGTGCGTCTGTACGTCTGTGCGTCTGTGCGTCTGTGCGGTTGTGCGTCCATCTGTACACATTTCCACAGCCTAAACGGGTGGACGGATTTTCTTCAAATTTGGTACAGATGATTTTTATGGAATTCTGAAAGTTGGTTTTTTTTTGTTTTTTACTTGCGATATAGGTACTATAGGGCAAGTTTAGGATTCGTAAAAAAAATCGAACTCGAGATAACAATTTTACATGACATTACGATGATGGAGAATGCCAAAAAAGTGGGTCTGGCAATTCTGTCTGTCTGTCCGTCTGTCTGTCTGTCTGTCTGTCTGTCTGTCTGTCTGTCTGTCTGTCTGTCTGTCTGTCTGTCTGTCTGTCTGTCTGTCTGTCTGTCTGTCTGTCTGTCTGTCTGTCTGTCTGTCTGTCTGTCTGTCTGTCTGTCTGTCTGTCTGTCTGTCTGTCTGTCTGTCTGTCTGTCTGTCTGTCTGTCTGTCTGTCTGTCTGTCTGTCTGTCTGTCTGTCTGTCTGTCTGTCTGTCTGTCTGTCTGTCTGTCTGTCTGTCTGTCTGTCTGTCTGTCTGTCTGTCTGTCTGTCTGTCTGTCTGTCTGTCTGTCTGTCTGTCTGTCTGTCTGTCTGTCTGTCTGTCTGTCTGTCTGTCTGTCTGTCTGTCTGTCTGTCTGTCTGTCTGTCTGTCTGTCTGTCTGTCTGTCTGTCTGTCTGTCTGTCTGTCTGTCTGTCTGTCTGTCTGTCTGTCTGTCTGTCTGTCTGTCTGTCTGTCTGTCTGTCTGTCTGTCTGTCTGTCTGTCTGTCTGTCTGTCTGTCTGTCTGTCTATCTGTCTGTCTGTCTGTCTGTCTGTCTGTCTGTCTGTCTGTCTGTCTGTCTGTCTGTCTGTATGTACCTCGAGCTACAGCCTAAACTATTCCACTGATTTTGTTCAAACTTGGTAGTTAAGAGTGGTGATTCCCTAGAGGACAAATTGAAATTTTTTTTTAGGACCAAAACTAACGGTACCTGTCATATAACGGAAATAGAAAAGTTAATTTTTTTCAAAAACGGCTCTAACGATTTTCATTAAAATTTTTAAGTGTAGTAGTACACATAAGAGCCAACTTTCTAAATAAAAAAAATATTTTTTTTACCGTTATTAACGGTACCTGTCATATAACGGTTTTTTTGATTTATGAATATCTCGTTCAAGAATACCCCGATTTCAACGAAAATTTTTATACAAAAAGGTAATGTTAAAAACTTAGAACATTTTCAAAAAACTCATTTTTGGATTTTTAAAAAACATTTCAAAAATTTTTTTTGAAAAATCAATTTTTTGAAAACGTGTTTGTGAAAAATTTTGAAATTTCGTTCTTATGCGTTAATAAATTATTTCTTCAAAATTTCATACCAACTTTTTTTTTGAAAAATGTTAGAAAATTTTTATATATAAAAAATTATTTTTTTAAAAAACGGCTCTAACGATTTTCGAAAATTTTTTTCTAAAAATTCCCTTTTATACAAGAAGTAAACTGGCATACTTGGTTTTTTTGTGAAATATCATTTAAAACGATATTTAATTAATTATAAAAAACAGATTTAATTTTTTTTAATTTCTTGAAAATATCAAATTTTAAATTTTCTTAATTTTCTTGAATAAAAAGCTTTTACATTAGAGTAACTTAAAGCATAAGAGCAAGTACGTGCTACTCCAGTCGTGCATTTTATTTATATCTCGCTTAGAAAGTGTACCTCCCATACAAATTTTTCAATTCAAACCAAATAACTCGAAAACGGCTCTAACGATTTCGATTAAACTTTGCAGACGTTATATTTAAAGCAATTGCAATAAAACTGCATTTTTTTTCTTAAAAAAAAGGGAAATAAAAAAAATATTTTTTTTTTTTCATTTTACAAAATTTTGACTTAAATGTCGGCTCTTCCCCAACATCAACAAAATTTCTTTAAATTTATATAGAGGCAGCTCTTGAAATCTACAAGTGAACTAACATAAAAGTGTTTTAAACTGCAAGAGCAAGTACGTGCGACCCCAGTCGTGCATTTTATTTTTTATTTCTTTCATTTTTTAAAATTGTTTTAAGAGGTTTTTTTCTATTTCTAAAAAAAATTAAATGCACGACTGGGGTCGCACGTACTTGCTCTTGCAGTTCAAAGCACTTTTATGTTAGTCTACTTGCTGCTATATATGTAGGTATATTTTTAAGAAATTTGGTTTATGTAGAGAAAGAGCCGACATTGAAACTAAAATTTGTTACCTAAATATTGCAATAACTAATTTAAGATTTAAGGGAAGAGCCGACATTAGTGATTAACAAAAAGGAAATATTATATTTCTATTATCCGTATTTTTAGAGAAAAACTAAAAACGCAGTTTTGTTGGAACTTTGTACAGCATTATGTGTGTTAAATTTAATCAAAATCGTTAGAGCCGTTTTCGAGAAAAGTGCAATAACTTAAACATTTTATATGGGAGCTATACGCTCTAAGCAAGATATTAAAAAAAAAAAGCAACATTGGAAATTACGAAAAAAAACATCTATACCAAATTTCTAGAAAATTCGTTCACCCGTTTAGGCTGTAGCTACTTGTACAGATGGACGCACCGACGCACATAGGAGCATTTGCAGTAAAAACCTAATCATAAGTCGATTTTCTAAAAATCAAAATTGACACCAAAAAGTTTGGCAAAGTGGGTGCAAAATAAACATGTGTCAATATGCTGCACTCATTTTTTTGTTTTTCGATCGTGTCTTGTTAAAAAATGAGTTCAAAGTTAACTGTTACATCTACCTCATTTTTATTTGAATGCGAATTATTTTGGTAAGTGTTATTCTATATGCGATATCGAAGTGTTGTGATAGAAATCTAAAACAAATTAATTGGAGAATTCTTCTTCAATTATTTATTAACGATATTAATAAAGTTTTGAAAATGTTAAATGGTTTTTTCTATTTTAGGCTTAGAACTAGTATCTAAAAACTTGATATTTTTGGTAAGTTATTATTTGAACTTTAATGATTTTGTTTTAGTATACCCCGTTATTCTGCGATGGATTGAAACTTATGAGTTAGTTTATATATTCTTTAACACAATGCAACAAAAATTGGGTGCTCTTAGGTGCTCTTTAGAGAATCGAGGGTCAATTAGTTTTTCACTTTCTAATAGAAAATACTCCTTACTTTATGCAACGTTTTTTATTTTTAAATTAAATTTACTGATGTTATTAGTGTATATTATTTTGGGTGATCTTAATTAAGGTTGGGGAAAAGGGAAAAGAAACTGAGAATTTCGTATTAGAGATAAGAATTTGAGAAAAATAATGTCGACAGGCGGAGAACATTAATCAATTTTTTTAGTTTTTGGTAAAAAAATAAAAATAACAAAAACTAGGTGTATATTGTATATTCTTGTAGGAATACTCATTTTAAACAGAAATAATAACAAAAAACACGAAAAATAATTATGGCCAGGTTTTTGATGACAATACTCCTATGTGCGACGCACAGACCGACGGACGTCATGACGAAACCCACTTTTTTGGACACGAAACCAATACTTGCCCTATTGAGCAAGTAAAAAGGCAAAAACGACTAACCTACGAGGTTATGAAGTTTAACCGTTGATATTTAAACTCTTTAAGTCCAAATGTTACTTCCGATCAACCTTGAACACAAGCAAAACGACCTCATTTGTATCTCATTAAAAAAGCATCAAAAAATTTCATTTAAAGATTAATTAATCAGAGTTCTTTTAATTTAATTTTTTTTTTTTTCATTTTTCTTTGGAAGTTGAAAATCAGTGGTCAAATAATTGCTCAAGCATCAACCCAACAACATCCTTCATTTTCTTGGTCAACAAACCCAATAATTTCTTCCATTTTGCCCCAACACAATTCAAACAGAATATAACTTGATAATGGGGGTAGAACAAAAAAAAAAAGTTTGCAATGAATGAACATTTAAGCAATCTGTCATTTGCTGTCGTCCTTTATAATAATTGTTTGTCATTGGTATGGGTGTGTGTGTGTGTTTGTTTCCAACAATCTTTGTATTGTGTGTTGACTTTAATCAACCATTAGTTAATGAAAAAGGGATTCCAGCGAACAAGGAAGAAGAATACCATCATATCAATTATGGTCAATGTCATAAAAATGATTGTTTTAATTTCAGAGACTTTTCAGACAGTTTTAATTATGTCAGTTTAAGAAGATAATTTTATTTTATTTAATTTTTTTTTATTATAGCAAAAATTATATCGATATTTTATATCCGGGATTCTTTTTTTTATTGGAATATTTGTTGTTGTTTTTGAACTGAATTTTAAGTGAAGAAACCATTGAATCCTTTATTATCAACGGTTTCATGACTCTATTTCCTGGTATATGGGATTTTCTTTTTCTGTTTCTTCTTTTTATTTTTTTTACTTTTATTTCTAAACCATCACTGATGCTGCTAGTGTGTCTGTCTTAAACGAGTTAAGTCGTAAAAAAATGACACGAGATTTGATTTTATTCCATATGGGACTTGTATTGTGTCGTAAAATATGTTTTACGCTAACTCATATAATCTGGCTATGTGTGTGAAAGGATAAGTTTTTAAAAGAAGCTTATTTTCTTTTATGTTTCATACATGATGCTTTTCAACAGCAGCTGACTGAAGATGGGAAACAAAAAAACTATAAAGTATCCAAGAAATCTGTTTTTGATTTATGATTTTGAAGCCAAAGAATATTTTTGTTGAGTTTATGATAATGTGAGAAATAAAATAAAGATGCAACTTTTACAAATATTATTCATGGATTTCGACACTTTATTTTCTATTTTGAAATATCCGAATTGGATTTTTTTTTTTTTCAAGTTATTTATTATTGTTTTTAAAAGAATCTTTTAAAAAGACTGATTTGATATAAGCAAAATTGTAGTAGACCGAGAGACCCCAGTAAATTTTGGGAGTATAGGTATAACCAAAATCTGAGTTAGCATTCGAAAATTTTGTCAGTATTAATTTTCGTTTATTTTTTACCCCGAAGTAGTTTTTTTTTAACTACATCATCTAAATACACTTATATTTTCTGCTGTTACATGGAACTTAAAACTCTTTACTTTTGCAATCGTTTATATACATATTTGAGATTTCGGGAAGTAAACTTTCATTCGAGTATAAAAAAAAAGAAATCCTTATTTGGGCACACAAACAAACGACTCTCACAATTATTATTGAATCAAGTTAACAGTTTCTGTTAGATGCGAAGCAACGCGAGCACTGGTCTGCTAGTTTATTCGTATAATTGAACAGTATTCGAAAAGATGTTGAAATAAAGCCTATTATTTCTACCTTCATTTAATATCTCAAACAGTGAAATAATCAAATGGACCACTGTGGTGATGAAGGTTTTAGATAAAGCAGGGACAAAGGATTCATAAAGTTCTTAAAATTATTTTTGGTGAAAGGGTGTTTTTTTCCAAGTTACAGTAAAATCTGCAATTGGTCCCAAAAAGCCAATGATTCGCGTAAAACGTGTAAGAACTTATCTATAAATGTTTAATTTGTCATAAAAACCATAAATAAAATGATTCATTGGCTTTTTGGGACCAATTGCAGATTTTACTGTAACTTCGAAAAAAATACCCTTTCACCAAAAATTTTTTTATGAAACTCTTAATTCTTGGTTTCTATCCCAATATCAATGTTTTTACCAAATTTCATTAGGGTTACCCATCATTTTTCTTTTCACTCAAAAAACACCCTAATAATAATAATAATATTTTTATAGATACTTTATATTCTTGTTTCTTATCTTAAAAGTAACATAATTGCTAAATTTCAATAGGGTACCACTAATATTACTCTAGTAATACACACTTTTTCAAATATACCCATATTTTCTTTACTTCTAAAAAAAACACTTTTTCACATAAAAAAAAATGTATAGACTTACATTATTCGTAATTCCCATGGGAAAGATAACATATTTGATGAATTTCGTAAGGGTACCATTTATACCATTGATTTTATCGGACTTATCCCGAATTTATCCCTATTTCCCTAAAAAACACCATTTAACCTAAAATATTTGTATAGACTGTTTGGGTTCTTGGTTTCTGTTATAAATGAAACATTTTTACCAATTTTCATTGGTGTAATAATTTTTTCCTAGTTTTTGTGGTACTAATTCAGAATTTCATCATTTCTTAAAAAAAAAAACACCCTTTCACTTAAGATAATTTTGTACAATCTATAGATTCTTAATTCTTATACCAAACAAAACATTTACACCAAGTTTTAAAAATTAATAAAATTTAAGTCAGCTGTTATGATACCTTCCTCACACACAACTTAACCCATCAAAAAAACACCCTTTCACCAAAAATAATTTTAAGAACTTTATGAATCCTTTGTCCCTGCTTTATCTAAAACCTTCATCCCGAATTTTATTAGTGTAGCATGTTTTTCACAAGCACCCTTGTTTTTAATATAACTTTTCTTAGAGCAATCGTATTGACTTTATTTTTATGTCATTGGATTCAGCATCAAAAAATACCTTGAAAACATGTGTCATATGATGATATTTGACAAACAATTTTTTTCAGTACGTTTATCGCGTTTTTGACCTTCACCCCCTCCCTCTTTTCCGCGAAAAAAACACCCTTTCACACAACTTTTTTTTACAGACTTTTTTTGTACTTGCTTCTTATCCCAAAAGCAAACTTTTTGCCAAGTTTCATGAGTGTAACAATTTTTTTTTTTTATTTTTTGATTTTATGTATACTATTTTACCTGTACCATTTAGTAAGGTATTTTTATTGGAGATTCGTTGTATTTATTTATTTAGGTATTTTTTTTTTTTTTTTTTTAGTTTTGCATATCTGTTATTTTAACCAATTGTAAAGGCTATTTCTACCATTTGGTATATTATCTTTCTAAAAAAAAATATTTTTCTAGATAATTCTTGGAACAGAACAAAATGCAAAAATATATAAAATTTGTTTTTATAATTACAACTACATCGTTTTATATACATTTGACAACAAAGTCAAGTATGCTGTTTGCTTTTTTGTATAAAAAGGAGTTTTTCGAAAATCGTTAGAGACGTTTTTTTTTTTTTGTATAGAGTTTTTTAAACATATTTCAAAAAATAATTTGTGATAAAACTATATAAATTAAAATAGGAAAATATTAACAAAGACTTACAATCGAAATTTCAAAAAAAAAAAAAAATCACTGACTCATTTTGAAAATATGGATTTTTCAAAAAACAAAAATTGTAATATTTTTTTCAAACTCCATTTAATATTTTCATTTCTTGAGCGTTTTTGTAGAAAAAATTTCTCTAAAGTCAGCTTATTCATTTTGAGAAATTCAAAAATAAAAAAATATAACCATAATATGGCTGGTACCGTTAAAAGTGTTTCAAAAATTTCCCCTCTAAGGAATGACCCCTAACTGTTAACAACCAAGTTTAAAGAAAATCGCTCCAGCACCAACTGTTTAGACTGTAGTTCGATCCATACATAGACAGACATAAATGCGGGACCCACTTTACTCACTCGATTACATTTTTATTTCAAGATGCTAAGGTATTTTACTGGATCTATTACATAAAAGTTAAAACCTTATTAACAAGAGTTAAAAATGTGGCGAATAAGAGAATTTTCATGTTAAAATGAATCATGGGAATAATTTTTGAGTATATTGTTTTGCCTTTGTCATTTTAGTTGAAAATGACAAATTTAATTGAATTGTCCTTGATCCAAGGACCACAAAACTCGCTTGTTTATATTAAAGTGTTGGAATTAAGTACCTACAATCCGATTTGAGTATTCTCTGCATATTTTTCAATAAAATTTAATCCATTGCTTCACAAACTATAATCACAAGTGATACCATATACTCGTATAATCTTTAGATAACCTGATAACAATGATAATATAATACAAACAATTCAACTATCCTTTTTTTTGTCCTTTTAAACTTAAAACTTTTTGACCCTTTTCGATTTTATTTTTGTTTTGTTTTCCTTATACATTATATTTTTCTTCCATGAACTGCTACTAGGGATTGAAATACAACCCAAACTGGGACTATTACATTTCTTCTCTCTCACAAGGACTTTTTTTTTAATGTTTTTTTGGTATTTTTCTTTTTTGTTTTCATTCAGAATATATAAACATTTTCTTTTAACAATGGACGACAAAATTTATGATTGCACATTTTTTCATTGTTAACGAGAGAGAGAGAGAGAGAGAGAGAGAGAAGGAAACAAATACCTCTCCATACGGAGACCATCAGTTATCCTTTTTAGTTTTACTCTAGGGTTGTCGTTATAGCCTTTTCCTTTTTTTTTCGTTGAGATTTAATTTTTAAATTGAATTTTCGTAAATAGAATCTTTCGTTTTTTTTTTTAAATGGAAGTTGGGAAAGTTCTTGCACATTATTTTTTGAAAGACAGTAGTTTTTCCTCTGAGGGACAAAAAAAAATTGTATGAAGTTGTAATCGGTTGAATTTGACTCTAAGACATTTTTGGCTATATCCGTTTGATTTGCTATGTTTGATATAAATTTTGTATTCCATACCTTAAATAGAAAGGATAACTTCCTCTTTTTTATCTTTTTGAAACTTCTTTAATGTCAAAACAGTGAACTATAAAAAAATGGGATGACTTGTCTTGGTTTGACAATATATCCTATAACGACGGGGATCATCATCTCAGATGAATCTAAGAAAATTCCTTGAGGTAGGCAAACGTGATTGTAAGAAGATGTAAGCCAGCATACAAATGATACAGATGAAATAACTTTGGATGAGATGGTATAATAACTCGCCCTCTTTTTGTCAACTAAAGTCTTTTAACAAATCAACACGAAAATACAAAGAGAAAATATCATAATATCTTGAGAATGTCATCATAAGCATATATATGCGTACAAACCTACAATGATGAAATTTTAAACAAACAAATAAACAAAAACATCCTTTGCAAAAGGAAGAAAGAAGAAAAAAAAATAAAATCTTAGCAAATCCCTCAGAGTTGTTTGTATGGCTTAGGAACGAGTCCCCGGTGTGTACTTTCATTTCAAGGCATCATCATACCAATTCAATGTGTGTGTGTGTGTAAATGTGGAGTGTGTGTGTTTATGAAAAAAAAAAAAAATTGTTGTGACTTTCATCTCACACTTGACTGCTGCCATTTTCAGTTTTTGATAGAACGACGAAGAACGAAAAAGCTGTTAGAACGACACCCTTAAGATTGGAAGGGCGCATACATGTATGTAAGTCAGGTGTATATTTATATGCTCTTACATAGTAAGTGTATAATTTTTTTTTTTGTTTGAATATTTCCACCTGAATGTGTATCATTTCCCAGTGAGTACCTTCATATACTTACTTAAAGGTAACATAAATGAAGTTGAATGAAATTTTTAAAATTTTAATCGATTTTTGTTTTTTAACTTTTTTTTTAATTTTTTGTTTGAACTTTGAACAGATTGGCATATTCAGTAGAAGGTTAAGAATTAAATTATAGGAATTTTAAGATTTTTGATTAAAAATTTTGACTTGTGAACTCTCCCAGAGGCGAAGCGCCATATATTGCAAAAATATTATAAAGGGTATAGGTATAAATATTTTTAATACGAGCGACTACTACTTTACGTACATACATTGTCTAAGGGAAGATTTTGGCCTTGTCAAGTACAGAATGCAGCCAGATTCAAGTTATTATTAGGTCAGTGGCACAAATCGATCAAAATGGATTTTACGTTCGTGGTTAAGCAGGTCCTGTAGCAATAACTGGAACCGACTTATATTTTGGTTACATTTTGGTGGTATTCCTGTTGAAGTTATACCATCACTAGCTGACCCGGCGGACTTCGTTCCGCCATTTTTTGTATTTATTTTTAATTTTCGACTCTATAATTAGTTAACATTTTAAATGAAAAAGGGAATCAAAACTTGAAAAGTTCGTAAAATGAGTTTAAAAATATTCACTTTTAAACTTTTAGCAAAAGTGGCCTATGAAAAATATGGCCTATGTTAAAAACAGCCAAAAAAACTAGGGACAAAAAAACTTGTTTTTCCCGTTATTCGGTCAAAAATCATTTTAAAATTTAAAAATTTGTAAATGCTTGCGCATGACTAAAGCCTATATTTCCTATAAGCTTGAGATTTTTTGGAGGCTTATAAAAATTACAAAAAAATTAAAAACTACTCAAAAGTGTCCCTAAAAATTAGTTGTTTTTCATAAATTCAAATTTCAAAATCCAGGGCCTATGAAAAAAATCCGTATAAGACGCCTAAATTTTTTTCTTAGTGTCTTTCCAATCGTGTAACTCAAGTTTCCGTAAAAAATGTTCCCTACCTTAAATAAACCTTTTGTCGAAGTTCTACCACATGTTTTCACTGCACAAAAACCTTCACAACTTAGTTTTGACATTTGTTTAGAATTTTTGCAATACCTTTTTCAACCTTACAATAAATTTATCTATCATTTAAAAAAAAATTCAACTCTCAACAACTTACCGTTTAGACAATAGCCTCTATTTTCAATGTCGTGTTACCCCTGTTTAACCTATAAAATCATTAATTTTTAGCCTAAAACCTTCTACTCTTATTCCCCTTTGATTTAAAAAAAAAATAAGCAAAGTAAGTTAGCCGGTGTGGCCGGTTAGCGAACGTACAAAAAACCAAACTTTAATATATAGGTATATAAAAAGCAAAAAAAAAAACATGTAATTTTATTTTCTCACGCTTAAAATGTGTTATCAAATGAAAGGTAATATTATTAGGATGCCCAATAAAGATAAATCAAATTTTTATAAGCTCCAGATCAAAAGATGTAATATGTTGAAAAATAGAGTTTTATTTTACCGTTATTTCAAATTTTGTCATTACAAAATTAATTGAAAATACAAATATAATACAAATATAGTCTGGCCCATTATCTATCTACACTGTAAATTTTATTCATTTATCTATTGAAGAAAAAAAGATAAAAATAAAAAACTGTTAAAAACGGACAAAAAACTTGGGACAAAAAAATTTTGTACATGCATGCGCATGATTGAAACCTATATTTCCTATAAGTTTGAGATTTTTTGCAGACTTTAAAAAATTCCAAAAAAATAAAAGACTACTCAAAAATGTCCTTAAAAATTAGGTTGTTTTTTAAAAAAAATTTTATTTCAAAATACAGGGCCTATAAAAAAAATCCGTTTTAGACCCCTAATTTTTCTTTTTAATATCTTTCTCATGGTGTAACTCAAATTTCTGTGCAAAATTTTGCGTACCTCTAATTAGTCTTTTGTCGAAGTTCTATGACTGCAAAAAAACCTTAACAACTTGGTTTTGAAATTTTTTTGAATTTTTTCAATACCTTTTTTAACTATTGAATAAATTTGTCTATCATTTAAAAAAAAAGTCAACTCTTCACTACCTACCGTTAAGAAAATAGCGTCTTTTTTCAATGTCGTGTTATCCCTATTTACCCTATAAAATCTAAATTTTTGTATTAAACCTTCTCCTCTTATGATTCTTTGATTTAAAAAAAACGTACACAAAACCAAACTTTAATATATATAATAGTCAGAGCTTTTACCATATCACAATATAGCTTAAACGTTGCCTTGTTTTTTCTTTGTATCTTGCTTTTGCTTTAACTGGTAATAATGCTGCTTTAATTGCACAATAATTGAAAGAGGATTTGTGGAAGTTTCTCGTAGTATGTATCCCAATCCTATTAACATTTGTTGTGATTGTTGTTTAGTTGTATCATGATTTTGATATGTGTTGTCTATTCCCCATTGTATCATTTCGATTTGAGTACCATCATCATCTATAATCGAAAGCAGAGATTGCAGTATTGTTCTATTGTTTTGTTTCACTACTGGCGGCTTTTTGAATTCATAAAATGTTGAATAATATGATTGTGTACATAAATCTTCAAACATCTTCGAATGATGTAATCTCAAATAAATAAGAAATAAGCTGTTTGTATAAGAAAATCGTTAACAATCGGGTAATAGAAAATTTACAATCCCAAGTGACAGAAGCCATGAAAGAAGATAAGTAATGAAACCACAAATGACTTTACAAGCCAGTTTTAGACTAAACAAAAAATTAACAAAAAATTTTCACACAGTTTTGGGGAATACTATGTTTTTCCGTCTACATTCAACGAGTATAACAACAAGTAAAAATATAATTTATTGCCAATTATTCTAAATAGCAAAGAATGCTCAAGTATAATTTGGAATAAAAGCTGTTCTTTCTATTTTCATTTTTATTACCTCAATCTAAAAATTAGAGCATTATCAAGGGAGTTATCGAAATGGGTCACTGTGGTGTATGTGTAATATTTTTTTAATAAATCTTTAAGGGTAGTATTTTTTGGAAAATATTTTTTTTTTAATGAGATAGGTACCTAATATATTTTTTGTGCGGTTTTGTGTTTATGCTAAGAGTCAATGGTACCTTTGATTAATTTAACAATGAAGATATAGATACTATTGTTTGAAGCGTAGTACATGTATTAATTTGTGTAGTTTTGAGATAAATGCAATTTACTGACAAGGGACACAGTTCAGAATAATTGTATAGACGTGCTCAATTTCAAAACGGATTTTAAGTACCTAACTTGCAACAGAAAAACTTGTGTTTTTTAGTTTACACAAAAATTTTAATGGTGATTTGATTAAACTTCCCAAATGCGTTTCTAATTTTATTTTTTTAAACTTAGAAATAAATGCATTTTACTATTAAGTAGTATAATGTCGTTGTGCAAATCTTCATTTGCACAATTTGTTCAATTTTGAACCTCTTGGAATTGGAAATGCGCTATCTTCATTTCAGATGAGACATTGTTTCAGTTTGCCAAATATGACTTTAACTCAATTTTGGAATTTTCCTCTTACGACCTTTTTGCTTAGGACGCCGCAGCCTATTCCTTTGAGAGCAGATCATATGAATCTTTTTTGCAATTGTTAAAGATATTTAAAGAATCTTTGTAACTAAGGGATCGGTTAATTATTTCGACTCTCTCTCTCTCTCTTTATCCATCAACCAAGAATTGAATTGGATCTAATAGAAATGGAGTTAATATTTTGAATTAATTTGAGTTTGTGAAAACGAGAACAGAAACATCATTTTAATGACATCTTGAGTGATATGCATTAGGCTGTGCCATTTTGAGGCAACTTTCGTTTGTCAAATAAAAAACAGGCTCAATATTTTCGAAAATATGAAGCAAATAGTCTCTCAAAAAATTAGCTCTTAATATTAATATTTAGAGCTGCCTTTTTCTAATTTTCTATTTTCCATATCGTCGGTCTCATGAGAAAACCCATAATATAAATAACATGGGGAAAAAATTATTCTTTTTTCTAATTTTTCTAACTTTACAATAAGGCATTGTAAAAATTAACTGTAATATTATTCTTATAGTAAATTGAGCGCTCTACAAAAGATCTATTAGAAAATTTTTTCATGGAGTGAACCCATTTGAAGTTATTCACACTTAAAGTTCAAAATAAATGAAATTATGACTTTTTTGGGTAAACTAATACTGATTGATTGAACTTTTTTTTTTGCCACAAGAACCAAGATATACTTTTCTAGTAATTTGGGTTTAAAAACGAAACCCATTTTTTAGTAGGTACGTTTACTACGTTTTTTTTTTCTAGGTTTTTCAAAAACGAATCAACCAATTGTGTGCAAACTTCGTCAAAAAGTTCATATCCAAACATAAAATAATGTTTGCATACTTAAAATTTTCATAAGTGTTTTAATTTCCTTAATTCTTTACAAGGAAATTAAAACACTTATGAAAATTTTTTAGAAAAAAGAATTCATATCATAAGCGCCCTGAAACAATCTAACGAAAATCGATAGAAATGCGTACAAATTTAAATTTTAAGTTTAACTTGTAATAAATGAAATTCATATTATTCCTTAAAATATAAAAAAGAATTCAATTAAATTCCTATAACTCAATTTATTTATTAGTATTCCTTTGTTTCTATAAACTGCCTTAAAATACTTTTAATACAGTAAAATAAGGAGAAAAAAGGGGTAAATCTCGGAATGAATGTTAGTAGAAATTTTTTTTGCTCAATATCTTCCTTTTGCCATTCTATAACATATCTCAAAAGTCTAGAAAAATCTCATGTCCGCTTGTCGCGGTTTCAAGGTCAAATCGCGAAATGGAGATTTTCAAAATTAGCAAAAATAGGCTATGGTATTATATACACATATGATACATGATTTCAAAGTATTTTTTAATGCTGATTCCAAAAAATCTAAAATCAAGACAATCTGACGTCTCTGGAAAAAGTTATACCTGTTTTTCATTTGTGAACTCATATTATTATAACAGTTTCAAACTTACTGCCGAAAAACCTTTAAAAGTTATGGTAGATAAACCAAATTTTGCATTAAGGTTTTAAGATACATTATCATTCAGAATCAAAACAATGCAATGCAAAAAACATTCATATCTATGACAAAATGGTATTTTTTTAGAAAAGGGGAAATTTTGGGATGTGCACTAAAAAACATCCAGGTACAATCTTGGAATTAGTGCTAATAGGCTAATTTTTTGGTTTCTATGTTTGTTTGGATATTCTATAATTTATGTCAAAAATCTAAAAAAATCTCATGTCCGCAAGTTCTAATTTTCCAGGTTAAACTAAGTTAGGTGCAGATTTAAAAAAAATAATAACAAAACTTTAGATTCTTATATGTATACCAACATATCCCATATCATTTCAAGGTATTTTTCAACGCTCATTCCAACAAAAACCACAAACAAATCAATATGACCATCCCTGAAAAGTAATGTACCTTATTCATGTTGATCTGACACAAATATCTAAAGAGTAGGTTTTCAATTTTTTCAAATTTGCACCTTATCTTCAAACCAAGAAAATTAGGACTTGCGGACATGAGATTTTTTTAGATTTTTGAGGGTAGTTAAAGAATATCCAAACAAAGAGTAAAATGAAAAAATTAGCCTATTAGCACTTATTCCTAAGATGAACAAGAATCTTCATTAGTGCATATCCTAAAATTTGCCCCTCCATCAAAAAATACCATTATTTCGTAGGTATATATATTTTTTGTAATGAATTGTTTTGATTTTTAATAATGATGGATTCTTAAATCTTCATGCAAAATTTGGTTCATCTACCATAACTTTTAAGGGTTTTTCGGCAGTAAGTTTGCAACTGTTATAATAATATGAGTTCACAGATGAAAAACAGGTATAACTTTTTCCAGAGACGTCAGATTGTCTTGATTTTAGATTTTTTGGAATCAGCATTAAAAAATACTTTGAAATCATGTATCATATGTGTATATAATACCATAGCCTATTTTTGCTTATTTTGAAAATCTCCATTTCGCGATTTGACCTTGAAATCGCGACAAGCGGACATGAGATTTTTCTAGACTTTTGAGATATGTTATAGAATGGCAAAAGGAAGATATTGAGCAAAAAAAATTTCTACTAACATTCATTCCGAGGTTAAACCCTTATTTGACTGGATTATTTATATTCTCATGATAGTGCTCATCTGAGACAAAAAAACACAAAACCCAAAAAAACAATCTATGGCATATAAAGTAGCAGGACTTTATATAAAAGCAAGAAAATCGCATTAAAATATTATTTTGCAAAAACCTATTATAACCATCTGCAGACTGCATGGCAAGCACCAAAATGTTTTATAGGCTTCACATTCCCCAAAAACCAATGAAGTTAAGGTATGGCCAGAGGAGGAACTCTACATGAGTTCCGTTCCAATTCTGAGGCAAGTGTGGGCTATTTGAACATTGTTCGGCTTTCAACCTTTGATTTATTTAAATATACCGAGAATTCAGGCTTGCCTAAATGCGGTATCCTGTGTACTGTATACACAATGTCCGTTATATAATGGACAGCAAAAAAGCTTATTCTAAACAAAAATCTACGCTTCTGGAATTTTGTGGTAAACACAATGCTAATTGGATTTGTTTTCATACAAAAGAGGATTTTAATTATGGCATACATATGTCGAGGACAACGAGGTTAGTTATTGAAATAGCGTTGGTTTTTCGAAACATGTTTTATGTAGTAATATGTAGTAAGGTGGTAGGTGTCCTGTTTATTGGAACAATTGGTGAATTAAAAAAAAAACAAATAGTGTCCACTGACATCTAACAACAATAATATTCAAATTTAATTGTGTTTATAGGGAATTTATTTTTTGTTAATATTGAAGGATGAAAATGAAGGATCATGAACTTTTTATGCTTTTTTGACGTTATTTTCGAAATAAACTCATCCCCTATGGAGGCACTCTTGAACAAAATATGTTTTAAGTTAATTTGATTTAGGTCTACTATACACTTTGGGAAAATTAAGGAATACAAAAAATCCAAATTTTCAAAAAAAATTTATTAAATGGCTGTATTTAAAAAAATGCCAGTGTAGATTTCAAGAACTTGATTTTATAAATACAATACAAATTTGTTAAAATTCAAAGAAATTTTTTTTCATTTTGGTAATTAAAACACTTATGAAAAAATTTTTAATGCAACATTATTTAAAAATTGCATATAAACTTGTTGACGAAATTTGCAAAAAAAATTGGTTTAGTCGTTTTTGATAAATCTCAAGTAAATGAGTAAATTTACTTGAACACACATAACTCAAAAAACTGGTTTTTCAGGAAACGAGATTTTTAATTTAGTATCGATCTATTTTTGTATGTAAACAGTAAGTTTCTTAAAAAAAAAACTAGTGCTCCATCTTCGTCAGTTTTTAAAAGCTAAGAAATGAGTTTTTGTTGCAGTAAAAATAACTTTATTTTACATTAAGTAGGTACTTTAAATTCGTGATTTTTGAGTTATGACAGTAT
This sequence comes from Episyrphus balteatus, assembly GCF_945859705.1. Taxonomy (NCBI): domain Eukaryota; kingdom Metazoa; phylum Arthropoda; class Insecta; order Diptera; family Syrphidae; genus Episyrphus; species Episyrphus balteatus. The sequence goes on along the minus strand of NC_079134.1, from coordinate 28,441,271 downwards.
TTAAGTAAATGAGCGATATTTACCTGAAAAATGAAATTAAAATCAATTTGCTGCTAACTAACACTCTTAACACCATCGACTCTTAAAAAAGAACATAATTTTCAAAAAAAAAAAAAAAAAATACTATTTTAAATATTTCTATTCTACCGAATTGTTTTCTATTAAAAATATTAAAATAGTACGCATACGCCCCATTGACCCATTTCTATAATACAATTTGTATTTGAATATTGCTTATAAATATGAATAACAATTAATTCTGTTCTAAGTTATGATATACTCGTAGTTAATAAAGGCCAACTTAAGGATTCGTAAAAAAAACTGTACGACTGGGTCGCACGTACTTGCTTTTATGTTAAAAGTGGCTTAAATAGGAAAAAAGGTTAAACATTATAAATCACCTGATTACTAATATTTACTGAAAAATCGATCCGAAATACGTTTTTTGTTGTTTCGGTTTTTGGACAGTATTCTTCAGCTGTCTTAATAGTAGGAGATCCCGCCATAGGATGACCTACCCTCATCGTTATACCAGTTGAGAGTTATATTTTCTGAAAGGTACCTAGTGTCTAAGGAAATAAATTGCACATAAGTTGAATAGCGATATCCTGTCAAGGCATAGGGTTGCCAAGCCTTAAAGTTTATTATTGCATATTTTTGAATACGCGTCCCTGCTTATATGGCAAGCCTAAGAGATAAAAAAAAAATAATCTCTCATATTGAAGTTTGAGTAGGTAAACAAAGGTGAATTTAGAAAAAGGGCAAAAATCTATTTTCTAAGCAAAACGTGATAGAAATAAAATTGAAATTGGAATCGATAGATATTATAAATATATGAAAGCCTCACATACAAATAAAAAATGTAAAAAATTTACAACTCGAGATACAGTCTTTTTGACACTCAAATTCAATATTTGAGAAATAATTCACCAAAAATCAGAATGAACGATTTTTTAAATAATTTTCATATTTAAAGGAGAAAATCACTCCATAGGACGACGCGACCTATACCCGTCGTTATACCAGTTGATAGCTATATTTTCCTAACGGTAGTGTCTAAAGAAACAGTTTGCACATGAATTGCCTGGCGACATCCTGTCAAGGCATAGTGTTGCCACGCTTTAAAGTTCATATTTTGAGTTTTTTCGACAACGCCACCCTGCTTATATGGTACAGTGGCGACAAAATAAATAGCACATGTACCCTAAAATTTCTAAAATGAAAGTTTTTCGCACTTTTTTAACTTAAAAGAGCTGTTTTATTAATAAGGAAGTAAGAACACAAATATATTTGATTCATTAAAAAAGAAATTAAGTACATTGAATTCTTTAACAAAAATAACAACAAAATCATTAATACAGCTCAAGTTTTTTGACAAAATAAATAGCACACTTCCTAAAAACAAAAACAAATAAACAAAAATTTTAACACAGTTAAAAGAAAATAACTAGTATTTGGTTGTTTAACCTTTATTATTTATCACAGAATAAAACTAGCGGTTAATAGACGTAAAAAGACTCCGAAATCGTTCAAAAGGTACTGAGTACCAAGCTCGTCGAAATTCCTGCCAAAGTTTGTCTCAATTTGAGGTATCAGACCTATTAATCGCTTTTCCCACATCACTCTACAAGTCCTCAACAGGATTCAGATCTGGGGACTGGCTTGGCAATTCCATAACACCGATTTTTTGGACGGAAAGCAATTGTTTCACAGACTTAGTCTTATGTTTTGGATCGTTATCCTGTAGAAATGTCCACATTTCCAAATGCCCCATACGGAAATTCCCCGCGTGGGGCAGTTGAAATGTGACCCGCAGTATAAAATATAGACTGCTAAGGATGGTGGGGCTAGTATTCTTGTTTGGGGATGTTTTTCTTGGCATGGTGTGGGGCCATTTCATCGGATAGAGGGTATTATGGACCACCTTAAGTACAAGGTGTCCTAAGGGACACTATTCTACCTTTTACTGAGAAGGAAATGCCTTTAAAGTGGACATTTCTACAGGATAACGATCCAAAACATAAGACTAAGTCTGTGAAACAATTGCTTTCCGTCCAAAAAATCGGTGTTATGGAATTGCCAAGCCAGTCCCCAGATCTGAATCCTGTTGAGGACTTGTAGAGTGATGTGGGAAAAGCGATTAATAGGTCTGATACCTCAAATTTAGACAAACTTTGGCAGGAATTTCGACGAGCTTGGTACTCAGTACCTTTTGAACGATTTCGGAGTCTTTTTACGTCTATTAACCGCTAGTTTTATTCTGTGATAAATAATAAAGGTTACCCAACCAAATACTAGTTATTTTCTTTTAACTGTGTTAAAATTTTTGTTTATTTGTTTTTGTTTTTAGGAAGTGTGCTATTTATTTTGTCAAAAAACTTGAGCTGTATTAATGATTTTGTTGTTATTTTTTGTTAAAGAATTCAATGTACTTAATTTCTTTTTTAATGAATCAAATATATTTGTGTTCTTACTTCCTTATTAATAAAACAGCTCTTTTAAGTTAAAAAAGTGCGAAAAACTTTCATTTTAGAAATTTTAGGGTACATGTGCTATTTATTTTGTCGCCACTGTAAGTGTTAGAGGTGTAAAAAAATTATGTCAGAGAAAATTAAATTTAAAAATTTGCATATTCAGGATTTTTAGAAATTTGATATTTTAGAAGGGGAAACTGAATTATATTTAGAAAAAAGGACATAAAGCTATTTCCTTAACAAAAAGTGATAGAAAAAAAATTGATACTGGATTATATAATCACAGATACAAACCAAAAATGTAAAAAACCTGCCACTCGAGATATGGACGTTTAAAAGTCAAAACCGTGAAATTCGATGTTTGAAAAAAAAAATTCCCCAAAAATCAGCACAAAGGGTATTTGACATAATGTTTATGTTATTAGAGAGCAAAAACAAATAACTTGACACGTATCTGTCAAATTTTTGATTTGACTTAGTTTTTGGCTCCTGCGTATTTTAGAAGAATTACACCGAAATAATAATAATAACAAAAAAAAAAAAAAATAGCTGTGTTTAAACATTCATCTTCAACGTTTTATGTTGAAAATTGTTTCCCATAAAAATTCTTTTGCTTTTAAATCTAAGCTTATATAAAGTTAAAAAAAACCTTGATATACAAAATATTTTACCTAAATTTATCTATTTGTATTAACATAAAACGAGAGAAATTGGGTTTTCAGCATTCTTTAAGCTATATTATAAATATATAAAAATTATATACATATGTAGATCTTTTAATTAATTAAGAGATAATTAACTACAATTATTTTTAAATACAATATTTTTCGATAAGAATGGGTACTTTTGAAAAAAACCCTATTATTAACTTTTTGGATAATTATGTCAAATATAATAATATTTTAATTAAATCATACTCCTTTTCTTTTTCTTGACTAACTTTAAGAGATAATTCCTTGAGACAGAAATTTTGTACCCAAAAATCAATTAAAATTAGGAACTCTAAATATTCACTTAGTCAACTCAGACTGAATTAACTTTAATTTTGTAAGTACGCTGAAGCAAATTGAATTCCAAATGTTACAACATTTACTCTTACAACTTTTAAAGAAATTATTTATTAAGCAAATTATTTTAATATCTGCTCATTTTGATCTAAATTAAATATAATTGCTAAATAATTTATTTAACATGAAAAAACATTAAATGAAACGACTTTTATGAACCTAATACTCATTTTCAGTTAAGTATTTATAATGAATAATTTAGTGAAAGTTAATATTATTTTTCCTTTCATCGTCTTCCTGTTTCCATTAAGTCACATTTCAATTAGCTAATCCTATGATATAAAAAAAAAAGAAAAAAAAATGTAATTTTATCAAATAAATTCATTAAATTAAATCAACAAAGTGCGTGACAATTACCATTTTTATACCATCAACCAATCGAAACGAACAACAATAGGAAAAAAGGAGACAATTGGTTTTATTAAATGGGTAAAAACCGATTTAAGTGTCAGTCTTGGACATTGAATTGAATTCGATTGATAAAAGATATAGCTATCTCGATTTGTAACCTTTTTCCTAACATTTTATCCCCACCACACAACACAATGGTCATCAGGTCATTCGCAGTTCGTTTGCCCTTTTTTGTGTTAAATGAAAGTGGGTTTTGTATAAAACCACTCTATAACAGTATCAGGTCCTTCCAACCAACTTCATGAGAAATTTAATGATCATTGCGATTGGCCTCCGAATAATAGATGCATTCCAATGAATTCCTAACCCAACATCAAAACAAAATTCAGAAACGTAGATCAGTGGAGGGGGAAAGGGGGTCAAGGGTATGATTGCTTCTACAGTTTTCAGCTGAACGAATACCTGATAGTTCCACAAATCAAACATTATGCAGATATGAGGTCAGAAATCTGTACAGAAATGGTCCAACTGTTGAGCCTTGAGGAACTCCTACAAAAAGTAGTCTCTTAACTTGCTACACGGCCCTGAGTAAGAAAAAAAAAAAACAAAACATTTTGATGTACAATTCTATTGAAGCTTGCGTGGGGACACATAATATCAATCGATTTCACATGATGGTTATTGCAGTGAAAACATTTTTATTCTTATTGTTGAATAAACAAATTGCTTTTCGATAACAACCAATTGATTTTAGATCTTTTCATATAGATATCGAGCAGCGTGGGAGTATAACTTGAAGCTTGTGAGAAGGTTATAAATATAAAGGTGGGTAGAATTGCACCTACACTGTACAAATACCTTCAAGCGGAAGTTTGCACTAACATCCTACCTTCCAAAAAAAAAATCGTGACATTTAGCTATTATTTATTCATTATTATTTGTTGAGCGCACAATACTCGTAGTTGTTACAAATAAATAAAAAAAAAAAAAGTTTAACGCGCATTGTTTGAAGGTATATTTCATAAACAATTGGAAAACTGGGAATTATAGTTGGAAATTGAATTTGAAAATACCCGTGGGAATTTTTTTTTTTTCCTATCAAGAGAGAAATATTTCGAATGTAAATAGAAAAAAATTTAGTAATCGCTTCCCTATAGGATACTCATATGTTTAGTTTCATAGATTTTAGTTTTTCAATTTAGGAAAGAATTTATGATTGAACATTGTAGGTATTGATACAAATTCAATATCCAACCGAGGACACATTTTGAACTAGAGTAATAAATCTTTGAAAATTGGGTTAGATTTGACAATTCATCGGATATCCTTTTCCTGTAGCTTAAAAAAGCTTATGCTAGTATATAGCGATACAAATACAGGGTGCATCGTAATAAGATAAGGTAAATTTAAAGAATAATTCTTGTGCATGTTCTAAGAAAAAGAAGTTGTCTGTAAAGCCGGTTTATGGACGATGATTTTACGTGATAATGTCGTCAGAAAACAGGGTGTGTGCTTTTGTTTAAAATGAGTCATTTGAAGCGTTTACTTATTTCAAACAATCATAATTTACAAGAAAAAGCTAAAAAAAAATACCTTTTTTATTTTCTCATTATATTAATTTTTTTTTTAAAAGCTTACAAAAAAAATTATTCAATTTAAAAGCCAAGTATTTCTTCTTAAGAATAAAACTATTTTGAAATTTTTACAATGCGCAAAAAGTATTAAAATAATTTATTGAAAACAATCATTTTCATCAAAAAAAGCAAAAAAAAACATGAATTTTTATCTTCTCACGTCATTAATTCCATTTTTTCCCTAACAACCTATAATCCAGTCAAATAAGGATTTAACCTCGGAATGAATGTTAGTAGAAATTTTTTTTGCTCAATATCTTCCTTTTGCCATTCTATAACATAACTCAAAAGTCTAGAAAAATCTCATGTCCGCTTGTCGCGATTTCAAGGTCAAATCGCGAAATGGAGATTTTCAAAATTAGCAAAAATAGGCTATGGTATTATATACACATATGATACATGATTTCAAGGTATTTTTTAATGCTGATTCCAAAAAATCTAAAATCAAGGCAATCTGACGTCTCTGAAAAAAGTTATACCTGTTTTTCATCTGTCAACCCATATTATTATAACAGTTGCTAACTTACTACCGAAAAAACCTTAAAAGTAATGGTAGCGGAATCATATTTTGCATGAGGGTTTTCATATCCATTATCATTAAGAATCAAAACAATGCAATGCAAAAAAACATTTATATCTATGACAAAATGGTATTTTTTGAGAAAAGGGGAAATTTTGGGATGTGCACTAAAAAACATCCTGGTACAATCTTGGAATTACTGCTAATAGGCTAATTTTTTTGTTTCTATTTTTATTTGGATATTCTATAACTTATGTCAAAAATCTAAAAAAATCTCATGACCGCAAGTTCTTATTTTCCAGGTTAAACTAAGTTAGGTGCAGATTTAAAAAAAATAATAATAAAATTTTAGATTCTTATATGTATACCAACATAACCCATATCATTTCAAGGTATTTTTTAACGCTGATTCCAACAAAACCCACAAACAAATCAATATGACCATCCCTGAAAAGTAATGTCCCTTATTCATGTTGATCTGACACAACTATCTGAAGAGTAGTTTTTCAATTTTTTCAAATCTGCACCTTATCTTCAAACCAAGAAAATTAGGACTTGCGGACATGAGATTTTTTTAGATTTTTGAGGGTAGTTAAAGAATATCCAAACAAAGATTAAAATGAAAAAATTAGCCTATTAGCACTTATTCCTAAGATGAACCAGAATCTTCTTTAGTGCATATCCTAAAATTTGCCCCTCCATCAAAAAATACCATTATTTCGTAGGTATATATATTTTTTGTAATGGATTGTTTTCATTTTTAATGATGATGGATTCTAAAATCTACATGCAAAATTTGGTTAATCTACCATAACTTTTAAGGGTTTTTCGGCAGTAAGTTTGCAACTGTTATAATAATATGAGTTGACAGATGAAAAACAGGTATAACTTTTTCCAGAGATGTCAGATTGTCTTGATTTTAGATTTTTTGGAATCAGCATTAAAAAATACCTTGAAACCATGTATCATATGTGTATATAATACCATAGGCTATTTTTGCTAATTTTGAAAATCTCCATTTCGCGATTTGACCTTGAAATCGCGACAAGCGGACATGAGATTTTTCTAGACTTTTGAGTTATGTTATAGAATGGCAAAAGGAAGATATTGAGGAAAAAAAATTTCTACTAACATTCATTCCGAGATTTACCCCTTTTTTCTCCTTATTTTACTGTATTACTATTAAAAGTTTTAAACCTTCTGAAAGCTTATTGTCTTAGCTCAAAATATGTATATCGATCAGGTCTATGAGACATCTACAAAAACAGCTAGAATTTTTTGAGCTCGATCAAATTTCATTAAAAAAAGCAAAAAAAAAAACATTTATTTTTATGTTCTCTGGCTGTGGAATTAATTTTTTTGTTTGACAACCTATAAAAATATATACTATGTGAAAGCTTATTCTTTCACCTTTCATATGACGTATCAATCTCATTTAAAAGATGCTTACAAGAGAAGTTAAAATTTTTTAAAGTCAACCATGTCGAATTTCCAGACTGAGATTACGGTACTTCCCACACTGGTGGCTGTTCGGGGGGCAACAGATCTCCACTGGTGTTTTGAGGATTTTCGCAAGTTTCTTGATTTAACATTGTTTAGCTTGTAGTTAGTCTACCGTTATGTGTGATATGCCAAATGAAAGGTAATTGTATCAGGATGCTCATAAAAGTTTAATAAAATTTCTATCTGCTCTTGGTCAAAAGTTATAACCTGTTGAATTCTAAAATTTTATTTTACCGTTATCTCAAAATTGTATTTACGAAAATGATTGAAACTTCGCACACATTTAGTCGTGGAGTCTATCATTACTCCATATACTTTATTCCTGTATCTATTAAAGAAAAAAAGATAAAAATAAAAAACTATGAAAATCGGTTAAAAACGGTCAAAAAACGTGTTTTTTAAAAACTTGTTTCTTCCTTTATTCAGTCAAAACTCACTAAACGATTCCAATTTTTTGCACATGTATGTATAACCTATATATCCTATAAGTTTGAGATTTTTTAAACGCTCCCAAAAAAAGCTAAAAATCAAAAACTACCCAAAAATACCCCTAAAAAACAAGGTGTTTTTCAAAAATTCATATTTTGAAACGCAGAGTGTTGGAAAAAAATCCGTGTCTGACCCCTAATTTTTTTCCCTCATCTTTCACTTGGCATCTTTAGAATTGTCAAAAAAATTTTTCCTACCCAAAATCATCATTTTGTCATAGCCCCAACAAGTTTACTTCGTTCAAACAAAACGTTATAGCTTAGTTTTAAAATTTTTGAGAATTTTTTCTTAAATGCAGTTATTCTTAAATTAGTCTCATCTATATATAGCAAAAAAAATCAATTCTCTACGATTTTGCGTTTAGATTTTAGCCCAAATTTCACCTTTCCGTCTTACCCCTGTTTACCCTATTAAATGACGGAATTTTTAAAAATCCTTCATTTCGATTAAGCTTTAGGTTATTATCTTTCAAATAAGCTATAGGAGATTTTTGTATCTCTAATAGTTTATTTTTAATTTTGAATTGAATTTTTTTGCCGCACTGCGAAAGTGCGAGAGTGTAACGCTAGAAAATGGCGTCACTTTTTTGTGGTGGCTGCCATGGTTCATCGATTTATAAGACGTTATCACGTCAAAATCATTTAATCCAAAAACTGAGTGTGGTGAAAAATGATAATAAAATCGTTAAATTTTTATATTTCAAAATCGTTTGCTTTCAAAATTCTTGATTTCTATCTTTTTTTTATTAACAACTTAAAGGGTTCCAACGAACATTTTTGCACAAAAACCGTTTAGTAACTAAAATTTGAAAATTGAGAAAAATTTCAAAAATATCAATTTTAGATTTATGAAAAACTTAATTTTTTTTTTTTTTTAAACTAAAAGGATTTTCTTCAAATTTTATCTAAATATGTGAAAAAATAAGTTCTTTTGAATGGTATAACAATTATTTTTTTCATGGCTTCAACGATTTTCAAAAAACAACAAATTTCCAATTACTCTTTCTTAACGGTAGCTAAATAAAAAGTAATCATACTTCATTTAAAGATTAAAAAAAAATTGAAAACATATTTTCGTAATTTGAAAAACAACTTTTAATACTTATAATCATTATTGTTATGAAATTAATGATTTAATTTTAAAATTATTCTTCTATAAATCATGTGCAAAGCTTACCGTTAGTAACGGTATCTGCCATAGAATGTTTTTTTTTTTTTTATTATGAATTTTTCGTAAACGACAAAGCAACCAAAATTTTTATACAGAAACGTTAAAATAAACGTTATAGAAAATTTGTTTTTAATCTTCAAAAAAAAACAAATTATATTGTAGGTATATTTAAAAAATACCTATGTCAATTTTTTTTTTTTTTTTTTAAAATCAATTATTTGAAAATGGGTTGATGAATTTTATTGAAACTTCGTTTTTATGTGTTGAATAATAATTTCTTAAAAATGGCATGCCAACTTTGTATTAAACGGCTCTAACAATTTTCGAATTTATTTTTTAACTCCCTTTTATACAAGAAATCAAATGGTATACTAAGTTTTGTGTAAAAGATCATTTAAAATGGTATTTTATTAATAATATAAACTAATATTGGTCATAATAAATATATAATAATATTAGAGAAACTTTACCATAAGAGCAAGTACGTGCGACCTCAGTCCTGCATTTTATATTTTTCAATACAAACATTTAGAACAAAAAAAAACTAAAAAGTCGACATCAATTATCAACATATCTTCTTTAAAATGTTTATCAAGTTGATCTAAAAACAATTTCTGCTGCAAAGAAAAGATCAAACTAGTTTTTATAAATTCCAAAAAAAGTATTTATTTCAAAAAATAGCCAGTTAAAGTATTGAATGCACTGTATGCATACCTCTTAGTGAAAGAAAAAGAATATGCATCTATTAAAGCCTTAAAAAAACTAAATGAGGCCCAGTAGAAATAAAACAATTCAGAAATAAATTGAAAAAATCTGGTTACAAAATAAGTTTAAATTCGATAAATATCTTTATTTTAAATTTGAAAAATTACATAAGTAAGTCTTATTACAAATATTTATTTTGTGTGTTGGTTTTAGTTTAAAGCTCATTGCATATTTGCAGCTGCAAGCTTAAAAGACTTTATACAGAGAATCTTATTTCACTTTTTTTTTATTGTTTAAAGTTTTCCACTACACATATATTTCTTTTTAATACATACATATGTTGGCTTCATAAATTAAGTATTTATTTTTTTTTTTTTTTTGACGTGATAACGTCTTATAAATCGATGAACCATGGCAGCCACCACAAAAAAGTGACGCCATTTTCTAACGTTACACTCTCGCGGCAAACATTTTTTTTGACAATTCTAAAGGTGCCAGGTAAAAGATGAGGGAAACAAAATTAGGCGTCTGATACGTCTGATGAATTTTTAAGAAACACCTTGTTTTTGATTTTTAGCTTTTTTTGGAGACTTCAAAAAATCTCAAACATGTAGGTTTTGGTCTTATGCATACATGTGCAATTGGAATCGTTTAGTTTAGTGTGACTGAATAACGGAAGAAACAAGTTTTTTAAAAACACGTTTTTTGACCGTTTTTAACCGATTTTCATCGTTTTTTTTTTCTTCAATATATAGATTAATAAAGTAAATGGAATAATGATAGCCCATGACCATGACAAAAGTATGCGGAAGTATCAACTTTTTTCGTAAACACAATTTTGAGATAAAGGTAAAATAAAATTTTAGAATTTAACAGGTTATAACTGTTGACCAAGACAAGATAGAAATTTTATTTAACATTTATGAGCATCCTGATACAATTACCTTTCATTTGGTATATTACACATAACGGTAGACTAACTACAAGCTACACAATGTTAAATTAAGAAACTTGTTGAAGAAATTGTCAAGAAACTGTTGCCCCCCGAACAGCCACCAGTGTGGGAAGTACCGTAATCTCAGTCTGAAAATTCGACATGGTTGACTTTAAAAAATTCTAACTTCTCTTGTAGGCATCTTTGATATAAGATTGATACGTCATATGAAAGGTGAAATAATAAGCTTTCACATGGTATATATTTTTATAGGTTGTCAAACAAAAAAAATTGATTACATAGCCTGAGAACATAAAAATAAATGTTTTTTTTTGCTTTTTTTAATGAAATTTGATCGAGTTCAAAAAATTCTAGCTCTTTTTGTAGATGCCTAATAGACATGATCGATATATATATTTTGAGCTGAAGCAATAAGCTCTCAGGTGGTATAAAATTTTTTATAGGTTGTTAGGGAAAAAATGGAATTAATGACTTGAGAAGATAAGAATTCATGTTTTTTTTTGGTTTTTTTGATGAAAATGATTGTTTTCAATAAATTATTTTTATACTTTTTGCGCATTGTAAAAATTTAAAAATGGTTGTATTCTTAAGAAGAAATACTTGGCTTTTAAATTCCATAATTTTTTTTGTAAGCTTTTAACATAAAAAAATTAATATAATGAGAAAATAAAAAATTTATTTTTTTTTAGCTTTTTCTTGTAAATTATGATTGCTTTAAATAAGTAAACGCTTCAATTGACTCATTTTAAACAAAAGCACACAACCTGTTTTCTGACGACGTTATCACGTAAAATCATAGTCCGTAAACCGGCTTTACAGACAACCTCTTTTTACATAGAAATTCTTGTTATAGAAATTCAGGGCACTCAAAGATTTATAACTCTTAGTTAAAATATTTTCTATATCACCTAAAACTTGATTCTAAAAATAAGATAGACTAGCTTTAAAAGTTTTATATTCTATAAATCAAACAATCTCAACCAATTTCAACCAAACAAAAAGACCATTACAATTGAAAATTTTATCTCAGTTTTCCCCAAAAATCTTTTCAAAACATCACAACTTTTTCTTTCTTAAAATATTTTCTACTACATATATATTCATCTTGAAGATGATGCAGTTTCTTTTAATTCTTTTTAATCTAAAAATCTTTTCTACAAAAAAAAAAAACAAACTTTCTTACAACGAATTTTTTAACACATAGAAAATGTTAGTTCCAATATAATCTTCAAATTCTTGCCTTCAAAATATAATTTGAAAGTAAATTTAAATAAACTTTCTCCGGCAGCATCCAAAAAAGGAGAAACCCAATTTAAAAGATTTTAACTTTAAGATCTAGACTGCTTGGTAAATTTCGATAAAGGTTTTTGTGGTTACCATTCTTCTGTTTTGGGAAATATGTATCAACACAAAGAAATATTGAAAAGAGTTTAACAAAAAGTTCTTCTTTGAAATGTTGGTTATCTTTTGGTGAGAAACATTAAAACTTCGATTCATTTTTAAATCTGTCTTTGAAAAAGTAATTTCTAAGCATTCATTAAGACCTTGAATTTGTTATTTTTTTAAGTTTTACATTTCTTAATATATGGTAACCTTCATAATAAGCCAGCATCCTTCACAAAGAATTCAGCATTTTTTCAACGTTGGTTGGCGCTAACTTCATTATAAATTTATGTTCCTTCCCAAGTAGTTTAAGGAAAAACTTTCTCCTAACAGTCCTTAGCCAACATCATTGATAATGAATACCAACTAAGCGCCGCAGTTTCAAAGGCAAAATTATAATATCGTTTCATGTCCCGTGAAGAGTTAAGAAACTTCAAAAGCTCTAAAGTCTATATTGCAAAATTACAAAGGAAAAAAAAAAACTTTAGGAAGGGAGCACATAAAAAAGGGAACGGCAACTGCACTTTCCGGTGCACTGTGCTCTTCCAAAATACTCATAGAAACCTACTTGTCGTTTGATTAGGGAATAGTAGATGGATATTACACAAATTGTCGTTACTTTGGTGCCTGTCATAGTGCAACAAAACTACCGCCAACTCCAGCACCATTCACGGAAACAGTTGTTACTCTTACTTTTTACGTTGTAACCAATTTCCATTTGATGACTCTCGGCGGAAATGGAATCAATTTTGCTTCCACCATCAAGGTCGGAAAAGAGCATAATATTCTATCCTTTGGCGTTTGTATCATCATCATCATCTACATACACACAAACCTTTTCAATGGTAGGTACCTACTTTCAAATTGGCATTAATCTGACACAAAGGACTTGAAAACTCTCTTGCTGTCTGGCATCGGTATGTGATAGCAGCGAAGTGTACTCGTCGTATGTATATGTTGTTTGTTAAAATATCAAAATTTGTTAAAGTAAAATCAAAAGTTTTCCCTAAGTGGAATATCATGTTTTGAAGTGCTTACAGGCTTGGGGCCATGTGATATCCTTTTTTGACTTTTTTGTGCATAGATCTCATTTTCTATTCAATTCTTCTACGTATACCTTGGAGCTAGCATGTTTTCTAGTTGAGGAAATTTTACTATGTTGGGGATTTTGGATTGGCATAGAGGATGGTTTATTGTGTTTGCTTATATTGATTGATGCAATAATTGGTCATAAGCATTTCTATTGACAAGTCAATATTACCTGAAACATTTCTCTAAGACTCTGTTTGAGGTAACAAAGAGAGCAGTTATTTTGTGATAATTATATAAATTAAAAATATGATGAAAAAAAGATTTTTTTTCAATTTTTTTTTTTTTTATGTAAAAACTAAGAAAGGGTCTGCCAAGAGCTTTGTAAATATTTAGATCGAAAATTTTAAAAAAATATATAGCTATATCAATTTTTGTATTGTTGCGTCATTTTTGATAAAGCAAGTAAATTTTTTTCTTTTCTTTTTTTATTTGTAAAAATAAAATCTTCAAAAATACAAGTTCTTTGTTTTGTGTATTTTGTAATTCGTGGGTATATTTAAAAAAAGAGTGTGTGTATATGTACACGCGACTGAAGTTATACTTCTCATTCAGTATTATGTAAATTAATTTTATTTGATATTTTTAATTTCTATTATGAAGTAAATAATCCACATTTAGTTTTTTTTACATTTTTATCAAGTGAACAATAAATTAATTCTTTCATCCTCCTTGCGTCCATGTAGTTTTAATTTATTCTGTGAAATTTACTCATGTTGTGCGGTTCAGAACATACGGTTGATGGTTAACTAAAGTAAATGAATTGCGCATAAAATGTGCGAAATGGTAATTTTATGAGAATTGTGTGTGCTTCAGCACAAGTAGTAGCAATATGGAACTTGCAGGGTTGCTACAAAGCTCAAAAGTTAGCTGAGCTCAGCTCACAGCTCAGCTCAAATTTTGAGCTAGCACACTTTTGAGCTATGTACCATAGCTCAGCTCATTTGAATTCCGGTATAATCCGGTTTTTCGACTTTTTTCAAAATTCCGAGAAAATCGCGTTTGAAAGTTGGGGTAATTTTTTTTTTTTTTCGAAAAATCCCCGAATCTTTGAACGCTCCTGGAAGCTAAACCGCTTGAGAGCAATTTTTGGGAGTGATGCCAAATGATAGCTTGTGTCATGGGCCTACGCTTTGCACATTATCAGATTTAAAAAAAATCGCCTTCCATGTTAAACCGCCACATCATGCCTATTTTATCAGAATCGTGCCTAATTTTTTTTTTACTTTTAAGTTCTCCCGGTTTGAGAACGCGTGGACCTACAGGGATGGGAGTTGTACCCAAATGTAGGTTAGAGTCCCAGCTAAATTTTGGCATCAAAAAAATTTTTTTCATTTTCTTCAAAATTCCGCGATATAGGCGTTCGAACGCTTTGATCTAGAGACAGGGGAGTGGTGCCATATGAAAGCTTATATTCTCAGCTACCCGATAGTGGTATAATCCGGTTTTTCGATTTTTTTTCAAAATTCCGAGAAAATCGCCTTTGAAAGTTGGGGTAAAATTTTGTTTCGAAAAATCCCCGAATCTTTGAACGCTCCTGGAAGCTAAACCGTTTGAGAGCAATTTTTGGGAGTGATGCCAAATGATAGCTTGTGTCATGGGCCTACGCTTTGCACATTGTCAGACTTTTAAAAAATCGCCTTCCATGTTAAACCACCACATCATGCCTATTTTTTCAGAATCGTGCGTATTTTTTTTTTTACTTTTAAGTTCTCCCGGTTTGAGAACGTGTGGACCTACAGGGATGAGAGTTGTACTTAAATGTATGTTAGAGTCCCCGCTACCTTTTGGCATCAAAAAATTTTTTTTCTATTTTCTTCAAAATTCCGAGATATAGGCGTTGGAAGTTGGGGCGCTCACTTTCAGCTCAGCTCAAATGAGCTGAGCTATGGTACCTAGCTCAAATTTGAGCTGAGCTGTGAGCTGAGCTGAAATGTGAGCTTTTTGCAACCCTGGCAACTTGCCACATGGAAATTACCACATGCAACTTGCCACATGCAACTTGCCACTAGAACTTGCCACACGCAGCTTGCCACATGCAACTTGCCACACGCAACTTGCCACATACAACTTGCCACATGCAACTTGCCACATACAACTTGCCACATGCAACTTGCCACATGAAACATGTAACTTGCTACGTGTTGTGTGTTTTATGTTTGCCGTATTGCGGCGTACTGCATTTTTAAATACTAAAGTATTGCCTACTCTAAAGGTGAAACGACAGCCCTGCTACCCAGGGTGATCGCGTCATAATCCCTTTGACATTCTTGTCAAAAAGTAAATTTTCATACTCACCCTCCCATAAGAAGTATAACTTCAAAAAAAATTGTTTCACAGTAACGTTCTATTTGCAAAGTTGGTACCACTTAATGATGGTTTAAGAAAACGTTTTCTTTTATATATCTTTACTCATGTTAATGATGATTTCTCTGTTATTACAAATGGGAAAAAAGTCATTGGAGGTCTAAATTTTTTGAAAAAAATGTTTTTCTTCGTTTAAAAAATGTCGATATTTTTTTTTCATTTCTCAGATATACATTTTAAAAGGCTAATCATTTACATTTAAATTTTACTTGAAGGCCAATTTTCTTCAAAAAATTGTTATAAACGTAGTGTTTTATTGAATAGGGGAGAGTGGGGCAGTTTTGAACACGGGGCACATTTGAACACTGCATATAAAATTTTAGTTTATCAATTTTTTTTAGAAGTTATTCGTTATTTGAACCCGTCAACACCATATCTCATATTTCAGTTTTTTAGTTGTAAGAGTTTAAAAAAAATTTGGTGCTCGATTTCAAAACGCAATACAATTTTTGTTAGTGTTTAGTAAATTTAAAACTAAATCACGGTGAATTTTTGAATGAATACATTAATGTTAAATATTTATTCAACATTTTAGGTCGTTGACACAGTTGGGGCAGTTTTGAACAAGTGTGTTGGGGCAGTTTTGAACAAGTGTGTTGGGGCACTTTTGAACATAATAGCCTATATTGGTTAAACATCAAAATTTAATATAAATATTTCGTCGAACTAACTATGTAAATGTTATTTGAAATCGAAGTTCAATGTTACTGTTCAATGTTAGTAAACTTTACAGATCAAGAAAACGAAAATGTTTCGTTCAAGCAGCTGTGAAAGCAAAAAGTGTTCAAATGTGCCCCACTCTCCCCTAATGCTTAAAAATAAAAAAAATACATTTTAAGTTTCAAGAATTCGGCAGAAGGAAAATCTAACTAAAATGCTTGCAACCTCATCAAATCCATTTAGTTCTTCTCAACGATATGTAAGGCCTGAAAGAAGATACTCTCAAGTTTTCAAGAAAGGTAGTGTTTTAAAGTTAATTTCTATTACCTTTATCTTTTTCGACTGTTTGACTTGTACTACACCTTAGTTAAAACTTTTTACCTTACCACCAATTTCTGAAACACCCTGTGAGTAAATTTCATATCCTCGAAAATTGCCTTCAATATATTATGCACTGCACTGCGCCTTAACCGCAGTGCAGAGAGCACTAACGCCGGTAATAAATTTCTTTATTGAAATCTTAGTAGCTGATTTTGGAAACAAATTAGTTTTTTTCTTTAATTAAAAAACCAATGGTCTATTAGTATTTAAAAAAGGCTTTGAGTGAAAATAATAGAAAAAAAAATACTTATTGATTCGAAAATTATGAATTTTTAAAACCTACTATATTTTTAAGTCATTTTAACCCTTTTGTATTAAATATACATTCTTAATCTTGTATTACTTTTTACGGATTACCCCAAAGCAATAAGGATTTGGTAGTTAATTAATAGCACACTTTAGCTTTATTGAAATTTTCCTGGAAAATATTCTATTCGATTGTGTTTGCTTTTGTCCTTTTTTTTGGGGTTTAAATAAATGAAAAAATACTCAAGGGATCATATTTCTTAAGAGGACATCGATAGGCTACTTTTTTTTTCATATTGTGTCATAAGGTTTTAGGTATATGAATATGAATACATGCCTATATTATAGATTTTCATCAAAAAATAAATAAAAATTCCTTTGGGATGTTTTTTTGATATTCAATAGACATACCTTGACCTATGCAAGTAAAGTTGTAAAATTGAAAAGACAAAATTCTCTGAAAACCTAGGAAGACATAAGCTTAAGGTTCAAGAAAAAAAAAAACATTTTAGGACATATTTTAATCTGATTTCATGTGTGACTCATTTTTTCACAGTTTTTAATATGGACTTCAATGACCTTTATAACAAATAAATAAATTGAATTTTACTACCAACAAAAAACTATATTCCATTTCAAAAAATTCATACAATTCCAATCTAAAAACTGTTAAACTGATAAGGAGCTTTAAGGACATAAAAGAAAATACAAAATCTCTAACAACAATCATGTTCTTATTGAATTTATTGATTTTTCTTTCATAAAATTACAAAATTTATTATTTAGAAGAATATAATATTTTCTACTGATGAAGATGGGAGACAGAGAGAGACTCTCGATGATTGATTCATTTCTTTTGAATTGACTTTACCTGTCTTCGTTTGAGAGAGTAATTGGTTTTTAATAATAAGTAAAGTTTTATCTGCAGTTTGCAGGGTATTTCAAATAGGTAGATATATGATGTATAGGCAAGTATTGATTCATCAAACCATAGTGAATAGTCCCATCATATATCAAAAGGTCTTGACAGAATATGAGAATTACAATTCTGATGAATTTTCGGTTCAGAATAGATGATTTGTAAGATTTCAAATTTTGTGTTTTATTTGCATTTCTAACGAATTTGAAAACGATTTGTTTTCTTTTTTTTTTCATTCATTTAACTTTTTTGTGTGAGGTTTGGTACTTTTGATTCTCGTAAAATGAAATATATTTTTCAAAGAAACATGAACGGAATTTTTATGAATTTATTTGTATCTTTTTTTCTTTTTCCGTATTGAATAACTAACGCGAAAGGTCAAGAAACATATAAATACGCTTTGTACGGTATCTAGGATAGTTGGTACAGGCTTTAATCAACATAAATTATGTGAATAGGGTTAGTATTTCCCAAAAAACAATAACAGATAAATTGCATACAAAATTCAAGTAGGTAATTTAAATTTCTTTCGCTTTGAAAATATAATTTTTATTCATGCTTTCATTATCAACTTATCTTTTTTTCTTGTGAATTAAAGGATGGTTACAATTGGTAAAATGTTTCGATTGAAATAATAAAATAACCAAGATTATATTTTGGGAGCAATATTAGAATATAAAATGGCTCTGGAAAAAAATGTTACGTATGCACCACAGTGACCCGCAAATCATACAATGTGCCGCTTTGTGACAACATGGTTAGAAAAAATTCCTTAAATATTTCTTAATACAATATTAAGTAAAGGTTTCAAATCAGAATCACTTTAATACGCTAGTGGAAAAAAAATGAAGGATGCAAAATAAATATTCAGAATTTTTAATGATTTTTCAATTTTGTTAGAAATAGTCATATCGAAATGTTTGAAAAAGTAGTTTGAACAATTTTTAAGCTCATCATCTTTCGTTGCTTTTTTAACTTCTTTTATGTATTTAATTGAGCGTATGTAATGAATATTTAACTTGATATATGTACATATGTGCCCTTAATTATGAAAGTGGACTAAGTCACTCCAAAAAATGGCCTCAAATCTAGCCTTAAAATAATTATTATTCAAGGGGTATGGTTTATTTGAAAGCGAAATTGCAATAAATAAACTTTTGTATTGCTTCTCTAGTGATTTCATAAAAGAAATACAATTAAATCGTTATAAAAAATTTATTATGTAAGTTTTTCTTTAAACAATGCAAAAAGTGACTTAGTCCACTTTCATAATCATGGGCACATATGTATAGTATAGGATAAGTTATAAGTATTCAACAAGAAATCGAACTATAGATATTAGATAATGCATAAAAAGTAAGCATCGCAATTCTGTGTGGTATATCTCAATTAAAAATGACGCAGAAAAATCCATGGTTCCTAAAAAGTAGGGTTGTAAAAATTAATTTTTTTTAACTTGTTGCAACTGGAAAAAATTTGTTTGCATTGAAAATAAAATTTGTATTGCGAATAAAAATATTTTGCATTAAAAATAAAATGCACGACTGGGGTTGCACGTACTTGCTCTTATGCTTAAAGTAACTCTTATGTTAAAGCTTTTTATTCAAGAAACACCGCCTTAAATTATGTTTTACAAAAAACCAAGTATGCCATTTTATTACTTGCATAAAAAGGTATTTTTAGAAAAAAAAACTTTCCAAAATCGTTAGAGCCGTTTTTTAAAAAAATAATTTTTTATGTATACAAAAATTTCTAACATTTTTCAAAAAAAAAGTTGGTATGCTATTTTAAATAAATAATTAATTTACACATAAAAACGAAATTTCAAAATTTTTCACCAACCCGTTTTCAAAAAATTGAAATATTTTTTAAAAATCCAAAAATGCACTTTTTGAAAATTTTCTAAAGTTTTAATATTATTTTTATCTAAACGCTTTTGCATAAAAATTTTAGTTGAAATCGGGTTAATTTTGTACGAGATATTCAGAAACCAAAAAAACCGTTCTATGACAGGTACCGTTAATAACGATACAAAAAATATTTTTTTTATTTAAAAAGTTGGCTCTTATGTTTTTTTACTACACATACAAATTTTAATCAAAATCGTTAGAAAAGTCAATTTTTTTCAAAAAAGGCTCTATTTCCGTTATATGGCAGGTACCGTTAGTTTTGGTCATAAAAAAAAATTTTCAATTTCCCCTCTAGGGAATCACCAAAAACTGCTAACTACCAAGTTTGAAGAAAATCACTTCACACGTTTAGACTGTAGCTCGAGGTATATACAGACAGACAGACAGACAGACAGACAGACAGAATTGCCGGACCCACTTTTTTGGCATTCTACATCATCGTTGTGTCATGTAAAATTGTTATCTCGAGTTCGATTTTTTTTACGAATCCTAAACTTGCCCTATAGTACCTATATCGCAAGTAAAAAATTTGTATTGAAAATAAAAAAAATTCTGCATTCAAAAGAAAAATATGTGCATTAAATATTTTTTTTTTATATTCGTCGAATTTCTTACAATTTTGCCTATTAGGCTTTACATTAGTTTAAATATTATAGTTGGATTTTTTATTTTAATTCAGAATTTTTTTTTTTTGCAATATATTTATTTTTAATGAAAAATAAATTTTTTATTTGTAATTAATATTTTTATTTTTATTTCAAATGCTTTTTTTTTTCAATTGATATTTTTACAACCCTACTCAAAATTCTGAGTGAAGAAAATAGCCGTCAATCTACGTAAATTATTCAGCAAATCACGACCGCATCATTTTGCGTTACTAAGTTGTCCTTCCTTCAGATGAAGTTCTAGAAGATCATTTACAATTTTTTTATATAAAAATCTCTTCAACTAATCTTCAGTTTCCTATAAAATGTTTGTGATTACAAATTACAATAATTACTCTTATTTATGCAAAGCGAAATACATTTCGTTTTTTCCAATAGCCGTTAATTATATTTGCATCCCTTACATTGTTTTTCAATAAAGGATAAGACCACCACCGTGTCGCAGGGTATTATAAAATCCAGCGAATATAATCAAATTCATCAACATCATCACTCAAACATTTTTATTGTCCTCAGTGAAACCAGTGATTTACTTTCTTTATGCTCGTATATATCCTCAGAATCTCAACACAATCAAAAATTTATAGTTTGGATTTAAATTTTTTTAACGGAGACAACTTCAAGCTCACCCGCATCCCTGCATACATTAATATCCCTTCACTGAAAAATAAGTGTTTCACTATGTTCAGCAGCATGCATTGCTATTAAACATTTATTACCCCCACAACAGCAATGAATGTGTATATGTATGTGTTGAAGTTTATGAGAATTCATTTGTATTGCACTTTCGAAAACGAGCCGTTTCAGAGTAATGCATTTTCGCATTTTATTAAACTCGAATTTCCTTCTCTCTCTCTCTATCTGAGTAGTTTATGTAAAACCATCAACTTTGAAATGCAATTACTTTTGGGATATTCTGTAAGTCAGTTGTTGGAATTCCTTGATTTGTTCGTTTTTACTTGCGATATAGGTACTATATATCAAGTTATGCATTCGTACAAAAAAAAAAAGTTGAGATAACATTTTTCCATGACATTACGATGATAGACAATGCCAAAAAAGTGGGTCCCGGAAGTCCGTCTGTCCGTCTGTCTGTCAGTCTGTCAGTCTGTCTGTATAAGGAACTAGAGCCTAAACGGATGGACCGATTGACTCCAAACTTGCTATGTAGCAGTTTTTGGAGGCTCTCCAGAGGGGTTTTTGGAATTAATTTTTTTGGACCAAAAATAACGGTACCTGTCATACAAAAATTTCGGAAAAGTTTAATTTCACGAAAACGGCTCCAACGATTTTGTTAAAAAAATTCAAGTGTTAGTTTTTTAACAAGGTCTTTCTTTCGAAGAAAAAATTTTTTTTGGAAAATCATTATTAACGGTACCTGCCATAGGACCGCTTTTTTCAAATCGGATTTTCTGCAAAACTACTTATTGTATTTCAACGAAATTTTTTATACAAAAGCGTTTATATAATTTAAACATAAGCCAAAAATAAAATTTTGAAAAAAATAATTTTTGGATTTTTAAAAAAATTTTGAAAATTTTTTTTTGAAAAATCAATTTTTTGAAAACGGGACATTGAATTTTTTTGAAATTTTGTTTTTAGATGTTGATTAGTGATTTCTATAAAATGGCATACCAATTTTATTTTTAAACTTTTTTTTCAAAAAATTATTTATAAAAAATTAGTTTTTTAAAAAACGGCTCTAACGATTTTGAAAATTTTTTTTCTAAAAATGCACCTTTATATATCAAATAAAACTGCTTACTTGTTTTGTGGGGCGATTTGATTTCAGATATTGTTTTATTTTTTTGAAAAATTAATTTTATTTTTTTTTTTTATATACCAACATTTCCCAAGTTTCTATATAAAAAGACTTAAAAATTTAAGCAACTTGAACTCTAAGAGCAAGTTCGTGCGACCCAGTCGTGCATTTTATTTTTTTTAATTCGAGTTTATGGGTAAGTAGTAAAGTACTACAAATTTATTTTAAGAGATTGGTTTGATGAAATTTTTCATTTCTTTATGGTGGTGAATTAAAATAGAGATTCAGATTCATATAAATGCTGATCGACTTACACCAGGGTGTCAAACTTTTACTTTATTAGGTCCTAAATCCTAATGTTTCATAAAGGCTTTTAATTTCGTAAAGTCTTATCCAAAATAAATTCCTCTGTCTTTACATTTAATTCGCGTTTTGTACGTAATTAAGAATTTTTTTAAATGAAACCCAAAACAATATGAATTTTTATAAAAAGCTTTTCCTATTTCGATAGTTTGCCCTATCATGACTCCAGCTTTCCTTTTAACAATCGATTATACTCGTACATACAGCCAATGTTAGCAGGCAATTCAAAAGCAATAATATACGAATGTTCGGCCAAAAAGGCACGTATACTTGTAACAACCGATGAGAGAGATAAACAAAAAAAAAAAAAAAAACAATTCACTTAATTGGTGTTGTGGGAATACAGGAAATCAAAACGCTTTCGAAATCAAGGGTATACAAACCATACTTTTTCTTTTGTTTCTTTTGTAGAAGATACACTCAATCAATGGATGAAACAAAGAAAATGATGCTGGATGATTTTTAATTTTATGGAATATTCGATGCTTCAACTTTAACTTTGAGTCCTACATTTGTTGGGATGTAGGAGAATTGATTTGGAATTGGAATTTTGGTATTGATTTTTTGTTATAATTATATCTATAGTTTTTCTTTTCTTTGATAGGTTATTATCGTTTGTTCTCTTTCGTTTGTAGAGCTCATTGATAGGTCCTAGTGTGCTTCTTTGCAGCACGCTTTGCTATGAAAACTTTTTGTTTGCATTGTGTTTGCATTGTGTTTGCTGGCATTCATGATAAAACCAGTAACCCAGTCATTATAAACATTTGGAAATGCAAATGAACCGAGAAAGCAAAATTTTTTGTGAAAAGTTCGACTTGAAGTTGTCTTATATGAACCATGGCAGCCACCACAAAAAAGTGACTCCATTTTCTAACATTACACTCTCGCACTTTCCCAGTGCGGCAAAAAATTTCAATTCAAAATTAAAAATAAACTATTAGAGATACAAAAATCTTCTATAGCTTATTTGAAAGATAATAACCTAAAGCTTAATCCAAATGAAGGATTTTTAATTATTCCGTCATTTGATGGGGTAAACAGTAGTAAAACGGAAAGATGAAATTTGGGCAAGAATCTAAACGCGTAGAGAATTGATTTGATTGAAAAAATTCTAAAAAACTTTAAAACTAAGCTATGGGCTTAAAAAATTAGGTGAGGGATAAAAAATTAGGTGTTTGATACGGATTTTTTTTTTCAACACTCTGCCTTTCGAAATATGAATTTTTGAAAAACACCTTGTTTTTTAGGGGTATTTTTGGGTAATTTTTTATTTTTAGCTTTTTCTCAAACTTATAGGACATGTAGGTTTTGGTATTATGCATACATGTGCAAAAAACTGGAATCGTTTAGTAAGTTTTGACTGAATAACGGAAGAAACAAGTTTTTAAAAAACACGTTTTTTGACCGTTTTTAACCGATTTTCATCGTTTTTTATTTGTATCTTTTTTTCTTTAATAGATACAGGAATAAAGTATATGGATTAATGATACAACATGACTACGACTATATGTGTGCGAAGTTTTAATCATTTTCGTAAACACAATTTTGAGATAACGGTAAAATAAAATCTTAGAATTCAACAGGTTATAACTTTTGATCAAAAGCAGAAATAAATTTAATTAAACTTTTATGAGCATCCTGATACAATTACTTTTCATTTGGTATATCACACATAACGGTAGACTAACTACAAGCTACACAATGTTAAATCAAGAAACTTGCGAAAAACCTCAAAACACCAGTGGAGATCTGTTGCCCCCCGAACAGCCACCAGTGTGGGAAGTACCGTAATCTCAGTCTGGAAATTCGACATGGTTGACTTTAAAAAATTCTAACTTCTCTTGTAAGCATCTTTGAAATGAGATTGATACGTTGATATGAAAGGTGAAATAATAAGCTTTCACATGGTATATATTTTTTATAGGTTGTCAAACAAAAAAAAATTGATTCCATAGCCTGAGAACATAAAACTAAATGTTTTTTTTTTTTACTTTTTATAATGAAATTTTTTTAATGAAAAATTAATATAAGAGAAAATTAAAAAGGTATTTTATTTTTAGCTTGTTCTTGTAAATCATGATTGTTTGAAAAAAGTAAACTCTTCAATTGACTCATTTTAAACAAAACCACACAACCTGTTTTCTGATGACGTTATCACGTAAAATCATCGTCCGTAAAACGGCTTTACAGACAACCTCTTTTTTTTTTTGTCAAGAAACGAAAATTTTATTATAAAGCTTTTTTGTAGCTTTTTTCATGTTCTACACTAGCACAAAAAATTAAGGGAACAAACCACAAATCGTGATTTTTTTTTTAAGTGATTTTCGATAGGCTGTATCTCAATAAAAAATGATCGCATCTTGACAAAACAAAAAGCATGTGAAATCTACATTCTTATATTTTTAGGATTTTATGACTTAATTTTTATTTCAAATGCTAAATTATTTTAACCTTTCACAAACCAAAATTTTCCAAATATTTTTTGTTTTTACTTTTCTCTTAAAAAAGTGGGAAATTTTTTCTGATAAAATAATTATAGTCGAGTCAAATTAGACATAAAATTTGTAAAATCTCGGAATCCAGGGAAAATCGATGCATCTAAAAAACGAGTATAGGGCTGCATTATAAAAGGGTCAAATAAGAAAGTTAAAAAAAAAAATTTCACCGCTCTCGATTACAACAGTTTTTATGGACCGTTAACTGTCATTCCGTATGCAAGCGTCAATCGGAATTGCTGTCTCATTTTAGATTTTGATCAAACTTTGTAGGGATGTTCTCTAGGACTGTAAGGAAGCAAATCCATTATGATTTAATTTTAAGTTGCGTGGTTTCCCCGGTACCCGCATTCGAACTTTTTCAGAAGGTCATTTTAATGTTATTATAGCTTTGCGTCTACTAAAGATATCTTTTTGTTTGAAACGCCATTTTAAAGCTTAAGAGTAGTAATTTTTGAATATATATTAAAAAATTACGTAATAATTACCTCTGAATTAAAAATAATTTTTGAAAAACTGGTAATTTTGCTGATTTTTCATGGTTTTTGACTGGCTCCAGAACCTTGGCTATTATATGTAGGAAGCTTATACTTACCAAATATTAAATATAGATATTTTTCAACAAAATAAATCTAAAATGAACTCGATGGCTGTACTCCTTATGTAAAAATTTTAAGTTCAAAGTATAGAGTATTTTAAAAAAGCTAATTTTTATACTGTCATTTTCTACGATTTGACTAAACGAAGAAATGTGAAACTTACAGTGTGTTAAGCTAAGAGTACGAACTGAATATACTATTAATTTCATGCTTCTATCTTATGTCAAACATAGTGCAATCATAGCCTTAAGTAGGGTTTTTTTTTCGATTTTTAGCATTTTTGCGAATTTTCAAACAAGCGGTACACTAAGAAGATATGAAAATAACACAATTTTATTTAGAGGACTTAAAGTTAAAAGTTTCAACTTAACACACTGTTAGTTTCATGTTTCTATCTTTAGTCAAATCGTAAAAAATCATAGTATAAAAAAATATTTTTTCAAAAAACTCAAAACTTTAAACTTAAAATTTTTGCATAAGGAGTACAGCCATCGAGTTCATTTTAGATTTATTTTGTTGAAAAATATTTATATTTAATATTTGGTAAGTATAAGCTTCCTACATATAATAGCCAAGGTTCTGGAGGCAGTCAAAAACCATGAAAAATCAGCAAAATTACCAGTTTTTCAAAAATTATTTTTAATTCAGGGATAATTATTACGTAATTTTTTAATATATATTCAAAAATTACTACTCTTAAGCTTTAAAATGGCGTTTCAAACAAAAAGATATCTTTAGTAGACGCAAAGCTATAATAACATAAAAATGACCTTCTGAAAAAGTTCGAATGCGGGTAGCGGGAAAACCACGCAACTTAAAATTAAATCATCATGGATTTGCTTCCTTACACTCCTAGAGAACATCCCTACAAAGTTTGATCAAAATCTAAAATGAGACAGCAATTCCGATTGACGCTTGCATACGGAATGACAGTAAACGGTCTATAAAAACTGTTGTAATCGAGAGCGGTGAAATTTTTTTTTTTAACTTTCTTATTTGACCCTATTATAATGTAGCCCTATACTCGTTTTTCAGATGCATCGACTTTCCCTGGATTCCGAGGTATAAAGCTAATTTGACTCCACTATTATTATTTTTATAAATGTTTTTTTTTTTTATTTTGTTTTAAGTAGCTATTTGTTTCAAACCTCTACGATTTTTTTAGACTAGAATATCAGTCGTCAAACCAAAAACCATAATCTTGACTTTGACTATCAATATCTTAACAACAACGGATCATTTCACAGAAAATTCAAGGTTATATTTTAAAACTTCATTTAATTAATTTTATACAAAGATATTTAATTTGCTCTGTTAAAAAAACGTTTTCTTATTTCTGAAATCAATTAAGAAAAGCTATAAAAATAGGCATTTTTACGATTTTTTAGAAAATGTACCGCTTTTTTTATATCTATGGGTGATAAGATTAAATTGAGGCTTAATTTATTGAAGCTAAAGATACCTGAAATTAATTTGCAAAGTTACAGATTTATTCATCAAACAGTTTTTCTGTTGTGAGGGTTTGACCTTTTGAGATGAAATAAAACACCATATTTCTGCAGCTCTAAATGACTTACTACTTATCAGTTTCTTATAAGCAAAATCAAATTTGTTTGAGTTAATTTTATTATAAATATCGGCTAAATTTAAAATAAACCAAAGAAAAAAAAATTAAAGTTTTCAAAAAAAGTTAAATTTAAAAAAAAAACTTTTTATACAATTTTTGGATATTTTTCCTAATTTTAAAAATTTTTGATTTTTCTTCGGTTTATCTAAAACTTAAACGATAGGTATTTTTTAATAAAATGTTCAAATTAACTCAACAAAATTTGATTTTGCTTATAAAAAAGTGATTAGAAGTAAGTCATTTAAAGCTGCAGAAATATGGTGTTTTATGAACTAGTTTTGTTAGAATACCTTAGACCATTACGTATACCAAATTTAATCGAAATCGTTAGAGGCGTTTTCGTTGTGGTGGAATTTCCGGTTGTTGCCACTGCTTATATTAATTGCCTCATAGAATTTTCTTGAGATAGCGGAACTTTTGATGGCGGGACGTTTGGCTTCCAAAGATGCCTTCTCTTCTTAGCTTGAATTTAAAATCACCTATGACTTTCATTTCGTAGCTATGAAATTATAGAAGGTTCTTATCCAGGAGCTCGTAAATACTATTTTTTGTGTCACTTTTCTCTTTTATGATTTCGTATGCGTATACAAGGTTTTGTTGGCGAATTAAAACGTATCATTATGAGGTGCTTTAAACTCAAGTTTTTCTTCTTGAGTCGGATAATATTCTAATGCATTAGTTTTTCAGAGCTGCAGAACCGTTCACGTGCATAACCGAAATTCGTTGTCCCTATTTTATTTGCAGGATTCGTCATCAGTTACTTCGTCAGTCATCAAAACTTGTCGTCGTTCCATGACTTCCTCCTTTTCCTGGCTGGACAGTTACCCAGGGTGACAGGAAAACCCAACTTGGATTGTCAGGTCTTGTCTTCTGTCTTGAAAAAAAGTTCTTAGCATTGAAATGTTCCAAGAGTATCTGATATCTGATATTGCAAAATCTCCGGAGGAGTTTCGTCCAAATCATCCAATTTTGTAAAAAAAAAAAAATCATGTGTGCAATTCACACGCGGTAGAAGTGAAACCTTAAAAAATCATTTTTCTTGAAAAAAAAAAAAAAAAAAGAAAAAATCTACCTATTTCTATTCTATCACCTTCAATTCCATGTTTTTTTATATAACAACCTATACAAATTTTATATCATCTGAAAGCTTTTAGTCTTAGCTCAAAATATATATATCGATCAGGTCTATGAGACATCTACAAAAAGAGCTAGAATTTTTTGAACTCGATCAATTTCCATAAAAAAAGCCAGCCTTATTTTGACATTCGCTTTCGTGCGAAAGTTGTTCGATTTCGAAAGATTCGCATTTTCAGTTTCGAACGATTCGAAAGTTCATTTATCTTTTGAAAATCAAGCAAATTTTGACTTTCTAATCATTCGAATCAAATGTCATTTATCTGACGTTAAAATTTTTGTGTCGAATAAAAACGAAAACACATGTAAGTTCAGATATTTTTGTTGAAAAATAACGAAAATAAATTTACATTTATTTGTTGGCGTATTAATTTAAGGTTTGCTTCCAAAACAGATATCAATTTTTGTACACAGATGATTGGGACAGTTTAATTGCGATCTTTGCCTACCCCAAATTGATATCCACCTTCTGCAACAAACCGCAAAGTTGTCGCTAGAATTATGATGGGAGGAATAGACAAAGATGTGCGTCTTTGAACTTCAGTGGTTAGCTCGTCCAACACGTACTTAAAGACACTTTTATCTTCAAAGAAAAAAGATATATATATGGGTTAGGCGCTTGGAAGGAATCAGTTTTTACTTTGAACTTTCCAGCTCGAATTGATTTGATGCATCCATTATCCTTCTCCTTCATATCTGCTCTTTGCCGCACTCTTCACTTCCCATAAAAAAAAACAATTGCCATTTATTGAAAATTAAAACTTAAAATTCTAACAAAAGAAAAAATTCCGGCAATTGATTTTAATTGTTTTTTTTTTTTTTTTGTTCAGAACTGAAAAGTGTGACCAGGTGTGTAATAAGTAAAGCGAAACTTTGAAGTTGCATTCTTTTTTTTTTTTATCACACTAAAATTGACATGAATGTTCAAAAAAACTAGTACTCATCTATTCAAAACTTTTGAATTTATTTTGTTAATTTTTCATGTCAATAAACTTGTCCATCCGCTTTCCAAATTTAAATTTTTTTAAAATTATTTAAGTTATTTTTGTCTTTAAATAATTAAATTTACAAGCACTTTAACACAATATTATTTATATTATTATCTTTTTTTCTAATAAAGTATTTATTTTCCAACCCACCTTTTAACAAAAATAAAATTCTTTGAAAAAATTAGTTTTGTCACACTAACCCTAATATAAATGTCAAAAACAGCTGATTTCGAAAATGAAATTCATTAAGGTTCATTTTATGAAACATTCGAAAATGAACATTATTCGTTCGAATGTCCAAATATACTAATTTCATTCGAATGAATAGATCCATTCTATCGAATTAGCTATTCGTTCGAGTCTCAAAATAAGGCTGAGCGAAAAAACACGTATTTTTATCTTCTAACGCTATTAAATGAATTTTTTCCCTAACAACCTATAAAAAATTTAATACCATCTGAAAGCTTATTGTCTAAGCTCAATATATATATATCGATCAGACCTATGAGACATCTACAAAAAGTGCTAGAATTTTAAACTCGATGAAATTTCATAAAAAAAAGCAAAACAACATTTATTTTTATGTTCTCATGCTATTAAATCTATTTTTTTGTTTGACAACCTATAAAAAATGTTATACCATGTGAAAGCTTATTGTTTCACCTTGTATAATAATGCATAAATCTTATTTCAAAGATGTCTACAAGAGAAGTTAGAATTTTTTAAAGTCAACCATGTCGAATTTCCAGACTGAGATAACGGTACTTCCTACACTGGTAGCTGGTCATCGCCAAAAGATCTCCACAGGTGTTTTGAGGTATTTTTAATTTTTTTTTCAATTTAAGATTGTGTACCTTGTAGAGCACGTAACGTTATGTGTGATATATCAAAAAAAAGGTTATGTTATCAGCTTGCGTTTTAAAGTTAAATCAAATTTGTATGTGCACTAGATCAAAAGATATAACGTGTGTTGGAAAAGAACATCTTTTTACCGTTATCTCCGAATTTTGAATATGAAATTAATTGAAATTTTGTACAATTATAATTTATTTAATTACCTATCTACAGTACAAATCTCATTCATCTATCTATTAAAACAAAAAAGTTATAACAAGTTGAAGTCGTGTCGCGTTTTCGTTTCATCTTGTTTCAAATCACTACGATACTAAAGAAGTTTTCACTTCAAAAAAGAACAATCCTTTTGTTTTAAAACACCAATACTGAAGTGTGTAAATAAAAGTTATAATAATAACATTTATAATTTTGTTAAGTTCTCTTGCATTCCAAATATCTTAAGCTGCATGCAACCAGAGACTTGAAAACTTTAAAAACCATGACAAATTTTGCACTTTCTTTTCTATGTGTAACTTATTAATACAACTTTTCAAGGATATGAAAACATAGTAAAAACTTTATAAGGAATTTCATTTTCCTTAAGGGTGAACACAAAAATATATCTACACACACATCAAGTTTGTATGATATTGCTCGCTATATGTATATATTTTCTCTCTTCTGTTCTTAATTTTATTGTTTATTGCAACAAAAACACTCCCTTTCCAGTGTTAAAAACCCTTCTAGCGAGTTATCCTTTTTGTTAGTTTATTACTACACCACACATACTCAAGTCGATTGCAAACTTTATTACTATTGTACAGTGGGGCACAGTTACACTAGACATTTCACTTCAAAGAGTTTCAAACAAAAGTCTTAAAGTTTGTCATTTGAATTTTTCTTATGAAAAGAAGAGAATGTATTCCGTATAAGCGTAAAAACCATTTTCTCTTGAAACGAATTTAGATTTATTTCTGTCAAAACTGACGAAAATGTCAAAAAAAGACAACAATCTTTTAAAACAACTCCGATGCTAGATTTTATTTAGACCAATTTATGAAACTTACTGGCCCCACTGTGTCTTCAACGAGTACTACGGTTTTGTTTCTTCGTCGTCATTTCGATATGAGAAATTGAATGTTTTCTCATAAAACATGCACTTATTGCGTAATAAAGATGAGATTTGTACATTAGTTTCACATGAATGTTGCCTCTTATACAAAAAAAAGGTCGATTTTCGCTTTGCCTTGGGCTGCAAACAAAATGATTATCGAAAAAAATAGTCTTCCCAGCAGCTGATCCATCTCGTTCTTAATAGCAATTGCTAAAATAAATTATATATATAGTTTTTGACATAAAGACCCAAGGGGTAGAACAGAGGGTCAGTATTGAATTGCTTGTGTGGTAAATGTTATAAAGATTCTATAAAAAGAAAAGTTTCATATTGACCTTTTATCTTTATTTGTCCTTAAGGATTTTGGAAAAGAAAGCGAACTTTGAGGAATTTTGAGTTTAAAGTTTGAGAAAATCTTAACCCTAAAAAAATGTTAAGATAAAGTTATACAATTGAGTATTTTAAAATAAATTATAGCCCTCAATTAGAATTTAATAACCAAAGCTTAAGATTTTAGAATTGAGGTTTTAGAATACCATTTTTTGAGTTATGACGGTTTTTATGGTTTTTGCCCTCTTTTCCATTAACTGACTTTATCTTTGCCAAACAATGTCCAACCAATCAAGAATTTATCAAAGTTTTAGTTTGTACCAAAACTTGTTTTCTGCGGAAAACCGTTACTCCGCAATTTTGCATCAAACCCAATTTTTTTTTTTTGTTTTTTTTAATTTTTTTTTTTTTTGAAGTGAAAACTTCTTTAGTATCGTAGTGATTTTAAACAAGATGAAACGAAAACGCGACACAAACATTCAACTTGTTATAACTTTTTTGTTTTAATAGATATATGAATGAGATAGGTAATTAAATTAACTATAAATGTACAAAGTTTCAATTAATTTAATATTCAAAATTCTGAGATAACGGTAAAAAGATATTCTTTTTCTACACACGTTATATCTTTTGATCTAGTGCACATACAAATTTGATTTAACTTTAATACGCATGCTGATAACATAACCTTTCATTTGATATATCACAATTAACTGTACGAGCTCTACAAGTTATACAATCTTAAATTGAAAAACTTGAAAAATACCTCAAAACACCTGTGGAGATCTGTTGACGATGACCAGTGTAGGAAGAACCGTAATCTCAGCTTGAAATTTCGACTTAGTAGGCTTTAAAAAATTCTTATTTTTTTTCTAGGCATGGCAGTAATATGATTCATACGTCATATTTAATGGTGTGATTTTTTTGCTTTTTTGATGAAAAGTGAGTTGGTTTGAACAATATAATCTCTTTTTGTAGATGTTGTACAGACATGGACGATATAAATATTTTGAGCTGAAACAATAAGCTTTCAGATGATATAAAATTAATGTAGGTTGTCATATAAAAAACATGTATTTAAAGGAGATAGAATAAAAAATAGGTAGATTTTTTCTTTTTTTTTTTTGCAAGAAAAAATTTTTTTTAAGGTTTCACTTCTACCACGTGTGAATTGCACACATGACTTTTTTTTCTTTTTATATATATCATTTTATTAAAAAAAAAAAAAACACGTAATTGAGTAATGAGTATTATTTAAGCCCAGTTTATTGTCTCAAAAAAAATTTCATAAAAAAGAATACTGAAAGTAATTAAAAAAGAATAAACAAACTGAGCGAATAAAAAACAAAAATAGTTTTGAAAAACAAAAATTAATTCAAATGAATTAAAACTTTTTCTAAGCTTTATCTATTTGATCTTTTCTTTACCGTAAAGAAAAAGTTTTAATTCATTCGAAATTATAAATTTTAAAAAAAAAGGTCACTGTGGTGTATGAGTACTTTTTTTCAAAAAAATTAAGGAAACTCGTTGGACTTTTTAACCAACTATCCTTGGGCAAACGAACCACAGTGAACGAATTTTACACTGAAAAATTTTTTTATGGTTTTTGGGGTGAATAAAAAATAATACTTCTATAATTTTTATTATAAGGATAGGATAGCGAAAATAAAAGGTTTTTGAAAAAAGTTTTTTTTTATTGTATCTTTTGAAAAAATGGTGGAATTAAGAAAAAAAAGTTGGACCATACTGGGCTAACCAACAAATTTTACACTGAATTAAAAAAAAAATATTTTTTGTGAATTTTGAGGTGAAAAAAAGTAATTCCGTTATAATTTTAAGAAGTAGGGTTGGGCAAGCGAAAAAAATCTTGGGCAATCGAATCAGATAGGTTTGACAAAAAAAAATTGCATTTGGGGGTGCCAACTTCACATAGCCGTAATTGGCCTTCCAAACTATTCAAAACGATATAGTCCCCAACCGAAATTTATTTTGATATTCTCTTAAAAATTACTTCATTGGATTACATTGTCAAAGAGAATCAATGCATTACAGAGCTAACATATCGCTCATTTACCTAAATACTGCCATAATTCAAAAATCACGAGTTTTGAGTTATTAATGCAGAAGTTATCGGAATAAAGCAATCTTTAATTTTGCAAAAAGTCATTTCTTAACGTTTAAAATTGACGGATAAGAAGAATAGTTTTATTTTAGAAACTAGCTTTTTACATACAAAAATAGATCGATACTAAATTATTTAAAACTCGTTTTCTGAAGAAATAGTTCTAAGAATTTGAAAGTTATGTGTGTGACAGATTTAATACCCAATGACATACATTTAATTTATTTTTTTTTAAACTTTGGTGAAAAAGTTTCGTTTCATATAAGAGCTGAGAACAGAGATGAAATTTAGAATAAGTATCATACAAAAAACACCCTTTCACCAGAAGTTTTCAATGAATTTCCTTCCTAAAACATTTATCCCGAATTTCATCAGTGTATCACGTTGTTCAAATGGGTTTCACTCATATTCATGTTGTAGACAAAAAAAACCTTGCATTAAATCGGCATTCATATTTTTTCATTCAGTACATTCATCAAAAACAACAAAAAAAACATGTGTCAATTAACTTCAACGAGTTCTTTAAACGCCAACTATTCGTTATTTACATACTTATTCGATCAAATCTGCAAACTGTGAGTACTTCATGCATCTTATCAATCTGTCTTCCCATTTCACATAAAAATATGGTCATCGTTTCCGTTTCTAACAATTTGATCCCATTAACAAAATCTGTATCCTTTTTATTTACCTTCAAACTGTTTCAAATTTCGAATTATCATTAAAAAAAAAAATTAAACTTAATGAAAAGCCAATTATGCAAGAAGAAATCTTGTTTTCATTTATATGTATTTTAAATTAATTAAATGAATGAAAATACTTGAAAAGTTTTTATTTTTTTTTTTTTTTTTTGTTCTTCCTTTATATCAGTTTGTGCCTGATTTAACTAATTGAATTATTATTTGATATTCTGTTTTCTTCATTCATTCGCATTCAGGCTTCAACGAAGAACGAAAAAGAGTCCAATTAAAATTTGAAATGAGGTGGAAATTTTAACCACAAGGTTAGGTTTGCTTTTTTATTTATATAATTTTCCATCAAGGACTTAAAAAAGTTTTTGAGATATAAACTTTTTGAAGTTTGTCTCCTTTGTTTTTTTGAATTATGCAAGATTAATAATGTAGAACGTTCTTCTTATAAATTAATTTAACGAATCCTTCAATAATTGAATTTTGTTTTGTAGTGAAATTAATATGACGTGTGTTCATATTATGGAACACTGAATATAAGAAGGTAGGTAATTGAGCTATCGACGACACAAGTTTTAATGAAAAATAGGGTTTAAAAAAGCTAAAAAAAAAAACTTAAAAAAATACTTTAATGTCGAAATTAAAAGCAGTTTTGTTTTCTTAGGAACAAGAATAATTAAACATTCATTCACAATCCACCAGGTGTTTCTATTTTTGAAATGAATTCGAGTTGCTATTTCAAAATAAAATCAAAACAAACAATAATAGATGTTATTCTCTATTTCGATGCATTTTTTACCCAGATGTTGAATGGCCTTTTAAAAATAATAAATCAATGAACTATAAAAAAGTTACCACAGTGCGTCAGTTCAATAAAACCCCATAAATTATTTCGAAGCCTGTCTGAAAAAAAAAAAAAAAATCATGTGTGCAATTCACACGTGGTAGAAGTGAAACCTTAAAAATTATTTTTTTTGCAAGAAATAAAAATCGTAAAAATTTACCTTATTTTATTCCATCATCTTTAAATCCATATCTTTTAAATGACAACCTAATAACTTAAATAATAATAAAATTTATATCATCTAATCTGCAAGCTTTTTATTTCACATATTATCATGTTTCTACGATGCCTACAAAAAAGTAAGAATTTTTTAAAGCCAACCATCTCGAAATTTAAAATTGAGATTACGGTTCTTCCTGCACTGACTAATGGCTGGTCATCGGCAACAGATCACCACACGTGTTTTGAGGTATTTTCACGTTTTTAAATTAAAGATATGTGTGGTATATCAAATGAAAGTTAATATTATCAGCGTATTAAACTTAAAGGGTTATATCTAGTTGTAAGTGCAAAAAAACCTTCTTTTTTGTGGATTTTTTATGAAGAGGCATTTAATTATATAAACATAAAGAATACATATCCATATAGCAAATTTAATGTATTAAAAGAATTCGCTGTGTAGAATATTGGGTTAAGTTATTTTTGTAGTAGATCTCCTAGGGGACCTCCAAAAAAAAGGTGTCTGGCGGTGAGCAAAATTTCTCCGAAACGGCTGGAGTAATCGGCTTGAAATTTTAACACAATTTTTTTAGATACTTTTGTCAGTTAATGAACGAAGGAAAAAGGTTTTTGGCAATAATTTGATTTTTTAGGCCACTTTAAAGTGTAAATTTTCGTGGAAAACAATGATTTTTTTTCTTTGAAAAGCCGCCATTTTTTCAAAAATCAAAATTTTGCCTATTCCTTCGTTCATTACCTGCATTCGTCTATCCTGAAAATGAATCTTTTGGTTTTTTAAATTTTAAGTGACTTGGATCAGAGATATCTTGCTCACCGCCAGACACCTTTTTTTTGGAGGTCCCCTAGGAGATCTACTACAAAAATAACGGAACCCAATATTCTACACAGCGAATTCTTTTAATACATTAAATTTGCTATATGGATATGTATTCTTTATGTTTATATAATTAAATGCCTCTTCACAAAAAATCCACAAAACAGTAGGTTTTTTTGCACTTACAACTAGATATAACCCCTTAAATAAAATTGTCATGTGCCCAAATAACGTGTTTAGAAAAAGAACATCTTTTTACCGTTATCTCAGGATTTTGAATATTAAATTAAATGGAATCTTGCACAATAATAATTTATTTAATTACCTATCTACAGTAAAAATTACATTCATCTATCTATTAAAACAAAAAAGTTATAATCAATTGATTTTTCCTGAAGCTTTTTCGTTTGATCTTGTTTCAAATCACTACGATACTAAAAAAGTTTTCACTTCAAAAAATTACACCATTAAAAAGCTTATAAAATTTTCTGAAGGATAAAGCCATACTTAAATTTTTATAATGCACAAAAAGTATACAAATAATTTATTGAAAACAATCATTTTCATCAAAAAAGCGAAAAAACACGTAATTTTATCTTCTCACGCTATTAAATGCATTTTTTCCCTAACAACCTATAAAATTTTAATACCATCTGAAAGCTTAATGTTTTACCTTTTATATGACGTATCAATCTCATTTCAAAGATGCCTACAAGAGAAGTTAGATTTTTGTAAAGTTTGTAAAGTGGCTGGTCATCGGCAACAGATCTCCTCAGGTGTTTTGAGGTATTTTTCAATTTTTTCAATTTAAGATTGTGTAACTTGTAGAGCACGTAACGTTTTGTGTGATAGATCAAATAAAAGGTTATGTTATCAGCATTCGTATTAAAGTTGAATCGAATTTGTATAAGCACTAGATCAAAAGATATAACGTGTGTAGAAAAAGAACATCTTTTTACCGTTATCTCAGAATTTTGAATATGAAATAAAATGAAATTTTGTGCAATTATAATTTATTTAATTACGTATCCACAATACAAATTTCATTCATCTATCTATTAAAACAAAAAAGTTATAACAAGTTGAAGTCGTGTCGCGTTTTCGTTTCATCTTGTTTCAAATCACTACGATACTAAAGAAGTTTTCACTTCAAAAAAGGGATTTCCATATTTAAAATGAACATTTTAAATATATTTAATTAAATCTTCCCTCTCTCTCTTAAGCCTCATTTCCATCAAATCTCATTGAAAATTAAATTAAATGAAAAATACTAAAAAAATATAATTTTATGCTCAATTTGAAATTATATTAGATGCTTGTATTAAATCGTCAAGTGTTTCTTCTTAGAAGGGGGATAAACATCATAGCAGCAGCTAGCATTTACAGCAATAGTAGCAGCAGCTGGTGGTTTCATAAACGGATATAATATTATATTCCAAAAAGGACATTCACACAAAACAATGATAGTCCCATGGATTATGACAATTTGCATTTTATCTAAATCTCATCTCATCATCAGTTCTTCATCATCATCATCATCAGCTTGGACTTAATATAATTTGCCTCAATATTCCCAACTCTGTACCAGCTTCATAGACAATGAAGACGATTTATTTGGGTAATACAATGAAAAGCACTTTCGGGGAAGAAGACTTGGAGCTTTTTGGATTTAAAAGATATCTTATGGCTTAGTTGCAATTTTGGAATTAACTGCGATAGATATAAGGGTTTTTTTTTTTAAGGAAAATTTTTAATATAAAATCTTTTGGATTCAGATTCTAAAGATATTTTCAAGGGGAGGTTTTCGAATGTTGTAAGTTGCGAATAGAATTTAATATAAGGAAGCTTATAAGGCTGAACCTATTCCCATTACCATTAAGTTAAAAATGAACTTATTTAAACCAAAAATTTGTGACACATAAAATGTTATGCTTTCTAGAGCCTCAATATAAATATAGATATAAAATATTTATAACAAATTGAAATCTTCTATAAAAAAAAGACTTTCTAAATAGTTGGACATAAAAGTCTTCATGTCGTATAAGGACTTCACTATGTAAGAAGACTTATTTTATAATGTAAAAAGGCTTCACTAAAAATGGTGTAAAACGAATGGCTTTATGATGTAAGGAGGCTGCATTAAAAAAGTGATTTTATGTAGCAAAAAAGTCTTCATGTTTTATGTCGACTTCCTGGTGCAAAAAGGCCTACTTCATGTTATAAAAAGCCTTCATTCAAATACAATTTTATGAAACAAAAAGTTTTCATGACCTTTGATTACTTTATGGTGTAAAAATACTGACACTCTGCGAATTCATGCAGAATAAAAGTCTTCATGTTGAAAGAGGACTTCATGGTGTTAAAAGACTGACTTTATGATGTAAAACGGCTTCATTAAAAATTCGATTTAATGCAGCAAAAAAGTCTTCATGTTGAAAGAGGACTTCATTGTGTTAAAAGACTGAATTTATGATGTAAAAAGGTTTCATTGAAAATGCGATTTAATGCAGCAAAAAAGTCTTTGTGTTGAATGAGGGCTTCATCGCGTTAAAAGATTGAATTTATGATTAAAAAAGGCTTCATTAAAAATGCGATTTGATACAGCAAAAAAGACTTCATATTGAATGAGGACTTCATCGTGTTAAAAGACTGAATTTATGATGTAAAAAGGCTTCATTAAAAATGCGATTTCATGCAGGAAAAAAGTCTTCATGTTGAAAGAGGACTTCATGGTGTTAAAAGACTGACTTTATGATGTAAAACGGCTTCATTAAAAATGCGATCTCATGCAGCAAAAAAGTCTTCATTTTGAAAGACGACTTCATGGTGTTAAAAGACTGAATTTATGATTTAAAAAGGCTTCATTAAAAATGCGATTTCATGCAGCAAAAAAGTCTTCATGTTGAAAGAGGACTTCATGGTGTTAAAAGACTGTTTTTATGATGTTAAAAGGCTTCATTAAAAATGCGATTTCATGCAGCAAAAAAGTCTTCATGTTGAAAGAGGACTTCATGTTGTTAAAAGACTGACTTTATGATGTAAAAATACTTCATTAGAAATGCGATTTCATGTAGCAAAAAAGTCTTCATGTTGAAAGAGGACTTCATCGTGTTAAAAGACTGACTTTATGATGTAAAAAGGCTTCATTAAAAATGCGATTTCATGCAGCAAAAAAGTCTTCATGTTGAAAGAGGACTTCATGTTGTTAAAAGACTGACTTTATGATGTAAAAATACTTCATTAGAAATGCGATTTCATGTAGCAAAAAAGTCTTCATGTTGAAAGAGGACTTCATCGTGTTAAAAGACTGACTTTATGATGTAAAAAGGCTTCATTAAAAATGCGATTTAATGCAGCAAAAAAGTCTTTATGTTGAAAGAGGACTTCATCGTGTTAAAAGACTGAATTTATGATGTAAAAAGGGTTCATTAAAAATGCGATTTCATGCAGCAAAAAAGTCTTCATGTTGAATGAGGACTTCATCGCGTAAAGAGATTGAATTTATGATGTAAAAAGGCTTTATTAAAAATGCGATTTCATGCAGCAAAAAAGTCTTCATTTTGAAAGAGGACTTCATGGTGTTAAAAGACTGACTTTATGATGTAAAACGGCTTCATTAAAAATGCGATCTCATGCAGCAAAAAAGTCTTCATTTTGAAAGAGGACTTAATGGTGTTAAAAGACTGACTTTATGATGTAAAAAGGCTTCATTAAAAATGCGATCTCATGCAGCAAAAAAGTCTTCATTTTGA
The DNA here is from genome assembly GCF_945859705.1 of Episyrphus balteatus. Classification (NCBI taxonomy): domain Eukaryota; kingdom Metazoa; phylum Arthropoda; class Insecta; order Diptera; family Syrphidae; genus Episyrphus; species Episyrphus balteatus. The sequence goes on along the minus strand of NC_079134.1, from coordinate 28,401,135 downwards.
AAGAGAACTTAATGGTGTTAAAAGACTGACTTTATGATGTAAAAAGGCTTCATTAAAAATGCGAGCTCATGCAGTAAAAAAGTCTTCATTTTGAAAGAGGACTTAATGGTGTTAAAAGACTGACTTTATGATGTAAAAAGGCTTCATTAAAAATGCGATCTCATGCAGCAAAAAAGTCTTCATTTTGAAAGAGGACTTAATGGTGTTAAAAGACTGACTTTATGATGTAAAAAGGCTTCATTAAAAATGCGATTTCTTGCAGCAAAAAGTCTTTATGTTGAAAGAGGACTTCATCGTGTTAAAAGACTGACTTTATGATGTAAAACGGCTTCATTAAAATTGCGATCTCATGCAGCAAAAAAGTCTTCATTTTGAAAGAGGACTTAATGGTGTTAAAAGACTGACTTTATGATGTAAAAAGGCTTCATTAAAAATGCGATCTCATGCAGCAAAAAAGTCTTCATTTTGAAAGAGGACTTAATGGTGTTAAAAGACTGACTTTATGATGTAAAAAGGCTTCATTAAAAATGCGATCTCATGCAGCAAAAAAGTCTTCATTTTGAAAGAGGACTTAATGGTGTTAAAAGACTGACTTTATGATGTAAAAAGGCTTCATTAAAAATGCGATCTCGTGCAGCAAAAAAGCCTTCATTTTGAAAGACGACTTCATGGTGTTAAAAGACTGTTTTTATAATGTAAAAAGGCTTCATTAAAAATGCGATTTCATGCAGCAAAAAGTCTTCATGTTGAATGAGAACTTCATCGCGTTAAAAGATTGAATTTTTGATGTAAAAAGGGTTCATTAAATATGCGATTTCATGCAGCAAAAAAGTCTTCATGTTGAATGAGGACTTCATCGCGTAAAGAGATTGAATTTATGATGTAAAAAGGCTTCATTAAAAATGCGATTTCTTGCAGCAAAAAAGTCTTTATGTTGAAAGAGGACTTCAAGGTGTTAAAAGACTGACTTTATGATGTAAAACGGCTTCATTAAAAATGCGATCTCATGCAGCAAAAAAGTCTTCATGTTCAAAGAGGTCTTCATGGTGTTAAAAGACTGACTTTATGATGTAAAAAGGCTTCATTAAAAATGAGATTTCTTGCAGCAAAAAAGTCTTTATGTTGAAAGAGGACTTCATGGTGTTAAAAGACTGACTTTATGATGTAAAACGGCTTCATTAAAAATGCGATTTCTTGCAGCAAAAAAGTCTTTATGTTGAAAGAGGACTTCATGGTGTTAAAAGACTGAATTTATGATGTAAAAAGGTTTCATTGAAAATGCGATTTAATGCAGCAAAAAAGTTTTCATGTTGAATGAGGACTTCATCTCGTTAAAAGATTGAATTTATGATGTAAAAAGGGTTCATTAAAAATGCGATTTCATGCAGCAAAAAGTCTTCATGTTGAATGAGGACTTCATCGCGTTAAAAGATTGAATTTATGATGTAAAAAGGGTTCATTAAAAATGCGATTTCATGCAGCAAAAAAGTCTTCATGTTGAATGAGGACTTCATCGCGTAAAGAGATTGAATTTATGATGTAAAAAGGCTTCATTAAAAATGCGATTTCATGCAGCAAAAAAGTCTTCATTTTGAAAGAGGACTTCATGGTGTTAAAAGACTGACTTTATGATGTAAAACGGCTTCATTAAAAATGCGATCTCATGCAGCAAAAAAGTCTTCATTTTGAAAGAGGACTTAATGGTGTTAAAAGACTGACTTTATGATGTAAAAAGGCTTCATTAAAAATGCGATCTCATGCAGCAAAAAAGTCTTCATTTTGAAAGAGGACTTAATGGTGTTAAAAGACTGACTTTATGATGTAAAAAGGCTTCATTAAAAATGCGATCTCATGCAGCAAAAAAGTCTTCATTTTGAAAGAGGACTTAATGGTGTTAAAAGACTGACTTTATGATGTAAAAAGGCTTCATTAAAAATGCGATTTCTTGCAGCAAAAAGTCTTTATGTTGAAAGAGGACTTCATCGTGTTAAAAGACTGACTTTATGATGTAAAACGGCTTCATTAAAAATGCGATCTCATGCAGCAAAAAAGTCTTCATTTTGAAAGAGGATTTAATGGTGTTAAAAGACTGACTTTATGATGTAAAAAGGCTTCATTAAAAATGCGATCTCATGCAGCAAAAAAGTCTTCATTTTGAAAGAGGACTTAATGGTGTTAAAAGACTGACTTTATGATGTAAAAAGGCTTCATTAAAAATGCGATTTCTTGCAGCAAAAAAGTCTTTATGTTGAAAGAGGACTTCATCGTGTTAAAAGACTGAATTTATGATGTAAAAAGGCTTCATTAAAAATGCGATTTCATGCAGCAAAAAAGACTTCATATTGAATGAGGACTTCATCGTGTTAAAAGATTGAATTTATGATGTTAAAAGGTTTCATTAAAAATGCGATTTCATGCAGCAAAAAAATCTCCATGTTGAATGAGGACTTCATCGCGTTTAAAGATTGAATTTATAATGTAAAAAGGCTTCATTAAATATGCGATTTCATGCAGCAAAAAAGTCTTCATATCGTATGAGGACTTCGTGATGTAAAAGTACGGAATTTATGTTGAAAAAAGACTGCATTAAAAATGCGACTTTATGAAGCAAAAAAGTCTTCATGTCGTATGAGGACTTCATGGGGTAATAATTCTGACTTATGATTAAAAAAAAATAATTTGGTTGAAGCTTTATTTTTCGACTCTGTGTTAAATTTCATAGTCTCAAAGACACACAGCTTACAAAAGCTATTTAATGAGACAGAATTATTTTGTACAAACCAATTTATGAACTATTTAAGAACTTAACAATCAAAACTAGAAAATACCATCAAGTTTGTTTTCATACTGATAAACCGCAATGCAAAATAATAAAATGCATCAAAATATTTGTCCAAGCTTTTCTCTCGCTCTCTAAAGGTTATCAAAACAAACGGTTAAAGGTCACTCATTGAACATGAATATAATTTTAATAAAATTATTTGCCTATTTTAATAGTTTGCTTAGAACATTTTTGCAATGAGGTTTATTCTACTTATAATCTTCTTGGTCTTCAGTCTAGTTGAGTTTTCTTTTGCATACGGTGAAGTTGTAGAACGAATCAATCCAAAGGGCTTCCGCATTAAGACATCAGATTGTAAGTTTAAAGTTCATGTGTTTTGTGAGACGAAGTTCTGTTTAGAGTGATTTCGGTAACTTCTTAAAGTACAATCAAAAGTTACTAAAACTCTTATTCCCGCAGATATCATCGATGGCCGAATTTCCTATGCGATCTTCAAAGTGAAGATCAATAAAACACTGGAACCAGAAGGACCTTTCGATTTTATTGCTCTCATTACTGAAAGTGATTATGGTCAATGGATTTATGATAATATCAATGTTCGTGTTGAAGGCGGTTGGAAGATTTCATACCACATTGACTACTTTGAAGATCCATATAGTTTCAATACTACACATAAACCAATGAAACAAGTAAGAAAAGATACTGTATTTCCTAACAACACTATCGACATTACGTCTCCAAGCAAAGAACAATGTTCGAAACTTTATGAAATCAGTGAAGACTGTGAACTGTCAGTAACAACTGTCCGAGGGCAACGAGTATGCAAGGGAGTACGAATCTTCGAAGAAGATTTCAACTTTTTAAGTGCGAAAGTGTGGAAAATTGATGCTCGAATACCGTTGGATACGGAAGACTCTCCATTTGTGTCATTTCAAAATGATCCCGAAGTTGTTTACGCTCGTAACGGTGTGTTGCGTATTAAACCAAAATTTCTTTGTACTCCAGGTGTCAATGAAACTTTGTTGAAGACTGGGACTCTGAATATTGAGAAGTAGACTCTTTTCTCAATATTTTTTACCTCAATGACAATAAATAATGTTAGTTTTCCAGTTGTTCAGGAATCGGAAAGGAGTGTTTAAAAAAAGCTAAATTCTCACAAATCTTGCCTCCAATTATTTCTGCAAGAATTCGAACCAAACATTCATTCAGCTTTCGGTATGGAAAAATAGTAATTGGAGCAAAAATGCCTCGTGGTGATTGGACAATGCCAAGTAAGTCATCATTATCGAAAAGTCAATCTAAAAATTCTGTCTATTTCATTTCGAGACAGTGTTATTTTTGGACCCAATGGAAAACTACTATGGCTCTTCAAACTATGCATCCGGCCAAATAAGAATTGCAAGTTTGCGGGGAAATGATCATCTTCAGTCGCCTGATAATAAAGATCTATCAAGTCGGCATTTATCAGGTGGCGTTGTGTTGGAAGATCGAGGATCTTTACATGAAGCCTCATTTCGTCATTATGATTCTGATGAACAAATTTCACATGATTTTCATAACTTTAGCCTAACTTGGACAGAGGACAGTATCATATTTAAAATTGATGATCACGAATATGGAATTATTAAAGGAGGATTTTCAAAATCATATTTGTATAAAAATTCAAATGCATGGCAAAGTGATAGCATTTTGGCGCCTTTTGATCGAGAGGTAAGTATTGTCTTTTGTCTTTAATATGGTTGCCAGTATTATTTCTAATGACTGAATGTTTATAATTTTACAATAAATTTTTGTAGTTTTATTTTACAATTGGATTGTCTGTTGGCGGTCATGTAGAATTTCCAGACTTTAGTTATAGTGGAAAATTAGATAAACCATATATGAAACCATGGAACAATCAAGATCCGAAAGCAATGTTAAAGTTTTGGAATGATCGAGGAAATTGGATGAGATCATGGATTGAATATAACACACAATTAGAAGTTAATTTTATTTTAGTTGATGCTTTGTGAAATATTTTTAATAAATTAAAAATTTTTGATAAAAAGGGTGATTTCGATTCGTTATTTAAAAAAAAAAAATTGTTACACTCGTGAAACTTGGCAAAAAGTTTGCTTTTGGGATAAAAACCAAGGATAAAAAAGTCTATAAAAAAAAGTGGGGTGGAAGGGTGTTTTTTTCGCGGACGAGAGGGAGAGGGTGAAGGTCAAAAATATACTGAAAAAAATTGTTTTTAGAATATCATCATCTGACACATGTTTTCAAGGTAGTTTTTGATGCTGAATCTAATGACATAAAAATAAAGTCAATACAATTGCTCAAAGAAAAGTTATTGCCGATTTAAAACAAGGATGCTTGTTTCAGAATCAACAGCTGAAAAACATGCAACACTGATTAAATTCGGGATGAAGATTTTAGATAAAGCAAGGACAAACTATTCAGAAACTTAAAAATATTTGGCGATAGGGTGTTTTTGTGATGGGTTAAGTTGTGTGTGAGAAAGGTGTCATAACAGCTGACATACATTTTGTTAATTTTTTTAAATTTGGTGAAAAATTAATGTCTGTTATAAGAACTAAGAATCAATAGAGTTTACAAAATTATCTTGAGTGAAAGGATGTTTTTTTGACGTGATAACGTCTTATAAATCGATGAACCATGGCAGCTAAACTAAAACATGAGGTAGACTTTTGATAAAGTAGTGATTATTGGTAAGGGAATTTTTTTTTTTGACAATTTGAAAAACGTCATTCGAAAGATAATATAAAAAAAAAATTAGGGGTCTGATACGGATTATTTTTTAAGTCATTACGTTTTGAAATATGTATGAATTTTTGAAAAACAAATTTTGAAAAAACACTTATTTTGGGGTATTTTTGGGTGAGTTTTAATTTTTTTAAATTTTTTGTAGCATTCAAAAAATCTCAAGCTTATAGAACATGTAGTCTATGACTGTGCGCATACATGTGCAAAAAATTGGTATTTCAAAATGGCTTTTGACCGAATAACGGAAAAAAAGGTTTTTTTGTCCCAAGTTTTTTTACCTTTTTTAACCGTTTTTTTATTTTTATCTTTTGTTCTTCAACAGATAAATAAATGAAATTTATACTGTAGATAGATAAATAGACAGAACTATATCTGTGCAAAGTTTCAATCAATTTTGTAGTCACAATTTTGAGATAAAGGTAAACTAAAGTTTTATTATTCAACATTTTATATCTTTTGATCTAAAGCAAATACAAATTAGATTTAACTTTATTGAGCATTCTGATGATGTTACCTTTGGTATATAACACATAGCTGTACATTCACTACAAGCTACACAATGTTAAATTAAAAAACTTGCGAAATACCTCAAAACACCTGTGGAGATCTATTGCCCCCCGAACAGCCAAAGGTGCGGAATTCTAACTTTTTTTCTAGGCATCGCAGAAATAAGATTTAAACGTCATATGAAAGGTTAAATTATAAGCTTTTACATGATATAAAATTTTATAGGTTGTCTAAAAAAATTGATTCAATAGCGTGAGAACATAAAATTATCTGTTTTTTTTTTTGCTTTTTATGATAAAAATTGATCGAGTTCAAAAAATTCTAGCTCTTTTTGTAGATGCCTAATAGACATGATCAATATATATATTTTGAGCTGAAGTAATAAGCTTCCAGGTGGTATAAAATTTATTATAGGTTGTTATATCAAAAAAAAATGAATTTTTGGGTGATGGAAATGATTTTTTCACTTTTTTCATAAGAAATGATTGTTTTTAATAAATTATTTTAATACTTTTTGCGCATTGTAAAAATTTAAAAATGGTTTTATTAATTAGAAAAAACATTTTGCTTTTTAATGGTATAATTTTTTTGTAAGCTTTTAAAATAAAAAATTAATATAATGAGAAAAGAAAAAATTTAACTTTTTTTAGCTTTTTCTTGTAAATTATGATTGTGTGAAATAAATGAGCGCTTCAATTGACTCATTTTAAAAGCACACAATCTATTTTCTTACGACGTTATCACGTAAAATCATCGTCCGTAAACCGGCTTTACAGACAACATCTCTTTAAGAAATTATGAAATTCGGAATTAGCACCACAAAAACTGGGACTAAATTGTTACACCAATGAAAATTAATACAAATGTGGGCCATCCTAATGAGATTTGGTAAAAACTAAAAACGTTGAATTTGGGATAGAAAGCAAGAATAAAGAGTTTTCATAAAAAAAATTCAGGTGAAAGGGTGTTTTTTTTTAGGAGACAGCAAAACCTGTAATTGGTCCCAATTGTAACATTGGTTTTGATGACAAATTGAACGTTTTTACTTTAGTTCTTAGACGTTTTACACAAAAAAAAATGGTTGAAACACTTGCAGTAACACCAGTTTTTTGTTTGATTTTTGCCGCAGAGTCACACGATTTGGAAGCAGATCTCAAAATTACTTGTCGATCAACTGCTTTAGATTTGAATTTAGAACATTAAAAACTATTAGATTGTTCACAGAAAAAATAAATTCTCAGTTTTATTTAACATTGAAACTTTTTATTATATCATGTTTTCTAATATTTGCTTAAAAACATAGTTTGCAACCATATAACCGCAATATTTTCAATTTTCTTATGAAACATAAATAGAAGAGATCTCAAAATTGTGCTAATTTAAAAAAACAATCCATGAAATAGCGTAATAAGTGGTCTTAAAGTGTGTTTTACTAATTTGGCATTTTTTGGACTTTGTTTTTAAAATTTTTGATTTTTTTTTCAAAGAATATGAATCTATGAATCCTAAATCTAAGATCTGACACCTTTTTGTTATGAATTTAGCCCAATTTCTAGCTTATATACTGTTTTGAAAATGAAAATTCTATTTAAACGCCCATTCTTTCCGCCATTTTGAAGCCGCCATTTTGAATAAAAAAAGTTGGCAGCTTTTTCTTATTCTCTATACTATTATCATTCAGTGTACCAAATTTTATAACTTTTCGTTTGACTCTAAAACCATCACATAGTTATAATAGATACGCAGTCCAATTATCCTTGAAATTGACCTGCATAGTAGTTTGTAGTTTTATTGAGCATCATTACAAGGTAAATTTAATATCATCTTGAACAGGTATATAGGCATAATATAGTTCCAAAACCAGACCACGATATATAATGTGGTTAGCGTGTGGTAATGGTGTCAGAGACAGAAGCAGAGAGAGGACAAAAAGCACTTGCATAAATTAACAAATGAAACTTCAAAGTTTCCATGAGCATCAATTACTTAGCTAAGGTCCTTCATCAACTATAAATATATGTATACATTATGTCAAAAGGTGACTTTTGACTTTGTGACTTTGTTAAAGTTTTCCAACAATTTAAATGGCTTGACAGATTAAATACAATTTCTCTTCTTCTTCTTCTGTTTATCATTATACATAGGTACCAACATGCAAAATCAAGGCTGGATTAAGTCATGGTATAAAAAGAGAAGGTATGATCATTAGAAAAAACTCAGTATCGAGAACTGTCAAAACTTATGGCTACTTAAGGTTTTGACAGCCCAGCCCATTGAAATTGTTGTTGTAAACAAATTTGTCTTGGAAATTGTTGTTGCTTTTGACTTTGCCAAATGCCAAACGTCAAAACCTTATTACCCCATTTTGTAAGATGGCGGCTCTAATGATCATACCTTGTCTTTTTATACCATGGGATTAAGTTGTTTTCTAGAGAAAATAACTTCAAGGATAATGGCTTTACGCCTAAAAAATTTATTTGTTGGAACTTGGAAGACTTCAGTTCTAAAAACTTCACTAATTCGTGTTTAAACACCAAGTAAATCATTTAAGCGGAAAATAATAATAACTAAGTGGAAATACAGCTTGATTATTTCCAAAAGATGGCGCTGATTATTCATTAAAATCGTTTGCTTAGTTCTCGCAGAACTCAATCCGGCCCTGTGTAAAACAAACGTTGTTAGGGTAATCTTGTGGTTTAGACTCTGTTCACAATATTGTATAAGACGACTCACTTCTCTAAGATCTTTACCAAAGATAAAGTCCTTATTTTATAGGACACACAATCAAATCCAGATGAATATAAACTATATAGAGCATAGTGGTTTGTATAGTTTAACGTTGATAAACTTTTCAGGTATTCGCTCATGTATGATACATAAACTAACCACTCAACCGTGTCTGGGATAAATCTCTTCCTCTTTACATTTTGCACCTGTCATGGAGAACCCACTAAGAAGTCATGTTGAATGGAAAAATTATCTGTTTGGATTTGTGACCGATGTGATTCGAACTGACAACTGAACTACCAACTATACATTACATATGTCACCCGCCCCACGATGATGTCGACAGAAGGTGAGATTAAATGAAGAAAGTATTTAATGAGAAGATGAAAATTTTCTGAGTAGGAAAAGGGGGTACAATTTAACATACTTTAATATAGACAAGTCCTTTGGTTTCACCAGGAATCAGAAATCTTAAGATTTTGATATAGTTGTGTCTTGACGTTTTAGACTTCTGTTTGTTAAAGTAACAATGATAAGAATAATAGTTATTTTATCAAAAACTATCTTGTCTTTTAATATTGAATTTTTTGAGGAGAGATCAAGGGGCACGGTAGTGTCCAGCCAAGTCCCAAGTTCTCTAGTAACTTTGGCAATACACCCTTATTTACAGAAAAAAACTCAGGCCATTTTCGATCCCTTTATAACTTCCATATCAAAGATGCCAGAAATTTCAAACTCGCTTCATTTGTTAAGCTGGTAAAAACCAAACTAATCACAATTTACGATGAGTAGTTTCTGAGATATAGGGCTTCAAAAATCGTAAAAACCGTAACTGACTCACTGATTAACTGACTCACTGAGAGATCATCAAAATTATGGAGAACTTCCCGCCATCGCAGAAACTTGTTATTTATCACGTTGATGGTGGTGTATACAAATTAAAAAATCGAAAATTTGACATTTTCAATTCAGGGGGCGTGGTAAACGCCCATTTTCGCTGAATTTACATCAAATATTTTAGAGCACTTCTGATTATCGTAGAATCTTGAAACTTGGTAGAATGGTAGAGATAGTAATTTATACCAAGGAAAAAATTTAAAATTTGAGAATTTTGGATAGGGGGCGTGGCAACCGCCCATTTCCGCTGAATTTTCATCAAATATTATAGAGCATTTCTAACTATAGTAGAACCTTTAAATTTGGTAAAAGAAAAAAATTTTAAATTTGAGAATTTTAGACAAGGGGCGTGGGAACGGCCCATTTTCTTGATTGTTTACTTGGCAATTTTTCAAATCGCTTTAAGAATCCGTAATTTAAAGAAAGAACAATCAACATTTTATTGATACAAATCTAAAGCCAAGCTTTAGAACTTGGTACACTTTTACATTTCAGTACTTTTTGTGCCAGCATAACTTCAATATAGAAGAACCTGGCTCTTTTTTTGGTAATGTAATGTTTTTGTTGTGATGTACTTTTCCACAACAATGAAACAGATATATTATGCTTACTCCAGATTTCGGTAAAAACAGTAGTCTCAAAGTTCTAATACCTAAAAAAATCGTTGTGTTATCGATAAGAGAAATTGGTCTAAAATGGCCCACTAAAATAAAATGGACCACCAAGGTTAGAAATTGTAGAATCAAACAGAATAAGAAGGTTGGTGAAAACAATTCTGCTGCACTGGCATATACGAAATTTTAGCAATTTCAAGCAATTATTTGAAATTTGACTGGTCAAACTGTCTACAATCATCTTAAAGAGTAGATCCACTACAATTTTGTGAAAATTTTGGTAGACAAAAAAACTCTATAAAAGCCATTGAATTTTGTTGAAAGCAGTTGCTTTATAAAAGCATGAAGTGTTTCTTAAAAAATTAGGTACTGAAATAATTTTGCCTACAATTGTTTCAGTTTTTTCTTTAAAAGAACTTAAATAAAAAAAACTTTAAAAGGCAAAATGACCTACTTAGCACTCGGTTAAAATGGCATAGTGTGTCATTCTATTCTTTATGATTTTATGATTTTCTTTATATAGTAAAATGGAAAAGGAGCTCGTTAACGTTAACTATATTTTTGCTTTAGAGTCACGTACGTATCGCTCATTTACTTGAAAGAAAAGTCAGGAATTTTGAGTTATTAATGGAAAAGCTAAAATGTAATTTAGTTTTCTAATTTGAACGCACTATAAAAAAAAACTTGATTAGATAAGAAAAATAAAGAATGACCTAAAATCATCAGTTTTATCAAAAACAAAAAAAAAAAGGCTTCTGTCGATCAAAACTTAAATAACGGTTTTCTTATTGTTGCCCGAATCAGAACTGGACCAAATCCAAATGGGAACACACTAACACACTGCACTGCAACCTGCAAGAATCATCAAAATTGCTTCACCCAATCGAAAGTTCTGAGGTAACAAAAAAAAAAAAAAAAACACATTCGAATTGAGAATTCTTCTTTTTGAAAGTATTATTATATTATTTGCTGTTTGTAAGCAATTTGTTTATGATTTTTATTTTATTATTTTTTATTTTTCATATCGAATAAATTTGAAGGAGGTAAATTTCTTTCCAATTATGTTTTGTCCTCAAATCTCAAACTACACGTTTCAGGTTTCACCTTCCTTCACATCACTTTTCCTTGCATATGTAGGTAAATGACCCTACTTTACCCATTACCCATACAGACCAATTAATGTTACAAATTCAATTTATATTCGCTGAACAAATTCACACAAGTACTTAAATAACCCCTTTCTATACTGTTTGCTAATTTCGCCAAAATTTGCATAAAACTTCTATAAACTCCGGTCATGGACATTGAGTTCCGGAAGTTAAAATTGTACCCGCATTAAAATAACAAAAATATAAAACTATTTCTGAAGCATACATACTACCAATAATCTCCCTCTCATTAAAACAATAACTAAGCGCTTATGAAAAAAGGTACAATAAGTCTACTGTTATCTGAAAATAACCCATGGTACTTGTACCTTGTACCTAACCAATAGACCACTAATATTACTTGACTTTATAAAATGGAAATAGCTATCATAAACCTTACTTCTTTTGATGCTTATAATAATTTATCATCATTAAACATATCAATATGAAACAAAGTACAGTACATTACACCCCCTTTCAAACTCACGTTATTATTTCCAGTAGGTACACACAAACAACATAATTACCCTCTATTTTTTAAATACATAATTCAAATTCGTAACTGAAAACAGTTTGGCAGCCGCTGTTGTACAAACACCTGCCACAGAACTCCTAAAACTGTTTCAACCTGTCAGAAAAAACAACTTGGGTGAAGTTGGCTGTGTTTGTGAAATAATTTGCCGACAGGGTGGTTCACTGCCAAACATTCTTATTCATAATAAAATAATTTAGAGCCAGCGCTGCCACCCCAAAGATAATTGAGCGCAGTATATTTCATGAAAAAGCGCAGTAGATTGCAATATACCGCAGTAGATTTTTAAATATACAAACAACATTCAAATCACAGAAATATATATTACTACAACACAAATCAAACAATTAGCTCAATAGTAAAAAAAAAAAAACAAAAGAGCTCTATCTTCGGTTCCACGTCATTTCACATCATTTTTTTCTCCCGAAATCTTAACAGGTATTGAAAGTTTCACTTTTCACCAGTAGCCAAAATAAAACTGAGCTAACAGATGTCGGTAACTTCTCGAATTACCTGAAAAAGAGTTAAAAATACGGCTAGTTTCCCGAACATAAACAACTTTTCGCCCGCAACTCAGAAGTAACAAGTGAAATTCAATTTTTCGTTTGGAGTTTTGTTCACGTAAAACTCACGATAGGGCTGCATTTGAATTTTTCAGTGAATACATTTAGAGTGTGAATTTTTCATACATTTCTTTTTGATGTAAGCAAAATGTATTTACTTAATAAAAGTATAAAAATGGGAGTTTTGTGTTCATAATTTAATCATAAAGGCTTAACTACATACACCACTTTTTGAAAAAGTACAAAAGTGAAAATATTTTTTTTCTGGCTAGTGCAATTTTTTTCTGAAAAAGAGTATACAAATTGTTTTTTAGACCATGAAATAAGCTTTTTGTATAATTTTTTTTAATTTTCCAGCCCGAAAAACTATACAAAAATGCGTTTGAAAATTTTCACTTTTGTACTTTTTCACTTTTTGAGCCAATGTAGTTAAGGCTTAAGAAATATGCACATAATATATTTTGTGTTTTTGCAAAGAAAATAATAATTCATTGTCTTTTTCTTGTTTTATTTTTAAATTTCAGGACACGCAATTTACTTTTCGTTTTGGTTAAGCCTGAACTACATAGAAACACAAAGTGAAAAAAGTAGAAAAAAGCTTCTAATTTTTCAAATAATTTATATTTTTAAATTTTACATCAATAAATTTTGTTTTTGTTATTTTGTACTTTTGTTTACTTTTTATACTTTTTTTGACTTTGTGTTTCGATGTATGTAGTTCTAGCCTTAAGTCATTAAAAAAAATTCCTACACTCCAAAGAAACAACCCCACAATTCATTCGAACGCAATGTCCAAATAAATACATCAACTACAACAGAATAGATTTTATACATTACTTCCAATGAAATCTATGAAACAAAAAATTGTATGTAATGTATGAAAAAAATTTTAATGTATGATGTATGTGATGTATTATCTATGAAATACTGCCCTTTTATGAATTGAAGTCTCGAAGGTACTACTTTTTATACAGCTTGTGTTGAGCTTTCTTCTGAATTTGATTGCTTATAGAAGTTCGAACTTGTTTAACAATCTCTAACAAGTTGTTTAAATACTGTAAAAGAAACTTAACCGAAGAAAGATTATTTTTCCAATTAGCTAGGTTAGTGAATTTATAGAAGCTTTCCAGAAATTACAAAGTTTTGTATTTGATTTTTGGTTTTGATATTGAAAAATCTAGCTCGGACAGTTTTTGGTATTGACATTGAACATTTCTTTATTTTGACATCTGAACTTTTGAACTGGTGAACTTTGAGTGGTGAACTGCCACCAAGCAGATACGAAGTTCGATTCCTGGGTGTGGATAAAAAAATTATAGGTATACATAGGTATATACTTTTAAAATTTTTATTAATAGATATGCTAAAAACTATTCGGGTTCTATTTATAATTTCAGATTAAAAGATAAAATTCATGATTTAAGGCTTAACTACAACTACAAACACCACTTTTTGAAAAAGTACAAAAGTGAAAATATTTTTTTTCTGGCTAGTGCAATTTATTTGTGAAAAAGAGTATACAAATTGTTTTTTAGACCAAAAAATAAGATTCCTGCATCATTTGTTTTGATTTTCCAGCCCGAAAAACTATACAAAAATGCGTATGAAAATTTTCACTTTTGTACTTTTTTACTTTTTGAGCCAATTTAGTTAAGCCTTTAAAATCAAATCAGACCTAATTGAAAAAGAAAATTTCTCTTTTGTTTTTATAGGTTTTTGTTTTTAAATTTCTATAAGACATTTATTAAAGAGCTATATGAGCTCTTCCGAAGCTATCTGTCAAATCTCAAAGCTTTGGTAGAGCTTCGGTAAAGCTTCGTTTAAGCTTCTTATAGACCTTTATAAGTATATTCTTATAAAGGTTCAAACTTGTATAACAATCTCCTATTTCCATGCCCAACAACCTTACTAAAGTTAAAAAGAAGCTGAAATGTAGGTTCTGTAATACCTTTTACGAAGCTGAAAAGTTAGTTGGGAAAAATCAACGGTGATGTAATTCGACGCCAAAAGTACCAAAAAAAAAAGAGTTTTTGATCTGTTAATATTCAAAAATTTCGAAAACATGACGTGCAAGTAAGATTTTGACTTCCAATTCGGAATCAGAACACAAAAATCCTTTATACAAATATGGTTTTGGTTCAAGCTCTATTTTCGTTGCCGACCTTTGTTATAAAAAAATCATTGCAAAAGAAATTTTATTAGTATCACCCTGTGCAAGTGACAGAAATACCGCCCCTTCACAAACTGTCATATTCTCAAGTGTCACTTGCACTTGTATACTTTTTTTCTTTTGTTTACTTTGCACCCTTAACTCGAGGACGACACATACCGGCAAATAACAAACAAATTTACTTTTTATTCTATTTTATTTCTAATAATTTATTATATTTTGTTTAATTAAAATTCAAATAATGCATTCCAAAATTATTGTTTAAATTTATTCAATTGTGAATTCTATGCAATTCCTCATAAAAAACAACAAAACAAATCCAAGGGTAAGTATTTTTTTTTTGCGTCTGCCTGCAAAATCCACTTGAACTAAACTCCCAAAATTCCTTCATTTTCTGAATGAAACAACCAAAAAAATCCATAAATAAATATTCAATAATATTCCATTAAGATTTATTATGTGTTGCGTCTCTTTCACAAATTCATTTCAATTTAGAACACACCTGAGTAATATCGAAGAGTTTTTTTTTTATCCCCGATTCCCAAGATCCCAAGTAAACTTTATGCTTCGTTGCTCTGCAGTTTTTTTTTCTTCTTTTTATAAAGAATAAAAAGCAAAAAAAAGTATGCACCATTAATGCCCGTCTGGCTAGCAGCTATGCCTTTGCCATTGCCACTCAACACGGCAGTTTCTATTCTAATTGGAGTCGGAGTAGGTGGTTTTGGTCATAAACAAAAAATACCAAGACTGGAAACTCGGCGGTCAACTGACGTTTGCCTACAAGCTGCAAGGTGTGGTGAATGTCGTGAACCTATCGTTGTGTTCGTGTCAAATGTGTGGTGAATGTCGTGAATCTATAAATGTGTGCGTGTTAACGTCATTTACCAACGTGGTGGCTTTCACATATATTCACAGACAGCACTGTACACAAAAGGGTTTCGGGGGGAAAGACGTACGAAAATTTCCAGTCTTGGTATTTTTTGTTTATGGTTTTGGTTTCTTTTCCTGTATAAATTCTCTCTGTATAGTGTCTATAATTTTTTTTAGTTCCGCAGTGAATGATTGTGTGTTGTTTGGACGTGGTCGTCGTCGTCGGTGGTTCTATTTATATCCATTTGAAAAAAAAAGAAAGAAGGAAAAAAAATCATTTGTTCTTAATTCCTCGGCCGAATGAAATTATTGTTAGACGGGCCTATATTCTTTTTTCTCATTACAAAAAGTACAAACTTATGCAATGTTGAAATTTGATAGATTCTTCCAATAATCTTCCGTATTTTGTTTAAATTTAAGAATAAAAAGTACTCCAGGAAATGATATTTGCCAAATAACACGAAAGGCACGCGCTACTTTTTGTAATTAAAAAAACTCTCCTTCCCAACCTTATTTAGTTTCTCCTTTAAAAAATTGCATTGTGGTTTTGTCCTATCCAAATGATGGCAGTTATATTGTCTTATTTGAACTCAAAATAAAGCCAAAATTCAAAGTTCAAACCCATTTGACCGGTAACCAGAGATGGTTTTTTTTTTTATAGTTCATTCACTTAAAGATTGAGTTACATTTTTTGACCGACACTCAATTCACTTTTATTCCCATTTCTCATATCTCGCTAACAAAGTACCTATACCTAAACTAGTTAAATTCCCTTTTATGTGGAAAAAATCGATTAAAGTGATTTTATAATTCATTTTCTCATATAAAAGAAGAAAGAACAGAGAAGAGTCTTTTGTTTTTACCCTTAAGTGGTTTTCTGCTTGTATCCTTTTCAGAGAAAAAATAAAAACAAAAAAAGCATAAAAACGAGCATAATTCCCTTGAAAGAGGAGCAGGTTCTTCTTCTTTATGTCGTCAATATGCGTGAGTGAATGTTTTTGTTAACACGAGTCAGCCGTGTCTTTGAATAGTGCAAGAATGATAAATAGTCCCTTGGAGTCCTTTAAGATATCCTGTTTGGGTTTTTGTATAGTTGTTGTTTTGTGAATTGCATGTTTTTGGTGTTAGTTTATTCGTTTTTTTTTTATAGTTCAGCTCATTATAACCCTCATTCTCTAAAGGATTGAAATGTCCTTTGTTTGCATGTAAACTAAACTGAAAAGCCGAAAGGGCATGCAATATTATTGCGTATTAAAATATTTAACGGCTCCTTTTTTTTTGGTGGTTGGTTGGTTTGATGAAAAAGAATAGAAGACTAATTGTTTTTGAGTGCGGAAATGCAAACTGAAAGTATATATTCTATTTGGTGTGCTGTGTGGTTTTTCGAAAAAAAAAAAAAAATACGTTACAGTCATTATCTCTTTTCGTGTTCTATTTGAAGTGTTTTTATTTTATATGCAAATTAGGTAATTTGTTTAAATGTTGATAGAAAATCGTATTCAGTTCATTAGAAGTATGTTTTTGGTGTGGTGTATAGTATGGTTTTTTGTTCATGTTCCATTTGATTAAAAAAAAAAAATGAATAAGATTGTACTATTCGTAGGGCGAACTTTAATTAACTTATAATTTTTTACTTGCGATATAGGTACTATAAATATCAAGTTATGCATTCGTTAAGAAGAAAAGTTGTGATAACAATTTTCCATGATATTACGATGATGAAGAATGCGAAAAAAGTGGGTCTCGAAAGTCCGTCTGTCTGTCAGGATGTCAGTCTGTTAGGATGTCTGTCGGTCTGTATAAGTAGCTACAGCCTAAACGGATTAGCAGATGTACTTCAAACTTGGTATGTACCAGTTTTTGGATCCTGTACAGAGGGGTTTTTGGAATTAATTTTTTTAAAACAAAAATAACAGTACCTTTCCTATACCAATTTTGGAAAAGATTATTGATCTTAAAAACGGCTCCTACGATCTTTATTAAAAAAAATGAAGTACCTATTTGTTTTTAAATAAGGTCTATCATTTGATGAAAAAAGTTTTTTTTTCATAAATCCTTATTAACGGTACCTACCATAGAACCGTTTTTATTTAATTTCAAACTATCTTCCCAATTACTAGTTAAATGTTAACGAATTTAAAATATTATATATTGCATTAATATAAATCCAAATCAAAATTTTGAAAAAAATAAATTTTGGATTTAAAAAAAAAAATTTTTTTTTGATGTATCTGTGTGACCAATTCTTTGTAAATTCTTATTGATTTTGTTTTATTAGGCTCTTTTGGTCTTTTTGGTTTTTTGAATGTGAATAAATAAATGACTTTATTAATCCCCTAAATTTCTTGAAAAATCAAATTTTCGAAAACGTAAAATTGAATTTTTTTGATAAAAGGTTTCTATTAAATGGCATACCAAATTTATTTTTAAATTTTTGTTTCAAAAAATTACTTCTTTAAAAAACGGCTCTAACGATTTTGAAAATTATTTTTCTAAAAATGTATCTTTATAAAAGAAATCAATATGCATTGGAGCTCAATTCAATTTAAAGAGTTCTTTTTTTGAAGAACATTTGAAAAACGAATTTTTATTTTTTTTTTCATACATACGTAAAACCTGTTTAATTGGACCACCCTTGGGACCGAAGAAAAGTGGTCCGATTAGGAGGTGGTCCACTTAAATTTAAAAATCCGTATGCTTTTTGGCTTAGTAACTTACTAAAATGGCTTTAGCAATTTACGTAAACGTTTAAAATGTTTGGCCATATTTAATATACCTAAAAATTTTTGTGGAAAATATCAATAAATAAAATATTAATTTAAAGAAAACTTAAAAATTAGTGTGAACATCCCCTCAAATATGGAAAAGTTAAAATTTCAAAAATTAGAGCTGCTAAAAAAAACAATACGATTTTTGAGTTTACTGAACCCAAATCCATAAAAGGAGAATGGGCATTTTGGACGTTGAGCGGCCATTAATGAAATTGGTATCAAATGAAAGAGCTATATCTTAGGAAAAACTTTTACATTGGAAGTTTCGCGGTATAACTTTAAGAATGCAAGATATTGCAATATTTGTATTGTTAATGCATCGCTTAATGTGTAAAGGAAAAATTTAATTAGATTTTTATTTTAAATATATAATATGAAGCTCTGTCATTTTCCCTGACCCTGAAGACATTGATCTTGAAAATCCGACCAATAGAACTCATAATACAAGATTTTTAAGCCAACCACTTTTGTTTTTGTTCGACAGTTTTTCAAACGATCCAAACTAACAAAAAATTGAACAACAAAACTCTCAAAATAGGCTTGAAATTGTTGTTTAAAAAAGCTGATAGTTTGGGTTCTAGTGGCTGGATATTCAAGATTAAGGCCTTCAGGCTTAGAGAAAATGACAGAGTATCATAATATGCACTTAAAATAAATATTAAAGTTACAACATAGAGACAATCTGCATTAAGAGTTAAATGCAAAAATGCATTTTATTCGTTTCTTAAGTACTTCACAAGGATAAAACTCCTGCAAAACATATGTAAGACTTAATAACATCATAAAATAAAAAATTCATCAATGGCCGCGCAACGTCCACGTTCCATACAAATTTGCCCTTTCTCCTTTGATATAAATCTTTCTGAAAAATTTTAAAAAGATTAAAATTGTTGGCCAGTGTTATTAATATCAGCATAACAATTCATTTACAACACTTTTAATTATATAGTACTTATACTTACCTATCTATAAAAGAAAAAACAATTTTCAGCAACATTTTGAAGCGGGAAAGTTCCTAAAAATATTTTTTTTTTACATCAACGATGCAATAAAAGCAGTTCCCTTTCAAAAGTCAGGATTCAAGGCATGAAATGTTTAAGACTTTAAATTGAATAAAAATGATATCTCTGACCATACAAATTTGAAATAATTTAAAAAGGATAAACGGAGGACAATGATTCATGAAGAAGAATCAAATAGATATAAGTTTTGTTGATTTTTACAGGACTGCATTTAAAGTTTAAAGTTTGATGACATTAAAAAAAGCTATAAAAAAAATTCGAAAAAAACTATAAATACCTACTCAAAAGTTGTTTTATTGTATTAAATATTTTTATATTTTATTTTCTACTCCTTAAATTTGTTTTTTCATTTTTCCATCGACGCATTAAAAAACTACTCTAATAAAAAAAAAAACACTCTTCAAGTCATAAAACTTAAAATTTTACTGCACAAATGCCCTTTTTTATTTTATTTTGTTTTTTATTAAAATTTCTCAAACAAATCAACCATGTATCAAAAACACCACTCAACTAAGAAAGCAATTAACTGTTTACTCAATTCGAAAAGCTGACAAATAAATAATAATTCCTTTTGTAACTCGAAATGAGGGGCTATAACAAGATTTCATCATTTGAATCATCACCCTGCTTATGTTTTTTTTTTTTTCAATAGGATTTAAAGCTTTTTGAATTGGAGCACATCATTAGGACTTACGACTTCTTTAACACTCACGATGTGTCATTGACATCCTCACTTACTGCCACCCGGTCCGGTTCCTAATTAATCCATATATCCGAAATATTTATTTGTCCATTGGCAGAATAGGTATTAAATGCATCATCCATCTTCTACCACCCTCCCACATGTGAGATTAGTCGTCGACAAATAAGAGGATTTGCCTCCCTGTCTATTTGTGTTTTGTTTTCTTTTATTTACCCAAAAAGATTTTTTTTCTTCTTCTTTTGTTTACATCCAATAATCCCAAGTTCAAAATCAACACACAACCAGACATTTTCTCTAAATTGGAATAATGTGTGAGCATTAATTGGAAGAAAAGAATTCAAATGGAATATTAACACCACACACTCCCACTGATAATAATTATTGTTTTCTGTTTATAAAGAAAACATAAACAACAAATAAAATTAATTGTTTTCTCTCTCTCTATCTCAAAATAGGTGTTTTTAGGAGGAAATAACATTCGAAAATTATGTTGTTATGTTTTCGAATGTGTGTCTGGGGATTTCTTAATTGGTTTCAGGTCTTACCCTTTGGCATTTTCTATCAATCAACTCGAAAAAGAGTTCAAAAATGCATTTTATTTCAGCTTTAATAATACATATGTAGATGTTAATTAAATAAATGTTTTGCTTTTCAGAAACTCCTTTCAAAATGATGAGCAATATCGGATTACTTGTTATTGCCTTTACACATTTGATCACAATCAATGCGGAAGAAGCAAAATTTATAGAACCAATCACTGAAAACTTCTCCTCCGATGATAGCTATCCCGAATCAAGCATCCTCGAATACAGCATTGAAAGTGCTACGAAACTTACGAACGACCAACATCACCAAGACCGAATTGGTAAGACACTTTACAAGACCGACAGTCGCAACGACATTGAAAAATCCAACAAAATCGATCTGAGTGATGTCCAAGGAACAAAATCACAATACCACCATCAACCGATTGCAAAATTCCGAGATAGTATTTTCTCGAAACAAGCTACCCACTTTATAGTAGCTTCGAAACTGGTACGTCCTGGAATCATCTACAAGGTTTCAGTTAGTATTTTGGAAGCAAAGCATCCGATAACAGTTCATGCCAGCATTTCCCATAATGGTGTAGAGATTTCTGGTGATACCAAGGAAGTCAAAAAAGGAATTCCCGAAAATCTGTTAATGAGGATTCCCACAAGTAGTACAGATGGCGACTACAAATTGAGGGTCAAGGGCTTCTATGCGAATATTCATCCATCAGAGAATTTGGCATTTCTCAATGAAACTAATTTGAGTTTCTCACAGAGATCTTTGACGATATTTGTAGAAATGGATAAGCCATTCTATAGGCAGGGTGATTCAGTACGATTTCGAACGATTCCCATTAGCACTGAACTAAAGGGATATGACAAAGCAATTGATGTGTTTATGTTAGATCCGCAGAAGCGTGTTCTTCGAAGATGGTTATCAAGGCTATCTTACCTTGGAAGTGTGAGTTTGGAATACAAATTATCCGATCAACCGGTATTTGGAGAATGGACAGTTCGCGTTGTAGCTCAGGGACAAGTAGAAGAGTCCCCATTCTTTGTAGAGGAATACTATCAAACACGATTTGAAGTCAATGTTACAATGCCAGAGAGTTTTCTTATTTCCAAACAATTTATAGCTGGAAAAGTGATGGCAAATTTCACAAGTGGTGCTCCAGTGAAGGGAAATTTAACCCTTCGAGCAATATTAGCTCCAATTGGATCAATTGATTACCGAGCTCTAAATGAACAGTATCGTGTTGGTAGAACTTCAAAAAGTATTCTTAATGCGTCATTGGAAGATGTTAAGGAACATACATTCACATTCGATGAAAAATGGCCATTTTGGTTGAGTAAACCTGATTCGGGTGAAAATCTTTTGCCATATCTAAGATATTTCAATGGAACTTATGATTTTCAGTTGCCTTTAACTCAATTACAAGAAATGACGAAAAATCTAGATGGAATGGAACTTCTTATTATAGCAACAGTTGGAGAGAGATTTTATAATGAAATAATATCTGGTTACTCTTTGACTAGACTTTATAGTCCAACTTTGAAGGCGGCTTTTTTGGGTGGACAAGTTCAAGTTTTTAAACCTTGTATAGCATTTACTGCACATATTGTTGTCGAGAATCAAGATGAATCGCCATTAGGGAAAGAATTTCTGGATAATACCGAAATGATTGTCACTGGAAGTATTCAGAGTAAAAGTGGTGCTCAGGAATATCCATTGCAAAAGTTGCAAATGTCTAAAACTGTCGGTATATGGGATTTAAAAATTGATCTTCTTACTGATATGGATTTGGAGAAAGAATTTTTATCAGGTGTTCTAACAATGAAATTGGAAGCTAGTTATCGTGATGTTAAAGCGGAATTACTTCTCATTACACATCATTCGCCAAGGAATCAATTTATTGGTGTGACAACGAGTACTGAGGATCCAGAAGTTGGAGAATACATTATATTTCATATTCGAACGAATTTCTTTGTTAGATCTTTTAATTATTTGATTGTGTCGAAAGGAGTTGTGATATTGAGCGATGAGGAAACAATGGAAGAGGGAAGTCATACGATGGCGGTAACGCTGTGTGCAGAGATGGCACCAGTTGCAACAATTATCGTGTGGAAGGTAAGAAAATGTATCCTTTTTTTAATGAAAATTTGATTCAGGATTTTGTTATGGTAGAATTTATGAAGTTTTTCATACGAGTCATTTGTTGTTTGTGCGAAATTTTAAATTTTTCTTAAACTGATTTAAATAAATTTTTAATCAACATTTAACTATTTAAACATTCAAAACTGATGTACCCTTAAAGATAATAATTTTATTCTATTGAAAAAAAAGCAATTATACATATCTCTATTGGTCAGGTGTTGAAAATTCTTTCATGTTCATTTTGTAACATTTTTTAATGAGCTTAAAACCGCCTTACTGACACCTACAAATCACGCTAGATTAAATCCCAATAAAAACTATCATAAACGGTGGAATAAAAATCTATTGAAACAGACAAAACTTGAGCGCTATATCATAAATTTCATATGCTATCCCTGATTCAAAGCAATTCGCACACAATATTTATTTAGTTTTATTATAAAAAAAGCACCACTAAAGTGATAAGTTTGGATTAGGGCTATTGCCATATTTTCTGCATTTCTATAGAAATTGAGTTTATGAATCGGAATATGTATGTATTCTCATTTCTTTGATTCAATTTTATCCTACCAATACAATGCTATTTAAAGCAGATAATCAGTTTCCATTATTCGCTTTGTTTGGTCAAAATCTCCTTTTGTCTGATCACTTCATCGAGATAAGGTTTTCTTTTTTTTCGCAGTCTCTCAGCTGGCGCGAGACTTTACGGCGTCGGACTTCGTTTCGATAACGCGGGGCTTCATTCGCCCGAAAGTGAGCCCATCTTTCTTCACCGTACACAAAATCTGAGATGATGAGTGCTTTATTAGCCGGGTTGAACTAAAAAATCGGCGGCAAGCCGCTTGTGTTTTTTGCTTTTGCTTGTACCAGGAGTTTTTAAGCAGAGCCTTTTTTTACTTCGTGTTGGAACATTGTATGATATTGCCTTTTTGACGGGGTTCTCAGGATCTCTCTTTTGAACATAGTTATACCAACTGGTATACATTACATTATTACAAAAGAAAAAGAATTATGGATTATTATGAATTAAGAATATTTTTCTAAAGTTTAGTGATTTTACATTTTCTTTGCTGCAGTTATTTATTTTTGAATTTTTATTGTAAATATTAATTAAAAGATTTAAAGGACTATTAGCACCGTAGTTTGATCTACTGTAAATGTTAGAAATTGGCAACTGTCTTCTCAAACTATACTGACTAGCAATGAAATTCAATCGACAGAGGATCAATGGAGCTATAATCGATCCATTGATTATCCCGACAATAAAACAAAATTGTAGATACGCTCAATGACTAGTAAGAGATGGAAGATTTATTAGCTTAATACGTAGAGCGGTAAGGTAACAAGTTAATTCGATTTGATTATGGTAGAAATCTTAAGCAAAATCTCATGAATCTTCTTTGAACGAACTCCAATCTATTTATTTTAACCGTATAATATGGCGCCCATATAACGCAACCATATTCTAAAATGGATCTTACGAATGAGACATAAAGAGTTTTCAAAACATAAGGATCAAAAAATTCTCGAGCAAATCTTTTGATAAAACCAAAAGTCATGTAAGATTTTTTAATAATGTAGTCAAAATGGTCAATTAAAGTTAATTTTGAGTACAACACTATCCTAAAATACAAACCATCTTCATCTCAGCTGCCGTTAACTTACTCTGTCTGTTTCCTGAATCTCTTAACCATAAAATTTTCCTTTGCAAACTTGGTATCGAAGTTTCTCTAAAATATTTTAATGCCACTTGTTCATTACTAATATACAGGGTGTCCCAAAAGTTAACGTCGAAACGAAAACTGTAGATAGGGTAGGTGATGACAGGTAGGTGACAGATATCAGAAAAATAATAAAAAAAATCGCAGCCATATATTTTGGGAGTTATGGGCATTTGAAAAAAAGTCGAAAAAATGGTCACCCTGTGACGGTTTTTCATGTGCCGTGACTACAAATCTTAATTTTTCTCATTTTTTTCTTTTGTTACGGAACCTTGAATAACCCTGCTTAGGTAATTTTTCCATATTATTTAAGTTTTTATATTCTGAAAGGTTCTATTCTATTCTAATATGGAAAAATTACCTCATAAAAAAGTCGGATTTCTTAAGAAAAAAAAGGTTGTTCAAGGTTCCGTAACAAAAAAAAAAAAAATTAGAAAAATTAAGATTTGTAGTCACGGCACATGAAAAACCGTCACATGTCGACCATTTTTTCGACTTTTTTTCAAATGCCCATAACTCCCAAAATATATGGCTGCGATTTTTTTTTATTATTTTTCTGATAACTGTCACCACCTACCCTATCTACCGTTTTCGTTTCGACGTTGACTTTTGGGACACCCAGTATGTACAACCGTTTTGCGATTGTTAAGTATCAATTTTTAGTTGATAAATACTGGAATTTTTTTTTTAAGTGTCATTTATGGGCAAACTGGTCAAATCTTAAATGGAATTATTCAATTACATTTTAATTAATGAGCGAAAGCTCATTTTCTCTATTTTCAAAATTTTGTGAATCAAGTAATATGATATCGTAATGTTTATCAACTATTAATTGGTAGTTGGAATTCGCAATAAGGGTGATAACTTATAAAGATGTGCATCTTTGAGATGAAACACATAGCTACATCAACGGCTTTAAGCATCAATAGATGCGGCGCATGGGACTTCTCAAAGCACATTTTAGAAGTTTACACTATTTAGACCATAAAAAGTATTTCCCAAGATTCAAAGGAAATTACCTAATGATTTTTGAGATCGATGATGTAGTTTATTTTGCTTTGAAATAGGCCTCTAGTAACCACGAAATGTCATCACCTCAAGAATCACGTAAAATTCGCTTTGAAAAAACACTGTCTTTTAATGACAAATCGTTGCTTCTGTATGGTTTAAAAATTATACATTGTTTTAATTTAGTTTGAACTTTAATCTACCATTGAACAAAGCCCTTCATAGATCTCTCAATAGTTCTCCCACCTCTCCGAAAACAAAAATTATTTAACTTTAAATCACAACGTAAAACACAAAAGTGTATGGTATGGAAAGCTTGCATATAAAATTATAAAAAGTTTTAATACAATAGAAAACAAAAAAAAAGTTGTATAGAACTTTCAAATGCTACCACCGTGTTAGGTACTTATTGTTTTAACTTTAAAAAAAGTTTTGTATGCACTTTTAAAAGTTGTTCAAAGTAGATTTGAATCAACTTAACATGTCCTATGCAGGTGTTGAGGTTGGCATAAGTACATTCAAATTTAACCATTGAGTGGCATGCTTTTAACATTTTACTTTTTAAGAAACAATGTCAAAACTGTATAGATTTCAACTTTTATTATTTTGTTTTTTTTTTTTTTTTTTTAGGTTACCCAACAAGGCCAAGTTGTTGCTGATTCCTTAAGTTTCCCAGTTAATGGCCTGTCCAGAAATAACTTTAACTTACACATCAACAATCGAAAATCTCGTACCGGTGAACGTGTCGAAGTTGCTGTTTATGGAGAACCAGGTTCATTTGTTGGTCTCTCTGCCATAGACAATACACTAAAAGGTGATTTGAATAAAATGCAAATTCTGGAAAAAATGACAACATTTGATGGCCGAGGTAGTGGAATCCATAGTCACACCTTCTTCGGACTCCAAGATAAATTGGTTTCATACTCAGCGACATCGTTTGGCATAGATCCCAATAGAACTTTTGAATTGTGTGATTTGCTAATATTTACTGATGCTGAAGTCCCTAGAAAATGGGAACCGGCATGGTCATTTTATGATAG
The DNA here is from genome assembly GCF_945859705.1 of Episyrphus balteatus. Classification (NCBI taxonomy): domain Eukaryota; kingdom Metazoa; phylum Arthropoda; class Insecta; order Diptera; family Syrphidae; genus Episyrphus; species Episyrphus balteatus. The sequence goes on along the minus strand of NC_079134.1, from coordinate 28,374,609 downwards.
CGATGTGAAAGACCAAGAGCAAAATAAATCAGAGCTGATGTCATATCGTAAATATCGTTTTAATCGAGTACAAAGACATTATGATAATGTTTGGTTGTGGAAAGATGTCAACATTGGGCCTCATGGTCGATTCATATTCACTGTTAGTGTTCCAGATGGACCAGCATACTGGATGGTAACGGCATTTAGTGTTAGTCCTTCAAGAGGATTTGGAATAGTCGATAAGCCAGTTCAGTATATTGGTGAACAACCATTCTATATTAATGTCGAAATGCCATTGGAGTCTAGACAGGGAGAACAAGTGGGTATTCGAGTGACTGTCTTCAACTACAGATGCAGTGCAATAGAAGCTACTGTGGTTCTACATGCCTCTCATGAATATAAATTCGTTCATGTGGAGGAAGATGGCGTTGTGGCAGCCTATAACCCAAGGACTTCATTCGGTGAACAACAATTCTTTGTGTATCTTGAGGCTCAGAGCTCAAGCATTGTCTATGTTCCAATTGTGCCGACGAGATTAGGAGAAATCGACGTAACAATTCATGCTGCAACTCTTCTCGGAACAGATCAAGTTACACGACGTCTAAAAGTCGAACCAGATGGTCTGCCTCAATATCGACATCAGTCGATTCTACTCGATCTTAGCAATCGGGCTTATCTATTCCAGTACATGCACTTGAACATCACAGAAACACCCATAATCCCTTATCAAGTGGACCGGTATTTTGTCTATGGATCTAATTCAGCTAAGATCTCGGTTGTTGGTGATGTTGTTGGACCGATATTTCCAACAATGCCAGTTAATGCCACATCTCTGCTGAATCTACCCATGGAATGTGCCGAGCAAAATGCATTTAGCTTCGCAGTAAATCTATATACCGTCATGTATATGAGATTGATTAATCAGCGAAACAAAACAATCGAGAAAAATGCCTTCCATCATCTCAATATTGCATATCAGAGACAACTCAGTTTCATGCGTGATGACGGTTCTTTTTCACTCTTCCGTTCTGATTGGAATAATTCGGAATCATCAGTTTGGTTGACTGCCTATTGTGTGAGAACTTTCCAGGAGGCAGCATTTTACGAATGGGAAAATTACATCTACATCGATCCGACTGTAATTGAGAATGGAATTGTATGGCTTTTGCAGCATCAAGGACCTGAAGGTGGATTTTTTGAGGTCACATGGTTGCCAGATCGGAAAATGAATCATTCGAATATTGCAAATCGCAATATATCTTTAACTGCTCATGTTTTGATTACACTGGCTACTGTTAAGGATCTTTCAGGAAGTTTAGGAGCAAGAGTAGTCCTTGCTCAGCAAAGAGCACTCTATTGGATCGAGAGGAATATGCAACTTCTAGAAAAGACTCCAGAGGCATATGATGTGGCAATAACAGCGTATGCTCTACAATTGTGCAAAGCACCAATAGCAGAACATGCATTTGCAATATTGCGAAAACACGCCAAGACTATTGGCGAGTATATTTATTGGGGAAGGGATAATTTATCATCGCCGCCAAGTAAAATAGAAAATCAGAAATATTTCTCACTGCCCCGACTGCCGTATGAATTTGATTCGATGAATATCGAAACTACGGCGTATGCATTGTTGGTTTATGTCCAGAGGAGAGAATTTATGGTGGATCCAATTGTGAAATGGTTAAATGCACAAAGGTTGACGGATGGTGGTTGGGCTTCTACACAGGTTAGTTTTTTGTTACCTCTTCGTATTGTGACAGTAATTTACTGTCTTTTTTAGGACACTGGAGCTGCTTTGAAAGCCCTTATCGAATATACAGTTTACACTCGTATTCGAGATGTTTCAGCTTTGTCCATATCATTGGAGGCGACTTCACTACAAGATCAAACAAAGTCATTATTCATAGATGATAGTAATTTGGCTCAATTGCAAAGTGTTGATGTAAGTTCATTGATAAAATTTATAATTGCTATGATTTCATTATATTTGTTCTTTTAGATTCCAAATGCATGGGGAACAGTTAAAGTTCAAGCCAAAGGAACCGGATATGCAATTTTACAACTGCACGTTCAATATAATGTTGACAATCCAAAATTCCAAACAAAACCACCAGTGCCAGCTTTTAGTTTGCAAACAAATGCTCTGTTCCAGGGAAGAAATCATTCACACATTTCTTATGAATGTTGTCAGAGGTATGAACTTTATTTTTAAGATTATGTTAAAAATAAATAGATTTGGTCAATGTTTTTACCAAATTTGGAATTTCCTTTCCGACATTTCTTCTTTTTTTTTCTTGAAAACATTCGAATCTTAAGTTTGAAAGGAATAGTCCTCGAAATTTAATATGAAATCTTCTATATTTCTTTAACAAAAACTTAAAGTTCAAGACGACACTCAAATAGTGCAAAATGATCTAAAATCAATTTTTTATCTATTTTTTTTTTAGATCAAATTTTTCTTAAAATTGCTATCACTATCTTATCAACTCTTAAAAGAAAACTAAACTTTCTTATTCCTTTTTAAGCAAGTTAAGGTAACATGCAAGAAATTGTGACACTGCAAATTGCATTACCTCTGTCGAACCGCACTATCATGAGACAGATATATTAGATGAAGAAATAATTGAAAACATAATTATTCTGAATTTTGTACCCAATTCTTAGTCACAATTCGAGACATTGGCTAGTTCATCGGGAAAGTATTTTGTCAGGGCTGCTTTTCTGTACCCAAGATTATGCTTAACAATACACAAGAAAAGTATAATTTTCAAAGCTTCATCGAACTAAAAGGCTTACTTCAAGGTAAGCAACTTTCTTTCAAGAATTCTCTTGGTGAAATTTCTGTAAAATGTCCCCGGGTTTAAATATATGAGCGGTTAAATTTAGTTATTTACAACGGAAATGTGTTCTCTTTCTCACTTTTAAAGGATTTTTGACAGGCATTAAAGTCTTAAAAGTCGATTAGGGTTAATGAAATAAATGTTTCTATGTTTCTCCTTTGTAAACGGTGCCAAAACATACTTAGCGTGTAAGTTAAACCGAAACAAGAAAAAACTTTTTGGAGAGTTTATCTTCTTCGTGTTTATCGTGAAGGCCAAATTGAAAAAAAAAAAATTGCTTAAATACTGAAACGGGTTTTGTTAAAATCTTAAAATTTAATTTAAAAATAATTTTAGAAGGGGGTTTTTGTATGGCTTTTTCATATTTGCAGTGATGCTGCCTGTCGGGTTGGTCCCCGTGAAATAGTCATAACTCCAGCCTATGAACTTGCTGGTTACACACACAAGTTGTTGTTGTTCATTCAAAACCTTGCGTTGCATGGTTTGAAAGGCTAGTATCAAAATGAGTCGAACGATTTCTTGCGTGGGAGGTAACCAATATACTTAAATTATAAACTCAAATTATGGAGTTTCGAGTAGAAAAGTTTTTATGCAGCACAAAATCAAAATGTCTCTCCTCCGTTTCCAACTTGGGGTGAAAGCCATGTAGAAGATGTACAAAAGAAAGTTCGTTCACTAAAAATAGTAATATCAGAAGAGGACAGGACAGAACAGTTTCGTGAGTAACGTTTAAACAAGAACAGATAACCCTGTTCTAAACTGTTCCAGGCAGCGTCAATGAAGAGCAAAACTTAAAAAGTTCAAGACAGAAAAACCTCAATGAACATCAAATAGCTGTTATCGAGCATTAACCTAGATCCCTATTCCGCAAGAGTGAATTCCTCTGTGTACACGAAAAAAACGTGTAAATTGCTTTAGAAACAAGGCAGAGAAACACACACACAGAAAAACTCGAATTAGAACCCTGGACTAGTAATCTCGTGACAAAAAACTGGACGTATTTTTTTTAAACATTTTGTCAGTAGGTGTTTGTGCGAAAATTTGGTCAGTTTATTTTTTAAATCATTTTGAAAGTTTTTATTAATCAACCAAACAGCTCTTTCTAGCCAGTTCAGTCCATGAGTGACTGCTACCAGTTCCGTGCTCCAAATAAGTTAAATTCCTTCTCCTCTTATGAGCTTTATAGGTTTAAGTAAATAGCCAGTCGGAGTTAAATTTGAATCACTTTGCTCTGATAAACATATTTTAGGTCCAACATAACTATAATAATTTGCCTGTAAAAAGAACCCAGCAGTAAATAATTGGCCTTATCACGAAATCCATTCGTATTCGAAATTTTCTACGAATCCCATAAAAACATTCACAAAATACGTGTGTAATCACAATTTGCATTAAATTTTCCATTCCGAGCGTATTTTGTGATTGTTTTTGTTCAATGGAATTCGTATCATTCATTCGTATCAAACATTCTCCATTTATCGTTAAAATAAAATAATGTTGAAACTATTAGAAATTCAACTTCTTTTTTAATATTTTCGAAATATTTCTTTTTTTTTTTTCTAAAGTTGGACCCACCTTAACGAATCTGAAAGATCTGGAATGGCAATTCTCGATGTAACAATTCCAACAGGATATTATATTCAACAACAAAAACTCGATTCATATGTCCTTGGTAAAAGTGTTCGAAATTTACGTCGTGCTAAATTTATGGAGAAAAAAATCGTTTTCTACTTTGATTATGTAAGTTGTTTTTAAAGTCCTATTTTGTAAATAATGTTTAAAAATTTCTTCCATATTAAGCTTGATAATACGGATATTTGCCTTAATTTCACCGTTGAACGGTGGTTCCCAGTTGCCAATATGTCAAGATATCTACCAATTCGAGTTTATGATTACTATGCACCAGGTAAAATTACTTTTTATAAATTTTCTAAAAATATATTATTTAAATTATTTTTTTTAATTGTAGAACGATTTAACGAAACTATATTTGATGCACTGCCAACATATCTCCTAAACATCTGTGAAGTGTGTGGAAGTTCTCAGTGTCCTTATTGCATAATTTACAGCAAGTCATCAAAATCAACAATCTCTCTAGCAATGATGACGATAAGTATCTCATTAGTTTATTTTGTAGCTCAAAGTTACAAAATCAATTTAAATTATTTATTTTTCATTTAGTCATATAATATTGTTACCAAAGATTTAAGTATGTATATTTTTATGTTGTATGCTCGTAAACCGTTCGGTCTTGTCTGCATTTACTCAGTCTGTTAATGAAGAAAAAAAACTTTAATCCTTTGTTTTTGTTAAACTGAATGCTCAATGCTCCGTTCAATACAAAAAAAAAAAATACAAACAAATTTAAGAATACTCAAAGTATAAACTAGTCAAATGCTAAAGCAAACAAAAAAAAAATCACAAATTTTCTTAACAATTTACCAAGTACTTAAAATTTAAACGAACTGATTTTTATTTTTAAATTTATTTTTATCGTATTTATTATTAACTTTTATTTGTAAAAGAAAATGAAATCATATCAAAATTATTAACTAATCATCATATTTATATCATTAAAAATTATTATCATTAGAAAGTCATAATATTTTCGAAAACAAAGCATTTTTTGTATACAAATAAATCCAAAGAATATTTATAAAATAAATTAAATATAAAAATGAAAAATGTATAACAAAAAACAGTTTATAAAATTAAATTTCTTGCCTTAGAATTAAAACAAAAAAGTCTGTATCTTTAAGAAAAAGATTTTTATACTTATTCAATTTTAATGAAATAAAAGTGCATAGAGAATACGGATACTATATATATATATAACAAAAAAAAATTGTTGCCTTAAATGTATGTATGTACAATAAAGGTATAATTGGTTTTGAAAAAATATACGAAATGAATTTTTTAAATCTTTTTCTACTTGTTGTTACCATCCTTCTTAGTCTATGCACTTTTTTAAAAGAACAATTTGTAATAATTGAAGTACCTTTAGAACCGAAAAAAATCAATTCATAAAATATAATCCGTCCTTTTTGTATTCGAAATGTATATTCGTCAAAAAATATAAAATAAAATATAATATAAAACTTGAATTGACTTATGTATTAGGTATGTGTTTTGTATATTTTGGGAGTCTGTGTGGCTTGGACTAGAACGTGACATTATTTTTTTGAAGAAGAATTTTTCTTTAATAACCATAAATTGTGAACAAAAATATTCCACATACGTCATAAAAAACGTGCTTCAATTTGACCTTAAAAAGGCCCATTATCATAAAGCAGGGACAAAGGATTCATAAAGTTCTTAAAAATATTTTTGGAGAAAAGGTGTTTTTTTGATGGGTTGACTTACATATGTGTGAAAAAGGTATCACAACAGCTGACAAATTTTGTTAATTTTTCAAACATGGTGAAAAAGTTTTGTTTGTTATAAGAACTAAAAATCTAAAGAGTCTACAAAATTATCTTGAGTGAAAGAGTGTTTTTGTTTTTACATAAAGAAATGATAAAATTCGGAATTAGTATCACAAAACACTGAGAAAAAAATGTTACACCAATGAAAATTGGTGCAAATGTTTTATTTATAACAGAAACCAAGAATCTAAGCAGTCTATACAAATATTATAGGGAAAGGGTGTTTGTTCGGGAAATTAGGAAAATCCGCGATAAGTTCTATAAAATCAAGTGTATAAAATTTACCTTTACGAAATTTATTCAAAAAATATTGTCTTTCCCATTTGTGAAATTTGGTTTAAACGTTGTATTTGGGATAAAAAACAAGACTAAAGAGTTTTCATAAACAAAATTTAGGTGAAAGGGTGTTTTTTTCGAAGAGACTGTAAAATCTGTAACTGCCCCCCGGAAAAACTTTAAACGACAAAAAGATTTCTCTGACAACAATTATAAATAAATGTCAGCAACAATTTGTTACATTTATTCTTACATACAAAAAAAAATTAAAAACGTTTTGTTAACGGTTGTAAAATTATAGTTTCTGTACTTAAACGTATTTCGATGTTTTTGATACAATGCTGCTTCTCAGAAGTTGCTAAAGCATCTCCTTTTTCATTTCTTTAGTGCTTGAGAAAACTCCAATATTTTATGTAGAATAACCATTAAGGTAAGTCAAAACAAAATAGAATACTTATTTTAATAATAAATGTATAATTTATTTGCACATCCTTTTTTTTATTATTTTTTTTCAATACTTTTTGTTTCTTTAAAATTTTGATATAATACAGAAATAAAACTTATTTTCATTTTATTTTATTTTTTTGTTTTATTTTCGATTTTCTATATCGCAAGTTTTAGCCCACGTTTTCGCTCTCAGGGTTAGCAATAATTGAACTTTTTACCTATATATTTTAATGTTTTTTTTTTTTTTTTTAATTTATTTTTGTTTATAGAAAATTTCGAACACTATTTTTTTTTTGTTTGCTACACACAATCAATTCAAAAAATAATAATAATATTATGCTTAAAACTTAGTAACAAAATTAAATTTAACAAATTAAACATTATTTTTATTTATATAAAATATTTACAGTGTGATGTTTATTTCTAATAATAATAATAATAATAAAAAAAAAAGTAATAAATTAATTAATTTTATTTTTATTGAACTCAAAAAATTACAACAAAACCAATTTACTAATATTATAAGCGTTTAATAACATCACTTTGTTACCATTAAAATGTATTATATAGGTATACTTATATAATTTTTTTTTTTAATGAGACTAACATAATTAGGTACTTTTATACATTCAGAGTTAATTTCATTTTGTTTTTTATTGAATTAATATTTAAACGTCAACAAACATAAGTTTTTTTTTTTTTTTTGTTATAAATATAACTAATAATTGATTTTGTTTATTTTTTGTTATGTTCTTTTTTATTTTTTTTTATAATGAAAATTTATTTATTTTGTTTTTTTTTTGCTTTCTTTTAAATAAGCATGAATTTATCGTAAAAGATTTACTGATTTTACATTTAATGATTTTCAGAAAATGTATTTTTTTTTATTAGAATCTATCTACGTATAAATATATTAACTGAAATTATTTAATTGGTGTTTGTTTTTTTATCTTTATTAAGCTTAAGATTTAGAAATATTTCAGTTTAAATTGATTTTTTAAGTTAGTATTAAAGTTAAAAAAAATTAAATATTTTTCTAATTAAAATGGTAACCGCATTATATTAAGTAAGCCGCACACATCATAAATCGACAGAGACTAGACGAATAATGTATTATTGTTCTCTTTAAGGTTCAAGAAGTTCTTTTATTTTGAAGAAATTAATAAAATTTATTCGGTTCCATAACAAATTTGAAAGTAAGCGTTACAATGTGAAATAACTTTGCCTCGAGCATCCTGAGCAATTTATCCTTTTAATAAATAAATTGGTTGAATTTTTAGGAACAAATAAGAAATGATGGGATAAAAGAAGATAATCAGATGCGTTGGTATAATTTGGGGTCAAACACGATTGCATACGTCTTGGAACAAGTTGTTGATGTTCTTTTCTAATGTATGTGGTTCAGATATTCTTAATAGACTGAGCATTTAAAAATTTAAATTCTCTCCAATAAAAAATGACACGAAACATGAAATTTGATCAAATTTTTGTTTTGCCTTTCAGTACAATTTCCTCACCTCATTTATTAAAATTTTGAAAATTTTTGATATAAAATAGGAATAGAACGTAAAATTTTCTAAAATACAGGACTAGTTACATACTTATTTTAACTTGGTTTCTTGTGTAAAAGAATTTCAAGTTTTTAATCAAAACTAACATTACAATGATGAAGAAATCTATAAAAATGTTTTCCGTAATGACGTCCGTCGTGTCATGAAATTTGGTACACTGAAGGATATTTGTATGGAAAAAGCTGCAAACATTTTTTTGAATTCAAAATGGAGGCTCCAAAATAGGATTTTCTTTTTCAAAATAGTAAACAAGCTAGAAATTTGGCTAAAATCATGTCAAAAAAGTGTTAGATTTAAGATTCAAGATTCATAGATTCAACCATAAAAAAATCAAAAATTGTTAAAACAAAGTCCAAAAAGTGCCAAATTAGTAAAACACATTTTAGACCTCTTTTTACGCTAATTCATGGATTTTTTTTTTAAATTAGCACAATTTTGATATTAATTCTATTTATGTTTCATACAAAAATTGAATATATAAACCCATATGGTTGCCAACTATGTTTTAAAGTAAATATAAGAAAACATTATGGTAATGAAAAATTGGAATGTTCAATAAAACTGAGATATATTTTTTCGGTAGACCAAAATTTACTTTTCTAATAGATTATAATATTTTTAATTCAAATCTGAAGTAAAAAAAATTATTACGTCAAGTTTTTGAGATATAAGAAGTTCAAAATGAATTTTTATCTACAAAACGCGAGGTCATAGATTTTTTCGACGTCGGACGTTGTATTGGAATAGAATATTTTGGTTTACCAAAAAATAAATTCATGGCGAAAATCGCCTAAAATCAACCGAGGCACCACTGTGCGTGTGCTTGTCGGTTCGCCCATGAGTCCATCTGTTCATAAAGCTACAGCCTAAACGGGTTGATTGATTTTCTTGAAATTTGATGCATTTGATTTTTTCGTAACTTCCAAAGTTGTCAATTTTTATTTTATACCTCACGTATATAACGGTTTTGAGATATTGCAATTTTCTGGAAAACGGCTCTAAAGATTTTGATTAAATTTGCTGTAGGGAATAATGCTGCCAGTAATTCTATGGCCTTTTTTCCAAAAATTAATATAATTATTATAAATTCATTTTTTTCATTTTTCTTTTTCTGATAAACCAGATCGAGATATTTATGAACTTTGAACTACAAGAGAAAGACAGCAAGAACGTGCGATCCAGTCATACATTTTATTTCTCCTGTAGAACCAACAACCAAGGCTTAAAATTTTCCCTATAGAATACAGTCAAAATTATTTCAAAAACTATTTTATGAACATTTTAATTTTTTCTTTTCTCATTCGGATTGCTACCCCTATGAAGTATGTATGTAAAATACAATATAAGAGATGCATTTAATTTTAAAATTGATTTTAAATTCAAATTTGAAAAATGTTAAAAAAAAAATAGATTAAACCTTCTTGTCTCATAATTAAAAATTTAAATGTGCACTATTAGGGTCAATGTGGGTAAATGTAAACAATTTCATGTCTTTTTTTTCTTTTGACTTTAGATTTTAATATGATTTTACGGAACAACTTGACAGGTATCTTCAAATGCAAATATGAAATGATGGCAATTCTTTTTTATAAATATAAACAAATATTAACCAAATTGTTTAAATTGCTGTCAAATATGGCATGTTTACAAATACCCCTCCATGTTTGTGTTTTTTTACAAATTTGGGGTAAATGTAAACAGTGGTTTAAAATTGAGAATTTCCTCTTTATCATATGGATAACGACTTGAAAAACGTTCAAGAAGGTATTTGAAAAAAACTTTTTCCAATTCCAATAAAAGTTTTTGTTTTCTTCCTTTGATTCTTTATATAGGCACCCAATATGCATCCTGAGCAGCTCTGAACGTCATATTTTTATTTTTTTTACGTCAATGACCGATTTTGCAACATCATTCACTGAAAACGATGTGTTGGCTACTTTAAAGTGTGACTCCGTGGCACTTTAGCAATAGTAATTGACTAAAACTACTTTATTTTTATTAAAACCAATAATTTCAGCAAAAATATATGTTTACATTTACTCCCAGAATACGTTGTTTACATTTTCCCACCATGAAAAATATTCTGGGGTAAATGTAAACACATGCAAATCGACATAAATGTCCTGTATTTTAAAATTTGTTTGTTTCACATAGAATCTACATCAAAATTCGAAACTAAAAAGTATTTGCAAATTGTACTGACTTAATTGAATCTGCATAAATTTTTAATATTTCTGAAAGACTAACGACTTGTTTGACACTTTAAAAAATTATCTTTCACGGAAAATACGCTCGTCGAATGAATTCTCTCTTGACAGCAATGAGTTTGAAGTATAAGTTAAAAGATACATGCGTCCGCGATTTGTACTTATGTTTGCGTCAAAGAGATTTAACTGAAGCTTGTTATGAGCCATGTTCTCATTTACCCCTGTTTACATTTACCCACATTGACCCTATATGCAAATTAATTAAATGTTAATACCGGGATGCATGCGAAGCATATATGTAAATGTAATCTCTTTCTTTGAGGAAAAAAGTACGTGATGCCCTAAAATAATAATGAATCATTGAGTGAAACGACAAATGGATTTTATGTTTCAATAAAAAAAAATTTTAATGCAAATTTTAATGCAATACGCTAAAATAAAACACTTTTTTAAAATTTTCATATTTAATGAAACCAAAAATGTGTAGCAAATTAAAAACAAACTTTTAAAACATTTTGAAAAAAAAAAACATATTTTAAATAATTTTTAACTACATATTAAGTTAACTAGTTTTATTTTATTTTTTTTGTTTTATTATTATTTTCATTAAATATTTATTTCTTAACTATCAAGGCATAATTTGATTGATAAATTTTATTCGTTAGAACAATTTTTTTTTATTACTTTCATTTTTCTGTTCTATTAAAAATTATTTATTTTAACAAATTTGTTGATTGGTTTTTTTTTTTGTTAGTATTTTATATTTTTTTTTTTGTTTGTCAATTTCATTTATTGCCTATCCTAGTAGTTCTTGTTTGTTTGGATTTTGTTTTTTTTTTTCTGAATTGATGATTTAAAATATTTTTTTTTTACATGACTTACATAAAATCTATAGTACATTAAATATTTCGGAAGATTGTTTTATTTATTATTATTTTATTGTATTTTTAAATATTGCAAAAGATTTTTTTTTTATTTTTGATGATCGTAAACTTTGTTTGATTCTTTTGTCTTTTTTTTTTTTGTTATATTTTCAATTTTATTTCTTTAATCAAATTTAAACAAATTTTTATAATAGGTTTCGCATAATTATATTATGACGACTCCTACGTATATACTTTATTTGTTTTATTTTGTTTTAATTCAAATTCCTAAATTTAATCCTAAGCTCTAATTGCGAATTTCACAACCATTTGGCTATCTGATTTTTTTTTTCTCAATTTAAATTCTAGTTTTTAACGAAACAAATAATAACCGATTTTAATATATATTTTTTTTAATTTTATGAATTACCTATAAAAGAAAAAAAAAGAAAACAATAACACTCCTTTGGTTTTTTTATTCAAAAAATGTGTTATAATATTTTTGTTTGTCTTTATTGATTTATTTTTAAAAATCAAAATTCCTGTAGTTATAATTATTTTTATTTTTTACTTAATCTTTGTTTTTAACAATCGCAACTTTTTATAATGTACACACATGAATTATTATTTTATTTTTCGTAAATTAATTTATTTATTTTCAAATTTTATTTTATTTTTAACTATACGAAGACTTTCGGTTCAATATTTTTTTTTTCTTATTAGAAAATTTATATTTACAATTTTTTTTTTCTTACTTAAATTCTTAATTTATATAAATCTTATCTAAATTTATGTATGTACAAACAAAATGAAAAAAAAATTAAAATATTTTTGAATAATTTTTTTTGTATGTATGTATTTTGTATATTAAGAAAGATCTTAATGTAAGAGTGTAGTAATTGATTGTTAGCGATAACTTCTTAGATTCGTTTTTTGAAAGCACTTAGATTTTAGTGTAAAATTATTGAGTAATTTGTTATTAATGAATTATTTTTAAAAATTTATTTGATGAATTAAATTAAAAAATAAAAATGTAAAAGCGAGATTTTGGTGTTAAAAAGAAAAATTTATTGAAATAATTATCAAATATGTACAAACAAGTTTTTTAAAATTAAAAAATGTTCGTGGTTAGGATAAAAAACTTTGGAAATTTTTTTTTATAGAGTAAAACTATTCTGGCACTTTTAAATGGTAATATTTAAAAAAAAAAAAATGGTTTGGTTAATACAAATCAAATTAAAATTCTTAATGATTTTAAGTTAGTGGAGAGGTTGCAGTTTAGAAGAGGGGTTCCTTTGGACAAAGCCAAAAAAAGTATCAAAACGAGTAGTTTTTAATACTTCAATACAATTTTACAGTGAAAACTCATTTAAAAAAAAAAATATCTTGTGACGAGCGATACCAAAAAAAAAAAAAGGTTTAATGGTACCTTTTTCATTTTTTTTTTTCAATATGGGAAAAATCAACATTCAAAGTTTTAATTTCAAGCATTGTTTTAAAACCCCAAAAATAGACTACTGCTGAGATTTTGACCCAAATAAATTATTTTTTATTGTGTAAATAGTGCTTAAATATTTGACATTTAAAGTTATTGATTTTTTCTTTAATGTTTATTTGAAGAATACATTTTTTCTTACAGTGTCACGCCCGCTACGAAGATATGCCAATGTTACACCCGTCACATTTTTGAATTGTTATAAAACCTCACTTTTTCATTAACTTTTTTTTTTAAATAAATGCTAACTGGCAACGTAATTGAATCAGGTTAGCTAAATGCTATTTAAAACACATAGTAACAACTAAATATATATAGTGTTTAAGCTATTAAATACCTTAGGTATTACGTGAATAGCACACAAGCCCGGAAAAAAAAATTAAGTAACTGTGTCACACCCGTTACAATGAAAATATCCTCTATATTTTTAAATTTTTCTTCTGATACCAAAAGTTTCAAATAATATAAAAAAAATTCTCATAATTTTGTCGATGTAAGAAAGCGTTAAGATAGTTTTCGATGCAAGATTTAATTCGTGTGTGTTAAAAATTATAACATGTTTTTTTTTTAAGAAAATTTCTTATAATCTTTGTTTTAATTTTAATGTTTTATGTAATGATTTTTTCTTCTGTCTGTATTAAGCTATGCTAGGGATACTATAGTAATGAAATGTTAGTTAATGATATGTTGAAAATGTACAAAATGTTTTTTTACGATTTATTTTATTTTATCTACTATAGATTTATTTTGTTATTAAGTAATTTCTATATGATTTTTTTTTTTAAATCTTTAATAATAAATGGGAAGCATTGAAATACAAGTTTTTTTTTATAGCAAAGGATGAAATGAATTTAGAATAAATAATTTTTTTTTTTTGAGTTTGTGTTTTTTTTTTGTAATTGATTTTTTTCTTTCTTAATTCGATATAATTAAATTACATTTATAATTATTTTTTTTAATGCACTTGCTGTTAACATTCCAATCGAAAAGGAAATTATTTTACAAAAATAAAATTTGAATTAAAAAAAAAACAAAACAACAACTAAAACTAATTTATTTATTATAATAAATATTATTATGTCTTTTAAAAAAATGACTTTAATAACGAAAATTCCAAACTTATATTTAAGACTATAATTAATTTTTTTTTTCTTAAAACTTTAATTCTTATTCCTAATAGGCTACATTTTAAATATAAAATTAAATTAACTATATTCACTATTAGTCAGGCGGAACGATTTTTTCTACCGTTGGTTTTGTATCGTCAGGATCTAAGCTTAGACAGTCAGAGAAATAGTTTTCCATCGATGAATAGACGTGCTCGAGGACACCACTTAGTTCGTGACCCTCATCGGCATATGTCTAAAATTTACAAAACATTTTTAGCATGGTTTTGGAAAATATTTTCAAAAAAATATAATAGAAAATCTTATAGGTATATTCAAAATCAATCAATTTTTACCTGATATCGATAGAGAACTCCAGCATCGGTAAGAGACCTCGCTAACTGAACACCATGGATATACGGCGCCGTCGAGTCCGCCAAACCGTGCATTAGGAAGAACGAATGAGACTTTATGTGCCGTGCACGTTGCGTTGCATCGGCCTCCACATAGCCTTTATAATTTTCAGCAGGCTGGCCAAGGATTCGTTCTGTAAAGGCTGAATCTAAAATAAAACAAATGGTTTCCTTTTTGTTTCCTTCTGAATGCTTTAACATTTCCAAGGTGTATACTTACTGTAAAATAACCAATCAGCTATCGGTGATATGGATATTCCACATTTGAAAACTTCTTGTTGCGAGCCCAATACCATGGTGGTGACATAACCACCATAACCCCAACCCCATACACCCACACGAGTTTCGTCTAGAAAGCTAAACGTATCTAGTAAATAGCTGAAAGTAAAAGAAGAATATTTGAATACAAGAATTTATTTGAATTCGTATTTAAAGTATAGCAACATTCCAATAGATGGAGCTAGGAATGTAAAAGTAAAGCTTAAAAAAGCATTGAAGCTTTTTTATTTGTCAGGGATGTTATAAATTTTTCAAATTTTAGCCTACTTATTTTATCCTATAGGTATACAAAAATATTTCCAATTTTATGTAGGTCCATATACCAAAGAGAATAAATGTTATATTAATTGATTATTTGTTTACTAGGGTGTATACGTAACTTTTTTTTTCATTTTCATTTTAAATTTCAAGGGTCACTGCGGTGTATGTGTACTTTTTTTCTTCACAAAAACTTGAGTAATTTTGTATGATAATGTTCATAGTTGACCTTTTGGAATTTCCCATGAAAGATTTAAATTTTAAAGTCAGACTTGAATGGTGGTCGGATACAAAAATATAACTTGAAATAAAATTCAAATTACGCAGCCTGAAGGCTTGCTGCACAAATCAGTTCCAGGACCTAATGTTTTGAAAATTAAAAAAAATTGGCTCACTCGAGGATTTTAATATGCTGAATCCAAGAAGTCTGCCAATTGCTTATTGAATAATAAAATATTAAAACACAGTTTTTTAATAATTTTGACCATAAAAAGAAGACCTATGCCATTCAATTTCTTGTAGGTAAATACAAACATTTTTAAAAATCGTTTAAATTTTCTTAAATTTTTCAAAAAAAGTTTGTTTGCCATTCTTATGAAAATATTAATCAAAATTTTCCAACGATATTTCGATATTTTGAAAAAAATCACCGACCTATTTTCAAAAAAAATTATTTTTCCAGAACTTATTTAACATTTTTTTTAAAATATAACATGTTTATTCTTATTGCTTCATAGTAAACATTTTGTTGAAATCGCCTAAATCGTTTACAAGAAATTCAGAATTCAAAGAAAAAAAACGGTTTTATCCATAAACTTCCAAGTTACCTTTAATAACAGATCAAAAAATATTTACAAAAATTAGATCTTATTAATAATGCTCCACAGAATATAACTTTTCTCTGAAAAGCAAGTTTTCTTAAAAAAAAACGAAAAAAATTAACTTTAAAGGATGGCAACCCATATGCAAACTTTTTTTTAGACACTACCTTAAGGAAAATATAGCTCTCAAATTGTAAAACGATTTAGGAAGGACATCCTATGGCGAGTTCTTTTACTAACACGAAAAAACTTTTGTTTTAGAATTCAGATTATTGAAATCTGTAGTAAGGACCAAAAAAATAAGAAATTTTACTATGCCTATAATATGCATTAAAATTTGAGTCATTTTCTTATATGTATAGTATTATATAGATGTCGCCCTATCACTGCACCTTTCGTTAGAAATATTGAAAATTCGATTTAATTATTCCACAATTAGAAAAAAAAATATTCCTTTTAAGTTAAATCTTAAAAATGACGAATAATTAATTTACTGAAATGGTGAACGGTCAAATTTTGTCGTTTGTCAATTTGACCTACTTGTGAAAAATTTAGTGTGACAACAACGAAGGTTAAATAAAACCTAGTTTTTACAATGTACGGAGAACTTTCAAAGAGGGTCACTGTGGTGTATGCGTGACATTTTTTTCTTTAGAAAATGTAAACCAAATTAACGAAGCAATTGATTTTGTATAATAAATTTTTATTTTTTAAATGATTCACATACGAGGATCACAGATCTTATATATGTACAGTACATATAAACTGAAAGTTCGATATTGTTGACTTAGTTTTTATGTGATGAAGTTGGTATTGTGATATTAGGTGTGTTTTTTATTACCACCGGTCTTAACTGGACAAAAAAAACGCCTCGGGGCTTAACCTGAAATCTTGGCAGCACTGCATATTGAATGTTTCGAAAACAGCAGACACAACAAAAATTTAGAGTTGTCATATTTTCGCTTTCGGGTTTTTCTTGTATTTTTCTTGTATGTTTTACAAAGAGACACAAAAATGTATGCTAGCAAAACTAGTTAAATACATTTTGTCATTCCAAAAGTGAGTTTTCACGTTTTTAAACAAATTCTAAACAATTTTTGAAAAAAATAGTTTGGTAGCACAGATTTAAAACTGTTCAAAAAGTTAAGCCCAGAGAAATCTCCGGGCTAAACAAGTAAGCCCACTGGGCTAAGGTGTTGTTGTATTTAAAATGTAAATTGCTTAGCCCCGACTGCGTTTTATTTGTCCAGTTACGCCCGGTGGTAATAAAAAACACACCTATTATAACTTGTGTCAGAAAATCGAAAAAAAAACGATAAAATTCAAAATATTTTCGAAATTCTTTATATTTACTCGCTCAAAGAAAGCATTTGCCTTCTTACCAAATAAGACCTCAAGGAAATTTTTTTTTTGTAAAAATGAAGAAGTAAAATTAAACTGAACATTTTATTTCTTCATAACTTACATAAATGTTCTTCTTTAAATCTTACTTTTAAATAAAATCAATGATAAGTTTTCATATTCCGATAAAGTGATATTTTTCTTGGCTCCTAATTGATTCCCGTTAAAATAATTCAAGCACTGGGATATTGTATACCTACTTATACATAGAAAAATATTTTCAATAAAAAAAATTAAATAACAAATTCAAAACAACCCAGTTTCCAACTTTTTTACAATAGTACAGGTAAAATAGGCATTAAAAAAAAAAAAAAAATTGTTACACGCATGAAACTTTGCAAAGAGTTTGCTTTTGGGATAAGAACCAAGTACAAAAAAAGTCTATACAAAAAAGTTGGGTGAAAGGGTGTTTTTTCGAAGAGACAGTAAAATCTGCAATCGCGTAAAACGTGTAAGAACGTATCTAAAAAATGTTTAATTTGTCATCAAAACCATAAATAAAATCAATCATTGGCTTTTTGGGACCAATTGCAGATTTTACTGTCTTTTCGAAAAAAAACACCCTTTTACCAAAATTTTTTTTATGAAAACTCTTTATTTTTGCTTTCTATCCCAAAATCAATGTTTTTACCAAATATCATTAGGGTGGCCCATCACTTTTGTTTTCACTAAAAAAAAAAACACCCTTTGAACCATGATATTTTTTATAGACACTTTAGATTCTTGTTTATTATCTTAAAAGTAACATAATTACTAAATTTCAATAATGTACCACTAATATTACTCTTATATTACACACTTTTTCAAATATACCCATATTTTCCTAACTTCTAAAAAAACACCCTTTCACATAAAAAAAATGTATAGACTTACATTATTCGTAATTCCCATGGGAAAGAGAACATATTTAATGAATTTTGTAAGGGTACGATTTATACCATTGATTTAAAAAAAAACAACCTTTAACCAAAAATATTTGTATAGACTGTTCGGGTTCTTGGTTTCTGTTATAAATGAAACATTTTTACCAATTTTCATGGGTGTAACAATTTTTTCCTAGTTTTTGTGGTACTTATTCCGAATTTCATCATTTCTTAAAAAAAAAAAACACCCTTTCACTCAAGATAATTTTGTACACTTTATAGATTCTAAATTCTTATACCAACCAAAACATTTACACCAAGTTTTTTAATAAAATTTAAGCCAGCTGTTATGATACCTTCCTCACACACAACTTAACCCATCAAAAAACACCCTTTCACCAAAAATAATTTTAAGAACTTTATGAATCCTTTGTCCCTGCTTTATATAAAACCTTCATCCCGAATTTTATCAGTGTAGCATGTTTTTCACATGGGTTTCGGTTATATTTTACTTGTTGAAGTTAAAAAACAAGCACCCTTGTTTTTAATCTGCAATAACTTTTCTTAAAGCAATCGTATTGACTTTATTTTTATGTCATTAGATTCAAAATCAAAAAATACCTTGAAAACATGTGTCATATGATGATATTCGACAAACAATTTTTTTCAGTAGATTTTTGACCTTCACCTGTCCACGAAAATACACCCTTCTACCCAACTTTTTCTGTGCTTGGTTCTTATCCCAAAAGCAAACTTTTTGCCAAGTTTCATGAGTGTAACAATTTTTTTTTTATTTCTTGATTTTATGTACTATTTTACCTGTACTATAAAGTAATTTCACTTTTTCGCCTAACTATTAGTATCGATTTATTTCTCAATCGTCAAGCTTCCTGCTTATAGGTGTTGATATGCTTGAACGTACATAGTTGACTTTTCATCTTTTTTTCAAAAATAAAAATTTACATTTTGAAACAACTTCAGCATAGTATAAAATCTAATTTCCTAACCTCTCTCAAAAAACCAACCTCTCTACAAACATCTCTATAAAATATTCCTAAATTCACATAAAATTTTATTAGTATGACCAGGACTACTCAATTTAAGTCAAATATTACAAAACACAAACACTATATACCAACAGAAACACATGTGCCCGGATATACACACAGACACACACACATAGAAAGCCTCACCACAGTGAGCCTGAACAAGTTTAAGGTTGACCTAAAATGACGACAAAAACTAAAGATGAGGCTTTGTTCCTGAAGGCCTCAGCAATAATAATCCGTTTTTACCAAAATCGGATTAGCTTCCTTTTTCGAGATACCCCCCGTAAATGTGTTTTTTTAGAGAAAAATGCATATCAACGCAATGCTCGAGTACGATAACTTAGTCCCGAGAATTGAAAACGGTCTTTAGTAGAGGTATTAAATATAATCGTTTTTTGTTTTGGGAGGGGGGGTCTATGTCCTCCCCTTTAGGCGGGAGGGGCAATTTTCTAAGAAATCATACAAAAAATTATTATAAAACAATGCCAACACTTACAGTTATGAATGATACTTTTTTTAAAAGCTAGAATTGTACACTTAATTATAGTTTTTAAATCAAGTTATTTTAAACAGTTGTTTTCGAAATAATCGATTTCAAAGTCATCAATTGTGAAAAAGAAGTTTAAAAAAATACATTGAATACTATTTTTGTCAAGACTTTGGGTTTCATTACGGGATAAATTGATAAAGTAAACTACCTCAAAAAATTCCTTATCAAATACTGAAAACCATATGTTTCTATGCCCTCTAGTTTTTGAGAAAATTGAAAAATAGGAAAACTACTTTCTTTATCTTATTTTTATTTTCTTAGCTATTTTGCTCTGCCATAATCAAAAATCGAAAGCTAAAAAGTACTGTGCTTAAACTACTTCGATTCCATGAATTTGTTTTATTTCCATTTATAATTGGATCTTAAAAATAAAATTTACCAGTGTGGTACCAGAACGCTCATTAGTGAGCCTGATAAAGAAAGTAGTTTTCCTATTTTTCAATTTTCTCAAAAACTAGAGGGCATAGAAACATATGGTTTTCAGTATTTGATAAGGAATTTTTTGAGGTAGTTTACTTTATCAATTTATCCCGTAATGAAACCCAAAGTCTTGACAAAAATAGTATTCAATGTATTTTTTTAAACTTCTTTTTCACAATTGATGACTTTGAAATCGATTATTTCGAAAACAACTGTTTAAAATAACTTGATTTAAAAACTATAATTAAGTGTACAATTCTAGCTTTTAAAAAAAGTATCATTCATAACTGTAAGTGTTGGCATTGTTTTATAATAATTTTTTGTATGATTTCTTAGAAAATTGCCCCTCCCGCCTAAAGGGGAGGACATAGACCCCCCCTCCCAAAACAAAAAACGATTATATTGAATACCTCTACTAAAGACCGTTTTCAATTCTCGGCGACTAAGTTATCGTACTCAAGCCTTGCGTTGATATGAATTTTTCTCTAAAAAAACACGTTTACGGGGGGTATCTCGAAAAAGGAAGCTAATCCGATTTTGGTAAAAACAGATTATTATTGCTGAGGCCTTCAGGAACAAAGCCTCATCTTTAGTTTTTGTCGTCATTTTAGGTCAACCTTAAACTTGTTCAGGCTCACTGTGTCACAGAGTAAATATCAAAATATTTGAGAGGGAACTTTGTGAAAACCACCTTCATCAACCAATTAAACTTACCTTAGAACGGAAATTTGATCCTGCACCTCCACTCCACCCAAATGCCGGTACAGTGATTTTTTACTCTGTCCTTTGGCGCCTCTCACATCCAACCGAATATATATTACATCATTTCGTGAGGACATGTACGTCCCCCAGTCTATTCGAAATTTCTCCGAAACAGATTCGGATCCTGGTCGCCCATTGCTGCCATAGGAATCATATACAAAAATGAGGTAGAGAAAAACGAGGAAGAAAAAGGAAATTCATAAAAATGTCGTCACCATAACCAATGCCACCACACCATATCCGTATAACAGAGGAAAGTCAGCAAAAATGCAAGGATATGGTATAGATGTGTATGTGTGTGTGTGTTAGGGATACTTACACTTCGACAAGCACAGGAAATGCGGCATCCCTTAGCTCCTCTCGCCAACTGGGCGGCAGGAGTAGTTGCACTTGAGCCCTACTCCCATGCGGCAGGGGGATTTCAAAAGAACGTTGAGTTGGCAAAGCCAATGCCTGCAATCGTTCTGTGTAGTAAGGTCGCGTGTCGAAGAGGATTTTTTGCAGACTGTGCGTTTTAGCCGAATGCACTCCGGATACTGGGAGACCCGGTCCCAGGCACTCGAGTATATAAAAATCGACACCGAGCTCTGTTGCTATGGAAGACTTTGGAGTTAGGAAGGCATCAAAATGGGAACAGTTTACATAGTAATAGCGGCTACTCCAGAGCGCTTCGCCTAGATCACAGGTAATGCACTGAGGTTCACTTCTAAAAAAAAAAATCAAAAGAATTTAAGTTGGAGGTGAAGAAATAGTTTTTAGTTTTTTTGTTGAAAATTTACTTTCGACTATCGTCGCTAACTGGATCCTTGACAACATACAAATGTCTTTGTCCAGGTTTTTTATCTTGGGTTCCAAGATAATAGACGAGATGATTCGCCGTATCCCAACACAGAATCTTAAGGACCTGGAAAGTAATTACAAAGAAAAAAAGGAAAAGACAAAAAAGAGCCATTAATATACAACTTGCAAAATTGCTAAATTTAAATTGATTGAGTATCTTTTTTTTTTCTTTGATTAGTATCAATGTGGATATAAGTTATATGGCGTTATCGCAATTAAACAGCACGCATCACTCATATAAGCAGATTATACACAGTCATTTATTTTAAGCTTATTGATTATAATATATTTCTTTTTTTTTTGTTAGTTTTGTTATTCCATTAAAAGCAATAAGAAGAAAAATTGGAATAAATTAAAAACGAAAAAATATAAAATATTTCAAATAAACAAATTTAGAAAAATGTACAATGATGGTATTAAATGTTTGAAGAAAATCAACAGCGAAAGCGAGATTATGTTTATGACACAAAACAAAAAACTTAACATTTCAACAACAAAAAATTTATGCTTTGAAAGAGTTATTAACATGTAGATTAAAAGATATACCGAACGAAACTTAACAATATGGTAAAAATATCTTTAAAGAGGTTTTAAGTTCTTTTTTTGGGTTTGACAATATTTAGTATTTTTTTTTTGTGATCATTTGAAACACTGATTACATAACATAGTTACATAGCAACACGAACTTTTTTAGGCTACCTAATTATAAAATAGATTTTATTTCGATGTGTATACCTACAAATTTTGATTAATCGAAGCGATTGCCATTTATTTCATGAAAATGGGTCCATTATTACAGTAGTGATGAAAGTCCAAATTTTTTTTTTGATGTTTTTTGCGTTTTTTTGCCATAACTTTTTTGTTAAGACAAATAAAAAAAAAAACTAAAAAATACAGCCCCTAGATTTTGATTAATCGAAGCGATTACCATTTATTTCATAAAAATGGGTCCATTATTACAGCGGTGACGAAAGTCCAAAAATGTTTAAATTAATTTTTTTATGTTTTTTGCGTTTTTTGGCCATATTTTTTTTGTTAAGATAAATAAAAAAAACTAAAAAATATTGCCCCTAAATTTTTATTTAACGAAGCGATTGGCGTTTAATTTTTCAAAACCAGACGAGTTTTGCGACTTTGGTGGCTGTCCAAACCTCAGCAGACAAATTGTCTGCAAAGTTCAGGATCATTTAATTTTGTGAATAGGTAAAGAAATAAGAGCGAAAAACATACACAAATATGTGTCATGGAATTAGGTATATAATAATCAACAGTTTTTTTTAACAAATTCATGAAAAAGGTCGAATGCATATTTGCTCCAAGCATGGTAATTTTTGAACAACATGAATTAGAAGTAAAAAATTTGTAAATGTCTAACTCAGAAGAGCCTGCATGGGCGTTTGCAGAGAAATTTGGTACAAGGAATTTCGAAGTTCTATTGGCTAAAATATGAGCCATCGCAGGGTTCGGACCTTGCTCCGATCGGAGCAAATATGCTCCAAATTTGATGAAAAAAAAAAAAAACAAACTACTCCAGCGCAGCGCTCCGATTTTTTCAAGATATTGTAAAAGCACATTTATGAAGCACCACTTGCATTTAATGAATTTTATAAAACAATATAAATTGGTCCAAAGTGAATTTTTCTCAAATTAATTCTTTTTATGAATCAAATTGAATTTGATTTAAGACTTTATTAGTTTATATGTATTAAAAAAAAATTTCTGAAAATAATGGTTTTATACTGTTTCCAATCTACTTTGTAAATTTTGCATTTGCTCCACTTTTTTCAAATTTGCTCCAAAATTTCATGACCGAGGTTCGAACCCTTGCCATTTCAAAAAAGAATGGTTGGTTCATGAAAGTTATACATTTCCAATTAAATTTTGTATTAAATTTTGACTGTTCATCGCTTAAAAGCGAAAGCTTACAAAAAAGTTTTCTACTCAGCTCTTTTGTTTAATATTTACTAGCATAAAACTACTTACAATTTTGTAGTCGTCCTAGAAAAATGTATGTTTGTAACTTTAAGTCCCAATTTATTTAACCTTCATTAATTAAAGTTTCGCCAATTCTAAGAGGAAATTTTAAAATTTGTATGTGATTAGACAATCTTGCATGTTTAAATGAAGACTTTAATTATAATGGAAATCGAATAATTTGGAGCAAAATCTGCAAATAGATGAAATTCAAGAACTTTATTCAAATCAAATTTTATTGAAATATAGCAAAACGTGAAAGTAATTAGCAAAGAGCTGAAATTGGTGGAGAACTTCATTTCGATATACCCACTTTTCAAGTTTTTCCAAGACTTTGAAAAAAAAGGTTCCGAAACTGTTTATGATACTTTACTGCATAATGATATAAGATTTGTATAGATATAATATGTATGTATATGTATTAAAATAATAAAATAAATGCACTCCCTTCGGGGTTAAGCCCGTGAATTGTAATATTATTATCTTAAAAAAAATTAACACTTTGATATTTTTTTTATCTGTTTGGAAAACACTTTTCATATTATTAGAATTGATTCCATCCTATTCAAAATATTTTTATTTTTTATTCCAACCAAGTCTTATCATCTTAAAAAAGGTTAGTTTTTAAGATATTAAAAGTGTCATTAGCATAAAAGAAATTAATTTTTGTTTTGATTTAAAACATTTTGTACCTATGATTTTTTTTTCTTTAGACTTTTTTTTTATTAACAGGAAGTGAAATTTTGAAACTTGTAAAAAAAACATAAAGTTAAATGAGTGACCCTATCTTCGTAAAGTCGTTACTTTTTTAAAATAAAAGGCTTATTTCAACGATCCTAATCTCTTTCCTTGTGCAAAATGTGTTGTTCAAATATACAAATACCAATCAAACACTGCAATGTTGAAAGCAAAAATAGAAAAACGTGTGATGTGCTTTTATAGATAAATGTTTTAGTACTTACAGATTCTTTTTACATTTAAATTAAATTTTGTATGGAGTTTTTTTTTTAAAGAATAGATCAGCTCTCTTTTGAGCTTTGGTTATATATAAAACATTATATACAGCGTACAAATATACATAGCACTCGTTATAATATATCAAAATCCTTGACAACACATAAGCTTGATTTAAGTATACATAAAGAAGTTAATTAATTTAATTTTATTTAGATGTACAAAATCAAGTTTTAGAAGTTCAATTTATGCATTTATACCCATGCGGTTAGTTAATATCGAATGCAGGTTATTTTTGTTTGGCCAATTTTGTTTTTAGTTTATTTGTATAAATGTTAAAATATTTAATTCAAACAACACAAACATTAGTTTTTAGTTTAATTTTTTGTTCCATATCGAAATCTCACCTGATTTCTGTCATGTGTTATAACGGCAACTTGCTATACTTATGGGCATTTGTTTTAATTTTAATTCGCATTATACATTGAAGAAAGTTTTGTTGTTTTTTTTTATATTTTTTTTTTTTAATTTTTAAATTTTAGTTTTTCGTTTTTAAATTTTAAGAATTGATTTTTATTGAAATGGTAGCAGCGCACATTCATTCAATTCATTTTTTCGATTGCAGATCAGATTTGATTGTGAGAAGATACATTCGTGCGATTTTTTTTAATTTAAATTTGATTTTGAATTCACATAGTCGATTTTTTTTTTAGAAACAAAGTCAAAAAAATAAACGATAGTATTAATTACAAATTATTACAATTTATGAAGAACACATTATATTGTGTTGGTTTATAGATGTTTTTTTTTTTTATGAAAATAAACAAAAAAATATGATAAAAAGAAATTAATAATAAATTAAATGGTGAAACAAAATTAATTTACAAAACATAATAATAAATTAAATGAGAATTTAACTAAAACAATAAAAAAATATAATTTCATCACACAAAAAGTGTTACACATTTACGCATTTTGTTTTTATTTATTGCTTTCTTTTTTACATAAAATGTGTAATTAATGTAAAAGTGTGTAGTTTGTTTGTATATATTTTAATTTGTTTATTTCATAACCCTAAAATTGTTATTGGGTGATGATGCAAAATCATTATGCTTATTTTATTTGATTTTGAGTTCAATTTTGTTAAATTATGTAGCAAACCCCAAAAACATTAATATGTAAAAGTTCAAATTTAGACCAACAAATATTACAGAATTCAGTTCTAAATTGTGTTCACTTTGTTGAAATGCAACTTACAGTAGATGAACTTAAGACATGAAATATTTAAAATGGTCCAATTTTACGAAATAAAGCAATCTTAAACATTTTGTGATATTTTAAAACATTTTGTTTTTCAAAACTCATCTTACTCCTTTTACTTTGGCAGACACTTTGTGGCGGAAGAAAAAAAAAAAACTCAGAAATTGTACCAAGTTAAATACTATAATTTTCGCACAAACCAAGCTTTGTAGCTTTTCTCTATAATCTATTAAAAAATCTACTACAAATGTGAACAAAAGAAATGAAGTGAAGAATTTCCATCAGAGTTCAATTTTTTGTTTTTACACAGAAGAATAAATTGCACGACTGGGGTCGCACGTACTTGCTCTTATGCTTAAAGTAACTATAATGTTAAAGCTTTTCATTCAAGAAATTTAAAATTTGATATTTTGAAGAAATTTCATAAGTAGTATAAAAAAATTAAATCTGTTTTTATAATTAATTAAACTCCGTTTTAAATTATCTTAAAAAAATAAAAAATATGCCATTTTATTTCTTGTATAAAAAGGTATTTTTAGAAAAAAATTTTCGAAAATTGTAGGAGCCGTTTTTTAAAAAAATAATTTTTTATATATAAAAATTTTTTAACATTTTTCAAAAAAAAAGTTGGTATGCCATTTTGAAGAAATAATTAATTTACACATAAAAACTAAATTTCAAAATTTTAAATTGATTCGTTTTCAAAAAATTGATTTTTCAAAAAAAAAATTTTGAAATATTTTAAAAAAAACCAAAAATGCGTTTTTTGAAAATTTTCTAAAATTTTAATATTATCTTTACTTACACACTTTTGTATAAAAATTTTCATTTAAATCGGGTTAATGTTGTACGAGATATTCAGAAACGAAAAAAACCGTTCTATGACAGGTACCGTTAATAACGGTACAAAAAATATTTTTTTTATTTAAAAAGTTGGCTATTATGTGTAGTACTACACACAAAAATTTTAATCAAAATCGTTAGAGCCGTTTTTGAAAAAAATTAACTTTTCTATTTCCGTTATATGGCAGGTACCGTTAGTTTTGGTCATTAAAAAAAAATTTCAATTTCCCCTCTAGGGAATCACCAAAAACTGCTAACCACCAAGTTTGAAGAAAATCACTTCACTCGTTTAGGCTGCAGCTCCAGATAGAGACAGACACACAGACAGACAGACAGACAGAATTGCCGGACCCACTTTTTTGGCATTCTCCATCATTGTAATGTCATGTAAAATTGTTATCTCGAGTTCGATTTTTTTTACGAATCCTAAACTTGCCCTATAGTACCTATATCGCAAGTAAAAATATTAAATAGTGGTAAGGGTCATGGGTAGAGCTGTAGCAAATCGCATGTATTCGTTACTAAAATGCGGGTATTTGCTTCAGTAACGAGTAACGAAACGTTACTTTCTAAACAGTATCGTTACTCGCATGTTTCGTTACTGGGTACTGAAGTAACGAAACATACGAGATACGAAACATACGAGCAACGACCCCATTCCAATTTTAATAGGTACTAAATCATCCGATATGTGAGATACGAAACGAAGTGATACACTCAATTTGTCGCATTTCGCATCTCGATATCGTTAGAATGCTAACTCTAGATAATTTATCTGGAGTTTACTTTTGTCTCGATAAAAACAGTAGTGCCAAGGTATAGTTGAGTTATCGATAATAATTTATACAGAAATATCAAAAGAGACGTTTTAGTATTTTCTCTATGTGCCCGAAATATACCCATGCCGAAACCAATGTGTTTATGACCTTTTTGTTAATGGTCTTGAAATGTAGCTTAAGAATGTACAAAAGTGTTTTGGTTTTTGAAAAAATTTGTTTATTTTCAGTGCAAAATTTTCAACTAAAAAAAAGCCGAGAAAACGAGGTTTGAAAATCACTGTCAATAGAAAAAAAAATGAAAAATTGTTCGACATGGTTGTATTAAAGTGTTAATATTCCGAGATCTGCGCAATATACTTTTGAAATAAAGGTCTCTAAAGAATTGTGATAAGATTACTGAACGAATATAAGCAAAAAATTACCAAAGTTTTGTCGAAAAAATAGAAAAAAATAAAAAAAAGTTTCCACGTTTGATTAAAAAAAAATCGAAAAAAAATCAGTATAGCTACCTTCAAACTCTTATAACATGAGAACGCCGCAACTTAAATTAATGTTTATGGCTTTAAAATGTAGCTTAGATTATACAAATTGTTTTTGGTTTTTTTCAAAAAAAATTTTTTTTCACTCTTATACCAACGTACGAAACATACTTAAAATACCAAACATACGAAACGTATCAAATACATGAAATATACGAAAAGTACGAAGCATGCGAAAGTAACGAAAGTAACGAAACATACGAAACACACGAAGCATACGAAATATACGAAGCATACAAAAGTAACGAGTAACGATATTATTGATGCGGGTACTAGTATCAAAAGTAACGTATACATGCGGGTACTCATTTTGTCGTTACTTTTACAGCCCTAGTCATGGGCACATGATAGGTGGGATTGTAAATTGTAAGCTCCATTTTAAGACCATAAAACACTATCAATATTTGCGGCGTTCATATGTTAAAAGCATTTAAAAGTAGAAGTAAAGGTATTGAATTTTTTTTCGATTTTTTAAATCAAATGTGAAAATGTTTTTGTATTTTTTTTCCTGATTTTTCGGCAAAACTCTGGTTATTTTATGTAAAATTCGTTCACTAATCTGATTACAATTGTTTAAAGACTTTAATCTGCAATGTGCATTGTGTAGATCTCGAAAGCAATTGTGATTTTTAGGCTTCCTTTTTTGTGTTGAACATTTTGGACAAAAAAAAAAAATAAACTGTTCAAAAAACCAAAAAATCTTCGTTTTTGTTGTTTTTGTAATCTGGTTTCGTGTCCAAAATTGATGTGCAAACCAAGAACAAAGTCACTTTTTATTTGGTCCTCAACTTGGATTTCCGTGTATTTTGATGAATTGCTAACAATTAAACTGGAGATTAAATTCGTTATTAGTATGCGGATTATCTACAATCTTTAGGTTTTCTTTCAACCTAATCACTTATAAGAACTTACCACATGAGAGCGACCAACGAATGAGCGAATGGACGAAAAAATAAAACTTAATGTATTAAACAGTAAAAAACTAACTAAAGTTCAAATTTTTCTCAAAAAAAATTACATTTTCAATTATTATGTATAAAAAGAAAAATATGAAATCCAAAACGAATAAAAGTTGAAATTGAAATGTTATAATTTTCTTTTGAAAAATTAAGCACTAGTTAGCTTGCTATTGTTTAACACAGTACCTATTTGTTAAAAAATTTAATTTAAAAATACAAAAAAATTTATTTGTTCGTTCATTCGCTCATTCGTTGGTTGCTCTCATGTAGGGTTGCCATGCGTCCGGTTTTTCCCGGACATGTACTCTTTTTTGGCTGTGTGTGGGACGTCCGGGATAGTTTCTAAAAATTGTCCGGGATTGTACTCTTTTCAATCCTTTAAGTATCTCACTACTTAATTCATTCCACATTCAAAAAACCGAATCGAGTTCATTAAAAGCGAGGCGTTTTTATTTTGGGTATTTATCTGCTCAATTCTTTTTTATATTCTGTTCCAAATTAATCAAAACTCAAACATTAGCGTATGAGCTACTGCTTAGTGAATTCTCTATTTAAAATTACAGTATTTCTGGGGGTCTTCCGATTTTGGTATGTAACTTTAAGCTTAGAGCTACAAAATTAACACTGAAAGAAAACTATTGTAATGGTTCTAATCTATAGACTATGTTAACTTTTTTTTGTGAGAAGATTTACTTTTAAAGTTTTATTAGTAATTTAATAAACCCTTATTGTAAGCCCAAAACTTTTAACGATTAACAAAAATCTAAAGACACTTTAGTAAGTTGCTAAGTCAAAAAAGACCATTTCTTAACTTAGTAACTTACTAAAAAGGCTATTAGCATTTCACTTATGGCCATATTATTCACCAGTTTAAAAAATACATCTGGATGTAAGATTGTCAAATGTCAAAAATAAATCCAAATCCAAAATAGTTATCCCGATTTTAACTATGAAAATAGTTAAAAAATAGTTAAAAATGACTATTTTTTTCTCTGTGTGATAGTGATATCATAGATTTGGATTTATTTTTGACTTTTCAATTTCTTTGCATCCAGATGTATTTTTTAAACTAGTGAATAATATGGCCGTTAATCGTTTAAAATTTTGTGCAATTGGTTTTTAATTTAAATTTTAAAATTTTTTTTAACTGGAATTGCATTGCAACTTTTGTAATATTAGCGCAAATGTTTACTATAGTAAACTATACCGGGAATGCCAAACTTTGTCTCAAGGTTTTTTTGTTTTATTTCTTTTTTTTTTGAGAAAAAATAAGAAACAAAAATGCTACAGGAACAAGGGTTTAAAATGTGATTTTTACTTCAATCTTAATAAGATTGTTCCGTTTTTTTAGTATAATTATGCATTCTTTTTGTCCTAGTTTTGTACTCTTTTTTTTGTCCTTATATGTCCGGGAAAGTCCGGGATTTTGCATCTCGATTACTAGTTTCGTCTAAATATATCTGGCAACCCTACTCTCATGTAAACAGTGCTTTTATTTGATTATGAGTAACGCCTAATATCTCGCATCCAAATTTAGACTCGAAATTTCTGCAAAAAAAAAATTATTTCGCATTTTTGTTTTAACTTTGAAAAAGTGTTACAAGTGCTGACAAAAGAAAAATTAAAAATAAAACTATTTTTTTTTTTAAATTTTTCCATTTGACTGAGGAAACCAGAATAGCACTTTTAAAACTTCAAATTGAAATTAGAAATGACTGAGGGCAGCTTCAAAATTGATTTTTGTGCTAAAAATTTTCATTTAATTTGCTTCAATTTTGGAAATAAAAAATAGTTTTCTTCTACTTACTAATTACAGTCTTGGTTGCGGAATTTAGAAAAACAAAAAAATTGTTGAGGGAAGTCTATGGAGTTTAATGGTTTTTAAAAAGCTGCAAGTTTGGATGCCAATCAAATCTATTGTTGTTAATATTTTCAGATTTGGTGACTCAAAAACCAGGCAAAACTGCTGTTTAAACATAAAACATTAAACAACATACCCTTACTGCCAATTAATTCTAAGCGCCAAAATATTTGTGTATTATAGACAACGCACGTTTAATTGTTAAATTATTTCAATATTTAGCACAAATAGGAAAACATTTATTTTCTTATTTTGATCAATAATAATCGCTAAAGAAGAATTACATATCAACATCATCTCCAATAAAGTATAGTAGGTAAATTAAACTTATCATCATGGAAAATTTTTTCAATAAAAACAAAATTATTTTCAAAACTTCGAAAATTTTTGTATGTGTTGAAGTTTTTCACATATCCTTTTGTATGATTCAATTATAGTCAAATAATTTATTAAGATATCAATTTACTTAAACCTTCAGAAATTTTTTTAATTAATGACTTTGCATTGCATCACCCACCCTATAGATAAATTCGTCAATATCATAAACCAAAAAAAATCCCAAAAAAAACCCTCCCAAAAAAGTAACCACAAATTCAAAATAGAAAATTTACCTCATAACGTCCGTGTGAGATCACAGATATCCGTTGCTGTGTTATCGTCACATGTTTGATATGGGTAAAGTGTTCAGTACCAGATTCCTGTATACTGGCTAATATAAGAAAACTATCGCCATCTGGCGAGAAAACAGGATGCGGCAATATATCCAGCCATTCGTCTTCCGGTGCACGTTCGGAATGCGTCTACAAATTATAAAAAATTCTATTTAATTCAAATTAAAATGCGCATTTTTTATAACTTACATCGATGCATGTCCAATTTGGTGCAAAACACGTTGCCACAATGCTGTAATTTTGTGATCTCATCATATAAACTGTTGAGATTTGATGGTTACCCTGTGTAACCCAACCGGCTGAGGTAAGATAATAATCTCTAAAAAAATGAAAAAAAATATGAGAAAAGATGAAAAAAACTTGTGTATAATCATTTTTACCGTGTTTGACTTGTGACTTAAAAAAAAAATGAACAAAAACTTAAATAATGAGCTTTGCTCAGACATGACCTGAAAAATAAGACTGCAGCGAGTTGAATTTGAATAGCACACCTCACCTCTTGACATTTAAAAATTTTCAACAAGGTATACGAGTTACAAAGAATACAAACAAAATTAATCCAGATTTCTTTGACATCATCCAATTATATCCTTGGTACTCAGACATCTTTTCAAGATTAAATTACTGCTGTGTAACCCCATATATATAATCCGAGAGGTAGCAATGCAATTTGTGAATGATGAAATCTGCTTAACTATTTTTTTTTTTATTTTGCACTGATGCTGATGATGACGATGGAGGATTCTCTCTTTCACGTAACCAATTTCAAGTTAGAAGTGGTTATGTGGACCGTATCTTATGGATTAAGTTTTTGAAAAAAGCTCAACTTCTATATTGTGAATACAAATTCGGTATTATGATGAAATACTTATATCGGTCAAGTAGAAAACTTAGATTTAAATTATTAATTTGATGTAGCTATATTAAACAAAATTCCTATCGCATATCCACTACAAGCTTACGTAATAGGTTTTTTTCAATTTAAAATTGTTGTTTCGAATTCTTCAATGTTACTCTAAGTGATTTTTGTAATCGTAAGCATAATAAATATGCTATCATGGTAAACGTTGGTTAGAATGTTAAAAAATTTAGGTAGGTATATAAAAATTCATAAATGAGTATTTTAAATTAAGGGGTTATACCTAGTTGTAATTTTGAAAAAAATCAAATATTTTTTTTTGCATATTTTGAATGTACATAAACTGTCCAAAAATTTCAAATTGATACAGCAATTAATTTCCAAGTAAATTCGTATTTGTGAAAACTTTTTAAGTATGTTTACGTGGTTCCCAACATTTTTAAACGCATTTTTCTCGAAACTGTGTTTTCAAAGTCGGTGAGCAAAATTTCTCCGAAACGGCTGGAGTGATCGGCTTGAAATTTTTACACAATTTTCTTAGATACTTTTTTCAGGTAATGAACGAAGGAATAAGGTTTTTGACAATAATTCGATTTTTAAGCCATTTTAAAGTGTAAATTTTCGTGAAAAAAACCGATTTTTTCTTTGGAAAGCCGCCATTTTGTCAAAAATCAAAATTTTGACTAGTCCTTCTTTCATTACCTGCATTCGTCTATCCTGGAAATGAATCTTTTGGCTTTTTAAATTTTAGGTGATTTGGATCAGAGATTTTGCCCCCTTTTTTTGGAGGTCGTCTAGAAGATCTACTACGATAATAACGGAACACAATATTTTTTTAAATACACTCCGAATTCTTTTTATATACATAAAATTTGCTATAAAGTACATGTATTCTTTATGTTTAAAACAAAAAATCCACAAAAAAGAACGTTTTTCGCACTTAAAACTAGATATAACCCCTTAAATTTAAAAAAAAAAAAAAAAAACAGGAGAAGCGAACTAAAAAATTTTGAACTTACATATTTTTAAAATTATAACAACATCTTTTAATCTCTAGAGCTGTTTTAAAAATGTTTTTCATTGGCTTACATCCAAAAATTTTCAATTATTTTTCAAAAAATTGTTATTGATCAACCCAACATAAAACCAAGTTTCAAAAAAATGCCTTGTGTCTATATCAAGAACAGGGTAGGTCTAGGTACCGTGACCAAAAATACAAACACCTCTTTATTTCAAAAATTTGCCCCAAAAAATTGCTAAATTAGTTTTTGAGGATAATGAACTTTTTATATTGGTTTAAAAAAATATAAGTAGATATGACTTTTTTTTTGGCTTAGGTATTCTAAGTGACCATTTATATGATATAAAGGTAAAATTTTAACTTTACCAGGTCAGTGCAGTGCATTTATAATTTGACCCCGCAGTTTGTACCACCCCCAAATTTTTGTTGCTCATTCAATAGAAAATCGGGTAAATACCTTAACCCTGATTTTTCGCACTCGTGAAATTCACCTTTTGGCCGCCATCTTGGACATTAGTTTTTATTAAATATCTCGACTTTTGTTCATCTTATAGTTAAAAGTTGGCTATACCAAAAGCGTAGTCAGTTAAATTTCGTGACTCTTATGTTAAGAACATTTCTTCGATATTCTGTATATTAAAAATGTTACAAGCGATAAAAAGTAAAACAAAAAACTAAAAAAAAAGAAAATTTTTAAGTTTTGAGCAGTTTTTATCAAAATTATGAAAAAAACCTTCCGATAAAAGATTG
Source organism: Episyrphus balteatus (assembly GCF_945859705.1). Taxonomy (NCBI): domain Eukaryota; kingdom Metazoa; phylum Arthropoda; class Insecta; order Diptera; family Syrphidae; genus Episyrphus; species Episyrphus balteatus. The sequence continues at coordinate 28,340,268 of NC_079134.1, read as the reverse complement.
TTCAACTTAAAATTTTCTACAACTCTGTTCTAAAACTTTTTTTGTATCGCTATAAATACAAAAGTTATTCAATTTCGTTCAGTTCTGGCTATAGAAACTATGAGACAAACCAAAAAAGCCAGTTTTGATCCATTTAAGTAGGTTTTGTTTTTTTGCTAAATATTCAGATTTCAAAATATCCAAAAAAAAGTGCGTAACATAAAAGACGGGCAATTTAATTCTCTAGGTTTTTTGAATACACAACATTTATGTAGGATAAATAGAAATCGAGATATTTAAAACAAACTAAAATTCAAGATGGCGGCGAAAGGTAAATTTCACTAGTGAGAAAAATCAGGGTAATGATATTTAGCCAATGCTCTATCGAATGTTTTCGGGGGAGACACCCCCTAGATCGAAAGTTTAGGGCCTAAATAAGTTGAATTTAGCAAAAAATAATAAATAAATAATATAAAATATCCGTGTATCAAACCCTCCTAGTGGTTGCCGGGCGGTAATGATCACCACAGTTTTATCTTGTACGTTTTTGGCAAGATGGTGATCAGCTAAGGTCAGGTTGCATAGCTGTATTGTTCTTAACTCCTCAATAGTTAAATAATCAGAAATGCAATTTTACCATCGATACAAGGTTCCTAATTTTCAGTGGTGGGGTGAGCGTGCACATAATCCGTGCCGAAGAAATGGAAGGCTGGGGGATAAACCAGTCGTGAACGAGCTCTTTCGGATGCCTTGGAAGGATCCGTCATAATTTTTGCCTTGCCCCGGTAATCGGCTCTGCCGGGGTTGACCTTTTCTTTCCGACCTACTCGTGGGACCTTAATTTATTTTCAAATCTTTTTAAAATGGACAGAGACAAGACAGACGTAACAACATCCGAATTAGAGGATGAACTCTTGGCATCAAGCCAAGAGACCATTGTGGATAGCTCGGAGACCGCTAGAAGTGCTAGCGCTCCTAAGCAACCTCCACACCCCGGAAGCACAGCTGGTACAAGTAGTACCTCTGTGCCTCGACCATATAAAGCCCAAATAAATCCGTCGGGTAGCAGTGCTACCGACAAAAACCTCAAAACAGCGAGTTTGCATCGTAGAGTGGACTTCAAGAGGGCTACCTTCTTTCTTAGCAAGATTGCTAAAAATAAGGAAGCTGGAACTCCACACGAAAAAGATGCCGCTGATAAAATCAGGTACGAAAAAATTGTTGAAGAGTACAACAATCTTTTTGTTCATCCCGAAAAGACCGCCAAGAGAAATAGATCTCTTGAGGAGGGTAACCCTCCTCAAAAGAAAGCTAAAACCGGCGGCACCAAAAAGAAAGGGCCACCTCAGGGAGCGGCGCAATCGCGCACTTTAAGTGAGATCGTCAGGGACGATCTTCAAGTGGCGATTGTAGATGAGCTCTCCACTGACAACAAAGGTCTGATGTCAGTGTGGAACTCCATCGAGGCCAAACTCTCTGAGATGGTCTTTCTCTACACCCTATCGGCAAATGAGGGTCCCTACCCTAGTTTCGACTCTGGTGAGATGCTCAGGGGATACAGGGTAATTAAGTGCGAGGATGGGTTTTCTAGGGATTTCCTTAGTAAAAGTGTTGATGAGATCAGCACTAAATGGGATGGTTTGAAGCTCAAGCTTATCCCAGCTAAGGAGATTCCTAAACAACCACTGGCTCGCATTTGGCTGCCCCTCATGAGTATCAAGCCAAGTGGAACGGAGCTGATCCGCAGTCTCCAGAGGTTAAACCCGCTGATTCCGATGCATGACTGGGCAGTCATTAAGACTGAAGAGCCGCAAAAGAACAGCGCGTCTTACCTTCTGAGGATCTGCGAGGTTAGTCGTGGGGCTCTCGAAAAAGCCGACTTTAAACTCCGCTTTGGCATTAGGAATGCCAAAATAAAGATTCTGCAAAGTCAGGAAGCGGACCCTAACCTAGTTGAGGATATCGTCGAGGATGACGATACCCCCAAAGAGGCAGGGTTCTCCGGCGAGAGGCTGGTAACTGACGATGCAAAATCCGATATAAATTAAAAACATGCTGCACGTCGTTCAGGTTAATCTGAAGCACTCTAAATGTGCTTCAGATAACCTGAGAGTTTTCCTAAGGGAGGAAAACTTTGATGTGGGCATCATACAAGAGCCCTGGATTAATGGCCTCCGAGTGAGAGGTCTCCAAGACAGCCAATATGACCTTTTTTACAAGCCCGTCAGTTCGAGCCCAGGTAAGCCAAGAACATGTATTTTAGCTAAAAAACACTTAAAAGCTTTTTTGTGTCCCAATCTTAGCACCTCTGATTTGACCGCTGTCAAATTAGAGGGTTCAAATACTGATGGACTACTTTTGGCATCTGCGTACATGGCACATGACCAGCAGTCACCGCCGGAGGAAGTACGTAGGCTGACAACTCAAGCCAGTACAATGAAGACAAGCCTACTCATCGGGTGTGACGCAAATGCACGTCATACTCTTTGGGGTAGTTCTGAGATCAATGAACGAGGTGAGTCTTTATTTGATTATATCATTGAAAATAACCTCACTCTTTGCAATAGAGGTACTACTCCAACATTCACGTTTCCTAGTTCAAGGAACTATGAAGGATGGGAGGATGTACTAGACATCACTATTACAAATAGCAACTTCAATTTGCAGGTTGAAAATTGGAGAGTATCCCCTTTAAAATCCTTTTCAGACCATAGTTGGATTCTGTTCCAACTTAAGTTTGAAACCAAAATCCCACCCCCTTATAGAAATCCCAAAAGAACTGACTGGAAGAATTTCGGTCAAGTTTTTAGTGCAAAGTTACGCAATATACCCAATATAAATACAGATTCGGTGGATGAGCTCGAATCAAAGGTAATGACCTTTGAACGAGCAATGATCACTGCCTTTAAAGTCTCTTGTCCGGTGAGACATAGTAGCAAAATATTTCCCCCTTGGTGGAACGAAGACCTGTCTAATCTGAGGAAAATGACTAGAACAATCTTCAACATCTGCCATAAACACAAATTCTATGAACCCTATAAGGAAAGCTGGGAGGAATACTGTCACTCCATAGAAGATATTAAGGATTCTGCCAGGCTTAGCAAGGTTTTATCGAGGGAACACACAAATCCCTCGTTTCTTAAAAAGTCTGACGGATCCTGGACAATATCTCCAGCTGAATCCTTAGAATTATTAATGACTACTCATTTTCCGGGGTGCGTTGATAGCACCTCTGAAGTGAACATAAATCCCACTTTGCTATCAGTTACGACTGAGCAAGTAAACCTCCTGATAACAAAAGAAAATATAGCTTGGGCTATTAACACTTTCTCTCCGTACAAATCCCCAGGCCCTGATGGTATTCTGCCCATTATGCTGCAAAATCAGCAAGAGATAGCAGTTCCATGGCTTGAAAAAATCTTTAAAGGCTGCCTTCTTCTTAATCATGTGCCCAAGTCTTGGAGACAAGTTAGCGTGGTTTTCATACCCAAAGTGGGCAAAAGAGGACATGAATCCGCGAAGGATTTCCGGCCAATAAGTTTAACATCAAGGGGCACGGTAGTGCCCAGCCAAGTTCTCTAGCAACTTTGGCACTACACCCTTATTTACAGGAAACAACTCAGGCCATTTTCGACCCCCCTCTAACTTCCACACCAAAGACGCCAGAATATTCAAACTCACTACATTTGTTGAGCTCGTAAAAACCAAATTCCTCACAAAATTTCAGCGTCCTACGATGAGTAGTTTCTGAGATATAGGGCTTCAAAAATCGCAAAAACCGTAACTGACTGACTGACTGACTGATTCACTCACTGACAGATCATCAAAATTATTTAGAACTTCCCGATATCGTAGAAACTTGAAATTTTACACGGTGATAGGACTTGTGGTGTATACAAAGGAAAAAATCGAAAATTTGGGATTTTCAATTCAGGGGGCGTGGCATCCGCCCATTTCCGCTGAATTTTCATAAATTATTATAGAGCACTTCTGATTGTCGTAGAATCTTGAAATTTGGTAGAATAGTAGAGCTGGTAGTTCATACAAAGGAAAAAATTTAAAACTTGAGAATTTCAGCCAGGGGGCGTGGCAACCGCCCATATCCGCTGAATTTTCATCATATATTAATAGAGCACTTCTGATTGTCGTAGAATCTTGAAATTTGGTAGAATGGTAGAGCTGGTAGTTTATACAAAGGAAAAAATTTTAAATTTGAGAATTTCAGCCAGGGGGCGTGGCAACCGGCATTCCCGCTGAATTTTCATCAAATATTATAGAGCACTTCTGATTGTCGTAGAATCTTGAAATTTGGTAAAATGGTGGAGCTGGTAGTTTACACAAAGGAAAAAATTTTAAGTTTGAGAATTTCAGGCAGGGGGCGTGGCAACCACCCATTTTCACTGAATTTTCATCAAATATAGAGATTTTATATTCTACAGCCATACCTTGCAAAAAGTAGTGAAATCACAACAAAAACATTACTGTTAAAAAAAGAGCCAAGTTCTCTTATATTGAAATTATGCTGGCACAAAAAGTACTGAGATGTAAAAGTGTACCAAGTTCTAAAGTTTGGGTTCAAATTCGTATCAATAAAATTTTGATTGTTTACTTGGCAATTTTTGAAATAACTTTAAAAATCGATAGTTAAGAAAAATTGTCAAAAGAACAATCAAAATTTTATTGATACGAATTTGAACCCAAACTTTAGAACTTGGTACACTTTTACATCTCAGTACTTTTTGTGCCAGCATAATTTCAATATAAGAGAACTTGGCTCTTTTTTTAACAGTAATGTTTTTGTTGTGATCTTTCTTACTTAAATCCTTAGAACGAATCTTAGAAACTCATATTAGAGACATTTTTAAAAGATGTCCTCTAGCCAGTTCGCAGCACGCTTATATGAGGGGCAAATCTACGGAAACAGCCCTCCATGAAGTCGTTCGAACAATTGAGAACTCGATTCACTTTAAAGAATATACCCTAGCTACCTTCTTGGATGTAGAGGGAGCTTTTAACAATATCCTAACCGAATCTATTCTCGAAGCTTTAGTGACTTTTGAAGTAGAAGACTATATCAGAAGTTGGATTATTTCAATGCTAAAAGAGAGAAGAATTCAAGCAAGCTTAGGAATTTCAAACTGTTTTAAATGTGTTAATAGGGGTACGCCTCAGAATGGCGTTCTTTCCCCACTTTTATGGCTCCTTGTCATGAACAATATCCTCGTGAAGCTTGAGAGAAGTGGAGTGAAGGCAGTGGCATATGCGGATGATCTGGTTGTACTTGTATCAGGAAAGTTTTTACCTGTGATCAGTGAAATGACTGACACGGCTTTGAGAAAAGTTAGCAACTGGGCTACAAGCTGTGGCCTAGGAGTTAATCAAAGTATGACGGAACTGATGCTTTTTACAACTAAAACCAAAATCCCTGTCTTCCCTCTACCTCAGCTCAACGGCCAAATCTTATCACTTTCTTCTAGCGCCAAATATTTAGGTGTAATTTTGGACACTAAACTGAGCTGGAAGCTTAATATAGAAGAGCGGGTTAGAAAGGCGAGCATTGCTTTCTATGCCTGCAGTAAAACCTTTATGAAAAAATGGGGTCTTAAATCAAAAATGATTCTATGGACTTATACAGCGGTTGTACGACCCATTCTTACCTACGGCGCCATTGTTTGGTGGCCTGCACTCAGTAAAGCTTATAATATCAACAAACTTAAGAAAATCCAGAGAACAGCAAGCGTAGGGACGACTGGAGCCCTCCGGTCGTGCCCCACGGAGGCTCTAAACGTTCTCTTGCACCTCTTACCCATAGACCTTCATATCAAATACCAGGTCTCTTGTAGCGTTTTAAGGCTAAAAGAAACAGGTAGTTGGAAGGCAAAATCTTTTGGTCACAGTGACACAACAAATTTAATACCATCGGATATGCTTCTGACACCCACAGACTACTGCACCCCTATTCTGAATACTGTAATGAATTGCAAGGTCAGCTTCCCGTCGAGATCAGACTGGGAAGAGGGCATTGTGACGAGAGGCTTCGACACCTGCATTTTCACTGATGGCTCAAAAATGGACTGTGGGGTCGGTTCGGGTGTCTACTATGAATCCCTCAATATCTCAAAATCCTTTCGACTACCAAACTTTGCCAGTGTATTCCAAGCGGAATTGCTGGCAATTAAAGAAGCTTGCAAATTACTTAGAGTATATCCAAATCAAAACCAAAATATAGCTATACTAACAGATAGTCAGGCAGCTATAAAAGCAATTGCTTCGGTCACGACATCCTCCAAATTGGTTCAGCAGTGCAGAGAGGAACTCTCATTGCTGAGTGAAAGCCTCACAATCACTCTCATCTGGATCCCAGGTCACAGTGGTTTTAAAGGCAATGAAAAGGCGGATGAACTGGCCAGGCAAGGATCAGCCCTTCATGAGTCACTAGCAGAAATAGTTAACATTCCCATAGGAGTCATGAAGGGCGATATCTTCTTAAAATACCTAATAAAAGCTAACAATAGGTGGCACAACTTGACTAGCTGCGTCATATCCAGAAAAATCTGGCCCACCTATAATAAATCCAAAACATATGACCTAATCTCTAGACCCAGAAAAGATATTAGCAGAATCGTTGCGGTGTGCACAGGACATTGGCCGATAGGGGAACATGCAGCAAAGTTGGGTATACCGCACAATACCTACTGTCGCAGCTGCTTGGACCAGCAAGAAAAAGAAACCGTCTACCATTTCCTATGTCAATGTCCCGCCCTTGCTAGGAATAGAGCACTCTCTCTCTGGGGAGCGAATTCTTTAATGTCATAGATAACATCTCAGAATCAAAGATCAAAGACTTGATCTCGTTCCTAAATGCAACAAAGTGGATTTAGGACTGCCTAACACTTGTTTTTCCCTTTTTTAAAAACAATTAAAAATGTATTTCAAATAAATCCAATTATCACTCACAGGTTTCATAAGTTTTGGTATCGAAACGGCGCATCCGGCGCTATTTGGGTCAATCAAACATGGTTTGCCTTGACCGCCATCTCTACCTACCTACCTTTATATTTTTTATTTGCAATTTTTTTGATGTCATTTTTTAGGTGGATAAATGTTAAACAAAATTCAATAACAATATTATAAACAAATATTTTGTAGTTCGAGAAAAATAAATTTAAACGTATAAAAACGGCAAAAATTTCAAATAAAAATTTAAAAAATTAAAATTTTATTTATACACAGATTTTTGAATGTAATATTTGAAAAGAATTAAAAACCAATTTTGTGATAGGAGGTGTACTTTAAGAATAATAAAATAAAACGTAAAAGCAAAAACTACGAAAGTAGCTAATATGTAATATCAAAAACCGAAATAAAATATAAAAACAAATTTTAACGGGAAATTTAAAGTAACTATTTTCCAACCAGAATTATCAAACATTTAAAAAAAAGATGATTTAACTCGAGAGAAAAAAAACTTTATGTATGAGTCAAAAATTTCCCATACAAATTTGTATGGGGAAAGTATGACCCTAGAGGCATGGGTTAATGAGAATGACCTCAAACAATTTTTTGTTTTGTTAAATTCAACTTATTTAGGCCCTAAACTTTCGATCTAGGGGGTGTCTCCCCCGAAAACATCACTTTTGGAAATAACGGACACCCTAATGTAGTATGTATGTATTTATTTTGAAAGAATGGAAGGGAACTAAAATGTACCGTCGTCGTCGAGTCATAAGAAGATATGCACTTTTTCATAACAATTATACTATACCTATGAGGGTTTTTGAAGGCTGAATTTGAATAAAGAACAACCTCCACAGTACCAAACTTATTTGAAAACATGTCAATACTTCTTACCCTAGATAAGTCAGTCAGAATACTGAAGGTACAAAAAGTCAACGAATTTTTTTCGATGGGTACTTCGAATTATATTGAATATAAACTTGAAACCTCATAGCGCTTAAAAGTATCAATTAAATAGTTTGCAAATTATCGAGTATAATGTACACACAAAATTTTAATGGTGATTATACCCAAAGGCTTCAAAATGCTAAACCTTGTTGAGTATTAATAACTTAAACTAAAAACTATCATCCTTTTGTTACACATAAAATAAACTATTTTGATCAACCACATGGAAACATGAACTTACATACAATTTTCACTATACAACAATACCCAATGGACCAATAAATATCCTATACCGCATCACCTGTCAAATTCAGAATTATATATGAGAGTATAAAGTCTAAGCCACATGCCTGATGCTGCCATCGCCGGCCGCATCAAATACCAAAGTTTCTGTTAACTCAAATAATTGAAATTGTTAAACCTATATTCCAGAGGGGAAATATCGTCATCATCATCCAACATCATCATCATTTCAACCTCTCTGTTGTCTGTCCATAGTAAATGACTTTTCCAAAAGTACCTATTCCCTCCCCACCCCCACTTTATTGAATGGTTACTGTCATCCAACTGCTCTCTTTAACCTCAAACCACCTGGAGATGTCAATCAACCTGTCAGTATTTTGAATAACTCAATGTGTTATCCAAATTCAAATTGCACATTCAAGAGGCTCATAAATTGGATTCCAACAACAACAACAACAACAACAAAAAAGAGAAACAAAAATAATGTCCTTTTGATTAATAGTAAGGAATAAAAAATAAAAAATATTTTTGTTTGTGTGTGTGTGTAAGTTTGTGTATATAATTTTTTTTTTTTTTTGATAAATATAATTCACACCCACACAAAACAAAAAAAATACCTACTGTCCGTCCAGTGATGGCGGCGGCTTCACTAAATTCCTCTGGATATCCGTCAAATTACTTATGTCAACTATCCACAGATGAACTTCTGGATTTGTGGTGCCCGGCGTTGGATATCGAACACTCTTTGTTTCCGGAAACGAACTGCCCGAACTCATGCCAGCACCAGCGGCTATAATCGCTCCCGATGCCAGCCACGGATACGTCATGATGCCAACGTTCGTATCATTAAACGAGGCATACATGAATTGGCTGCCATCCGGTGATGACCATATCGCTTCGGGTTTTGAAAAGATTTCCTCTGTGAAAATTGGATTACAAAACAAAAAAAAAAGAAGAGGAAACAGTATTAAAAAATCTGTTGCGTTTTTATAGTAAAATTGGTAATAAATTGTGAATAATTGACAGGATATGTGAATAAAAGCAACTTCTATAAAAGCTTTTAAATAATCTCTAGCCCCCCACAAATTGTCCAACTGAGAGGAATTTTGAGATGAGAGTAAATCAAAGTAAAAAAATGTTGTGAACCTTACCCTGATACAACCAGTCAGGAATACCATTATAAATGACATTCTGATATCCTGTATTCGTTATACGGATGTCCTCTTCCTCTGCTGGTGATTGTCTTAAATATATATCGTTGTCAGCTACAATAATTAGGGATGTTGTATTGCCCAACCATGCGGCGTACTGTAGACGAGTTCTTTGTACTTTTGGTGAGTCCTTCAGTTTCACTGGCATGTGATGGTCATTTTCAACATCATATATCGTATAGAATGCGGTAAAGGACCGTTGAAAAATCTACAAAAAAAAAAAATAAAAATCCAAAATTAAAAAGGATCTTAGTAATTAATTTTAATTAGAAAATTAAATCTTGTTTCGGATAAGAATAGAAATAGTTTTTTTTTTTTTTTTTTTTGTTGGGAAGGAGTTTATCCCACTTCTGATACCATGTAATTCTAAGTTTTATTTACACACAAGTTCCTATTAAAATACAAAGTAAAGGAGTTAAAGAATTGAAAGTTGTAATTAATTTAATTAGAAAATAGGATCCTATGTAAGATGGGAATAGAGTTTTTTCTCTTTGGTTTTATCCCACTTCTGATACTTTGTAAATTTATTCGTTTTTAAATTGTTTCTCGTTTGGTATCATTACAAAATTTATTACTTATTTAGGGAACATAGAGAAAAAAAACTGTCTGTTTATCTTTCAGAATTTTATTTGAAACGAATAAAAATAGGAAAAAAGGACGACGGAAAAAAAACGAACAGTCCAAAATTAACTCAGTTCAATTCAATTTCCTTCTCATAAAAACGATAGAACTTTAACCGCAATAATAATAATTTTTAAAAAAAGCTAAAAAAATATTTGACCTTCAAAGGAAGCAAGGAAAAAAGGCGACAGAAGCTAACAATCCGAATGGAATGAAATCGGAACTTCAAAAATTATTTTCAGCAAAAAAAACTGAAAAAAAAAAATGAAAAGGTTATCTTGCTCTTTTTATCTGGTATACTTGAGTTCTGGTGCTATGGTCAATACCCAGTGTCGCTATTTATAGAATTTATATATATTTATCGAAGGACGAATGAATTGACTCTACCAACAACTACTATATACTGCCAACCAACAACATCATTGGCGAAGATAAGAAAAGAATGTTAAAAAAAATATAACAATTTTTCAAGGGAAAGGACTTTTAAGGACGACTGCGATTTGTCATTGTGAATAAAAATTTTTTTTTTTTTTTTGTATTCAATAGTTATACACATCGTGTATGTACGTCAATTGTACGTCAGAAGTATACGAGTATGCTATTGAAGAACAACTGGTCAGTTGCTTCCGGAGTTGAGATTTTTTTTTGTCAAGTTTTCAATGAGGACTCGATGACATTGTTTGGTACCAGAATCATTACATACACATGAGTGTAGGTGAATAAAAGATTGATTGTATTTGTGGTATTTATAGACTGATTTTGAGAGAATTTAAACAAAAAGTAGTATTGAGAGTATAGCAATTTGATAAATTGAAATACTGCCAATTTGGTTAATTATTTGATTTCAGGATTTTTTTCTTTGATAAATGCGAAAGAAAAAAAGAAACCGGAAATCCTTTTCATTTGAGCTGATTTTTGATTCTTTTTTTTTTTTTTTGCAAATTTTGCAGTTTTTAAATTTGGCTGCCTTGCAGACTGAATTTCAAACAGACTTTAAGGGTGATTCGTTACTTCATTCATTCATTCATTCATACATACTTTTACATTTTAAGGTCCTGGTTGAAAGGAATTTTAGAACTTCAGATAAGGAAATGTGACATTACGATACAAGACAAATCTGAAAACTGTGAGTATAGCAATTCCTGTCATGTCAGTTTGGAATTGGCATACAGCAGCTTATACTATTTTCATAGATAGAAAACGTCTATTGTGCATATACTCCAATCAAAGCGTCATTTAACCTTGCGCACAGAGGCACTGTCAGTTTTTATTTTATGGATCGATAGGGGTATATTTAAATAGCTTAAATCCAATTTCTCACCACCTGATCATTCTTTTTAGCGGAGTTATTCACAAAAATGCATTTTTTGGGATATTTTAGTTCTAAGCTTATATCTTTGCTCCAGTTTGTCGTAGACCAAAAAATAAACATGCATTCTCTTCCTTATAATATTTTCTATCGTTGTATGTAATTTCATTGTATTAAAGTGAGTTACTACAAAATGGCAGCCAGTTAAAGTCAAATTTTAGTTATTAAAAAACACATTTTCGTTTTTATTTCTAAAAAAGCTTATTTTATGCTCAACATTTTTCTAACCTATTTTGTAGCCATCTTAATTTCCTACATTTTTTAATTTAAAATCAACTCTTTATCACCAAAGATGACCGAGAAATTGATAAATGAACGCACGAAAAACCGGTGCGAAACCACTCAAAAATATCGTTTTTTGGGAATAACTCGGCTTCAGAATGTCCTACGACAAAAAATAAAGCAATTAATTGTTCGTGACAACATTTTCTATCGATTTAGTACACATTCTTTTTGTTGAAACAAATAAAAAATAAGTAATATTAAGTCAAAATCGTTTTTTTGTTTAGCAAACTCTTGCCTTATTATTTTATAAACGGTGCAAGTATTGGCTAACAAAATAAAATACTGTTGTTGTCCTTTAAATTATCTACAATTTAAAAAAAAACTTAGCTCTCTACGACCCACATTAATTAATTTTTAAAAAAAGTTCCAAATGACCAACGAAAAACATGAGACAAATCCTCTTATAACAAGAAACAATGAAAACAACCCTTCTCACTGAGAACTATTATTCGACATATAAACAAGGGAAATTTTTTTAAATTTTCTTATGGAATGATACTTCCTTAAAATTATAATAACTCGGCTCCCGTGGGTCGTAGAGAGCTAATTTTTTTTATATTGTAGATAATTTAAAGGACTACAACAGTATTTTATTTTGTTAGCCAATACTTGCACCTTTTATAAAATAATAAGGCAAGAGTTTGCTAAACAAAAAAACGTCTTTGACTTAATATTACTTATTTTTTATTTGTTTCAACAACAACAGAAATAGACAAAAATGTGTTTTTAACAACAAGAATTTGACTTTAAATGGCTGCCATTTTGAATTTACTGACTCAAATACAATTAAATTACATAAAACGATAGAAAATATTATAAGGAAGAGAATGCATGTTTATTTTTTGGTCTACGACAAACTGGAGCAAAGATATTAGCTTAGAAGTAAAATATCCCAAAAAATGCATTTTTGTGAATAACTCCGCTAAAAAGAATGATCAGGTGGTGAGAAATTGGGTTTAAGCCTTTCAGATATACCCCTATCGATCCATGAAATAAAAACTGACAGTGTCTCTGTTCGCAGGGTTAGGCCCTTTTTTCCGACGCTTTCACTGGAGTAATAATATATGTAAAGAAAATAGTGTCGGACAATTTTTGACTTTTTGTTCTGTTGGTAGATAAAGTTGAAATTGGGAAATGATTTTTAATTTGGATACAAAACGGCCCACTTGCCAAATGCCACAATAATTTGGAAAAAATATTTATTGTTTCTAATCAATAACAACTAATAGGTTCAAATAACTTTTAGGCGATGTCCACTGTTTTCTTGAGTACCTAATAGAGTTTTGCGTGTCTTGTCGGTGAAAAAATGTCTGGTTGCAAAACTGCCGTAAAAATTTTGTTTTTGTTCAAAAACGGAGGTATTAAAATTGTGTTTTCAACACGCTTTTGGTCATTTTGTTAAAAAGAGTTTTGTGGTTATATTTTTGCAGAGGCATTTTACACTAAAATTTTTTTTTTTAAACGATCTATCAAGCATCAAGGGCTTTTTTATTTCTTTTTTTTTCAGATACATAATCTAAAAATGACTTTAATGATTCAAAAAAATACATTGCACTGAAAGAAAAAAACGCTGAGAGTTGATAAATGTGGCAAAGGTAAGAATATATGTGTTCATCTGTTCCATCATAAACTTTTAGCTATTATGCTACTTCGACAAATGAAATTTTTTGGAATAGTATTGCTCTTCAGGAGGTTAAAAGCTATTTTACATTTTATTAAGTTATAAACTGATAAATTTTCTTATATTTACATTACAGCGATACTTCAAACACTTTATTACCTCAAAATAATTTAATAATTTAAATAAGTTCAAAAACTGAAAACCGACTACAGCAACTCGGTAAAAAAATCAGTTTAATCGAAATTTCATCCAGTTTGAATCCTATGAGATCTGTTTTTTTGGGTGATTCTCTTGAGGGAAAATTAAATATTTCTTAGGACTAAAACTAACGGTACCTTTCATGTAGGTTACCGAAAAAGCAATGTTAGTTTTTTTTACAAAAAGGGTTCGAACAATTTTAATCAAAATGTTTGCATGTAAATAAGACCAATGTTTTGAAATAAAAATAAAATGCACGACTGGGTCGCACGTACTTGCTCTTGTAGTTCAAAGTATCTTTATCTTAAATATCTTTTGGAAATCTTAGGTTTTTTAAGTGTCGAGAAAAAAAAAACATCGAAAGTTAAAAAATCAATTAATTTTTTTTCCCACAACTTTTTTTTAACTTTTTTTACATTTTACACTTCAAAATGATATCTGTAAATTTTAAATAAAATTGGCTTATGCTTTGATAAAATACCTTAAACCTTAAAAAATATGTAAATTTTTGAAAAACGGCAACGCCATATTTTCGTTCTCCGCATTTTTTGAGAAAAACTAAAAACGCAGATTTGTTAGAATCAATAAGACTATTACGCACACCAAATTTAATCAAAATCGTTGGAGTCGTTTTCGAGAAAATTGCAATACCTCGAAAACTTTATATGGGAGATATGCGTTAAAAAGGAGATTTAAAAAAAATAAAAAAAAAACGGACCTAGGAAATTACACAAAAATCATCTGTACCAGGTTTCAAGCAAATCCATCCATCTGTTTAGGCAATAGCTCGATGTACAGATGGACGCACAGACCGACGGACGGCATGACGAAAACCACTTTTTTGATTTTCTCCATTATCGTAATGTTGGTTTTGATTAAAACCTCGAATTTTTTTTCTACACGAAACCAATACTTGCCCTATAGAGCAAGTAAAAATATTTTTTGGGTCGTTATTAACGTTATCTGCCATGAAAAGTATGTTTTATTTCTGGATGTATACGTAAACGACCAAGCCGCTTCCAACGCAGTGAAAACTTCTTTAGTATCGTAGTGATTTGAAACAAGATGAAACGAATACGCGACACGAACATTCAACTTGTTATGACTTTTTTGTTTTAATAGATAATTAAATGAAATGTACCTACTGTAGATAGGTAATTAAATAAATAAATGTACAAAATTTCAATTAATTTCATATTCAAAATTCTGAGATAACGGTAAAAATATGTTCTTTTTCTGCACACGTTATATCTTTTGATCTAGAGTACATACAAATTTGATTTAAATTTAATACGCATGCTGATAACAAAACCTTTCATTTGATATATCACAATTAACTGTACGAGCTCTACAAGTTACACAATCTTAATAAGCTTTCAGATGATATAAAATTAATGTAGATAGGTTGTCATATAAAAAACATGTATTTAAAGGAGATAGAATAAAAAATATAGACAGATTTTTTCTTTTTTTTTTTTTGAGGTTTCACTTCTACCACGTGTGAATTGCACACATGACTTTTTTTTTTTCTTTACTTATGAATAACCCTAAAAAAATCAAATTATATTTTTTCCTTTTTTAATAAACACTTTTACCATGAGAGTATTATGTGCAACTCAGTGGTGTAATTTATTTCAATTGTGATTCAAACCTTAAAACCGTTTTAATTGTTGTCGTTGTTATCAATCAAAAATTGTTATCAACTACAAAATGACGTTATTTTTTTTTTTTTTTTATTTATGTACAAAATAGTTGAACCATACCGAGAATACCACTTAAAAGGTCACATAATGGTCAAATAATATCAATTTGTCTGTGAAATTGCTAAAAAATAGACCAGTTTGCTTTTAGATGTTATCATACGAAAAAGTTACACATACCTACACCACAGTGACCCTAAACAAAAGCATTACGAACATTCTGAAGCACCAAATTTTGATATATCTACACTAGGCTGCTTTACAAACTTTTCTATTTATTTCTGTATGCAATGACTCAATGAGCATCCTAAGTTTTTGGACACGAGTGTCGAATGCAACAGTGTTAAAAAGTATGCCAAGTATGCTGATGATCATACCCAGGAAGGGAAAAAATCACTTTTCTGGGTGCTGGGGAAAAGTGCGTCTTTAAAGATTTTTTAAAAATGATTACCTATAAAATATGTCCGATGATTTGAGACTAAAATCAACTACGTAGGCTGAACAGTTTTTAAGAAAAAACATTGCATAGGAATTGCTTTTCGAGGAACGTTGTTTTTGTTGCAATTTTTATAAATGCTGCTTGGATCCTGACTTCATTGTGAATAAATAATAACAACATAGTATTTTTTTCAAAACTTTTCAAAAACTCCAATTATTACAATATTTTTAGAGAAGCATGAAATAAAATCCTAGTATAATCACTTTATGCAATAAGGTTTTGAGCACCTTGTTATTATACAGCGTACATATTTAAAATTTTAAGTATTTCATAATAAAGGAATTTTTTACTCTTACAAAATTCAAATTCTTATTATGCAAATAAATGATTCTAAAGTATTTCGTTTATTTAATAAAATACAATCCTTTACCATAATCTGACTTTCTTTTTCAAAATACTGATCCACAGTACAGTAATTGCAAGAAAAATCAGGATTAAATATAAAAAAAAAACAATACTGTTTTTCATATTTGCAAGCAAAAGAATCAGCAATATTCTTCAATACCCCTTCAACCTTTTAGATAAAAAAGAAAAGAATTAACAATCATTGTTCAATACAATACAATTGAAGTAAAGGGAGAACTATGGGTCGAGAAAATACATAAGTAAGCCAAACTAAAAGAAAAGGACTTAAGAAAAAAACTACTTAAAGACCCCTCAATACAGCACATTTTCAAGTAAATTTCTCAATATCCTGCTTCAAATCCTCCTGCGATGGGATTATGGGGATCCACAAAAAGAAAGAAAAAAAAAAAAACACTATTTTCACCGTTCAGCAAAGATTTAAGTCTTCATAGTCCTTTGGGAAACTATTCTTCCATGGTCTGCTGATTTTTTTTTTTTTTACTTCTGGTAAACATATCAAAGGATTTCATTTTCTAACTTAAACTTAAAGATAGTTTAAGGGCTCGTTGAAAAAAAGCTTAATTTAAAAAAAAAAAATTTAAGAAGTTAAAAGCTTTAAATGTTTTCATCAAAATTGTGATTAAAGAAAATTGTAAGATATGACCTCTTTACATTAAAAAGGACATTACCAATAACTTTAATCGTATTGCTTTTTAGTGGAAACAACAAATTAAAGCTTAAACCCACAACATCTTCAGGATGCTTAAGAACAAGTACATAAAACACCCACATTTCATTTTCTCATTCAAATCATATTTATTTTTCATCTCTTTCTCTAGACTAGAGTGTACTTTTTGAACTTCTCATGTTACATTGAATTTCAAGTATATTTTCTTATGCAACAATGAATTCGAATCCTTTTTTGTATAGTTTTCATTTTATTGTGTACATTGTTCTGAATATATCCCAGGATTTAGTTGAAAATCCTTTTTTTTTTTTGTTAACACATCCGCAAAAAAGAAAAAAAAAATATCTTGTTCCTGCCAACGCAGACTAGCTGTTGAATTTTCTTATGTTTTAAAGATTGAAATGTTGAATCAACATCAACGATGTGACAAGGCAAGAAATTGCTTCTTTAAGCAAATTGAGTACTCTTTTTAAAGCAAAATAAAAATAAAAATAATATTAATATTACTAAAAGCAATAATTGCCTACAACAACAACAACAAAAAAAAATCTATATGTAAAATTGAAAGACGAAGAACTTTTGCCAAGAATATTCATTTTATTCTCAAGTGCGGCTTTGTATAAATTTATTAGAGAAAAAAAGAAAAAAGAATGAAAAAAAAAAGGACAAAGTGAAAAGGAAAGAAGAGAAAAGAGAGAAGGCACATTATTTCCACTTGAAATGTGATAATCCTATGAGATGGTTTCTGTGAGCACAGAAAAGCCTTACATATAGATAGCCTAATCAAATTAAAATTTCGTCTCGTTTTCTTTTTTTTTTTTCTTTCAAATAATTATTTGAAATATAATAACATTTTGGCAGTGTTCTCGATCCTGGGAGAAGAAATAATAAAAAAAAAGTTTGAAAAATGAAGGAGATACAAAAGAGGAAATAACGCTCAATTAATAATATACTTTGTGAGAGCTTAACTAATCACTTTACAGTTCTTATTCTTTTTTTTTTTTTCATTTTTTGAAAATTGCGAGAAAATTTAAAAAGTCAGCATTTATTTCAATTAAATTATAGATTCATAGTATTGAGTCCTTGGAATATGAATTATATTGTCATTGGAAAATGGAAGTTTGTGTTTCAAGAAATCTAGAAAATGGTCAAGGGAATTAGGAATTCAAATCATGTTTAAGTCAATGATTGATAAGATCAGCCTTAATGCAACGATAAAGGAGTACGATTTCCTATTTATTGATTATGTAATAATTTGTACATTTATGTAAGTTAAATAAAAAAAAAAAAAAAAAAATTTTTAAAAAATCAGGTCCTTAATACATATTTTGTTCCTCAAAAAAGTCAAAGTATTCTGTTATCTTAATTAATATTTCAATTATTTTATTTAAACCATTTAACAGAGAATGACCAAAAAAAAAAAAATTAACTTGAATATTATGTCTAATATTCGCCCATTGGTCGCCATTTGTGACAGGGGTAAAGATTAATGGCTTCCGTTTCTGGTTCTCACAAGCCGCGTCGGTCGTGGTATTCAACGAATTTACACCCTTCTTGGTCAATGGGTTTTCGTTTTGTTTTATTTCTTTTGGGGGATAGCTACATAATACCATAGCGAAAAGTGAGTGGCATGTGAAAGTAAAATAACACAAAAACGAATTAAATAACACTGGTCAACAAGGTTTTTGCCACAACAACCAAAATATACTTTTCTAGTAGTTTTTGATGTGCTGAACTCGAATCTGAAGTCAGAAAATTGTTATTGGCCTCCGTTTTTTAAATATTACCGTTAGAAAATGTAAAAAAACGTAATTTTGGCTGCTTTCGAGGTTATGTTTTTTTGTGGGGTAATACATTGTGAGTAAATTTGTAACGGTGGCTATAAGAACTGATTTTATTCTTTCAAAAAATGTTTAAATCTTTCCGATATCTGTTTTACTGCCCGAGATATTTAAAATTTAAGCAGCGGTCTTTGAATCAAAAACAACACTGGCCAACCAAATTAAACTTTTTTTGCCACAAGAACCAAAATATACTTTTCTGAATGTTTTTGGGTTGCTGAGCTCGAATCCGCAATCAGAAAAATTTTATTAGCCTTAGTTCTTGAAATATTACCGTTATAAAGTGCAAAAAAAAAGGTTTTTTTTATAACGGTTATATTTCAAGAACGGAGGCTAATAGAATTTTTCTGATTGCGGATTCGTGCTCAGCAACCCAAAAACCTTCAGAAAAGTATATTTTGGTTCTTGTGGCAAAAATTCTGTGATCAGAGACTTAATCTTTAAATTAAGTTTAATTTCTCTTTGGCTTATTAACTGAAATTTAAGATATCTCGAGCAATAAAAGAGATATCGGGAAAATTTAAACAGTTTTTGAAAGTAGAATAACCGTTCTTATAATAACCGTTACAAATTTGTTTCTAATGAATTACCCCACATAAAAACAGAACCTCGAAAAGAGCCAAAATGACGTTTTTTAGCATTTTATAACGGTAATATTTCAAAAACGGAGGCCAATCAAATTTTTCTGACTTCAGATTCGGATTCAGCACCCCGAAAAATACTAGAAAAATATATTTTGGTTCTTGTGGCAAAAAAAAAGTCAAATTTTGTTGACCAGTGTAATTTGGGTTGATTTGAGGGTATTTATGCTGAGTCTTTTGCCAAATGTCTTTTATATAACGAAGAATAAAACCAATTTGTTGAGAAATATTATGTTGATAGCAGAATATTTTTACTAATAACACTTCTTCTGTGCAACATTTTGAATTTATTATAGAAACTTATTAAGGAAACGTCTATAATGAAGTGCTAAATTTATTTATAAAAAAAAAAAAAATAATGTCTACTTCGTATTTTTACAGAAATAAGAGTCTTTAGCAAAAATTAACTTGTCCATAATAATCAACCAATATCAGCTTAATGAGTTCTCAAATTCGCCATTCAATATAATATTTTATTAATTTTTTTTTTTTTAAACGACTTAAATTACACTCACGGTCAAAAACAAACATCATTTTAGTAGAGTTGGCAAATTTAAGGATTATTAAGTTTATTAGAATTTTTTTTTTTTAATTTTTTTTTTTGTAATCATTTTTTTTTTTTAATACAATATCCATAAAATTTTTCTTATTTATAGTGGAGTAACTAAAGCCCTTGTATATAAAAACTATAGTACTATCATGAATTCAATCGACTGAAGCGCCGTCTGGTTCAAGAGAGCGGACCTATTTCTGGAATGATTTAGGCAGGAGTGGGGGACTAAGAATAATCAGATAATGAAGGAGTCACCAAAATATTGGAATATTATTTAAATATTGGAATATTATTTAAATTTTCAATTTGGGGGGAATGTCACTATTTAGCTTTGTAGATAGAGAGAGATAGGAAGATGTATAAGCAGAAATGGAAGTTGTTTATTAAAAATAATAAAAAAAAACAAAAACGTACAACCACGGTTACCCATAAGTTAAAATTTTTTTTTTTTTGTAATTAAACAATATAGATTTCTATGAACTTATTTTGTTTTAAAATAAAATAAAAAATGGGGAATTAAATACACATTTCGAAAAAAAAACAAGGAAAATATAAAAAAGTTATAAAGTTCTCCCATCGGAACATGATGTCGAGAAACATTTAATATTTTTTTAATTTAATTCAGATTTCAATTTTTCTTGATATTTATTCGCATCTTCTCAAGTAATTGCGTTGTAAACTAAACACATATGTACAAAATAATGAAACATCAAATTTAAAAAGTGATTTCGAAACATTTCGTCAATACTTGCAGTGCATGTGACATATATAGATGACTGTATTTAAATGTATGTATTTCGCAAAATGATAATAATCTACTTAAATATTTTAGTTAAATTTGACGAATGTGGCAATCACGTGTGAATTAAAATTTAAAATTGTATTCTTCTTTGGAAATGTTTGTTTTTTTTTTTGTATTCTTCTTTTTCAAATATTTTTTTCTTGTTTCCTAGGTGATTGCTGTCGAATAGAATATTTTGTTTTGAAAATTTGAATATATTTTTGTTTTGGAATTTTCTTTGATATTTATTCTTACGCAATGTTGCAACATTTAACTTAACTCTAATTTATTTTATTAATATAATAATAGAGCAATTTATGCTATATCATTATAACCTTTGTTTCTAACAAAAGATTTTGTTTTGTTAATTACAGGGCACTCTACAATTGATTCTAGAGATGTTAATTTTTATAATAAAAAATTTGTAATTACCTATGTTGTTTCGAACTTTTTTTTTATTATAAGATTTTTGTTCAATGTTTAAGCTTTTTATTAATAAGTTGGTATTGTGGTACATATATAGGTAGTCTTTAACCGTTTTCTTATAATAAAAGGTTTAAAACTTGACAAAAATAATACAATTTTAGAAAACATTTAACATTTTGTTATATCAAAAACTAACAACCTTCCTTTGAATTTCATCTGCCTCCCCTTTATTATTTAGTTTTTAGGTTTATTTACTTTGTAGCTCAAAATGATGCAGTTTAAAGCTCGTTTTAATATGTATTATCAATTTAAATTATAAAGTAAAAACAATAATAAATAATAAGCAATATAAGATAAATTAAATGTTGCAACATTGCCTTAGAATATATCAAATAAAAGTCTCAAAACAAAAATCTATTCAAATTTGCAAAAATAAATTATTTGATTCAAAAATACTCAAATCACTATCACCTAGGAAACAAGAAATGAACAAAGCGTTTTAAAAAAAAATATTTTTGTTTACATTTTTCCTTCCCTATTTCCAGGCTGTCGAAATTCAAACACATGATTTCGGTTTTTTCTCTTTATCCTATTAAATTGATAAAAGTATTTTTCTCCCTCTTACACACGTATTTAATTCCTTCATTCTACCTTTCTAAGCTGGAATAAAGCTATCGCAGCGCACCCTAGTTAAAGGAAGCGGACCTAATAAATTCACGTTCATGATAGTACTATAGTTTATATATACAAGGCTAAAGCTCAAAAATTTGCAATATTAGGGAACCCGGCCGAACAGCTTAGATTTTGATGATCTTTTTTTTCAAACGTCGGTAATTAAAAATACTTTAAGGTCTATAGATTAAAAATTTCCGGTGTTGCCGTTTTGATTTTTTAAATTTAATTGAAGATTTTTGTGAACAAAAAATTTTTTTTTTCAAAAATTTTTCTTAAATTTCATAAATTAATTGTAATCCAGTCAAATAAGGGTTTAACCTCGGAATGAATGTTAGTAGAAATTTTTTT
The DNA here is from genome assembly GCF_945859705.1 of Episyrphus balteatus. Lineage (NCBI taxonomy): Eukaryota > Metazoa > Arthropoda > Insecta > Diptera > Syrphidae > Episyrphus > Episyrphus balteatus. The sequence goes on along the minus strand of NC_079134.1, from coordinate 28,318,339 downwards.
TGCTCAATATCTTCCTTTTGCCATTCTATAACATATCTCAAAAGTCTAGAAAAATCTCATGTCCGCTTGTCGCGATTTCAAGGCCAAATCGCGAAATGGAGATTTTCAAAATTAGCAAAAATAGGCTATGGTATTATATACATATATGATACATGATTTCAAGGTATTTTTTAATGCTGATTCCAAAAAATCTAAAATCAAGACAATCTGACGTCTCTGGAAAAAGTTATACCTGTTTTTCATCTGTCAACTCATATTATTATAACAGTTGCAAACTTACTGCCGAAAACCCCTAAAAGTTATGGTAGATGAACCAAATTTTGCATGAAGATTTTAGAATCAATCATTATTAAAAATCAAAACAATCCATTACAAAAAATATATATACCTACGAAATAATGGTATTTTTTGATGAAGGGGCAAATTTTAGGATATGCACTAAAGAAGATTCTTGTTCATCTTAGGAATAAGTGCTAATAGGCTAATTTTTTCATTTTAATCTTTGTTTGGATATTCTTTAAGTACCCTCAAAAATCTAAAAAAAATCTCATGTCCGCAAGTCCTAATTTTCTTGGTTTGAAGATAAGGTGCAGATTTTAAAAAATTGAAAAACTACACTTCAGATATTTGTGTCAGATCAACATGAATAAGGTGCATTACTTTTCAGGGATGGTCAGGTTGACTTGTTTGTGAGTTTTGTTGGAATAATTGTTAAAAAATACCTTTAAATCATGTCGCTTATGTTGGTATACATATAAAAATTTAAACTTTTCTTATTATTTTTTTAAAATCTGCAACTTATCTTCAAACCAAGAAAATTAGGACCTGCGGACATTAGATTTTTTTTTGATTTTTGAGGGTAATTAAAGAATATCCAAACAAAGATTAAAATGAAAAAATTAGCCTATTAGCACTTATTCCTAAGATGAACAAGAATCTTCTTTAGTGCATATCCTTAAATTTGCCCCTTCATCAAAAAATACCATTATTTCATAGGTATATATATTTTTTGTAATGGATTGTTTTGATTTTTAATAATGATGGATTCTAAAATCTTCATGCAAAATTTGGTTCGTCTACCATAACTTTTAGGGGTTTTCGGCAGTAAATTTGCAACTGTTATAATAATATGAGTTGACAGATGAAAAACAGGTATAACTTTTTCCAGAGACGTCAGATTGTCTTGATTTTAGATTTTTTGGAATCAGCATTAAAAAATACCTTGAAATCATGTATCATATATGTATATAATACCATAGCCTATTTTTGCTAATTTTGAAAATCTCCATTTCGCGATTTGACCTTGAAATCGCGACAAGCGGACATGAGATTTTTCTAGACTTTTGAGATATATTATAGAATGGCAAAAGGAAGATATTGAGCAAAAAAAATTTCTACTAACATTCATTCCGAGATTTACCCTTTTTTTCTCCTTATTTGACTGTATTATTGATGCCAAAAGATTGTCTTGGAAATTCAAGGAAAAAAAATATATGGGAGTGAGGGACAATCTTTCATCGTTCAAGCGATAGATGCAATTTTCTTATTGATTGACTTCAAACACAAAAAAAAATATTTGAACACAACGGCAACACCTACAATATTTAAATGTACATTTTTAAAAAGCTAGAAGCTTAGTCATATTTGTAAAATTAAAATTAAGTTAGTTGAATTAAGGGCTTTTGAAAGAATGGTAACTCAACTCCGATTTTTGAAAAAATAATTATTGAAAAAATTTTAACATGTGGTTTTTAAAACTTTTTCGTAATATAAAATGCATTTTTTTTTCAAATTTTTTTGGCCACATTTATTATGTTTTGAAATTATAAAAAGAAATGTCAATATGTATTAAGGTTTATGAAAAAAATTAAAAAGTATTTCATTTTCGAAGAACTTTTTTGAATAGAAGTTTTGGAAAACATTTTAACTTATTTTTTTTTTTTAAAGCTCGACTTCTAAATATAAAATTATTTTTTATTAATTTAATAACCCTTACTGTTGAAAGTTAAATAGCAAAAATTTAAAGTTCTAATTTACCAAAGAAAATCAATTATTTCAATGCAAAAATTCAGTTTTTATCAAAAAAACCCATTGAAATTGAAGTAATTTTAATTTTTTTTTAAACTGTACCTAATAGATATTGCCTTTTCCTCTTCGGAATTCAACTGATAATATCTATTTATGGCCAACAATTTTTTTAAAATAAATTCATATTTTATTAGAAAAAGTTTGGAAAAAGTCATTTAAAATTTTTTTCTTAAACATTTTTTTTTTAATTCTGAGTTTGAGTACCATTTTTTCAAAAACTCTTCATTAAATTTAGTGGATTTAAATTTAAGAGATAAAAATGAGCTTCTGGCTTTTTAAAAATGTATTTTAAAATATTGTAGGTGTTGCCGTTGTTTTCAAAATATTTGTTTTTGTGTTTGAAGTCAGATTGTGAGAAAATTGCATTTATCGCTTAAACGATGGAAGATTGTCCCTTACTCCTTTATACTTTTTTTCCTTAAATTACCTAGAGAATGTTTTGCTATCATTTGTTTTATGAAATTTAAGCAAAAAAAAAATGGTTTTGTTCAAAAAAAATTTAATTTTAATTTTAAAAAACAATACAGCAACATCGGCAATTTTTAATCTATAGACTTTAAAGTATTTTTAATTACCTACGTTTGAAAAAAAAATCGTCAAATTAAGAGCTGTTCGGCCGGGTTCCCTAATAATTTGCTTTAGTTACTCTACTATTAAGGATTTTCAGTTTATATAACACAAAATTCAAAAATATTTTTGAAAATGTGTGTCAAAATGTTAAAAAGTTGGTATTCTTTCGAATCATATGGTTGTTTGTTTGAGTCTCTTTCTTCTGAGTACTGAAAGAAGCATCTACTGAACCCTTTAAAACATACAGTTAATTTCTGTTAATAGTTGGGAACTACCCATTTTTAAGAAAATGTTAACCCACAAAAAACAAAATTCAAAAAGAATCATAGATCCGTTTTCAAAGAAAAAATTGGCTTTTTTAAATTCAAAAAATGCATTTCTAAGAAATTGTAATTTTTTTTTTTTATCAAAATTTTATTTTGAAAAATCATTTTTTTGGAAAAAAGGATCGATGAATTGTTTTTAATCTTTGTTTTATATATCTTTGTTATTAGTTTATTTATTTGATCATATATTTTACGTTATATTTATTGATGTTTGGGCTTAAATGATCCGTTTTATAGATGCAATTAATTAAATAAAAAAATTAATTCATATTTTACCCAACGTTTCGCTAGTAATTTCCAGCTTCTTCAGGGGTTAATATTTATTATCTTTAAAAACAAATTATAAAAATTGTGGTTTTAGTCTATTATTATGAAATCAGTTGAAAATATTTTAATTATTTAAATGGTTAATTATTTTGTCTATAGCACTTACTTTTTTTAATGAATTTTGAGATTTACATTATTTTAAATAAATTAACATTTAATAAACAACACATTAATAATTTAACATTCATTGGACAACAAAACTTAAGCCTAATATCACTTCTTATCACAGATCAATTGTTGTTACTTATGGCAACACTATATATCGAGCTGATATTGTCTAGGTCTTCTTTATGATTCATTGTTGTTGTTGATTTTTGTTGTATTCGCAGACTTTCCAATGTATAGCGAGTGGTGGTGCGGTTTTCTTTATCTAATATTGTTACATTGTCAAAGTCTGCGAGATGATCATTCTCTATCATATGCTGCGAGAGTGCTGTAGCTGATCTCTTCTTTCTTATGTCAGCTTCATGTTCTGATAGTCTTACTGCAAGCTTACGTTTTGTTGTACCTATGTATACCATGTTGCACATGCTGTTGTTGTTGCCTTTGCATGGTATTTGATATACTACATTATGCTGATCTGTTTTTTGTGTGGGTGGTTTTGTTTTTGTAAATATTGAATTTAACGTGTAATTAGCTCTGTGTGCGAAACTGCATTTATCTCTATCAATTGGCATTGTTTTGTTAAGAGAGCTGTTATCAGTTAGACGTGGAATATATGTTAAAGAGTAATATCTAGGGTTGCCAGATTTTACTTTTTGTGTTATTATTTGGTTATTTTTGTTTTGTATTAGGTGAAGTTTATTGTTAATTAGTTCATTGATTATTGTGTTCGGAAAATTGTTCATTTGTAAAATTGTTTTTATTTTTATGATGTTTTCTTTATGGTAGATGTTGTCACTTATATCTAACACTTTGTTGATGAAATTGGTTGCTGTATTTATTTTGTATTTTATTGGTTGGTACGACATATAGTTAATCATTCTTCCTGATGAGATTGGCTTGGTATACCAGTCAAAAAAGATGTTGTTATTATTTCTTATGAGTTTCATTTCAAGGAACGGAAGTTGGTTGTTCATTTCTGTTTCTATGGTGAAGTTTAATTTCGTATGGTATTGGTTTAGGGTTTCCATTATTATTTCACTGTCTTTCTTTTTGATGATTGCAACCATATCGTCAACATATTTGGCTATGAATTTTATTTTTATGTTTGATTTTTTCAATTTATCTATTGTTTCGTCTAGTAGGTGGTCAAGTACAATGTCGGCAATTGTAGGGGATAGTGGGTTTCCCATAGGCATACCGAAAGTTTGGCTATAGAGTTTTTGATCGTATTTGAAGTAATTGTTATCTGTTAAGCAGAATTGTAGGATTTTTAGAAAATTATTTTTAGGTATTTTAGTGTGGGTTTTAAGAGTTTCCCAGTTTTTCATTATTATTTTTATGGCTGTGTATGTCGGTATATTGGTGAATAGTGATACTACGTCGAATGATACTAAGATATCTTCTTCATCCAATGTTACTTGTTTGATTTTGTTTTTTAGTATAAATGAGTTTTTGACATTGTAATCTTCAGATACCAAAGTTTTCAGGATCTGACCAATGTGTTTAGATAAATTATAGCACGGAACATTAGTTGATGCTGCTATTGGTCGTAGTGGTATGTTCGGTTTATGTATTTTTGGAAGTCCGTAGAGAACAGGAGCTGATGCTACAGAACAAAAAAGTTGTTCTTTTTGTCTGGAATCAATGATGTTTTGTTTAAATAATCCATTCACTATTTCATTGTTAGTTTTTTGCAAATTGGTTGTAGGGTCAGTCCTGATTGTTTTATAGGTGTTTTTATCTTCGAGGAGTAGTTTCATTTTATGGTTGTAATCTTGTTTGTATAGGATAACTGTTTTATTGCCTTTGTCTGCATTTGTAATGATGATCTCATTTTTATGTTTTTTGATGATATTTTTAGTTATTGTAAAAGTTTTCAAAATAAATTTTTCTCTTTGTGTATTTTTTATTTTTCTTTTAAAATTTAAAATTCTGTTTGATAATGTAGATCTGGCAACCTCTTTCTGTTTACTGTCTTCTATTGTTTGTATGTATTGTTCGATCTCGGCAACTATGTGAATTGGTGAGAAATTTTCATTAGTTATCGGCAGAGCGAATTTTTTCCCTAGAGAAAGTAACCATTTGCTCTCTATTGGAAACTCTACGTTTGTTTTGTTTTCAAACCAACTTTCATTATATATGAGGCCTAGTTTGATGGTGTGTTTTTCTTTTAGTTTATTGAATTTAGTTTGTTGTATTGATTGTGTTTTTGTTATTGTGTATTGGTATATTTGTGATTGCCTTGATACGAACGTATTGTATTCTATTTCATTAAGTGTATTTATCTAATGAAAATTTCTCACCAATTCACATAGTTGCCGAGATCGAACAATACATACAAACAATAGAAGACAGTAAACAGAAAGAGGTTGCCAGATCTACATTATCAAACAGAATTTTAAATTTTAAAAGAAAAATAAAAAATACACAAAGAGAAAAATTTATTTTGAAAACTTTTACAATAACTAAAAATATCATCAAAAAACATAAAAATGAGATCATCATTACAAATGCAGACAAAGGCAATAAAACAGTTATCCTATACAAACAAGATTACAACCATAAAATGAAACTACTCCTCGAAGATAAAAACACCTATAAAACAATCAGGACTGACCCTACAACCAATTTGCAAAAAACTAACAATGAAATAGTGAATGGATTATTTAAACAAAACATCATTGATTCCAGACAAAAAGAACAACTTTTTTGTTCTGTAGCATCAGCTCCTGTTCTCTACGGACTTCCAAAAATACATAAACCGAACATACCACTACGACCAATAGCAGCATCAACTAATGTTCCGTGCTATAATTTATCTAAACACATTGGTCAGATCCTGAAAACTTTGGTATCTGAAGATTACAATGTCAAAAACTCATTTATACTAAAAAACAAAATCAAACAAGTAACATTGGATGAAGAAGATATCTTAGTATCATTCGACGTAGTATCACTATTCACCAATATACCGACATACACAGCCATAAAAATAATAATGAAAAACTGGGAAACTCTTAAAACCCACACTAAAATACCTAAAAATAATTTTCTAAAAATCCTACAATTCTGCTTAACAGATAACAATTACTTCAAATACGATCAAAAACTCTATAGCCAAACTTTCGGTATGCCTATGGGAAACCCACTATCCCCTACAATTGCCGACATTGTACTTGACCACCTACTAGACGAAACAATAGATAAATTGAAAAAATCAAACATAAAAATAAAATTCATAGCCAAATATGTTGACGATATGGTTGCAATCATCAAAAAGAAAGACAGTGAAATAATAATGGAAACCCTAAACCAATACCATACGAAATTAAACTTCACCATAGAAACAGAAATGAACAACCAACTTCCGTTCCTTGAAATGAAACTCATAAGAAATAATAACAACATCTTTTTTGACTGGTATACCAAGCCAATCTCATCAGGAAGAATGATTAACTATATGTCGTACCAACCAATAAAATACAAAATAAATACAGCAACCAATTTCATCAACAAAGTGTTAGATATAAGTGACAACATCTACCATAAAGAAAACATCATAAAAATAAAAACAATTTTACAAATGAACAATTTTCCGAACACAATAATCAATGAACTAATTAACAATAAACTTCACCTAATACAAAACAAAAATAACCAAATAATAACACAAAAAGTAAAATCTGGCAACCCTAGATATTACTCTTTAACATATATTCCACGTCTAACTGATAACAGCTCTCTTAACAAAACAATGCCAATTGATAGAGATAAATGCAGTTTCGCACACAGAGCTAATTACACGTTAAATTCAATATTTACAAAAACAAAACCACCCACACAAAAAACAGATCAGCATAATGTAGTATATCAAATACCATGCAAAGGCAACAACAACAGCATGTGCAACATGGTATACATAGGTACAACAAAACGTAAGCTTGCAGTAAGACTATCAGAACATGAAGCTGACATAAGAAAGAAGAGATCAGCTACAGCACTCTCGCAGCATATGATAGAGAATGATCATCTCGCAGACTTTGACAATGTAACAATATTAGATAAAGAAAACCGCACCACCACTCGCTATACATTGGAAAGTCTGCGAATACAACAAAAATCAACAACAACAATGAATCATAAAGAAGACCTAGACAATATCAGCTCGATATATAGTGTTGCCATAAGTAACAACAATTGATCTGTGATAAGAAGTGATATTAGGCTTAAGTTTTGTTGTCCAATGAATGTTAAATTATTAATGTGTTGTTTATTAAATGTTAATTTATTTAAAATAATGTAAATCTCAAAATTCATTAAAAAAAGTAAGTGCTATAGACAAAATAATTAACCATTTAAATAATTAAAATATTTTCAACTGATTTCATAATAATAGACTAAAACCACAATTTTTATAATTTGTTTTTAAAGATAATAAATATTAACCCCTGAAGAAGCTGGAAATTACTAGCGAAACGTTGGGTAAAATATGAATTAATTTTTTTATTTAATTAATTGCATCTATAAAACGGATCATTTAAGCCCAAACATCAATAAATATCTTTGTTTTATATAATTATATATTTAATGTGAATAGTATTTTCTTTTTTTTTGGCATACTAATTTTTTTTTTTTTAGGAAAAACTTTTTAATCTGCAAAAGAACCTCTCTGAAGAATCTCAAAAAAAAAAAAAATATATAAAAATCCTTTTGGCATAAAAAAAATGTATTACATACTTCGTTTGGAGGTCAAAACTACTTAAAGACATGTTTTTGTTATTTTTAAATACAAATTTTATAGTATTTTCAGGTTTTTATAAAATTTCTTATAAAATTAAACTAAAAATATTCATTTATGAATTTTAAATAGCTTTAGTATTTTAAACAACTTCACTGAGGGAAAAACAACTCAAAATCACTGAAAACCACGTTGGTTCATATATTTTTCGAAATGATTTTGCGTTGAAGACGAAAATTTTAAAATCAAAGTAGAACATCGTTAGTTTAAAGTGGTTTGCCGTTATAAAACACTAGGGGAATGCTTTTCCAACGTGCTATCTCACTGGTGGAAGAAATAAAAGTGATAAAATGCAACAAAAGCTGAAGTCACACAAAAACAAAAATTTTCTTACGTTGCCTGAACTTTAATTAAAAGATGTTTAATGTTAGTTTTTCTCAAAAATAAATTAACGTTGAACATGTTACATTTTACGTTGCGTTTTTTCCCTTATTGTTATAACATAAAAGGAAATATGTGTACTTAGTTATGCAATGAATTTTATTGTAAACGCTTCTGTACAAAACTGTTCATTTAAATCAGCTAAGTCGTTTACAAGAAATTCAGAATTTAAAAAAAGTTCTACGGAAATACCTTTAATAACGCTTCAACACTTTTTTTTGTATTTTAAAGTTGTTTGGTTATTAAATTACACACACATTTTTATAGTTATTTTTCGGAAAAATTAACTTAGTTAAATGTACGGACATCTAAAAGTGGAAAATGCCTGAGCCTTAAAATTGACTGATTGACAATTTGTTTACATAGAGGCCTTGGAATTGAGTGCTGGACATGATGACATTTCGCCCCATGACAAAATCAATCATGTCTTCCGTCCGAACGTAAAAAAAGAGATGACTACTTTCCGTTCTAACCTTTTAAATTATTGAAGCTATCATAATGTACCTACTCAAAACACATTGCATGCGTCTTCTCGAATAATTAGTAGAAAACTTCCTTGTCAGCTTTTCTTCTATCTCAAGGCGTCGTGGGCTAAGTTAGTTCTATGTATTAGAATTTATAGTCGATTTTTTTCTAAAATGAACGTTTAAGTAAGGTTTAGTTAGCTTGATCTACTCGTAAAGTTAATAAAACCAAAGCGTTTGCTTAATTTTTAACTTATAAGCATTCTCTCACAAAATTCTTCTCTCCTTGAGAAAAAAGTTCGAGTTGAGTGGCGATAATGGATTCCATTCTTAATCCTATCCCAACTGAAAGCGCACACAGCCTCTGGAAGTACCTTAAGGTTTTTTAAGAACTCTCAGAACGGAAAACTTTATGAAGAAATGAGTTCGACAACCCCACTTCTCATGGCTTCATTTTGAAATCCTCAATCTGTGTAGCATTTCCTCAGTTCTCTGCACTTAAAAATGTTGAGTAGCTGTTTTTGCACTTGAGTATATATATTTTCACATCGAAAAAGATACAAAAAAAAGACATTTTGCGTTAAACAATCTGACAATTTGACAAGACCACCGCCAACTGTCGCGGTGCCGTGAAATAACGCCGAGCGAAATAACGCCGAATTCCAAAATTCGGCGTTATTTCACTTTACAAAAGCGAAATAACGCCGAATTTCAACATTCGGCCTTATTTCACAATGATAAAGTGAAATTACGCCGATTCGGCGTTATTTCACTTTTTCAGTGAGGAAAATCTTGCTAAGTGGAGCTTAGGAAAAATTTCTATGTAACCACCTGCAGTCAGTTTGGTATTGAAATGCCATATTTTTGGCACAGGGACATAAGGCCCATGGAATAACAGCCACTATTATTGTGGGGCTTACATCCCGCTTGAGTGAGACATAAGTTTCAAATTAAATGTGGGGCTTATGTCAAACTCAGGTTGGACAAAAGACCCACAAATAAAGGATGGGCGTTATGTCTCACTAACAAAGAATTTACAAATTATAAAATTATCTCCCAACTGAATAACTGTATTTGGGATAGTTACATAATTCGATTTTGCACTTATGTCCCACCTTATTGGCAAATAAGCCGATTCAATAGTGTATCCAATCAAGGGGATTGCAGCAGAGCAGCATGCTCTCAGCCTCCAAAAATATTTCACTGTTTATAAACCTAAGTATCTTGGGTTTTATTGTTTTATTTATGTGTATACCAAACAACAAAGATATGTTTGTGTTATAACTTGGCAAACGCGAAGAGAAAAATAAATTCTTACATAAGAATCTATTTAATTTTTGGAACCCAAACGCGAAGCGGAAAAAAATTTTGCCCACGGGAGAATCAATTTTGAGGTGTGAAAATAAAAATTCGCGCGAATTTTTATTTTCACACCTCAAAATTGATTCTCCCGTGGGCAAAATTTTTTTCCGCTTCGCGTTTGGGTTCCAAAAATTAAATAGATTCTCATGTAAGAAATTTGTGTCCGCTTTGCTTTCCACCAATTAAAACAGGTGGGATCTATTTGTTTCTTATCATTATTTTATTCAAAGTTTCTTTTGCATTTAAAGACTCTGGAACAAAACGCGAATAAAATATACCAAAGTTATAATTGTTCATTATTGTTTTATATTTCGAAAAGCGTGGGGCTTATGTCCCACTTAAATGAAAAATATATGGAGCTTATGTCCCACTCAAGTGGGATATAATTCTTAAATTAAATGTCAACCCACTCAAGTGGAACATAACTCCCATAAATAAAAAGTGGGTGCTATATCCCTGGGCCTTTTGTCCCTGCGACATGTTTTTGTACCTTCTTGAGACTAATCTGTTAATGAATAAATAAGAGGCACATAAGAAAAAAAACTTTTTTGGAACCTATACCTCGCTTGGATGGACATAAGTCCCAAATTGGTATTGGGGCCATTCTGCCTTAATAAATTAGGGCCTTATATGCCTTTGAAAATAAAAAAGGTTAGAATTTTAATATACTGGTTAACTTAGGTCCACTTCTATGCTCACATTTCTAGCATTCGGCCTTATTTCTCACTTGGGACTCGGCGTTATTTCACTTTGACAAAGCGCAATAAGGCCGAATGTTGAAATTCGGCGTTATTTCGCTTTTGTAAAGTGAAATAACGCCGAATTTTGGAATTCGGCGTTATTTCGCTCGGCGTTATTTCACGGCACCAACTGTCGCATCGTGATTTCAATTTGTATCTTCTTATCTTCTCATTTTTTTTTTGTCCACCAACAAGTTATTTAATTTTCCACCAATCTCCTCCGTCTACCCTTATCCCAACTTATTGCAAAAAAAAATAAACTTTGAAAAACTGATAGCGAAAATCCTTGAAAAAAAAAATTATTATGGCCATCATTTTCATCATCAACGAGAGAAAGAGGATAAAATTTCCAACTGCTATATGATATTTCCATGAATTGCCATCGTCCGCCTTTTCGTTTTTTTTTTTTTCATCGACTGAATTATGTCGCTACCATCGCCATAGCCATCGCCAACGTCATCCTCAGTCGTCATCATTATCGTCATATTGCTGTCGTTGCCACCAAAAAATTATTGTGTTCAAAATATTTCACTTGATGTCCTCGACAACCAACGAAAACGACGACAGCGAAAATACAATTTAAATAGTCGCTATCGCTACAATGTTGGCTGCTGCTGCTATTCTTGTTGCTGATGGCTACCACCCGACCGACGAAAGTGACACACAAAATGTGGACGATGGCGGAACAATTTTAATATCCTTTCACGCCCATCAACTCAAACTCTCTCATTCTTGATTCGGTTTCGGATTTAGTCCCCTTCTTCAGTAGTGGATGCCTGAAAAATTTTAAATGAAAATTCCTGATTCTTCTTCTTCTTTCTCCATCTCGTGAAATTCAAAATGCTAACTTAATGATTTTTTATTATCTTCTACTATCTTTTCTGGTATTCTTTTTGTTTATGGGGTCCTTTTTGTAGGAGCAGTAGGTATACCAGAGTTGAGTGAAGTGCAACAAAATATTTTGATGTGCATTCATTTTGCACTTTAATTATAAAATTGTAATAAGGCGAAAATACAAGTCTGGAAGGTATTTCTTTAGTAAGATAAAGAAGAAGTAAGTGGATATTTCTTCTTGTCCCTTATACTTCCACTAAAAGCAGTTGAAATGTGTAAAATTATTTCATTCAATTCATTATAATTGTGAAAGGTGATACAAAATTGTTTTATGGGCTAAGATCATAGAGGTGGAAAACTATAGATTTTTTTCGCATCTATATAGGTACCTACCAATAAAAAAAGCGGAATGCATCTTAATTTCTTTGTAGAGAATTGAATGAAGTTTTTAAATGTGTCCTTGAATATTCTGTACAGTGATCCGTTGTTGAGATATTGATAGTCAAAGTCAAAGTCAAAAATTGGAAAATTTTAGTTTTTTTACAGTTCCAACGATTTAGCTATTTTACCGTTAGAAAGAAAATATTTTAAAATTTAATCCTTAAACTAGAAGAATAGAGCTTTTACATGCGTTTTATTTTGTCATGATGCGATTATTTTTTACGGAGATAAGGCCGATCGAAAATCACTAAAAAAATCACGATTTTTTTTTGTTCCCTTAATTTTTTGGGCTAGTGTATTTAATTTAAGAGCTTACAAAAAAAATTATGCAATTTAAAAGCCAAGTATTTCTTCTTAAGAATAAAACCATTTTTAAATTTTTACAATGCGCAAAATGTATAAAAATAATTTATTGAAAATAATCATTTTCATCAAAAAAAGCAAAAAAAAAACATGAATATTTATCTTCTCATGTCATTAATTCCATTTTTTTCCCAAACAATCTATACAAAATTTTATACCATCTGAAAGCTTATTGTCTTAGCTCAAAATATATATATCGATCAGGTCAATTTTTTTGTTTGACAACCCATATACCATGTGAAAGCTTATTATTTCACCTTTCATATGACGTATCAATTTCAAAGATGCCTACAAAAGAAGTTAGAATTTTTTTTAAGTCAACCATGTCGAATTTCCAGACTGAGATTACGGTACTTCCCACACTGGTGGCTGTTCGGGGGGCAACAGATCTCCACTGGTGTTTTGAGGTCTTTCAACATTGTGTAGCTTGTAGTTAGTCTAGCGTTATGTGTGATATACCAAATGAAAGGTAATTGTATCAGGATGCTCATAAAAGTTTAACAAAATTTCTATATGCTCTTGGTCAAAAGTTATAACCTGTTGAATTCTAAAATTTTATTTTAACGTTATCTCAAAATTGTGTTTACGAAAATGATTGAAACTTCTCACACATTTAGTCGTGGTCATGGTTTATCATTACTATGTATACTTTATTCCTGTATCTAAATAAAGATAAAAATAAAAAACGATGAAAATCGGTTAAAAAAAACGTGTTTTTTAAAAACTTGTTTCTTCCGTTATTCAGTCAAAACTCACTTAACAGTTCCAATTTTTTGCACATGTATGCATAAGGCCTACATGTCCTATAACTGAGATTTTTTGAACGCTCCAAAAAAAAGCTAAAAATCAAAAACTACCAAAAATACCATCAAAAATTCATATTTCGAAACGCAGAGCATTGGAAAAAAATCCGTATTAGATCTCTAATTTTTTTTCCCTCATCTTTCACCTGGCACCTTTAGAATTGTCAAAAAAAAAATTTCACTACCCAAAATTATCATTTTGTCATAGCCCCAACACGTCTACAACGCAAATAGGGGTATTTGCCAATTTTACGCGGACAAAATTATTTTTCCGGTTTATCTTCATCAACATGGTAAAAGCTTGTACTTAGTACTGGAATAAACTGTTTAAAGTGTTGATTTCAATGAAAACATTTTTCTTCTTAAACCACTTTTTGATCAACAAAAAAGTTTCAAGAATAAATGGAGTTCTATTAATGGTATCGCCAACGTTAAGGTCTTAAAATTTAGGAAAAATCATAAGGATTCAGGTTCTGTAATTCAAGAAGTTGAATCTTTAAAAAAACTTAAAATATGGATGCTGAATACAAGGTAACCATTTTTCAAAACCTAAAACCTTTAAGTAGGGCAAATGTGTCGAAGTTGCACTTAGTTGCACTTTTTTTTTACAGATTCAATTAGATAAGAATTTAACCTTTAGAAAACATTTAATTTTATCACACAATAATTTGAAATTGTATAACTTATCTCCTTACCAACACAGAAATTTACTTTTTTTACGATTAATTTGTATTAAGATTCAACATAACACTTTTTTATTTATAATATTACTTTAACAACATTTAGATACAACATCTAGTAGACAGTTGCGTATCTCCTTATCAATATTCCATAAAAACTTTTTTCTACATCCACTTAAAAAAAAAGTACTTACTTAAGCACAGTCGATAAATTACAAACAAAAAATGAATTTTATCTTTGGGCTGAAAACTTTGAACTCTAGACCGCTGCTGTTGGTCACCTGAAGTGATAATCAATTTTAAAACTATAAGAAAATGCTAAGACAGTTATCTACTTTTAGTAGGATGTTGATTTTTTATGTTTGGATCAGTTTAAAATTTCGTGTTTTGTCCGCCTAAATTTACTAAATACCCATATGTGCAACGTTCAAACAAAACGTTAAATGCAGTTATTCTTAAATTAGTCTCATCTATTATCGCAAAAAAAAATCAACGCTCTACTACATTGCGTTTAGATTTAAGCCCAAATTTCATCTTTCCGTTTTACCCCTGTTTACCCTATTAAATGACTGAATTTTTAAAAATCCTTCATTTGGATTAAACTAGTTCACTAACAATGCAAACCTCTTCAAAGTATTCGTGCAATCCCATGCCACTTACGTCTTCTTGTACAAATTAAAATTATTTAGTAACCTGTTCTTCTAAGAAGTTGAAAGGGCTAGGAAAAACTAAAGATACTCTGTAATCTATTTACTAGGGTTTGCAGCTGCCTTGTGACAGTTGATGTAACTTCCTGAGCGCTTCATCCATATTGCAATCAACAATTGAGCGATACAGTTGTAGCTTGGTCTTTCAGCTGATATCATTTCTCCAAATATTGGATTATACTATCCTGATTCCTGAACGCGACCTTTGCCTCTCTGATTTCTTATTCTTCGGTTTTGCTTTTGATATAGAGATAATGCGCTCACCATATTGGTAACTCTATACTTTCTCTTCCAGTTGTTGAGAAAATTGTTTTTTTTTTTTTTAAGAAGATGACTGGATTTTAAGATAGGTAGATTGTTTCTCAATACAAAAATATTTGGTATTATTTGATTGAGATTTATGAATCCGAGTCGTCTGAGTGGTCTAAATATTTTCAATAACATGACAAAGTCTATTGAATTCACCTTTGATTGATTGCGTATTTTCGAAAACATTTTTAAAAGCACTTATTGGTTTTCGATCGAATCGAGTCCGATTGTATTGGATCTCTGAACCCGTGACTTATCCACCATAAAATGGTGGCTTGGGTAAATTCCTTGTCATCATTTTCAAATATTCTAAAGACTACTTCTAAAACATGGCCTGAAATGTACATAGCTCCCATGAAATTAGGGGTTATCAAGTGTCTTACAATCAATATTTTTCCAACTAATTTTTCGAAAGTTCTCTAAAAAATTAATAAAAACAATGAAGCAAATGCAGGACTGTAGGTTTTAACGTAAATTGAGATGAATATTTTTTGGTCCATTATGAAGAAATAAATTAAAAAAAAAAATTTTTTTAAATAATATTTTTTTTTGAATTTTTTCCAGCTTTCACATTAAGAAGCTTTAAAAAAAAAAAAAAATTGTTGAATTCAGTTAAGTCTTTTCGAGAAAGTCAAAAATAGAGCGTTTAAAAATTCTGACTTAAAAATTCTGGTTTTCAAGATTTAGCTTTTTACGAAAATTCTGTTTTTACAAATTTTTGCTTTTTTATATACAAATCTGAAGAAAATCACTCCAGTAGTTTAGGCTGCAATCATTGAAAATAGATACAGACTGCCAGACAGACTGAAATACAAACAGAATGATAGATATAATTGAGGGGCCAAGGTTTTTTTGCATTCTCTCTCATCGTAATGTCATTTCTGATTGTTAGGTATCTCGTGTTCGATTTTTTCCAAGAAACCTAAAATCGCTCTATATTATCTATTTTGCAAGGACAAAAATGATCTTTACACATTTTTTGCAACATAAGTTCGCATGCAATTAAGTTATGAGTACAAGGTATCAGAAAAAAAACTCAAGTTTGATGCTCAATTCTTTTAACTGTGCACTTTTTTCAACTGCATGCACTTTCACTTGCTAGGAATTTAAGTTATTTCAGAACGTGCCCATTAACTTTATCTGAAGAACGCTTTTAGTTCATTTTTTGTACTAAAATTCGTATCCTCTTAATGCCAAGTGAGATTGAAATCTTAATAATTCAATTTCATCCTAAAATAGTTTTTTTATAGGCGAAAATTGTATAACACATACAGATTTGGATGGAGGTATGTATGCATCTAACATTGAATAAAACTTTCAAATCTATAAATTTTTCATCTCTTTTTCTATCAGTTTCAGTTTTTTTTGTTCTTTCATTTGTATTTGGGATTTAGTATCTTTTGGATTGTGAAGAATAATTTCATAACTTTTGCTATTTTATCGCCTCCATCTCCATCTATTACAAACATAACCTCTAAGACTATTTTTTTTTTTTTTTTTGTGAGTAATGTGAATTGAGTACCATTCAGACCTATACAAAAAAATTGAATGACGTTTGAGTTTCGTTCTTTGCTCAATAGTGTGTATAGTTCTAGTGAGCAAGTAACTTTTACCAATACGTCATTTGGAGCAATGCCAGCTGATGGAATTATTTGTATCGTAAGTTTGTAACTTTTAGAAGTATTTTTTTTCTGTATAGCCCTTTTTGAACTATCAACTTTTGAGTTCGGTTCATGCCAGTTTCAGTCTTAGCTTATACATACATAGGTTCATGGTTATTTAAAGTTTTTTTCGTTTCGTTTAGTGGTGGTAGAAATCTCATTTATATCGCTCAAAAACAGCGAAAAACTTCTTCGTTGAACATGAAAAGTCGTCTTCAAAAGATACAGAGATTTAAAAACTATAAGATGGCGAAAAAAATTTCTTGTATAATGATAAATCGGGAAGTAACTCGTATGTTTGAAAAAAAAAAAAAAAATTTCATATATAATATAAAAACAAAGAAGACAGAAAAGGGCGTACATACCATTGGGGCAGCAGGGGCAGTGTACCGGGGCCCCCGATGGATGACAGGGCCTCACGGAAGATTATGTGATTAAATCAAAACAACGAAGGAAAAAGATCTAATACTTATCTAAATAACAAGACTCACCAAGAACAAAAGAAATAAAAATTAGTGGCCTTTTTGCGTACTGCATTGTTGGCAAGTTTTCATGATGAATTAAGACTTCACGAAGCAAAAAGAATGCCCTTTAAAGCTCTTTAAGAATGAGAATTTATAAAAGAAAAAAGTCTTCATGACGAATAAGGACTTCACGAGGTGAAAAGTATGCCCTTAAAACCTCTTTAATGCTGCAAATTTATGAAAGAAAAAAGTCTTCATGACGAATTAAGACTTCACGAGGTGAAAAGTATGCCCTTAAAACCTCTTTAATGATGCGAATTTTTGAAAGAAAAAAGTCTTCATGACGAATAAGGACTTCACGAGGTGAAAAGTATGCCCTTTAAACCTCTTTAATGCTGCAAATTTATGAAAGAAAAAAGTCTTCATGACGAATAAGGACTTCACGAGGTGAAAAGTATGCCCTTAAAACCTCTTTAATGATGCGAATTTTTGAAAGAAAAAAGTCTTCATGACGAATAAGGACTTCACGAGGTGAAAAGTATGCCCTTAAAACCTCTTTAATGCTGCCAATTTATGAAAGAAAAAAGTCTTCATGACGAATAAGGACTTCACGAGGTGAAAAGTATGCCCTTAAAACCTCTTTAATGATGCGAATTTTTGAAAGAAAAAAGTCTTCATGACGAATAAGGACTTCACGAAATGAAAAGTATGCCCTTAAAACCTCTTTAATGCTGCAAATTTTTGAAAGAAAAAAGTCTTCATGACGAATAAGGACTTCACGAGGTGAAAAGTATGCCCTTAAAACCTCTTTAATGATGCGAATTTTTGAAAGAAAAAAGTCTTCATGACGAATAAGGACTTCAGGAGGTGAAAAGTATGCCCTTAAAACCTCTTTAATGCTGCAAATTTATGAAAGAAAAAAGTCTTCATGACGAATAAGGACTTCACGAGGTGAAAAGTATGCCCTTAAAACCGCTTTAATGATGCGAATTTTTGAAAGAAAAAAGTCTTCATGACGAATAAGGACTTCACGAGGTGAAAAGTATGCCCTTAAAACCTCTTTAATGATGCGAATTTTTGAAAGAAAAAAGTCTTCATGACGAATAAGGACTTCACGAGGTGAAAAGTATGCCCTTAAAACCTCTTTAATGATGCGAATTTTTGAAAGAAAAAAGTCTTCATGACGAATAAGGACTTCACGAGGTGAAAAGTATGCCGTTAAAACCTCTTTAATGATGCGAATTTTTGAAAGAAAAAAGTCTTCATGACGAATAAGGACTTCACGAGGTGAAAAGTATGACCTTAAAACCTCTTTAATGATGCGAATTTTTGAAAGAAAAAAGTCTTCATGACGAATAAGGACTTCACGAGGTGAAAAGTATGCCCTTAAAACCTCTTTAATGCTGCAAATTTTTGAAAGAAAAAAGTCTTCATGACGAATAAGGACTTCACGAGGTGAAAAGTATGACCTTAAAACCTCTTTAATGATGCGAATTTTTGAAAGAAAAAAGTCTTCATGACGAATAAGGACTTCACGAGGTGAAAAGTATGCCCTTAAAACCTCTTTAATGATGCGAATTTTTGAAAGAAAAAGTCTTCATGACGAATTAGGACTTCACCAAGCAAAAAGTATGTCCTTAAAACCTCTTTAATGATGCAAATTTATGAAAGAAAAAAGTCTTCATGACGAATAAGGACTTCATGAGGTTAAAAGTATGACCTTAAAACCTCTTTAATGATGCGAGTTTATGAAAGAAAAAAGTCTTCATGACGAATTAGGACTTCACCAAGCAAAAAGTATGTCCTTAAGACCTCTTTAAGGATGCAAATTTATGAAAGAAAAAAGTCTTCATGACGAAAAAGGATTTCATGAGGTTAAAAGTATGACCTTAAAACCTCTTTAATGATGCGAATTTATGAAAGAAAAAAGTCTTCATGACGAATTAGGACTTCACCAAGCAAAAAGTATGTCCTTAAAACCTCTTTAATGATGCAAATTTATGAAAGAAAAAAGTCTTCATGACGAATAAGGACTTCATGAGGTTAAAAGTATGACCTTAAAACCTCTTTAATGATGCGAATTTATGAAAGAAAAAAGTCTTCATGACGAATTAGGACTTCACCGAGCAAAAAGTTTGCCCTTAAGACCTCTTTAAGGATGCGAATTTATAAAAGAAAAAAGTCTTCATGACGAATTAGGACTTCACCAAGCAAAAAGTATGTCCTTAAAACCTCTTTAATGATGCAAATTTTTGAAAGAAAAAAGTCTTCATGACGAAAAAGGACTTCACGAGGCAGAAAGTATGACCTCAAGAACTCTTTAGGGATGCGAATTAATGAAATAAAAGGTCTTCATGACGAATCAGTTTTCTCGGAAGCAAAAAAGTGTGAACTTAAGACCTCTTTAAGGATGCGAAACTTTAAAAGAAAAAAGTCTTCATGACGAGTCAGGCCTTAATCAAGGGAAAATTTAGGCATTAACATTATTTTACTGCTTATTTTCACAGATAAGGTCTTAAACATTTTATAAACTCCATTGAATTAGATTAAGAATGGCTGAGGCCCATGAACAAGTAAATTCCTTCCTTTCAAAAATTGTTTTTTAAGTTCTCTTCTTCCGGTTCAAGTGCTATATACACACACAAAACACAATAATAAATGTGTTGT
Organism: Episyrphus balteatus; assembly: GCF_945859705.1. Lineage (NCBI taxonomy): Eukaryota > Metazoa > Arthropoda > Insecta > Diptera > Syrphidae > Episyrphus > Episyrphus balteatus. The sequence continues at coordinate 28,298,249 of NC_079134.1, read as the reverse complement.
GTGTGCGGTATCGCTTTGAAACTTTTGATAGAGGAAGTAGACTTATGGGCGTCAAAATAAAAAAAAAATAAAATAATAGAAAGAGAGAGAGAGAGAAAAAAATAAACTACATGGTTTGCAACTCTTTCTAATAGTAACAAATTTGATCCTTTTTAATGGTGTATGGGTGTGAGTGGGTGAAGTTATATGGTTTTGTTCTTCTTGTTTATTTCTCTTTCCTTGTTTTTGTTTTTATTTTTTTTTATAAGAATGCACCTGAGCTGAAACAATAAAAGGTAAAACATTAAAATGTGGCAAGAAAATAGGGGTTCTTGAAAAACTTTTATATGAAAAGTTGTTGTTATACCGCGTGTGTTTACTATACTCGTTACTTTTCCATCTTTTTTGATAAGCGGTTTGGGAGGGCGTTATGATGGCAGACTTTTGTTTTATTATAAAATATTTTTCTTTATAAGGTATGTAAGTTTTAGTCAAAGGAGACGGTGGCAAGGAGAAACTGATGGAATGAGAAGTTTGAATTGGAGTTTTTGGAAGAGGAATGTGGAAATTTCATGTGATTTCATACCTAGTTGGGTACTTGAACGTAATGGGATAATTGATGGAACTTCTTGTGAACTTTTGGTAAACGACTATAAGGTGTTGGTGTATAGCTGTAGAAGTACGTACTTAAAGTTGTATATTTTTTTTTATTTTGAGGAGAATGAGAGAGAGACATTAAATAAATGACTGTTTACTTAGGTTCTGGCAATCAGTCAAATTGAAATTTTTCCTCAGGGTTTTCAAGCAAAAAGTGAGATTAATTTATTGTACAACGAATTTAAAAATTTATAAATACTTTTATTTTTTGTTTAAGTTTTGAAATTAGTGGCAAGGAGTTTTGATTTGATAAGGTTCTATGAAAAGAAATTCATAATAAAGCTTTATGATTTGATTTTAATTGGGATTTGAAATAGGAACATAATTTAAATGAGAAATTAATGTCTAGCTATATTGTAACTAAAGAAAATTATTAGAGAATTTGGCCGATGAGCTCCTATTTTGATGGTCTTTTTTTTTCATACGGTGGTAATTAAAAATACTTTAACCTCCTCTTAGGTTAAAAACTGCCGATGTTGCCTTATTGTTTTTTAAAGATAAAACAATATATTTTTTAACAAAACCATTTTTTTTAGCTTAAGTTTCATAAATTAAATGATACCAAGTATTGTCTAAGTAATTTAAGGAAAAAAATATGTGGGAGTGAGGGACAGTCTTTCATCGTAAATTTTAAGGTTTTCGCGGTTGTTAACACATTTTGAATAATAAATGCATATTTATCACGAAAGAAATGTTAAAATTTTTTCAATACATTTATTTTTTCAAAATTCTGAGTGTTTTAAAAAACACTTTATTAATTTGCATAATTTTAATTTTAAAAATAGGAATAAGTATCTAGTTTTTTAAAAATTTACATTTAAATATTGTATTTGTTGCCCTTATGTTCAAATATTTTTTTTTTGTTTCAAGTCAATTTGTGAGAAAATTGCATTTATCACTTAAACGATGGAAGATTGCCCCTGATTCCCATATATTTTTTTTGAAATGGTAACGGAGTTACGAATAACAGAGTTACGCGCGACAGAGTTACGGCCGTCAAAGTTACGCGAAACCGAAGTTACGAAAAACTAGAGTTACGAATTCTAAAGTTATGTTAAGCTATGACATGTGATTTTTGGGTTGGCAACAATTGCGAGGAACGATATGGAATTATGGAAACATAAATAAGAGAATATCGATTCTCATTGGTTATTTAAATAGATTTTAACGAAAATGGGTGTGGTTTAATCTTTTTATGCAAAAAACAACCCTATTCCTTGTTTATTTATTTGACACAGGATAAGTTAAAAATCAAACAAAAACCAATTTTAAATAACATCCATTTTCGCTTTACTCATTTAGTTCTGACCAATGAGAAAAATGTTAATCTCTTGTTTGTATTTCCATAATTCCATATCGTTCCTCGCAATTGTTGCCAACCCAAAAATCACATGTCATAGCTTAACATAACTTTAGAATTCGTAGCTCTAGTTTTTCGTAACTTCGGTTTCGCGTAACTTTGACGCTCGTAACTCTGTCGCCCGTAACTCTGGTATTCGTAACTTCGTCGGTTTCAAATTTTTTTTCCTTTAATTTTTTAGATAATCTTTTTGGCATAAGTTAATTTATGAAATTTAAGCAACATTTTTGAAAACTAAATAAACAGTAAAATTAAAAAAACTGTTGGGCCGGGTTCCCTAATATTGCCATTTTTTGAGCTTTCGTTACTCCACTACAAAAGAAATATGCTAAGTACGATCGTTTCCATTTTGTTATATTTCTACGAGGTCCTATTGAAGAACACCCTGTACCCATTTTTTTTTTTTTTTAAATTGACCCTTTAATTTTTTGTAAAGGCTAAGTAAAATAAAATATCTTACCTTCTTTACATTATGCCTAAATAGAACGTATCGCAGATCATATGAACAATGGTAGCCCCGGACGTTCAATTGTCTAAGGGTGTGATTTGTAACGAGGGTTTGAACAGTGTTCGTGGCAGTGTCCAGTACGGCTAGTCCTCCGTCATCCGATTGGAAGACATACTTTCGTGTTGTCACCCAAGCTGGTTGCAGCCGATTCGGCGTTAGATCGCCTTGCAGGTACTCATCGAGTATCATACGACGGCCTGACCAATAAAGGAGTTCATCGACGTACCTGCAAATAAAATTTTATTAAAAATACATTTCATTCGAATATAAACAGAAAAAAAAATCTTACCCCAAGAGGTAGATCGCTGTTATGATACCGGCTATTACAAAACTTATTACTAATAATGAAAAGATAATGCTACGCCAATTATGACCTTCGTCGTAATCTAAGTCTTCGTTTTTCTGTTTTGGATCTTGAACTTGGAGGGTTTCATCGGGTGGTAAACGCCATGATCCACCACGATCCGCACCCGCATTTGCATGCATTTCACTTTTGAATGAATTTTTAGAATAATTTTATTTTAAATCTTTTTTTTTTAGTTTTTGGTTTTCTAAGTATTTTTGTAAGATTTCAATTTTTTTAATTTATGTATAATCCTGGAAGATTCGTTTACTTGCTGTGGAAAATTTTAGATTTTCTTTCTTTTTTTTTTTGATTTTGATTAAGATTAAGTAGATTTTTGATTTTTAGATTTGTTTTAATTTTTTTGTTAGAAATTTTAAGTCTTTGATTGAGTTTTTTTTTTAAGAAGAGAATTGAAAATATGAAGGTAAGTCCTTGATTTTTATTTTCTTAAGTTTTTTATAATTTAATTTTTTAATAATTGTTATAGTAGTTTGTTTTTTTTTTGTTGTTGTGTGTGTTTTTTGTTTGGTGAAAAGTTTTACATAATTTTTTTTTTTAGGGTGGTGGTGGTGGAATTTTGTGTTATTTGTGAGGAGGACCCTCATCAACTGCCCTTAATGGGTCACCACCACCACTACTTGATTGATTTTCGCCCGCCATGTTTGGAGTATTTTCTTTGTGATGCTGTCCACAAGAGTCATCGATGGCAAACGATTATTCTGAAAATGATAAAAAAATAAGACTTTTATAACATTTGTATGTGATTATTTTTAATGCATTCAAATTCAAACATATTTTACGATAAGGAGAGTTTTTATATCACTTAAAAGTTATCAAAAAAAAAGGTTAAATTTCAGCGAACTTCTTAAAAAATATTCAAAACTTTTTTGAGTTGTCAAAAAAATATATATAAATTATGTACAAATTATGTACTTGAAATTATTGGATAAACTGAATAATTTTGGAAGTTGAAGAAAAGGGTAGATATCATAATTCCGAAAACCCTGAAAAACTCCTGAAAATCTAAAATAATAAAACTTCATATCTTAAAAAATTATATGAGTTGAAAAATATTTTCTTTTATGCAATTTTTTGAGACTACGATTTACAAAAAAATTATTAATATAAAATTAAGAAGTACGAAAGGTTTAAAAAACAATATAAACAAATTCATTAATATCTCTTTGTTTATATGATTTTTTTTTTAGATTTTTGTTTTTATTGAAAGCAATGTGGTATACAGTAAAAAGTTTCCTGTGTATGTTTTTGAAGTGTAATTAAAAAAAAATCGTAAGATACTCTTAAATAATGGTTTCTCGAAGTTTTCTTTGTTTCTTAAAAAAATTGCTTGCTTAGTTCTGCCGATCTTTCTATTTTTTAAGCTATTTATTTTAATTGAGGTCTATGTAGGTTAGGGTGGTCCAATTTTTTGGTTTTTACATTTCTGTTGTTCCCCACTCAAAAATTGGTTGCATATGTGTTTTGTATTACACACGTGAAATTTCAGCTTTTTAGGTGAAGTGTAAGTGGGCGCTCAACAAGATCAAAGTTTTTGCTCACATGCTGTTATAGCTGGGTCCTCATGCCTAGTAATTAACTCTTGTTTTGATTTATCAAGTGGATTAAGTTATGATGTGGTAAAGTTTTTCATAAAAAACCAATAGTTAAGTGATATTTTCACAGATAATAATTTTTGTTCATTTAAATTCGTCTGTAAGTATTTTTTGCTTAAAGTTAACAAAACAGAATTAATCAATGAAATACGAGCTAGTGACTCAAAACCAAAGAAACATGAAAATCATTTACATGGTTGTCGGGAACATGCGTGCTTATCATGTTTAAGCCAAATTCCAACCTCAAGCCAAGTCCTAATACAATATAATCAGATATTAAGGGTAAGGTAAGGGTAACAAAGTCTAATATTCCAAAGCTGATGAGCGCCCTCTTCCTTTTACTTTAGAGGGCTAAAACTTTCAGCATGTGTTGGTATTGATGTCTGAAGCAAAATAATGCGTGGGGAACTAATGAATTATATGGTTTATTTTTTTGCCTTATAACGTGGACCACACTAATGTAGGTGTAGGTAAATGCTTTAAAACTGCTTTCATAAAAATGTTAGCACTATATTTTTTTGGGTACCACTAGTATAATTCCTAACAGGGTTGTCCAATTTTCAACTGAAGTAAATGTGCCGGTAGGTACGTAGATATGGAAAAAATGAGCATCTTTTTATATTGGGAGTAACCCTGTTTTTTTTACCTGTTACTTTGCTTTGAACCCCACTCTCTTTTATGTTTTCTTAAAATAACCCGAAAGTAGTTTTTTTGAAGAAATTGTTTATGTACCTATATCTTAAACATATATTTTCAAAAGATGGTCGGTGTAGAAAATATCTGTTTTTTTCTTCTTTTTTTTTTGAAGTTATACTTCTTATATGACGGTGGGTATAAAAATTTGTTTTTTGACAAGAATGTCAAAGGGATTATGACGCGATTTAAAAATGAATTTAAAAATGCAGTACGCCGTAGTACGGTAAAAAAAAACACAACAAGTGGCAAGTTCATTTAAATTTTTCAATTCAATTCAATTTTATTAGGCACGAGGCATGTGGAATTCAGTATGCAAAATGTGGAGAGTTGCATATGGCAAGTTGCGTGTGGCAAGTTGCATGTGACAAGTTGCATGGCTCAAGTTGCATGTGGCAAGTTGTATGTGGCAAGTTGCATGTGGCAAGTTGCATGTGGCAAGTTGCATGTGGCGAGTTGCATGTGGCAAGTTGCATGGGGCAAGTTGCCACAAAAAAACAAAAACGTAAATACTCATAAATAAAAGTAAAAGAAAATAACATAGACTAAAACTAAACTTGACACAATTTAATTTTTTTTTCTCAAATTTTTAGCCCCGGAAATTGGTATGAAAATTCTTAATTTCCAATTATAAAGATTTTTTCATGCATAACTATATTCAGGCAAGTCATTGTCTTGGGTTAAGGTACGGAGATAGCATCAAAAATTTCCTAAGAATACCATAAACTGAGATTGTTAAAAAATACGCTGTTTGATTATTTTAATAATAATATAAAACAAAAATAATAAAAATACCAAATGAAATTCAATTAATATAGTGAGTGAGAAGTATAACTTCAGTCGGGTGTACACTGTACATGTACACGCTAAAAAAACGTTTTTTTTTTTATTTTGAATTAAGTGAAGAACAACCTTTTTGTTTTAATTATATCTTTTTTCAAAGTTTATATTCAATTTGGTAAAAACTTTAAAAAATTGTGTTCATTTTTTGAATTTTTGTATTTGATGTTTTCTGTAATTAAGCTATCCAGTATATTTTTGATACCATTAAGAAAAAAATACATTTCAATTTACATATATACGGTATAGTATGGATATCATGTTTTACTGTACCTACAATAGTTGAAAAAATTAAGATTTTTGCCTAAAACTTTTAATCTATATCTTAAACTATGTTGGGCTTGTGAATTCTCAATCCATTCTTACTATAAATCTATATCTATTCTTTTTTTTGGTTTAGTACTCCGAAAAATCGATTGCTAGACACCTCTAGAATATACACACCAAATATGAACTCTTTATATTAATGGGAAGGTCCTCCGCTTGCAATTTTCAATTTGTACATCAAGCTTCTACTAAAAAAAAATCATTTTTTTTTAAATCGACTTTTTGGCAAATTTCTTTACATATTCTTGTGGGAAATTGAACGCTCTACAAAAAAGGCCTTGTACACTTTTTTAGTTTATCTAACCGTTTAATAGATATTTGAGGTCGAAAAATTGAGAAAATCTTTAAAAATTCGTTTTTTTAGTTCTTAATTTTGTAACAAATTGAAAAATTATAATAATCAAACGCCCAAGACATATTCTTGTAGGAAATAGATTGCTCCACCAAAAAATTTGTATTAACTTTTTTCATTAATCTAACCATTCTAAAGATATTTAAATAATTTATAAAAACATTTTTTTCTTTTCAAAATTTTCTAATTTACGGAAAATTCATTATTTAATACAGTAAAATAAGGAGAAAAAAGGGGTAAATCTCGGAATGAATGTTAGTAGAAATTTTTTTTGCTCAATATCTTCCTTTTGCCATTCTATAACATATCTCAAAAGTCTAGAAAAATCTCATGTCCGCTTGTCGCGATTTCAAGGTCAAATCGCGAAATGGAGATTTTCAAAATTAGCAAAAATAGGCTATGGTATTATATACACATATGATACATGATTTCAAGGTATTTTTTAATACTGATTCCAAAAAACCTAAAATCAAGACAATCTGACGTCTCTGGAAAAAGTTATACCTGTTTTTCATCTGTCAACTCATATTATTATAACAGTTGCAAACTTACTGCCGAAAAACCCTTAAAAGTTATGGTAGATGAACCAAATTTTGCATGAAGATTTTAGAATCCATCATTATTAAAAATCAAAACAATCCATTACAAAAAATATATATACCTACGAAATAATGGTATTTTTTGATGGAGGGGCAAATTTTAGGATATGCACTAAAGAAGATTCTTGTTCATCTAAGGAATAATTGCTAATGGGCTAATTTTTTCATTTTGATCTTTGTTTGGATATTCTATAACTACCCTCAAAAATCTAAAAAAATCTCATGTCCGCAAGTCTTAATTTTCTTGGTTTGAAAATAAGGTGCAGATTTTAAAAGATTGAAAAACTTCACTTCAGATATTTGTGTCAGATCAACATGAATAAGGTGCATTACTTTTCAGGGATGGTGAGGTTGACTTGTTTGTGAGTTTTGTTGGAATAAGTGTTAAAAAATACCTTTAAATCATGTCGCTTATGTTGGTATACATATAAAAATTAAAACTTTTCTTATTAATTTTTTAAAATCTGCACCTTATTTTCAAACCAAGAAAATTAGGATTTGGGGACATGAGATTTTTTTAGATTTTTGAGGGTAGTTATAGAATATCCAAACAAAGATCAAAATGAAAAAATTAGCCCATTAGCAATTATTCCTTAGATGAACAAGAATCTTCTTTAGTGCATATCCTAAAATTTGCCCCTCCATCAAAAAATACCATTATTTCGTAGGTATATATATTTTTTGTAATGGATTGTTTTGATTTTTAATAATGATGGATTCTAAAATCTTCATGCAAAATTTGGTTCATCTACCATAACTTTTAAGGGTTTTTCGGCAGTAAGTTTGCAACTGTTATAATAATATGAGTTGACAGATGAAAAACAGGTATAACTTTTTCCAGAGACGTCAGATTGTCTTGATTTTAGGTTTTTTGGAATCAGTATTAAAAAATACCTTGAAATCATGTATCATATGTGTATATAATACCATAGCCTATTTTTGCTAATTTTGAAAATCTCCATTTCGCGATTTGACCTTGAAATCGCGACAAGCGGACATGAGATTTTTCTAGACTTTTGAGATATGTTATAGAATGGCAAAAGGAAGATATTGAGCAAAAAAAATTTCTACTAACATTCATTCCGAGGTTAAACCCTTATTTGACTGGATTATATTTTCAAATTAGCAAGATATATTCTTGTAGGGGCACGTTCTATAAAAAATTTATCGGAATCAAATTGATTACTTTAACCGTTTAGAAGATATTCGTATCCAAACCAATGCCCACTGATTTCAGTAGTTTTCTTATGACTTGTATGCATTGCGATTTGGATACGATTATCTTTTAAACGGTTGAAGCAATCAATTTGATTCCAAGGAATTTTTTGTAGAACGTTTAAGCCCTTACAAGAATACCTACATCTTGCGAATTTGAAAATAATGAATTTTCAGTGAATAAGAAAATTTTGAAAAGTAAAAAATGTTTTTATATATTTTTTTAAATTTGACCTCGAATATCTTTAGAATGGTTAGATTAATGGAAAAAGTTACTAAGACATTTTTTGTTGAGCAACCTATTTCCTATAAGAATATGTCTTGCGCGTTTGATTATTATAATTTTTCAATTTGTTACAAAATTAAGAACTAAAAAAACGAATTTTTAAAGATTTTCTCAATTTTTCGACCTGAAATATCTATTAAACGGTTAGATCAACTAAAAAAGTGTACAAGGCCTTTTTTGTAGAGCGTTCAATTTCCCACAAGAATATGTAAAGAAATTTGCTAAAAAGTCGATTTAAAAAAAAAAATGATTTTTTTAGTAGAAGCTTGATGTAAGAATGGAAAATTGCAAGCGGAGGACCTTCCCATTAATATAAAGAGTTCATATTTGGTGTGTATATTCTAGAGGTGTCTAGCAATCGATTTTTCGGAGTACCAAACCAAAAAAAAGAATTTCGATTTTTTTGACCCACCCTAATCTGTATCTAATCTATTTTGCAAACAATTTAACATGGTTTTTAATTCGTTTCCCTACACTATTTTGCAATTTTATAAGGATTTTAATCCGCTGATTCCATATCCGATCCTATTAACTTCTTCATCAGGTCGGACTTAGAATTTGAACGAAAACTAAAAATTTTATAATATCTGCCTAAAACTGCGGAGTCTGGGTTATTGTTTTCAATCAATGGTAAGGTTGGTCTATCATAGCTTTTGCACGAATCTGTTTCACACTAATGATCCGGTGGTGGCAAATAAAAAAAAAAAATAACTGATACGTATTTTAGTTTAAATAATTGATTGTTGGTAGTAAAGAAATTATTTACCTAAAAGACTGAATTGCACTTTAATTTCTGAATGCCAACACATAAATCTTTCAGGAAATCCACATTTTTATTACATGAAAAGACCTCATATATTCCCAAGATTTATACCTATTAGCTTTATTTATTAGTAGCTACTAAAAAAAAACATTACTTAGTTTTATTTACTATCAAATTATACTTTGCTATTTACCTACCTTCATCAACCTCTTCAAAAAAAAAAAAACAAAAAATCAAAAAAGTTTTCCAAAGTACCTATGTATAGGTAAAAATCGTTGATTTAAAAGCTAACTAACTGACCATTAAATGAGCAAATAAATTTCCCATCTACTTGTGCTCAATTTCCATCGCCACCCCAAATCTCCTTAAACTCCCTCCTTTTACTGTCCCACTCTTCAGCTTGATTCACTTTTTCAATTAGTTCTTTTTTTTTATCTCTCCTAAATGCAAAAAAAAAAAAATGGATGGAGAGTTTAATTTTAAAAACCGCTTAGATGATTCTTTTATTTGCATTGCATTTCTCTATTTCTTTAGATAAAATTCCATATCCGCTCCTTTCGTTCTTATGTCGCACCGAGCTTAAAGAGTTTCCGCAAACACGACCTGAGAGTTGAATCTAAGCAAATACAACCAACTTCACCCACCCACACATACATACATATTTAATAACAATGACGACGACGACGATGGCAACGTCGACGACAATGTTGGTTATAGAATAAAGAAATGCGGTAACGGCATGAGTTCCATTAGCCTTAGGAGAAAGAAAAAATTAAAAAATCAGCCCACCTCAAGCCCCCATCATCGTGTCGCATTGAGATTGTTTCAATGAGCGCACTTAAAAGTGCTATTAAAAGATTTTTCACCACTATGTAGGGTTACCCTTAAGAGTTACTCCCACTAGACTTGAGTTTATGTGCCAAGGGTGTGACGGTGGTTATGTTGCACTATTAGATCCCCCTTACCCCTATACTCGGTTGCCACTATTAAAACACTCTAGCCTCGTTGACATTTTGTAGATATGCCTACTGGGGACAGCGAGAGCAAGGGGATACATTCAAATTCCCTCATTTCTGAAAGGCTCTCAATACACACCATAGAAGATATTCTTCAATGATTTTGTGAGGATTCCTCCCAGCGGGCTTCACTCGGGTTTGGTTGTTGTTGCTTTATCAGTTAGACAAATCATACCTAGGTCAGGATAATTGAAGAAAGGAAAAAAGAAATTAATTCAAAGTGATTGATATTATTCTGGAAGCTCCTTGATGTTAAAAAAGAAAAATCACTTTGGCCCTTTTGGGCCCCTATGGGAACGAAATGAATTGAGGTGGGTTTGATGATGGCCATGGCCAACAACAACAACAAGACTATAAGAACGTTAATGGACCGAATTTTGAAAAAGATTCGAGATGCGAGTATATTTCTGATGGCGCACCATAATTTGCATTATGAAAACGAGGGGCTTAGGGCTTGAGGTTTTAGGGATTTTTATGTAAATCGGAATTTGAAATGATTTAAGGCATTGGAGCGTGTTAAAAGGAAAAAGAATGCCATGAATGATGGAATGGAATTGAATCTTCTGCATCGATGATTGGAATTATTGATTTTTTTTTTTTTTTTATATGTTTTTTTTTTCTTGTGTCAGGTTGCCGTCATTACCACCCCGGGCTTCAAGTTGACTTTAATTTATTCACTTCTCCTATGATTGATAGGATTGAATACATTTTTCTCGACTTTGTGTGAATATAAATTTTTTTTGCCTTCAATGTTATATGAATGCGGAGGCAGTATAGAGTCTGCTTAAGGGATGAGTACTATTTTTGGGTATAGATCCTTGTAGTATAGAAAAGTACTCTGCAGCACTTATTGCATCTGCAGTGTTAAACGGATTTTCATTTTCTTTTTTTTTGGGTTTTGTTCGTATGAATTATTTCTTCAATTTTTCGTTCATAAATCTATGCTCGTCAATTTGTGAGATGGATGTTTTGTGAGATGCTATTAATATTAAAGTGATATTCAATTTTGATGACAATGAGGATATTGGGTTGAAGGTTTTTTTTTTTATAATGTTCCAGTGCCAAGTTGTGAATTGAGTATGTTTTACATTTTTTTAGGTTTTAAGGTTTTTTTTTTAACATTTGAAAAATAACAACGGCAGTTTCAAAGTTTCAAAGAGAGAAACTCAAAAGAATATTGTACATCATTCAGCGAATAACAAAAAGTAGGTGAGGTTAGTGTTGCCAGAGTATTTCAGTGGCAAATGGAATTTGAGAAATATTGGTGCCAAAAATTAGCGTCATTCAAAAATGGATTTTTTTTGTACATGTAATTTTTTAAATCTTAGCACAATTTAAATTACACTGGTCTGCAAAATTTATCTTTTTTTTTCTCCTTCAAATAATTTTTTGATATTATGAAAGATTAGACTTTCTTGAATCTAAATCTGAGTTCAGAAAAATACTATCAGGTACGATTTTTGTAAAAATGATTTTTGAAAAATGCGGGTAGTTTCTAAAGAATCACCCTTTTAAATTCATTTTAACTTGTATAAAATTAAAACTATTTGTCATATTGAGCTCAAATTTAGAGGAGTTATTCCTCATAATATGATCTATCGATGATACCAAATATATCCTTTTAAATTAATGTTTACTCATATTTTAAAATACTGATTGACAAAAAATAGCAGAAATATCGAAATCCTTCACTTTTTAGTAACTCCTACATGAACAAAAACACCTTAATTAAGGAAAATATAAAATATCAACGCCCATTATATTTAAAAAGTAAAATAGGTATCTAAATAAAACTATAATAAAATACATTAAACAAAATTTTTCGTGTTTTGTAATTTTATAGGTATACTATTTTTCTACTTAGAAATATCTTTTTTGTAATAAACCATTCGATAAACTGCCTTGTAAAGCTTCAGATTTGTTTCTCCTAGAAACAAAAGTATACTTATCTCATGGTTTTTAATGTGCTGAGTTAGAAACCGAAGTCACAAAAATTCTATTACGTCAGGATTTTGAGATATTTGCATTAAAGGATCACAAAATCAAGTTTTTCTTAGAAAATCTCAAAAAAAAACTACTATATCTCAAAAACCAGAGCTGACCGAAATTTTTTGAGTTCGGATTCAAAATCAGCACACTAAAGTCCATTAAAAAAATATACTTCTGTTCTAGAGAAAAAGATATATTAATTTTTAGATATCAGTTTCTTAATGGTAAGATATGTCAAACCTACTAAACTTGCTTAAATTAAGATATCTCGGAGAAGAAAAGCGAGAAGATTGGAACTGAATTTGAAAGAATAAAATAAGTTCTTTTATAAACCGTATTAATTTTAATTGAAAAAGATTACATAATGCCAAAATATTTCTTCGAAAACAGCAAAAAAAATGGGTTTTTGAGATTTTCTAACAGGAATATCTAAAAAAAACGTGACGTGCTCGTACAATTCTGACTTCGGACTCGTAATCCTTTAGAAAAGTATAGTTTTATTTAAAGGAGGATTTCCTTGCAGACCAGTGTTATCAGACATTAAGCCTAATAAAACTACGTAACTAGCACACTCAAATCCCTTGAAATTATTCCTGATTAGTTCCGGAACGTTTTAAAATTTTTTTCGAAAAATTTTCGAAAATGGATGTTTTAGGGGTAAAAATTCGTTTTTTTTTACCTACATATGTAGATTAGGGTGGACCAAAAAAATTATTTTTCATTATTTTGATTTGCTCTACTGATAACTTGTTTTCTCGACACAAAAAAATGCTACCCTAATTTTTTCAGAATTTTTCGATGATGTTTAGGGGTTGCGCGCACCCCTTTTATAAAAAAAATAAGCTCTTTTAGTTTTTATTTTTTTATAGCTTAAATAATTTTTTAATCGAAAAGCTGTTTGAGTAAAAAGTATTGAGTTTCAATAGATCTACTTACATCAATTTTTCTTTTTTCAAAAAAAAATATTTTTGACTAACTACCAGGCGTTAGAAGTCGAAATTACTGATAAATGCTGGGAAAAAAGCCTTAAAACTAAGTTTTACTGTTTTTTATAACGGTTAAAATTATTGAAAAAAGAATTTTTTTTATTTTTCAATTTTCTCAAAAACTAGGAAGCGTTCAAACATGTGGACTTTGATAAGGAATCAATTGTGACACTTAATTTTATCAGCCATTTTTTGTATTGTAATCCACAATCTTGACAAAAATAATATTTAATGTGTTTTTTTAAACTTTTTTTCCCAATTTTTTACTTTTAAATCGATTATTTCAAAAACAATTGATTGAAATAACTACACTTTAAAATTAGAATAAAGTGTACAGTTCTAGCTTTTGAAAAAAGTATCATTCATAACTGTAAGTGTTGCCATTGTTTTTTAATATTTTTTTTATTATTTAAATTCATTTTTTAGAAAATTGCCATTCCCACCTAAACGGAGCCAGATAGACCACCTCTCCCATAGTAAAAAATGATCGTATTCAACTCCTCTACAAAATACCGTTATCAAATCTCGGCGCCCAAGATATAGTACCCTCCCCCATTTTTCCTTCACTTGTTTTGGTACGATCTTTTGTAAAAATTATTTTTCTTTTATCAATTTAAGAAGAATTGAACAATATAAAAGCACTGTTTTTATAGTAAATTTGATGAGGAATACGATAAAAATAATTTTAACAGTTATAAAAAACAGTAAAACTTAGTTTTAAGGCTTTTTTCCCAGCATTTATCAGTAATTTCGACTTCTAACGCCTGGTAGTTAGTCAAAAATATTTTTTTTTGAAAAAAGAAAAATTGATGTAAGTAGATCTATTGAAACTCAATACTTTCTACTAAAACAGCTTTTCGATTAAAAAATTATTTAAGCTATAAAAAAAATAAAAACTAAAAGAGCTTATTTTTTTTATAAAAGGGGTGCGCGCAACCCCTAAACATCATCGAAAAAATCTGAAAAAATTAGGGTAGCATTATTTTGTGTCGAGAAAACAAGTTATGGGTAGAGCAAATTAAAATAATGAAGAAATGATTTTTTTGGTCCACCCTAAAGTAGATACATATTTTTCGATGATTGAATTTTTGAAAGTTTTCCCCGGTTTTAAAGTTGTTACTAATAATGTTGAAAAAATTGGAATCCAAAGTTAATGTTTAAAAAATAAGGGGAGGGACGAAAACAAGAAAATTTTTGCATCATTTTTTTTTCGATTTTTAAAGTTTTTAGGTATATTTTTTTCAGCTTTTAAACATTAAGGTCGTAATATTTGTATTGTTAAATAAATCACTTTCAAAAATGTTAAAAAAAAACTTTGGGATTTTTTCTCAAAAAATTATTTTTAATTCGATCAACATTGTCTCTTTTGAAATTGATACGAATTAAATACCGTATAACTTAAAATTGGAGACTTTGAAAGATAAAAACAAGTTTACGAAATTACAAAAAAATCTCTCCCTTTTCGAATTTCAGAAATATAAAACTTGCTCACTTTTGCGTCTTAATAATGATTTAAGAATGAAAAATTAAAAATTTGACGAATTCAAGATCGAAAATCACATAGATTCAAAAGTGTCAACGGATTTTTTTTTTTTAAGTATTCCAAACTATTTATTTTAAGGCAAAACTTCACTTCATGGGTGAAATCATGTTAAATTTTTTCCCCAATATTATGAAACGAAAGTCTTGAAAATTTTAAAAGAGTCTTAGAAGAACAAGGTTTTGATTCTTGAGATTCAAAATGGGGTGCGGTCTATAAAATATCCTAATTTTTTATTTAAATTTTCAAAGTCTCCAATTTTAAGTTACCTATATGGTTATTTAATTGGGTTATATTTAGCCGAGGATAAAATGCGAAAAGTTTACCGTCCTATTTAGCTGTGGGATTAGTTTTTTACGAGGCTAAATTGTTTTTTTAAGCTGCAAAACAAAAGAATTAATGGTTTTAAAAACATTTCATCGTATTTTAGTGCCGTATACGCTAAATTGCATTTTTTTTAACTTAGGCATGCAGTCTTACATACAGTGACGAGCAAAAGTGGTCAAATGTTTTGCCTTTTTTGAGAAAGTTGTTTAAACTTAGTGTTCTTTACATGAATTAAATCGTTTTTATTTTATTATTTTTCTATACTATGCCAGCATTTGTTTTCCTGATTAAAATTTTAAAAAGTGCTTCATTGTCCAAAAATGGAGAGTATCATATTGGTATTTGGACTTGACCAATTCTGCTCGTTTTGGAAAAAGTCTTTTGTTTCAATATATTGAGTGTACTAGAATTAATTTTTACCACTTTTAACCACTTTTAACAATGCCTAGAGATAGGATCTATCAATCTGTGAAGAAATAATTTTAAAATTCGGTCGTATTTCAGCTTAATGGAAAGCTCAAAGCTCATCGCTTTTAGACTTGTGTTTTTTTACTGCGCTTACAATTTCTTCAAAAATTTCAACAGATTTTCAGCCAAAATGGGTCAGGGCCTTATGCTGACTACGCAACTGTCTTAAATTTCTGATTTCCGAAGCAATATTTGACAATTTTAAAGGTTTTGGTGGGGTCTTCATGTAGTTGAAAAATGATATCACACGACACGGAGTCTTCTTTTGCCAAAAAAAACTTGTTAAATTGTACCGTTTTATATCAGGATAGATTTTCCTCTCCATCATATCTTCAAATTTTATCAAAGGTCGGGAACTCCCCCCAAAAACTCAAACAGAACATCAACAAACCTTTTTTCAAGTCAAAAATCGTTAGGTTAGATGAATTTTTACTAAAACTTTAACTATAACCACAAAAAGGAATCAATAACCAATGGGAAAAGTAGATTGGATTGACGAGAACACAGAAGAAATAGAATGCAAATCTAGTTACTATCCAAAACTGGAAAAAACATTTCAGCACTATCAAGTTTATAGAACGGACATAAATTATTATGGACTCAAGAATATTTTCCGGTGTTATCTTGTGGATTGCTAGCTAATTTTGAAAAAATAATGAACAAGCGAACCTATCCTGATATAAAACAAAACAATTTACCAAGTTTTTTGGCAAAAGAAGACTCCGTGTCGTGTGATATCATTTTTCAATTACATGAAGACCCCACCAAAACCTTTAAAATTGTCAAATATTGCTTCGGAAATCAGAAATTTAAGACAGTTGCGTAGTCAGCATAAGGCCCTGACCCATTTTGGCTGAAAATCTGTTGAAATTTTTGAAGAAATTGTAAGCGCAGTAAAAAAACACAAGTCTAAAAGCGATGAGCTTTGAGCTTTCCATTAAGCTGAAATACGACCGAATTTTAAAATTATTTCTTCACAGATTGATAGATCCTATCTCGAGGCATTGTTAAAAGTGGTTAAAAGTGGTAAAAATTAATTCTAGTACACTCAATATATTGAAACAAAAGACTTTTTCCAAAACGAGCAGAATTGGTCAAGTCCAAATACCAATATGATACTCTCCATTTTTGGACAATGAAGCATTTTTTAAAATTTTAATCAGGAAAATTAATGGTGGCATAATATAGAAAAATAATAAAATAAAAACGATTTACTTTATGTAAAGAACACTAAGTTTTAAACAACTTTTTCAAAAAAGGCAAAACATTTGACCACTTTTGCTCGTCACTGTATGTTTTCGAAGGTGTTCTTTTCAAATCTGTTAAAATTTCATATACAGCATTCAAAGACTATATCTACAAAATATGATTAAGCTATATGGATGTTCCTATTTATTTAATTTTGTTTTTAAATCATCCCTGGCACATTTTACCACCCTAATATCTCATAATTTATGTCATTTTCATCAATAATGCACTGAATATAAAAATTGACAGCAACATTATAACTTTGATAATAATTCAAAACACATTCAAAATCAAGCCATAAAATTAAGTTACGAAGCACACCACCACCTGATAACAGGAGTAGGTATTTCCCACTAAATAAAGCACAGCATGTTAATGCATTGACCACTGGATCCGGATTCAGGTTAGGTTTTGGTTTTGGCTTGGCTGGAGCTGAAATTTCTCATAACTCTCTCGGGCGTAAATGTTATTTTGGTCGTGTTTTGGTTGATTATGCGAATAATGATGATAACATTGTGTAGGAGGTTAAAGTCATGCAAGCGATGAATTTTGCATTAGCCAGCAATATTCCAGGCCAAACCACATTTTATATAGAGACAAAAGGAAAAAAAAAAAAACAAAAAACTTGGAAAGGCGTCAGCTAAATTATCCATTTAAATTTTAAACGATTAAAATGTTTACCAACTATATGATTATCTAACACTATCAACCACTTAATTAGAAACTAAATGAAAAAAAAAATTAGTATCTCTGTAGTTTTGTGTGTGGTTTTGGAGGAGTATTTTTTGGGAAGATAATGGATTGCATAAATTGCATTAGTTTTTGCGGCCGCTAGAAGCAAATTTGTGTTGCTCTTGCTAAATTATAATTCAATGACAGGGAGTAGAACCATTATATTCATGATACCATATCTACTATATAAACTTAATTTGTATTTAGTTATTTTATGCAAATTTATTGTTTTTATTTTTTGTTTTTGTTTGGTTTGTTTTCAAATTAAGCTTTGGTTTTAAGGTGGAAAAGCAATTTAAATTAATTACTATTTTGCGGGTACTAGTTGCCATCAGTCTCATTAAACTTAATTTAATCTGATTTATCTGGCAGATTTTTTTTTTTTTTCGTAAACTATTCATGAGCATAACTACATTATAATGTCGATTAAATAAAAAATTTATATTAACGCATATATTTGAATATTGTTAAATTTATCAAAAAAAAATTCTCTTAATACACACACTGTGTTTTAAATTTCAATTTATTTGAACATGAAGCAAGACATGCATTTTTTTAAAAATATTTTTAAAAACGTTCCTGCAAAGCAATGCAAAGATTTTATTTCAAACTTATATTGGTTAAAGTTATACCTACCAAATATTTCATTCAAAAACTACTTAGTGGTACTGCAAAAGTCTGATATTGCACCAGTTAGTTAAATATAAAATGCACAGCATGGTCGCACGTACTTGGTTTAATGATATAAATTTTAAGATTATAATAGCTTTTTAAAAATTCATAAATAGCTCAGGGCAATTAGTCAAAATATGGGCATGAAATCGCATTTTTCGCGGGACAAAATTTTTTTCATGGAATGTGTTCGGGTGGTTGTCCTTATCATAAAAGTCAATTTGTTGGGAAAATTGGAGGTTGGGAACAGCCGCCATCTTGGAAAAGAGATTGGTAGCGTTTTTATTGAATAGCTCCATTGTTATTCATTTTAACAGAAAATGACAAAGGTAGGACTTATTAACAATAAAATTATCTAAACAATGATATACAAAACAATTCCGTGAGTTGATTAAATAAAATTTTATAGTTGGTCAAAGTGCGGGTTTGTTTCGCAAGGTTGGGACAAAATGACATTTTTTCATATATCTGACGAACTTTTGATTTGTTTGGATAATTCTTCAAGAATGAATTATATTACTTATAATTACCTATAAAATGAGCCCACAATCGTTATTGTAACCATCGTATTGTAGAAGTAATCTAACTCCGAAACTCTCCATGTACTAGTCAAAAGTGAGAAAAAAGCTAGTTTTTTGCTAGTAGGCCGAGAAAATTTTAGGAGTAGAGGTATAACCAAAATATAAGTACGCAGTTTTGCTGCCATACTCGTGTTAATGTCGATTTCAAAGGTCTGACAACTCTAATTTTGGGCTTTATACGGTTTTTGGGGGGTTAAATAACGTAAGTTTTCCAGTTAACGTGAATGGGCTAAATTTATACTATTTGAAATTATAAATATACAAGCTGATGCTCTATTATTTTTCCTAAATCTGGACACCTTAATCTCGGCTATGGGGTTAATAGAACTCACGATGTAAGGTTTTTTAACTAACCATATCAGGCTTTTCAATTCAAATAAACAAACAAAAATCGAAACAAAAAAGCCTCTAAAACATAATCGTATAAACGGCTTATATCTTGAGTTCTATTGGTCACATCCTCAAGATTGGGGTGTCTAGATTTAGGAAAAATAATAGGGAATCAGCTTGTATATTTATAATTTCAAATAGTATAAATTTAGCCCATTCACGTTAACTAGAAACCTTACGTTATTTAACCCCCCAAAAACCGTATAAAGCCCAAAATTAGAGTTGTCTGACCTTTGAAATCGACATTAACACGAGTATGGCAACAAAACTGCGTACTTATATTTTGGTTATACCTCTACTCCCAAAATTTTCTCGGCCTACTAGCAAAAAACTAGCTTTTTTCTCACTTTTGACTAGTACATGGAGAGTTTCGGAGTTAGATTACTTCTACAATACGATGGTTACAATAACGATTGTGGGCTCATTTTATAGGTAATTATAAGTACTATAATTCATTCTTGAAGAATTATCCAAACAAATCAAAAGTTCGTCAGATATATGAAAAAATGTCATTTTGTCCCAACCTTGCGAAACAAACCCGCACTTTGACCAACTATAAAATTTTATTTAATCAACTCACGGAATTGTTTTGTATATCATTGTTTAGATAATTTTATTGTTAATAAGTCCTACCTTTGTCATTTTCTGTTAAAATGAATAACAATGGAGCTATTCAATAAAAACGCTACCAATCTCTTTTCCAAGATGGCGGCTGTTCCCAACCTCCAATTTTCCCAACAAATTGACTTTTATGATAAGGACAACCACCCGAACACATTCCATGAAAAAAATTTTGTCCCGCGAAAAATGCGATTTAAATTACTAATTTCCCTGGGCTAAAAACAATATTTTTAATTTTATTTCATAAGAAATTTAATATATTTATACTTAAAAAAATACAAAAGAAATCGTTTTAAAATTACAAAAACCTACCTTTGAACTGTTTTAACCTCGAAACATTACATTAAGAATGAATTTTTAGAAAAAAAAACTTATTTTAAAATCGTTACAGTCGTATTTAAAAAATAAATAGTTTTTATTCCACTGAAAAGGAAATATTAAATCGCATATAAAAATTTAAGTATTTAAAACAATCATAATTTTGTTTTAATTAAATTGACTTTAAAATAAAATTAAACATTTTTTAAAGTTCGCATTTTTATTTTTTTTTTATAAATTATAACATTTCTTAAGTTAACTGAATATTTTTTAACAAATTTTCTGTTATACCTAATCGAGAAAGTCAAATATTTAAATCAAGATCTATATAAGGTACCGTTAATAACCATTCAAATAATATTTTTTATTTCCAAAGTACGGTACAAAGTCTAAAAAAAGAGAAAAAAATCGCCTTCAAAATTGATCATTAAAAGCTTAGCCATGTTGCCAAAATCGTGAAAAAATAGGTACCTACAGCGATTTTCAAAAAAAGATTAAAGCATACACTTTGTTGAGACGAAGTGATTTTACTTGCAATATAAATACATATAAGGTACTAAAGGTCAAATTTAGAAACGTTAAAGTAATCGTTGTATAAAAATTTTACAAAATTTTCAAAAACACAATTTTTGATTTTTAAAAAATATTAAAACATTTTTTTTTGAAAAATAAATTTCGTTTTAATGTGTTGAATATATTATTTTCTTAAAATGTTTATATGCATTATTTAAAAAAAAAACACGACTCTAACGATTTTCAACGTTTTTTTCTAAAAGTTCCCTTTTGTATAACAATTCAAATGGAATACTTGGATTTGTAGAAAAGATCAGTTAAAACTGTGTTTAAATAATTATAAAAACAAGTTTGGTTCTTTTTTACATTAGATACATCTTATGAAATTCTTTAAAGAAGTGAATACATGCATTTGTCCTTATTTTGTTCAATAAAAAGCTGTAACATCAGTTACTTTTACGATAAGAGCAAGTACGTGCGACCAAGTCGTTTTTTTTTTTGACGTGATAACGTCTTATAAATCGATGAACCATGGCAGCCACCACAAAAAAGTGACGCCATTTTCTAGCGTTCCACTCTCGCACTTTCGCAGTGCGGCACAAATTTCAATTCAAAAATTAAAAATAAACTATTAGAGATACAAAAATCTTCTATAGCTTATTTGAAAGATAATAACCTAAAGTTAAATACATTTGAAGGATTTTTAAAAATTCCGACATTTAATAGGGTAAACAGGGGTAAAACGGAAAGATGAAATTTGGGCTAAAATATAAACGCGAAGTCGTAGAGAATTGATTTGTTTGCTATAGATAGATGAGATTAATTTAAGAATAACTGCATTTAAGAAAAATTAAAAAAAAAAAATTGAAACTAAGCTATAACGTTTTGTTTAAACGTTGCACACGTGTTAGGGCTATGACAAAATGATGATTATGGGAAGGGGAAATATTTTTTGACAATTCTAAAGATGTTAAATGAAAGATGGGGAAAAAGAAATTAGGCGTCTAATACGGATTTTTTTCCAATATGAATTTTCGAAATATGAATTTTTGAAAAACACCTATTTTTTAGGGGTATTTTTGGGTAGTTTTTTTATTTTTAGCTTTTTTTTGGAGCGTTCAAAAATCTCGAATTTATAGGACATGTAGGCCTGGGCTATTTGCAAACATGTGCAAAAAATTAGTGTTCTAAAATTTTTGACTGAATAACAGGAAAAATAAGTTAAATAAAAACAGGTTTTTTGAGCGTTTTTAACCGATCCGTTTTGATTTTTATCTTTTTTTGTTAAACAGATAGAGAAATAAAGTATATGAAGGGTTGATAATAATAGAATAAAGCCAGGACTATATGCGTGCGAAATTTCAAACATTTTTAAAAACACAATTTTGAAATAATGGTAAAATAAAATTTTGGAATTCAGGTTGTTAGGGAAAAAAATGGAATTAATGACGTGAGAAGATAAAAATTCATGTTTTCTTTGCTTTTTTTTATGAAAATGATTGCTTTCAATAAATTATTTTTATACTCTGCGCATTATAAAAAATTAAAAATAAAAGAAGAAATACTTAGCTTTTAAATTGCATATTTTTTTTGTAAGCTTTTAAAATAAAAATAATTAATATAATGAGAAAATAAAAAAGGTATTTTTTTTTTAGCTTTTTCTTGTTAATTATGATTGTTTGAAAAAGTAAACTCTTCAATTGACTCATTTTAAACAAAACCACACAACCTGTTTTCTGACAACCTCTTTTTTTTAATTGGGCGTCCAATGTCTTGAACTTAAATAGTGATTTTAACGTCCTCTTGACTTTTTTAAATCATTGGTGTTTGCCAAAAAGGCGAATTAATTGGAATATTGAACAATTCCGTTTCCGTCACTGAAAATCGGATTTAATCAAACTTATTTGAGCAAACTTATCTGCGGTAGACAAATTGAAGAAGCTAAGTTTCATACCTAGGGGCAATATAGAAAAATCCTTTATCTATACTCTTCCACATGGAATCTAAAATGGTCAAATCTCGATGCGTCTGTACATGAAGTTTTATAGCTTAGCTTCTTGATGGTGTTATTAAAAATTGAAGCGACAATTCTCGAAAAACTCTAGAAATTAAGCTTCTCATTTAGTTATATTTACATCAATATATTGCGTAGAATATTTGGACATTACATTATTTTCTCCATTAGATCTAAAAATCCTCAGAGGAGTAGAACAAATTTAAATTCTGTTTACAAGAAAACATTCATTTTTGTTTTTTTCCCTCCACCTTTTCCTTGAATATATAATTCCAGGTCAAAATTATGTTGCCCTAGAAAAAAAAAAAGTTTTGTTTCCGAAAAACAATAGAGAAGTTGAAACACATAATTTGGTTGTTACTTCTACATTCAAACCAAACTCGACCATCAGACCACATTTTGGGGGTTATGTCAAACAACAAACTGGCGAAGCAAACACCAAAAACTTTTCTCGCTTCTCGCAACTTGCCTGCACGTCTACCGTACATAAGCCAGTTGGGGAGTACAATTTTACAACATCATCTCTATTATAACTTTTCCCATTACCATAACTTCGTAGCTATTGAATAACATTTTTATTACCCGAATATGCCGTCGTCGAACCGATAAGAACTTTCTACGTGTAATCCCAATTTACCAACGAAACAAAAAAAAATCATTCCCTTCAATATGGACAACTTTCTGTAAGGCAGTATTGCCGGAACCTTTCTTTGTGCAATTCTAACTTCTTCTTTGTTCTGATTTCAAGGTCTTAAGCTAAAAAAGGGGTGTGAGAAGTTGGTCATAGAGAGAACGTACTGAAAGAAGAAAATCTGCAATCCGAACATGTTCGGTGACAGTTGGAAGCGAAATTTTGTGTTCTCCATTATTTTATTTTATCAATCAACTCGCGTTGTGAATACGTGAAGGTTCTAGAAATGTAAGAATTTGCAGAGGTCCTTTTGGGATCGACAATTCGACATGAATAATTTCTATCATAGAAAATTTTGTAGTTTGTAATGGTGCACGCGGGCGGCAATTTAAAAGTTTTTGGACACGAACTGGGATTTGTGTCGCAAAAGTGTCAGACTCAGAATAAAGATAGAGAATAAAATTTTATTGCCACCTGCAACGATGTAGTATAATACCATCATGTGCATTTTTTTAAGGTTTTTCTTACATCTTGTGATTCTGAGAAAAAAGAAGAACTTTATCAGGTCTCAATCGATAGATTTATTGAAAAGTAAAATAAAGAATTACGTGACAATCAATTTGATAGAAGTAAAAGGAGGTGTTTTTGAAATTTTGTTGAAGAGTGTGGAGCAAAAAAAAAAAAATTGGTCGTCACTTAAAATAAATTGCCGACGGAAACAAGTTTTTCTTCAGAAAACAGAAGATGAAAGTACTGTGCTTCGGAAGTGTAGCAGGAACATTATAACAATGCTTATTTCGGATTGAGTGAAATCCAATGCTACTTCGCATTTTTTTTCCATATTTTGTTTTAGAAAATTAAAAAAAAAAAGAAAATTTAAGAAATTTCTGTTGCAAATTTTGAGTAATTTTGGAGATTTTTGGAATTATTTTTTTTATGACCACAAATACCGGTAGGTACTTGTCATAATAAAATTTTGAAAAAGTTTGATTTTCCCAAAAACAGCTCTTACAATTTTGGTCAAAAAAATCAATTATTAATTTTTAAACAACGTCCATCTTTTAATGAACTATTTTTTTTAGGATCTGATTTTCTCAAAAACGATTTGTTTTATTGCAAGAACATTATTTAAACAAAACCACTCAAATAAATAATAAAATTTTGAAAAAATAATTTTTGAATTAAAAAAAAAAATTTAATTACATTGAATTTTTTCGAGATTTTAGTTTTAAACGTTGATTTTATTAATTGCTACAAAATTTTATTAAAATTAATTTTATTTTTTCAAAAAAGTACATATTTGTAAAAAAATTGTTTTTTTTTTAATGGCTCTAACAATTTTGAATTGTTTTGTTTTAATGCATCTTCAAAAAAGGAATCAAATTGCATCCTTTTGTTGAACTTCAAATTCATTCACCCAGAGAAAAAACGCATAGTAATTTTTAATACGTTCTACATTGAATCAATGGTGAAAAATATATTCATTAATTTTCTAAAAAGTCGTCCTATGCTTAACTTACAGTTTGTCACATCAATTTTTATAAGTGAGATGGCACAGTGGTAAAGCACAAGCTTGTCAACCCAGGTATAGCAGGTTCGATCCCCTGCGGATGCCAGTTTTACTTTTTTTATTTTTTTAATGTGTGAACAACTTTGATTTAATGTGTGAACAATTTTGATTTAATGTGTGAACAACTTTGATTTAAAGTGTGCTACTTTGATTCAATCATTTTCCACTTTAGGCTAAAAATGTAGTGATTTTCCATTGATTCAAAGTGGTTTAGATTGATTTTACGTTGTTTTTTGGCTCAGTGTTTAAGACTTTTTTTTTACATTGATACAAAAAATTGTTCTACAAATTTTTTGATATTTAAAAAGTTTTAAAAAATTTAGCAACTTGAACTCTTAGAGCATATTTGTACGAATCAGTTGTGCAATACAGTTTTGTTAGAATCACGTGGAGCATTACGTTTACCAAATCATACTAAAATTATTGAAGCCATTTTCTAGGAATTCGCAATACCTCGAAAGCGATATATGCGAGATTCTTTTTAGTGAAGATATTAATATTACAAAAAATTAAATGCACTATTGTGTTGCACTTTATTAAGTTACATGAGATCTTTGAGAAAAACTAAAAATGCATTGCTATTTCTTTAAGTGAGTATTACCTACGTGTGCAAAGCTTAATCAATATCGTTTGTGCCGTTTTGCAAAAATTGCACAAAATACACGGTCTAAGGGAGATATTAAAACAAAAAAAAAAAAACAACTTTCCAAATTCCATAAGAATCGTCTGAATCGTCGATTTTAGATTAACACCGCTTGCTTGAAAGAAACTGAACAACTTCTTTTTTTCGATGTGTTAATTACTGACCACCTATTGCGAACGCCCACATATTGGATGTGGCCAAAATTTCCCCTTCTATTTTTCTAATGTTCACACTGTATTGAACAATATTTAAAGGGTACCTAGTCTTTACCCCTCCAAGTTCGGGTGCAAGTCGTCCAACAATTAAAATATCAATTTTGATATTTTATCATAATATTTTGACATTTTTTAATTTCAGGTGGAATAGTGAAAATTTCACTTTGACAATTAAAATATCATTTTGACATTTTTTTAAGTTTAAGTGGATAGTGAAAATTTCACTTTGACAATTAAAATGTCAATGTTGACTAGATTTTACGTTTTAGTTTATTATAATTAAACCTATTTCTTTCCTTTTCAATTTTATTATTTTAAGAATTTTCTTTCTTTTTTTCAAAACATTATTGAAAGGGAATATTCTTTACAAAATAATGGTGATATTATTTTTTCTATTATAGGTGATATAATTGTTTTGTTATTTTCTCCCAAACTATGTGAAGTAAAATCTTAGTGCCGATCAAATTTTCTCAGTAAATCATACATTTTACTTCGAAAAAAACACAAAGCGCCTTTAAATTAGTACACATTAATAATTTTTTATTTAATATTTTTCAATAATTTGGAATGAGAAATTGATATGAAAAAATGATAATAAAATATCAAAAAAAATTTCCAAAATGTGACATTTAAATATCATCCTGATAATAAAAATGTTGTTTTAACATTTTAAAAATCATAAAACACATTTTATAGAGCATTTTTGCCTGATATTTAAAAAATGTTAATTTGATATTTAAAAAATGTTAAATTGATATTGGTTTTTTTTTTGGTGTAGACATTTTTGTATAGAAAAAAAATATTACGTATACGCCACAGTGATCACTTTGACAATACTTAAACAAAATATGCTGTATCTTTCACAATGATTTTTCTATCTTTAAGATTGAAGTTTTTAATAAAACAGATACAACAACAACTTTTTAACATTTCCTTTTAGAAAATATTCAAGATCCCTTATTTATATTTCGTAGTAAGCACAACAGAAATTTCACAATCCATTTCGACCTCATCGCATTGTTTGTAGACGACTGTTAACAAGGCACTATTATTCGATATGATTGTCCCTATAAAATTATCGAACTATTAATATTTATATTTTGCTTCATCTGCGCTTAAGAAATTGCATATATGGTTAGGATAGAACTTGTGGTCATAAGATTACAAAAAAAAAAAAGAATAAAACATTTCAATTTTCAAAAAATTGGCTTCCTCGCCAACTGGCTGTGAATTTACTTCAGTCTATAACAAGACAGTCCTATCGTAAACGTTAACAGTAGAACAGTATAACCTTATGTTCAAATGGTGCTGTTTATTGCCTTTCTTCGAGATTAAAAAGACAATTGGACGCAGCTTGTGCCATTATCATCATTTATAACTGGATTCAAAAGGATTTTTTTCCATTTTTTTCTTGTATCGTTCCAGATAAATAAATAAATAATTTATGTTGTTTACATTCTAAAGCAATATTCACATTCACTTACACTCGGCACTTGACGGAAAATGAGAGAGAGAGAGAAAAAAATATATAAAAACATATGATTTTTATTACTTTTATGAGACTGCCTTAAAGGATACAACCGTAGTAGAAAGGATTTATGACGATTTGCTGTGTATCCCAGTTTAATATGTCCTGAGATATACTTTTGCATGTATGTAAGTTGGTGTTTATGTTTACCATCTTTTCTCTTCGACTTTTCGATAAACAACATTTGTTTATTATGATGGCATTAACCTTAAGAAAGATGTTTATCAGATATTTTGTTAGAATTTTTTTTTAGGGGGATGATATCTTAAGATAACGCTACCACCACCACTTGATAGGATAGGTCGTCTTGAAATCGATACTTATACACATACTTGTGCTATATAATGCTGATGTTTGTATGCTTTTTGGCCTAAACTGCTTACGGCCATATATGTTTCCCTCTAATATATGGAAGATATGTACATACTTTACTCCTAGAGATAGAGACTCAAACCTATAAGTTATGACTACTTGTGTATTTAAGAACGAGTAAAATGGGGTGTAACCGGGACTGATTTATCTGATTAATTACCATAATGTGGGTTTGTTTTTATCTAGTATGATATCATAAGATATTTATGTCTATGTTTTTTTCTTTCTGTTTTTACCTTCTTGGGATTTCAGATAAATAAGTGTTGAAGTCTTGAAAATATTGGAATAGATATTATCTAATAAAATTGTAAACAAAGCAATAACCATTTAAACCAAGTAAACTGTCAGAACGATTTTTAGGGAACTTATGTAAATAAAATAAAAAATGTTAAATCAAAAAAAAAAAAAAAAACAAAACAAATCATACAAACAACGCAAAATGTTGAATAAATGCTAGGTGCAAAGTGCTAGTGCAAAAAAAAATTATGTATTGCTAAGACTAGTATGCTGCTAAACCGAAACGAAAATGTTCATACATACACTGAGGGAAAAGTCACCATAAAACAACGTTAAATCAATGAAAACCCAATAATCCAGTCAAATAAGGGTTTAACCTCGGAATGAATGTTAGTAGAAATTTTTTTTGCTCAATATCTTCCTTTTGCCATTCTATAACATATCTCAAAAGTCTAGACAAATCTCAAGTCCCCTTGTCGCGATTTCAAGGTCAAATCGCGAAATGGAGATTTTCAAAATTAGCAAAAATAGGCTATGGTATTATATACACATATGATACATGATTTCAAGGTATTTTTTAATGCTGAAAAAATCTAAAATCAAGGCAATCTGACGTCTCTGAAAAAAGTTATACCTGTTTTTCATCTTTCAACCCATATTATTATAACAGTTGCTAACTTACTACCGAAAAACCCTTAAAAGTAATGGTAGCGGAATCATATTTTGCATGAGGGTTTTCATATCCATTATCATTAAAAATCAAAACAATGCAATGCAAAAAAAAACATTTATATCTATGACAAAATGGTATTTTTTGAGAAAAGGGGAAATTTTGGGATGTGCACTAAAAAACATCCAGGTACAATCTTGGAATTAGTGCTAATAGGCTAATTTTTTTGTTTCTATCTTTGTTTGGATATTGTATAACTTATGTCAAAAATCTAAAAAAATCTCATGTCCGCAAGTTCTAATTTTCCAGGTTAAACTAAGTTAGGTGCAGATTTAAAAAAAATAATAAGAAGACTTTAGATTCTTATATGTATGCCAACATAACTCATATCATTTCAAGGTATTTTTTAACGCTGATTCCAACAAAACCCACAAACAAATCAATATGACCATCCCTGAAAAGTAATGTACCTTATTCATGTTGATCTGACACAAATATCTAAAGTGTTGTTTTTCAATTTTTTTCAAATCTGCACCTTATCTTCAAACCAAGAAAATTAGGACTTGCAGACATGAGATTTTTTTAGATTTTTGAGGGTAGTTAAAGAATATCCAAACAAAGATTAAAATGAAAAAATTAGCCTATTAGCACTTATTCCTAAGATGAAGAAGAATCTTCTTTAGTGCATATCCTAAAATTTGCCCCTCCATCAAAAAATACCATTATTTCGTAGGTATATATATTTTTTGTAATGGATTGTTTTGATTTTTAATAATGATGGATTCTAAAATCTTCATGCAAAATTTGGTTCATCTACCATAACTTTTAAGGGTTTTTCGGCAGTAAGTTTGCAATTGTTATAATAATATGAGTTGACAGATGAAAAACAGGTATAACTTTTTCCAGAGACGTCAGATTGTCTTGATTTTAGATTTTTTGGAATCAGCATTAAAAAATACCTTGAAATCATGTATCATATGTGTATATAATACCATAGCCTATTTTTGCTAATTTTGAAAATCTCCATTTCGCGATTTGACCTTGAAATTATCAATGTTACATGAAATCTTACGTTGTTTGAGTAAATTTGAGTGTAAATTGTAAACAATGATAAAAAAAAATTTTCGAATTCAAGCTTTTTGCATTTTTTGCATTTTACGAGAACATGTTCTATAGTATACTAATGTAAATTTTTTTTTACACCATCAGAAAATAGACATTTTGACGAACGAAATGCCCACCAACTTTTTGAAAACAGCTGATATTTTGACACGTGAATTTTCGATTGAAAATTAGGGTGTTTTTTTTTTGTATTAAGTCAAAATAAGGTGAACAAATCAATATTTTAAATCAAATAAATTACAGTGTATTTGGAACATAATAAGGTAAGTTTTCACCAAATTACGTAGAAAAATTTTTGTTTTTTAAAAATATAAAAATAACAAACCAAAAACTCGGTTTTTTGAATTTTTCACATAAATTTTGAGGTTATGTGAAAAAATTGTTGATACAAAAGTTGTAGATCTTATTATTACCTACAACTTAGGACTTGAAGTTTTGCCGGAAATCGAGATATACCATTTTTTACCATTAAAAACTCAACCCATCCACTTCCCGAACTTGGTTCGCCCGTAATTTATTTTTCCTTTCATTTTTATAATATTCAACTCCTTTTAGAATGGGTTTCATCCTACTATGCTTTTTTTGTACTTTTTAATGTTTCTGAAGGCATCGGCAATGGTCTATTAGTGAAATTTGCAAATGCAAAATGTTGGTTTGCGTGATTTTTGCACAATTGCGAGGATTCGTCATAAGTTTGCGATCAATCACACCGCTTCCTTCAAATACCAAAAATCCTTTTCAACCTTAATATGTATTTCAATTTCGATAGCATTTTGTACTTGCTTTATAGGGCAAGAATTGGTTTCGTGTCAAGAAAGATTTCGAGGTTTTAATAAAAAAAAATTGGAGAAGTCCAAAAAAGTGGTTTTCGTCATGACGTCCGTCGGTCTGTACGTGTCGGTGCGTCTGTGTGCGTTATCAATTAAATCTGTGAAGCTGCAGACTAAACGTTTGGACCAATTTTCTTTGAATTTGGTACAGAAGATTTTTTGTTGGTTAATTTTTTTCAATAAATCATTTAATAAGTGTAACTCCCATACAAACCTTTTGAGTTACTGCAATTTTCTGGAAAATGGTTTAACGATGTCGTTTTAATGTACATTTTAATTAACATTTTTGAGTGACAATATTAAAATATCAGTTTTGATATGATCATCATATCATTTTGACAAATTTAGGTGGATAGTGAAAATTTCACTTTGACAATTAAAATATCAATGTTGAATAGATTTTACGTTTCAGTTTATTATAACGATATTTCTTTCTTTTTATTATTTTTATTATTTTAAGTAGGTATTTTCTCTCTTTTTTTAAATCAAACAAAATATTACTGAAAGTAAATTCTTTAAAAAATAGTGGTGATATTATTTTTTCTGTTTGTTTTGTTATTTTCTCCTAAACTATATGAAGTAAAATCTTATTGACTATCAAATTTTATCAGTAAATCACACATTTTACTTAGAAAAAACACAAAGCGCCTTTAAATTAGTACACATTAAGAATTTTTTATTCAATAATTTTCAATAATTTAGAATGAAAAATTGATATGATAAATTGATAAAAAATGTGATATTTAAATATCATCCTGATAGTAAAAATATTGTTTTATTTATCATTAAACACATTTTATAGAGCATTTTTTGGTGATATTTAAAAAATGTTAAATTGATATTGGTTTTTTTTTCGGTCTAGTGTATGTACATAATGATCTAAGCTATTCTAAACAAACTGCACGGTTAAAAATTCTGGAGTATTTTTTAATACTTTTTGGGTTACATATAGGTCTACACCAGAAATGTATTAAAATTTAATACAAGAAAAATATTAAAATTTTTTAGTTAATAAAAAATGTATTAAAATGTAATATAGTTGTATTATAGAGTTTATATTAGAATTTAATGCCAAGTGTATTAAATTTCAATTATTGCATATTAAAATTGAATCTTTTCATATTAATTTCTAATAAGAATTTTATTAAAAGATAATACAAAAATATTTCAATTCAATACCAAATGTATTTAAAGTTAATAATATGTATTTTTTTCCTAAATTCGGTACTGAAAATAAATATTAATCATAAATAATATAATAATGGTGATATATTGTCTCTATTTTATCTGTTTCACAAACTTTGGCATGTAAAATCTTATTGCCGATAAAAATTCACCTGCAATGTATGTATTTTGCTTCGAAAAAACACAAAGCGCTTTCAAATTAGTACAAATTTACAATTATTAATTAATTTTTTTTTTAGAAAAGGTACCTCAAACAATGGATTTTTTTTCCAAACTGACATTGGTCGCCAAATTGTCAAAACATGACAATTTGGCGACCAATGTCAGCTACTGTAATCTTATTTCTTTTATTTACCGACAAAAACCGCACAAAAACCGAAAAACCACGCACACCACTTATTTGTTAACAATTATTCACCATTTTCCGCGAAGAAACACATGAAAATTTGTTATTTTTAATTTATAATTTTTCCAAATGACATTTTATAAATTAAAACAAAAACAAATTTCCTGTTAACTGCGATTGAAATATAAAAATTAAAGGCCGACCTGACAGATTGGTGCCCATTTTTGACAAACAAATTTTGACAGCCAGCGTTCGGAATATATTACCTTATTATGTGTACTGTGGCTGCTGACGTTTGATTAAAATTTAATATTCTCGTATTACAATTTAATACTTTTTATATTAGTTTTTAATAAATATGTATTATATTTTAATACAATTATATTAAAATGTAATACAGCGGCATTAAAATTCAATACAAGATTAGAATTTAACCCACGGAGATTATTTTCCAATCATTTTTGTATTACAAGTAGTGAACTTAATACTTAAATATTGAAATTTAATGCAAAAAAGATTAAAAATAATTTTAATATTTTGGAAGTATTAAAATGTAATATTTTTTGTATTGAAAATTGCTTTAATCTTGTATTAAAGCAATTTTCAATACAAAAAATATTATTAATGTATTAAAAAATACTCCAGAATTTTTAACCGTGTGCGGTTTTAATTTTTCTCTAAACATCCGGATATTGGAAATATTGCGTCATCATTTTTTGCGAAAACCGACATTTTGGGTATTTACGCATATCTCGTTGAAGGATGGACCAATTATATTTTAACCGGACACACAGATATTTCTTATCATTTAAAAGGATTGTGTTTTTTTTTTTCAAATTTTCAAAAAAATAATCATTTTTATCAAAAAAAAAAAAACAAAACTGACTCCTATGGATCGAAACTTGGATTTATAATTTTCCCATGGAACTAGACGAAATGGAACCACACTGCAAGCATTAACTTCTAAATACAAAAAAAAATTATCGAAATTGGTTCACTTAGTCTAAAGTTATGAGGTAACTAATGTAAAAAAAAACTACAGACGAATTGATAACTTCCTCCTTTTTGGAAGTCGGCTAAAAAAATGGAAGAAATTTGTATTATAATTTTTTTTTAATATTTTTTTTCTGATTTCTACGTTAAAATTCTTTGTTAAGCTAATTTTTCTGTACTTTTTACTATAAGAGCAAGTACGTGCGACCCAGTCGTGCATTTTATTTTTTTACAAAGAGTCTACACACTACATTAATATTTCGATAGGTACGAGTAAACCCTATCGGCAACAAAGTTGTAAATCCTTCAATATTGCAAAGATAAACTTAAACGCATCCTTTTAACATCAAACTATCATGTCTATAAAACATGAATGTCTGTTTCATATTCGAGACATATTGTCCTTGTTAATAAACTATCAAAAAAAAAAAAAAAAACTCCTGCGGATGTTGTAAAAATGTTATGGTACTCCTAGTTGATGGACATGGACATAAACACAAATTATGACCATGAACTATAAAAGAAGTAAAAATGTACTTTTTTCTGTGTTCAGTTACAAAATCCCTTTTACAAAGATGAGATTGTAAAATTACGTCATCTTAAAAGTAATATTTTAACCCTTTATTACATAAAGAGAATATACATAATGAAACTATTTTTATTTATAAATCTTCAACAAAACTTATATGTTTTTTTTTTTTTTTTCATTAATTTTCATCTAAAGCCATAAAAACTCATAGAATTATGAACTGTCAAAATTTACACCCAAGACATTATTATTGATTGCTTTTAATCCCAATAAACCATTAAAAAACCATTAACCGGGCATTTTTATAGCATAGCATGGTCGATGCGGTGGTGGTTGTAGGTCCTTTCCAATAACAACTTCATCCAAACAATATTGAAAAACTTTCTCAAGCAATAAATATTCCATAATTACTTGGCAATCAACTGCGAACCTATAGAGACGAGATGGAAGGAAACTTTTTTGGGATCATCAATCGTTTTAAAGTTTAACAGTTTTACATTATTAAGTTCCTTTTTCTTCTATAAAGCAACTTAATGGAGTTAAAGTGCATCAAACAATGCAGCAAGCCATCTTACTTGACCATCTTTATTTAAGGTTCCTCCTCAAGATTGCCCTCAGATTTCTGGAGTTCTTCCTTTCCTACACACCAAACAATAAAAAAAAGATGAAGTCAAATAAGAAGAAAAGAATAGAAGAGAAAACTATTTCCTTCCTGTCTCCATCTTTCCTATTCAAGGAAATACAACAGTGCTACTTTATCAACTTTCTCACATTTAGCCAACTAATTTATATAATTAAAGCCAAGTTGCAAAGTTTTTAATTGTTGTCCCCACAGATGGAGGACGCTAGAGGGCGCACACACTTCAAGAACATCACAACTTGATATTCCAAGTGGAAAACTGGGTATATTCTCTATGCTAGAAAAGGAGCACCCCAGAATTGGATGTGTGTGTGTGTGTGAATGTGTTAGTTTAGGAACTTATCCTTTGCGTAAACAAGGATCTCTCACTCAAAAAGTCAGTAGTCTTAAGAATTTGCAAGTTCCCTTAACTATTTCAACGTGCAGATACCAACCCAAGAAGACGGAGGCATAAAAGGTGTGTTCTACTGTACATTAAATGAAGGAAGAAAATGCAAGAAATTAAAGGATTGCATAGTTGGAAGAGAAGAAATGGAGTGTGAGAGATGAAATAAGCTACAAGAGTAGAGGAGGGGGGAAAAGGAAAAGGATAAAGTTTCATTCCTTTGAGCATTGTTTGCAGTATAAGCAAAAGTATGACAACGGGCGTGTTGTAGATGATAAGCAAAAATGTAAAAAAAAACACGATAAAATCGTTGCTCAGGGAAAAGGACGATTTCACAATCATCATAAGATGATGGAAGAAGGTTTGTTGTAAAATGAAAACGTGTCAAAGCTAAGGAATTTTTGAGTAGTTGCTTGAGAGAAGAAAATGGCTAAGACTCTTACATACAATACAAAGGTATGTCCTGAGGATTAAGTTTGTTTTAATTCTCTGCATTCCGAATAATTTACAAAAAAAAAGAATGCAAAATATTTCCAGTTGGAATAATTTGACATTTCTGAATAAAAAAGAACAAAGAAGAGATTTTTTTATGCAAAAGAGAAAAAAAGTTAATCAGGTATCTAGAAAAAAAGGATATTTTTTATTCGCTACAGAAGTAGACAAATCAGTGAGCCAAAGTGATAAATTCGGAGATTAGCTGAAATTATACAAGAAGCATTAGATGTAACAACCTTACAAAAAAATAGAAAAGTAAAAGAATTACCCCTAT
This sequence comes from Episyrphus balteatus, assembly GCF_945859705.1. Classification (NCBI taxonomy): domain Eukaryota; kingdom Metazoa; phylum Arthropoda; class Insecta; order Diptera; family Syrphidae; genus Episyrphus; species Episyrphus balteatus. The sequence continues at coordinate 28,262,631 of NC_079134.1, read as the reverse complement.
AAAAAGTAACGAATCGAAAAACTGTTGGTGTAAATAGAACACGTAATCGGGTTGGGTTCGGTATCCCGATTTTCTAATCCTGGTTTTTAACTTCCTGCCATTAAAATCCGGTTTTTTTTAATACTGTTTTTTAAAATCCTGCTTTTTTAAAATCTCGCTTTTAAAATCGCGTCTTTTAACATCCCGTTTATTAAGTTCCCCTTTTAATAACCCCAGTTTTGGAATCAACACAAGGTTTTTTTTTTAAATTAAAAAAAAAAATAACCTTCTGTTGATTCCAAAAGCTGGGTTATAAAAACGGGAGTTTAATAAACTTGTAGGAACTTGCACATGAATATTCGAAACTTAATCATAATAATAAATATTTCTCTTGCCCAAACAACCAGTTTGCTTAAACAAGATTATTATAAGCGCGATTAAAAAAAAAAAAACAGTAGGTACTTTAGAAACGGGATCTTAAACATTTTTTTTTGGGATTTCAGAAAACAAGACATTGAAAATCGGGATTCCGATAAGCCCCCAGATTTTTTTTCTTTGAAGATCATCAGAGTAGTTTGTTTTTGAAATAGTTTTGTGTAAAGAAAAATTTTCAAAAAAAAAAAAAAAAATAATAAAAAATCCAAAAATATTTTTGTTGATTAATTACAGTAGTCCCTCGATAATGTGAATTACCGATAATGCGAATTTCTCTAAAATGTGAATCGCCAAAAATTTTCATTGTCATCTCTATAATGTAAATTTCGAAAATTTTTAGACTCTGTAATGTGAATTTCCTTTGCAAAAGCTTGCATGTTTTTCTCGTTCCTGCACGCAATTTTTGTACAGGTCTGAAAAATGCATAACTGTTATGTTATGGATAGGCTGGAGATTTTTGTGCTAGCATTTTACATCTTTTTATGAAGTTTTTTTTACGTTTTTTTTATGAAGAATTGATTTTAAAGATTGATTTTAAAGGTTCTTATGATTTTTTTTTTTTTTCAGTTTTTGAAATGGAGTGTACTCCTTATTACTTGTATTTTATTGATTTTTTTATGAATTTAATAAATGCTTAGACTGAGCTTAAAATAGATATTTTCTGTAATATTCATTGGTTATAAAGAATGTTTTAATCAGTTAAATGACAGTTGGAAAAAGTTCCAGTAATGTGAATCCCTCTAAAATCCGAAAACGCCTTGTTTTAATTAATTAGTCCACATTATCGAGGGACTACTGTATAATGGTACAAAAAAATATAAGTATTTTTTTATTTAAAAGTACATAGGACCTTTTTTCCAAAGTCTATTGATTTTTTTAATCAAAATCGTTAGAGCCGATTTGGAAAAAACAAGCTTTTTGGTCATACCGTTAACTTTGGCTCAAAAAATAAAATTTTAATTTCCCCTCACCCAAGTTTAAAAAACAATTTTGGGTGCCATATTTTGTGAACCGTTACTTACAACATCAGGCATACATTTTTTTCATTTTTGGTTTTTATTTAGACGACTAACTCAATTTCAACAATATTTTTTTATAGAAGTGTTTAACTACACTGAGGGAAAAAACGCAACGTAAAATGTAAAATGTTCAACGTTGATTTAATGTTGAAAAAATTAACATGAAACTTCTTCAATATAAAATTGAAACAACGTAAGAAATTTTTTATTTTTGTCCGACTTCAACTTTTGTTGCATTTTTTCACTCTAACCACTTTAAACTAACGATGTTCTACTTTGATTTTAAAATTTTCGTCTTCAACGCAAAATCATTACGAAAAATAGTTGAATCAACGTGGTTTTCGTTGGTTTTAAGTTGTTTTTTCCCTCAGTGATATCGAAACCATACAATTTAAAAAAAAAACAACTAATTTTTGCATTCAAATTTTTATTTTTAACTGGTTAATGGATTTTTCAATTTTTGTTTTAATACGTTAAATTGTTTTAAATGCTTTTAAAAATGAGATACCAATTTTTTTTAATACAAATTTTTTGTGTATCTGTCTACAATTTTTACACTTATTTTTTTTTTTTTTTTTTGGTATATTGAAAAAAATATTCACTTTGTTCAATGAGCCTTCTATAAGACGTTCAACGTCCTGGAAAAAGTATTTTTTAAATTTAGTTTTTTATGACATTAAAATATAAAAATTATATTTATTTTCTAATAAAAAAAAAAAAAAAAAAACAAAAAAGCCCAAAAAAATAAGCTTAGTTAAAGATTGGAAATATACAAATCAGGATATTTTTTTGTTTTCTTTCTAATATGCAACATAAAAATTTTATATGCTTTTCATGCCGATTTTGGAGAAATATTTTTCAAACATCAAATACGGTTATGACCTCTAAGTGTCCGTATATTGAGTTGTAGATTTTCAACATGTTTTGTTTGTATGTATTACTTTAATATATTTGTAATAGCTACACCGAAAAAAAAAACCAATATCAATTTAACATTTTTTAAATATCAGCCAAAAATGCTCTATAAATTGTGTTTTATGATATTTAAAATGTTAAAACAACATTTTTATTATCAAGATGATATTTAAATGTCACATTTTGGAAATTTTTTTTGATATTTTATTATCATTTTTTCATATCAATTTCTCATTCCAAATTATTGAAATATATTAAGTACAAAATTCATAATGTGTCTAATTTAAAGGCGCTTTGTGTTTTTTTCGAAGTAAAATGTATGATTTACTGAGAAAATTTGATCGGCACTAAGATTTTACTTCACATAGTTTGGGAGAAAATAATAAAACAATTATATCACCTATAATAGAAAAAATCACCATTATTTTGTAAAGAATATTCCCCTTCAGTAATGTTTTGAAAAAAGAAAGAAAATTCTTAAAATAATAAAAATAATAAAAATGAAAAGGAAAGAAATAGGTTTCATTATAATAAACTAAAACGTAAAATCTAGTCAACATTGACATTTTAATTGTCAAAGTGAAATTTTCACTATCCACTTAAACTTAAAAAAATGTCAAAATGATATTTTAATTGTCAAAGTGCAATTTTCACTATTCCACCTGAAATTAAATAATGTCAAAATGACATGATAAAATATCAAAATTGATATTTTAATTGTTGGACGACTTTTGTCACTGAAAAATGTTACTTTGATAGCTGTTATTATCAAATTTTTTTTCGGTATAATAGCTATCGATTCCAATATCAATCTTGTTTCAAAAAGAAAAGTATATTTTTGTTTCGGCAACAAAACCCTTGTAAACCAGTGTAATCGATAGAGAAATACCCGAATTACAGATTATATTATTGACATAAATTACCCTTTTCACGAGACACTGTGGTGTATACGTAACATTTTTTCGTGTTGAAGAATTTGAACAATTTTTCAAGTAGGTACATAGGTAATTTGCGTTTTATGATTAATTTTTGGTAGTTTACAATGAACGTAACATGTATTACAAAAATCAATAAAGAGCTGGCCCCAGTTCGAAATTAACCATCAAACTGCCACAGACTTCAATCTAACTTTATAATAAATTCGCTTCTTATCAAAAACTGTGTCTGACATGTAAATAAACTTATAGTACACACTTGAGATTCATAATAATGTGAAAAAATATACACCCATTTTTTTTTTTCCAAAAGCTACCAACAAAAAAATGAAAACTAAACAAATTAGATGTACTCTTAACTTTCATATATATTTCCAGACGTTATTTTTTTTTTTAATATATCCTCAGCTTTGAGGCGAATCCCCGGTAAGCCATGATGTCGTTCCCGTTTTGTGGTTTCCTTCGTTGCAAATGCACAACCACACAATTTAATATAATAAAACATATGAAAATGTCTCCAAGGATATACAAGTAGTTGAGTTGAGTATGTGTGTAATATGTTGCCTTTGCTTCATGCACACTGCACCAGCAGCAGCTAACTTATTTGTCCAGTCTCCAGAGTGTGTATACGAGTACGAGTATATCCTGTCATACTGATGGTATGTAGATTTTTTTTTCTGATATGTTCATATTTAGCTTCTCATGTGAAAGATATTGCATGGGAACTGTATGATAAATTTGTCTAAATAAAGTCAAGCTAGATACTCTCGTTGGACGTATAACGGGGTAATATAGTTTTTTTTGAAGTCTTGATATTTGAATTTGAATTTTTTTTGTGTGTGTTATAAACAAGTTTAAAGGATGTATGAAATATGTTTGAGAGTTTCTTTTTCATTGTTGATGTTCATAATGAATGTCATATGTTATATTTATGTGGTAAAAAATTAGATAACTAAAGAAGTTTACAATGATCTTTATCACAAGTTTTATGTGCCTTAATTCCTTGAGTCCTTAAGTTGAATGAGTTTTTCTTAAAAAAATCTTTTATTTTTTCCCCATTTACAAAAAATACTCAAACTTGTTTATTTAGTATTAAATTCAACACCAATAAAATACAGAAAAATCTATTTTCATAAGATTTAAAGTCAATGAAGACATTGTGTTGATAGCAAACCAATCAAAAACTCATCACACTATCGATTGATTCCAACTGCCAACAATCGAGTCGTGTTAATACAAAAAATCACTTTTCATCAATTTACTTCTTCACTTATTTGTTTCGTTAAATTTTATTTTATTTTATTTTTATTGCAACAATTTAAATCATGTCATAAAGATAAAATAAAGCATTTTGTCTTTTCCCAGAAAAAAGAGAACCAAAAGGAAAAAAAAGTAGACTCTAACGGAAGCTACCCATTAGGTGAATGGTCTTATTGGTAAACATTTGTTTTTATTTTTTTTAAAGTGCGAATTGAAATCATGATGACAAATAGATGTCATATTACTTTTCAATTCACATTCAATACTTCGCAACATCGTTCTTTTTTTTTTTTATTGTATGTAAACATAATATCGAATTGAAGCATCTCTTAAAGCAGTGAGAAATTGATGAATGTTTTGTGTGTTTTTAGATTATGTTTGCTTTTTATCACAACTATCTTCTATCAAAGTCGATAGAGAAAATATTATTTGTATGGACAAGGATTTTGAAAAAAATGTTTGTTGTTTACTTATTTATAATTGAAATGTATAACTTACTTTTAAGGATATAAAAATACTGCTGTCAATTTTTCATATCACATATTGTAATGGGTCTTACCTAAAAAAAAAGAAATATTTATTAATAAAGGACTTAAAATGTAAATATTGTTTTATATTTTAGAAAAATTTAAATTACATTTAATTATACATAAATTATTGAAATAAAATTTTTAAAAGGTTTGAAACAATATTTCACCTATGAGGATGTACACGAGCCATCTAATAATCCCAAATTTCACAAAATTGCATTTAAATTGCTTTCTGTGCATCGTTATAAACATCCTCATAGGTGAATTATGTGGCCCAATATCTTTAAATGAGGGTTACATATTGCAGGTACTAACAATCCTATCAATTTGATCCTTTTATCACAAACTGCACAATTATTTTTCATACTTTTACTTTTGCACCTCACTCCTTCAAAATATTAATTTGTATGAAAATTTAATAAAAAAATACAAGCAAGCAATTTAACAATTTAATTAAATTCAATATTCCATGGTAAATATAATTCATTTTTTGATAATTTTTGATTCTCATACGATGTATAAAATATATATGCGGTTCAAAAAAATGTAAAAAATTTCCATGTGGGGCAATGGTACCATTTCGAAAGTGTTCTTTCTCACTAAAAAAAACCCTTTAACCCGAAATATTTTTTTGATGAGCATATTTCATTATTTTTTTCTATGGTATAGTTAACGTGCATACAAAATTTCATCAGCCTACCACTTATTTTCAAGGAGTACTTGGTAATATTTTGGCTTTTGTTCTTTAAGTAAATGACTATTTATAAAGAGTGCAACAACTTTTTACATGACGGTCCAGGCACATTGCTATTGGTTTTATTCGATCGGGCGTTTAAAATTACATCGAAATCATATATTATATATTAATAAAAAGGTTTCATTAGCTATACTATGATATGCAATAATGCGGGTGCAACACAGAAAAGCTCTTGTATCTACCCTCCTGGATGGAATACAAGGTGGCCTAATATCTCAAAATAACTCTTATATTGAGAACTACCAACGATATAAATTTCATGCTTTTATCACAAAGTGCACGATTTTGTTGCTAAGCCGCCTCACTAATAGCAAAAAAAATAACAAAACAAAAATAGAGAGAGAAATAAACAAACAACAGTTCTAAAAAATGAGTTTATTTTTGTTTGTTTTTTGCTTTCAAAATCCCTGTTTTGTTTAATTAAAATTGTAATATTTTTTGATCTAACTTCAAAGTACAGGTAAAATAGGCATTTATAAAAAAAAAAATGTTCCACTCATGAAACTTGGCAAAAAGTTTGCTTTTGGGATAAGAACAGTACAAAAGTACAAAAAAAGTCTATACAAAAAAGTTGGGTGGAAGGGTGCTTTTTCGCGGACAAGAGGGAGGGGGTGAAGGTCAAAAATATACTGAAAAAAATTGTTTGTTGAATATCATCATATGACCCATGTTTTCTAGGTATTTTTTGATGCTGAATCTAATGACATACAAATAAAGTCAATACGATTGCTCTAAGAAAAGTTATTTCCGATTAAAAACCAGGGTGCTTGTTTTTTGACCTCAACAGGTAAAATATAACCGAAACCCATGTGAAAAACATGTTACACTGACAAAATTTGGGATGAAGGTTTAAGATAAAACAGGGACAAAGGATTCATAACATTTTTAAAAATATTTTGGGTGAAAGGGTGTTTTTTTGATAGGTTAAGTTGTGTGTGAGAAAGGTATTATAACAGCTAACTTATATTTTATTAATTTTTAAAACTTGGTGAAATAGTTTTGGTTGGTATAAAAATTAAGAATCTATAAAAAGTAAAAAAATTATTTTGAGTGAAAGGGTGTTTTTTTTTAAGAAATGATGAAATTCGGAATTAGTACCACAAAAACTAGGAAAAAATTATTACACCAATGAAAATTGGTAAAAATGTTTCATTTATAACAGAAACCAAGAACCCAAACAGTCTATATAAATATTTTAGGTTAAAGGGTGTTTTTTTGGGAAATAGGGAAAAATCCGCGATAAGTCCGATAAAATCAATGGTATAAATGGTACCCTAACGAAATTCATTAAATATGTTCTCTTTCCCATGGAAATTACGAATAATGTAAGTCCATAAATTTTTTTTATGTGAAAGGGTGTTTTTTTTAGAAGTAAAGAAAATATGGGTGTATTTGAAAAAGTGTGTATTACTAGAGTAATATTAGTGGTACCCTATTGAAATTTAGCAATTATGTTACTTTTAAGATAAGAAACAAGAATCTTAAGTGCCTATAAAAATATCATGGTTAACAGGGTGTTTTTTTGTGTGAAAACAAAAATTATGGGTCACCCTAATGAAATTTGGTAAAAACATTGATTTTGGGATAGAAAGCAAGAATAAAGAGTTTTCATAAAAAAAATTTTGGTGAAAGGGTGTTTTTTTTTTCGAAGAGACAGTAAAATCTGTAATTGGTCCCAAAAAGCCAAGGATTCATTTTATTTATGGTTTTGATGACAATTTAAACATTTATAAATAAGTTCTTACACGTTTTACGCGAATCATTGGCTATTTGGGACCAATTACAGATTTTACTGTCTCTTCGAAAAAAACACCCTTTCACCAAAATCCTTTATGTTTCTCTTGTCAGACCAATTCTTGAATACGGGTGCGTTGTATGGGCGCCATACTACTCTATACACATAAATAGAATTTTCTAGTTAGGAAATATTTTAGTTTGAAGGCAGTTGTGAAGCAAAACAAACTTTTTTTCGATCAAACAAACTTTTTGATCGGCTAATACTTAATCGTTGTAGTGTTTGCACTTTCATACATTTTCGTACTGATTAAGAAACCGACTAAGCACTTAAAAGTAATGAATAATGTAGTACAAGAATGTTCTTTTATTTTCATCCCTTGTTAACAGGAAGTGCTACAAAACCCTTTTCTTCATTCCGAAGTAACTTCCTACTTATAAACAACGATTAAATCGACTTGAGTGAAAATATTTATGCAAAAGCGTTTGAGAAACCGTTAATTGAAAATTAGGTAAATTAAAAATTTATAATAATTATTAAAAAAAAAAAAACCGATAAAAAAAACTTTAAACTTTGTTTATGAGCAAATTTTCGATGCTGGATTATTTTTAAATGAAAAATTGTTTCCACTATCTGGTTTCAATTAAAAAATTGTTTTTGAAAGAGCTCAAAATCAATAAAAATTCATACATAACTCCCCAAATTTTCTTAAAATCAGAAATAAATAGAAGAAGGAATTATTTAAATTTAACAGTGAAAGAAAACATTTTAGAAATTTACTTTTGATTGGAAATATGTCCATGTTGGCTTGTACGTAATATGGCTATATGGTTTAAAACCAAATAACTGCGAGTTAATGAAAGCTTTTTCCACAATAACAGTCACATTTGAAAAAGTTAAAAAACCAAAAAGGCATCAAGACAGACTTTATAACACAGAACGTTTATAATTCAAAAATAAGTAAATTTAAAACAACAGTCAGCAGAATCCATTTTTTTTTTCTTTCCAAAATATTAACATAAGAAAAACAATTAAAATGCCAAAAGAACAAAAGAAATTAAAACTTTTTTAACCAACTCCCATTTTTACTTCAACATAATAAAATTTTTCTAAGAACTATATCCTCTAGGTTTTAAGAACATCATTTCCATAAAAACAAATTCAAAAGAAAAACCAGAAGTCAGAAAATCACTTCCTTGCTAAAAAATTTCTTTTATATTTTCTTAAAAAAAAAAAAATAAATCATTCTTTTAATGTTTTCACTTAATTAACAAAAAAAAAAAAATAAATAAAATATATTTAATATAACAACCCTTCCACAGCAGACTCTGCTCTTTTTACAAATAGGTGAAAGTAATTAAACTCATTAACTCAAGTGACACCACAAGGAAAATAAAAATTTTAAATTAAAAAACAAAAAAAAAAATCCAACAAAACAAAAAATAAGAAGAAAAAAATACATAAATCTCGTTAAAAATTCCATTTCCTTGGTCGATTTTAATGAAAGCGGATGAATAATATAAAAAAAAAAAATAAAACGAACAAAATAAGGACGAGATAAATCATCAGGATGGCAGGACGCTCTACCGGTAGATTCCGCTCGTTTCGATTATGTGTTGAGAGTATAGGTATACCTACTGTTTCCACACACACCATCATTCTTTTCACCTGCTGATGTCTTCCATTAAGTCAGTCAAATGGGGTTGGATGCGTGTAAGAGGTTGAATGGCTCCTGTTTCCGGCAAACACATTCATATTCGTGTTAAATTTACACTCTAGGTTAGTTGATTAAGGCCACAGTAAAAAAAAACATATATTACAAAAATTATCCAAACTAATTAGAAAATCCTTAATAAGATTGAGGACGTTATGAATTTTATTTAAGAATCCTTCCATTCTCAAGGATATTTTTTTTTTATTCATTAAAAATTATGACCCCAATTAACCGACTCAGAGTGTATATTAATTTTATTCACCATCATCGCCTGTTGTAGTTGGGGGGGCTTATGGAATTTAACATCCTTATAGGTCCTTTTGTCACATGAATATGTAATAGCGACAATACACGCAATGTTGTCACACGTGTGTGCACCTGAATGTTGGCAATAAATAAATTTTACGCCTGCCTTTACTTTCTGCTCCTGCTCCTGTTGTTGTTATTATTGTCGTTGTTGATTTTGTTGATGTTGTTGATGATGTTGACATGCCAAGCTTGAAAATAACTCTCCTCGCCAAATAGAGTCTCAGTCACAATTATGTGACTTCATGAATGTTAAAATATTAATTAGACAGTGATGCTTGGAATATCATTATATTTGTGGCATTGGCGTATAAAAATTTTTACCGCAAAAAATGATGTCAACTTTGATGGCAAACAAAAAATTACACATCGCCATTGTCAAGGATACACCCACGAACTTCCGAGTTGAAATTATACATCAAAGTGGCGGAAATAACCTCATAACCGAGATACTCTTTTGGGCCATAACCAAAAGCACTGTACATAGCATCATACAAACCGGTCGTCCGTCGCATCATCATCATCATCAGCACCATTCGCATTCGCATCAGCAGGAGTTCCCATCACATTGCATATATAACAACGTCCAACACTGGAAACCACATCCTTGAAGCAAGGATGTGCACTTGCAATGAATTTAATAAGAGCAAACTTTAAACTAATTGCAGGATGTTGCCGGGTGCTATAGAACTGAGGCTGCTGGTGGGTCGGTCGGTTTCTTGGTTCTGTCTGCTTGGCCAACACCAACAACGAACGCCTGCTTTCTCTGCGCACTTGTTTTCTGGTCTTTTTTTTATTTCGTCTCCACTTTTTTTTTTTTGTCTCGTTGCCATCATTGAAAGGAGAACAAATTGTTTACCACCACTAGAGGAAAATTGTTTGCACCAGAAGAACTAGCACCAGCCAGCACCAGGAGCAGCAGCTCTATGTTCCGTTTCGTGTTTGAACAAAATTCAAAAAGGATTCATCGCTGTGGTCGGGGAAATAATAATGTTGGGGCATGAATTTAGAGAAGAAGAGCGCTCCACTGCACAAAGAACAGATGTTCAGAGAATAAGGATGTCTTTTTTTGTTCCTTTTCTTTTCTTTAGTTTTTTCTCTTATTTTATTTTGAGAAGATATAAATTCTTTTGATGAACAGATTGAAGGAGTGTATACTGTGTGTACCAACTCTGTACTCGTATAGTAGAACAACAACTCAACAACACTGTTAAATTCAGTCTTTTGAAAACTTCAAAAGTTGACACAAACAATATTCAAGAGGCGTTGTGTGTCCATTAGGTACGAGTTTAATAATGAAAATGAAGGGAGGTGTTTTGTAGTTTTTTTTTTAAAGAGCCTTTTGTGTGTATGGATGACAATAGGTTGCAATTTGGTTGCGTTAAAAATGCATTAAGGTAGATAGGTAGAAATATCTTTAAAGTTGAAATAAATTTAACATTTTTAGCTTCTAAGGACTTCGAAAAAGAGTTTTTATTACTGAAAGCATGAAATACAGGAAGTGCACCCTGTGGAGTGAACTACAGTGAACCAACATCATGTTGCGTAACTTCATTCAACCTTTCAACAATACATAGTTTCAAAAGAGACTGCAGCCAATTAAGCCAGGGCCTGATGCTTTCAAAAACACCAACCGAATTGTTAGACAGAAGTCACTAATTTAAAAAGTCATTAACACCAACAATGAAGAAGCAACAACATCGCTCAAAAACCAAAAGACCCTACTACCTAATACGTATAACGCAATATTCAACGACACCAATTTTGCAAATGACAGTTGACAGTCCGAACTTGAGTTACCATGAAGAGTTAAGATTAATTATTTTCAAAGTCATCACCCATCAACCTTAATAGCTGCATAAACAACAGTGAGCGAAAAAGTGGAGTGGGAATCGAAAAAAAAAACTTAACTACAAAAGTTGTAGATAATAAAAAGAACCATTCTTGCATATAAACTCAAAAATATTAGGTAAGAAAAATGCAAAACTGCAACTTTTTGGTTTAATATTTGTATCTCTATCACAAAAATAGTTAGATCTTAACAAAAATTGGTTTAAACTTACTTTTTTATGTTTTTTACCTATTTTCAATATTTTTTTCTGCAAAATGTATTATAATTCTTATTTTTATCGATGAATTAAATTTGAAAAAATAGCCTATTAGTCCGGTCAATTTAGACATCCGAGGTTACATTAATTCCCAGCAAGCTGAAATTTGGCAGGATTGTTGGAAACACCATCATACATTTTATCTAAAAAGTCCTCATCGATCCGAGACCTGGAAAAAATTTTGCTTGGGGTCAAAGGTCACAAAACAGTAAGTCTTATCAAAAAATTTTCAATGCAAGAATTGTAGACCAGATTATTATATATAAAAAGTGTCATGACTTTTTTTTCCTAAGACCCACCGTTTACTTAGGTATAACGATTCAAAAAGTTGAAGTTGAGTTGTAATCGTCATAATCAGGCCTATTCTAAAAAAAAATTTTCATCTGAAAAGTTCTTGAAATTTCATTATTTATTATTATTTATTATAAGTGTAGCTATCAGCCGTTTTAGGGTTGTCCATTCTATATCAGACACCTGTATATATTCAGAACTATTCTAAACAAAAATTCCCAGGGAATTTAGTCTAATTTGAGCGGACTATATTTTTCAATTAATATTTACCGAAACAATTTTTAATTTTTAACAAGTTTGGAACGTTGATTTTTCCCCTTTCATATTAGCCCAGGCAAATTACTCAAAATGTGTACGGGTGTTGTTCAATTTTTTGGGATAATAGGACGTCTCACACTGGGGCAGAAAGACCCAAAAGCTGGAATTAATTCATAAAGCTAAATTGAGAGTATCTTTATTTTTTGTATGTTATCTTATAGAGCAATATCCATTCTTTTAAAAAGTGCTTTTAATTTTGTATATAGATCCTTCCGTTTCTTCACAATTAATTTATCTTTAAGTCTGATTGTTAATCTGTAAATCAGAACAAAAATTAGCTGTTTTTCATCCTAATCTAAGTATGGAGCCTTCAACTTGGGGTATTTAACTATGATAAAACACAAAAAAAAAATATATATATATATGTACATTATGTGTAAAGTTTGAGTAAAGTTATATGATCTCTTTTTAGAAAGTTCTGTTTTAGAGATTTTCTTAAATCCATAGACTTTTAATTATGAACATGGTTCGATAAAGTAATAGGTATTTTATGTGTTTTCCATATGCGATGTATGTCTATTTCGAGGTTCTTTCAAAAATCGTGCCGGTTTTTTGTATTTATCGTGTTGTATATACTTTTGTACAGTTGAACCGCCATTTTTTTTTTTTTTTTTTTTAATTTTTTCAATTTGTTTGTGCCTAAGGGTGCGGATATACCTATAAATTACATGTGTTTTGGGTCTCTTAAACCAAATCCGAAGTCCATTTTACCCCATCACCTTAAGTTTACGAGATAACCTTAAAAAAATATCCTAGTCACACAAAAAAAAGTTCTGATTTGAGGGTGCGACTATGTTAAATAAATCTTTTTTTGTCGGGTCGCTGAAAATGAATCTGCAGTCCATTTCACCTCATCACCTCAGGTTTTCAAAATAACCTCAAAAAAAGAAGTTCTTTTGAGGGTATCTGTGGAACACTTTTTGAGATTAACTAGAAAACCTAAGGTGATCGAGTAAAACTGACTTCGGATCCTGTTACAACGAGCAAAACAATATAGCTATTATCCCCTAAGCTAACATTTTTGATGAAGATAGTGCTAATGATATTTTTGATTAACTTAAAGTGAATACTGTTCACTGTTTTCATAAAAAACAAAAATAATTTTAAAAAAATTTAAAAAAAAAATGTTTTTAAAAATTTATTTTTTCTATAGGTATGAAGATTGCATTAAAGAGTAGGTATAGGTAAGAAGTAGTTATGTGAATACAAAAAAATATACTCTTACGCCTTTTTAGCCTTTTCATATACTTTCATGCTGATAAATAGGAGAAATTGTTTATCAATTCAAAAATGAAGAGCTATAAAGTGGTCGTTTTTGTGGGCGTGGTATTAATTTGAATTGACATCACTTTGCAAGAGTCTCATAGGCCTACATGTGAAATTTCAGGTTCCTAGCTGGGCTGATTTAATGCCATGAATTCAATCGTCTTGCCCCAGTGTGCGTCGCGTTGGGAGCAACCGCCATCTTTTAAAAGAGGTTGTTACTGTTTTTATTCAATCTCTCTATTTTTATTCATTTTAACCAAAAATCTTCAACAGCAGACACAATCACAACAAAAATGATCTTAAAAATGATATACAAATGAATTCCTATGAGTTAATTAAATTCAATTTTATAGTTGGTCAAAATCCATCAGGATTGTATCGCAAGGTTAGGGCAAAATGACTTTTTTTTCAAATAACTGATAAACTTTTGATTTGTTTAGGTGATTCTTGAAGAATGAATTATGGACCTTAAAATTATCTTTAAAATAAGCCCTTTATCGGTATTGTAATCAAATTGTAGAAGCAATCTAACCACCATTTTTAACCAAATAATGGATTAAAATGAGAAATGTTTTTTCTGTCAGTTATTGAAACCGCAAATAGATCGATATCGGTATACAACTTAAATCATGTAGGTACCATGATTGTACCGTGTATTCCATGCGCACTATATTCAAATGAGTTAAGGAAGCTGTACAAAGGGTAGGGTTTTGAAGAAAAAAAAAAAAAAAAAAAAAAACGACGACCAGGCCTCGAATCCAACCGGAGACTTCAAATTATTAGTCGCCCACCTTACCACCTGAACCAACCTGCTATAAAAATATTGATCGCTATTTTTGTTCTAGTGCCAAGTTGAAAAAATTTTAATAAGATTTTCTCTATAAAAATAATAAGAAATCTTCTTAAAAAAACCTTATTAATCGTTGCTTTTAATTATATTTCCTTATAAAATGTATGGACAGTAAAACAATGTGGCAATCTGTTAGTTTTTAGGGGGTCATATTTTTCTCTGTGCATTAAGTTGAACATATTACCCAACCAACATTTATATAAAGTCTTTATTAATTACTCGGTTTCGGTGCTCATTACGAAACATTAAACTATTTTTTTTTTTAATTTTTTTCTTTAACTATGTTTTTTTTGCTCACTTTTATTCTGACTTAGTACGAAAAAAATTTATTTTATTGAAACTTTTTGTTGCAAATGGTTTTCTTTGTATTCATGGTCAAAAGAACAATAATTTTTCAGCTTTGCTGGTCATCCAATCTATTACTTGAAAAAAATCCAAAAAATTTGTAATAGTTTGGAAAGTGAAGTTACCTTTAGCATAAAAGCTGTGGTCCAATACTTTTTATATTAAACATAAGAAAGAAAAAAAGTACTTTACCACCATCCTGCTTATACCTAATTGCAAATCTAAAATGCAAACAAATTTTCTCTTCTTTTTTTTCCCTTTTTTTCTTCAATTAATAAATTTAAGTTGAAAGCTATTTGCCGTTTATTTTACAGTTTGGCACGGTTGGTTTAATTCGTTTTTATTTCTGTCCAGTCGAAGCTCATGGCAATATATTCTCTGCATGTCGTACTTTCTGTCATTGTTTTCTCTAAGCCAAGAGCGCTTTATTTAAGTTTTTTCCTATTTTTTTTTTGTGAGTATACTTTTCCGCCTGTAGATCTAAAGGCTTTCTCTATGTTATTTTTTTTTTTTTTTTGTCAACAAAACAAGGACATTGAAATAGTGAAAAACTATAGCTGTTCTCTAATTTGTGCAAACATATTTCTCATGTCGTCAAAATCAACAAAGAATAATGACTTCCTGCAGAGAGAACGAAAGAAACAAAAAAAAATATCAATAAAAAAAAAGCCCATTTTCCGTTCTATAGAATCCAAAAACTAAACCCCAGGGGGTAATAGTGGATGGTGTTTTTTTTTGTATGCCTCGCTTCGAAATGGGACTTATAAATCCATTCGGAACTGATGCACAATATTTATGGACAAAACATTGCACTTCATTGTCGAGGTTTATACTCCTCAACTATATTCAGAGCACGAATAATAGTACACTACTTGTTGACTTAGTTGTCCTGAGCAATGGAGGCAAAAGGCGACAAATCAGTTCCTGATGGTTTCTATTATGGATCTCCAAATAGCCATGTCCCCCCCTTGTTCATATATGGTGTTCAGTTCATGTCTATAGAATAGGCAGAGCCTTCAGCTAGCCTTTATGGGATGGCCAACAGGTATTAGTAATTTTATTGGCACTTCAATGTGCAAGTAATCGAATTTTGCGGCCATAATCATGTTGGCAATAGTTTCTAGGGGTAAAAGGGAGGGGGGGGGGGGGTAAATAGGTATATAAATTCAAATCCCCTGAAACAAACTATTTGAGTGTTTGTGTCGTAAAATTATATATTATGACCATAAAGTTTGGTCCAACACGATAATATGGCCTCTAAGCCGAAATCAATTGGTCGTGTGGTTCTTTGGCAAGAGCGTCATCGTCATAAAACCCCAAAAACACTTTGTTATTTTTTTTTTTGGTATGGGATTGGAAAAATTAATAACGAAATATGGTGATGCAATAAATTTTATTATTAGTTTTTTTTTGTTGTTATTAATATGAAATAGGTAGGACGACACGTTTCGATTTGGATGATTGATTTTGAAAAATTGGGAAATTAATATTTTAGTCCAAATGGTCAAGCAATATATTTTTGGTTAGTTAGCAGGCATTTATATGGTTTTGGATTTATTAGTGTGGACTGTGGATATTAAAATTAATTTGTTTTATTATTTTTGTTATTAATTTGTCTGACGAACTTTTGTTTCGCAAAAATTGTTTTGGAGGATGAGTTTCTAAGGACCTTCTTAAATTTGATATATTAAATTAGTTTCGCAAAAGTGAAAATGGTGGCATATTGCGGCTATAATTTGTTTTTGAGTCATACAAAATTGTGTCTTTAGGAAAACAGGTACTGAGAAAAAAACCTTAAAAAACGTTCATATTTATTTCTCTACCACTGCTTAAAAGGTGCTAAAAATTCCATAACACAAAAAGTTTTGAAAAAGCATGTGAACTAGACAATACGAGTATGTACGAGTAAATGAATTCTCAAAATTAATTTTGTACGAACCCTCAATTTGCCCTCATATATAAAAAAAAAAATCATTAAAAAAAGGATACGACAGCTTTTGTTGTAACTGAGAACAAATGGCAATAACCACTCTGCAAAAATGTTAAAAATTTAAATGGTTTTTTTTTTAAGGATCTGATGTAACTTTAAATTACAGATGAATGGATTTCATTCACATTCTGGTGATGAACAAAAGAGTGGTATACATTTTAAATTAATTCTCTTTTTTTTTAACATTTTAATCTGTAAAAAAAAATGGTTGGTTCTTGGGAATGAGGAATGAACGTGCTATAAATTATTTAATATTTAAAATGGAATAATTAAATGGTCGCACACACATACATACATATGGTGTGATGCTACAGGCGCAACAACAGATACCATGTGTTACGACATAATTTTCATATAATCTATCTGTAGGTACGTGGGTAACTCTATGTAATGTACATGTAGGTATGATGTGTAGTAATATCCTGGATTGTTATTTTTAAATTTATGTATTACTTTAATTTACAACTACAAAGGAAGAGATTTTTTCTTATACATATAGCCTGATGATATTTTGACCTTAAACATTGTAAACATTGAGTTGAAAAAAATATCATTTGATTTAACTAACTTGAAGATCTTACTATCTTTATAAGGCTTGAATTTAAAATACAATTTTGAAACAATAGTGGAGTAACTAAAGTAAATTATTAGGAAACCGATTTTCTCCGATTTTGATGATCTTTTTTTTATACGTCGGTAATAAAAAATACTTTAACCTCTATAGGTTAAAAATTGCCGATGTTGCAGTATTGTTTGTTTTTTTTTTTTTAATAAAATTAAATTTTTTTTATCAAAACCAATTTGTTTGCTTCAATTTCTGAATTAAATAGTACCAAAACATTCACTTTGAAATTTAATTGAAAAAAAACATATGGGAGTAAGTGATAATCTTCCATCATTTAAGCGATATTTTGACACATCGGCAACACCTACAATATTTAACCCTTTCGGTACCAGCGTTACTCTCATGTACCATATCTTTAAAAATTCGTAAAAAAAATATTCCATCAAACAATTTTTTTGGTTTCGATGGCTTAATTGAAAGATAATAATGCCTTGTTACTGGATTAGTACAAAAAGACAGTCAAATATCAAATTTTAAATTTTTTTTATCGAAAAAGGGACTGAAATCCATATTTTTTTTTTTTGCAAAAAAATGACCATATAGGTATGGTCATAATTTTGAAAAAAAAAAAAATCATGTGTGCAATTCACACATGGTAGAAGTGCAACCTTGAAAAATCATTTTTCTTGGAAAAAAAAAATAGAACAAATTTACCTATTTTTATTCTATCACCTTCAAATCCATGTTTTTTATATGACAACATAGATAAATTTTATATCATCTGAAAGCTTATTGTCTTAGCTCAAAATATATATATCGATCAGGTGTATGAGACATCTACAAAAAGAGCTAGAATTTTTTAAACTCGACGAAATTTCATCCAAAAAGCAAAAAAAACATTTATTTTTATGTTCTCAGTGTTGGAAAAGAACACATTTTTACCGTTATCTCCGAATTTTGAATATGAAATTAATTGAAATTTTGTACAATTATTACCTATCTACAGTACAAATTTCATTTATCTATCTATTAAAACAAAAAAGTTATAACAAGTTGAAGTCGTGTCGCGTTTTCGTTTCATCTTGTTTCAAATCACTACGATACTAAAGAAGTTTTCACTTCAAAAAATAAAAAATTTTAATCCAGAAAGTGTTTTGTGTTTTGGCTTAGAAGAAGTAGCATACATTATTGTTCTATAAAAAGTTATTTTCTCAGTTGTCCGACTTTTTTTGGTGGTCATAGGCAGTGTATGTTTCTTACATGTAACATGAGAATAACACATTAGTTTTGCTATTTATTATTTTGGAACATAACTTTTTGCTATTCATATTTCTTAGTTGTGATGTTTTTGACACGATAATACTGAAAAAAAAACATTTTTTAACATTGATTTTCATAGTTTGGGTTCGAACACATTTAAAAAAAATCCAAAAGCTCATTCCTTTCTGTAAAATTTAACCCACTAAAATTATTTAAGAGTTTTTGACAAAATGGTCTTCAAACTTTTTTGTAATAAAATATGAATTTATTTTTAAACATTTTTTGGCCAAAGATATTATTATTTAAATTCCGAAGAGGAAAAGGTAAAAGGTATATATTAACGTTTTAAAACAAAAATTAAAAATTACCTACTTCAATTTCATTGGATTTTTTTTTTGATGAAAACTGAATTTTTGTAACGAAATAATTTATTTTTTTTCTAAGATTTTGACAAATAAGACCTTCCAACTTTCGGTAAAAACTTCAAAAATAAGAAGAAAAAGTTAATTTGTATTTAAATGTTGAACCTTTTTTTTCAAAAACTTTCATAAAAAATGTTCTTCGAAAATGAAATACTTTTAAATTTTTTTCATAAACTGTAATGCATATATTGATATTTCCTTTTATGAATTCAAATAAAAATTAATAAGGGCAAAAATTTTTTTAAAAGAGGTAAGTGCATATTTTATTAGGAAAAAGTTTTAAAAACGATATGTTAAAATTTTTCAATACGTTTTTTTTTTTTCAAAATTTTGAGTTTAATGACTTGTTTTTCTAAAACGATGCATTCAATTAACTCAATTTTACAAATAGTAATAAGTTTCTAGTTTAATAAAAAATGTATGTTCAAATATTGTAGGTGTTGCCGTTGTATTCGAATAATTTTTTTTGTGTTTGAAGTCAATTTGTGAGAAAATTGCATATATCGCTTAAACGATGGAAAATTGTAACTCACTCACAAAAATTTTTGTTTCCTTTAATTTTCTAGACAATCTTTTGGCATCAATTTATTTCTGAAATATAAAATTAATGCAGCAATAGAGTCAATTTTAACCTATAGAGAGGTTAAAGTATTTTTAATTCACTATACGTTTAAAAATAAAAGATCATCAAAATCGAAGCTGTTCGTCCCGGTTCCCTAACGTATCGGTTTTTTTTTTTAGAATGAGACACGAAACCCCCATAGCTATTTGTTTAAAGTACTAGAGGCTCCATATCATCGATATTAAAACAATCAATAAATTCACCAGAATCAGATATATAAATATATCTGCAACTGCAATTCATTCATAAACTTCGCTTTGATTTTTTCCTCTACAAAAAGGAGAAAAATTTTTGAAAACAAAGAAATACAAAACAAAAGGATATCGAATTGTGTAACCATACAAAAAATAATCCTTCGTATATGTATCCAATTTTTTTCTTTCAAAAATTAAAAAAAAAAAATTCACAATGAATGTTGAAATGATATGCTCTAAAATCATTTCTTTTACCACAACACCACACGTATATGGTATATCCTTGCAACAAAAGTTTGGTTCATGATACAATCTTGCATTTCCAACAAAGTAAAAATGAAAAAAAAAAAAAAAAAACAAAAAAAACAAAATCAGAATGTAATCACACCCAAATACATTTTTGTGAATTAAAACGATTTTTTTGTTAAAATTCCATTGAAACTGATATACACGTAACATTATACACTGTCATGCTAGATGAGGTTGAAATGAAACTTTAGGGTGACCATATTTCTGTAAGAGTGAAATTTACGAAACAGAGAAAGTCAAAAATAAAATTTATTCAAATCTTTAATAACTAATGTTATGAATTTAGTAGCGTTTTTGGCTGGAATCATATTCAGCAGTAAAAACTCTAGAACGACTTTGTTCTATGTATTTTTGCTCTGGAGCTCCGGTCTATTAAATAGACTATTAGGTTGAGTAGATATGGTCACCAAAGAGAAATATGTTCGTTAAAAAAAAAAAAAACTGTTGAAAAATGATACAAGCAATGACACGTTATATAAACTACAATTGTAATCGCGTGACGGTTGGAGGGTTAATTTTAACATTTTAAATAGCGATGGCAAAACTCTTTAACAATGTTTAAGACTGGGCCACAAGTGGGTACTTGTTTTAATTGCCAAAGTTACATACATACTTAAGTTGTTACTGAATCATAGTATTTAGGTGGAATGTGCCGAAGTGATACATTCAGGACACATTCGGGACACGTTCGGGACACATTCAGTACACATTCGGGACACACTCAGGAAACGTTCGCTACACGTTCGGGACCCATTCGGACACGTTCGGGACAAGTTTGGGACACGTTTGGGACACATTTGGGACACTTTCGGGACACATTCGGGACACGTTCGGGACACATTCGGGACACATTAGAGACACATTCGGGACACAATCGGGACACGTTCGGCACACATTCGAGACACATTCGGGACACATTTGGGACACGTTCGGGACACATTCGGGACACGTTCGGGACACTTTCGGTACACGTTCGGGACACACTCGGAAAACGTTCGCTATATGTTCGGGACCCATTCGGACACGTTCGGGACAAGTTTGGGACACGTTTGGGACACATTCGGTACACGTTCGGGAGACATTCGGGCAACGTTCAGGACAAGTTCGACACACATTCGGGACACGTTCGGGACACTTTATATTATTATATTATATATACTATTGATTTAACATACCTCTAACTTTTTTTCAGGAAAAAGTTTTGTTGTAATTTATTCTATTGAAAATTAATTGATTTCCAACTTTCTTTATATGAATTTAATTTATTAAGGAAATACCATTTTGACACCATTTTGCTAATTAAATACAAGTCTTAAAACCTCAAACCCTTCAAAACTCCTGAATTGCAATGTTTTAATAAAACCTCAAACAGCCAACCACAAAATATTAATCAAACATTTCTCCCAAAACCAAAATATAATAATTTATGCATCCTGCCCAACAAAATCGCAATCATCTGATGCATATCCCAACTAACAATTTTACTTCCACGAGGTTAAGATTTTTAATTTCTTGCAGCTATTATCTCTACAGGGCTTGTATTTAGTTTGTGAATCGAAAAAAAAAAAAATGGACAAAATAGCTTTGAAAATTTGTGTGCTTATTCAGTTGAAGCGGAGTGTATGTCAATAGTATATGAGTCGTGATATTCATTAAATAAAAAAAAACATTACGTTGAATTTCAAATAAACCGCATTAAACGGTTTTGCCTTTTTAAACAAATATTCCACAAAATAGATGTGTTATTGTTACTGCATTCTAATATTTGAATT
Organism: Episyrphus balteatus; assembly: GCF_945859705.1. Classification (NCBI taxonomy): domain Eukaryota; kingdom Metazoa; phylum Arthropoda; class Insecta; order Diptera; family Syrphidae; genus Episyrphus; species Episyrphus balteatus. The sequence goes on along the minus strand of NC_079134.1, from coordinate 28,240,734 downwards.
CAAAAATTGTTGAATCATTGTTTTTGATTGAAAATATTACAAAGTATGTTTTATATTACTTTCAAAAATAACGACTTACATAAATGTTTATTTTGTATCTCTGTATGAGAAAAAAAGAAGTTCAATTTCAGGCGCATGCGCGAAAAGCTTTTAGTTTTATATGTTTGCCTTAGCGAAGTTAGGGGACATTTATTTATATTTGTAGAGATCCTTTAAGTACAAGCAAAACATTGTAAAAAGCATTTAATTTTATAAGTTTGCCTAAGCGAACTTATTTTATTTCTAGAAGCCCTGTGAAAGTGAGTACAAGCTAAATTTTTTAAACTGTCAGGCAAACTCATGAGAATAAGAAATATTTGGATAAGTGCCATTATGGTGACCATTTTTGGTTTTTTTATTCATTGTTATAAAGAAATAAATAAAAAAGTGAATCTTTTCATATCGGTAATTGGTTTAAAATAGTGATATTAAAAATGGTTCACTGACCAATTTGGAGTTAATATTCAAGTAAGTAGAGAACAAAGGAAAACAAGATTTTAATCTTCTCCACTTATTTAATTATAAAATATTGATAGACATTTTAGATTTTTACCTAAGTTCAAAACAAAGTTAATTCTCTTATTTTTAAGAAAAAGCCAAAAGCCCAAAAAAATAAAAATTTTTTTTCTGCTTCGGAAAAATGCAAGTTGACGGCATCCGGGTGAAACCTCTAAAGTCTAAAAAAACCGAATTTTTCAGATATTTTTTTCTTCTTCAGAAAAATTGTTCTTGAGTAAAAAGTTATTCTCTTTCATCTTCACAATAATGATAAGATTTGACAATCAGAATATTATATTATTAGGTAAGTCTTTATTAAATATTTTTTTACAAGATAAAAAAAATCAGAAAATACCTAACCAAAAATAATAACTTTGAAAAAAAAAACACAAATGGTCACCATATTCTTTATGATAGTGCAACTCATCAGGAATTCAGTCGAAGCCCTTAGAAAGTTCTGGTTTCAACTAGTCCAAATTTGAAACTCTTTTATTATATACCTGAGTAGCTCGATGGGTAAGGTACCGGACTTTCAATCAGGATGTACGAGGTTCAAATCCAGCAAAATTCGTCAAGTAAGTAAAAGTTTTTTTCTTAATATAATTGTGTTTGGAAATTTAATTTCAGAAGCAAAACTTGTCTGGATGGAAAACAAAGAAGAAAATGAAAAAATAAAATGTAATAGGTAACAAAAAAAAATGAAAAAAAAAATATTTTTTTTCTCTATTCTATTTGGGATATACCTCGTTTAGACTTTCACTATCATTCCACAAGTCTGTTCAGAGCTTCTAAATAAAAATAAAAGCCTGCAACAATAATACACATTTTCAAATTTCAAATGTTGGTTGTTTCTATAAGGCATTAAAGACATGTTATGAGTCTCTCCAATTAACTTGCATATGACTCTTCTAAGGCCTATCAAGCTTCTCGGGTGGGCCAGATGGGCTTCTCTATGGTCGTATACAAGCAATATTTCTAAAATCGAAACAGCTTCGTTAGATCCTTGTGGAAGTAAAATTGTTAGTTGGGATCATCATTGCACGAGACCGAGACAAGAGTGATTCCAGGAACTATAAATGACTTCCAATCTCAGCCACAATATTATTAACACCTCTTCTCTCTCTTGATATGTATATACGAGTAGTATATTTGCAGTCCAATTTAGCATACACGATAACCTCAACATAATAAATTGCATCGAACTTAGTCCTTTAACATGATGAAATTCCTTGTGCCATATATGACCTAGCAAGGACACGACGATGCAACGGTGGGAGGTTTTGCTGAAAATACAGAAGTGAAAAAGGACAACTCTCCCAGCAGGTGATGTGCATGTTTTGTATAGAAAAAGCAGCAGAGTGCATATTCATGACTTTGAGGGTACTTTCTTCACATTGAATGCCAAAAGCAATATAATTAAACGAACAACCAGCAGGATGTTCTTGATGTTCTTTCGAGAATTTCACAAAATACATGAGTCTTTTGCCAATATGAAAAAAGCTTCCTTCCTTCCTTATGAAAACCACCAAATACGCAAGTAAAAAAAGAAAAATATACAAGAAACCTAACAAAACTCGACCTCAAAGCTTGCACATGGTCTGGCCATGTCGTCGTTGTGTTGTGTCACTTTATTTCGGCGCCATGTAAATTTCTGTACATTTCCTTCAAACAAAATGGCTACGTTTTCTTCTTTACAAAATCTATACCTACAAAAAAAGGACGAAAATTCTATGACAGAAGCGATAATTTCCCTTTAAATTGTCCTCTCTCCTGACTGCTATGGTTCTTGGCAACGACCAAAGAACAATATATACGAGTAACTACAAACGATTTTTAAGTACAGCGATTACAATTCCGGGTAATAATGGCCTCTGCTAGAAATGTTAGTGTTGGGGAAAAATTCCAGTTTTGAACCTTTTGAAAGGGGTGATTTTGTACTTCTCATAATGACAACAACGACATTCAAGGTGTCAGGAATATAAATGAGGCAAGAATGACGAAACAAATTGCTTTGTTCCTTTTTAAAGTATAGAAGGAAGCTTTGTGTACCTGGCTTTCCGTCAGATCAGCCCATCAAATAGAAAATTTTTTTTTTGTTGAAAAAAAAGTAGTAAAAAAATACAAAAATTTTTGGCACACTCATGCAGTTTAAGTATAGATCCTTTTGTAAGGACTTAATAACGAGAGAGGGTATATCCAAGTCATATAGATGTGCACAGGATGATATTTTCTGTGTGTTGATGTGATTTCTTTTTTTGTGTTGCCTCGATTATGTGTGCTCTGGTGTTCGTTCATTGTTTTTCAGATTATGCATAAAGTTATTGTTGCCAAAAACACCTTTAGCAATTGTTTTTAAGAGTGACAAGGAGTTTTATGAGGCGTGCCTTGGAGCCGGAATTCACCTTATCCCTCTTTTCTATGTTCACCATGTGTAAGTTTGTGTATGTTAATCTTTAGCTAGATTTTGTTTGTGTTTTGTTTTCATGCAGTTTTAGGATTAAGTTTTTGAATCCTTCACACACATACATACAATAGAAAACTCTCAAAATATCTTTTGTCTCTTCTTGAAATTTTGGAAAACTCACCAAAAAAGGATATTTGTTTTGATTTATCGGCTCAAATTACTTTGCATTTGTATATGTTTTTATATGTTGGGGAAAAAACTTTTAAAACCAAGTTGAAGTGGTTGTTTTGTATTGGTATAATGGGAAATTTATTCAAGGATGTGGATTTTTGTTTATATAAATGTGAAATATATATATCACTAGTTCTTGACAGCATTTTATAAATATATTTCTACACACATTCATACACACACACACAGGGGAAATTCAAAAACCATCACTGACGTTGAAAGATCCTTAAGTGTTTTTACGAGGAACACAAAAATGGTAGTTAGATTCAAGTGCATACAAAAAAAGGATGAACACATAGAAAATTTGATTTGATGTTTTGGAACGCATTTTGAGATGAAAGTAAAGATTCTGAACAAATAAGTTTAAACTTTATTTGTGGTTAGAAATTTGGTTTTTGTTATTTGTTTTGGGTTAAATGATGATTGATATGCACTAACAGTCAAATGCTTTTGTTAAAATGTACACAAACCAAAATAAATTTATGTTCTGGACAAGATAGCAGGATATTTTGTGAAGCCTTTGAAACAACCTCTTCAGTTTTAAATTTCCATTGAAAAAAGTTTAGTTAAGAATACGCACTTTATATTAACTTTTTTTTTAAAGTAACTGGCTTGATAAATTAATCACCAAACAAACGTTTACAAATCCAATAAATGTTCAAAAATAAAAATGTTACTCATACGTCATAGTGACCCCCTTCGATGCTTATTGAGGTTGTATCTTACACAATTTTCTAAGGATTTTAAGGATTTAAACATAAAGTGAATGTAAATAAGAAAATAACTTACCAACATGTATGTTGTTTGATTTGTAGGCTTCCAGTTGGTTTCAAGCAAATATTTAGACTAACTGTATCGAACAGTATAAAAGAATAATCTTTTTTATCAAAAAACAAAACCGACTTCCATGGATCAAAACAGGGTTTAATGGTTTTTCTTATAGTTCCCATGGCTAAAACTGAACGAAATTGAAACGCAGCCACCAGCTATCCAATACAAAAAGAATTATCATTGGTTGACTTAGTCAAAAGTTATGAGGTAACAAACACAAAAAAAAAAAACAAAAATACAGACGAATTAAATACCTCCTTCTTTTTGGAAGTCGGTAAAAATTGAAACTTGTTTTTATTTTAATATTTTTTTTTTAAATTGGTTCACTGTGGTGTATGCGTAATATTTTTCTTAATTTTTAAGTTAAATTTTCTAAACTTTAAAAAAATGTTATAGGCCAGTCTAATAAATACATATCTATTAAGATTCTTCATTCAAAAAATATATTTAATAGTGTAAGGCATGTCTAGAGTTCATGAATAAAGATCCAAAGTTTATTCAAATCTAATATAATTCAGTAAAACTAGCAGGGTTCGTATAGTATTATTCGGGAATTGAAAAATATCGATACTTCTCACATTTTTCGATCTTCTCACGATCCGAAAATTATAATTCTTTAAATTATGTTTTTTATTTGTGACAGATCGGAAAAACATAGGTAATTACTTTTCCTTTTCTCACAAAAAGAAATTTAAAAGATCCAAAGAGATCGGAATAGATCTGAAAATATCAGAAAGCAAATATATTCTTTTTTTTTTTTTAATATTAAAACTCTCAGGAGGTAAAATTCTCATACGGAACTCCATGGAGCAATTTTTATGACACCAGAGGTCTAGGTTCGATTCCTAGCATCCATCAATAAATAACAAGATTTTTTTCAGGGGTACTACCTCTTGCGAGGAATTGACAAATCTTCCAACAGTATCATTGTCATGAAAAAGTGAATCTGTGCTAAATAATGGAAGCTTGAAAACCTTAGGGAACCAATTTTGAAACGCATTGAAGAATTGAGCCGATAGGTACAGGTAGTCAAAGTTTTGTTATTTTGTAAATGAAAGAACAAATTGATTTTTATATTAAAACTAGCTGACCCGTCGGACTTCGTTCCGCATTTTTCCAGTATTTATTTCCAATTTTGGCTTTTGAATGTGTTAACCTTTTCCAATACAAAAAAATCGGGCCAAAACTTGATATGTGGAGCACAAACATAAAATTGTATAAAGTATTAAAAAAAGCAAACCATTGTACGAAGTTTCATTAATATTATTATTAAGGTATAACAACATAAATATTTAACGGAAAGCAAAATGGTGCTATGTCCTTAACAGATCCTATGCAGTTACAATAATTTTGCTTTCCCACGCGATATGTATGGTGTATGCATGCCACTGTTTTTTTCTGTTATTGGCACGGGTTATTTGTGCAAATAGTAAAAAAAATGTTTTAAAAAACAAAATCTTTGTGTTTCGAACTCCTTTCAATCGCTTGCAATCGCTATTAAAATTTGATATTTTTTGGCTATTTAGGAAATTCAAAAAGTAGCAATCTTTTTTTTGTAAATTGTAAAAAAAACCGACTTAAAGTGAAAAGATTCCGTCTTAATTCTATGCATACGTCTAAATATTAAAATATTTTCTTAAAAAAATTAAATCATTTTAAATTAATGCGGAAATCGTATTAATAATTGGGAGTTGAAACAACTCAAACAAATTTTAAGTTTCAGTTTATCACACCAATTTTCAACTGTGAGATAGCTAAGTGGTAAAAAATTAAACAATTTTATTTGAGGAAATAACATTTTTAAGAGTTTGTTTTTCTTAGCCTTGAACATGAGCTCTTTGAACTCCAAATATTGAGTTTGCTTATAACTTGACAGCAGAGCCACGTACCAGGTCCAACTATAAAACAAAACCTGTCTCGAATGAACCTCATCATAAAAGTCTATACAGCCATTCGGACTCCAAACATGGAATATTGGTCTATAATTTGACAACAGCGCCACCTACCGCATACAATTATAATTTACAAAACATGGATGAACCTTATCACACAAACGAACTTTCACAAAAATCTGTCAAGTCTTTCGGACTCCAAATATGAAATTTGTCTATACATACTTCGGCAATAGCGCCACCTACCGGGTCTAATTTATGAAATAAAGCATGTTTCGAATGAATTTTATCCGACACAAAAAAATTCACAAAAATCTGTCCAATCAAAATATGCAATTTTCCTAGAACTTGACAACAGTGCCAACTACTGGGTCCAATCATGAAACAAATCTTGTCTCGAATGAACCTTGTCTTAACACAAAATTTCACAAAAATCTGTCCAGTCATTCAACCCCACCTATGTAATTTGCCTATAACTTGAAAACAGTGCCACCTGCCTGATCAAATTATAAAACAAAACTTGTACCGGATATACTTTATCACATACACAAAATTTCACAAAAATCTGTCCAGTTATTCGACCCAAAATATGGAATTTGCTATAACTTGTCAGCAGCGCCACCTACCGGGTCCAATTATAAAACAAAACCTGTCTCGGATGGACCTTTTCACATACATTTCACACAATATTTCAGAAAAATCTGTCTAGTCGTTTAGAAGGAGTAGGGTCACAAACAAACGCATAGGAGAAATATACATAATAGATACAAACCATAACTCTAATTGATGACACCTTGCATAATGGTGTCATACACATACTTTTGTTGATCGTTTAACTTCGAAACATTGGTCGATTTGGAACAACCAATCCGAACTGTGCCAATGCTTTACTCGCAATAATCAAACACGTGTCCTCAATGAGGATCAGATATTGAATATTCATCTTATTTGTGCAGTCCATATGTGGATTTATTGTCACAAGACGAATAATTATTTCTTTCACTCAAAATCAGGCTTTTTTAATTATTTTGAAAGCTTTACAAATTAAGCTTAGTTAAAATTTTTAAAAAGCGAGAGTGTTTTTTTACTCGTACAAATTGACAGCTATGTAAAGATGCGAGAAAAGGTATTATTTTTTTTTGATACAAACCATCTACATATTTATACCTTTCAAACAAAAAAAAATTACCAAAATCGGACCAGCCACACGCTAGTTTATCGGCCACACACACTAAACGAACTCATTTTTATATATAAGATTTTCAGACTTTAGTGTAAAAATCCTAAAAAAAAAAGTTTTAAAAATATATTTTTTTTATATTTAAGCTTGTAAAAATACTTCTTTTATATTAAAATTTTGATTCTATTTTTCAATAGGGGAGAGTGGGGCCAAATGTAACACTTTTTTCTAAAATCGATGGTTCTCCTACAAATTTGAAAGTGGGCCAACCAGACCTTTTTTGAATTAAAGACCCATGTTTTAGCTCCAAGATCCATCATACAAATTTAGCAAAACATAACGGTAATGTTGAAAAATAAAGCTTCCAAAAAAAAAATCGTGTTGTTTCAACTTACCCCACATACGGGGCAAAGTGTAACACATACCGGGGTTGGTTGTACCAAGAACTAAAAATAAGAGAAAAATACCTTTATTTGTTTATATTTATTAATTTTTAATTAATAACAATAAAAACAAACCTCAGTCATGAAATTTTGGTGCAAATTTGTAAAAAGTGGAGCAAATCCAAGATTTCCAGAGAAAATTTGACAGTAGTCTTAAATAAAAGTTATTCGAATTCATAAATTGTTTTATAAGCTTTATGAATTCAAGTGGTGGTTCAAAAATGTGTTTCCAATTTCAAAATAAATACAAATTCAATTACAAGCATTCATATTCAGGGTTGTTAATTATATTAGGTAAACAATTTTTCAGTATAGGTAGGTTTTTACATGGTACAACTTGCCCCGGAAAAATGTTACAACTAGCCCCAGCATGAAATTTGGCACATAAAATCAATTTAAAAAAAAAGCGAAACTGATATAGACATAACATATACACGCAATTTGAGCCAAAACACAGTTGCATATAACAAAAAAACACTTAGCACTCTATCTTTTTCGGGTAAAGAGGTAGACCAAAAATAAAATTTAAAAAAAAAGTTACAAACATGCATTTTTTGGGCACCACTAGTGTAACTTCTCACCCTGTCGTCTAATCTTCATCTGAAGAAAATGTGCCGGTAGATATGCAAAAATTGAGCATTTTTCTCCTTTACGCGTTTCTTAATATTGAAAGGAACATCGCTTTTTTTAGCTGTTAATTCTTACCCCTGTTACATTTAGCCCCACTCTCCCCTACCTATCTTTTGATTTGATTTGATTTTTTTTTATTTGTGTTAAGTTAGACAAAAAACCAGAGTAACAACAGAAATAGAATTTTTTTAAATTTTTTTTATATCTTAAGAATATTTTATAAATATACTAGCTGACCCGGCGGACTTCGTTCCGCCATTTCTTGTATTTATTTCTATTTTCGACTTTGTAATTTGTCATAATTCCCAATACAAAAAGGAAATCAAAACTTGAAAAGTTCGTCCAATTAATTTAAAAATATTCACTTTTAAAATTTAAAAAAAGTGGCCTATGTTAAAAACGTTTTTTAAGTTTTTTAATTTACCATTGTGAAGCTTGTAGTGAATGTAGCGTTATGTGTGATATATCAAATGAAAGGTAATATTATCAGGATGCTCAATAAAGATAAATCAAATTTTTGTAATCTCCAGATCAAAAGATGTAACGTGTTGAAAAATAGAGTTTTATTTTACCGATATTTCAAATTTGTCATTACAAAATAGTACAAATATAGTCTTGCCTATTATCTATCTACACTGTAAATTTCATTCATTTATCTATTGAAGAAAAAAAGATAAAAATAAAAAACTGTTAAAAATGGCCAAAAAACTTGGGACAATAAAAAAAATTGTTTTTCCCGTTATTCGGTCAAAAATCGATTTAAAAATTCAAAAGTTTGTACATGCATGCGCATGATTAATACCTATATTTCCTATAAATTTGAGATTTTTTGCAGACTTTTAAAAATTCCAAAAAAATAAAAGACTACTCAAAAATGTCCCTAAAAATTAGGTTGTTTTTCAAAAATTTTTATTTCAAAATACAGGGCCTATGAAAAAAATCCGTTTTAGACCCCTAATTTTTTTTTTAAATATCTTTCTTATGGTGTAACTCAAATTTCTGTGCAAACCTCTAATTAGTCTTTTGTCGAAGGTCTATGACTGCAAAAAGACCCTCACAACTTGGTTTTGAAATTTTTTTGAATTTTTTCAATACCTTTTTTAACTATTGAATAAATTTATCTATCATTTAAAAAAAAGGTCAACTCTTTACGACTTACCGTTTAGAAAATAGCTTCTTTTTTCAATGTGTTGTTACCCCTATTTACCCTATAAAATCTTAAATTTTTGTTGCCTTAAACCTTCTCCTCTTATGCCTCTTTGATTTAAAAAAAAATTAAGAAAATAAGTCAGTCGGTGTGGCCGTTTAGCGAACATACAAAAAACCAAACTTAAATATAAATAATAGATTTTTTTTTCAAATTGGTTCACTGTGGTGTATGCGTAACATTTTTCTTAATAAGTTACATTTTCTAAACTTTTAAATAATGTTATATAGGCCCGTCTAATATACATATACATATCTATTTAGATTCTTCATTCAAAAAATATATTTAATAGTGTAAGGCATGTCTAGAGTTCATGAATAAAGATCCAAAATAATGAAAGCTTGAAAACCGAAGGGAATCGATTTTGAAACGCATTGAAGAATTGAGCCGATAGAAATGAAAGAACAAATTGATTTTTATATTAAAATTTGGTGTAAAAATCCTTAAAAAAAAGGGATACAATTTTGATTCTATTTTTCAATACCTATCTATTGCAAAATTATAAAAATTTTTTGAAAATTCTTCATGAGTAAATTTTTTGATTTGTGTTAAGTTAGACAAAAAACCAGAGTAACAACAGAAATAGAATTTTTAAAATTTTTTTTATATCTTAGGAATATTTTATAAATATATTTGAGGCGCTCACCGCCAAAACGGCCTAACTCCAAAAATTTCGTTTTGAGAAAATGAGTTTAAAGAAATGGGAATGTATTTTTATTTATATTTTTAAATTGTTTTATTGCGGTTCGATCTGTGTACTCAGTTTGATTTTTTTGAAAATGTGGGTTAGGCCAATTTAGTTCTGAGCGCCTCATTTGAAAAAAACCATAAACCTAGCAAAGCATCCATTTTTTTATAGTTTAACAAAATCCTGTTTATTTTAGTTAACTTTTTTCATGCTGTTAAAAAACAAAATTTTTGTAATGATAAAATAAATAAAAAGGTACACAAATTTTTAAATGACATAAAAATCTAACCATTTGTGAATTCTTTTCAATCATTTTTTATTTTAGAAAACAACTTTTCCCGCCAAAACGAGATGAGGTAGTCCCTCGCTTATCAATAGCTTCTTGTTTTGTCCCAACTTTGCTTACACTATAGTTCTTAACGCATCGCATGTAAAAGAAGTTGAATATCTAAAGAATTTTCAAATTCACTGTCTTACATTTTTATGTCTATTTCATCTTAATTGTTTAGATCTATTTTGTTTTTTTTGCTTCAGCTCTTTTCTAAGAACCTTAATAAAAAAAAAAGCTTTTTGAGCGGAAAGAATAAGCATTTAAGTCTTTATTCCCACTGAATATGGCCTAAACTCTTTACCAATGTGTGCATGTTTATACACTTAACGAGTTTGCAATTGCATTAAATACCTTTCAAGCTTACGTTATATCTGCTTCAAAAGCAAATCGATTTTGATTAGCAGTTTTCTAGCTCTGAGTACCAAATATCCTTCAAAAAACTTAATTCACATCAAAACATAACCTTCTACAAAATCTCATGCTAATCAAAATAAACAAGGACAACATTTGAAAAAAAAACAGAACACACTCTTCAAAGCAAAAAAATCGATCTGAAGCCCCCTCAAGGTTAATCAGTTTGAAATTGTCAGCAAAACCATCACAGACAAAAATGGATAGAAAATCGAGGGACAGGATAGACTTTTATTTTTATTGGGTCACATGCGTGAATATGTCCATGGTGTCGTTCTTGTCGTTTTCATCGTCATCGTCATTGTCACTGTCGTCATCGTCACTTAAGGAATGTACGATGTCTCACCTTTAGCCCTGGCTTCTGTGTCCTTCTTTCAGAAGATACTACTTGAAAATTAAGAACATGTCCTTTTACATTTTTTTTTCTTCTACTTTTTCTTCATCTTCCTATTTCGTATTTTTCTTCTACGAGTATGAATGAAGTGGTGTATGTGGATGTATATATGAGAATATAGGTAGATTTCGTATGCAACTCTGCCGTTCAACTACAACCTCCCATGTACGTGACTTGTGACTCTTGTGTGACTAAATCAGTTTACGAAATGTCTATTCCCAACTGAGCTATTTCACTATATTGTGGATGTTTTCGTCCTTACAGTTTTACAATTTCATTCTTTTTCTCTCTTTCTTTCTATATCTTAATTTCGTTTTTGTTTTCCTTTCCTTTTCTTTTTTTTTTGTTTTGTTGTATTAACTCTTATTTGTACTGGTTTTTCGTCTCATCCAATGTCTCAGAAGTTCAAGCTTATTCCCAAATGGAAACAACACACATTTTAGGCATTCAAGCCATGTTAGCAATTTCTTACCAAGAAAAATGATAAAACAAAAAAGTTTCTCATTTAATCTGAACTCACAGTGCTGTGTATAAATAAAAGATGTTGCTAAGAATAACACTTTTTTCAACGCTAGAGATATAAATAAATGTCACAAATATTCCAAAAAGGTTTAAAGAAGATGAAAATCAAGCTAAGTTGTAGGAGATTTCTGTAAACTTCCGAATACAGAAAACAAAAGAAAGGTTATATTATGTCTGATCAATAAATGTGCTATCTATGTTCATATGTTCCATCATTATTTCTAAACCATAATTTAACAATTGAGGTATTATTGAAACATACTTGCTAATCCACTGGTTATATGTTATATGAGCTTACATTTAATTAAATATGACACATTTAAGAGTCCAAGATCATCTAGTTTTTTTAAAACCTCAGTTCCAATGTAGACGATTTAAAGCCCAGTTATTGGAAATTGTATGTTCTTTAAGGACGATGACAAACTATTTTTGATAAGAATGAATAATTTAAAAACTCTTTAATTTTTACTTGCGATATAGGTACTTTAGGGCAAGTTTAGGATTCGTAAAAAAATCGAGCTCGAGATAACAATTTTACATGACATTACGATGATGGAGAAGGCCAAAAAAGTGGGTCCGGCAATTCTGTCTGTCTGTCTGTATATACCTCGAGCTACAGCCTAAACGAGGGAAGTGATTTTCTTAAAACTTGGTAGTTACCAGTTTTTGGTGATTCCCTAGAGGGGGAATGGAAATTTTTTGTATGACCAAAACTAAAGTTACCTACCTGCCATATAACGGAATTTTTTTTCCAAAAACGGCTCTAACTATTTTGATTAAATTTTTTGTGTGTATTATTATTATTATTGTATGTATTACACATAAGAGCCAACTTTTGAAATTAAAAAAAATATTTTTTGTACCGTTTTTAACGGTACCTGTCATAGAAGGTTTTTTTTTGGTTTCTGAATATTTCGTACAAAACTTACCCGATAATATTAAAATTTTAGAAATTTTTCAAAAATCGCATTTTTGGATTTTTAAAAAATATATGTCAAAATTTTTTTTTGAAAAATCAATTTTCTGAAAACGGGTTATTGAAAAATTTTGAAAAATGTTGGATAATGTTTATATATATAAAAAATTATTATTTTAAAAAACAGTTCTAACCATTTTCGAATTTTTTGTTTCTAAAAATACCTTTTTATACAAGTAATAAAAAAGCATATCGTCGGTGAAACCAGAAAAGTGTGTAACTCCATTTTAGCAAATTTTATAGGAGAGCAAAAAAACAAAATCGTTTTGAAGGCATTTGTATGAGTTTTCATTTTCTAATTTGCTAATAAAATAAAAACTATGAACTTTAAGGGGATTCTGAGTTTAAGGAACGGTAGATATTAGTTTTGTCTAACAGATGGCATTCAAATCTAATTTTCAGAAAATTTGGAGTTACACACTTTTCTGGTTTCACCGACGATATTTGGTTTTTTTGTAAAATATCATTTAAAACGATGTTTAATTAATTATAAAAACCGATTTTATTTTTTATATTTCTTGAAAATATCACATTTTAAATTTTTCCTAATTTTCTTGAATAAAAAGTTTTAACATTAGAGTTACTTTTATCATAAGAGCAAGTACGTGCGACCCCAGTCGTACATTTTATTTGTACATACCTTACTTTTAAATTTAACAACATTGGTGTCACAATTTTAATATTTCATATTGTAATGGGTCTTACCTGAAAAAGAAAGAAATATTTATTAATAAAGGATTTAGACCGAAGTTTAACAATTTAGAAATATAAAATATTGTAAAATCTTATTTTACGTTTGAGCAGAAAGAAAACAAAAAACTAAAATCATGAAAATAAATTTGTGGACTTTATGAATAAAATTAAATTTGAAAAGTTTGTATGACCTGTAGTCCAAAACGCGTTTCGCCCCAGGTACAACAGTTGGGCTCATCAGTTAGATGCTGTTGTACCCTTTCTAAGACGCAAAATTTTGGTGAATGATTTCCCCTAGAAATATTAAAACTCACAGTATGTTTATGCTGTAATTCGGTAATCGTCGACCAAAAATTTTGCGTCTCCATTCGACTTCAATGTCAAACAGCAGTTTGAATACTCTTCATGAAAAAAAAAACACCATTGTGTGTGTTTTGCATTAAAATTTGGGTTTAAATTTCTACCACGATTATAATTTGACGTTTGACTGGATAAGGGTTCAAATCAAGTCATTTTCTGTGTGAATTGCGTTAAAAGGATTTTTTTTAACCAACTTTTCTGCGAAAATTTATAAACAATCCTTCATGATTTAAGAAATTTCCTAAACAAAAAATATTTTTCTTTTTCCAAGTAAAATAATATTAATCGTTCAAAACTAAACTTACAGAGTTAAAAAAAAAGTCACTAAAAATAACTAAAGTAACTCTGTTTAACTTATTATTTTCTATTTTGCACTGATAATTTCGGACTTCAAACCTACATTTTTACTGTATAGTATTTCTGCTAGTCTCAGTTTTTTCTTAATTTTTCATCTATTATTTCAATAATTATTTGATAAAAAAAAACAGAAGAAAACTTCTTTTTCATCCATAAAAAACGTCAAATTTTAACCCGGTTTAACCTGCTCCCCAGCTCGATCAATTTTATCCCATTTTATTCACCACGCTAGTGTCAAATTTTAACTGAGGTAGAAATTTGAACACAATTCACACAAGGCCTTACAATATTTATTTAAGAAATTGTTTTTCTTTTTCCATTTAAAATAATTTCTTGTACAAGACCCAACTTAAAAAAAAAAAAAAATTTAATAAAATCAATATGTAAGTCACAAAAAATAACAAAAAAAAACTCTGTTTTGTTTATTTTTCTCTCTTTTGTGGTGTTAATTTAATTTTTTAAAACAACAGTTAGAAATCTTCAAACAAAAATGTCCATTTTGGGTAGTTGGTTTATAAAGTGTAGTTACACTGAAAACTAGTTTTCACACCTGATATCTCTCATCATTTTCAAAAGAAAAAAAAACAATAATTTTGTTTTTCGATGCGGTCAGGAGTAAATTATAAAAACTTGTATCCATCATTAATTTATGTTCGCATTTTTTTATGTTAGCATTTCTTCCATACCAATCCTTATTTCAATTAATTTAATTTTTCTTCTTGAGACCCTGGGATAAAAAATAAAAAATGAAAGGCTTTTCACAGTCGTATTCTAGCAATAACCTCAGTTTATCAGATTGATTTTTTTTTAATTTCCTTAGCAATGATTTGGATGTACACAGTGTTTACTTTTAAAATGCAAAGTTGATGCATCTTAAAGGTTCAAATTTCAAGTTGTGATATAATTCTTATTACAATCTTGCCCTATAAGGACTAAAACTTCCTTCTCTTATATATTTCTTTTAACTTCCACAGCACTGTATATTTTTTTGTTGATATAATCTTCATCACTCTTCTTGCTCAAAAGAAAATAAAAAAACCTAAAAGAACCAAGAAGAAAAAAGAAAATAATAACATTAAGGATAATTGAGATGTCTTCACTCTCCTGGGGACTACAAAAAAAAAAAAAACAAAAAAAATATCCAAAGGGTTTTCGCCAACTGTTCGTTTGGCACATTGAAAAATATTAAACCCATCAATTCAAGTCCAATATAGGGTTGTTATATTTGTGTTTAGCCTGACATATTATTACTAACTAACTGCCAGCCATTAATTATAAAGAAAAGGGCATGCTTAAATGAAATCAACCTTAAATGATAGATTGCTAATTTTGTAAGTGGCGTATCCTTCATGTACAAAATGATATTCTAATTGAATGGATTGCTTTCAAAACATGACAGTCAACAAAAAATATATCCCTAAACTTTTTTATTGAAGGAAGTGCTACAATTTAAAATCAAACTCTATTTTTAAAGTACCTGTTAATGAAGGTTTTATATTAAAAACTAAGCTTTTTAAGGGGGTAACTAAAAAAAGAAGGTTGAAAATGGACTTGTCATGTTTTGAAAAGTAATTGCTGACACTGTGTAAGCAAAATGTTGCAGTAATAAATTGTTTCCTGATTATTTACTCAAACTCTGGCATTTAAGGTCAACTGTCAACACGTCACATTTTTGTGAATAGAAACAAAAGGAGTACAACTGGAGTGTGGCGTTAAAGCAATTTTGATTTGCATGCAATATTTCCGGGGGTAATAACACAATAACATAAAAGTTGAACAATCATTTTGACATGCTACAAAAAATATATCGAAATTAAAATAAACCCTAAAAAGCGTTTAACTATAAATGCAAAAATAATAAAAAAAAAAAAAAAAACAGAACCAAAAAAAACTGCTTTGTGTTATCGGAGACTTTTTATAGTGTCATTCGGTTTGTTTGAGAGAAAAAAAAAACACAGAGAAAAAGAGAAAAAAAAACATAATATTTATCATGCGGAATCCTTGTCAAGGAAACACGCCTTTTTGATTGAAAAAATTGCATATTTTTATGGGTGGAACTATTAAATTACGTGAGTTTTCACAAATTCAGCACGAGAATTGGGAGCACGTTTGTCGGCTTTATTTTTTTTTTGTTTCCGTCCTTTTGTTTGTATTTCATTCTCGTATGGTTAAAGACTTTGACGTCGTCGTCTTTCTTAGATATGGCGTGTTCAATGAATTTCATGATTCACATGACTTTTATGATTAAGGCATTATTTTCAACAGTTTAATTTTGATGCGCGGTGAAAGAGACAATATTTTGTTTTTTGTCAAGACATTTGCAGTTATTTAACAATAAAGGCAAAAATTGACACAAATAAAATTGGTTGGGGTAAGTCATTAAGTCGTTAGAGTGTTAGAAACGTGACAAATGTAGTTTAACTATACTGTTTGGTGGCATAAGCAAATAGAAGTAAAAGAGTTTTATGGTCTTACAAGTTTGATGGAACGTTATTTAGATAACATAGCGAAAACTGCGTTCAAGAAATGTTGACTCTTAATTTGTATTTATTTGAGTTGAGCTATGAAGAGCAATCAAAACTTTAAAATTTTAAACGTTAGTTTTAATGGAGCAAAATTTAAGGGGTTAATTCGTACCAAAGAAGGTAATGTTTTTGTGATTTTTTGTGACGACATACTAAAATGTATTTACTAAAACTAATGGTACTTCTAGTCTTGGTAAAAAAAATATATATTTGCATATTTTGAATGTATTTACATATACTTAAGAATATTGTCTGGAAATTTCAAATTGATCAGGCAAATAGTTGGTGAGAAATAAGCGTATTTGTAAAGACGTCTTATCTTAGTTGAAATGGATTCCAAAACTTGAAACGCGTTTTTCTAGAAACGGTATTTTTAAAAATTCAGTGAGGAAAGTTTTTCCGAAACCTTTGTACCGATCGATCGGTTTAAAATTTTCACAAGATCATCTTAGATAGATTTTTCAGGAAATGATCGAAAAATATTATAGCCCAGGAAGAATAGACTTTTTCAATGAAAAAATTCGTAACACGCTGATTTTTGGTTACACAGGTTGGTTTTGAGGTAGTTAATAATATGTGACAAGTCCTAAAAGTTCCTCTGTCCGTTAAACCTGTTATAATGGGTCAAAGGTCACAAAAATGGGTTTTTCATTTCTATCTCAAAAACAGTAGGATTTAGAAAAAAAAATGTTCTACAAACATGTAGTTGCGCTGATTATACATGAAAGTTTCTCTTGAAGTTTTCTTGTTCACTTGTCGTTTAGTTTACAGTACTTTAAATGTTCGTATTTACCCCATAGCTTTTGACAGTTATATTTCGATTTTTTTCTTGAAGAAAAGTTTTTTTCTTCGGGAAGCCGCCATTTTGTCAAAAATCAAAATTTTGACTATTCCATATCAATTCTAAAAAATAAATCTATTGTTTTTTAATTTAGTTTCAGATAATTTCAAATGAACCGGGAGCATCAGTTTGAAAGTTATAAGTGACACGGACTTTGCAAGCGTAAATATGGCAAAAATGTTTTAAAGCTTTGAAAAACTAGTAGATATATAACCTTCATCAGTAAATTCAATCAATTTGAAATTTTGACAAAACATTCTTCAGATATTATGCAATAAGTAAGTTAAAAAAAAAATAAATGCCTACAAAAATATAACTAAATAACACAAAGTATTCAAAATTGGAAGGAATTCGACGTATATTGTGGAACAAAATATGGAATGCATATATTTTTTATTGAATTTTTTTTTTTTTGTAAAATTATTTTGTATTTGCAGTAATCAATATATTTTCAATGAAAATTTTTTTTTTATTTGCAATAAATAATTTTATCAATTTAAGTCCCAAAAAATCTCCAAAAATTGACTTTTTTCAAAATTTCAAATTTTTTGTCGTTTGTCCAGTTCTACACGTATACTAAAAATCATCGTTTGTCCACCCTACGTTTAGGAGATATTTAAAAAACAAATTTTGTATATTGAGGATTTTGAAATTTTCACTGTGGTGTATGCGTAATATTTTTGTTCGATTTTTCAGTACAAAATTTGTTTTTTGAATATCTCCTAAACGTAGGGTGGACAAACGATGATTTTTTGTTTGTATACATTTCTCGAGGTGGACAAACGATTGCCGTTTGAATTTTTGAAAAATAATAATTTTTGAGGACTTTTTAATTTTCAGTAGAGGTACACTGTGGTGTATGCGTACTTTTTTGAGAGTTGCTATAAAAAATTCTTTTTGGAATATCTCCTAAACAGAGGGTGGACAAACGATGATTTTTGGTATACGTAAAGAACTCGAGGTGGACAAACGACAGCGGTTTGAATTTTTGATAAAAAATTGATTTTTGGGGATTTTAGGGGAGTTTTAATTTTTCACTGCAAAATTTGTTTTTTAAATTGAAAAACGATAATATTTGGTGTGTATATAGAACTCGAGGTGGACAAACGATTGCAGTTGGTTTTATACGTCTATCTCAAAATTTGAGCGTTTTAGACAATTTTTCAGACTTCCTATAAAAAAAAAAGAATTTGCTCTAAAATTTTTTTGAAGGGTGGACAAACGAAAATTTTGGGTGGACAAACATGGACAAATGGTGGACAAACGAATTAGACAAATTTGGTTCAAAAATTTTGAGGTCGCAGTTCTGGCTTCACGGAGCTGATGTTGTACCCTTCTGAGACGCAAGCAGTTTTAGTAATAATTTAAAGACTCTTATAAAAATAACACCATGAATGCGCTATGAATTATTATAACATTTAAAGAGAATTTTGAATAAATTTAGATACCGTGGTATGGTCAAATTAACCAAAAACGTAACGGGTGTGACACAGTTACTTAGTTTTTGTTCCTTATTTGTGTACTATTACTAAATGTGGTATTTATAATAACTTTAATGCCATATATATTTTGTTTTAAATTCATTTTTAAAACTACATTTTGCTAGCATTTTTTGGAACGTCACTCTTAAGATTAAGTGTGTAACAATAAATAATCAATTTAGCTTGTTTCGGTGACTTCAAGAATTTTAAATTCAATATGGAGTGCGCAAAATAAATTTTTAAAAAGGTGTAAAACAATTCAAAAATGTAACAGGTGTGATATTTTTGCAACGAGTGTGACATTTTATGAAAAAACGTATACAATATACAACAAAAAAATTAATAGCTTTAATTTTAACTACAGTACTATTACCACGGTAAAAAATTTAAATTAAGTAGATACTGGAATAATTGATTATTTCAACTTTAGATGAAAATGCGCGCAAGCCGGTAGTACCTATAGTTGAATTAGTCAAAATAATACTTGCTTTAAAAGCTTTTAATATTTTTCCATATTTGGCGCAAAAACTCCTTATAGAGAGTTATTTAGCACGTAATTCCGAATACAAAAAATCAATAATTTTGTTACATTAAAGTAACAAATTTGCAAATATCCTTTTGCCTCATAACACAAAAGTTACTATAGACAATGTACAATTAAAAAAACCATCTAATAATAAAATTGATCACCCATTTTTACCCACCCACAATTCGTGGTGATTTGTGATTTATTTCTATCCATTTCTAATTCTCAATCCAAGCCCATTTGCGAGTGTGTTTTTTTTTTTTTTTTCTTTTTGGGCGTGGAAGTATTTTTCCCACAAAATTCCAAATAAATAAAAGTAAAAAAAAAATAAAAATCAAATAAAACAGAACGACTAACTTTAATCGATAGATCTGATATACATATACACACACATCAACAAAAACAAAAATAAAAACAAACTTCAACTTCAGAAGAAACCATCCCATCTCTCGAAACCACACATTTCTGCTGCCGACATAATATTTCCACCCGCAAATCCAATAACACAAAAAACCAATTCGTATAAACTGACTCTTCGACTTAGCGTCGTCCTCATCGTCATCATCGTATAGTCCTTGTATAATAGTCCTCGATGGCTTTTACGCTTTCAGAGCCTTTAGCTATAGCCATTGACTGTGTGGTGTTTCGGCTCCGCATGCATGTTGGCTTTTATTTGAATATTTTTTTTTTTTTTTTTCAAAGATTCTTCCGCAATTCCCCTCTCCGCAAAAGCAATAATATGATAGAATCCATCCACACCCCCTGACAATGACACAACGTCGCTCGTTGTCATCGTCAAAGTCCTGGAAGCCATGTGTATATTGTATATTTTATTGGCCTCTCAAAAAAAGGCAACCAAAATAAGGCAGCAACGACAGAAGAAAAAAAAACTGATATGCCTCAAAAATGGCAAAAACCTCATAAGAGCACAGAGAGGCCCTGTCATCGCGCCATCAGCTCCTAGCACACAAAAAACTAACCTACTCTTTGCTGCCTTATCAGCTTAAATCCACCCGGATAAACATCTCCAGAGAACATTGCCAACTTCATGAATAACGAGTTCTTATTATTTTGTGGGTTAGACAGAGAGGAGAAGAGCGAGAGAGAGAGAGACAGTTTGAGTACATTAGGGAAACGTCACCGCCTTTAAGTTTAAGGATAGTCTAAGTTGATGTTACGATAACGTCTTCACATAAAGCCCTCACGAAGGATGTGTCTAATTGTACCAACAGTGAGTTTCTTAAAGAATCAACTACAAACCCTTCTTAAAAGATTATTATAGACGAAAGTGAGAGTCGCATTGGAAGCATCATATCCTCTCAAGTAGATCTTGGGAACGGAGAAAAGAGAATAACCCTCATTTGCGTTAAACTAAATGGCGGAATAGGCTGTACCTAAACATTTATTAGAGAAGTCGAAAATATATTGAGCTCCCTTAAATACTATCAAGTGGAGCCGATAAGTCTGTCGACGTCAAAGGATTCTCCGGCACCACACTAATCTCTCTAAACAGTAACATTTCGCTTTATATGTTTTATTGAACGGTTTCATATATGTATCATATGCACACATGGCTATGTAAATATTTTCAGGGCGGACTGCCATAATATCTTACGGGTCCTTTTGCCTGGAAGCCCCCAAAACTTTTTTTGATTTTTGAAATTTGTCATGAATTATAGAAAAAGAGTTTTTTTTTTCATAAAGCCTTAAAGATTCTTGAGCAAAAAGGGCGCCAGAAACCTGAGTTAAACCAGCTATAACTTGGGCCTCTTTTGATGTTAGAAATGTAACGACGACTTTGTCTATCTTAAATATAATATTGACAAATATAAATATTTAAAGAAAAACATCGAATAAAAACTGGGCGCCCTATTTATCATAGGGCCCTGCGAGCACTCTTATTTCTCGTTACGGCCCTGAACGAAAAGAATTTTATTAATTATTTTATAAAAGACTAGTTACAAAAACAAACAAACAAAATGGCGATGTTGTTATATGTATTTGGCGCCAAATTGAGAGGAGTTAAGCTCTCGTTGACATCCTTGCTATAAAAAGCAACAAGACGAATTACATGGGTGTCGTTGTGGGTGATTCTGGTGTTTTCCCATGAATTTACAACAAAACCAAAAAAAAAAGCTTTGACGGGTAGAAACCATGAAGCAAAAGTGCAATAAGTGGATATGAATTTTGTATGTGAAGTTGTTCGAAGGCTTAATTGGGCTTATCTCTTGAGGAAAATCAATGAATTTTCACAATTTATCTTACATTTAAAAATTTTATTTATTTATTTTGTTGGTATGTATAATGTAGGTATATCGCTTAAACGAACAACCTGGAAAAAGGAGATTTTTTTATTTTCAATCATTTATTCAGGTAATGATTTAATAATTCGCTGTAAGTTTTCAGATTCAGGGTATAAGTAGGTATATCATTTAAACGAACAACCAAGGAAAAGGAGATTTTTTTATTTTCAATCATTTATTCAGGTAATGATGGTATAATTCGCTGTAAGTTTTCAGATTCAGGGTTTAAATGTAAAAGAATTGAAACGATGTGTGTAAGTTTATGCAAATCAGAGACAATTTAAATTGCTTCTGCATAATTGAAAGAGTTTAAAATTTTTAAAATTAAAATGTAGCTGTTTTTTTTTTTGTTTTTTTTTTTTATAAATTGAAATCAGAAAGCCAACAAATAATTTATGAAGTGTGTTGAAGTCTCTTAACAAATAAAATTCTTGAATTTCTCGAAATGTAAATACAATATTTTACTTGGTCACATGTGTCCAGACGCGGGAATGAGAATTGGAAGTAAATGCATTCTTCAAAAATGGCACAAATTTGTAATTTATACAAAAGAAGAAGATTACAAGTCGACAACAGTGACAATTTTTTTTAACCATGTTTCTTTATGGTCTTAAATTGGAAATTAAAAAAAAAAATGTTTCATTAGTTAAAGATTTAGTAAAAAGATTCAATTTTATTTATTTATTTTTTGAAAAATTCAACTTCTCAAAAAAGGACTAATGAAATGTTTCAAATTGTTTTTATGGATCAATAAGTATTTCCTTTTCGATTTTTAATCAAAATTTTTATTGAAAATTTTTATTTATAAAAAAAAAACTATTTTCCTAACAATTTCAAAATATTTTATTCCTTGTTTGACTAGAAATTAAATTGCATACTTTGTTTGGAGTTCAAAATATTTAAATAATAATTAATATTTTAGAAACCAATTTAAATTATGTATTGTTTTTTTTTTATTTTTTAATTTTCTCATAAAATTAAATTAAAAAATATTTTTTAATTAATTTTTACGAAAAAAGTTTCAATATTCTAAGCAACTTTTTTATAAGAACAAGTAGCCACTTGTGACTCCGTCGTACATTTTAGTAAGGTTTCAGTGATTAAAAGATTTTCCAAAATAACATTTCCCTTTAAAAACAATAATGGCTTCAGGAATGATAAAAGCCTAGAGACACATCAATATTGAAGTGGAACCATGCAACGTCGATAAATAAAAAAAAATATTTGTTTGTTGTTTTTTTTTAATATTTATATGTGATACTCAGCTGTTAACCATCAGATAAAAATCAGTAAAACACTGTGGTATTCATATATGTAATTAATTGTCTGCAAAAAAAAGTTAAAAATAAATATAGTACATATTTCGCAGCTCGAACGAATAAAATGTATATTGATTTGTTGTGTCCAATGACTTGTTTATTTTCGAGTAATAAAATGAAGAAAAACTGTTGCTACATTTTTAATTGACTATGAATTCGTTGAAATACATACATAAATACACAACATATTTGTATAAATAAAATTTAAAAATTTCATGATAAAACTTCAAAAAGAAATTACACTCAATTGATTCAACATGGAAATAAAGCTTTCGGGTTGGGGTCGAAATTCTGTATTTGCCAAAATTCGGATTCAAAAATTCTGTAAATTCATAATTCTGTATTCTAAAATTCTGTAAACACAAAATTCTGGATTTCAAAATTCTGTATTTCCAAAATTCTGTACTCCAAAATTCTTTAAATGATAAAAGAAAAATTGTTTTGATAATGAAAAAAGTGCGCACTTTTTTCATTATCAAAACAATTTTTCTTTTATCATTTACAGAATTTTGGAGTACAGATTTTTGATATTTTCTATGCAGAACCTTGAAGCAGTTTGCGTTCGACAGCTTAAGTTAAGTGTTATGCGTTAATCGTGATATAAAATGAATTCAGAAAAATGGAAAATATCAAATCATGAAATGAAATGAAATTTTTTAATGAACAATCTCAGAAAACTTTTCGGAAAATAGGGTACTTAACTCAAATTAGTCATGCACTTAATAACTCCATTCGAATTTTGTCGAAAAAAATTGAATTTTTTGAGAAAAATGAAGTTCAAGCCAGCAGAACATGAAAATCTCGGAAAATTCATCGGAAAATGGAGCGCTTAATTCAAATTAGTCGAACATTCAATTATTTATGTCCAATTATTTCGAAAAATTGGAATTTTTTGAAAAAAAAAAAAAACAAATTCAAGTTAATAGAACATGAATTTGTATGGAAAATGAAAATATTGTTTTTTTAATGGAAAATCTCGGAATTTTTTTTTAAAATTTTGTACTTAACTCAAATTAGTTAAGCACTTAATTATTCAAGATAATTTAAAAAAAAAAATTTTTTTCGAAAATCACAGAAAAAAAATTATTTTTGTAAAAAAAAATTTTTTTTTGAATTTTTGTTTGGCACCTAAATATTATAACCCGAATTTTTTACTAACAGTTTAAGGCATTTTCTGCTAATTGCTCTGCTAACTATAAATCGAGTTAGCATAACATTAAGTTTTTCCAAAAGTAGGGGAGCACTTGATATAATTTTGGGGTACTTGCTCTGCTTACTTAAGGGACATGTTTCAATGTAGAGATTTAGAATTACAGAATTTTTAAAAGCAGAATATCGGATTTGCAGAATTTTGAAAAACAGAATTTTGGATTTACAGAATTTTGAAATACAGAATAATAGAAAAGCAGAATAATGGCATACAGAATTATGTTCATACAGAATTTTTTCTTCAGATACAGAATTTTGGTCATACAGAATTTTGGAATAGGTACAGAATAACGACCCGTTCCCAAAGCTTTCAACTAAAACTGTCACCATATCTAATTTTATATTGGACCTACAAATTCAAGCAAAAATATATAATCAAACTCTTAATTTATTTAAAGACAGTAAAAGTTGCTTTTGATGCTGACATGCATAAAAGTTCATCGTATCATTAAAAATCCTGGTTCATTATCAATCATCAAGACTAAAAAGTAATAAAAACAATGAGAATTATATATTTAACTGTGTTTTGTGTTATATCTATGATTAAAATTTTAAAACACATATATGAGCGGAATAACACAACAAGCAACCACAATTGACCTTAATTAAACAAAAGAGCTGAGCAGCGAACTTTATTTTGTTCATATTTTTTCTCAATTCTTTATATTCTATTCTTAAAAATGCCTTTTCATTGAATTATAAAAGCATTAATAGATATTGTTATTTTTTTTTTCACAAACAGTAATAGATTCCACCTTTCTCATTAAATTTTTAAACAAAATTCATATATTTGATACTTATTCATATTTCTTTTTTTAGTACCTACAATTTTTTAGTAAATTTTCTCATTTCCAAATGCTGCCTAAAACTCCTAGTTTCTCTCTAAAAATAATAAACCAATTTTCAAAAATAATATATAGTTTCCATTATCAGTCTCAGTGGAATTAATAAACCAAAAATGATACTTTCCATATGTATGAGCATATGTCAGTTCAATAATTGAAATTCCTTTGACTTCGAATTTGTTCGAAATGCAAACTATCTTCCATTCAAATGCCCCATGCTGTTATACATTTTAACAAAACAATTTATCTGAAAACTATAGTCAATTTTCCAAATTCATTTTCACTCCCCCCCAAATTTACTATTATATCTATGATATTCCCAGAATCTAGACAAAAACATGAGTAGCAATTGATTCTCTCTCTATCAACGAGTGTGTTCTGTTTAAATTCCTCATGCAATCTTGTACAACTTTGACTTTATTGCAAACAATTTGTGTGTGTCTGTCTGTCTCTATGGATAAAAATCAACAGCCTATCTATACAATTATTTTTGAATTTTGAAAACTCTCTTGTCTTCCAGTTCGACAAATAGATAATAAAATATGCCTATATATTCCTCTCTGACTCTATGTGCCAATACCTACTTACGAAATCCCGTTATACACTCTATCTGAATGCATTCAAATCAAAACCATAGGTACATTCGATCACATATTCGATTACACAAACAGGCAATAATATACGCCATCCCCAACCAAGCCGTAGCCAGTTATATATGTATGAGGACGAGAAGTATTGAGTATAACTGATTCACTATACCCCACTCTCAGGCCTGGAATATTTGAATGGGAATTCAAAACATCCTTATATTCAGCTTCAGGACTTTGGGTCTCTGCGTCATACCTCTATCCCATGAATCTCATTTTGAATTCTCGAAAGAAGAACTTCGGGGTCTCGGTGTGATGTTATATCTCGTATCTCGTGTATGCCAACCAGCCAGGCATAGAATTTACATATTTTTACTATAAATGGAAAGTTCTAAGAACTTGGTAGGATATAAAGAAGGGAGGAGAGGTAAAAAAAATCCTTCCATTTTTTTTTGTGTCCTGAATTTCTACAGGGCAACACAAAAGCCCGCGCCATACTTCCGTTTCAGAGAAATGGAATTTTAAATAAAATCATTTTCATACACACACACGAATACATGTGTGTGTGTATGATAGTGTATGACTGTATTAGTGAAATCGGAAATTTACAAAGCTGGAGGTTCCTTCCGGCCTGTTTTGGAACACAGTTCGCTTGAAACCAATTTACAATGACTTCGACCTCGTCTTGTCCCTTTGTTGTACATATATCTTTTATATACCCTTGGCCTCCATAACTTTACTCAAGGTTCAATCAATCTGTATCTCTATTGGCCAACATAGAGAATATCGAAAGGCTTTCTCTAATATGTGTATAGGCAATGTCAATAAAACCACAAATTGTTTGAGAATATGTATTTTTTTCTTCTTTCTACATTTTTTTTTTGTACTATAAAGAAACATGAAGAAAGAAAAAGTATGTTTTTTACACACACTAGTTTTAAGGCTATAATATATAGTTTGGGATAGTTAATGGGATTTTTATGGGATGGAAAACATTACTATTAGATTGACCTTTAACGATAATCGGGTTTTCAATGTTCAATGAATTAGGTAAAGGGTGTGTCCTTGAAATTGTCCGAAAGGAGAGTTAAGGTTATAACCTATTAGATGTGTATTAAAATTTAAGCAAGCTTGGAAGATAGTAGCTACCTTGGGCATCATCACACTTTGTTAAGAAATTAAATGTTTCATGAAATGAATCCTGTACAAAACCGGAGAATTAACCACTTTATAGTTTTATCACTCACTTGAAATGAGATTAGCTCGTATATATGGCGGTTAATAAGGTCAAAAAAAGGTCTATGGCTATAAATCTTGGAAGGTCCTAGTTTTAATTTTGCAGCCATCTTTTATATATAAAAAAGTTCTTTTTCTCTTTTGATATTTGCAATTAAAAATATAATTAATTTTAGTTTAATACAAGTTACAGTTTTCTTCCAAGTCTGGATAACAGAAGTATTAATGAAAGTTCGGTCTGAATATACATTCTGGGAAAAATACCCTGCTTATTAAACCCTTTATCTAAGGGTTAGAAAAATGTTTACCATAATATAAACTTTTTTCGAAATAAAAACGAAAATGTGTTTTTTAACAACTAGAATTTGACTTTAACTGGCTGCCATTTTGTAGTTACTCATTTTAATACAATGAAATTATATACAACCATAGAAAATATTATAAGGAAGAGAATGCATGTTTATTTTTTGGTCTACGACGAACTGGAGCAAAGATATTCGCTTAGAAGTAATATATCACAAAAAATGCATTTTTGTGAATAATTCCGCTAAAAGGAATGATCAGGTGGTGAGAAATTGGGTTTAAGCCTTTCAAATGTACCCCTATCGATCCATGAAATAAAAACTGACAGTACCTCTGTGCGCAAGGTCAAATGACGCTTTGACTGGAGTACAAGGGCCAAAAGGCAATTGAACCTCAATTTTGTTGAACAGCTCGAAACAGCTCTTTTTTCACTTTAATTTTGGTGAAGAACAAAAAACCAGTCAGGGGAAAATGTTATTCCGTGAGAACAAAAATATTCCAGGTGGAATTAAAAGAATATTTTCATGCCAGATGATGCGCCTTCCGTAGACCTTTCAAACTGTATATCTAACTCAAATTAGCCCAAAAGTAGGTAGCAGGTTTAGATCTTAGTTGTTGTAAGGTTATTTTAAAAACTTAGTTTTTATACTTTTTCTGATTCTTGTATGAATCTGAACAGAATTGTCGGATTTTTGTTTAAACAATTTTCCTTACATAAAAGAATAAGGTCAAAAGTAGTAATTTTAATTTTCTAACTGTAATTTTTCTAAAACGGGAGCTGATTTATTTTTTCTCACTTCGGATTCGAGTTCAACATACCGAAAACCTTCAGATAAGCATTTTTTTTTATTCTTCAATAAAGCCTTGTAAACTAGTGTAGTTAATGCATTTATTTATTTAAAAATTATATTTATGTTATATATTGAGTATTTTTAATTTGGGTTTTTATGCTCTTTGAGTTTTTAAAGCAATTCAAAGACTAATCCATTAATTTTTGGTGTTTTGCCAACATCTTTTTATTTTTAGTTTTTGACGTGATAACGTCTTATAAATCGATGAACCATGGCAGCCACCACAAAAAAGTGACGCCATTTTCTAACGTTACACTCTCGCACTTTCGCAGTACGGCAAAAAATTTCAATTCAAAATTAAAAATAAACTATTAGAGATACAAAAGTCTTCTATAGCTTATTTGAAAGATAATAACCTCAAGCTTAATCTAAATGATGGATTTTTAAAAATTCCGTCATTTAATAGGGTAAACAAGGGTAAAACGGAAAGATGAAATTTTGGCTAAAATCTAAACGCAAAGTTGTAGAGAGTTGACTTTTTTTTGTTATAGATAGATGAGACTAAATTAAGAATAACTGCATTTAAGGAAAAATTCTAAAAAAAATTTAAACTAAGCTATAACATTTTGTTTGAACGTTGTACACGTGTTGGGGCTATGACAAAATGATGATTTTAGGTACAGGAATTTTTTTTTGACAATTCTAAAGATGCCAGGTGGAAGATGAGGAAAAAAAATTAGGCGTCTGATACGGATTTTTTTCTAACACTCTGCGTTTCGGAATATGAATTTTTGAAAAACACCTTGTTTTTTAGGGGTATTTTTTGGTAGTTTTTGATTTTTAGCTTTCAAACTTATAGGACATGAAGGGTTTTGTCTTATGCATACATGTGCAAACACTTGGAATCGTTTAGTGAGTTTTGACTGAATAACGGAAGAAACAAGTTTTTAAAAAACACGTTTTTTTACCGTTTTTAACCGATTTTTATAGTTTTTTATTTTTACCTTTTTTTTTGTAATAGATACAGGAATAAAATATATTGAGTAATGATAGACCATGACCACGACTATATGTGTGCGAAGCTTCAATCATTTTCGTAAACACAATTTTGAGATAACGGTAAAATAAAATTTTAGAATTCAACAGGTTATAACTTTTGACTTTTATGAGCATCCTGATACAATTACCTTTCATTTGGTATATCACACATAACGGTAGACTAACTACAAGCTACACAATGTTAAATCAAGAAACTTGCGAAAAACCTCAAAACACCAGTGGAGATCTGTTGCCCCCCGAACAGCCACCAGTGTGGGAAGTACCGTAATCTCAGTCTGGAAATTCGACATGGTTGACTTTAAAAAATTCTAACTTCTCTTGTAGGCATCTTTGAAATGAGATTGATACGTCATATGAAAGGTGAAATAATAAGCTTTCACCTGGTTCAAAATTTTGTATAGGTTGTCGAACAAAAAAATTGATTCCATAGCGTGAGAACATAAATGTTTTTTTTGCTTTTTTTAATGAAATTTGATCGAGTTCAAAAAATTCTAGCTCTTTTTGTAGATGTCTCATAGACCTGATGGAAATAAATATAAGCTAAGACAATAAGGTTTCAGATGGTATACAATTTTTTATAGGTTGTTAGGGAAATAAATGGAATTAATGACATGAGAATATAAAAATTCATGTTTTCTTTGCTTTTTTTTGATGAAAATGATTGTTTTCAATAAATTATTTTTATACTATTTGCGCATTATAAAAATTTAAAAATGAAAGAAGAAATACTTGGCTTTTAAATTGCATATTTTTTTTTTGTAAGTTTTTAAATTAAAAAAATTAATATAATGAGAAAATAAAAAAGGTATTTTTTTTTTAGCTTTTTCTTGTAAATTATGATTGTTTGAAAAAATTAAACTCTTCAATTGACTCATTTTAAACAAAACCACACAACCTCTTTTTTGACGACGTTATCACGCAAAATCATCGTCCGTAAACCGGCTTTACACACAACCTCTTTTTTAAAACATTTCTTTTGTTATTTTCTTTTTTTGAAAAATATAGGCAGGGTGTAGCTTATACCAAGAGATTTTTAGACTTTTTAGACTAACATAGTTGGATTTCTGCAATGGAAAAAGTTATTCTGCCTAACGTCCAATGCTTCCTCTTATATATACATACCTCATTTTAAAAAAATTGTTCTGGAATCTTTGGTTCAGGTGTAGTAAATGAAGAGGTAATTTACGTCAATATTTCAAAACACTAACACGTTAACTGCAAACGTTTCCAGCTTTCAATTTGGCTCATCAATTTTCAACTTTAAGCTCCATTCACTTCCCCAATTATCATCATTATCATCATCATATCGTCTTTATTTCTTCCCAACTTTACTGTGTTTTTAACCCCAAAATGCTTCGCTCATAAATCCCCATTATTGTGTGTGTCATCAATAGAATGCCAGTTGCTTCCAGTTATACCATCCAGCTACACCAGCCGGGGCGCATAAAAAAAAAACGAAATTACAATAAAATCACATAGAACACATCCTCATGTCACATCACTATTTCCGAGTAGTATAGAAAGAGGAGAGCATTCATATAACATATCCTGTATAATCGTTCTATACTTCCCAGTTTCAATGCGATATGTGCGGTGGTAGCCACACTCGCACCCACACGTTTTCTTTCACATTTCACGTCCATATGTGATGCCATGTCGTGTGTCCATGAACCATGTTCCGCACCAAAAATGATCAAATCGAGAAATCACGCAACAATTGCCGCATTCATGCAAATTTAAAGCTACCAAGGACGAACAAGAGAAGGAAGGAACAAGTCGAGGCGCGCGAGCCGAACGGATAGAACAATTCCAACGAATCATCAACACATAAAAAAATACGAAACGAAACGAAATGGTAATCTTTCAGAAGTTGATGCTTTTGCTGCTGATGCTACGAGTGGCCTCCTGGCTCCTAGCTATGACTCATAGACTCCTCTATGCGCTCTCCAACTGCGGCTTCTCGTTTGGAGTAATCCTTAATCTTGCATCGAGAGGAGAGAGTACAGTGGTTTTCTACTGCACTGCATGGATGCATTCATGTGGATACACTCGATTTGCTTCGTTCGAAAATGCAATATTCGAATGAGTGATTTTTGCTGCTGCTTTTTCTTCCC
This sequence comes from Episyrphus balteatus, assembly GCF_945859705.1. NCBI lineage: Eukaryota > Metazoa > Arthropoda > Insecta > Diptera > Syrphidae > Episyrphus > Episyrphus balteatus. The sequence continues at coordinate 28,209,508 of NC_079134.1, read as the reverse complement.
TGTTGCTTGCCCGCCATCGGCATCATCATTTTTCTCTACCAATGTGACTATGAGTGTGTGTGTGTGTGTGTGTGTGTGTATGGAATTTCCCTTATAGACGCCATTATTATAGGAAATACGTGCAAACGTTTTTAAGATTAATAATAATCGCACATGAGGCTGGGAGCGTATATCCTAACCCCCCCCCCCTCCTTTCTCTTTCCTCTTTGAAAAGGAAGCTGTTTGTGGTATAAAAGGATGCAACTAACATACGTAGTTTACATGCAGATTACATCGTACTATATTGTTTTGCCTCTACTTTTTTCATCTTGTTTTTTTTTGTTCACTCTTTGCCTCTGTCAACACAATGGAAGGATTGTGTGCAGCGCGTTTAATTGAAACAAATGATTATTTTCGCTCTTTGTGGTCCTGTGTACCGTGTGTGTGTGTACTCTCCTTCTCTTCCTTCCCAGGGGATAATCTTCATAAATCAACACTCGAAAGGACTCATATCGAGTAGTTGAGAGAGAGTGTCGAGGGGCTTGTGGGAATTTTGGCTTTTCATAAAAATTTTCAATATGCACAGTTGGGTTTTAGATGAAACATGATAAAGTTGGGAAAAATGGTTTTGAAAAATTTGAAAATAAAAAAGTCTTTCATGTTTTGTAATTACTTTGTGGTTTTGTTATCAAGTGTCTCTCGATGGATTTTGAAAAATGCTATTTTTTTTTTTTTTTTTGTAAACCAGATTTATCTAAATTGTGAAACATATTGAATGATTGACTTTGGAGGAAATTTAAAGTCTTTTTAAGTTAAGTTAATGTATTTTTTAAAGAAAAAGAGGAATTTTCTGGTTATACTTGGTCAACATTCTAAGCTTAGTAGATATTGAAACATTTTTCTTATTACACCTACGATACAAATTTTAATAGTAGTTTACAATCTATATATTAGAAATCAAGATTTTTATAGGGATCTTGGAATTCTTACGGTTAACGGAAAGTAACAAGTTTTGCGTGAAAGCATATAAATCTGTTTGACGAATAGATACGAAATTCGAAATTCTTGATTAGACAAATTTAGGTCACCGTTATTTTATTAAAAAAAATCAATGCAAAATTTATGCATTAAATATTTCTTTTAATATTTGTTGAATTTAAAAAAAAAAAGAGGTTGTCTGTAAAGCCGGTTTACGTACAATGATTTTATACGTGATAACGTCATCAGAAAACAGGTTGTGTGCTTTTGTTTAAAATGAATCAATTGAAGTGTTTACTTATTTTACACAATCATGATTTACAAGAAAAAATTAAAAAAAATACCTTCTTTTATTTTTTCCTTATATTAATTTTTTTATTTTAAAAGCTTACAAAAAAAAAGTTATGCATTTTAAAAGAATAAAACCATTTTTGATTTTTTTTGCGCAGAAAGTATAAAAATAATTTATTGAAAACAATCATTTTCATCACAAAAAGCAAAGAAAACATGAATTTTTATCTTCTCACGTCATTAATTCCATTTTTTTTCCCTAACAATCTATAAAAACTTTTATACCATCTGAAAGCTTATTGTCTTAGCTTATATATATATCGATCAGGTCTATGAGACATCTACAAAAAGAGCTAGAATTTTTTGAACTCGATCAAATTTCATTAAAAAAAGCAAAAAAAACATTTATGTTCTCACGCTATGGAATCAATTTTTTTGTTTGACAACCTATACAAAATTTTAAACTATGTAAAAGCTTATTATTTCACCTTTCATATGACGTATCAATCTCATTTCAAAGATGCCTACAAGAGAAGTTAGAATTTTTTAAAGTCAACCATGTCGAATTTCCAGACTGAGATTACGGTACTTCCCACACTGGTGGCTGTTCGGGGGGCAATACAGATCTCCACTGGTTTTTTGAGGTTTTTCGCAAGTTTCTTGATTTAACATTGTGTAGCTTGTAGTTAGTCTACCGTTATATGTGATATACCAAATGAAAGGTAATTGTATCAGGATGCTCATAAAAGTTTAACAAAATTTCTATCTGCTCTTGGCCAAAAGTTATAACCTGTTGAATTCTAAAATTTTATTTTACCGTTATATCAAAATTGTGTTTACGAAAATGATTGAAACTTCGCACACATTTAGTCGTGGTCATGGTCTATCATTACTTTTTATATTTTATTCCTGTATTTATTAAAGAAAAAAAGATAAAAATACAAAACGTTTAAAATCGCTTAAAAACGGTAAAAAAAACGTGTTTTTTAAAAACTTGTTTCTTCCGTTATTCAGTCAAAACTCAATAAACGATTCCAATTTTTTGCACATGTATGCATAAAGCCAAAACCTACATGTCCTATTAGTTTGAGCGCTCCAAAAAATAGCTAGAAATCAAAAATTATCCAAAAATGCCCCTAAAAAACAATTTGTTTTTCAAAAATTCATATTTTGAAACACAGAGTATTGGAAAAAAAAATCCTTATCAGACACTTAATATTTTTTTCTCTCATCTTTCACCTGGCACCTTTAGAATTGTCAAAAAAAAAAATGTTCCCTACCCAAAATCATCATTTTGTCATAGCCCCAACACGTGTACAACGTTCAAACGAAATGTTATAGCTTAAATGCAGTTATTCATAAATTGATCTCATCTATCTATAGCAAAAAAATCAAGAGAAAAAATGTTGTCTTGGTCGTTTATAAGGTGAACTTATTCTATTGCCCGGCAGTGTATATTCGAATATTCGAAGTAAAAATCTAGTCCTATAATTCTGATTGATTATTTGACTTTAAAAGGATTTAAAAGACCTTAATGGATGAGTCAATTAAGTTCCAACTTTTGTTTTCTATCATTTCTTGGAATCCCTTTTTAAGAAGTTTTTGGATTTTTTCTTACTATATTTTGGAAAAAAAAAAATAATTATCTCAGAAACGACTTCTTCTATTTACCTACTTTAAACTTTAATTTGCACTTTACTGTGCATTTTGTGCATTTTTTTTTTTGGTGAAAAAAAGTTTTTTTTACTTACGGTACCTACAGAATCGTTTTTTTTTTTTTACTTCTCTGACGTTGTTCCAAAACACGCCTCAAATTCCAACCAAAAATTTTGATAATTCTCTACAAAAAAAAATCAATTTTTCGAAAAGGGATACACCATTTCTCACTCCTCTAGATTTTTTTTTCTTCATATTAATTTTTTTTTTAAATTCTGCTTTATACAAAGATTATAGAAAAATTAGAAAAACAATTTTGTATTTTTGTTGAAATCGGGTTGGTCGTTCACGAGAACGTCAGAAAATAGAGTAAAGAGAAACAATTTTTTTATCAAAATTGTTAGAGCGGTTTTTGAAAATTGTTTAGATTGTTTCTGGTCTTAAAAAAAAATAATTTTCTCTCTAGGGAACCACATTCCAACTTTGAAGTTTGAAAAAGATTATCTTTATCTATTTTGAAACAAAAAATGTATTTTTTTTTTTGTCATTAAATTAATAGAATCAAAACCTACTATTTTTAGAGCTTATACACGTGTTAGTTGTTATCTTACGGACTTTAAAAGAAAGTTTGTTTTTGGTAAACAAAATTACAATACCTGTGTTTTGTAAATAGTTTACCATTCTTGACAACTTTATTTTATTTTAACTACTAGAATGAGTTAAATTATAATTTATTTCTATTCCATCATGAACATTTTTAAATTATATTCTGTGAATTTCATAGATATTTTTTTATATTTTCATCAGTTACTAGTTCAATGAAAATATAGGACCATTATTATTGTATTTACTTCTCGAAAATAAATAGGTCAGTGGTCAACAACTATGCAATACACATTTCATTCATTCGAACTGTGAAAAATATTTATTTTTATTTTTTTGTTCAGTCAATTAATAACAGAGGTATAAAACAGTGTTTGACAGAATGTTAACTGATGGTAAACACCTGAGTATCATATCCAAATATTTTTTATTAAAAATAAAAATAAAACACTTTTTTATTTATCGACGTTATGGGTTCTGCTTAAATATTGATGTATCTCTAGGCTTTTATCATTTGTGAAACCATTATTATTTTTAAAGGGAAAATATTTTTTGAAACCTTACCGGAAATGGTTTTTTGTGTAAATAAAATAAAAAACATTTGACAGTTTTTTAGTTTTATTTTCACGTAAATTTTAATATACAATTTTAAACCTTTGCTGGGCATATACATACATAACCTTAAAACGAAAAGTTCCTAACAAATACTTGCAAATATATATGTAGCTTTGCCCATCCTTTAAAACTCGATTTAATTTTTCTTTGATAAAAAAAAGTGAAACGAATGTTTTTTTTTTAATGCATTTGAAAAGACTCTTTTATGCATGAATTAACAACCAAACTCATGCATATAGACACTTTAGGTTTATATTCAAAGCAAACAAGTGTCTACTCGTATGTACCACTTCATTTACTATTTTTTTTCATTTTCATTCTCGTTTCTACTTCACTTCATTCAAGTTACAAAAATATATATAAAAAAAAAAAAAGAAAACCACCACAAAAAGCCTTTTTACCATCCACAAAACCATTTTTCACTCTTCTTCAAGCCAAAAGTCCTGTGTTCGGTTTCATTCCTTTTGACCATTAATCAAATAGAAGTCAGGCCCTTTTCCTTATAACAAGAGTTCCTATATCTCTCTTGTATATCATACATTCTGAATATTGCACCTTTTGACCTATGCGAAAGGTATAACTAAAGAGGACTTGATCAAACATACACACAAGTTCCGGAGTTGAACAATGTGGCCTAAATGCATTTTGCTCATGAATACAAAACACATTGCCAGATCGAGAGAGACCCCTATGCTTTTGCGGCCTCTATAATGTTTCCACCACTACCGCACTAACCACTAGTTCATGTACTATTAGCTGCTATGCACGTCCGTTGGCGTTCGTCGTCATCACCATCGTTATCCTTATAGGAAAACGAGTGGGCCATAGGCCACCATCATCATAGGAATCAAGAGGCCTCCATCTGCACCTTGTTGGAGGTCGATGAACATCAGCTCTGCATAAAGCTGAGCTCCATATAAATGCATTCAAGCGTAGATAAAATATGTAAATGATTTCAAGGCTATGGCTTTTCTATTCATATTATAGAAGCTTGCTGGGTAGCCCCTGGAAATGTTGCAGCTTCCTCACCCGAAAAAAAAGGATTCAAATAAAAATATAAAAAAAAAATATCGAATTTGTGAAGAGGTGGTAATAGTTTTTATGTGGTTCCATTCAGTTTTGTGCATTTAGGCTTAAAATGTGTCCTTACACAGAACAGAATAGTGTCCTTAATAGAGTAGGAGGTGATGACGGCGTTATAATAAATGTTTTGGTTTTTTTTAAGGATTCACTTTCGATTTGCATTATAACATTGTTGGACAATTGTGTCCTTGTTCTAATATTGCATCCTGTTGCAGAGTCATAAATGGGTGTATTCAGGATGATAATTGCACATGTAATAGTGACATTTGTGTATATGAGGGCATAGGTTTTTGGGTATACCTACCTAACTTAATCGATGACATCATTTTCCTGATTTCAAAGGAATCTATTCAAAAGTATCTTATACAATACAAACTAACATATATATTGAAAGGCAAAAGGGATATATGAAGGACACATAACATTTGCATGGTAATTTGCTTCTGGGGTGTATAAGTAATCCTCTTACGGATTTGGCCTTGTTGCGGCTAATTGGAAATAATCCTTCCGGAGGAAAGAGGCGATAGAATTTCAAAGAGACGTAAAGTATCTATATAATGTATCTATTAAATGTATCTATTATTTGAATTTAATGACCAAACGACGATGACACATGAAGGAATAAATTGATGATTTTTACACTCTGAGTCGAAAGAATAGGGACAGATATTTGTTTCAAAAGATGGATTAGTGTCAAATAAAAACAAATAGCAAAAAAGTGAATAAAGTCTATAATAAGTCTAATAAAGTCTAAATTTAGTGATTGAAACTAATAATAGCGTAGTTAATCAAATTAAAAAAAAGCAAAATGGCTTCCGATTTTATCCAAAAGAAATATGCTATCAAAAAATGTGGAGCAATTTGATAGTAAGTAAGCTTTTTTATGCATAAAATAAGGAAAACAGTTTGTGACACTAATCGAATGACACATAGTGTACCTATTCTAGTATAGGTATGGTTAAAACCAATTGACTTATTTGAGCTTGAGGGCTTACGAATCGGTTACAGCAATTATCTTCAAAGAATGGAACCAAACTAAATAATAAGGAAATGATATAAAGGAAATTCGTAATTCAATTTTGTATTTGAGGACTTTTTTGTTTGCAAAAAAAAACTTAAGTTTATTTATAGAACGAAAAGTGTTCTAACATAAGCACTTCTAACAGATTAGATGGAAGAAGAGTTACGGCTGCTACTACAATGAAGCTTAGAGTTGTGGGTTCGCGAAAGGTATAAAGGTTCTCATGGGTAAATTTGTGTTTAAATATTAAGTTTAGAAAACTCACTTCCGGTCCGCCATTAGGAAAGATTTTAATAATTTCTTTTTGAGAAATTTTTTTTGTGATAATTGTTGATTTTTCAAAACTTAATTTTCGGTGTTCGAACCCTTTTAAAAATAAAATATTTAACTTTTGGGCCAGTCCGCTATTATTTTTAAATTTCTAAATTACAATTATTGTTTTTGTAACAATGCAAAGTAAAATAGCGTAATTGAAAGAAATACAAGTGTTTTTCATGATAGTTTTTATCAAAGTTTAGTTAAAAACAGTTTAATATAGCAAAAAATCTTCATTTAACGCAATTAAAAAAAAAAAAAGTAAATAAAATGTACGACTTACATTACAATTACATACCTTTATCTTAGATAATTTTTGGAAGTTAAATTTTTTTTAAGTTTAGATTTAACTAAAAATTATGTCATTTTCGCAAAAAAGACAAACGTTATATTTCTGCTGTACAATTTTTTTGAGAAAACCTAAACACGCTTTTTTGTTAGAATTTTTTTAGAACATTGCGTACGCCAAATTTAATCGAAATCGTTGGAGCCGTTTTCGAGAAAATTGCAATATCTCTAAAACTTTATATAGGAGATATCCGTTAAGAACAAGATATTAAAATAAAATAAAAACGGGCTAGGAAATCACGTACAATTTGTCTGTAAGGAGTTTTTGGCAAATCTATCAATCCTTTTGAGCTCTTTTTAAACTTGTAACGGATACACGGTGTAATTATTGGCAGTCTTAAAGGTACAATTATTGGCAGTGCCAACGATTGATGTCCCAAAGCACGCATTATTGGCAACCCCCTGCCAATAATAAAACCACTACTTTATATGGGACCAATTATTGACACCCCTTTTTAATTAATTTGAGCATATTTTTCATATAATAAACAATTAAAAATATTTAATTTATTATATATTTAAACTAAAAAAATCCAAAAACTCAAAAAATAATCAAAAACGGACAGTTACCAAATTCAGTGTCCTTAGGAACACCGTATTTTTTGCACTTTTTTCATGAACTAAGAACGGCTTTACTTTTTTACTAATTAAAAGGAACTGAGAATTAAATAGACCTAAATAAAAATACAGAATTGTAGAGAATTGATACAGATTATGAAAAAAACATGATTTTTGTTCCTGGGCATAGTAGTTTTTGTGAAATGCTATATTGCATGAAGGGTGCCAATAATTGGTACAAAAATCGGAGGTGCCAACTATAAAGTAAAGATAGCCAAACCTTAATTCAAGTTTTTTTTTTAATTTTGCTTTACTTTTCTGTGGAATTATTGGTTGGTGTGGCACCGACTATTTTCCGTACAAAATACGGTTTCTCAACAAGAAGTGGCCTAATAAGGGTCTTCAAAATATAAAATTGGACCTGAGAAATCATGTTATCCGGTTAATATACTAAATGAATTAGACACATTTTTTCATTTTTAAAACAAACAAAATACCTAATCAACAAAAAATGAAAATTTATTTTTGATAAGAGGTATAAGAGGATGCGTGATGCATCATATTTGGATATAAGCCCAACTTATATTTAAGGTGTCCTTCAAAAATAAGAATACTATCAAATCGCATAGAAATTTTAAATTTTCTGTTCTAAATGGTAAATTCGCATTTTATTTAGGCCCAATTTATTCACTCTCCACTATATTTAAAGTCTCATTAAAAATTCGAAATCTGTCAAATCGTATAAAAAATTTTAAATTTCCTTCATTAAATGGCTTTAAATTTAATGAAGTGTGAATAAATTGGGACAAAGTCACAGATTATAAGCTTTCAATTATTTTTTTTTTAACTCTCTAATATGACTATTTTCAAGAAAAAGATACGGTTACATTAATTTAAAAAAATTTGTACTCTCATGAAAATTATTATTAATCTTAAAGGGCTAAAACTCCTGATGTTTGACAGTTCGGGGGCATTTTATTCAGTGGCGTAGCTAGCCCTTTGGGGGCCCTGTATCCAATTTTTTTTTTTAAGGAGCCCCCTTTATCTCCTAGACTTGGACACAGCCTAAAAAGCTTTTTTTTAACTAAAACACTTATTTCAATAAGTTTCATTGCACTAAAACTTATCAAAGTAGTACTTTCCTTCTCTTTAGGCAAATTCGCTGATTAAATCCTCCATGGCTGAACAAGATCAAGATTTTCTGCTTTTATGGATAAAATCAAAAAGCACGATAAGCGTCAATGTCCAATAGATGTAATGAGATATTTTTTTTTAATGTTTTGCCTTGAATGATCTTTTAGCTGACCTGGTACCCCAAAGGGTCAAAAAACCTCAGACAAATTTTAACCGAGAATATAAAATTCGATAACCAATAAATTGAATCGTTTATTTCAGAAACAACATAAGTCCAGTTCTCACAATTTTTGTTTTTTTTTTTTTTTTTTTTGAAATTTCTCATTTGTGTAGTATAGTTATTCATCTTTAAAAAAAAAAAAAGTAGTATTCAAAACATATGCATTCGTATTCAAGTTATGCATTCGTACAAAAAAAAAAGTTGAGATAACATTTTTCCATGACATTACGATGGTAGACAATGCCAAAAAAGTGGGTCCCGGAAGTCCGTCTGTCTGTCTGTCTGTCTGTCTGTCTGTCAGTCTGTCTGTCTGTCTGTCTGTCTGTCTGTATAAGAACCTACAGCCTAAACGGATGGACCGATTAATGTCAAACTTGGTATGTAGCGTTATTTGGCGACTTTTCAGAGGGGTTTTTGGAATAAATTTTTTTGGACCAAAAATAACGGTACTTGTCATATACCGATTTTAGTAAAATTAAAATATCTCGAAAACGGCTCTAACGATTTTGTTTAAAAAATTCAAATGTTAGTTTTGAGCTAAGGTCTATATTTCAATGAAAAAATTTTTTTTCGAAAATCATTATTAACGGTACCTGCCATAGAACCATTTTTTTGTTAATTCGAATATCTCCGAAAGTTCTTATTCGATTTCAACAAAACTTTTTGTGAAGAAGCATTTATATAATTTAAATATAAACCAAAAATAAAATTTTAAAAAAAATAATTTTTGGATTTTTAAAAAAATTTTGAAAATTTTTTTTTGAAAAATCAATTTTTCGAAAACGGGACATTGAATTTTTTTGAAATTTTGTTTTTAGATGTTGATTAGTGATTTCTACAAAATGGCATACCAATTTTATTTTCAAACTTTTTTTCCAAAAAATTATTTATAAAAAATTGTTTTTTTAAAAAACGGCTCTAACGATTTTGAAAATTTTTTTTCTTAAAATGCACGTTAATATATCAATCAAAACTGCATACTTGTTTTGGAGGGCAATTCAATTTCACATTTTATTTTATTTTTTTTTTAAACGAATTTTATTTTTTTTCTAAATTTCTATATAAAAAGTCTTAAAAATTTAAGCAACTTTAACTCCAAGAGCAAGTTCGTGCGACCCAGTCGTGCATTTTATTATTTTTGGTTTAGTTTCACTCGATTTACCTAACTGTTATGAGATCATCAAAAAACTGGAAATCAATATTATAACAAAATAATGCTTTTTATCCTGTTCATAGTAACAGCAAAACATCCCTGTTTTGAGAAAAAAATTAAACCGAAAAAATGGTTTGAAAAAAAAAAAAACATTTCTAATTGAAAAATTAAATTACCTGCTAAAAATTTAAAAATTATCAAATTTAATAAAATAAATTTTTAATTTTATTAAATTAAATTTGAAAAAAAAATCCCTTTTTTAAATTTCAAAACCATTACCATTGTTATCTATTTAGAACTCAATCTGCCATACATTCCCACTGCCGCCGATTAAAATGTATGAAATAAAATCCCCTATGGCAATAAATAATTCTGCAAATTTCAATTCAATGCAAAAAAAAAGTACGTATTCAATTATTCCTTTTAAGCAAACACTATACCCTAAATATTTGAATAATTTATGTATATTCAATTGAATTTTAAAATAACCCATTGGGCTTTAAGAAATATATATAAAAAAAAATCAAATAGGAAAAAAAATGTTCCCACTTACCTTTTCATATGAATCAGGGAAAAAAAAAAAGTATTCTCACAGCTAAATTTGATGAAATTCCCAGGCGTATTTTGTCGTCGTCGTCGTCGTGATGATGGTTGGTGTGTTGTTCTGTCTGCTCGAGCAACAGCAGCAGCAGTTACTCAATCCACGATGAGGATGACACTTTTTCACCTCAACTCAATGTAGTGCCGCCGACCGACAATATCCCTAAATTCGTTACTGATGTAATCGAATTAAAATCGAATACACAGGAACCGGAAACAAAGTGTCGTTCTCGTCGCTGTCGTCGTCGTCGGCGTTATTTCTATGGGTTGCTCTGATGTGTGTCGTTGTTGTCGTCGTTTGCTGCAGCAAAGGATATTTTTATTTTTTCGTTTTATTGAATTTTTCAAAGGCAACTCAGTAACGCCATTAAAACATTTGCACTTTATTTACACTCAATTATCACACTCATTGCTGTGGGGACTGAGTGTTTTTTTTTTTTTTTTGTAATTTTTTTTTTTATTTCACAATTTTAATTTAATAACAATTTCCCATCATCATCATCAGCAATGGAAAATTGTTGGGAAAATATATATATAAAAAAAAAAGAAAATTAGCACAAAGCGATAGTTGTGTAACTTTTAAAGGGGAAAAATAGTAACGAAAAAAAAAACATCAAACTTTGCCCGTAACACTTGTATAGAAGTTATGTGAATGGCATGAGGGCGACGAAGAGGACGACATCATCGGTGGACCGTTGAAGCCCATTTATATATAGTTAAGCTTGTACACGACCGACTATGAAGTGCACCTTGCTCATTAACGGCATAGAACAAGGTAACAATGTTCTTTAGGTAAATCGACACAACGGAGACCGGCGGCGATATGGGTGGTGGAAGGAAGGATAGCTAATAGTTGGCAAAGGACACGGTTATGTTCTGCACAGATTTTGTTTTGTATTTTTTTTTTTTGTTAGCAAAGTTTATCCTTTTTTTTGTGTTCAGCGGGTTTGGCTAGTAGAACATGGCCACAATACAACACCGCAAAATGTTTCATCTACTAGACTGTGTATCCTGCAATGAAATAGATAAAAAGAAGAGTCTACGTTAAAGTGGAAGGATAAAATCAGGACTACGGAAAGGTAGATAGAGAGAAAAAAATTTAAAAATTAAAATCATTATGACTTTATTTTTGGTAAAAGTTTTATTTTTCGTTATTGTAAGTGTTAAAAAAAAAGATATTATTTGAAAGACTGAAGTTTTTGTGTTTAAGGACTTTACTTTGAAGAATTTTCATGTAATAATCATTGAGGTAGATATTTTTAAGAGATTTTTTTGTATAATCCAGTTTGATTACATTATTTTCAGCTCAATTTCACCAAAGAAGATGGAATAAGGTAGATTTATTTTAACTTAACATAAAACTATAAGTTCAAGCTAAGGGCAGTAATTTTTAAAATAAAAACATTAGAAATTTTGAAAAGCAGGATTAACAAAATGGAAACAAGGCAAGACTTGTAACGAGCTTGCGTTGGCGTTGGAATAAATTGGGTTTTTGGGACCAATTACAGATTTTACTGTCTCTTCGAAAAAAAACACCCTTTCACCTAAATTTTTTTTTATGAAAACTCTTTATTCTTGCTTTCCATCCCAAATTCATTATTTTTACCATATTTCATTAGGGTGACCCATCATTTTTGTTTTCACTAAAAAAAAACATAGACTTGTTTCTAATCTTAAAAGTAACATAATTGCTGACTTATCGCGGATTTTTCTTATTTCCCAAAAAAAAAACAACCTATCACCTAAAATATTTGTATAGACTGTTTGGGTTCTTGGTTTCTGCTATAAATGAAACATTTTCACCAATTTTTATTATTGCAACAATTATTTCCCACTTTTTGAGGTACTAATTCCGAATTTTATCATTTCTAAAAAAAACACCCTTTCACTCAAAATAACTTTGTACACTTTATAGATTCTTAATTCTTATACCAACGAAAACTTTTTCACCAAGTTTTAAAAATTAATACAATTTAAGTCAGCTGTTATGACAACTTTCTCACACACAACTTAACCCATCAAAAAAACACCCTTTCACCAAAAATATTTTTAAGAATTTTATGAATCCTTTGTCCCTGCTTTATATAAAACCTTTATCCCGAATTTTTATTCGTGTAGCATGTTTTTCACATGGGTTCGGTTATATTTTACCTTTTGGGGTCAAAAAAAAATCAACAATAACTTTTCTTAGAGCAATCGTATATTGACTTTATTTTTATGTCATTAGATTCAGCATCAAAAAATACCTTAAAACATGTGTCATATGATGATATTTCAGAAACAATTTGTTTCACTATATTTTTGAGCTTCACCCACGAAAAAACACTTCTTGTCCACCAAAAAACACTAATCCACCCCACTTTTTTGTATAGCCTTTTTTATCATTGGTTCTTATCCCAAAAGCAAACTTTTTGCCAAGCTTCATGAGTGTAACAATTTTTTTTTATTTGTTGATTTTATGTACTATTTTACATGTACTAAAGAAAAAGCTAAAAAATACGTTTTTATTTTCTCGTATATTAGTTTTTTATATGAAAAGCTTACAAATAAATATACAATTAAAAAGCTTAATATTTCTTCCAAAGAATAAAACCATACTTACATTTTCGCAAATCGCAATGCGCAAAAGGTATCAAAATAGTTTATTAAAAACAATCATGAACATGTTTTTTTTTCTATCACCCAAAAATCCACTAAAATAAATAAATTGTATACAATCTGCCTATTGTTTCAGCTCAAAATATTCACAACGATCATGCCTGTACAACATCTACAACAAGAGCTATTTTCATAAAAATAAACAAGAAAATCAATTTTTTTATATAACAACCTATAATAAATTTTATATCATCTAAAAGCTTATTATTTCAGCTTAAATATGATGCTTCAATCATATCTGTATAATGCCTAAAAAAAAGTAAACATTTTTTAAAGCCAACCAGCATGCTCAATAAATTAAAATCAAATTTTTATTTGCTCTAGATTAACGTGTTACCGTTATCTCAAAAGTGTGAATACGAAACTAATTGAAATGTTGTACAAATATAGTCCGGCCTATTCTCTATCTATAGTACAAATTTAATTCATTTATCTGTTAAAGAAAAAAAAAACAACCAAAAACCTTTGGGCAAAAAAAAACTTTTTTTTCCGTTATTCAGTCAAAAATCATTTTAAAATTCCAATTTACACACACAGGCGCTAATGATTAATACCAATATGTCTTCTTAGCTTAAGATTTTTTAAAATCTCCGAAAAATTGCTAAAAATAAAAAACCACTCAAAAGAACCCCTAAAAAAGTAGGTGTTTTCAGATAAAAAAAATCCGTATTTGACGACATTTTTTTCTTTTCATACCTATAGGTAATCATCACTTTGTCAAAGGTCTACCACATGTTTTTGTTTTAAAAAATTTTAAATACCTTTTTCAGCCTAACAATAAATTTATCTATCGATTAAAAAAAATTAAACTATTTAGTGATTGAAGATTTAAAATCCTTTGTTAGTATTCACTTTTCAGATTATTACCTTTCAAATAAGTTATATAGGAGATTTTTGTATCTCTAATACATAGTTTATTTGTTATTTTTCATTGCAATTTATGATGCACTGCTAAAAATGTCATTCAGAACAGGAGAAAATAGCGTCACTTTATCGTGTATGCTGCCATGGTTCATCGATTTATAAGACGTTATCACCTCAAAAATTAATGCAAAATGTGTACATTAAATATTTTTTTGTTAATATTCGTGGAATTTCTTACAATTTTGTCTATTTGAGCATACATTAGCTAATTCAACTATAATATTGAACCTAATGCAAGGCCAAATAGTCAAAATTTTAACATATTCAACGAATATTAATAAAAATATATTAAGTGCACACATTTTGCATTGATTTTTTTTTTACTTGCTCTATAGGGCAAGTATTGGTTTCGTGTAGAAAAAAAAATCGAGGTTTTAATCAAAACCAACATTACGATCATGGAGAAGATCAAAAAAGTGGTTTTCGTCATGCCGTCCGTCGGTCTGTGCGTATGTGCGTCCATCTGTACATCGAGCTAGGGCCTAAACGGATGGATGGATTTGCTTGAAACTTGGTACAGATGATTTTTACGTAATTTCCTAGGTCAGTTTTTTTTATTTTTTTAATATCTCCTTTTTAACGCATATCTCCCATATAACGTTTTCGAGGTATTGCAATTTTCTCGAAAACGACTCTAAAGATTTAGATAAAATTTGGTGTGCGTAATAGTCTTATTGATTCTAACAAATCTGCGTTTTTAGTTTTTCTCAAAAAATGCGGAGAACTGAAATATGGCGTTGCCGTTTTTCAAAAATTGACTTTATTTTTTAAGGTTCATATATTTTATCAAAGCATAAGTCAATTTTATTTAAAATTTACAGATATCATTTTGAAGAGTAAAATGTAAAAAAAGTTAAAAAAAAAAGTTGTGGAAAACAAAACTTTAATTGAATTTTTTTAACTTTCGATGTTTTTTTTTTATTTTTTTTTTCTCGACACTTAAAAAATCTAAGATTTCCAAAAGATATTTAAGATAAAGATACTTTGAACTACAAGAGCAAGTACGTGCGACCCAGCCGTGCATTTTATTTTTTTTTTTTTTCAAAGCATAAAATGTTTTTTTTTTTAATGTAAAATGTTTTTATTTGCAATAAACAATTTATTTTCAATGCAAATGTTTTTTAGTTGCAATAACATTTTTTTTAAAACAAAATAATTTTAGTAACAGCAAATATTTTTTTTAATGCAAATATTTTCCAGTTGCTAAAAGTATTGTTTTTAATCCATTTTTTTTTTATTTGCAATAAATATTTTTTTTTTAATTTCAAATGCATTTTTTACTTGCGATATAGGTACTATATATCAAGTTATGCATTCGTACAAAAAAAAAAGTTGAGATAACATTTTTCCATGACATTACGATGGTAGACAATGCCAAAAAAGTGGGTCCCGGAAGTCCGTCTGTCTGTCAGTCTGTCTGTCAGTCTGTCAGTCTGTCAGTCTGTCAGTCTGTCTGTCTGTCTGTATAAGGAGCTACAGCCTAAACGGATGGACCGATTAATGTCAAACTTGGTATGTAGCGTTATTCTGTGACTATCCAGAGGGGTTTTTGGAATTAATTTTTTTGGACCAAAAATAACGGTACTTGTCATATACCGATTTTAGTAAAATTGAAATATCTCGAAAACGGCTCTAACGATTTTGTTTAAAAAATTCAAATGTTAGTTTTAAGCTAGGGTCTATCTTTCAATGAAAAAATTTTTTTTTGAAAATCATTATTAACGGTACCTGCCATAGAACCGTTTTTTTCAAATCCGATTATCTCCGAAACTGCTTATTCTTGTGGAGAAGCATTTATATAATTTAAATATAAGCCAAAAATAAAATTTTGAAAAAAATAATTTTTGGATTTTTAAAAAAATTTTGAAAATTTTTTTTTGAAAAATCAAATTTTCGAAAACGGGACATTGAACTTTTTTGAAATTTTGTTTTTAGATGTTGATTAGTGATTTCTACCAAATGACATACCAATATTATTTTAAAACTTTTTTTCCAAAAAAATATTTACAAAAAATTAGTTTTTTAAAAAACGGCTGTAACGATTTTGAAAATTTTTTTTCTAAAAATGCATGTTAATATATCAATCAAAACTGCATACTTGTTTTGGAGGGCAATTTAATTTCAGATTTTATTTTATTTAAAAAAAAAACGAATTTTGTTTTTTTTTTTCCAAATTTCTATATAAAAAGTCTTAAAAATTTAAGCAACTTTAACTCTAAGAGCAAGTTCGTGCGACCCAGTCGTGCATTTTATTTAATTGATATTTTTACAACTTTGGCTCATACTTCTAAACACGATTTCCACCGGTAACAGTAGAAATTTTGAATTTAAACTGCTATTGGAATTCTCAGTAGTCTATTTATTATTATATTCAAATTGAAAATACCCCTGCTGAAAGGATTCTTATGAAACAATATAGGTACTGACTCTATTGCTACAAGAAACACAAAGGTAAGATTTCTTCAAATATTATTTCATTAAATTGATACTTCATTTACCCTATTTAAAAGATTCTTTAACTATTAAAATACAAAAGCCAACCAACAATCAATTGATATCCAAACTCATCTTGATAAGTTATTCTGTCTTCCATTATTCGTATTTTAATAGATTTTTCCCTACCATTTCTCTGAAGTGCTGTTTAATTAAATTTATTATAATCCCTTCGCCAAATAAATTTTGTCCAAACACCAACCAACACGATGAAGACGACGACGATGGCGATATGGCGACATCGTTCCCCTATTACCAAAAATTGTTTCATTCTCTTCTACAACTTCTAGTGGATGCTGATGGCATAGGAATCCAAAGTGTTATTAAAATTTTTGCAATATCACTTTTCTGCATAGTAAATGCAAACGAAATGAAAATTTTTCGCCTTTAGCGTTTATATTTTGAATAATTATATCCTGTTGTGTTGTGTATAAAAGTAAGTGTGCTCCTGTTAGCCGCCATTGTACACAAAACTTTATCCTACTGTTTCGTTGTCAACTTTTTAGGGGAATTTAATTTTTATTTATGGCTCCTACTCTAAAATAATCGTTGTTGTTGGGGTTCTTTTTTTCGAAGAAGGGTCTAGGGAATTTGGTTATTTTTTTTTTTTAAACTGTTGTTTCTGAATTTTTAAGATAAATAAATAGTTTTATTTTTGAAAAGAAAAAGAGACAGAAAGAGAAAATACAATAATTGGTTTTTAAAGTGAAATTTTGATGAGGTTTTTCTCCCTCCAAATGCATTTTATGGGTAATTTTATGACTGCGATAGTTAGTTTTCTTATTTACTGAAACAGTTTTTATTTTCGCTGAACTTTGCAACTCGTTTTAAAACTCCCTCAAGCAAGATTCTTTTTAAAAATTTTATTCAGCGTTACCTGAGTAACGCTTTTGTCCAAAATAAGGATTTCTTTAACGATAACACAAAGAATTTGATTTTTTTTTTCTATTTTTTAACATGATTCAAAAATAAATTTACAGAATTCGTGTTCGAAAAAAAAAAACTAATATTTCATTTACAGATCCTTGGTCGAAAAATAATTGAACTGAATGAAAATATCTCGTTTTCATTTCACCAAAGTTTGAGCTTTCACTATACAATTATCTATTTAATCACCACTTAGCTCTTTGTGAGTTTAATTGAAAATTGTTTCATTAATGAGTATACGCTCGCGTTATTGTCATATTAATTGGAATTTTAAAAAGTCCAAAACAACAATACCCACTTAATGCATAGTTATCATTGTGTGTGTTTGGTTGGTAGTGAAAATGTGCTATTAATATCCGTATCCTGTAATTTATAACAATCGGTGTGAATATTGTCCTGCGGTTAGGTAATTATCTATCTGATGGAACTTGTGATATTGACAAATTGATGATTTTTGTAATTTTTTTTTTCTTTTTATTAAATACTGGATCGGAAATAGTGAAAAACCACAGAAGCAGCAAAAGTGCAAATAATGTATAAACCAAGAAGAATACAGGAAATCAATGCTTTATATGCAATAATTTCTATAGGTTAAATTTTATTTTTTTATTCTTAAAACAGGAAAAATGGTTGGATTTAATTTAAGCGGACACTTTTGTTGTGTTGATTCAATCAATACGATATATGCTAAAGAGGACGCTATTTTATATTCATAACATATTTTGGCGGATTAAATATTAAATTTGTTTTTAGTTTTTTTTTTAATTTGTGAAACTGATGTTGCTTTAAAAAGAAACTTATTTTTTTGTTGAATATATTTACACAGATACATATATGTACATGACTGTGAAATGTACCTCAATTCCAAAAATGAATTTCTCATGCTTCGTTCCTTACCTTAAATAACGGACACTCTAATGTGGTATCTACACACTGTCGAAAAAGTACTATAGATTTGGATTTTACGTATAAAATCCAAATCTATAGTACTTTTTCGACAGTATGTAGATACCACATTAGGGTGTCCGTTATTTCCCAAAGTGATGTTTTCGGGGGAGACACCCCCTAGATCGAAAGTTTAGGGCCTAATTAATGGGAATTTTGCAAAAAAAATTAAATAAAAATATATTAAAATTAATGTAAAAAATTAAAATTATAAATAAATATAATAAAATACTATATATTTTTTATTTGCAATTATATAATAATAATATTTTTTATGTCATTTTTTAGGTGGATAAATGTTAAACAAAATTCATTAACAATATTATAAACAAATCTTTTGTAGTTCGAGAAAAATAAATTTAAACGTAAGTATAAAAACGGCAAAAATTTCAAATAAAAATTTAAAAAATTCAAATTTTTGATTTATACAAAGATTTTTGAATGCAATATTTGAAAAGAATTAAAAGCCAATAAAACTGCATCAAAAATTGTGTGATAGGAGGTGTACTTTAAGAATAATAAAATAAAACGTAAAAGCAAAAACTACGAAAACAGCTAATAATTTCAAAAACCGAAATAAAATGTTTAAAAAAAAATGTGTTGATGATTTAACTCGAGAGAAAAAATTTGATGTATGAGTTAAAAATTTCCCATAGAAATTTGTATGGGTAAAGTATGACCCTAGATGGTGTCCCCCCCCCCGAAAGCATCACTTTGGGTAATAACGGACACCCTATCTATCTATCCTTTTTGTAGATTTTGGAAACAAGGTAAAGTTTCCATAATGCGTTAGTGTTTCATAGCATTTGATAATAATTTTCCGAAAACCATTATTTCCCCATATTGTACTAAGTTCCCCATATTGTAATAAGTTCGAGTATTTGTATATTTTGAGGATTTTTTTCTAAATCATGGCAACTGAAGGAAATGTAAGGGTTCAAATTATATTCTAAAATAATGCTGACGTAATTTATATGATTAACCTGCTTGTTAGCTAAGATGAAGGCATTACGTTGCGTTTTCGCAACACCTAACTTGCCTAAAGCAGTAACATTTGAACATTAAAAAAAATTAACGTTCGTTGCTCTTTTTTTCGAAATATTGTGAGTTTATTTTTACAATGCTAATAATTTTTTTTGAATTGTAGATAATTTAAAGGACTGCAATAATATTTTATTAGCCAATACTTAAACCGTTTGCAAAATAATAAGGCAAGAGTTTGCTAAACAAAAAAAACGACTTTGACTTAATATTACTTATTTTATATTTGTTTCAACAAAAAGAATGTGCACTAAATTGATAGAAAATGTTGTAACGAACAATTCATTGCTTTATTTTTGCCGTAGGACATTCTGAAGTCGAGTTATTCCCAAAAAACGATATTTTTGGGTGTTTTCACACCGGTTTTGCATGCGTTCATTTATCAATTGCTCGGCCATCTTTGGTGATAAAGAGCTCATTTTTTCTTTAAAATGCAGGACATGAACAGGGTTAGAAAAATGTCAATCATGACATAAGCTTTTTTCGAAATAATGACAAAAATGTGTTTTTTAACAACAAGAATTTGACTTTAAATGGCTGCCATTTTATATTTACTCACTCAAATACAATGAAATTACATATAACGATAGAAAATATTATAAGGAAGAGAATGTATGTTTATTTTTTGGTCTACGACAATCTGGAGCAAAGATATTAGCTTAGAAGTAAAATATCCCAAAAAATGCATTTTTGTGAATAACTCCGCTAAAAAGAATGATCAGGTGGTGAGAAATTGTTTTTAAGCCTTTTAAATATACCCCTATCGATCCATGAAATAAAAACTGACAGTGCCTCTGTGCGCAAGGTCAAATAACGCTTTGACTGGAGTAAAAAGGGAATACAAATGAAGAATTTTTAAAAATTCAATTGTTAAATAGGGTAAATAGGGGCAAAACGAAATTGCAAAAAATGGCGATTTTCTAAACGAGACGTTGTAGAAAGATGAATTTTTTTTAATAATTGATAGATAAATTTATTGTAAGGTTGACAAAGGTATTGAAAAAATTCTAGAAAATTTCAAAACCAAGTTATGAAAGTCCTTTGGCGAAGTGGTTATTATAGGTACGAATTTAAAAAATTCGTTTTTAGCCGTTTTTATTTTTATCAAAACACCTGTGGAAATCTGTTGCCGATGACCGTAATCTCATTTTGAAATTTTGACATGGTTGGCTTTAAAAAATTCTTACTTTTTTTGTAGACATCGTCCAGATATGATTGAAGGTGAAATAATAAGCTTTAAGATGATACGAAATTTATTGTAGGTTGTCATATAAAAAAAAAATCGAAAATTGATTAGGTTCAAAAAATTATAGCTCTCTTTGTAGATATCGTACAGGAAGGTTGATGAGAATATTTTGAGCTGAAACAATAGGCTTTCAGATAGTATAAAATTTATTATAGGTTGTAATATAAAAAAAAATGTTTTTTTTGGGTGATGGAAGTGTTTCTTTCACTTTTTTCATAAAAAAATATTGTTTTTAATAAATTATTGTTTAGGCATTTTAAAAATTAAAGTATGGTTTTATCCTTTGAAAGAAATATTTAGCGTTATAATTTGTTTGTAAGCTTTCTGATATATATATGTATGTCAAGTCTTAACTATGAGATGGTTTTATTATCTTATAAAGTTTTTAACAAGTAAGTTGAAACAAAAATTATTTTTAAATCATTTTTTTTGTTAATAATAAACAACCAGTTTTCTTTGAACATTATCACGTAAAATTAGCGTCCGACAACCACTTTTTTTTCAACACGATAGTTTTGCAATGAGATAAAGTCAATCCAAATTAATAAAAACAAATCACAGTTTTTTTCCGCTATTTTTTTCGTTTTTGAAAATCATTTCTAAAATTATTAATATCACATACAAAATATCTTAATTTCGACAAAATTTCGGTCTGTTTTTCGTTCAATAAGGTAAACAAAAACAGGATCAAAGAACACTGACCGTTCCTAATTTCAAAACACCATATGTTAGCTTTAAAGCTGCTAAGCATGATAATAATCTTAATTGTGTAGAAATTGAACT
The DNA here is from genome assembly GCF_945859705.1 of Episyrphus balteatus. Taxonomy (NCBI): domain Eukaryota; kingdom Metazoa; phylum Arthropoda; class Insecta; order Diptera; family Syrphidae; genus Episyrphus; species Episyrphus balteatus. The sequence continues at coordinate 28,187,937 of NC_079134.1, read as the reverse complement.
GTCAAAATTGCGTAATATCAAACAAGGTGTTAAAATTTTTCATTGAACCGTTTCCCCTGAACTATTCCCATCAAAATCAATAACAGTTTGTAAGCATATCTTGGGTTATTATTTTTATTACGAATTATTGGTCACAAGAATTTAATATTTCAGAAAAAAAAATAACTATATAAAATCAGGTCAAGGTCCTTAAAAACACAATTTAAATCTCAATCAAATTTGATTTGCATCTTCTTGTTCTTAAATAAAGTTCAAAATCCTGGCAAATGTCCAAAAACTCTCTGCAATTTATCTTTTTTTTTTCTCATTTTCATTTATTTCTTATTCAAATGTCATCAAACAAACATTTCGTGGGTGAAAAAGTAAAAACCAATTGTATAAGGAGGAGAGCACGCTGCCGCTTGAAATGTTTAAACACAATCTCTATAGACTATAGGTTTTTCGTTTTTGTTGTTTGTTTTGATTTTGATGACAACCAAATTGTTTCAATATTATTCTTGGATTTCATCTGCCTTTTAACACAAATCTTTGAAAAAAAAAAAAAAAATCCATTCTGGTAAATTAAAAATAACAAATATTTCAATCCAATTAAAATAAACATAGCACTTTGAGAGATTCTTTTTCATCTGCAAAGCCCCATGGCGCGTAAGCCTATTCAGATAGTTGTTGTAGTTGGCGGGGGGTTACACTCTGCAGTGCTAAAATATATAATCTTTTGGTTTTTCTGAGAGAAAATTATATACAAAGTACTTTGATTTTTGAACTTGATCTATATTTTCTGTTAAAAATTGTTTAGATTTTTGCTTATTTGAATATTTTTTTTCTAAACGTCAGTATGATGGCAGAGAAAAATAAAATATGTTTATGATTATTGGTAAAAAAAAAAAAATTAAAACTTAGAGAGATGAGAAAAGATTTTGCAGTGGCCTCGGCAGTGGTTGTTTTTAGATGTCATTTATAACACGAAATTGTTTTCTGAGATTTCATATTTTAATTTTTGTATCTTTGCCAACATATTTAAAAAATTTTTTTTTTTTGATACGTGTAGTTATTCTTCAAGTATGATGCGCGTGTTGTACATTTGAAAATCAAATTTAAAAATTTAAACAAATTATTTCACAGCTAATAAGATACTTCGATTCATTGATACTTATGAAATAAAGTACAATTAGAGTTCTTTTATCTTTTTAACTTCTCACATAGTATCAAATGGATAAGCTAGACCTCACCACCCTTGAAAAAGTAGAGGAAATTTTACAAAGGAGTCAACGAGACTAGGGTTTGGGCTATGACAAAATGATGATTTTGGATAGAGGAAATTTTTTTTGATAATTCTAAAGATGCCAGGTGAAAGATGAAAAAAAAAAAAAAAAATTAGGCGTCTGATACGGATTTTTTTCCAACACTCTGCGTTTCGAAATTTGTATTTTTTGAAAAACACCTTGTTTTTTATGCATACATGTGCAAAAACTTGGAATCATTTAGTGAGTTTTGACTAAATAACGGAAAAGAAACAAATTTTTAAAAAACACGTTTTTTTGACCGTTTTTAACCGATTTTCATCGTTTTTTATTTGTATCTTTTTTTTCTTTAATAGATACAGGAATAAAGTATATGGAGTAATGATAGACCATGACCACAACTAAATGTGTGTGAAGTTTCAATCATTTTCGTGAACACAATTTTGAGATAACGGTAAAATAAAATTTTAGAATTCAACAGGTTATAACTTTTGACCAAGAGCAGATAGAAATTTTGTTAAACTTTTATGAGCATCCTGATACAATTACCTTTCATTTGGTATATCACACATAACGGTAGACTAACTACAAGCTACACAATGTTAAATCAAGAAACTTGCGAATAACCTCAAAACACCAGTGGAGATCTGTTGTCCCCCGAACAGCCACCAGTGTGGGAAGTACCGTAATCTCAGTCTGGAAATTTGACATGGTTGACTTTAAAAAATTCTAACTTCTCTTGTAGGCATCTTTGAAATGAGATTGATACGTCATTTGAAAGGTGAAATAAGCTTTCACATGGTATACAATTTTTTATAGGTTGTCAAGTAAAAAAATTGATTCCATAGCTTGAGAACATAAAAATAAATGTTTTTTTTTGCTTTTTTTAATTAAAATTTGATCGAGTTCAAAAAATTCTAGCTTCTTTTGTAGATGTCTCATAGACCTGATCGATATTTATATTTTGAGCTAAGGCAATAAGCTTTCAGATGGTATACAAATTTTTGGATGGAATTAATAACGGGAGAAGATACAAATTCATGTTTTCTTTGCTTTTTTTGATGAAAGTGATTGTTTTCAATAAATTATTTTTATACTTTTTGCGCATTGTAAAAATTTTAAAAATGGTTTTATTCTTAATAAGAAATATTTGGCTTTTAAATTGCATAATTTTTTTTGTAAGCTTTTAAAATAAAAAAATTAATATAATGAGAAAATAAAAAAGGTATTTTTTTTTAGCTTTTTCTTGTAAATTATGATTGTTTAAAAAAAAAGTAAACTCTTCAATTGACTAATTTTAAACAAAACCACACCACCTGTTTTCTGACGACGTTATCACGTAAAATCATCGTTCGTAAACCGGCTTTACAGACAACCTCTTTTTTTTCAAAAATTGATTAAAATTTGTGTGTGAAATATAAAACAAAAATTTTGTGATAAAATAACATTTTTTGAACTTTTATTAATGGCCTTGGCTTAGCAGATACTTACCTATTTAAAGTATAATAAATTTTGAATAATAAAGAAAAGGTAGGTAGGTACTTATAAAAAAAACTCTTTTTTTATTTTTCGTTATCGATTTAACTGATTTCAATGAAAACTTTTGAAAAACTTTCGCATATTATAATTTTCTTATTTTTTTTTTTTTTCAAATTATTTGAATTTTATTGTTCTTTTGAGAATGTGGTGATAATTTGTTTTAATTTCGTTTTTGAGGGATGATTAATATTTTCTAAAAAACGACAATATTTATCATACATATAATACAAATTCGTTTTTATACAAGAAATGAAAATATGTACTTCAAACTTATCACTCGTATCGAAAAAAGTGCCATAAAATTTTTTAAAATCAAATTTATCGTTCAAGAGATTAATTTGAGAAACCTATGTTTTTTAAACATAATATTTTTTTTTTTTTTTTTTTCATTAAAAAAAAAAAGTCACAACATATTTTTGAAGTATTATTAAAATCTTTAGCACTTCGTCAATCCAGTTTTCAATTTTTGTTTCACCCGTGGACATTTCTGTGAATCTTCGTGGAGAAAATAGTGGAGAATTTTGCTTCACGACCGGAAAAATAGTTCGCATGCAATTTTGTTGTACAAGATTTCAGTGTGCTATATTTTTAATATTTTTATTTTTAAAATTTCGTTTCGTTTAACCTGCTTATATGATTTAAGAAGGTTGCTCTTCTTTAAAAAAAAGGAACATTTGTCATTTTAAGTTGAATTATGTATGTATTTAATTTAGCTGTACGCGGAGTTTATTTTTTAAGTGATATCTTAGTAACGAAACACAGACCTTAACTGAGTTATGCTTTCAAAGAAAATACTTGAATTGGTTGGTGAAGTTGCTCAAAGCTTTTTAAAGCACACATTGAAGGCTTTAATTTTATAAAAAAAAAACATTATAAAAACACCTTTTTAAATTTGTTAAACCTCAAAACAAAGTATGCTATTTCTTTTTTAAATATTTTTTGGACTTTTTTTTCGAAAATTGTTGGAGCCATTTAAGTCATGCATATGCCATACATAGAACATAACAATTTTCAAAACAAAATTCACAATATACCTATTAAAACAAAATTTAAAGAAAATTCATTAAAGTGTTAAAAAAAAATGACTTTTCAAAAAAAAATATTTTTTATTCTAAAAATAGCAATTTATTTGCCAAAGTCTACGTATTTTATTTAATCAAAATCGTTAGAGCTGTTTTCGAGAAAAACAAACATTTCCATTTCTGTTACTTGTCAGTTTCCATTGGTTTTCAACTTAAAAAAACTACAAAGTTTGTAGGAAATGGTACGAGAAAGAAACCGAATGACAGAATGGGACCAATTTTTTTGACCTCAAGATCTTCATTTTTACGATTAACGAAACGTTCATGGTGCATTCTACAACTGTTACACTGTGGGTTTAGTCACATAAAAAGAAAAAGAATAGACAAAATATTTTATTGAATTTAAGGCCGTTATACATCGTTTTTTTTTTCAACAACAAGTAGTCTTTAATACCTTCAAAACCAAAAACTGGAAAATTCCGGTATTTTTGACATTTTTTGTAACGCATCTCTAACGAAATAAATTACTTGTACCAAAAATAGACCCGTGTTGCGAACAATTATTATTTATTTTAAATTATTTGTCTTTCCTTATTGAAAACTTTTTTTTTTTTTTGTATAATTGGATATAATAAAAGCAGATTTTCACAGCTGAATTCATTAAAACTTTTCATCCAATTATATTTTTTATCTCCTGCAAAAATTGATTTTATTTTATTTAATTTCTGCATCGCATACAGAATTTTTAATTTTAAATCCTTAAGTCAACGAAAGACATATTTAAAAGTTATGTAAATTAAATGGCTGGCAAATATACGGTTTTCTCATTTCATTTTCGGTTTAATCTCTCGTTGCGCCATTAGTCACGTTGTTTGAGCTTAATTTCCAACAATGACGACAACAATATAATAAAAACACAGAATTTATTACACACAATTTATCAATAAAAATACGAACGCAAATGTTCACAATTTCACGGACATATTATGTTAGAATACCACGCAATCCCATTGAGTAAAGTATCCCAGCACAGTGCGCTCTCTCCCGATGATGATGATGATCAGCTCTGCCTCTCTCTCTCCATCATAATAAATCGGAAAATAAATATTAATGACACACAGTTTGTTATAATCTACTACGTTTTTATTTTGTATTTATTTTTTTTTTCTGTTCCAACAATAAATGTTTATTCTTTTATTATAGCTTTTTTCCCAAAAAAAAAAGAACCAAAAACATGAGAAAAAATTAAATTTTTAAAAACAAACATCCCATTAAGTGCAATTTATTACTCTACATTGAGATGAAATTTTAAATGAAAAACATATTTACTCGCCGTTTAAAGAGTGTGTTTGTTTTTCACTCAATTTAATGGGTGGGTGTTTTTTTTTTTTTTGTATATATTTTTATTTTTACTATGAACACAAAATATAGAAAAAAAAAAACACACAATCCACTTTCGTTATCTTAAAAATACACTGACCAAAGAAAAAGTATATTTTTGGCGACGGTACACACATTTTCGGCTTACCCCACTTGAATATGGTGGTCAAGCACACTCTTCCTTCTTTCCCCCAAAATTGAATGGGCGTGAGAAGTTTGTGTTTCCTAAAAGTGAATTGAAAGAAAATATTCAAATTTATCACGTCATTTGTCAAACTTAGAGAAGAAAAAAAAAATCTTCAGACAAAGAAGAAAGTAAACCACAAAAGAAGATATCGGAAAGTAGAAATGTTAAAGTTGACACTGTGGCGTATGAGTAACCTTTTTATACTTAATATGGATACAAAGTAGTTTCTGTCAGCACGTAAGTAAGCGGGAGATGTGTTTTTTTTCTATTTTATTATTTCAAAAAGTAAGTTTAAAAAAGTTTTTTTTTTGTTTTCTTTTTGTTTAATACCTTGGATTGTATTTGTAGAAAAATTTTTGAAAAAAAAAAAAAGGGAACATGATTTTGCTATGTAGACATGCTGGCGACAAAACAGTTTTTGGGACTTTTTGTCAATTTAATATGAAAGAGTTTTATTTCCATGGTCAAATCAATTTAGTTTTGTTCAGAATTTTTATTTTTATATTTTTTGGGTGAAGGCCAAATATATTTTACGAGCCATGAATATATTTTTGGTTTCAGCCTCTAAAGTGTGTTAATTACATTTTAGAAGGTATGAAGTTTATTTTTAAAAGGCAACTTTTATGCGACCAATTAGGAAATGAAACCAAGTGAAACAGAAATGCAAATATGCATGATGGGGATTTAAATTTAGATGTTCATTTTTTCAAGTACATACATACTTGATATTTATTTCAAGAAAATATGTAAAATATTTTGAGAAAGTAAAAATAAATTTAGAACTATGATTTTTAGAGACATTTGAAATAAAATTTATCAAATGAGTCAAAAGTTCTAAAAATAAAAATTGAGTGTTATGGGCTTTATATGTCCCTGCACAGTCCAAGTAAAGAAAGTATTCAATTTTGAAATAAATGCTAATAGAATAAAAGTCTTATAGATATGTCATTCTTTGGATATTTTATAATATAGCTTAAAAGTCTTAAAGAGTTTTGTTTTTTTTTTTTTAAAGAGGTTTGCATACAATTTAAAAATTATTTCAGAGTGGCTTAAACATCCGACATGCGTTAGATGCTAGAGCTCACCACCCTTGACAAAGTAGAGGAAATTTTACTAGGGAGTCAACGAGACTAGAAAGTAACTCTCATCTTGTCATAAACAAAAATTGTTTTTGCCTTAAACAACTGCATTTCCAATTCCTGATTTCTCAGCAAATTCAAGTACAAAAGAGCTAGGGTGGGGCTTTCCAAGGAAAGATACCTTAGAAAAGGGACGTGTAATAAAAAATAATAAATGATGCTTACTCTGGATTGATGATGCCATAGTTCAAACAATGGAATTGAATTATGGAAGGAGGAAATTTAAATTTTTTTGGACTAAAAATAAGGAAACCAAAAGCTGATTTTTGTTCAAAAATGGCTCTAATAATTTTGACTAAAATTTGTGTGATAAAATAACATTTTTTGGACTATTTTTAATGGTATTCGCCATAGATATTAAACACATTATTCGAAACTCGTATGAGTTCTACAGTAAATGGGGTATCCGGATCAACTCATCCAAATCGGAATTACTGTGCTTTAGACGAACAGGAGGACGAAGCATTCGGTCAGCTGCAAACTGTAGGAGCATCACACTTACACTACCTGATGGTACTAAATTGGCAGCCAAACGCAACGCGAAGTATTTAGGGATCAACTTTAACGAGCTCCTGAGGTTCAACCTTCACTCTAGGTCTGTCCTGAAAAAAGCCAACTACGCCTTCCATCGCCTTCACCCCCTGATGAAGAGAAGAAACGGATTAAGCCAACCAACGAAACTCCTGATCTACAAGCAGCTTCTACGACCTGTCATCGCCTATAGCTTTCCGGTATGGTATATTATTCCAAGACAGCCATGAAGGAACTTCAAATTTTTGAGAGGAAAATCCTGAGGATCTGCACCGGACTTTACTTCGATCGACAGCGACAAAAATACTACAGCAACGAGCGACTTTACGAGGAAGCAAACATCATGACGTTGGAAAAGTATCTGCTGCAATCTGCAAAGAAACTTGTCGGAAGCATCGCCAACCACCCCAATCAGCTGATGAGAAGCATGAGAACCCAACAACGACATCCCGAACCCAGATACCTTTGTGCTTTGGATATTCTGGATGAACACATAATCCCAACCGACAACGAGGAAGTAGTTTACTTTTACGCCGATACGCAATCGGCCTACTACCGCGGCTAAATGCCATACCACCCAACCCACCATTATCAATACCACAACTGGACAACCGGGACGGAACACCCCGAGGATAACCTAGTCAGCAGACTTGTAAAATTAAGCCTATTCATGTACTATATTTATATATATTTTATCTTTTATCCATTGTATAAGGTTAGGCCCCATATGTGCCAACAAATTTTATATCAATCAATGTATCTTATTAGAAATAAGTTAAGCTTAAGTCAATTGTATATAGTATGTTCAATAAAACAAAATTGAATTGAATTGAATTGAATTATTCGAAACTCAATCTTCTGCAGAAAAGGCCTTGTATTTGAAATTGATTCCTTATCAAATACTGAAGTCCATATGTTTTAATACTTTCTAGTTTTTGAGAAAGTTGAAAAATAAAAAAAAAATCGATTTTCGATATTTTGCTACTATCAAAAAACATATCCGATATTCAATATTATAAGGCGCTGCATTAACAACAACATCATTAAAAAATATGGATAGTTTTCAAAATAAAATTTCGTGGAACCAGAACTACGATCTCGAGTTGTAGGTCTGATAAAAAAGATTTTTTTTTTTATTTTTCAATTTTCTCAAAAACTAGAAAGTATTAAAACATATGGACTTCAGTATTTGATAAGGAATCAATTGTGACACTTTATTTTATCAGCCATTTTTTGGATTGTAATCCCCAATCTTGACAAAAATAGTAATTAATGTGTTTTTTAAACTTTTTTCCCAAATTTTTTACTTTTAAATCGATTATTTCAAAAACAATTGACTGAAATAACTTTACTTCAAAATTAGAATAAAGTGTACAGTTCTAGCTTTTGAAAAAGGTATAATTCATAACTGTAAGTGTTGCCATTGTTTTTTAATATTTTGTTTTTATTATTTAAAGTCATTTTTTAGAAAATTGCCATTACCGTCTAAACGGAGGCAGATAGACCACCCCTCCCATAGTAAAAAATGATCGTATTTAACTCCTCTACAAAATACCGCTATCAAATCTCGGCGACTAAGATATAGTACCCTCCCCCATTTTTCCTTCACTTGTTTTGGTACGATCTTTTTTAAAAATTATTTTTCTTTTATCAATTTAAGAAGAATTGAGCAATATAAAAGCACGGTTTTTATAGTAAATTTGATGAGGAATACGATAAAAATAATTTGAACCGTTATAAGAAACAGTAAAACATAGTTTCAAGGCTTTTTTCCCAGCACTTATCACTAATTTCGACTTCTAACACCTGGGAATCAGTCAAAAATATTTTTTTTTTTTTGAAAAAACGAAAAATTGAGGTAAGTACACCGAAAAAAAAATTTGATAATAACAGCTATCAAATTAACATTTTTCAGTGACAAAAGTCGTCCAACAATTAAAATATCAATTTTGATATTTTATCATATCATTTTGACATTTTTTAATTTCAGGTGGGACAGTGAAAATTTCACTTTGACAATTAAAATATCATTTTGACATTTTTTTAAATTTAAGTGGATAGTGAAAATTTCACTTTGACAATTAAAATATTAATCTTGACTAGATTTCACGTTTTAGTTTGTTATAATGAAACCTATTTCTTTTCTTTTCTTTTTTATTATTTTTATTATTTTAAGAATTTTCTTTCTTTTTTCAAAACATTACTGAAAGGGAATATTCTTTACAAAATAGTGGTGATATTATTTTTTCTATTATATAGGTGATATAATTGTTTTGTTATTTTCTCCCAAACTATGTGAAGTAAAATCTTAGTGCCGATCAAATTTTCTCAGTGAATCATACATTTTACTTCGAAAAAACACAAAGCGCCCTTAAATTAGTACACATTAAGAATTTTGTATTTAATATTTTTTAATAATTTGGAATGAGAAATTGATATGAAAAAATGATAATAAAATATCAAAAAAAATTACAAAATGTGACATTTAAATATCATTCTGATAATAAAAATGTTATTTTAACATTTTAAATATCATAAAACACATTTTATAGAGCATTTTCGGCTGATATTTAAGAAATGTTAAATTGATATTGGTTTTTTTTTTCGGTGTAGATCTATTGATACTCAATACTTTTAACTCAAACAGCTTTTCGATTAAAAAATTATTTAAGCTTTATATAAAAAATTAAAAACTAAAAGAGCTTATTTTTTTTAATAAAGGGGTGCGCGCAACCCCTAAACATCATCGAAAAATTCTGAAGAAATTAGGGTAGCATTATTTTGTGTCGAGAAAACAAGTTATCGGTAGGGCAAATTAAAATAATGAAGAAGTGATTTTTTTTTGGTCCACCCTAATGTATATTCAGCACAACTTGGAGATAAAAAAATTCAATATGTAAAATGTCTCAACTTTTTTATAGGTTCTAGGTATTATTAAAATCTATAGCAGTTCGTCAATCCAGTTTTTCAAATTTTTTTTCACCCTTTGACGTTTCTGTGAATCTTCGTGGAAAAAAAAGTGGAGAATTTTGGTTCAAGATTTCAGTGTGCTATTTTTATTACTTTTATTTGGAAAATTTCGTTTCGTTTAACTTACTTATAAGTCATTGAAAAAGATCAATCTCAAAAACATTTTCAGTAACATTGACGGTTTATTAGCCATATCTAGGTATTCGAAAACTCATATTTTTGACAATTTACGTTTTTTTGAAATAAAGATATCTTCCAAGCGAACTTTCGAAAGAATGTGTTTTAACTCCCCAAATCAATACAATAAAAAAACAATTTTCAATTTAAAATATTTTATATATTCAAATGTTAAATTAAATAATGGTGACTTAAATATACACACAATAAAGAAAAAACATAAACAAACAAATCAAATTTAATTTATGTTCTTTTTCACACAAAAAGAAAAACGGGAAATCCATCCAATTGAAGGTATATTTACTTTCAAAACAATTCCAATCACGTGAGGCATTTTTCATAAAATTCCCATTATCACCACGAAAATGAAGACGACCATTCTTCTCTGCCTTTTTTCATCTATTTTTTTTTTTTTTTTTTTTTTTTGTTTCATTCAGAATATACCTACGTGACTGAGATATAGACTTTTAAATTGCAATGCAAATGAGAATAAAATATCTACTTTCCAGACACAAACACACAAAATAGAACAAAAATTGTGAAAGGACACCTCTTTCGGGAATTGAGTCAGAACGGAGAGTGACTAGCAAACAACAATGTCTCAATTTTAATGCACTTCCCTTAGTGCATGATAATGTGGCAGTGGACTACTTAGAAAAGGACTTTAAGTCCAGAAGGCAGGATAACAGTTTTGCTGCAAGGATTTCAAAGCAATACAAAGTTATTCCATAGAAAAAAAAAAAATGATGACGACGACCGACGGATACCACCATTGTGTCTCGTCCATTGGCTATTTGTCTACAGAGAAGGACAAAAGAAGGAGTGTACACGACGGCTTTTGAATTTGTCACGAATGACCCTTTGCAAGGATACACACAATCTGATGCAACTTGCAAGCTTGCACAAAAAAAAAAAAAAAACTATCATACATGGCTTAAACGGACAACGCTGAAAGCAATTAACTCAAGCTTATTGTCGTTGCATAAATTATACATTTAATGAATAGAAATGAAAACTGAGACGCATTAAATGTCCTGGTAACACGCCCAAGGGGACATCACTTTATATAGTGATGACTCCCCTGAAGGCTATAAAACAAAAACCAAACAAAACTTCCCATTTGTCCTTGCTACATATAAGTCTAAGATAATACAACAAATTTCTCTTCAAATAGTAAAAGAGAAAGCAAATAAAGAAAAAGAAAAACTATCATCAATTGGAATTAATATCCTTATACTAGTCCTATTGAAGGATTTATGTGTTCGAGATGAAAATGAAGATACAAATGGGAAAAACTTTATTCGGAAGCGACAAAGATCCTACGATTGTGTAGGACTTTTTAGTTTTTTTTTTTTTTTTTTTTTTTTGTTTTATAAAAATTTCCTCGACCTTTTGGAACGTGAAACTTTTGTCGAGGACATTTTTAAGTCGTCACATTCTTTTAGATGAAGTATTTGGTATAAATACAAACCATTTGGTTGGTTGAGAGAAAGTAGAAGAAAAGAAAAAAATGGGGAAAAGTACAGAAATTGACTAAATTTCGAAACTTGATGACAATTTGCATGTCGCACTTTTATTTAATTCTTTTTTTTTTCTTCTTTATTATCCAAAGTAGAGTAGAGGATTAACGTATCTTTATCGAAATAAAATGCAATTAAGTTTTTTTTTTTCTTTTAAAATTCTTTTAATGCAATTTAATCGAAGATTAGCTTATGATGAATTGCGAATAGAAATAATAATTAGTTTTTCAAATGAAACTAATCTACTCCAAATTAATGGAGGATTGGAATTTATTCAATATGGCAGCCTAGCTGACAAAATTTAACTTTGTGAATAATTTTATTGACTGAAATTGTTTATATCAAACGGGGCTTCTTATACCTTTTTTTAGCTTAGTACGCTGATGTTCATTACTGAACTTTGTGAAATTTGCAGTATAGTATTAATTTTTGGAATACTATGCTATGTCAATAATATAAAATATCCCGAATTAATGTTAAACTCAAATTGCATCCATGTTAAAGGCTTTGAAAGTCAAGAAAATAAAAAAAATTAAAAAAAAAAACATGAAAAAGTGAAGTTTTTGTTTAAAAAATGCTTCGTAAGCGACCGAAACATAAAAATCTAGGTCGGAATAGTGTTAAACGTATAGCTATATACGGGAATAGCTTTTCTCTAAACTAAAAACTGCCTAAAAAACTTAATTATTTGAAATTATCAGTATTTTAAAAGTCCCGACCTAAGATTTTATTTTCCAAATATCTCGAAAACCTAAGTCGAATTTTTAAATTGGTCGCCACAACTTAATTCAGCACACTTGAATTAACTAGAATCGATGTGTCTCCGCTCTGTTTAAAAAATAAGTCTAAAAACTATTACAGTGATTAATCGATTGTGTTTATCAGAAAAAAATTTTAAAAGAAATTTAATTTTTTATATCGTTCATTTTTTATTTTTTTTTTTTTTATTTTAGTTTTTAAAATCGTTTAGAACGATAAGAAATATCTATCTGTAAAGTTTAAATAAAATCGGCCCTGCCAGACGAAATACATCACGAAATGCAAAATGTCCTTAGACCATTAGGTACTCACACTAAATTTAATCGAAATCGTTAGAGTCGATTTCGAGAACAATGCAAAAAAATCGAAACATTTATATGGGAGGTACAAGTTCTAGATGAGATATGTATTAAAAAAAAACAAAAAAAAACACTTTTTTTTAACTTTCCCATTTTAATATTAGTTTGGTTAAAATCGAATTTTTTTTTACACGAAACCATACTTTATAGAGCAAGTAAAAATAACGTCGAGTACTAAAAAAAACAATACTTACTTTAAATCACTACGCCTAAAAGAATTCAGTTAAACTAGCTGGACTTGCAAAGCAATGCTTGCTTTTAACCCTCTACTGCATGAATTATGAACGAAATGAAATAAAATTTTTTTTTTAAATTTTTTAGCTTTATTAGGGATTGAAAAAAGGTATTACATAAAATTTTTTATTTTTTTACATATATATAAATTTTTAGAAACATAACTCATATATGGGTTAGTATGCAGCAAGTCAATTTTCAGCAAACAATTAATAACCCATATATGGTTTAGTATGCATTCAAGGTATGTTTTGTAAAATATGTTTTTATTACATTGGACTTTCCTTATTCATGGAATTTATTCAAACTCTTTCTTTTATCATTGTTGCAGAAAAACCCCTTCATTTTCTACATGTACACAATACGTTTTCAGTCCCGAAATTTGATATATTGGTGTTTTTGTTTGCCATTCAGGGATATGGTCGCTGTTTTCAGTTAGTACTGAATTCAACGGCTTTTGCCCTTGTTTGTTGTGAATGAATTGGAGTTTCGGGATTAGATGGGGCTGGACTTCCGTGACTTGTATATAACTCCCTCAGCTTTGTTTTGTTCCATCTCTGCTTTGATCACATGCCAAAGCTGAAGGGCATCATCTTTTTCGTGACATTTTAGGTGTTACAGATTTGCAAAAGTGCTCGGAGATGGCTTGTTTGATGTTAAAAAGGGCCACAATCTGAAGCTAGATCGTCATCACTTCGAAAGCCATCACCAGTTTTAGCATTAACACACTTATTTTTTCTATAGAAAGTCTTCCAATTCATTTTACAAAAAACAAAAAAATTCCCACAAAAATCAGTAATGTAAGTCGCCAACGCATGATAACCCATATATGGTGTTTTGGAAAAAACGCAAAAAAAAACAAAAATTATTAAAAAAACAAAAAACAAACTTCTTAAACATATAAAAGTATAATAAATTCATACGAAACTTATTTTTAATTGGATGCAACTTACTTGTTTCTTATAAAAAAAGACTTGAAAAGTTCACACTTTTATTCACTGATTTGCACTTTAGACATGCTCTTGAAACAATGAGTTTATTTCAGAATCACGACTTTCTTACCGATAATAAAAACCAGTTTATTATAAAAAAATAGACATAGTTTTATTACAGTTTTTTCTTTTTGACATTTGGTGCAATATAACAAGAATAAATCGATATGAAATCGATAAACCATATATGGGTTAGTATGCGGTAGAGGGTTAAAATACTAGACAACAAATCAACAAACCATCTAAAATAAGCAATATATTGAATATATGATAAATACTAAACTGCAAACTAGATTTAATGTCACATAAACTTTTGTGTTCAAAATATTAATATTTACTGACCCGAATGCAACAGTTTTTAAACACCTTCCATTTATGTTTTAGTTCTAGGTTGTACACAATTCAAAACGCACTCATCCAAATCAATTTCAATTTTCCTGTACACAAATTGCATTCTGTAAAAATAATATTCCTACTCTTTGTCCTTCTCTATTTTAGATAAATAATACATTTGCCACTTGACTAAATATTTATGAAAAATATCCTTTGGATAGTGTGTAAATTTTACACAAAAGATTTTTTTTTTTTTTTTCAAATAAACATGACAAATAAAAAATTAAAAATACAAAATTTTAAAATTTAGTTAAATAATTTCAAAATAGTAGATTAATGCATAAATAAGTATCAAATACAATGATTCTGCTAAAATTATGACAGATGAACTCAGATATTATGAACAAGAGAAGATATTATCAGAAAAGTACAAAGCCAAGAGGTGAAGAGCGTGACAGTGGTAGAAAAGGGTTGAAATAAGGGCACAACAAATATTTATACTAATTCATGAGAAACTTGCATTAAACTGACCTATCATCTTTTTTCCTTCTATTTGGTATCTAAGCTATTGAAAGCAAAAATACTTAGAAAAGAAATCACTTTTTTCAAATTCCTGGAAATATGTTTTTCAATTTATGTATGTTCACAAAGAGTAAAATTATATTACAAAAATATCCTACCTCTATGTCTTTAGTATTTCCTACAGTT
This sequence comes from Episyrphus balteatus, assembly GCF_945859705.1. Taxonomy (NCBI): domain Eukaryota; kingdom Metazoa; phylum Arthropoda; class Insecta; order Diptera; family Syrphidae; genus Episyrphus; species Episyrphus balteatus. Next base: position 28,172,846 of record NC_079134.1, on the reverse strand, counting down.
TTTTTTTTTATTAATTTTACAGCTTAATTCATGGATTTCGTAGATCTACTTATTGTTGTAACCATATTCAACGAAATGGTAAAGGAGTTACTAATACCAGAGTTATGTGCGACAGAGTTACGGGCGTCAAAGTTACGCAAAACCGAAGTTACGAAAAACCGAAGTTATGAAAGACCGAAGTTATGTTTTTGAATTTATGTACCTATGTTCACGAAGATTAAAATTATATTACAAAAATATCCTGCCTCTATGTCTTTAGTATGATTTCCTAAATTTTTTTTACTTGCTCTATAGGTACGGTGACCATCCGTCCCGGTTTACCCGGGGCTGTCCCGTATTTCTACAGCTTGTCCCGGGTTTTTATTTAAGAAACCAGGGACGTATAAGTGTCCCGTATTTTGTAATTTGCCCCGTGATTGTCCCGTATTTGGACATTCTCTGATTTTTGTATTCAATATTTTAAATACTTTGTAGGGAAAACAAGAAAACAGTGGCTGGAAATTAAAATTTTTCTAATTTTTCGGATATTAAGCCTAGTACGCTGCTGAAGCAAAACGAAAATTTTTCTAAGTCTCCAAAGTCAAAAAATTTTTGCTGCCCAAAAAATTGCCGGGATAAATAAATTGGAGTGACAAACGATTAAAAAATCTCCATATATTCTAGAACAGGTGAGAATTTCGTTACCTAAGCTGCGTATTGTGCAACGAAAAGCAAAATTTTGTGCTGGTTCTGTATGAAAATTTTCGTTTCGCCTACACCCAGAGAAAAAAAGCATAGTAATTTTTAATCCGTTCTACATTGAATCAATGGTGAAAAATATATTAATTAATTTTTTAAAAATCGTCCTATGGTTAACTTACAGTTTGTCCCATCAATTTTTATAAGAGAGATGGCACAGTTGTAAAGCACAAGCTTGTCAACCCAGGTATAGCAGGTTCGATCCCCAGCAGATGCCAGTTTTACTTTTTTTTATTTTTTTTAATGTGTGAACAACTTAGATTTAAAGTGTGCTACTTTGATTCAATCATTTTCCACAATAGGATAAAAATGTAGTGATTTTCCATTGATTAAAAGTGGTTTCGATTGATTTTACATTGTTTTTTGGCTCAGTGTATAGACTATAGGCTTTAGTTTTTTTTTAATGTTCGTCAATTATTTAGTTCCAGCTTCTGTTTGTCAGGTTGCTACACCAGGTAAAATGTTTTTGATTAAAGAACAACATATGGAAGAGTAAAGAACCCAGATAAGTTTCAAAACTTTTAAGGACATGTTAAAAGTTGTGTTAAAGATCATACAATTTCAAAATCATTTAAAATAAAATTAAAATGTTAAAAAACAGCTCTCCCGATTTTGATTAAAAAAATATTTTTTAGAAGTTATTAACAGATATTATTATAAAACCATTTTCTTGATTTCTAATTTCGTAAACGACTTAAATGATTTCAACAAAAACGCTCCTATAAAATCGTTTTGGAAATCTTGATATCAAAATAAGGAAAAATTATGAAAACTCATTTAAAAAAATTTAATTTTTTTGAAAAATCAATATTTTCAAAACGATCCAACGAATTGTTCATCTGTCCCGGGTTTCGCTTCCAGAAATATGGTCACCGTATCTATAGGGCAAGTATTGGTTTCGTGTAGAAAAAAAAATTGAGGTTTTAATCAAAACCTCAATCAAAAAAGTGGTTTTCGTCATGCCGTCCGTCGGTCTGTGCGTCTGTGCGTCTGTGCGTATGTGCGTCTGTGCATCCATCTGTACATCGAGCTAGGGCCTAAACGGATGGATGGATTTGCTTGAAACTTGGTACAGATGATATTTACGTTATTCCCTAGACCCATTTTTTTTATTTTTTTACTATCTCCTTTTTAATGCATATCTCCCATATAACGTTTTCGAGGTACTACAATTTTCTCGAAAATGGCTCTAACGATTTTTATTAAATTTGGTATACGTAATAGACTTATTGATTCTAACAAAACTGCGTTTTTAGTTTTTTTCAAAAAATGCGGAGAACGGAAATATGGCGTTGCCGTTTTTCAAAAATTGACATATTTTTTAAGTCCATATATCTCATCAAAGCATTAGTTATTTTATTTAAAATTAATAGAGATCATTAAGTATAAAATGTTAAAAAAAAATATTTTTAAGAACATTTTTGAAAAAAAAAAATTAATTTAATTTTTAAACTTTTGATTTTTTTTTTCTACAAAATCTTAAATTTCCAATAGATATTTAAGATAAAGATACTGTGAACTACAAGAGCAAGTACGTGCGACCCAGTCGTGCATTTTATTTTTTATTAATTTTACAGCCTCATTCATGGATTTCGTAGATCTACTTATTGTTGTAACCATATAAAACTATTTATTTTCTACATTTGCCAGTTAAAAAAATCGGTTGCTAAGTGATTTGAAGGTCCACTTGTCTTTCGAGTTCACTGGTGTTAGATTTATTTTATGATTTTGTTGATTTTTGAAATGTAATTTAAAAAAAACTCACACTAATAAAAGAATACAAATTAAAAAAACATACAAATTTATGAAGGGCTCTTGAATGACTTTATTTTGCCATATGACAAATCCGCCCCTGCATCACAATTTATTTAGTTCGACCACAAGGAAATTTGAATAAATCGAAGTACTTTTGCATTGCACAAACTCTTCTTTGTTTTTCCCGTCTGGCACCGATATCCGTTTGATATTCAATCCAGTTCCTGTTTGTTTTATTTATTTGTTTGTGTTTCCTTCATATCGGTATTTTAGTATATTGAAACATATTTGTTTGACTTTTTATTAGTTTTAATAGTAAAACCATAATTCTCTTTGAATAATAATTTTGTTGCATATGGAATTGAGCTTAACAATTTAAGATACACATAGTTTCAATGGTGATAATGATGACTCAATTCAATTTGTTTGATTGAGTAAAATACACACAAATAAACTGCACCCTTTATGATGTAATCAATTACGCCATATATAATCGAAAAGCATTAAGATTACATCGGGCCCATTAATTTTGGGTCATAAATAGTTGATTTTAATTAGGCAATCCATTTTAGTTAAAACGATAGATATATTATTTAATAGTATTTAACGCTTAGAGGTGGGGTTAACTGTTTGGTTTAATTGTTTATTAATTACATATATTTCAACAAATATGGGAGAATTTCATTTTGTCAAAAAAAAAACAAAAGTTAAATTTTGATTTATCGGACATTTATGTACGAACATTAATTTAAGAAATATTTTGCTATAGTATGGGAAAGATTTGATATTAAATATCTGTTATCAATGACTGGAAAATACTTTGTGACAACTTTTACTACGAATAAATACTAATTTTCCAAATTTGAATTTCGAGCTGTAAGCAACTGGTACCAAACTTAAATTAAATGAAAATATTAAGCAGCAAAAAATATGACGAATGCAGTATGTCGACCTCCTAAAATTCAAGTGGGTTAACGATTTGAATGCTTATGTTTAGTTTTTAATTTGAACTTATGCCTTCGGTCACTAGCCCAAAAAGAGTCCCTAAATAATCTCTATGTATTTGTATAATGCTTAACCCCATTTTTACTTGCAATATACATTAGGGTGTGTCATTTTTGTATGACCGAAAAAAATTACCCTAATTTTGCAATGTAATAGTGGTCAAAAGTTTTATAAGGGTTTGAGGTTTAATAATATGTAAAAAAAAAATTATAAAATCATTCGTCTTTGGCTCGCTCAAATCGGTTGAAGTTGTTAACAAAAAAACGATTTTATATGAGAAAATGATTTTTTTTTTTCGCATATTATTTCGCAGCTTCTTTACTAAGTGTTCAATTCCAACAAATATAAGCTTAAAAGTTTTTTCTTATAAAGATATATATTTAATATATTTGTTTTTGTATTCAAACGGCACAATTAAAAAAAAAAAACATATATTTAAAAAATCTCTAAAAATTTAAATTTCTTCGATTTCTTCCAATATTTTGAGCGAGCCAAAGATATTAATTAAAATGAAAATTGTAAACGCAGGAGTTATTTTTAATAAGTAATGCAACTTTTAAAAGCTATTACATTTGAAAATTCCATACTTTAGCATTTTGACACACCCTAATATACATACACTGATTTAAAAAACAACTTAAAATCAACGAAAACCACGTTGATTCAACTATTTTTCGGAATGATTTTGCGTTGAAGACGAAAATTTTAAAATCAAAGTAGAACATCGTTAGTTTAAAGTGGGTTACCGTTAAAAAAACATCTTTAAATCAAAGTTGTTTTAACTTAAAAAAAAAACATTAATTTATTAAAAAAAAAAAAAAGAAAAAATGGGCAGCCGCTGATGATCGAACATACAACTCTAGGGTTACTAGGCGAATGCTTTACCAACGTGCTATCTCACTGTTGAAAATTAGAGTGATAAAATGCAATAAAAGCTGAAGTCCGACAAAAATAAAAAAAATTCTTACGTTGTTTCAATTTTATTTTAAAGAAGTTTCATGTTAATTTTTTCAACATTAAATCAATGTTGAACATTTTACGTTGCGTTTTTTCCCTCAGTCTAGGTACCTACTATTATATCAAGTATGCATTCGTATACAAAAAAAAAGTAGAGATAACAATCAGTCTGATTGAATCAGACATGACATTACTATAATAGAGAGTGCATAAAAAGTGGGTCCCGGAAGTCCGCCTGTCTGTCTATCTGTAAGGAGCTACAGCCTAAACATCAAACTTGTTATGTAGCATTTTTTAGAGACTCTCCAAAAGAAAAGGGGTTTTCAGAATTAATTTTTTTGCACCAAAAATAACGGTACCTGTCATATACCAATTTTTAAAAGTTTAATTTTCTCGAAAACAGCCCCGATGATTTTGTTTAAAAAATTCAATATTAGTTTTTAGACAAGGTCTATCTTTTCATGAAAAATTCTTGATTTCGAAAATCATTATTAACGGTAACCATTTTTTTTCAAATCTGATTTTCAGCTACACTATTGATTCAATTTCAACGAATTTTTTTATACAAAAGTATTCATATAATTTTAATATAATAATCCAGTCAAAAAAGGGTTTAACCTCGGAATGAATGTTAGTAGAAATTTTTTTTGCTCAATATCTTCCTTTTGCCATTCTATAACATATCTCAAAAGTCTAGAAAAATCTCATGTCCGCTTGTCGCGATTTCAAGGTCAAATCGCGAAATGGAGATTTTCAGAATTAGCAAGAATAGGCTATGTTATTATATACACATATGATACATGATTTCAAGGTATTTTTTCATGCTGATTCCATAAAATCTAAAATCAAGACAATCTGACGTCTCTGGAAAAAGTTATACTTGTTTTTCATCTGTCAACTCATATTATTATAACAGTTGCAAACTTACTGCCGAAAAACCCTTAAAAGTTATGGTAGATGAACCAAATTTTGCATGAAGATTTAAGAATCCATCATTATTAAAAATCAAAACAATCCATTACAAAAAATATATATACCTACGAAATAATGGTATTTTTTGATGGAGGGGCAAATTTTAGGATATGCACTAAAGAAGATTCTTGTTCATCTTAGGAATAAGTGCTAATAGGCTAATTTTTTCATTTTAATCTTTGTTTGGATATTCTTTAACTACCCTCAAAAATCTAAAAAAATCTCATGTCCGCAAGTCCTAATTTTCTTGGTTTGAAAATAAGGTGCAGATTTTAAAAAATTGAAAAACTACACTTCAGATATTTATGTCAGATCAACATGAATAAGGTGCATTACTTTTCAGGGATGGTCAGGTTGACTTGTTTGTGAGTTTTGTTGGAATAAGTGTTAAGAAATACCTTTAAATCATGTCGTTTATGTTGGTATACATATAAAAATTTAAACTTTTCTTATTAATTTTTTAAAATCTGCACCTTATTTTCAAACCAAGAAAATTAGGACTTGCGGATATGAGATTTCTTTAGATTTTTGAGGGTAGTTAAAGAATATCCAAACAAAGATTAAAATGAAAAAATTAGCCTATTAGCACTTATTCCTAAGATGAACAAGAATCTTCTTTAGTGCATATCCTTAAATTTGCCCCTCCATCAAAAAATACCATTATTTCGTAGGTATATATATTTTTTGTAATGGATTGTTTTGATTTTTAATAATGAGGGATTCTAAAATCTACATGCAAAATTTGGTTAATCTACCATAACTTTTAAGGGTTTTTCGGCAGTAAGTTTGCAACTGTTATAATAATATGAGTTGACAGATGAAAAACAGGTATAACTTTTTCCAGAGACGTCAGATTGTCTTGATTTTAGATTTTTTGAAATCAGCATTAAAAAATACCTTGAAATCATGTATCATATGTGTATATAATACCAAAGCCTATTTTTGCTAATTTTGAAAATCTCCATTTCGCGATTTGACCTTGAAATCGCGACAAGCGGACATGAGATTTTTCTAGACTTTTGAGATATGTTATAGAATGGCAAAAGGAAGATATTGAGCAAAAAAAATTTCTACTAACATTCATTCCGAGATTTACCCCTTTTTTCTCCTTATTTTACTGTATTATAAATCAGAAATAAAATTTGAAAAAAAGTTATTTTCAGATTTAAAATTTTTTTTTAATCAAATTCGACAAACGGGAGATTGAATTGTTTTGAGATTTTAGATGTTGATTAGTAGGGCTGTAAAAGTAACGACAAAATGAGTACCCGCATGTATTCGTTACTTTTGATACTAGTACCCGCATCAATAATATCGTTACTCGTTACTTTGGTATGTTTCGCATTTTTCGCATATTTCGTATGTTTCGTGTGTTTCGCATGTTTTGTTACTTTCGTTACTTTCGCATGCTTCGTGTGTTTCGTACATTTCGTATATTTCATGTATTTGATACGTTTCGTATGTTTGGTATTTTAAGTATGTTTTGTACATTGGTATAAGGGTGTAAAAATTTTTTTTTTGAAAAAAACCAAAAACAATTTCTATAATCCAAGCTACATTTTAAGGTCATAAACATTAAAATTAGTTGCGGCATTCTCATGTAATAAGAGTTTAAAGGTAGCTATATTGATTTTTTTTTTTTTTTTTAATCAAACGTGGAAACTTTTTTGATTTTTTTCCAAATTTTTAGACAAAACTTGGGTAATTTTTTGTTTATATTCTTTCAGTTATCTTATCACAATCCTTTAGAGACCTTTATTTCAAAAGTACAACGCGCAGATCTCGAAATATTAACACTTCAATACAACCATGTCGTTGAAAATTTTTTTGTGTTGAAAATTTTTCAACGAAAATAAACTAATTTTTTGAAAAACCAAAACAACTTTTGTACATTCTTAAGCTAAATATCAATTCAATACCATTTACACAAAGGCCATAAACAGATTGGTTGCGTCGTGGATATACATATTTCGGCCAAATAGAGAAAATAAAAAAACGTCTCTTTTGATATTTCTGTATAAACTATCGATAACACAATGATTATTGAACCTTGGCACTACTGTTTTAATCGAGACAAAAGTGAACTCCAGATCTGCAGTTAGCATTCTGACTATGGTTACGATACCGACACGAGATGCGAAATGCGACAAATTGAGTGTATCACTTCATTTCGTATCTCTTACATCGGATTAAGTATTGAAACGGAATCTCGTCGTTACTAGTATGTTTCGTATCTCGTACGTTTCGTATGTTTCGTTACTTCAGTACCCAGTAACGAAACATACGAGTAACGATACTGTTTAGAAAGTAACGTTTCGTTACTCGTTACTGAAGTGAATACCCGCATTTTAGTAACGAATACATACGATTTGCTACAGCTCTATTGATTAGTAGTTTCTATAAAATGGCATACCTACCAATTTTATTTTTAAATTTTTTTTTTCAAAAAATTATTTAAAAAAAATAAATTTTTCAAAAACGGCTGTAACGATTTTCAAATTTTTTTTAATGCATCAATAAAAAGAAATCAAATTGTATAGTTGGTTTGGAGTTGCCTATTTGCGGCCGTCTCCAGTTTCCGGCCACCTTTCGGAAAATCGTTGTAACTAGTGATTTCGTAGGCTTTATTTCAAAATTTATGCTGCTTATGCTGCTCATAAGAGCGAAATTTTGGAATAAAGCCTACGAAATCACTAGTTATAACGATTTTCCGAAAGGTGGCCGGAAACTGGAGACGGCCGCAAATAGGCAACTCTACCCTATCCAAATTTCGATTAAAAAACTCTTAAAATTTTTAGCAACTTTAACCCTAAGATCAAGTTTGTGCGACTCTTTTTCTTTAATCTTGCGCTTTTAAACTTATTGATTTATTTGAAGAACTCAATATCCTTCATGATAGTTCCTTACGACAAAAAAAAAAATTGAATATTTATACACATTTCAAAAATGACGTCAAAAGTTAATACCTACATGTAATTTTTGTAATGCGTCACAAATCTGAAGAATTTTCCTTGTTGAAACATTTTAAACTACAAGAGTTCCACTTAAAAACACCTTCTTCACAAAACTGCTTTGCTCGAAAAGCATTATTCTTCATTCAGCTTTTCTTCTTCTCCTGTGCGATAAGGTTTTAATGGAATCATTGTGCAAAAATAATAATTACATCCAGCCAAGAACAATTTTAATACCTCTTTTATATTGGTATATCATTGCTCTTTAAAAGTGTGTTTTTCTGTGTGTGTTTGAGTGCATGGATGGGTGTCATTATAAATCCTGTGTTATCCTTCTAATTACAGCAATTATTATTTCCTTGAACAATCCATTTATCTTAAAATTGTTTTCGCACACACAGGGAAAAATTCTTACGAGTATATTCCTACGATGTGGATGCTCTCAACGTATCCGTTTCTTTTATAATTCAAAAATGTAAGAGAGAACACACTTTGTCGTTCGTCCTCGACAGTTTCATTTTCGTACTCTGTTATTTACCTGTGTGTCAGAAGTGTGTGCTTCAGCTTCAAGAGCAAGAATGCACTTTAGGAATGATGACACTTCAAAGAAAGCAAAAAAAAAAAAACACAATCGTGGGAAAAAAAAACGTAAGAAATCTTCAAGAAAATTCATCGTTTCACCGTTTTAGTTTAAGCCATATTGCACGCTAAGTGACTTGAGTAAATGACTAGACTAACAATTCATGCTGGGTAACAAAAATATTGTTATTTTGCCGAGGAAAGACTTTTGTGAAAACATTTTTGACTTTTACGGTTGGTTAGCAAAAACTTGTGTTGTTTTTGTTGGAAATCAAAAAAGTGGATCAAATTCAACAGGTAAAACCTTTTGACAGAAGTTGCATATAAATTCCAGCAGAGGTATCCTATATCTTAGGATTCAGTTAGAAAGGAGGTCATAAAAATGTCCTGTAATGCTTGATTAAAAATTTCTAAAAGCTAATTTCGAAGTCAAAATTTAAGTCAGGAACTTTAGCAAGTTGCAACTTTAACATTTTTATGGTTTATTTTTACTAAGTGAAAACAAAAATTATTCACCTAATTTATTTCAAAATATTTTCTTTTTTTTTTTTTATTTTGCATCAAACTACTATTCGTTTGTTATTCTGAAATAAAGAAAAACACTTTTGTTTTTGTGTTGACTTATATATTTTTTTCAAAACTTCATTCACTTTCTGTGGATATTGGTTAAAAGAAAACAATATGAATGGAAAGTTGTATGAAATTGTGTGTTATAATTTAGAAAAGTTGCAATTTCAAAAACAAAACAATTGTTTTTTTTTTTTTCTATTTGCTTAAATTCTTTTATTTGAAAAACTATTTGTTGTGTGTTTTTTTGTTTTGTTTTGTTCTTTCAGCAGAGAAAAAAAAAATAGGAAAATGAATTTTTATGCGAGAGTCCATTGCTTTCCTATAAAACTGAGAAAAAAGTCCTTTTTTTTCTATTTTTTTGTTTTCTTTTATCCTAAAAAAAATTCTATCAGTTTGCTGTACATGAGTATGTATTCTGTATATTCATAGAGGAATCTAAAGAATACACTACTTTCTTCTTTCTAAAGAAATGAAATACATATTTGTTTTGTTCATGATTGTGTTTTGTTCTGTTTGTGAATAATTTTGTATTGAAGAAAATAACAAAAAAAAAAACTATTTTCCTTTGCTTCAATAAAAGTTGAGTTTATCAAGGTTTTGAAAAAAACAACAAATATTTTGTGTATATAGTAAAATATTTTAAAACCAAAAACTTTTTGTAGGTGAATGCATCAGTTGAAGTTTTTTTGTTAAAAATGTGTCTTAAACAGATTTGAATGTGTGGTTCAACAATAAATTAGTGGTTTTGAAAGTTTTAGAACAATTCGAAAAAATTAAAAACAATTGAAAACAAATCTTTATTTTTTTTTATTCATACCTAAGACTTTTAGACCAGTGCCGATGCCTTCAAAAACATTAAAAAGTACAAAAAAATCATAGTAGGATGAAACCCATTGGAAAAGGAGGGGAATATGATAAGAATGAAAGGAAAAATAAATTACGGGCGAGCCGAGTTCGGGAAGTGGGTGGGTTGAGTTTTTAATGGTAAAAAATGGTATATCTCGATTTCCGGCAAAACTACAAATCCTATAGAAAAAAGTTGTATGGCAAAGTTGTAGGTAATAAAAAGATCTACAACTTTTGTATCAACAATTTTTTCACATAACCTCAAAATTTATGTGAAAAATTAAAAAAAACCGAGTTTTTGGTTTTTTATTTTTATCTTTTTCAAAAACTAAAATTTTTCTACGAAATTTGGTGAAAACTTACCTTATTATGTTCCAAATACATTGTAATTTATTTGATTTAAAATATTAATTTGTTCACCTTATTTTGTCTTAATACCAAAAAAACACCCTAATTTTCAATCGAAAATTCACGTGTCAAAATATCAGCTTTTTTCAAAAAGTCGGTGGGCATTTCGTTCATTAAAATGTCTATTTTCTGATGGTGTAAAAAAAATTTTACATTAGTATACTATAGAACATGTTCTAGTAAAATTCAAAAAATGAAAAAAGCTTGAATTCGAAAAAAATTTTGTATCATTGTTTACAATTTTTGCCTATTTATTTAAATTTACACTTTAATTACTCAAAACACGTAAGATTAATCAATGTTACATGAAATCTTACGTTTTTTGAGTAATTAAAGTGTAAATTTGAATAAATAGGCCAAAATTGTAAACAATGATACAAAATTTTTTCGAATTCAAGCTTTTTTCATTTTTTGAATTTTACTAGAACATGTTCTATAGCATACTAATGTAAAATTTTTTTTACACCATCAGAAAATAGACATTTTAATGAACGAAATGCCCACCGACTTTTTGAAAAAAGCTGATATTTTGACACGTGAATTTTCGATTGAAAATTAGGGTGTTTTTTTGGTATTAAGACAAAATAAGGTGAACAAATTAATATTTTAAATCAAATAAATTACAGTGTATTTGGGACATAATAAGGTAAGTTTTCACCAAATTTCGTAGAAAAATTTTTGTTTTGGAAAAAGATAAAAATAAAAAACCAAAAACTCGGTTTTTTTAATTTTTCACATAAATTTTGAGGTTATGTGAAAAAATTGTTGATACAAAAGTTGTAGATCTTTTTATTACCTACAACTTTGCCATACAACTTTTTTCTATAGGATTTGTAGTTTTGCCGGAAATCGAGATATACCATTTTTTACCATTAAAAACTCAACCCACTCACTTCCCGAACTCGGCTCGCCCGTAATTTATTTTTCCTTTAATTTTCATCATGTTCACCTCCTTTTCCAATGGGTTTCATCCTACTATGATTTTTTTTGGTTTCAAAAATTATCGACCCTGGTCTATTTTTGAACATTTTTAAAGTGTTTCCATGGAGTTAAATTATTCAAATAAAACTAGTAATGTGCTATAATTAAATTGATTTTAGAGTTGATCTTCTAAGTAATCGAGTAGCTAACTGACAAAATTTTGTAGACTAAAAAATTCACCCAGGATAGATGGAAAATTTAGATTTTATTTTTTTTGTCGAATAAAAAAGTATTTTTGCCACACCACCGCCGCTTTTTGAAAGCACCACCGCTGCAATACAGTCGCACCTTGATCAGAAATTTTTTATTCCGCCACACTTCGTCCGCACCATAATTCAATAAATGACTATCATGGTGTGGCGAAATTTTTCCTTATAATGAAAGGATGCGGTTGTAGTGCGGCTGTGGTGCGGCGGACAAGAAAATTTGTTTTCTTTAAAATTTTAATTTCTATTTTTACTTGGGGGCCTCTAAGGCCGAGTTTATTTTCTTAAAAAAATAAGTTTTTTTCCTAAAAAAGAATACTGGAAAGTAATTAAAAATAAAATGCACAACTGGGTCTCACGTACTTGCTCTTGTAGTTCACAGTATCTTAATCTTAAATATCTATTGGAAATTTACGATTTTGTTTAGTGTCGAGAAAAAAAAATCAAAAAAAAAAAATCGAAAGTTTAAAAATTAAATCAAATTTTTTTTTAATGTTTTTTAAAAATATTTTTTTAACATTTTATGCTTCAAAATGATGTCTGTAAATTTTTAATAAAACTGACTTATGCTTTGATGAAATAGTGAAATTAAAAAATATGTCAATTTTTGAAAAACGGCAACGCCATATTTCCGTTCTCCGCATTTTTTGAGAAAAACTAAAAACGTAGTTTTGTAAGAATCAATAAGTCTATTACGTATACCAAATTTAATCACAATCGTTAGAGCCGTTTTCAAGAAACATGCAATACCTCGAAAACGTTATATGGGAGATATGCGTTAAAAAGGAGATATTATAAAAATAAAAAAAAACGGGTCTAGGGAATATCGTAAAAAGCATCTGTACCAAGTTTCAAGCAAATCCATCCACCCGTTTAGGCCCTAGCTCGATGTACAGATGGACGCACAGACGCACAGACCGACGGACGGCATGACGAAAACCACTTTTTTTATCTTCTCCATCATCGTAATGTTGGTTTTGATTAAAACCTCAAATTTTTTTTTCTACACGAAACCAATACTTGCCCTATAGAGCAAGGAAAAAATAAACAAACTCAGCGAATTTAAAAAAAAAAATTATTTTTAAATTTCGAATCAGACGTAGTTTGGCAAAGATAAAGCCAGTTAACTTTCTACTGCATGAATTAATATTAGCGGACGAAAAAATTAAAAAATGCTTTACATTGGTTCTTTGGGTTGTTTCAAAACGGTTTTCATTAAAAAAGTTTGTTTAAATTAATTTGTTTAAAAAATTTGTTTATAAGCCAAATTTGGCTTCGTATGCATTAAGGGGTAAGAAATTTTACTAATTTTATTTGTTCAGATTATGTAAAGAAGACAATTAAAACTATCAAAAGATAAATATTTATCATTTAAAAACAAAATAAAGTAAAATAAATACATTGCATTACAAAAGGTTAAGAATTAATTCAAATTTGGCTCATTTTAAGCCATGGAACCGAGAAAAGCTATTTTTTTTTTTCATTATATACCTATATATTTTTTCTGGTTCACATTCTTTCCACTGTCGAAGTAAGTCTTCCGCCAACATTTTTACCCACTCCCAGATCTTACAAAAACTAAAAAGTAATAAAATGATTGAAAAATATTATAGGTGAGCCCCCCTTCCCCTAAAATTTTTGTGGTTACGCCGCTGGAAATGGTGTTAACATGAGAAAAATGTCTCTAAAAGCGAGGGGGCTCCATTTCTGAAGTAAAACATAGCTTCCAAGTAAAATAATAATATAAAGGAACAAAATTTTCCAACAAAAAAATTTAACAAATTGTGTAGATTTACAACCCCTTAATGCATACGAAGCCAAATATGGCTTCCGTACTTTTTGCCCTCCCAAGACCAGGCCAATAATTTTTGTTTCAATCAAAATTGGTTCATAGCATACACAATTAGACAGTCGATCAAAAATAAATTTTTAATTCCACTTAACTTACCAAACAAACGCAGTAATTAACACTTAAAGTATGAATTTATTCTACACTTTCGATTTTAATGCACACGACTGATCGACTCACCTGTGATCATAAAATACACCTTTATTTTGTGCCGGACACACGAAAAAACTATGTCTATGGGTGCTCAGAAACACAAAGAAGGAGATTGTATTGAATCTTTAACATTTTTTTGTGACAGAGAAGAAAAAAGTCCATACAAACAGACAAAACCATATTTGGCTTCGTATGCAGTAGAGGGTTAAGGGAAAAGAGAGCAAAAATCATAAAAACTGCCATAACTCGAAAACGGGACGAAAACTACCTCTTAATTTTTTTTTTACCTCTTAAGTTTTTAGACTTAGAATGACCTCAGAAATTCATGATTTTTATTTGGGGCGGTGACTGTGGGACACCCTGTATGTAATTAAATAAAAATTTATCAAAACTTGTTTATTTTAAAATTATAAAATATTTTATTTTTGTTTTGAAGAAAGAAAAATATTAAAAAACTATTTTATAAAATATTTTTTGTACTTAAATAAAATTTTCAAAGAATTTGAAAATAAAACAATTCGGTATGTCATTCTAAACCCTCTCACCTATTTTTTCAATCATTCTTGTAGGTAGTGCAAAATTTGATCGTGGTTCCATTTTGGTTTTTGATTGCCTATCTTCTTGAAAAAATTACACGTGCTACTTTAGACGTTACTTAAAATATTTTCAATTGTACAGAATAATCAATAAAATAAAAGCGAGTTTCCGGACATATTTAATGAAAATTTATCCTTCATCAATAAATTACAATATTAGTACTAAGAAATTTGTCCTCCGAAATTGTTTATCATTATCATAATAAAATGTGTTATTTCCATGGATTTGGATAAGTTCAAATTTATACACACATGTAACCTTCTGTTTTCAGTCCTCATTCAAGTTCTTATTGACCATTTCAATGATTTATTCTATAACAAAACACAAATATACGATGTGTTATTCATAACCATATATAAACTATCATTCAACACGAACAAATTATATTATTATAACCTTTACCACAAAACGTGCCTCAGCAGCTTACAAAAAGATTGCACTCAATCCTACTCAAGAAGTCATAAAATAAAATTATTCTAAAAGCTTGTTGCAGGATTAAAAATAATGAAATAAGAAAACAAAAAAAAAAAATAGAAGTGAAAAAAACCTGTTTCTGCATAGAATCTAGTCCTTTTTGGAAGCTCCCGCTGACCCCGCGCCGCTGTCGGCTTACAAAAAGTTGACCATAAATCTCAACAAAAATGCCAAAATGTAAAATAAATTAAAACCTTCTTCTCGTAAGGCAATGCCATTCCCTTTTTTTTAGGCATTTGAACTGTTTTTTTAAGCTTTGGTTTGGTCAGGTCAAGCACTGCAAGGAAGAAGAAGTAAAAGGATTTAAAAGCAACTGACCTTTGTCCTTTTTTTTTATTTTTTTATTATTTTCGTGAGATTTTTTTATTTTTAAAGGGATTGTTTGCTCGCGGTGATTTATGAATTTTTTTTTTTTTTTGTTTTTTCTTTGGTATTTTCATTTCTCTGCTCTAGTTCGTGGTTGCTTCTGTCTTTTGTATACAAAACGTTTGCAGGAGGATTGCGTGCAAGACCTAGTTGCACTATGCACATCATTTTATCCAACCTTTACCTGCAACTTACCTCGACTTGGTTTGGTTTGGAGGGGCCATGCAAAAGGTAGGAGTGGAAAAAAGGTATAAATTTAGTGAACTGAGGTTTGGTTGGTTGTAAGAACCGACACACTATAAATTTTAGGAATCTAATGGATGCATTATTTTATTAACTCCCGCTACCACACACATAGCACTGCAATACACTCCGGGTCATTAGATTGATTTTCATTCTTTAATGGAAATTCAAAAAGGGTAGACTTAGGTTCTAATGAACCTTGCACTCATTGAAAAAATATATTAATCAAGTTTTGAAAGGGATTCACTGAATTTAGTTTCAAAGTTTTGTATACGTTTCAAGCTTTTATAAATGACATCAATCAAGCAAACCAAAGTGTATAAAATTTATTGTAGTTGCGGAAAATTGTTTTGAAGAATGCGAAGAATTCATTTCAATTTCACCTTTTTCGCTCCGCGATATGCTTGAAATGCAAAATGGCTTCAGATACCGAACCGAAACTAGTGGTTTTTGAGGGCAAACTTTATTAGCAATCTCGCGTAATAATTTAACTCTTCTACACCGACACACGATGCCGGAGAGTGAATTGTTCAGGAATTTAAATTCATACAAGGCTTACGCAAGCTTTACCTTGCCATTTCAAAAAAAAACAACAACAACTTTCCTCTAAAATGGCTTTTGTATAATGTATATAGTTTAAGCCTGATGTGTGTTGTATGTATCTTTGGTTGTATATAAATTTGTAGAGAAAGTGCTTAGTGGCTTGAAGAGAGGTGGTGGAACGTTAACTAATCTCGCACTCTCTTACCCTTCGTAGAGAAGAGTAATTAGAAAAGTTTGTTGCTTTTCTAAAAATATTTTTAGTTAGTCTGAGGGTTATGGAATATTCAGATAAAGTAGTTAAATTCTAAGCTTGAAATGAGGGAGAGTATTTACTTTTTTATTGCATAATTTTAGGAGTTTATCAAAATAAAAAGCAAGTGGATTATTATTTAAACTACTCAAAATTAAATTAACATTAAGAAGTTTAAGGATAAAAGAGTTTGCGATTGCCATTTTGAACATTTGGAGAAGTTTATATAAGGTCTCTTATGTTATGGATCAGACAAATAGTTGGATATGCTTGCTTTTCCTGTTTCTTAATTTTTTTTTTTTACGAAAATCTTTGTATCCTTAACCTATTAAAAATATTTCTTATCGTTTCTTATATGACTCAGCTGTATTGTCTCGTTATCCTTAACAATATCATCATCAGAAAAAAAAGTTACAGCAACAATTTGCTATAACAAAAAATACTCTTTCTCTTAAAATAAGAGGAAAAAATTACAAACAAAATCAAAACTGCTAACAGAACTGTGTCATCAAAAAACTATGTATCTTTCCTCTATTTATTTTGTTGTATCATTGTACTAGTATCCATTTTTTTGTTTTTGTCTTCAATTGAAAATCCAAACAAAAATGAATCTCAGAATTTATGTTATATTATTGTGTGGATATGTACAAATGAACGATACTTGTATTGTTGTATTATATAAGCTTCTCGTAAAATTATAGTTTTTTTTTTTCATTTTTTCTCCACCATCCACATCGAAAATGTATTGTGTGCAGAAATCAGGACAATTTTTTCAAAGAAAACTACCATGTGACACTTTACAATACACTCCATTAGAGTTTGTATGCTCAAATATTGTCACTGAACAGTTGTAAGCGCGTATTGGAAATTTGTCAGAAAGTTGTGCAATTAAAAAAAAAATTATGTTTTTGAAATATCAAAAGAATATAATTCAGAAAAAGGAACACTTCGAATGCAAAACCAAAAACGCCAGCCCACAGAGAGTAATTTACTTAAATTTTCTAAAAGGGTTTGTTCGAGGTCTATTTCCTTTCTAAAATCTTGTCATAAATTTTAAATTTAAATTGTCATTTAAAATCTGAAAATATATCATAAGGAAAAAAGATACGCATACACCACAGTGACCCACCTTTATTTTTGTGTAATTGATTTCAATGATATACCAAATGAGAGAATATATCGTAGTGTCACAACTCAAAAAACATAATTTTTCAGAAGAAGTAAAATAAAGAAAATCAAAAAAATAAAATAAAAATAAAAACAGATAAATTTGAAAACGAAACTTCTGCTCTCTAGCGGCAATATCGATCGATCTAATTCAAAATCGACACTTTTTGAGTTGTGACACTATCCGTCTAGAAAGTGCGATATATTCATTCATTTTCATAAGATTGAATTCAATTACACAATTATAAAGATGGGTCACTGTGGCGTATGTGTATTGCGAAATAAGTCGAAAAGTCGTGTGGACGACAGGTGACTAAACACGGTGGTCTTGAAAACGCGGCAGGTTTTATAAAAATGGACCCCAAAAGTAATGATGCATATTTGTTCGAAATGATCTCAGGATTCCAAATTTGTAAATTTCAAAATCGTACCTGATCCTTTTTTTTTTTAGTTGAGTTTTAAAGTGACAATCCCCACAGAAGAATCCAAGTCGACTTTAGCCGTGTGACTAAAATCGACCCGTGAAAAGTCGGCATAAGACGTTGTGGACACATTTTTCACGCTATTTGGACGCGTCTTGGGCGCGTTTTGGGAGCGTTTTGGACGCGTTTCGGACGTGGTTAAGACACGTCTTGGACGCGTTTTGGATGCGTTTTGGATGCGTTTTGGACGCGTTTTGGATGCGTTTTGGACGCGTTTTTGCTGCGTTTGGAACGCGTTTCGGACACGTTTCAGGCTCGTTTGGGAAGCGTTTTGGACGCGTCACACTTACTTTCTAAAAATCGAAACAAATAAATTGGATTTCAGATAAGTAATGTGGCTGACTATCCCATTTCCCACTAAATCTTATTCTAACCTTTGGAACCACTGCCTTGCTCACGTAATAAAATATGCTCATATTCACCAATTTTCATTTCAGTTTTATTTACATATTTTCGAAACAAATTCATATTCTTTGTTCTTAAAAATCCACCGAAATCAAGTTTTCGAATATGAGGTTTTGACTGTAAACCAACGAAATATCAGAACTATACAATAACAAAAATCCAAACGGAATTAAAAATAAACTGTATGATAGACGAGAATAACCAAAAACCCACTACGACTTATTATCCTTGAGATATTTTTGTTTCGTTGGTTTGGTATTGGGAAAAGATTTTAACTTTCATCATATAACAACGGCGTTGATATTTTGTTGTTTTAAGTTTTCATTTTTTCTTTTGTTTTAATGAAATCGAACTTTTGTATTTTTAAATAAAGAAAAATAAAAAAAAAAAAAAACAACTTTAAGTCATAAATCGATACAAAAATGTACCCTTTTTGTCCTAGATTTGTGTACAATGAGAGCATTTCTGGGATTTAGGATAAAAACCAATCGAAGTGAACATAATAAATATTTATAACTTCATCCTTCAATAAAACTAAAAACAAAAAAAAAACTAAATTTATTGCAAAAAATAAATAAAATAAAAAACAAAAGGATCAAACTTCTCTATTACTAATATAATCAGAAAAAATTAGATGAGAGTGCTCTCCATTTCTCCGTTTCAATAGAAAGAAAAAAATTTATCCAATAAAAGTACGAGTATCTTCAACTTTTGTGTGTTGTATCTTCGACTTGGAAAAATCAAACTTTTTTCAATTCAACATAAATTAATTACACTGGTCAACAAAATTTAACTTTTTTTTTGCCACAAGAACCAAAATTTACTTTTCTAGTAGTTTTTGGGGTGCTGAATCCGAATCTGAAGTCAGAAAAATTTGATTAGCCTTCGTTTTTGAATTATTACCGTTAGAAAAAGTCAAAAAACCTAATTTTGGCTGTTTTCGAGGTTCTATTTTTATGTGGAGTAATTCATTATAAACAAATTTGTAACGGTTGTTATAAGAACAGATATTCTTCTTTCAAAAATTTTTAAAATTTTCCCGATATCTCTTTTATTGCTCGAGATATCTTAACTTTCATTTAATGAGTCAAAGAGAAACTAAACTAAATCTAAAGTTTAAGTAACTGGTCACAGAATTTTTGCCACAAGAACCAAAATATACTTTTCTGAAGGTTTTCGAGTTGCTGAACTCAAATCTGCAATCGGAAAAATTCTATTAGCCTCCGTTATTGAAATATAACCGTTATAAAAAAAAACCTTTTTTTGCATTTTATAACGGTAATATTTTAAGAACGAAGGCTAAAAAAATTTTTCTGATTGTGGATTCGAGTTCAGCAACCCAAAAACCTTCAGAAAAGTATATTTTGATTCTTGTGGCAAAAAAAGTGTAATTTGGTTGGCCAGTGTTGTTTCTGATTCAAAGACCGCTACTTAAATTTTAAATATCTCGGGCAATAAAAAAGATATTGGAAAGATTTAAACATTTTTTGAAAGAATAAAACTAGCTCTTATAGGCACCGTTACAAATTTATTCACAATTAATTACTCTACATAAAAACATAACCTCGAAAACAGCCAAAATTACGTTTTTTGACATTTTCTAACGGTAATATTTCAAAAACGATGGCCAATCAAATTTTTCTGACTTCAGATTCGGATTCAGCACCCTAAAAACTAGTAGAAAAGTATATTTTGGTTCTTGTGGCAAAAACCTTGTTGACCAGTGTTATTTTACCCCATTAAATCGCTCTAATTCGATTGTATTGGTTTTGTAATAATTTAAAAACTTTATCAACCGATTTTCAATCAAGTAATCATTTAACGATTTTAAATGTTTGGGAAATAAAATATTTCTTACTCCATCTTGTTTGTTGTATTTTTTCTTCAATATCCACCGACTTGTACGAACTAATCCGATTTAGTGCCAGAAAGTTCAAGACGGATAAAGTAAGTTTCTGAGATTTTTTTTTTTTTTTCTTGAAGAAAAACTAAAACTACAATATTAAGGATGTGGGTGGTGTGTGGATAAAGGATGATAAGAATGGGGTAACATCTGAGCTGTAACGAGATTTCTTTTCAATTTACGTGAAGCATGTTAAGGAATCAAAATACAAAAAAAAAAATAGAACATCGAAGAAACTATATACATTGTAAGTCCTCGGTGCTCATAGTACCTTATAGACTGACGTTAAAATTGATGAGTTTTTGTGATTTTTAGTTTTCATTGTGCGCACTTGAAGTTCGTGTTAAATGATGTAGAATGATTGGAACTATGTTTATATAGACTAGGATGTAAAGTTTCAAAAAAATGAATTATTTCGCAGCTTTGTAAAAATATCAATTGAAAAAAAAAAGCTTTTGAAATTAAAAAAAAAAAAAATATTTATTGCAAATAAAAGAAAAATTGTATAAAAAAAAAATATTTATTGCAACTGAAAACAAATTTGCAATAAAAATTTTTTTTATTGCAAATAAGAAAATTTTGCATTAAAAACAAAATTTTTATTGCAAATGAAAATATTTTGCATTAAAAAATAGAAACTTTCTATATTAAAAAAAAAAAATAAATAAATAAATTTTTAAATATTTAAATATTTGTTGAATTTCTTACAATTTTGGCTATTTGTATATATGTACATAAGCTTTTATTATAGCCAAAATTGTAAGAAATTCGACGAAAATAAAAAAAAAATATTCTATGCACACATTTTGCATTGATTTTTTTTTCAATGCAGAAATATTTTTATTTGCAATAAAATTTTAATTTTCAATGCAAATAGTTTTAAGTTGCAATAACATTTTTTTATAATAATAAAAATTTAATTGTTTTTTATTTGCAATAAATATTTTTTTTAATGCAAATATCTTACAATAATTTTTTAATGTACCTAGTTTTTTTTAGAAATAATTGTTTTATGCAATTTTTTTTTTATTTTGCAATAAATATTTTTTTAATTTGTAATAGAAAACAAATGCATTAAAAAAAAATATTTTTTTACAAACCTGGTTGGTATTTGTTTTTCTTTTTAAGAATATTAAATCAAATTCTTGAAAAGTAACCTAACTTTTTAAACTATTTTGACTTAAATAAGCCTTTCAGTTAAGTTAACAAGAGTTCAAGGAGTCAAGTAACAAAATAGTCGTTTTGTATTTTACAGCTTTCAATGGATTGCTTTTTGGTTTAAGGGTTGGGTACAAATGATTTTTGTAAGGGAACGGATTTTTTTTTATTAAACATTGAATTGATGAAGAAAATAAATAAAGAATTGTAGATTCTTTCAATTTTATAGTGTGTGACATTTTTTAAATCTTTTTTTTTTTTCTTATAATAGGTACCTACTTGTAAAACAATATCCTTGGAGTAACGACTTTTAATAGAGAAAATCTATTTCAAAATTATACAAATCTTAAAGAGTTAAATACCTGTTCCATGTAGATTTATATATTCTTGTAAATGTTGAATAATCTGCAAGAGAACAAAAAATTACGTTTAATTATAAAAAATAATATTTTAAATTATATAAAATTTATTTCTTAGTTTTAGTTTAGTTGTTTATTTTTACTACCAATTTACTATAATCCAAAAACATATGTATTTTAATTCCAAATAATAAAGTTTAAACTTAAATTCTATGACCAATTTCCAGGAACCTGATTGCAGCAATATCATCAAATAAAGCTTCCTACCTACTATGCACACAAAATTACTGTTGTAGTCACTCGGAATAAAGTCTATAGAGACCAATGTTATGACATTAATTAATATTTACATATAAACTTTGGATAATATTTATTACACGAGCTACAAGCCTATAAGCAAATACATGTTGTTTAAACTACATTCAGTACACATAGATAAATGAAATCAAATAGCTTTCGTAATGAGAGAAAAGTATAGGTGAATGTATACTTGCAAATTAATGGTGGACTCAGTGGATTAATATTGATAAAGGTGATGATTTTGCAAATACAATCATGTTATGTAAATTAAAATTATATTTTAGTTTTATTATAAAGTTAAAAACCTTTATTGACAAAATAATATCAATCTATTCAAAATATTGTGGGC
The DNA here is from genome assembly GCF_945859705.1 of Episyrphus balteatus. Lineage (NCBI taxonomy): Eukaryota > Metazoa > Arthropoda > Insecta > Diptera > Syrphidae > Episyrphus > Episyrphus balteatus. The sequence goes on along the minus strand of NC_079134.1, from coordinate 28,150,280 downwards.
TTAGAATACAATTTGAATGTTTGTGTTGTTTTATATTTATTTCAACAAAAACTTCCTTATTGATTATGTAGGTCAGTTTTGTTACCTCAAATATAGCAACTATTTTATTTCTAAAATATTTTTAAAAAATTTTTGTACATATGCATGACTTTTCATTTATTTCTATGCTCTGAAAATTGAATCCTTCTACTGATTTATATGGAGAATTGTATTTCTTTTTAAATCAAAGTTTATAATACTACAAAGTGCTTCTTAATTCAGCTTGAGGATTTTAAACAAAAATTATCTAAAGAATTAAACATTTAAGTATCCATAAAATACAATTAATTGGTTTATAACTTTTAAAGGTTTTATTTTATTGCATTTTTCATCGACGTGATCTTGACTTTTTGGGACAAGATTTTACTCTTCGAAAAACACTCAATTTTTTTATGAAAACTCTTTATTTTTGCTTTCTATCCCAAATGCAACGTTTTTACCAATTTGCATTAGGGTGGCCCATTAATTTTAATATTCTTTGGACACTTTAGATTCTTGTTTCCAATCTTAAAAGTAACATTATTGCTAAATTTCAATGGGGTACTTAGTTTTTTTTTTTTTAATATATCCACATTTTCTCTACTTACCCCTTAAAAAAAAACCCTTTCACATAAAAAAAAATGTATGGATTCATTTTATTCGTAATTCGCATGGCAAAGACAACATTTTTGATAAATGTCGTAAGGGGACCTTTTATTACATTGATTTAATCGGACTTATCGCGGATTTTATTTCTTTCACAAAAAACACCCTTTCACCTAAAATATTTTTATAGACTGCTTATATTCTTGATTTCTTTTATAAATGAAATGAAATACTGCATGAACAACTGTCTTTCGAAATTCTATTTTGTAAAATTCTGTACTCCAAAATACTGTATTTTCAATACAGAAGAATACAAGAAATTTCCTTTTATAAAAAAAACACAAAATACAGTATTTTGAATACAGAATTTTGCAACATACAGTATTTCGACCCCAACCCATTAAGTAAGTGTGTTTGGCTCAATGTATAATAAAAAAGATTAAAATGTTATACATACACTCCTTTTCATCAGAATCGGTACACAACTTTTCAAATGTTCATTAATCGTTTGTCCCCAATAGTGGTGCGTAACCTAACAAAGTTTTATTGTTTTTTGATAGTTTAAGATGTTAGCAAAAGCAACGGCTAAAATTATTTCAAAATGGACCATAACTTTCCCATTGTTTTTCTGGTAAAGTATTTTTTGAGGAAAAATTAACTTATTTTTTTCTTCATCAGAAAAGGTACAACCTTGTTATCTTTAATGATTTTGTGGATTTCGAGCAAATTTACCATTAAAACAAATAACTGGACTTTCCTAAGTGTAATTTAATAATCATACTACCATTTTGAAAAACATGGGTGGATTAAAATTACTAAATTTTTGGCGAAAACACCTTAAGAAATAAAACAAACAATGAAGGATCCACCAGTACTGGTATGGTTAAAAAATAATTACTAATTGTGAATATGCTCTATCCAGACTTCAGATACAAACATTTTGGGGGTAAAATAAAATGGGGGTACAAAAAATTCAAAAAAAACACTCTTAAACACTCACATGTGCTACCAGTTTTGGTGGATTAACGACAACAATAAAAGTGAAAAACAGTTGTTATTTGTAATTTTAGGACAGTAAATAGAATTGTCATTAGTCCCAATCTTCTAAAATGGCTGAATTTTGAAAAGACACCATCACTAAACCAAGAACAGAATTGTATGTGTTTAAAGTTTATGAAATCCCTTATACCACATAAAAAGTTGAGTGGTATTTCTTGTTATTTTTGGATCAACGAACATTTAATTTTGATGTCCTTGGTGAGTTAAACTGTCAGTTTAACATTCTGCGAAAGGAGAAACCATTTTGAGATCAACTTCATTGTTAAAAAAGAAGTGTTAAGGCATGGAAGAAAGTAATCTACTACAAGTACTATCGTAAAATAATAAATTTCAAACGTGAAGAATGGTCACAATTATTTGTAAATGAATATTCAAGAAACTTTTCCTTAATTCTCTATAGTATTTGTGAACCAGTATACTGAAGTTTTCAACAGCACCACGCCTCCTACCACAAAAAATGCTCTGTAAAATATTAGGAGGAAGTGCAAATTTAGGAAGTACTTCAGTATCTGCCATTGAAAACAACCCTGAACCTTGTTGAAAATATTTGGAAATGGCTATAGTTCGTACTGATAAAATTTGTGATAGTCGATTTTAAGACAAAAATATTTCCTAACCCACCATTTAACAATTTAGGGAAGAGATTCAGAAAGATTGCATAAAGAGATTTAACAATGCAATTCCTGGACAGTTTTGTTATTTTTTTTTTATGAATAAAAACGCCACAAAAAAAAAAAAATACTGATGTGAAATGCTTTGCCATAGAGAAACAAGAAAAATAACCACACGTTTTGAATTATTTTTTTTTTTTGCTGATTCTGCTAACATCTTCACATTAATACTGAACATTTGAAAAGTTGTGTGTACCTATTCTGATGAAAAGGAGTGTATGTGTAGTGTATACATATAATAAGCCACAGAACTGAAGTTATAAAACTCTGAAACTAAAACTCTTCTTATAGAAACCCTTAAAACTTATATTAAAACAATTCTCCTTTAAAAAAAAATGCACGACTGGGGTCGCACGTACTTGCTCTTATGATAAAAGTAGCTTTTATGTCAAAGCTTTTTAGGGAATTAGTTATAGTTTTGAGGAATTTCATAAGAAATGAAAAAATACCGTTATCCGCATTTTATGAGAAAAACAAAAAACGCAGTTATATTAAAATCACTTACATCATTATGTATGTCAAATTTAATCTTAATCGTTAGAGCCGTTTTCGAGAAAATAGTAATAACTCATTAACGATGTACGGAAAGAGCCGACATCAGCGATTTAAAAAAAAAATTTAATATCATATTTCCTTTATCCGTATTTTTTGAGAAAAACCAACAAAACAGTTATGTTAGATTTACGTACAACATTACGTGTATTAAATTTAATCAAAATCGTTAGAGCCGTTTTCGAGTAAATTGCAATACCTCGAACACTTTGTATGGGTGGTATATGTTCTAAGCGAGATATTAAAAAACAAAAAAAAAAACGAACTTTGGAAATTACGAAAAAATCATCTGTACCAAAATTCAAGAAAATCCGTTCGTTTGTTTAGGCTGCAGCTTCATGTACAGCTTTTTGTGACGACGCGACGCACTGACCGACGGACGCCATGACGAAAACCACTTTTTCAAACTTCTCCATCATCGTAATGTTAGTTTTGATTAAAACCTCGAATTTTTTTTTGACACGAAACCAATACTTGCCCTCTATTTTTTATTTTTCTAACGGTAATTTTTCAAAAGCTGATTAATTTTGTATGACTTCGGATTCGAGTTCAGTACCTAAACCAAAAACCTTCAGAAATATGTAAGTATATTTTTGTTTCGACAACAAAACCCTTGTTAACCAGTGTAAGTTCTCGGTGGGCGTAATCAGTTCCCTGACTTCAGAACTTAATATCGTTATTTTTGTTCCCTTAAGTCCAGCTTTCAAAAATTTTTTCTATGTTTGAAAGTCATATGTATATAGTATACATTTTTATTTTCTATGGATATTTCTAAAAATGGAAATAAATTCATATGAATTTCAACAAAAAAATCTTTCAACAGCCGACAAGATGCATGCTACAATAAGCAATAATACCCATCTCTCAAATTCTTCAAGTGCAATATTTGAGTTTGAAATGCAATATCTATGCAAATTCTCATATTCATTCTTTGTATCTTTATAATATTTTTCAACAACAAAAAAAATATATATATAAAAGTTTCGATCATATCTTTGAAAACAATTTCCCAGCTTATTCATTTTCTTTTAATAAAAGTTATGAGGAAAATATCTTCAAGTAGTGAGCCAAGAACTTTTTCTTTAAGTCAAAATGAAACAACAACAACAACAAAAGCAAACAATAATATCTCAACGCAAAGATGCAAGAAAAAAAAAAAACAATTTTCATTCACCGCACAGCATGCGAAAAACTGAAAATTCAAAATGGACCATTTTCTAATATTTTTATTTTTTCATTTTTTCAATTTTTTAGTTTTATTATTATTTTGCTTTAAAATTTGTTTCACTTTGACTTCTTGCATCAAAACTTGGTTTGGCTTAGGTTATGATGCTTTTTTGTGGGTTGAAGAAAACTTTGTTCTTCGCTTTTTGTCTCAAAAATAAGAATAAAAATCCATTTTCCTTGGCCAAAGACTTCGTTTTTAGTGGGTAAACGGTGATATTGCTAAAATTTTCAACACACAAGATGCATCCACTTTAAAAAGTTTACCACTTCTCTTGGGAGAAATATTATTATTAATTGGTGCTACACCGATAACAAATAAGCTTACATCTTGCTAAAAAGCCAAAATCCATTTCCATTTGCATCTTTACAAAGTGTTTAAATAAGCCTACATGGTTGGTAATATGGGTCGTTCTAAATTATAGTATAGTAGTCCTTGGCTATTATTTTCGGAATAAGGATAAGGGGATTCAATTCTACTACTTTACCCTTTCTATATCTCTTATTCGGTCGAATGCACATTTGAATTCTAGTTGAATGGCTTAAGCTCTGTAAACATAATGGATGCAACCGGTTCATGTAACAAATTGAATGGATATTTGCAAAAGGATAAATGGAACATCCTTTCGATTTAAGAGGATGGTATATTCGTACATGTTTTGGCAGATAGATAGAAAGTAGAGAGGTACATGATTGTGAAAAAAAAGGATATTTTCGTGAAGAAAGAAACTATCCAAAATTCAACAATAGAATTTTTGAATTGTATTTTTTTTTTTTTTACCTGAGTGCAAAATTAAATTCATTTGCAGGAAGAATTCGTGATGAGAAAGAAAATTGGTATAGAATACGTGAAACTACGATACGTATAAAAAAATCGAACTTGAGAAAACATGATAAAAGGTTCTAACTATGGATTTTGTAAATTTGCATACAATTTTAAAGGTAAATTTTTACACCAAAATGCAAAAGTGATTTCAATCGAATTTAATAATATTTTAGTATGTTCCAGTTAACGTGATGGTCATAAAAACACTTCATGAGCGCAACTCCCTTGCAGCAAGGTTACCCCCTTTCTAGACCCCCCTTCTAACCCTTTTTTTACCCCATTTTTATCCCATTAACCACTGTTTAGCATCAAATGCTGGAATACACAAGTCTACAAGGTTTTTGGTGCCGAGACTATGATATACTTTTTCATAGGTTTTCAGTGTGCTGAATTCGAATCTGAAGTCAGAAATATCCTATTAGCTCCCGTTTTTGAAATATTACCTTTAGAAGATGTATTATTCATAATACCTAATAGCCTTTAAACAATGTTGGTCAAAAAAAATTTAATTAGTGTTTATTTTCAACCATTTCTTATTTAACGTCCACTTCTAAGCAAGGATGTAAAAATATCCATTAAAAAACTGCATTTGAAATTAAAAAAAAAAATAGCATTAATCAAAATTTTATTGCAAGTGAAAATATTTGCATTAAAAAAATATTTATTGCAAACAAAAATATTTTGCATTAAAAAAAAAATGTTATTGCAACTGAGTAATGTGTTCATTAAAATTTTTTTTAATATTCGTCGAATTTCTTACAATTTTGGCTTTTTTACCATAGGTACATTAGCTATTTTAAGTAAAATATTAAAATAGCCAAAATTGTAAGAAATTCCACGAATATTAAAAACAAATAAAATTAATGCACAAATTTTGCATTGAGTTTTTTTTTCAATGCAGAAATTTTTTTTTTTGCAAGAAATTTTTTTGTTATGCAAAATATTTTTGTCAGCAATACAAATTTTATTTTCAATGCAAATATTTTTTAGTTGCAATAACATTTTTTTGTCTGCCAATTTTTTTGTTTGCAATAATTTTTTTTATTGCAAATTTTATTCACTTCCAATAATTTTTAATGTGATTAAAAAAAAAAAAAAAAAAACAAGTCAACAAAATCGAAACATGCTTGAACTGACTCCTTAAACTTTTTTTGCATTTATGTATATTTTTATTTGTGAGTTGGACTAAAGACAAAAAGTATTTAAAAATGGGTAGTGAAGAGGTGCCTACAAATTATAAGTTATTTTGAACCTAACAACATTTAAAGTTTGATGCTTTGATCACAACTTTAATATGTATTAGATAAAACTTAAATAAAATTGATTTCAGGAAATTTTCAGTCCTCTACAATCTCAAGCTTTTATTATAGACAATCGAACCTTTAACATAAAGTGTTCAAAATATTGACGTGAACATTTTTGTAAATAAAAAAATTATAAATTTTTTTTTTTTTTCAAAAAAAAATTGTCAGGATTTTTAAAATCGGGACTTGATTGATTCCGATGAGTTCCCTGCTTAGAAAACATTATCTCCATAATATAACATTATTTAGATATTGCAATGTTCTCGAAGACATCTGCAACGATTCTGAAAAGTAGTACTTAAAGGCAATACATTAAAAACAAAATATGCAATCTACTACCAGATCCATCCTTTTTTGGGCAAAACTCCATTAAAAAATAAATTCTGAAAAATTAGCGATAATTCATTTTTACTTGGCCTATGGGGCAAGTATTGGTTTCTTGTCGAAAAAAAATCCATCATTACGATGATGGAGAATTCCAAAAAAGTGGGTCTCGCAATTCCGTCCGTGCGTCTGTGCGTCTGTACGTCCATCTGTACACTTTTCCACACCCTAAACAGGTGGACGGATTGTCTTCAAATTTGGTACAGAAGATCTTTATGGAATTCAGAAAGTTAGTTTTTTTTTTGTTTTTTTTATCTCGCTTAGAAAGTGTACCTCCCATAAAAAATTTTCAAATTATACCAAATAACTTGAAAACGGCTCTAACGATTTTAATTAAAATTTGCAGACTAAATATTCAAAGCAACAAAATTTCTTTAAATTCATATAGAGGCAGCTCTTAAAATCTACAAGTAAACTAACATAAAAGTGTTTTAAACTGCAAGAGCGAGTACGTGCGAGTCTATAGACCAGTGCCAATAATTTTTGAAAATTAAAAAATTATTAGCAGCATATGGGTGGTCGGAAAATTTAGGATTAATGGTATATGAAAGGGGAAAAATAAATTGCCCACAAAAAAATTGGGGGAAAGGGGGTGGGTGGGCGAAAAAGTGGGTAGGTGTCAAAAATCATGGTTTTTTACGATTTCTGTCAAAACTAGACGTCCTATCGAAAAAAGTCAAATGCAAAAGTTGTAGGTAGTATAAATTTCTACAACTTTTACCCAAACAATTTTTTTCTGTAACCTCAAAAATATTGGAAAAAAATGCAAAAATACGATTTTTTTATTTTTTATTTTTATCTTTTACAAAAATAGTTGGATTTTAACAAAACTTGGTTAAAAACTACTTTGTTATGTTTCTATCTATTAAACATTTTTTTTGAGCAAAAAGTGAATTTTTGGATTTTTGACGAATTTTATTTGAAAAAATAGCCTATTTTTCAATCAAAAAAGTTAAAGAAAAAATTTTTGATTTTTGAAAAGTTTGAAATGAAATTATTTAGGTAGATTAAAACCTATTATTTAAGATTGTGTGGAAAAACTATACTTTTGTTTTAGAAAATATTGAGAAAAATTGAAAAAAACAAAAAAAACGATTTTTAAGATCGTTTTTTCCGTAAATGACAGTAATATTGGCGAGAAATAATTTTCCATAGAAACTAAATTATACTTTTCTAATGGCCTTTGACCTTCTTAATTTGAATCTAGCATAGAATAGCTCTAACGTGAAAAGTTTTTGAGATATTGAATTTTAAACGTCCAAAACACTATTTTTGTGATGTTTTGCATGGTAATATCTCAAAAACGTGATGTGATAGAATTTTTCTGACTTCGGATTCGAGCTCAGCGCACAAAAAGCCATTAGAAAAATATACTTTGATTTCTATAAAATAAACTTTTTGATTAGTGAATTCGAACAGGGAAGAAAAAATCGAATGCCTTGTTCAAATTCACTAGTCAAAAAGTTTTTTTTTATAGAAATTATTTTTTTGTGGGCAATTTATTTTTCCCCTTTCATATACCATTTATCCTAAATTTTCCCACCACCCTTATGCTGCTAATAATTTGTTCAACTTTTGCCCTCTGAAAACCGGATTGGCACTGGTCTACTAGTCGTGCATTTTATTTATAATTGAACTCTAACTTAAACAAAAGCTAACAATTTTTAAGGCTAAAAAATATTTATGTACAATTCCGTGCAACCTATTCGTGCTTATTTTATTTTAGTTCATGATTCTTAACTTATAAATAAAACGAAATGGGATATATTAAATGTATTAAACTGTGAATTATTTTTAATATTACTGATTTTTAATGTGCATACGGGATGAAAAGTTTCGAAATCAATTTAAAAAACATTTTCCAAGTTTCGAGTCCCTATCTTTATACTATCCCGACGAGACTTAATTTCCAATATTTGCAAACAAAATATCGGTAAATTACAGAAGTTGTTTTGAAGTATTTTATTTAAAAATAAGCTAAAGCTAAAAAAATGGATAGGTAGATGCATAATTTTCTTATTATAATTTTAATTATTTATTTATTCAATTTGTTATAATTTTCAAAATTGATAAATATCTCCAGAAATTAAGGAGTAGGTACACAAAAAATATTTTAAATTTTTTAAAAAAATGTTTGTACAACCGACAATTATTTCGTTGTTTTTATGATATTGACGGTTATACTTTTACTGACTGAACATTGTTTAAAAAAAAAATATGAATATTTTTTTCGTGCAATCCTAAACATATAAACCAAATTTACTCTCCTATTTAAAAGTTTTAATTTAAAATTAAAATCCAACAAAACGAAGAAACATTTGAATCAATAAACGAAAAAAAAAAACAACAAACAAAAAACCAAAACAAATAAAATATATACCCAGAACACAAACCCTAAAAAAAAATGCATGTCCTGTCCATGCTGATGCGTTGGTCTGATGATGGCGTCAACGTCAATGGATATCATACACACCACACATGAAATTGTCTATCTAACTGATTTGCAATCATAGCATTCTTGTTAACCAAACTTGGAACAACACAACAACCCCGACCACCACACAGTGGGACAAATTATATCACCGAAATAGAAAACATTTGTTTTAAAAATTTTGTTAACTTAAATGGTTTAATGGAAATGTTTAAGCTGACTTACAAAATGCTATTATTTATATCAATTTGAAGTTTCGGTAATTTGTTTTAGGTTGAAACTCAACAAAACTTAGTTTATTCTAAGAAAATTAAAACAAAATTCGTTTTTTAGCTTAAATTAACTATTTTGTCCACTAAATTTTTTCCCACTAATTAAAATATTTAACCCTACTGTATTCTACCGAAGCTTCTCCTTCATACAAAAATAAAACCATATAAAGTCATGGCATTTGCAAGCTGCTGTGTAGGCATGTTCTCGACTTCTATTTTATACCACCCGCCACGCCAGCAGCAAAAGTGCTGAATTCAATTCGAGTACCAATTAGTGAAATTATTGATTTTTGAATGCCAATTGCCAATCGGAAACAGTGAATATGAATAGAAAATTTTACAACTAATGGAGAATTTCGGTTTCCTATTTTGTTAGTTTTTTTGCTTTTGTTCATCCTTTTCGTTAGTTAGTTGTTGTTGTAAAGAGAATATGCAATTGAAAATGAAAATTTAAAATTGTTTTTTTTTTTTTTTTTTTTTTTGTTCGATTGGAATATGAGTTAACTTGATTTCAATTGTGTGCTAGTTTTGATGAATTTGCCAACTTTGAATTTAAGTATTATGTAGTTTTGAAAAAAAAAAAATAAATTGTCATTTGACAATTTGTGTGTTTATTTAATTTACATATTTTTAACAAATGGCAATTCATTTATTTTGTTCATGATTTAAGTCGTGTTCAAGTACACGTGTATGTGTACGAGTAGTTAAAAAAAATTGAAAGCATTTCATTGAAACCATGATTTAAACTTTGTTAAATTTTAAATTTAATTTAGGAAAAAGAATTTTTTTATTTTATTTTATAATCCTTTTTTTTTTAAAAGGTTCTAAAAACTTCAATTAAAAAATATAGTAATATGTATGTCTGTATGAAAACGGCTTATTTCTAATCCCTTAACATATGTATTTGACTATTATTATTAAAAAATGCATGGATTAAAACTATGAAATTAATTACGTTATCGTACTTTTATAACACATTTTTCGTATTTTTATCCATACACAGTGGAAAATATAAATCCCTTTTTTGTTTGTCTAAATAATGTAAAAAAAAAAAAACTGTAAGCAACCAAAAGTAATCGAAAAACCTAAATTAAAAAAAAAATAATCTAAGATATAGGGTACTTTTTTGTAAGTCCGACAAAAATCTATACATTTAATCTTTATGCGTTTTTCATAGAAAATGAAATTATTATACTTGTATTTGATCAATTATGAAAACTTACAATTACCTAAGTGTGATATAGTTTCAAGGATCTATTTCTTAAATACTGCTTGGTGATAATAAATTAATGGGAACACATACAAAATCCTGCAAATCCTTTTTTTTTGTAACTAAAATTAAGTTTGTTTTTTATACTTGACTAATTTTACTATATAATACCACTATATATAGAAACCCCGCTTCTTATATTCCAACTAATTGTTATTATTCCACGGTTTAAGTCTAACGCGGTGAGTAACTACACTTTAAAATGTCGCCATTGACGAAATTATTCGTTATTTACCTTTTTCTAGCTCCCGTCTGTGTTTCAAGTTTTAAGTGCTATTTCGTTAAATCAAAAGATACAAATTTGAAATAAATATGGAATTACAAGCAAAAGGGAAGCTTTTGATTCTCATTCCTCTTTTGAATTATGAGTGTCTAGTTTGTTTGAAAAAATTATTCGAATTCGGTGTCTTTAAAATCATTCGTTTTTTGTGTGCGTCATACAAACTCGTTAAGAAAAAGTTCACAAAGGTGTGAAGTGGCGCTTTGTTTTTGGTGTCCCTTTATTGTTGAGAGTGTCGTCTTTCGTGTCAATTAAAAAAGTGGTGCCCATGTTTGCCCCTTTTTGAGTAAACACTATGTGAAGTTATCTAAAAATAACGATTTTTTTGTATATATTTCTTAGATTCCGGAAGTACTGACAATACAGTTCAACAGAATTTTACTTTTCTGAAGGTGTTAGAAATTCTGAACTCGAATTATTCTATTAGCCAAAACTGAAAGTGTGTACGGTTAGCATTGTGGCTAAAAATTTAAGGAAATAGTGTTGATCTACACAATGGAGACGCAGGCGCAGCTTGAGATATCTCATACATGAAAAAAGATCGGAAAATTTGAAACGGTTCTCTGAAGAAGATGACCGCGTCAAACTATGCTTAAAGAAATTACCACACTTTTTTACCATAACCTCATAAACATTCAAAATAACGTGTTTTTTTTGCATTTTATAACGGTAATATTCCAAAAAACGGAAGCTAATAGAATATTTCTTTCGTGGATTCGAGTTCAGCATCCCTAAATCTTTCAGAAAAGTATGTTTTGGTTCTTCGGACAAAAAAAGTTGAATTTTGTTGACCAGTGTATTTTTTCATTAAGAAGATTTTGTTATGACTAAACCGTTGAGTCAGGTCTAAAATCTATTTTTAAGAATAATCTTATTAAAAAAAAAAAAACAGTAAAATCTAATTTTTGTCGGACTTCAGCTTTTGTTGAATTTTATCACTCTAATCTTCAACAGTGAGATAGCACGGTGGTAAAGCATTCGCCTTGTAACCCAAGAGTTGTAGGTTCGATCCCCAGTGGCTGCCCAATTTTCCTTTTTTTTTATAAATTGATGCTTTTTTTTAAAGTTGAAACAACTTTGATTTAAAGATGTTTTAAAACGGTAAACCACTTTATACTAACGATGTTCTACTTTGATTTTAAAATTTTCGTCTTCAACGCAAAATCATTCCGAAAAATAGTTGAAACAACGTGGTTTTCGTTGATTTTAGGTTGTTTTTTCCCTCAGTGTATACGTAATTTAAAAATATAAAATATCAACTTATTTAAAAAACAAATTAATTTGTTTGAAAATTCTAAGAAAAGTATATTAGAAATTTTAATATTGTTGTTACTTTAACGCTTCAGCATTTTTGTTAAACCCGGTTTAGTAGTATTCAAGAAATGCAGAAATAAAAATACGGTTCTATGGCAGGTTCCGTTTATTAATGTTCCGATTTTATTTGAATTAAAAAAATTCTGACGCTTTTCTACATTTAAACATGAATGAATAGTTTTTGCTGTTATTTGTGTTGCTGGTGTTTTTTAATAGTTTTTAATTTTATTGTATTGTTTCACTAAACTAAACGGAGCAAAGACTCCTCTAAATACTAGTCGTTGTATGAGTTTTCATTTGATATATCATGAACTTGGCCATTCAAAGTTAATTACAGACACTGAGCTTTTGACATAAACTTTTATCATGTTGGTCACTATGGTGTATGCGTAACATTTTTTTCTATACAATTCTCTCTTTTTTCTTTGCCGTTTTACTTGTATGCTGCAAAAGCGACTTTTGTATAGAAAACTAACAACTATTTATATTATTCCTTTTTGGCGTGATTACGTCTTATAAATAGATGAACCATGGCAGCCACCACAAAAAAGTGACGCCATTTTCTAACGTTCCACTCTCGCGGCAAAAATCTCTCGTCAAAAATTTCAATTAAAAATAAACTATTAGAGATACAAATATCTTCTATAGCTTATTTGAAAGATGATAACCTAAAGCTTAATCCAAATGAAGGATTTTTAAAAATTCCGTCATTTATTAGGGTAAACAGGGGTAAAACGGAAAGATGAAATTTGGGTTTAAATCTAAACGCGAAGTTGTAGAGAGTTGATTTTTTTGCTATAAATAAATGAGACTAATTCAAGAATAACTGCATTTAAGAAAAAATTCTTAAAAATTTTTAAACTAAGCTATTATATAACGTTTTGTTTGAACGTTGTACACGTGTTGGGGCTATGACAAAATGATGAATTTTTCTAAAGGTGCCAGGTGAAAGATGAGGGAAAAAAAAGTAGGCGTCTCATACGGATTTTTTTCCAACACTCTGCGTTTCGAAATATGAATTTTTGAAAAACACCTTGTTTTTTAGGGGTATTTTTGGGTAGTTTTTAATTTTAAGCTTTTTTTTGGAGAGTTCAAAAAATCTCAAACTTATAGGACATGTAGATTTTGGCCTTATGCATACATTTGCAAAAACTTGGAATTGTTAGTGAGTTGTGACTTAATAACGGAAGAAACTAGTTTTTAAAAAACACGTTTTTTTAACCGATTTTAACCGATTTTCATCTTTTAATAGATACAGGAATAAAGTATATGAAGTAATAATAGACCATGACCACGACTAAATATGTGCGAAGTTTCAATCATTTTTGTAAACACAATTTTGAGATATCGTTAAAACAAAATTTTAGAATTCAACAGATACAATTACCTTTCATTTGGTATATCACACATAACGGTAGACTAACTACAAGCTACACAATGTTAAATCAAGAAACTTGCGAAAAACATCAAAACACCAGTGGAGATCTGTATTGCCCCCCGAACAGCCACCAGTGTGGGAAGTACCGTAATCTCAGTTTGGAATTTCGACTTGGTTGACTTTAAAAAATTCTAACTTGTAGGCATCTTTGAAATGAGATTGATACGTCATATGAAAGGTGAAATAATAAGCTTTCACATGGTTTAAAATTTTTCATAGATTGTCAAACAAAAAAATTGATTCCATAGCCTGAGAACATAAAAATAAATGTTTTTTTTTTTGCTTTTTTAATGAAATTTGATCGAGTTCAAAAAATTCTAGCTCTTTTTGTAGATGTCTCATAGACCAGATCGATAAATATATTTTGAGCTAAGCTTTCAGATGGTATACAATTTTTTATAGGTTGTTAGGGAAAAAAATGGAATTAATGACGTGAGAAGATAAAAATTCATGTTTATTTTGCTTTTTTTTATGAAAATGATTGTTATCAATAAATTATTTTCATACTTTTTGCGCATTGTAAAAATTTAAAAATGGTTTTATTCTTAAGAAGAAATACTTGGCTTTTAAATTGCATAATTTTTTTTGTAAGCTTTTAAAATAAAAAAAAATGAATATAATGAGAAAATAAAAAAGGTATTTTTTTTCAGCTTTTTCTTATAAATTATGATTGTTTGAAAAAAGTAAACGCTTCAATTGACTCATTTTAAACAAAAGCACACAACCTGTTTTCTGAAGACGTTATCACGTAAAATCATTGTTGTTAACCGGCTTTACAGACAACTTCTTTTTGTACATATTATAGATTTCAATCAAAAGAGCATTGAAAATGTACAAGTTCAGTACTTGTTGAATAAAAACAATATTTTTTTTTTTTAAGATCCAATATTTAATTTTGGTGAAATCTATTAACTGTAGGACATATTTGGTTCGATATATATAAATTGCTTGTAATTTTCACTTTTTTATTCCGCATAATTTTTTTTTTTTTATTTTCTTGAAAAAGCTTTCTTTTCAGAATTTGAAAATATATATTATTTATTAAATTGACATCTTAAAGATTCTGAAAAAATATTTTTTTTTTTACTTTTTAATAATTCCTTCAGTTTCATTCATATAAACAATAACAAATATAACTTTGATTTATGAACAAGACAAAGATTGATGATTAAAAAAGTCATTTATTGTTCTTTAATTTGCTTTCATAATATGTACACATTTCCATTTTAGTTCAAATAAATTATTATTGTATTTTCCTTATAATTACTTCCCAATAACTAGTAAATTCCCTACCCAGATGGCAAAACAATTAAATGAAAATTCAAACCAATTAATACCCTGCAGCTTCCTGCAGAACAATTTTTTGCTGTCACTATCCAATAAAAAAAAACCATCATGACATGTAAAACAATGATGTTTAATGGTCCATATTTCCCCACTAATCAACCCCCTCAATTCATTGATTTCTTTTTTTTTTAACCCAAAAAAGAAAAAAAACATTTTGAATTCGTAAAATTGTCTTCAAACACACCCATTGATTCTTGTACAGTTCAGTATAAAGTAATTTCAAAAAATAAAAAAAAAATAAAATCTCCCTTCAGTCCAAAATCTACCAACTTTCTCTCTTGTGATAGTGGTGAATGGTTTCATTAAAATACATCGGTTCACCGCCCACATACATATCCTCTTTTCGTACCTATATTTTTCAATCTTTGAACAGAACCTGAAGCAGAAACAAGCATCAACTACAGAATATACACTCCCTGTTGTTTTTCTTTCAATCTTCCCTGAATCCAAATTGTGGAGATGCCTTCATGAGTTTTCCGTGCGCAAAAAATGTTCCAATAACATGCAATTCCAAGGATCCTGTCTGAGTCACTATTTCATTCGGGGGTTTTAAATTTTCCTTATTTTTTTTTTGTTTTTTTGTTTTTCTTCTCTATGAGGATAGTTTTTGCTGAAGGGTATGGGAAAGGATGGAAGAACTCTGCTGAGCTCTATGTGCTCTCATTACTTTTGTTTTACTCTCTCACACCAAAAACAACAACAACAACAAATACAAACAATATTACCCACCACACAAATAAAATTTGCAAAAACAAAACAAAAAAAAAAACAAGGAAAAACACACAATCGTGAAATGTGTGTGTGTACTGAAACGCATGGAGGCGCACTCCAGCACCAGAGCACCCACAATTAAGTATTTGTGTGTATCCTGCGAGCTCAGAGCTCAGGTCGTCCTTTATTTTTGTGTAAATGTTCGCCCCCCCCTCAATTCCGGGGGAGCGCAAACAGAAAGGATATTTAATGGAATTCCATTCTTGCAGAGAGCTCTGCCAAAACCAGAGACACTGGCCTAACCCACTGAAGGATATTAACTATTATCCTTTTGCCGTCAAGCATAGACAAAAGGACGTATAAAGAATGAATGGGTTGGGGGGGGGGGGGGAGGGAGAGTTGGGGTAGACTTTTGTGTTTTCTTAGGCTCGTCTAAGTGTATTGTATGAGATATGAAAATGCTTTGGAATGTTATAATTCTTCTTGGTTACTGTTGTTATGCTTGTGGCCGACTACTACTCTACGACGACGACTAAGACAACGAGGACGACGACGATTTTACGAATATATATGTAGATACAAGGAGGACGACGGCATGGCGACGCGACACTGATGGCAGTTAAGGACACGCTGATGCCAACAAAACGACCCAACTTATTGCGACAACGACAACTTTTCCTCTTCTTTTAGTTTTTGATGTCTTTTGTTATATATGTACACGACGACCCTTGGGTTCGTCTTTAATGCTCACAGAATTCGTAACCAGGGTAACACACATCACAAGAGAGGAAGAAAAGTAAAATGGGTGGTGGTTGAGCACCAGAGAGCTTTGATAGAAATTTAAATGACAATTTTATGTTGGGTAAGAAGGTATACCTACGACGACGACGATGTAGCCTCAGCCTATTCGTCCTTGTCTCATTTTGATGGGTAATTTTTTTTTTTTCGTTGATGTTGTTATTGTTGTTGTAAAGGATGTTGGGTATGGTTTATTTTTTTTAAGGAGCACATATCTGATTTTTGGGATATTTTTATATCCTTTTTTTGTGTTATTTATACATACCTATATAATATATATATTCTTTTTTTGGTAAAAGGTCGTGCGTAAGAATTAATTATCAGAACTTTTTGCTTCTTTACCTTCTATATGACGTTTTTTGTTGTATGTCAACGAAGGTACTTACTTATATGAAGGTGGCCTATATAGGGTGTTTTTGGCCTAAGCTCGATTCATGAGAAGGACAGCTTAGAGAGGAAAATATCTTACAAATCGGATCTTTTTTTCTCGAGTGTGCTTCAAAGGGTGAAGCAAATAATTTTCTCTTTTTTGGTTGCAGGTAATGTACCTATTTTAGGAATAATTTTGAAGAAACGACTTTTAAGCGCCTATACAAAGTTATTATAAATATAATAAGTTTATTTTTAGGAAAAACCTTTTCAAAATGAAATAAATTTAAAATCAAGCTTTGATCTCATTAGTTGAAAAATATCAAATTTTTTGTTTCGCTCTTGTAAGTACCTAAACCTTCGTTTTATAGTTTTAAAAACATTTTCGAGGAAAAATTCCTCATCATCAAGGTTCAGCAATACAATCAAAATAAAATTAATTGCCAGTTTCTCGTGCAATTTTTTTTTACTGTTTTTCAGATTATGGATGTGTGTCGAATTTTACAAAAGACTCCAGAAGCTCCGTAAAGCCAGAACTGCGAACTCAAAATATTTTTGAACCAAACTAGTCTAATTCGTTTGTCCACCTTTTGTCCTGTTTGTCAACTAAAAATTTTCATGTTTCCACCCTTCAAACAAATTTTAAGGCAAATTCATTTTTTTTATGGGAAGTCTGAAAAATTAAGATTGGTCTAAAACGCTCAAATTTTGAGATAAATGTATAATACCAATTGAAATCCTTTGTCCACGTTGAGTTCTTTAGACTTGTCTATTCCCTGATAAGGAGATATTCCAAAAATAAATTTTGCACTTAAAAATTAAAAGTGCCTTAAAATCCCCAAAAATTATTTTTTTTTTTTTAATTTCAAATTTAATTGTTTGTCCATTTTGAGTTCATAATAAATAACACAAATCATCGTTTGTCCACCCTTCCTTTTAGGAAATATTTAAAAAAAAAGCAATTTTTCAATAACCAAAAAATATTTTTTTTTTGTCAAAAACTCAAACGACCAATTTTGTATGTTTTTACTTTTTATGATTTAAGGTGTTTTTTTTTTTTTGTGCATAAAAAAGAAAATAAATTTTAGAGCCCCCTGTGTAAGCCCCACAGCCAAAGTTTTGACTCTACAATCTTATAATTTGCAGTTAGTAAATGGTCAAAAAAATTCAGATGATTTTTCTATTCAAAAGAAACTAAGACGTTCACTGTGGCGTATGTGTAACTTTTTTTTTTGTAAACTAAATTCATATAAATATAACACCAAAAACTCTTCAGTACAAGTTTGAAGCAGAGATAGATTGATATAAAGATAGTAAGACAGACACAGACACTCAGATAAGCAGAATTGAGAAACCCACTTTTTGTTTTTTTTTTTTTCAAGCAATATAAACAGTTAATTTTGAAATTTAATATTTTAAATTAAAGAAATAGTGTTCCAGATTATTGTGTCAATTTTGACATTTTTGCAACTCCAGAATTTAAGTTCTTCATTAAACTTTATGTGGCAATAATACGCAGACAAAAAGTAAATAGAAAGAAAAAATGTTCAAATATACGTTTCAGCAAGTAGCTAGCTTTAAGAACAAATCTTCTTTTATTAAGCTTTAAAGGTCAATAAAATTATATATTTTTTTGAAAATCTGTTTCTAAAAATATTAATTTTAATTAAACCTTCTATAGGACGCTTTGCAAATTGCCAAATTTGGGTGACACTCGAAAAATGCTTTTCACTATTACAAGGCGTCGCACATAGGAGTATTTGCAGTAAAAACCTGGTCATAAGCCGATTTTCTGAAAATCAAAATTGACACCAAAAAGTTTGGCAAAGTGGGTGCAAAATAAACCTGTGTCAATATGCTGCACTCATTTTTTTTGTTTTTCGATCGTGTTTTGTTAAAAAATGAGTTCAAAGTTAACTGTTACATCTACCTCATTTTTATTTGAATTCGAAGTATTTTGGCAAGTGTTATTCTATATGCGATATCGAAGTGTTGTGATAGAAATCTAAAAAAATTTAAATGGAGAATTCTTCTTCAGTTATTTATTAACGATATTAATAAAGTTTTGAAAATGTTAGATGGTTTTTTCTATTTTAATTCGGGCTTAGTTAGAACTAGTACCTATCTAAAAACTTGATATTTTTGGTAAGTTATTATTTGAATTTTAATGATTTTGTTTTAGTATACCCCGTTATTCTGCGATGAATTAAAACTTATGAGTTAGTTTATATATTCTTTAACACAATGCAACAAAAATTGGGTGCTCTTAGGTGCTCTTTAGAGAATCGAGGGTCAATTAGTTTTTCACTTTCTGATAGAAAATACTCCTTACTTTATGCAACGTTTTTTATTTTTAAATTAAATTTACTGATGTTATTTATTTTGGGTGATCTTAATTAAGGTTGGGGAAGAGAGAAAAGAAACTGAGAATTGCGTATTAGGGATGAGGAAAAAAATTTGAGAAAAATAATGTCGACAGGCGGAGTACAGGCCATTAATCAATTTTTTTAGTTTTTGGTAAAAAAATTAAAATAACAAAAACTATGTTTATATTGTATTTTCTAGTAGGAATACTCATTTCAAACAGAAATAATAACAAAAACCACAAAAAATAATTATGGCCAGGTTTTTGATGACAATACTCCTATGTGCGTCGGTTATAGCGATCAGGAAATTTTTTTTTTTTTGACAGGAGGAAATCTTCAAAAGACACTTGGTAGTATTCGACACCAAGTAGTGTGGGACTCTTAACCACTAAAACCACCTCTTAATCAGGACCAATCTTGAAGGATCGATATCAGATTTTTTGTTTCTTAACTTTGTACAAAATCACTTTGGGGGAAGTTTAAACTTTTAATACTTTCCCATGTTTTTTTAGACCATAAGCTCATGAGGCTTGGTTCTTCTTAATCTCCGAACATGGTTTTTTATATTCAAGACGGACTCCATTTCAGAATTAGTATGACTTTGCAGTCTCTGGTTGTGCGATACAGCGTATTTTTAAACAACTTCTGTAACCATTTCTATTTGTAAGTCACGATGTAGATCGGTATTTCTTATGTACCAAGGTGCATTAACTATTCCACGAAGGACTTTGTTTTGGAATTTTTGGATGATTTCGGTATTTGTTTTCTTTGTACAGCCCCATAATTGGATTCCATAGGTCCAAACAGGCTTTAGTACTTGATTATACAGCATTAATTTGTTTTGGATTGATAAATCATAAGGAAAAAAGAAACAGTATGAAATTGAATATTTTTTCCTTATGCACGTTTAGAGCGATCAGGAAAACTTACGTCAGTTGACACAGTCGTATGCAGTGGAACAGGAAAAATTTGAAACACTTCAAGGGAACGTTTTGTTTCATTTTGTTTCAAATGTCAATCAGCTGGCACGAAAAATGAATTTGCATCAGGAAAAAACAAATAAATGCAATTTAAACAAAAATAAAATTGTTCCATTGTACCTAAATTTTATTTTCGAAAAAAATTCTTTGAGTCATTTATATTCGATTGGTATAGCATTTGTGTATCAAATCGAATTTAAACATCACAAAATATTTATTTGAAAATTTTCCTGATTCATTTTCCTGATCGCTATAACCGGCTTGATTACAAAACTTTACCTAAAAATTTACTGCACCACCAAAATTAGGATTCAAGACATATCTTTTTTTTAATCTAAGCAATCCTAAAATTCTTACTTCTTCAATTAAAATTAAACTGAAGAATTTCAAAAATACTGTATTTTTATATCCTCATTTTATCTACTTTTACACACATGATTGATTAGTTAGATTCAGGGCTGCCACCTTACTCCTTTAGTAGTAGATCTACTGCGTTTTAGCCCAAATGAAAATCTACTGCGCAGCAAAACGAATCTACTCCCCTTTTAAACATTTTAATAGTACCTATTGTCCATTTCAAAATTTTAAATACTGAGCCACGTTAACTCACTCTAAATGTATTCACTGAAAAATTGAAATGCAGCCCTATCGTGACTTTTACGTGAGCAAAATTGCAAACGAAAAATTGAATTTCACTTGTTACTTCTGAGTTGCGGACGAAAAGTTGTTCATGTTCGGGAAACTAGCCGTATTTTTAACACTTTTTCAGGTAATTCGAGAAGTTACCGACATCTTTTAGCTCAGTTTTATTTTGGCTACTGGTGAAAAGTGACACTCGCAATACCTGTTAAGATTTCGGGCGAACAAAATTATGTGAAAAGACGTGGAACCAAAGATAGAGCTGTTTTGTTTTTTTTTTTTACTGTTGAGCTAATTGTTTAATTTGTGTTGTAGTAAAATATATTTCTGTGATTTGAATGTTGTTTGTATATTTAAAAATCTACTGCGGTATATTGCAATCTACTGCGCTTTTTCTTGAAATATACTGCGCTCAATTATCTTTGGGGTGGCAGCGCTGGTTAGATTAGTAAATGTTTTATTGTTCTTTAAGTTTTAAACAGTTTAAAGTAATTTACAAAAATTTTAGAGCATAGCCTAGGCCCACTGCCACATTATATTAAATTAATATTTACAAAAAAAAAAAAAATCATGTGTGCAATTCACACGTGGTTGAAAATCATTTAAAAAAAAATCGAAAAAATATAACTTTTTTTTATTCCATCACTTTTTTATATGACAACCTACAATAAATTTTATACCATCTGAAAGCTTATTGTTTCAGCTCAAAATATTTATATCGACCATGTCTATACAACATCTACAAAAAGAGCTAGAATTTTTTGAACCCAATTAGTTTTCATAAAAAAAAGCAAAACAATCAATCTCTTTTCTCTTCTAACGCCATTAAATCCATTTTTTAAAAGACAACCTATAATAAATTTTATATCATTATTATTTCACCTTTTATATGACGCTTCAATCATATTTCTACCATGCCTACAAAAAAAGTAAGAATTTTTTAAAGCCAAATATGTCGAAATTTCAAACTGAGATTACGGTACTTCCTCTACTGCTGGCTGGTTATCAGCAACAAATCTTCACATGTGTTTTGAGGTATTTTTCAAGTTTTTCAATTAAAGATTATATAACTTGTAGAGCAAGTACCGTTATGTGTGATATATTAAATGAAAGGTAATATTATCAGCATGCGTATTAAAGTTAAATAAATTTGTTATCTGCTCTAGATCAGAATTTTGAATATGAAATTAATTGAAATTTTGCACAATCATAATTTATTTAATTACCTATCTACTGTATAAATTTCATGTATCTATCTATTAAAACCAAAAAGCTTTTTCGTTTCATCTTGTTTCAAATCACTACGATACTTCAAAAAAACAAAAAAAAAAACAGTTGAAAATTTGATAAAAACACAAATTAAAAACTATTTTCAAAATGATTTTTAATTGCAATTAACGAATAAAGTTTATCGTGTAAAGGTATCTTTAGGTACTTAAGCTAGACGGTCAACGAAATCGCTGATCAACATAAAATAAATTATATCTTTAATCTTTCAACGCGACGTCAAATCAGTTTCAAAAACTTAAAATGTCAATAAACAGTTTTTATTGTTGAAAATATTTGTACATTTATATTTATAAAAAACTATTATAATCAAAAAGTTACATCGATTTAAATTTTTTCCCTTCTTCTTTTTCTTTTTTCGGGAGCTCAAATAGACCAGGGTCGATAATTTTTGAAACCAAAAAAAATCATAGTAGAATGAAACCCATTGGAAAAGGAGGTGAATATGATGAAAATTAAATTAAAAATAAATTACGGGCGAGCCGATTTCAGGAAGTGGGTGGGTTGAGTTTTTAATGGTAAAAAATGGTATATCTCGATTTCCGGCAAAACTACAAATCCTATAGAAAAAAGTTGTATGGCAAAGTTGTAGGTAATAAAAAGATCTACAACTTTTGTATCAACAATTTTTTCACATAACCTCAAAATTTATGTGAAAAATTCAAAAAACTGAGTTTTTGGTTTTTTATTTTTATCTTTTCCAAAAACAATAATTTTTCTACGAAATTTGGTGAAAACTTACTTTATTATGTCCTTAATACACTGTAATTTATTTGATTTAAAATATTAATTTGTTCACTTTATTTTGACTTAATACCAAAAAAACACCCTAATTTTCAATCAAAAATTCACGTGTCAAAATATCAGCTTTTTTCAAAAAGTCGGTGGGCATTTCGTTCGTTAAAATGTCTATTTTCTGATGGTGTAAAACAAATTTTACATTAGAATACTATAGAACATGTTCTAGTAAAATTCAAAAAATGAAAAAAGCTTGAATTCGAAAAAAAAATGTTATCATTGTTTACAATTTTGGCCTATTTATTCAAATTTACACTTTAATTACTCAAAAAACGTAAGATTTTATGTAACATTGATTAATCTTACGTTTTTTGAGTAATTAAAGTGTAAATTTGAATAAATAGGCCAAAATTGTAAACAATGATAAAATTTTTTTTTCGATTTCAAGCTTTTTTCATTTTTTGAATTTTACTAGAACATGTTCTAAAGTATTCTAATGTAAAATTTTTTTTACACCATCAGAAAATAGATATTTTAACAAACGAAATGCCCACCGACTTTAAAAAAAAAGCTGATATTTTGACACGTGAATTTTCGATTGAAAATTAGGGTGTTTAAGGTAAGTTTTCACCAAATTTAAAAATAAAAAACCAAAAACTCGGTTTTTTGAATTTTTCACATAAATTTTGAGGTTATGTGAAAAAATTGTTGATACAAAAGTTGTAGATCTTTTTATTACCTACAACTTTGCCATACAACTTTTTTCTATAGGATTTGTAGTTTTGCCGGAAATCGAGATATACCATTTTTTACCATTAAAAACTCAACCCACCCACTTCCCGAACTCGCTCGCCCGTAATTTATTTTTCCTTTCATTCTTATCATATTCCCTTCCTTTTCCAATGGGTTTCATCCTACTATGATTTTTTTGTACTTTTTAATGTTTTTGAAGGCATCGGCACTGGTCTAAAAAGCATTTTCGTAATTTAAAAAACAACATTTTATACCGCAAAATGGGACAAAATGATATTTTTTCAGTAATCTCAGCTAAAAAATTAAATTAAATAACAAGAAGTACCTAATCTTTGTGTTGTAATTTGTTTGTTTAAATAGTTAAAAGATTTTTTTATTTATTATACCTGCAGAAAAAATCGTTAAACTTGTTTTTTTTTTTTCTTTCTTTAACAGAAAAAACACAATCTGGCCAGTTTACGGTATACCAATATTTTTTTTATTTCTTAATAATTACAAAAATTACTTGTGAGTTGTGACCCAGTTCGACTTTTTTTTTTCATGTCTTTCATTTGAGGTATTTTCTCATCGACTCATTCCCATACAAGAGAGAGATATGTATATTCGACCTTGGTTTGTAGATCTCATATACAATTAATAACTAGGCACCCTTCGAAATCATGACTCTATATTATATTAATTAATAACGCACCTCATAAATATGAATGCATCCTTGACTCGTTGTCGTCGTTGTCACTTGAATCACCCTGTGCTAATATTATATTAACAAAAGTTAACTGGAACAAATGAGGATAATGGTGACGTAAAAGGATTTTTCGAAAGGAATGGGCGCTTAAATTAATTTCCATTTTCCCTCCCAAAAAAAAAAAAGAAGGAAATTGTTCTTATACGTGCTGGTTTATTTGTGAAGGTTAAGGTGAATGTTTTGTTTTAATGGCGTTGACGGTTTGAGCATAAAATTAAACCTTTTTTTTTTCTTGTGTTTTCTTGTTTACTTTAGTGGAAGAGGTCTCTACTTTACCTTCCTATCCTTTTTTTTATTATTTCTCTAAATGTTGTGTGTGTGCTCAGTTCACTAATGAAGATAAGTTTTGATTGTGTGTATCTTTTATTATTTTTTTTTTTTTTTCTTATTGTGTTGAAATATAAAATGGGCAGAATTAGGATGGGGGAAGATAAAGAAGAAAAAGATGCTTCAGAGGGTTGAGTGGTGTGGGTAAATGGCACATGCAAGAATGCCTTTAACTTCAAGATAAACAAATTTAATTTGGAACCCAAAAAGTAAAATTTTCTATAGAAGATACTTTAGAAGTTAGAAGTTATGGCTTAATATTGGAGGAATGGAACCAATTAAAAATCGGAATAGGCCGAAAACGGTCACAAAAATTTCTAATAAACAGCACATTTCAAAAGTCTACAAAAGTAAGAAACAAAGTTATTTATAACAGTTCCTGTGAATTTTTTGGGTTATCACATAATTTTTTTTTACTATTATTTTGGTTAAAACAAATTTTTCAGACAAAAGGAAATAAAGACAAATTGATTTTAACACCAGGTGGTCAAAATTGACTCAAAACAGTCGATTAGAGTGTACGAAGTATGGAGGCGCAAATTAAATTAAATAAAAAAAAGATACCCAAGAAAAAATCTCTTAAAAAAAAACATATGGACCACGAAGATCAGCGGGAGATTTTCCTTCCAAAAACTTTACAAGAATGAATTATTTTCTACCAATTAACTTTTGCGTTATTTGTATATCACAGTCATTCTTTAATAATATCTTCATAAAATAAAAAAAAACAGATATAAATGACAACAAATATGTAAAATAACAAAAAATGTCTGTATGTATGTATTTTTATTTATTTTATTTGAATTATTTACTGATGAGCGTCACGCAAGAGCTTTTATTAATGTTTTAACGTCAGATATGATAAAAGTGACATACTGTAATAAATGCGTTCAGCACACCTGGAAAGTTTCTGTTTAAAAAGGACTTATAGCAAAAAGGATTAACACTGATTGATATTTTAATTAACAGAGACAACAACAAAGTGATTACAGGCAAATTAAACATATATTAGTTTATAGTTAACCGTAGTTATTTTAATGTTATTTACTGGTTAAGTAATCGAGGTGGTGGAGTTGTTAGGCATAAAATGGAACAAAAGAACTATAGGTATGCTTTTAATTTTGAATTCGCAGTTCTAACAATTGCTTGGTAATGCGTATTCAATGTTTTGTCTGGATTAAGGGATTTCTATTAACAAAATTTTTTTGTCCGATTTTCTTGCAAAATAAAATAAGAAACACCAGTTCAATTGAAATGATTTAGGTTATAGTTTTTTTCTTTTATTTTAAGGGAAAATAAAATATTTGACCACACATACTCGCTCTAATGGTAAAAGTCACCTAGAATGTTTAAGCTTTGTAATTAAACATTCTTAAAAATCATTTTAATTTTATTTCATTATTAATGTTGTAAGATATATGTAAAAAAAAAACACAGAAAATGCATTTTAAAATTAACAAAAATCACTTCTACTATTTCAAAGGTTAAAATGACAAAGAATTTATCTGTCGTTTTTTTTTTTTTGTTTTTAATGTTAAGCTGTTTTGAAAAAATTATTAATACACTCACAAGAAATAAAGGAGATGGCACATTTTTCTTGTACACTATCGAAATTGGTATCAAATGAAAGGTGATGATAAGCACATTACGTGGGTAAAATATTTTCCAAATCGTTAGTGGAGTTTTGGAGATATTGGAGTTTGAAGTTTCAGATTTCAAAACCGAGTATTCAGGTATTTTTTCAAACAATTAATCGTAGAATGCGTAATAATGGATGTACAGAAATAATATTGGTATCAAATGAAAGGTATTTCTCTTGTATACAAATCTGTGTTAAAAATCTTTTTTTATGTTAAAAAAAAAAATTATACATATTAAGTATTTACTTCTTAAAAGGTGATTTTTTTAAGCGAGGCCTTTGGAACATCGAAATATCAAAGTATTCAGTGGTGACATGTACTTTTTTTTGTAATTATTACATAGCTTAATGTACTACCTTTAATTCTATATATAAAACTGTTCTATAAATCATACAAAAACCTTATAGTAAGCAAAATACACAAAAACGCGCTGAAATATGCCTATTAACTAATAGGTAAGAATAGAAACTAGGGTTATCGAGTTATTCGTTTATACCCGAATACAGTATTTTTGTATACCCGAATTCATATTTACATACATACTTACAACTTACTTACAGGTATCACTAGATAGGCCAGGAAAAATAGATTTTTTCAAGGAAAAAAACTGTAACAGGCTGATTTTTGGTCTACAACTTGGTGTAAGGGTGGTTTACAATCTTTGAAAAGTCCTAAAGTTTCCTTTGTCCGCCAGTCCCATTATAAGGGGTCAAAAGTCACAACATTATTTATTTTAAAAACGGTAGGTTTTAGACAAAAATTATGTTCTAGAAAATTGTAGCTAATGTAAAGTGCTTATCATAACTTTTCATTTGATACCAATTTCGTTAGTGTACACACTGGGCCCAAAAATGTGCCATCTCCTTTAAAAAAAACTCATAAACCAGTTTTGAAAATATATTTTTTTTTAAATGCAAAAATTACTAAAACCCTACTGCACAAAAATTTTCATCAAAATTGGCTGAGTCATTTACGAAAACGTTTCAATAAAAGGTAGGTACTGTTAATTAGTTTTTCTAAAACCATTATTAAAGATGAGGGAGGTTATTCAGGGGATTTTTGCATATGACTTATTATTTCAGAGTTTTATTTAAACAGGATAAATTGAGGCCAAAGATAACCCTATATAATATAAAAGTTGTAATCCCTTTTATGCAATGATGAATGCTTTTTCAGTAGGTACAACGTAAAAATACAATTTGACACTATGACTTAATTTATCACACAGAATGCAAAAATCAATTTTTAATATTTTGCGTATACAAAGGAAAACGATTTGGAATTACCTAGAAAAAAAGGGGTTTAGTATAACAACAGAGCACCAAAAGTATTCAAATATTTAAGAGTGCTTTTCTAGCAGAGGATAAAATGACATTTTATGAATTAGAATATTCTTTACATAATTTCAATGCTGGATTGATTAAAAGATATCTGTTTATTGCTTAGATTCAAATGTGTGACATTCAGGTTCTAAAAGCTTCTAAATTTTTTTTTGTATATGGATACACCGAAAAAAAAAATTGATAATAACAGCTATCAAATTAAAATTTTTCAGTGACAAAAGTCTTCAAACAATTAAAATATCAATTTTGATATTTTATCATATCATTTTGACATTTTTTAATTTCAGGTGGAATAGTGAAAATTTCACTTTGACAATTAAAATATCATTTTGACATTTTTTTAAGTTTAAGTGGATAGTGAAAATTTCATTTTGACAATTAAAATATCAATGTTGACTAGATTTTACGTTTTAGTTTATTATAATGAAACCTATTTCTTTCCTTTTCATTTTTATTACTTTTATTATTTTAAGAATTTTCTTTCTTTTTTTCAAAACATTACTGAAAGGGAATATTCTTTACAAAATGATGGTGATATTATTTTTTCTATTCTAGGTGATATAATTGTTTTGTTATTTTCTCCCAAACTATGTGAAGTAAAATCTTAGTGCCGATCAAATTTTCTCAGTAAATCATACATTTTACTTCGAAAAAACACAAAGCGCCTTTAAATTAGTACACACTAAGAATTTTTTATTTAATATTTTTCAATAATTTGGAATGAGAAATTGATATGAAAAAATGATAATAAAATACCTATCAAAAAAAATTTCTAAAATGTGACATTTAAATATCATCCTGATAATAAAAATGTTGTTTTAACATTTTAAATATCATAAAACACATTTTATAGAGCATTTTTGGCTGATATTTAAAAAATGTGAATTTGATATTTAAAAAATGTTAAATTGATATTGGTTTTTATTTTCGGTGTAGATTACCTTAAATATAAAATCGTCAAGTTTTTGTATCACTACGAATTTCAATTAATTGAACAACATGCGGAAACTATGTAGTGTGACATCATTTCTTATTTCATTACATTAACCCTTATGATGATGATATAAAGAAAAAGAAATTATTTTTTAGTCTACGCGACTGCTATTTTAATTTTTTTTTTAGTATTTTTTTTTTTTTTTTAATTTTGATAATCCGAAATTTTGTTTAAAAAAAGTTATGCTTAATTTAGATCTTGATCTTATTTAGATTTTGATCTTAATGCAACAAAGGATATTACATTTGGAAATAATTGGAAACTTTCCTAGCAATTCATTTAATTTTTTTGAGGTTACAATTGAAAAATTTTCTAAAGCATTCCTCTGGGAGACTGTTGCAGTCAAATTTATAAAAATTTTATAAATTTTCCTGTTACATATTTAAATAAGATTTAAAACTGTATCTGATTTTTCTGAATAATATATTTTTTTGACGACATTATACATAGATGGTTTAATTTGAATGTAAATATTAATAAACATCGCAAACATAATAAACACTTATTAAATGTTAATTCATCCAATAATACAAAAAAAACTTGTTCGTTCTTTAGAAAATTCGTTTCAAATAATATAGGTATTTTACAATATTGCAATAAACGAAACTACAAAATGACGTTATTAAAAGATCTTCATAGTTTGAAGTTCTTTTCCATACACAGTAAATCGAAATATAATAAAGCCAACAACTTTTGTATGCAACGTTAGAACCAAAATGAGTTCGATAATTACGATTTATTTATATTTAAATTTAAATTATGGCAATTATTAAAAAAGTTTCGAAATTATATGCATCAGATAGTGACACTATTTTTTTTTTTTTTAATTTATTCAATCACTAAAATAACATTAAAAAAAATTATTGAAACCTAAAGAAATTGCTTAAATTTGTTCATAATACAAAATCTGACTAAGCCTCTTTTTATTCAAAGTCAATCTTATTTTAGTTATTTACATCATTCGTATAGAGATTTAATTTAATTGTCTTAAGAAAAAATAATTTTGTCTACCTGGAGTAATTTGCACGTTCCCCACCCGTAACAAAAGTTGCCCGACTCATGACTTTATTAACTGACTTTTTTGAAGTTATACTTCTTATGGGAGGGTGAGTATGAAAATTTACTTTTTGACAAGAATGTCAAAGGGATTATGACGCGATCACCCTGGGTAGCAGGGCTGTCGTTTCACCTTTAGAGTACGCAGTACTTTAGTATTTAAAAATGCAGTTCGCCGCAGTACGGCAAACATAAAACACACAACACGTTGCAAGTTACATGTTTCATGTGGCAAGTTGCATGTGGCAAGTTGTATGTGGCAAGTTGCGTGTGGCAAGTTGCATGTGGCAAGCTGCATGGGGCAAGTTGCATGTGGTAATTTCCATGTGGCAAGTTGCAAGGGTTGCAAAAAGCTCACATTTCAGCTCAGCTCAAATTTGAGCTAGGTACCATAGCTTAGCTCATTTGAGCTGAGCTGAAAGTGAGCGCCCCAACTTCCAACGCCTATATCTCGGAATTTTGAAGAAAATGAAAAAAAAATTTTTAGATGCCAAAAGGTAGCGGGGACTCTAACCTACATTTGGGTACAACTCCCATCCCTGTAGGTCCACGCGTTCTCAAACCGGGAGAATTTAAAAGTAAAAAAAAAAATAGGCACGATTCTGAAAAAATAGGCATGATGTGGCGGTTTAACATGGAAGGCGATTTTTTAAAAATCTGACAATGTGCAAAGCGTAGGCCCATGACACAAGCTATCATTTGGCATCACTCCCAAAAATTGCTCTCAAGCGGTTTAGCTTCCAGGAGCGTTCAAAGACTCGGGGATTTTTCGAAAAAAAATTTTACCCCAACTTTCAAACGCGATTTTCTCGGAATTTTGAAAAAAATCGAAAAACCGGATTATACCACTATCGGGTAGCTGAGAATATAAGCTTTCATATGGCACCACTCCCCTGTC
The DNA here is from genome assembly GCF_945859705.1 of Episyrphus balteatus. Classification (NCBI taxonomy): domain Eukaryota; kingdom Metazoa; phylum Arthropoda; class Insecta; order Diptera; family Syrphidae; genus Episyrphus; species Episyrphus balteatus. The sequence continues at coordinate 28,119,640 of NC_079134.1, read as the reverse complement.
TCTAGATCAAAGCGTTCCAACGCCTATATCGCGGAATTTTGAAGAAAATGAAAATAAAATTTTTGATGCCAAAAGGTAGAGGGGACTCTAACCTACATTTGGGTACAACTCCCATCCCTGTAGGTCCACGCGTTCTCAAACCGGGAGAACTTAAAAGTAAAAAAAAATAAGCACGATTCTGAAAAAATAGGCATGATGTGGCGGTTTAACATGGAAGGCGATTTTTTAAAAATCTGACAATGTGCAAAGCGTAGGCCCATGGCACAAGCTATCATTTGGCATTACTCCCAAAAATTGCTCTCAAGCGGTTTAGCTTCCAGGAGCGTTCAAAGATTCGGGGATTTTTCGAAAAAAAATTTTACCCCAACTTTCAAACGCGATTTTCTCGGAATTTTGAAAAAAGTCGAAAAACCGGACTGTACCGAAATTTTTTTTATGATAAAAAAAGAAATATTTTACTAAAAAAATAGAAATATATTTACTATTAAAAAAAAACCAAGAGAAAAGATCACGAAAAATTATCTGTTTTATTTATAAAAATATCCATGTGTTAAAATAATTCCATTAATAACTAGAACCAAACATCTTAAGCTATGGTGTTTTATAAAAGTTTAAAATATCTTCATATTTCATTATACTTTCCAAATAAAAATCAATGTATCCTCTAACCCATCACAGCTATAAGATCACTTTACCTTAGCTCACCCAACAGCTCAGCTGAGCTCAACCATCAGCTCAGCTCACTTTCAGCTCAAATGAGCTGAGCTATGGTACATAGCTCAAAAGTGAGCTAGCTCAAAATTTAAGCTGAGCTGTGAGCTGAGCTCAGCTCACTTTTGAGCTTTGTAGCAACCCTGCAAGTTCCATATTACAACATAAGTAAATTTCACAGAATAAATTGAAAACTACATGGACGCAAGGAGGATGAAAGAATTAATTTATTGTTCACTTGATAAAAATGTAAAAAAACGAAGTGTGGATTAATTAATTTAATAATAGAAATTAAAAATATCAAATGAAATTCATTTACATATACTGAATGAGAAGTATAACTTCAGTCGCGTGTACATGTGTACACACACTCTTTTTTTTTTATAATAAAGACAATCTTTTCTATGTAAATTCAGGTTTTTCAATCATAAAATTTTTGCTTTAATAAACACGAAGAAACATAGTAATTATTTTTATAAAAAAACAAACCTGCAAAAAATTTTTGGTTGCATTGGTTAATTTAGAATAAATGTGCCCTTTATTATGAAAGTGGACTAAGTCACTCCTAAGAATGCCTTCAAATCTAGCCTAAAAATAATTATTATTTAAGGGGTAAAGTTTATTTGAAAGCGAAATTGCAGTAAATAAACTTCTTTATCTTTCATAAAAGAAATATAATTAAATCGTTATAAGAAAATTATTATGTAAGTTTTTCTTTAAACAATGCAAAAAGTGACTTAGTCCACTTTCATAATCATGGGCACATATATGTATTTTTTTTTTATTTTTAATGAAAACGCACAATGGTAAATGCTTAAATAACAAGAAAATATTTTCAATTATAAAACATAACTCTGAATTTAATTTCTTATTTTCTGAGTGAAGTGCTTTTCTTTATTCAAAAAGAGTATGTAGAGTATAAGTATGGTAGGGAAGAGGGGGGCAAAATGTAACACTTTTTACTAAAACCGATGGTACTCCTACAAATTTAAAAATAAGTCAACCCAACATTTTTTAGATAAAAGAACCACATTTTAGCTGCAAGATCCATCACAAATTTTTTTTCAAAACCTAACGGTAATGTTGAAAAATAAAGCTTCCAACAAAAAAATCGTGTTGTTTCAACCAACCCCATATACGGGGCAAAGTGTAACACATACCGGGGTAGGTAGGTTGTACCAAGAACTAAAAATAAGAAAAAAATAACTTTATTTGTTTATATTTATTTATTTTAATTAGTAATAATAAAAACAAACCTCAGTCATGAAATTTTGGTGCAGATTTGAAAAAAAAGGGATTAAATCCAAGATTTCGGAGAAGATTTGACTAAAGTCTTAAATTAAAATTAATTGAATTCATAAATTGTTTTATAAGCTTTATAAATTCAAGTGTTGGTTCAAAATGTGTTTGCAATTCCAAAATAAATACAAATTCATTTATAAGCATTTATATCCAGGGTTGTTGGTTATACTAGGTAAAAAATTCTTAAGTGTTCTAGGTTAGAAAAAAGTGGGGTAAGTCGAGAAAAGTCGTTATGTTGAACGTTAAAGTAAGTCTTTCTTCCCTGAAAGTTGAATAAATATGCTCCAAACCGAGAAAGGTTTGAACTCTGGTACTTATTTAAAAAATTAGTTTACATTAGTTGATAACAAACAGCATTTGTTGTAATGCAAAATAAATAAAAATAAAATAAACGAAAAATCACAATTCACTTGTAAATAGTAAAAAAAAGTCGAATTAATACATATAGCTCAGGGCAATTAGTCAAAATATGGGCATGAAATCGCATTTTTCGCGGGACAAAATTTTTTTCATGGAATGTGTTCGGGTGGTTGTCCTTATCATAAAAGTCAATTTGTTGGGAAAATTGGAGGTTGGGAACAGCCGCCATCTTGGAAAAGAGATTGGTAGCGTTTTTATTGAATAGCTCCATTGTTATTCATTTTAACAGAAAATGACAAAGGTAGGACTTATTAACAATAAAATTATCTAAACAATGATATACAAAACAATTCCGTGAGTTGATTAAATAAAATTTTATAGTTGGTCAAAGTGCGGGTTTGTATCGCAAGGTTGGGACAAAATGACATTTTTTCATATATCTGACGAACTTTTGATTTGTTTGGATAATTCTTCAAGAATGTATTATAGTACTTATAATTACCTATAAAATGAGCCCACAATCGTTATTGTAACCATCGTATTGTAGAAGTAATCTAACTCCGAAACTCTCCATGTACTAGTCAAAAGTGAGAAAAAAGCTAGTTTTTTGCTAGTAGGCCGAGAAAATTTTGGGAGTAGAGGTATAACCAAAATATAAGTACGCAGTTTTGCTGCCATACTCGTGTTAATGTCGATTTCAAAGGTCTGACAACTCTAATTTTGGGCTTTATACGGTTTTTGGGGGGTTAAATAACTTAAATTTTCCAGTTAACGTGAATGGGCTAAATTTGTACTATTTGAAATTATAAATATACAAGCTGATGCTCTATTATTTTTCCTAAATCTGGACACCTTAATCTCGGCTATGGGGTTAATAGAACTCACGATATAAGCTTTTTTAACTAACCATATCAGGCTTTTCAATTCAAATAAACAAACAAAAATCGAAACAAAAAAGCCTCTAAAACATAATCGTATAAACGGCTTATATCTTGAGTTCTATTGGTCACATCCTCAAGATTGGGGTGTCTAGATTTAGGAAAAATAATAGGGAATCAGCTTGTATATTTATAATTTCAAATAGTATAAATTTAGCCCATTCACGTTAACTGGAAAACTTACGTTATTAAACCCCCCAAAAACCGTATAAAGCCCAAAATTAGAGTTGTCAGACCTTTGAAATCGACATTAACACGAGTATGGCAGCAAAACTGCGTACTTATATTTTGGTTATACCTCTACTCCCAAAATTTTCTCGGCCTACTAGCAAAAAACTAGCTTTTTTCTCACTTTTGACTAGTACATGGAGAGTTTCGGAGTTAGATTACTTCTACAATACGATGGTTACAATAACGATTGTGGGCTCATTTTATAGGTAATTATAAGTACTATAATACATTCTTGAAGAATTATCCAAACAAATCAAAAGTTCGTCAGATATATGAAAAAATGTCATTTTGTCCCAACCTTGCGATACAAACCCGCACTTTGACCAACTATAAAATTTTATTTAATCAACTCACGGAATTGTTTTGTATATCATTGTTTAGATAATTTTATTGTTAATAAGTCCTACCTTTGTCATTTTCTGTTAAAATGAATAACAATGGAGCTATTCAATAAAAACGCTACCAATCTCTTTTCCAAGATGGCGGCTGTTCCCAACCTCCAATTTTCCCAACAAATTGACTTTTATGATAAGGACAACCACCCGAACACATTCCATGAAAAAAATTTTGTCCCGCGAAAAATGCGATTTAAATTACTAATTTCCCTGGGCTAATAATAAGAGGAGTTTTTATCTGAGTCACACTTTATGCAATCATAAATACCTAAGTGAACAAATCTATAAGTAGGTTTTTGCATGTTACAACTTGCCCCGGAAAAATGTTACAACTAGCCCCAGCATGAAATTTTTCACCCAAAATCAATTTGAATAAAAAGCGAAACTGATATAGACATAACATTTACACGCAATTAGAGCCAAAACACAATTGCATATAACAAAAAAAAACTTAGCACTCTATCTTTTTCGGGTTAAGAGGTAGACCAAAAATAAAATTTAAAAAAAAAGTTACAAACACGCTTTTTTTGGGCACCACTGGTATAACTTCTCACCCTGTCATCTTATCTTCAACTGAAGAAAATGTGCCGGTAGATATGGAAAAATTGAGTATTTTTCTCCTTTACGCGTTTCTTAATATTGAAAGGAACATCGTTTTTTTTAGCTGTTAATTCTTACTCCTGTTACTTTTAGCCCCACTCTCTCCTACACGGTTCATGTAATTTTTAGAAAATAAAGAAATCCACACTTTAAAAAATTACGTAATTCTTAAAAAATTCATACTCTCCAGAACTATCAAAGTCTTCAAAATCTCCCTCAAACAAAATTCACATGATCCTTTTAAAACTTCTAAAACCCTTTTTTGAAGACCATTTCTAGGCAGAAATTAATTACCATGAATCAATCTTATTTCCCCTTTAAATTCAATCTCTTTCTGCGAATTTGAAACTCAACAAAAATAACTTCTGTATATCCCCATAGAATAGGTTTGTGCTATCATGGGTACACGTACACGCATAAAGTTAAACCATTCCAGGTTCTTTTTCCTTTTTTTTATATCAAAATAAAGGTTTTATAGTCTAGAAATTAGTGTTGCATTTTATGTAAAAACCTAACTTTCAATATATTGTTTTGTTAAAAAAAACTCAAAAAAAAACAACTAGTTTTCAAATTTAGCTCCTTACGTTCAAAAATTGTTGCTTAAGAATTTTTGTTTCCCTTTTCTTAAACAAAATTTCTTGGTTGAAAACAATTTTTCAATAAAAAAAAAAAAATAATCCAAAATGGCCACCAAATGATCTAAGACAACTTTAATTCAAACTATCTTCAGAATGTTTTTTTTTTCATTTACAACGTTTTATCGTAGATTATCTAGTTTTTAGTCCTGTTCGTTTACTCCATCAGACCATCAAAATGGTAAAGGAAATACTCAGAGAGCATTAGCAGAAAAACCAAAAAAAAAGAAAAAAAAAAGTGAAAAGCAAAAAAATCTTTCTTTTGAACGAAAGAAGCAAAAAAGAAAACATATCTACCAAACCAATTCCACTTACACACAAAGCCATTTACATTTTTCCGTTGAGGCAGGATGCTGCGGAGAGTTGGCTCCTTTTGTTGTTGTATTTGTTGTTGTTGGAGATAAAGATGTAAAAACGAAAGGAAAATGAGAAAAAAAAACCCTTGTAATCCTTGTTGAAGTAAAACCGCATGCACACAATCACATTGCTGCAGCTATATAAAATCAAAAGTCACTGATGGTGAAAAAAATCCCGCACGATCGGTGGTGGCGCTACGAGCTACGAGATTGGAATTTTTGTTAGGAGAATAAAAAAAAGAATTCCTTTAAAATTCAAATTTGAGAGATCTATAGAGGAAAAAACCCCGGGAGTCCACAAAAATACCACAACCCCGGGGAGAAAGGTTTTGGTTGTTGGGTTTTTTTTTTCGTTTTTTTTTCTTTCTTCTTCTTCTTTAATTAAATCTTCTGATTTGAGGATATATATATATTTGATTAAAGGTTTTTGGGGGTAAAATTTTTTATTCACTTCACTATCACTTTGGACATCGTCGTAATACACTTTCACTGACTAATGACATATCCTTTGCTCATCTTTGAACTTCTTCTCACTCTTTTTTTTTTTCTTATTTTCTTTTTTTTTTTTGGTATTCTTCTTCACTTCCCTTTCACTTTTATTTCACCGGAACAGACGGAAAGGCGCTTGATTTTTCAAATTTTTCTCTCCTCCCTCATTTTCGTTTGCGAAGAAGTACCAACCAACGGTTTTCTTGTTATAGCTTTCCTTTCCGGATTTTCACAGAGGATTTTCCAAGGAAAAGAACCGAACCTAGGAAAAAGAACACCCCTCTTATTATATACCCTCGCACATCGCACGAATAAGTAAACCCAAAACGAGAAGTTATGATTTGAAGAATTTCTTCGTTTTTTTTTTTTATTACTTCTTCTTCTTTTTCAAAGAGATACTTTTTTTTCTTCTTATTTTTGTATCTGAAAGATATACTTTTTTTTTGAAATTTTATTTTCACAGCACTTAAATCGTATGAGAGAGTGTTGTGTGTGATGAAAATTTTTTTAATTAAATTTTCTATTTTTGTCAACAACAATTTGGAATTTTTTTTTTTTTTTGCTTTTTTGATTTTGCAACAACAACAACAAAAATTAAAGATAGAAGGAAAAAAAATCCACTTGTGTGTGTCAGTGTAGTTTTAAGGTAGGTACCGCAAAACCGTTCGCGTTATTAGATACGCTTATTCTGGGGCAGACATTACCCAGCAACAGACAATCCGGGACTGAAAGCTTGCATCTGATGTGTTTTGCAAAAAGCCCCCAGATGTTGGATGGAATTTTTTTTAGGGGTTGGTTGGAAAATCAGCTAAAAAGGAAAATTCGCAGGAGCAGATTTCGGTTTTCTGAGCGAGAGCTCTGGGGGCGAGAAATATCTCTGTTGGATACATGTATATTTTTTTATAGGGGGAGAATTTAAGGGTGGGTGGCGATGGTGGTCGTAGTGCTGTCATAGCAAAGGAAGGTGTATTTGTTTTTTTTTTTTTTTATTATTTGAGGTTTTTTTGCGAAAATTAGAAGAAAGCACTCTCTCTCCCATTCTCTTTAATTTCTCTCAAAATTTATTTATGATTTGTTCGCTCTCTCTCGTTTTTTGACTCTCTTTCGGTTGGGTTAATATTTTGCGTGCATGATTTTTCGCTCGGAAGCGCTCATGGATGATTGTTGATTTTACAAATCTTGCGTATCAGATGCGGATGATGTTTTTTTTTTTTTTGTTGTTGTTTTTTGCTTTCTTGTTAAGATGCCAGAAAGAGTTATCATCAATTGGGATTGGGATTTTTGATGGCAAGAGTTTTTATGTTTTTGAGTATTTTTTTTTTTTTTTTGTAACGAAGATTGAAAACATGCTGGAAGAAGAATTTATGAAATATTTCGCTGAGTTTTAGAAATTTAAATGTGTTATATGTGTTTATTATTGAAGTTGCTAAAATGATTGATTCTTTATGCGCGGTAGTAAAGTAAAATCGGTGGCTGAATAAATTTTAGTTATATCCTTGAAATTAAATTTCGATTTTAAAATTTGCTTCGTCATTGGCACATACATATTTATCAAGTTTTATCATCGGGTAGATCCTTAACTTATAGGTAACGAAGGTTGGGAATTCTTGGGAATGCTAATTATACTTCCTATCAGAAGAGTGGAGTGGTTTTCTAGATTCTGGAGACATTTTTTTAATATGTGTAAAATTGTTGAGTTTTTTGCTTCCTATCGTAGAGCCTCTTGTTGCTGAAGCATTTTCTTAGCGTGTTGTAGTATTGTCAGCTTCTTTCTTTTATCATTTTTTGTTGTTTGCCGGTGTTACTAAAGGTATCTATCATAGAACCGTTTCCTTTTTTTCTTACTTTCGTCTAAATGACTTAATCCATTTCAACATAAAATTGAAAACAAAAGATTTTTATTTAAAAAAAAAAACATAACCTCCATTTTTGTAGTTTCTAAAAAAGTTTTGAAAATTGTCATGTTTTTACAAACGGATTGATGAATTTTTTTAAATCTTTTTTGTTTCAAATAATAATTTCGTAAGAAAATTCTCAAGAAAAAAAAAAACTTCTGCAATGATTTTCAAAAAAAAAAGTTTTAAAGCCATTTTCCATTTAATAAAATTAATTGGCATACTCATTCGGAGGTTAAAACTGTTGAAAGAGATGTTAAATTTAAGTTATTCTTTTATAAGACCAGTGAGAACAAAATTTCTTTAAGCCGGACAAAATTTGTAACGAACTGTGTTTTTGGTATGGTGCCTTTCATTACACTGGTCGGCAACGAAAATGGAGCTTCAACCAAACCATAATTTTTTAAAGGTTTTTGTGTGCTGATTCCGAATCTGAAGTCATATCGAAATATTTAAATATTAACAGGTCAAAAACGCGTTTTTGTGGTACTTTTGGAGTTGAATTTCATCACCGTTAAATTTTTTTTTCGCAAAACTACATATGCAATATTCAAAAGCCATATTTTGTCGTCTTAAATACGTTTATTTTTATTTTCAAAATTATTTTTATTTCTAAAAGATATTTGGTATAAAAAAGGTACGATATCTCAAAATCTTGGTGGTTTTTGAAGCAGATTTGAAGTAAATTTCAGTTTTCGACTCCTGATTCGGTTGAAAAAATAGCAAAATATTACGGAAAAATAATATTTTTAGATCAATTGTCAAAATTAGTTTTTGGGACTTTATAGCTAAAATTGAGATGAGCAGAGCTCAAAAACTAGACGTGATGGAAAAAACCTTTAAACTGTTTTGAATTCAGCACACTCAAGTTTTTTAAAATCAGTTTACAGAGTTTTTGCCGACCAGTGTTATTATAACCAAAACTACGAACTGTGCAAACTATATTAAATTTTATCTTTTCTGGTTCCAATTGAGTTTTTAAATTTTAAACATTTTTAGAAAATATATACCAAAAACTCAAAAAGTCCAAACATTTCGCTATCACACACCACGAAGGCTTTTGAAATGCTATGCTGGTATCAGTCCTAACAATATCTGAAAAAATTTCTTGCGACTTAGGATGTCTTAAAAAACTGGCTTATTATGAATATTTAGATACAAAGCTAACATTCCAATCCACTTTTATTGTAAGAGAAAGTACGTATGACTAAGTTGTACAATTTTTTATTGTTATTCTTATTTTATATGCGATATGTAGGTACTATAGGGCAAGCTTATGATTCGAAAAAAAAATCGAACTCGAGATAACAATCAGTCAGGACTCATAACATTACGATGATGGAGAATGCTAAAAAAAAGTGGGGACCCGCGCAATTCTGCCTGTCTGTATAAACCGCGAGCTACAGCCTAAACTAGCTAAGCGATCTTCCTCAAACTTGGTAGTTATCAGTTTTGGGTGATTCCTTAGATGAGTTTTTTTAGGAACAAAACTAACGGTATTTACCACGGAAATAGAAAAGTAATTTTTTTTTCGAAAACGAATCCAATGATTTTGATTAAAATTTTTTGTGTAATGTTATAAATAAGACTCAAATTTCGAAATAAAAATAAAAAATTCGAAGAACACATTTTTGGATTTTCAAAAAAAAAAAATTTCAAAATTTTTGTTTGAAAAATCAATTTTATTAATGTTATTCAATTATTTCTTCAAAATGGCAAACCAATTTTTTTTTTTTGGAAAATGGGTCTAACGATTTTCAATTTTGTTTGTGAAAATTCCTTTTCAAACAAGAAATTATATAGAAAAAAGAAAACAGAAAACTAAAATAATGAAAATAATTTCATAATTTTTGTTTATGTTTTGTGGACTTTATGAATAATATTCAATTTAATAGAGTTTTTTTGACTTTTAGTCCAAAATGCGTTTCGCCCAGGTACAACAGTTGGGCTCATCAGTTAGATGCTGTTGTAACCTTTCCCCTAGAAATGTTAGAATTCACAGTAAGTTTATGCTGTAATTTTAATAATAAGTGTCGGTAATCATCGACCAAAATTTTGCGTCTTAGAAAGGGTACAACAGCATCTAACTGATGAGCCCAACTGTTGTACCTGAGCGAAACGCATTTTGGACTAAAAGTCAAAAAAAACTCTATTAAATTGAACAAGAAATTATATGGCATACTTCGTTTTGTGATTAAAATCATTGAAAACGGTGTTTCATCAGATTTTATGTATTTTTTAACATTATCAAAAATGCTTTAATAAAACCAAATTATAATTTTCCCTAAATTTTTTCATAAAAAGCTTAAAGATAAGAGCTACTTTTACCATAAGAGCAAGTACGTGCGACCCAATCGTGATTTTTTTTTTTTTTTATTTTTTATTTTGAACGAATAAAAAAATAATGAAAATTATTTTTATTTAAAGTGGTTGAATATACTTAATTTTTAAGTTCCAATGACCTCAAATTTTACTTGAACTTTAAAATTGAATTTTTTATTTTTGTTATTATTTTATGTTCGAGAATGAATCCGCCGTGTATGGGAGTAAACCTTGAAGATACCACTGGGAAAACAAATTGTGCCAGCTTTATTTCCTTATGCAAAAGTTAGTCGTCCGCTAAATTTTCACCTCAAGATTAATGAATATTTGACTATCAAAAAGTTAATCAAATCTTCTAATAATAAAATGCTAAGTGCAACCAGTGCAACCTTAATTAAATTCCTTTTCAATATAAAACCGTCTTCCATTATCTAAAGTAACAACCAAACTGTTAAAGTCAAATGTTTTTTTTTTTTTTTTCTAATCAACTTGCATAACAGTAGTCATTAACAATTGCAACAATTTTTATGAACTCAACATGTATGTGCCTACTGCATGTTAAAAACTTTCACCTACACCACAGGGATTTCCGACAATAATTCCCCTTGAATTTTAAAATAATAACGCATGCAGCTGTTTACTAATCAACTCTTATTTTTAACCACACAAATGAATAAATTAATTTGTTTACAAAAACTCATACAAATGCACAAATAAAACCTACATCTCTCTACTTAGCTAAACAAATAATTAATATCAAATTGCAATTGTACAATGTTAAAAAGTATAATAGAAACCTACATCTATCAAGGTGATTTGTATGAGGTTTGGGTTTAGCTCTCTCTCAAGCTCAAGCTGGAATAGAAATTCATTTAGCATGCGATATGCAAATGCAAATTCAAATTTCAAATAATTCTACTACACTCCTCCACCACATCATCACTCATACTTTGGCATTTTATAGCATTATAATGATGGTGCTATTCAGAAATCCTTTTCAAAATTCTACACGCATTATGATTATCCTAGAACATTTATATGAAATTAACAAAATTCTATTGCATACTGAAGGATACATAATTATCATTCACATACAAATGAGAAACAAAATTCTAAATCATTTTGATTTTTAGCTAACACGCTTTAAGCCTCAAGTCATATACATAATTATACTGTTTGACTATAACCATCCAAGGTAAAATCCAAGAATTTAATGAAAGGATAAAATTTACTTTGTATTTATTTAGTGTTGTGTGTGGGTAGCAGACATTTGTGTGCTGTTCTTCTATTTTCTTGAATGCATTTTTTAACTCAAGTTCTATGAGGTCTTTATATAACTACAATTATTATTGACCACATGCCGTTTTTATTTCTTAGATAAAAATAAATGTAAAATATAGTACGAGTGCATGTTTAGGTAGCATGTATAATTGAAGTACAAGTAATAAACAGTATTCTTAATTCTGAGGAAAAACAGTGACCTTATTTGAATAGATCAAGACCTTAGTCGCAAAGACATCTAAAAATTATATAATGGCGTTTATATAAAATGCTAACCTTGCGAGAAGAACCCGGACTTTGACCTACTATAAAATTGAATTAAACTAACTCATGGAATTAATTTGTAAATCATTTTTTATATAATTTCATTATAAATAAGCCCGTCCTTGGCCATTTTTGGTTTAAATAAGTAAAAATGGAGTTATGAAATAAAAACGGCACCGACCTCTTTTCCAAGATGGCGGCTGTTCCCGATATCCTATCATCCCAAAAAATTCACTTTTACGACAAGGACATACACCCGAACACGTTCCATAAAAAAAAATTTGTCCCCCGAAAAATGCAATTTCATTTACTAATTTAGCTAGTAGTACAGGTTAAATAGTACATAAAATCAAGAAATAAAAAAAAAATTGTAACACTCATGAAACTTGGCAAAAAGTTTGCTTTTGGGATAAGAACCAAGTACAAAAAAAGTCTATAAAAAAAAGTTGGATGCTGAGTCTAATGACATAAAAATAAAGTCAATACGATTGCTCTAAGAAAAGTTATTTGCGATTAAAAACCAGGGTGCTTGTTTTTTGACCTCAACAGGTAAAATATAACCGAAACCCATGAGAAAAACAAGCTACACTGACAAAATTTGGAATGAAGGTTTAAGATAAAACAGGGATTCATAAAGTTTTTAAAAATATTTTGGGTGAAACGGTGTTTTTTTGATAGGTTAAGTTGTGTGTGAGAAAGGTATCATAACAGCTAACTTATATTTTATTAATTTTTAAAACTTGGTGAAATAGTTTTGGTTGGTATAAAAATTAAGAATCTATAAAGTGTAAAAAATTATCTTGAGTGAAAGGGTGTTTTTTTTTTTTTAAGAAATGATGAAATTCGGAATTAGTACCACAAAAACTAGGAAAAAATTGTTACAACAATGAAAATTGGTAAAAATGTTTCATTTATAACAGAAAGCAAGAACTCAAAAAGTCTATACAAAATATTTTAGGTTAAAGGGTGTTTTTTTGGGAAATAGGGAAAAATCCGCGATAAGTCCGATAAAATCAATGGTATAAAAGGTACCCTTACGAAATTCATTAAATATGTTCTCTTTCCCATGGGAATTACGAATAATGTAAGTCTATAAATTTTTTTTATGTGAAAGGGTGTGACATACTTGAGTAATATTAGTGGTACCCTATTGAAATTTAGCAATTATGTTACTTTTAAGATAAGAAACAAGAATCTTAAATGTCTATAAAAATATCATGGTTAAAAGGGTGTTTTTTTGAGTGAAATCAAAAATGATGGGTCGCCCTAATGAAATTTGGTAAAAACATTGATTTTGGGATAGAAAGCAAGAATAAAGAGTTTTTATAAAAAAAAATTAGGTGAAAGGGTGTTTTTTTCGAAGAGACAGTAAAATCTGTGATTGGTCAAAAAAAGCCAATGCTTTCTATTTTGTTTAAAACTCATTTGAGTATTTTTTTCGTTTTTCAAGAGAAACTTTTCATTGGTCGCTGATTTTACAAGAATTGTTTTTCAGGCCATTGAAAACAGTAAAAGAGTTGGTATTAAATATTCTTCTATGCAAAAGACCAATGCTTATGGCTCTCCGTTTATCCATTCGATCCGTATTTATAAAAATGCACATACACAAAATTGCACACAAGGCCATAAGGATGCAAATAAATTTTTTTTTGTCACATTTAGTATATATTAAATCAATTTCTCAAAGTCTGTTTACTTTAAAAGTCTAAAAGTTACCAATTAATACGATTTTATGGAGTTTTAAAAACTTGCTTTTAACTAAAAAAAGTCAAAAATTAAGAAAAAGTGCTAATTTTTGAATAGGTACATTTAAGTTGTTTCTTGACAAAAAAAGTAAAAATTGGATTTTACCTTTACTTTATTAAAGTTTGGACGTACCGGCTACATACACAAAATGCCCCTTGATTTAGTAAAAAAAAATAAAATCATAAATTTTTTAACTTTTTTTTTTCTTTGATTTTAGGTTAGAATTTTAGTCAAAAATAATTTTTAAAATTTTTTAACCATCTTAACTAGACAGAAAATTTAATTTGCTATGAAAAGTGTCTTTGAACTATTTCAAAGTTAGGCTTGGTTTTCGAGTTAAATCAAAAAAACTGAAAACCGACCAGTGTTGCCGTTTTCTCAGAAATGCACCAATGGATTTAGTAGCACTTTTGGCTGGAGTATTCTTTTATGCCAAGAATCATAATCAGCAATAAAAACTCTTGAACGAATTTGTTCTATTTTTGCTCTGGAGCTCCGGTCTATTAAATAGACTATCTGGTTCAGAAAAAAAATTAAAATTCAATTTTATTGTAAAATATAACTTTTTATCATTATAATTTTTTATCATTTCATGTTTTCTTTTTAATATTATGTAGTTAACAACAATATATCTGATGAGTTCAAATGAGTTCCACTGAGACGAAACGCCAAATTTTTGCATAATTTTGCATAAACTGGAGGTCGTAAAATGCTATATTACGGCAAATAGTAATTTTTTTTTTATAAATAAAAATTAAAATACCATAAGAAGAGGTCAAAAAGTGCGTTTCACTTTTGGCAATTTGTTTAAGGAATTTTTGATTTTTTTTTTTTTTCATTGAATATGAACATTTAATATTTAGTACCTGGGTGACCGAGCTTTGCTCGGTATCCTTAAATGATATAACTTTCAGTGAAAAAAGTCATATGTAAACAATTTTTTGGAGTAGGTTTGAGTTTGCAATGACCAGTTTTTTCGCGGGTTACAAAACACCACATTCCCACTTTATAATCCAGTTTATTTAAGTTGGAATATACGATCAGCAATGAATAGAAGGGTAACAGGAATCTGCATTATCGAAAATGTTACAGCAATGAGATCCCTTTTTGTTCAAATTTTCATTTACAGGTCAGAAAGTTTTGGATGGTGAATATAAAGTTAATCTTTTTTCAAGTTTAGCCTTGTCGGCAAAGCTTAGTATGAAGAAATACTATTTTTATCCCTGTCTCTGTTTTGTTCTGTAGCAGTGGATGCTTTGCTTTATTTCTTTTTTTTCTTTCTTATACAGGGTGTCCCAAAAGTAATGGATCAAACGAAATATGCTGATTGTGGAACTTAAGGGCTCTCAGAATTTGGAACCTTGTTCATAGTGATACCAAATCAACAAATTACTTCAAAGTTTGAATACATGATCAAAAAGTCATGAAGTAACAAAATGAAAAAGAATAATGCGTAAAACATGGAACCATCCCTCAAAATTTTATTGAAATCGTTCCAAATACTTCCAAAATGTTGTATTTGCCTAGAGGACCAAACCATCAAAATTTCATCGAAATCTTTAAAGTTGTTACCAAAAAAAATTCGATGTTAAAAAAGTGGGCGTGGCAGTGGGCGGATTTTTCCCAAAAAAAAATTCCAAAACTTTTTACTCGCTTAGATAAACAAACCCTGAAAATGTTATCGATCTCGTTAGAGCCGTTACCGAAAAAACTTATATGTTAAAAAAGTGGGCGTGGCAGTGCGCGGATTTTTCAAAAAAAAAACTTCCAAAACATTTTACTCGCTTAGAGAAACAAACCCTGAAAATTTCATCGAAATCGTTAGAGCCGTTCCCGAAAAAACTTATATGTTAAAAAAGTGGGCGTGGCAGTGGGCGGATTTTTCCAAAAATACTTCCAAAACTTTTTATTCGCTTAGATAAACAAACCCTGAAAATTTCATCGAAATCGTTAGAGCCGTTCCCGAAAAAACTTATATGTTAAAAAAGTGGGCGTGGCAGTGGGCGGATTTTTCCAAAAATACTTCCAAATTTTTTTACTCGCTTAGATGAACAAACCCTGAAAATTTCATCAAAATCGTTAGAGCCGTTGCCGAAAAAACTTATATGTTAAAAAAGTGCGCGTGGCAGTGGGCAGATTTTTCCCAAAAAAAACTTCCAAACATTTTTACTCGCTTAGATAAACAAACCCTGAAAATTTCATCGAAATCGTTAGAGCCGTTGCCGAAAAAACTTATATGTTAAAAAAGTGGGCGTGGCAGTGGGCGGATTTTGTCCAAAAATACTTCCAAAACTTATTATTCGCTTAGATAAACAAACCCTGAAAATGTCATCGAAATCGTTAGAGCCGTTCCCGAAAAAACTTATATGTTAAAAAAGTGGGCGTGGCAGTGGGCGGATTTTTCCAAAAATACTTCCAAAACTTTTTATTCGCTTAGATAAACAAACCCTGAAAATTTCATCGAAATCGTTAGAGCCGTTCCCGAAAAAACTTATATGTTAAAAAAGTGGGCGTGGCAGTGGGCGGATTTTTCCAAAAATACTTCCAAAATTTTTTACTCGCTTAGATGAACACACCCTGAAAATTTCATCGAAATCGTTAGAGCCGTTTCCGAGATCCCAATTTTATATATATTTATATATATATATATATATATATAAACAATTTTAGCTCGTTTAAAGTTATAAGATTTATTTTTCTAGTATACAGTTTTGAAATTAAAAATTCTATAAACGCTTATTTTGTCCACCATTTTGGAACCTCCATTTTAATTTTAAAAAAGTTGTAGGTTTTTTCTTATTTCTCATACTAGTATGTATGCTTTAGTGCGCTCAATTTAACAATAATAAATGGCCGTGCGGACTTATGACCCAAAAAGCACCAAGCGCAACACTGTGCGGAGGGGAGTATAAATAGTCAAAGTCCGTCCGACTGATTTTTTGCTACAAAAATAAAAAAATAATGTAGTGCGACCGCAAATGCTTAACCAATTTTTACTTAATATTTATAAGAGTTCTATAAAGCTATTTTATTCAAAAAATAAGTTGTTAGGGTGGTCATTTCTTTTTTGTAAAAATACCTTATTTTAATTTTTTTTTTTCAAACTTCAGAGCCGACTCGCTACCGGAAGATATGAACAGAATTTAATTATTTTTAAAACTAATTCACCATTAGGTACACTATAAAGATTTGAAATTCGGAAAAAAAGTTTTTTCGGCCCCCTCTATTGTACACGAATATAAATAAAATATTTTTTATTTGTTTTTGCGTTGAACTTATTAATTGTTTATATAAGGTAATAAATAAATAAATAAAATAACTTAAAAGAACTAAAATGCACTACTGGGTCCTACGTACTTGCTCTTATGTTAAAAATAAAATTTTCTTGTAATATTTTAATCTTTTACAAATTCCTAAACTATTTTTTTTAACAAATTTAAAAAACAACCAAAAAAAAATGCTAAATTAAATTTAAAGTTACGAAAACATCCCTTTAAATAATTTTAAACTTCGTTTGATTTTTTTGTAAATTTTTTTAATTTCTTGTAAGACAAGAAATTTTTAGAAATATTTATTTGAAAATCATTTTAGCTGTTTTTTAAGAAGTTTTCTTTATATAAAATTTCTAAAAAATTTTCAAAAAAAAAAAAATTGGCAGGTATGCAAATAAAAATGCATTCATTCATCATTCAAAAAAAAATTTAAAAATATTTTGAACTTTTTTAAAAAATCGAAAAAAATGATTTTTTTAAATTTTTTTTCGTAATTTTAACATAAGAGTTACTAAAACCTTTTTTATACAAGTTCTACTGCTGTCAAATAGAATGTATATTGCGAAATAGTTACAATAATCACTTGTTTGTATTTTAGTTCAAATTCGATAACAGTTTAATTATACCAAAAAGTACTGCCCCTACCATGAAAACCAAAATACTATAAAATCTCAAACCTCAATTTAAAAACCTCGCCTCCAAAACAAAGATTCCCTCAAAAATAAATTTCCTTCACCTTCCACAATTTCCCTAGTCCCAAGTGAGTTGCTTAGTGACTGCTTGTATTAAGTTAATAAAGTTAAATAAATATCGTAGAACGGGAAAGTGCTCTATTCTTCTCCTGGCTGTGTACTTTAGTTGCTAAATAAATAAATATATACATTTTTTTTTGTTCCTAAAAAAATATACTACTTCGTTACAATTTTATGAATTTTTAATGACTACTTAATATTTTTTTTTTCTCCATACCCTCTTAGTAGATACTATGTCCTTTTACCTGACCTAGTGAATTTATAAAATCCTTGATCAAAAAAATCTATGCAAACAGCAGATACAAAAAAAAAAACTTAAACAACAAAATACAAAGAGCACACAAATATAGAAGATACAAGTTAAAAAAAAAAACAAAACAAAATAAAAATAAAAACGGAAGAGGAAGAGGACAACAAAAACGTAAAAAGCTGAAGGAAACCCAGCCATATCCTTCGTTCTGTTTTTTTTTTTTTTTTGTACATTTCTAAATTAAATCATCGAGCAAGCATTACGTCAGATCAGTTACGACAATGGTTAGGTCGGTGGTTGATTAGGTAATATAGAGAGTGGCGGAGGATGAAGAATATTTCTAGAAAAAAAAACAATGATTCTCATTTACGATAAACATTTTGCACATCCTAGAAGAACTATCCCACGGGAATAAGCTAAAACCAAACAAATCCGAGACGACAACGATGACTCTTCGAAAGAATGACGAAATGATTTGCATGCAAAACAAACTGCCATATAGAAAAATATATAAAAAAAAAAAAAAAACAACAAAACAAGACCATTGTCCGCACATAAAAATGCCAAATGACGTCGATTCACGTTGCCACAACCAAAATGGAATTCAAATCCAAGGGGCTCAGCACATTTGCACGCACGTGAGTAATCACATCATCCAATTTAATGTGAATTTCACACTTTTATCAATGTTGGTAGAGTTTAAAAATTCTTCGTACACTCGGGCGTATACGTGATTTTTTTTTTCTTGAGTTTTTTTCTTCTTGTATTTTTGTATGTGAAAAAGTAATAATTGTTGGTACACTCGGGCGTATGCGTGATTTTTTTCTTTTTGATGTATTTTTTTACTTTTTAAGAAAGATATAAGTTTTTTTTTATTCCAAATATTAGGTACTAAGCTTATTTTTTTTGTTCAAAAGCAGAACTAACATTTTTGCTGGCGAAATTTTAATTTGTGTTAAATCTCTTCCAAGGGAATACAGAATTCTCGCAATTCGGAGGAAAAATGAGCAAACTGGATGAGACTCAATTTGATTTGCATTATTCTGCATACGTTTGACCGTGCGTCCATCGCGTCGTTGCTGTTCTTTCATTCGTTCGTCCGTGATAGTCTGGGATTTTCTTTCTCAACTCAAAAAAAAAAAAAAAAACTATCATGTGAATATAGAGGTCATAGGACTTTCTCTGACGTCATTGGAATATACTCGTAAAAACTTTGTTCCCATTTAAAGTTCTTCTTAGTTCGAATCGCGTAAACATAATAAATTGTCAGTTTTTTTTAACTTGAGTCTGTGTATGGAACGTATGCTTGCATGTGTGTTATGAAAACAGAACTTGAGTAAGAGCTTCTCATTTGCCTGTTTATTTAGTGCGTTTGGGTGAGTTTGGATATGATATGGGGTAGGTTGGGGATTGGGGTGGAAATTGAGTGGATGACTAAATACTCACACATCAGTCAAGGAATAATTAAGTACACAAGAGAGAGAGAGGGTGTTCATAGTGTATGAGTGGTTAAACCTCTTCTGTTCTTGGGTTGCAATCGTTCATAGCAACCTTACAATGGTAGTTTGTGGTAAAGGAGTACATTGAGGGAACATTTTGTAAATAGTCTTTGTAACATATTCATCCAGTTAAACAAGATTGACAACAATATCGAACATCAATATGAAATGCATGAGTGCATCATGGAATTGATGGTAAAATACTTTCTTTTATTTTATCTATTGAAAAAGACACAAAATACATTATATGAGGTTATGTTTGTTACTGTTCCTGAACAAAGTTAAACTGTTCATCTTAATCATTGAATAGTTATTAATTATTAACATGGTTGAATAATCCCTATTAGAAAATGCAATTAAAGCTTTTTAAATGCATTTATTTATATTTTTATATTTGACAATAAGGAATAAGTGCATGCAAGTCCATAAGCCGTCGTGGCAGCGTCAGAAGTTAGTCAATGTCAAATATAAAAAACAAATTGAATAGGTACATATAAGTTTCAAACAACAAGTGTCAAAAATAATGGCTTTTTGCTGTTACTTCTTGAAAATGAAAAAAAAAAAAAAGGCGAATCGAAAACTCAGTGCTTTTGAAAAATGATGGCATTCAACTGATCACTCATATCAAAAAAATGTAATGAAACAGCGTTTATGTGAGAAGTAACAATAACTTACATTTTACACAAGAAATTAGAAAACAAAATCTCGAAAACTCAAAAACTCGAAAAAAAAAAATTGAGCAAGTTTTTATTTTATAAAATTTTTCGGGATTTAGATTTCAGAAAATAAAGTAAATGTAGTTTTTGCAAAACTACAATTTCGAGAAAAGAGACAACATTTTAAAATGCAACTTTTTTGAAATTTTTGACTGTTACATATGAGGTTGAGTCTTATTTTTGCGGAATCTCGAATAATAAGAAAAAGTGAATTGAGGTTTTCGCTTTTCATCTAAATCGGTTGCTTTAAATTTTTTTTTGATTTTGAAAGCTTAATTTTGAGCTAGCTTTAAAAAAAAAATTTGAATATATCTGGAAGTGTTGGAGATAAAAAAATTGGAGTTTCCATAAAAAAAAATTGTAATTTTAAAGCTTCAATTACTGACAAAAGACAAAAATTGAAAAAGTTATTTTTTATAAATGTCTCCGCTGGCATGGCGATGGCTGGCCTGATCAAACCGGAAGTGCACTTCTGCAACTTTAAGTTGAAATAAAAAATGACTGGGTTGAGCTTAAACATGTTGGGCGAATTAGAATTTAACTAGCCAATTAGCCAATTTTTAATAAAATGGAATAATTTTCCTATTTTTGTCCGCTAATTTCAATCATTTTTAGCGAAATTTTGAATAGAAAAAAAAATGTCGAGGCTATAAAAATCAAGTTGAATGAATTTGAATAGCATTTAAAAAGCTATAAATTGGAGGATACCCAAACCTATTACTTTTTCAGATTTTTTCCGCTAAACTTAGACTATTTTTCAATAGCTCAAAAATTTTGCGAGCTAAAAATTTTTGTTTTGTGCAACAAGTTTGTATTTAATTAGCTTCAATTAATGAGATTAACCCCCACAGTATACGCCAGAGTAAGGGAAGTCTTTAAAAAATCAAAGTAATTTTTTTTTACTGTAGGCATGTATATAATTTTTCTTTCACTATAGCACATATGGATCCATTTGTAAAGTGAAAGGAATAGAGCCAACACGAGGCCATTTAAGCAACACATAATTTCAATTGCAACCCTGAAGGGATTGTTGGTAAGGTTTTAGGCGCCAAAAGAATTCAGTAAACGATTTCAGTGGCACTTAGTGCTAGAAATATTGCTCATATTCTGAAAATTCCTGGGGTCGAATTACCGCACACGATTACGATCATTCGTTAACGTTTTGTTTATTGCTCTCTCTATTTATTTAGTAGAAGAAGATAGGGACACATAGCAACCATACGTTAACGAACTTATGCCGTAGTTCGACCCCTGACTTTCAGGCGTATTTCTAATACAAAAATGCACCTGGGAAACGATTTGGGTCAGGACTTTTTGTGAGGCCGAACGTCTCTTTGTTTCAGACCATATGAAGCAGTTCGTTTCGAATGCATGCTATCACTTGGAAATGGTCTTTTGACACCATGAAGTCCTCATTCGACATGAAGATCTTTATGTTTCATAAAATCGCATTTTTAATGCAACCTTTTTCCATTATTAGTCAGTCTTTTGAAACCATGAAGTAACATTTTTAATGAAGCCTTTCAACATCCTAAAGTCAGTCTTTTGACATTATGAATTCCTTATTTAACATGAAGACTTTTTGACTTCATAAAGTCGCATTTTTAACGAAACCTTTTAACATCATAAAATCAGTCTTTTGACACCATGCAGTCCTCATACGACATGAAGACTTTTTTGCTTCATAAAATTGCATTTTCAATAAAGCCTTTTAAATTCATAAAATCACTGCTAGAGCCATCTGTTGAGAAGATATGAATCTTATGTCGGCACCCAATGTTATAAACCTAGTCATAATTCGGTTGGATTTAAAAAAAAAAATTGCAGAAATTGAAAACGGCGTCAAAATTTTGACTTTAAAATTCTGATTTTCAAAATTATGCTTCTTGAATATTAATTTCACATTATTGTTTTTTTTTTTTAATTTAGAGTAGCAATTTGAAAAACATTTTCTGATTTTCAAAATTATGCTTCTTTCAACCTTCACTTAATACTTTTAAGAGCTCAACCTTTAAAAGATAGCAAATGAAGATTTTTCGACTATTTTGACCGTTCTTATTGTTTCTTAATTGCTAGTTTCTATTGTTCTCAATTTTTCTAAAAGAACTCCACTGTTCAATTCAACAAAAGTCCTAAAAATTTCTCCTGCTGAAAATTCAATTCCCTTCTATAGTCAAATACCTACAGTTGAAAATTTCAGACATGCGCTTAAAAATTTCGCTAAGTTCTCTCCATGAGAAAAACACTAAAATTTCCTTTTTTGTTGAACTAAAAAGCTTCTTCTCATTTTACTTTGCCGATTGTTGCGCGTCTTTTCTTAAACTTTTATACCCTAGGGTTCTGGTCCATAACTATACATTTATAATCCAGAGATTTTATTTTGATTCATTTTCAAATTTTATATTTTCTTAAATTTAATAAAAGTAAAAAAATAAATTCGAAATAGGATTTAGAAGAAATGTCCTTTTGTTAATTTTATTGATTTTTTGTATCCTTTCTAAATATCCTTCTTTTTTGTATTGTATTGAAAAAGTACTGAATCATCCAAGCATCACGTTTTCTTTTTCACTAAATATCTGTACCTAAACTCTTTTAACCAAAGAGGTGTGGTGGTGGTTTGCGAGCTTAAAAAATGGTAAAACGGACGAGCTTTATTACATGCGACAGGATATCAACAAGTCTTCCCCATTCATTTTGTTACTCTTTTCCTTTTCCTGGGTTCGTTTTCTTTTTTTTTTTTTGCTGCCTTTTATTGTTGCTGTTGCTGTAGGTATGTGTGTTACGTATATTCGTTATTTTTCGAGGTCCTTTTACCATTCTGTTGATCCTTAAGTAGCTTCTTTAGAAATTAGGGAAAAATGACGATACACTCGTTTCCTTTAAAAGGACCAACGAACTTATTCTCTCTCTCTCACTCTCACGCTCTCATTCTTTTTCTCTTCCTGTAAGGGTTGTTTATTTAAAATAAAAAAATTAAATGAAAAAAAAGGAGAGAATTCCTGCAGCCTAGTCGTCGAATTGCCTATGATTTTGGATGAGATGATGTTCCAAAGCAAGCCAGGGTTGAGTAAATAAAATCCAAATCCCTTTTTTTTTTTGTTATTCCTGTTGCAAATCAAAGAAGACACACACAAAAGTTGGGAAGAGCAAAAGGGTGTGAGCATTGTGCCGGTCTCTAAATATAGACGGGCAGAAATGTTTGACCTTTTTTTTTTGGTGATGTCTTGTTGTTGCGGGAGTAACATCATGGGACTCATACTAATATTCGCTCGGGTGTGTAAATTCAGGGCGCGCTTGCTTTTAAATGGTTTCCCGCGCCACAGTTAGCAGAGTACACCTACCCGCTACAACACACAAAGAGGAATTCAAAAGAAAAAAAAAATTATATTCCTCTTTTGAAAGAAAAAATTGGATGTCTACCTGGTTACTTTTAGTGTTCTTCTGGGAAACATTAACAAAACAGCACACAAAGAAAAAAAAGTATAGGGAAGCAACACAAAAAGAAAATCCAAAATCTGCGGGCGTTGTTGGATGTGGAGGCAACTTGGAGCCAAGTTGGAGATAGAGCGTTGGAAATTGATTTTTCAAAGGGATCCATCGCTCAGTTGTGTGTGTTTAGTTTGGTTTTGGTTTGGTTTTGGATTAAAGAGAGCAACGGCAAAGTTTTTTTTTTGTTGAGGCCAAGGATAAAAGCGGGAAATGGAAATGAAAATTACTCATAGATTTTTTAAGTTTCAGTATTTGTTATAGAGGGTAAATGAGTGGACTTTTTTCTTGCACATTATTTTTGTTGAGAATTGTAGCAGCACAC
Organism: Episyrphus balteatus; assembly: GCF_945859705.1. NCBI lineage: Eukaryota > Metazoa > Arthropoda > Insecta > Diptera > Syrphidae > Episyrphus > Episyrphus balteatus. The sequence goes on along the minus strand of NC_079134.1, from coordinate 28,095,815 downwards.
AGGTGCAGGATTTATTATATGAAGAGTCTCGAAAAAGATCTGATAATATGACGGCGATGGCGGCAGGCTTATTACAAGGACTTTAATTGGTTCGAGAACAAATTGGATGCTTCGAAGTTTGAAGAAGATTGATGGACTGGTGAAAATGAGAAAACGAAACGTCGTCGTTGTATTTAATGAATTGCGTTCACTATGGCGTATACGTACTTTTTTCTTCATTTTTTTTTATTAATATAAATGCTTTTTACGGTTTCTTTTTTCTTTGTTTATTTTTCTTTCTCGAAAAGTGACAACTTGCGTTAATCATGATTCATCTAAAAAGAATTTTTAAAACCAAAAAAAAAAAAAAAAAACTGTTTAGTCACAAATGGGTTGTATTGAGACAGAGTTTTTGTGTGTACTTTTCCATTACTATTGGGTTGTATTCGGAATTGTTTGGAAATATATGTGTGAAGCAGAGTTGGATTTGTATGATAAATTTTCTTATAAACTTACATTTAAATGCTTGCCCTTTTTTTTAAGTGAAACTATTCAAAGGGTTGAAATTATTTTGTCGCAAATAGTCTTAAGCACTCTGTTGCACGATAAAAAATATTTTTAGTTTTTTAAACAATCTTTACCCCATTAAAAACAACCATCAATTTTGTAGTTGTCATGATACAGATGGTTATTTTTTACTAGCTTAACATTGTTTAAAAAATGCACACAAATTCCTAACAGAAAGGATTAAATAAAATGTGTTAAAAATAACGCAGTGAAAAACTACGCGATGCTAAGACCAACGAAATCACCTCGGTTAAATTAAATTGTTTAAAATTAACTTCATAGAGTATTATATTTTTCGATACAACTTTTTATTTTACCAGGAAAAAATAAAAAGTGACAAGGTTACAGAGACGACAGGACTACAACGCGACAATCCTTATATAGATTAGTGTTTGATATTTTTTTTTTTTTAAATATACATTATACATACATAGTTATTAAGTAATAGATTTATGTAAGTTTTCGTTAATTACACTGTAAGAAATAATAATTCAATTAGTAGAAATTCAACATGAATAGAGCTAAAATAGATCTTTCTTTCGTTGTCTCACTTGATGAATTTGAAGACAATTTTTCAAAAAGGATCTTTTTGGCAAGGAGTTAACCTTGATTTTTTCTCGAAATTCAAAAAAAAAAAATTATAATTTTGTTTACCTAAATTGATAGGCCTGGGAAGAGTTGATGGTTGAAAAATTTTTACTAAACTCATACACAGTTAAAAATTTTGGTGTACATTCTACGATCATTTGGGTTACATTTGAGGTAACACCAAAATTTTATTTATATGTTTAATTATTTGATTGTATTAAATTTTAAAGTCTTATACAAAATTTATTAGAATTTAAATTTTTTTGTATTAAAAATCCAAGTACGTTTTCCTGAATTTAAAGTTTCAGTTTATTATAATGATATTTCTTTCTTTTTTTACCGACTTCCAAAAAGGAGGAGGTATTCAACTCGTCTGTATTTTTTTTGTTTGTTTTTTTTTTTTATGTTTGTTACCTCATAACTTTGGACTAAGTTAACCATTTTTGATAATTCTTTTTTTATTGGAAAGCTAGTGCCTGCAGTGTGGTTAAATTTGTATTTCGTCCAGTTATTGCTATAGAAACTATTAAAAAACCATAAAACCCAGTTTTGATCCATGGAAGTCGGTGTTGTTTTTTGATAAAAATTATTATATTATTTTAAGTATTTTCTTTCTTACTTCTTTAAAATGAAACAAAACATTTCAGAAAGTGATTACTCATCATAAATATAATAATGGTGATATTAATATCTCTTTTTTTCACAAACAATGTGAAGTAAAATATTATTGCCGATCAAATTTTGTCAGTATTCATACATTTTACTTCGAACAAACACATAGCGCTTTCAAAATAGTGCAAATTCAGATTTATCAGAAAAAAGGTTACCAAATGCATTTTTCTGGACCAAAATGTTTTACATAAGTACTTTTTCAGGTAGCTATTACCCTAAATCCAGACACAAAAAATTTCTTTCTTTTTTAAAATGACTTCCATTTTCGTTTACGTTTTTAATACAGTTTGAATAAAATTTGATTTTCTTGTATTAAAATAAAAGAAGACGATTATTTAATTTCAACTCTTAACCAGATAAAGTTATAATTTAGGTAGAATATTACATTTTAATATTTTGAATTTGAAACTAAAACATTTTAATTTTTTTTTTTTTTTGAAATTAAAAAATAAAAACACTAAAAAACTGTGAAATGATTTTGTTTCACAGTTTTTTAGTGTTTTCTCATACCATGTATAAAATATTTATGCAGTTAAAAAAATGCAAAAAATTATCCATGTGCTGCAATGGTACCATTTAAAAAGTGTTCTTTCTCGCTAAAAAAACACCCTTTGACCTGAAATTTTTTGTGGACATATTTTATTATTTTTTTCTATGGTATATGAAACGTCCACACAAAATTTTGTGAACCTACCACTTTTTTATCATACTAATAAATATGTTTTATTACTTATACTATGATATGAAATAAAGCAAGTGCAACAGAGAAAAAGTCTTGTACACTGAGGGAAAAGCCACCATAAAACAACGTAAAATCAATGAAAACCACATTGATTTAATTATTATTCAGAATGATTTTGCGTTGAAGATGAACATTTTAAAATCAACGTGGAAAAAATGTTAAATTTTGATGGTTTCGTATCTTAAAGTCACATAAATCAAAGTAGTTCATCTTTGAAACAACGACGTTTCAACTTCAATTTATTTTTTCCCTCAGTGTATCTACCCTTCCGGATGGAATACAAGGTGGCCCAATATCTCAAAATAACTCTTATATTGAGTACTACCAACGATGTTAATTTCATGCTTTTATCACAAAGTACACGATTTTGTTGCTAAGCCGCCTCACTATTAAAACATTTTGTATTTATCGTTCCTGATACACAAACATCAAATATTTTACTTGAAGCAATAATTTACCCAAAGGAAGCAAATGGACTTAGTTTGTCAGTAATGTAAGTTTGCTTTTATCAATTAATTCTGAGCTCTTTTTTACCGACTTCCAAAAAGGAATATGTATTCAATTCGTCTGTATTTTGTATGTTTGTTACTTCATAACTTTGCACTGAGTGTACCAATTTTGATAATTATTTTTTATTGGAAAGCTGTTGCCTGCAGGTCCCATTTCAGAAAAATCATAAAACCCAGTTTCCAATCATGCAAGTCGGTTTTGTTTTTTTTGATAAAAATGATAATTCTTTCTATTCTTATTACTTGTTTCATTCAATAAATTTCATTTTTTATGAAATAATCAGCAAAAATCACTCAACACAATTTACTTTTCCACATGCCACATGATAAGCTTAATGAACTGCAACCTGCTTGTTCCAATGTGAGAATCTTACATTGATTTCTTGATGCTTCTTATAAAAAAATGAAAAATCGTTTCTCATGACCTTGGGTAATAATTCAAAATAAAGTAAAAGTCCACCAATACAACAACACAGACTTACAAGCTGAAATAGACGTATCGAAAATATAAATTGCACAACTCCCAAGCGTATAATGGTAAGTTCATTGAGACAAAGCTGATAGAACGTGTTCACTTACAAAAATTATATATTTCTTTCAAAGCATTTCCTACCCCAATACCTACTTGTTCCTCTGGATCCTTTTTCTCAGCTCAGCACAACATCAACAGAACATCCTTTTCTCTCTCTTCTATTAAGCCCACCCACTGTAAAGTCCTTGCATTCTGAATAAATCACAAAATATACATATACCTAACCTATACAAATGTAGTTATGTATATTTTCAACAACAGCTCACAGGAACGAAGAGAATACACAAACACACCTTGGCTAAATATTAAAGGTGTCCCTTTTGGTACTTTAGTATCGCGATAAAACGTCAAGAATCGAGTTCGACTCTAAAGAATCTCAAATTTATGTGACACAACCGTGTTCCCACCCAAAAACCCAAGTCTGCAGAGAGAGATGTGAATCACGGAAAGAGTAGGAGGGCCATTGTATGCTGCCCTGTTTGTCCTCACAAAAGCTAAAAGGATTCAATTTCAAAAACCCTTGGAACACGAAATGGTTAGAAAGATATTCGTATACTTATTTCGAGTCAAAAACAGCACCACTGGGAATTATAGTGGTGGTGTGCTACATTGTTAGTGATGGTTATTTTTTTTTTTTTACAATTTTTTTTTTTATTTTTCTTTTTAATACTTTTTCTCCTAAGAATTTAAAGGGTGCGAAAGAAAATATCAAGCGCCATTTTTCAGATTCAAGTATCTTTCTAAGGTATAGATAGATCCTATACTTTTTTTCACACAATCTGACATTGGTAAGGTGTATAGGGAAGATTTTCTAGCTTCGCTTAGCTACTGATTAATGAATTTGCTGCTCTTAGCACTTTTCGTAATTTAATTTCAAAATCTTAAGAACTAAAGGAATCTACCAAACACCATCTCTCTTTTTTAAAGATATTTATTGCAAAAGTTACCTTATGTTGCCAGGAGCGGTTTTTTGAAAAGAGAGGATTCTTTTCATCGGTTTTTTTTTTTTTTTGTAGGTATTAGTTCTAATTTCATTTGGAAAAGGAAGGACTTTAATTAAAGAATATTGATTGAAATCTGTGAAAAAAAATAAAAATAAAAAAATATATATATAAAAACAAAGAAAATGCACTTGATTGTGCAATAAGAATTTATCTCTTAAGGATTTTAAGGTTAATTGAGTTTCGATTGGGATATTTGTTTCAGTGACAAAATGCGGAATACTTGCAAAGGAGAGATAAAAAAAATTACAAAGAATATCTTTGATCTTATAACTTTAAAAGTAATGGAAGTAATCAACATGTTTTTTTTGAGATATTCAGTATGTAAACATGTTTTGATATGCGACATAAAGTGATAAAGTTTTTACATACTAATTTATATGATAACTTTTATGAAAAAGAGGTAGAAACTTTAAAGCTGGAAGTTTTTGACTTGCTTCTTGTTAGTAAGGTATAAGTACACATGTTTTTAAAGGGTAAGTTATATGAAGTTGTAGCTTACGAGTAAATTGCTAAAGTTAACTAGTGTCTAAAGAACCATGACACCGTTACTGGCACAATTGTTGTAAGTTAAGTGGGAGTTTTGTATTTTGCTTCTATTTAAGAATGTATCGAATGGTAGTGCAGGTGAATATTTACTTTACTGTACTTTGTATTCTTTCCTGTTTCATATTTTTAAATAATATACCTAAGAGCTGTTTGTTTCGTAAATTTTTGTCTTGAAAAACAAGGCAACAAGAAAATACTTTTGTTAGTTTTGAAAAAAAAATAAAAACTAAAAAAAAAGTGGAATAAAAATTTCCAAGTGTATATTTTTAAATTTTTATTCCACTTTTTTTTTAGTTTTTATTTTTTTTTTTTTTTTTCAAAACTAACAAAAGTATTTTCTTGCCAAAAAAATGTAGGGAAAAATTAGTTTTTTAGTGATTTTCGATAGACTATATCTCAGTGAAAAATTATTGTATGTTGTATAGTGACAAAACAAATGGCAAGCAATTTTCCAAATATTGTTTGTTTTTATTTTACTCTTAAGAAAGTGGGAAAAAAAAATTTTTTGGACACCAAGAGTGCCGTTATACTTTACATATAGATTCCAGAAAACTCGAAAATCTTATCTAATAAAATATTTATGGATAGGTTTTTGAGACATGATTTTTCAAAGTTTTTTGTCATTTTTTTCCAGCATACATACTTAGTATTCGGTCTATATCTTGAGTAATAAACGATTATTCTTAACAAAAAAAAAAAACCGGCACCTGAAAAATTATAAAAAGCAACAAACACTGGAATAACTTTTTTGGGTAGATAACTTCAGATGTTTATGTATTAAAACAATTTTTAAAAAATCGATTTTAAAGGAAATTTTTGCAAACAAAAAATGCAATGTATTAAAACATTTTAAAAAAAATCGATTTTTTAAGGAAATTTTTGCAAACAAAAAATTAATTACTGACAGAAAAAATGTAAATCTTTCGAATCCTCATGATTTTGTATTATTTTATATGTTTAGTACACTTTTTGGCAAAAATAAGAAGATAACTAGATAATTTTATTCGAAATCTATGGATAAATTATAAAGATATGATAATTTTTGTAACGATCAATATTTTCGACTCTTTTTGTTACTTTTTGTGTTTTTGTCTATAACTTCAAAAGGAAGCCGAATTTGAAAATTTTTATTCAATAATTTTTTGTAGATAATTGAATTTCCGATCTATATACATAAACATTTTTAAAATTCAAATATTGTAAAAAAAATTAAAAAAAAAAACTATTCAAAAAAGAGAAAAAAAATACATTTTTGATGTTTTTACTAAATAGTCTATTATTATCTTTTGAGCATTTATAAATATTGAACATGTAACGGAGAAAACTTTATCTTTCAACATATTGGTCACAAAAATTGAATGTGGCTAAAATTGGATAAAATATGGGCTATCAAAATCTACTGTTTTTGATCCTTTTAAGCCATTTTTCTGTTCAGAATGTTCGTTTATTACTCAAGATATAGATCGAACACTAAGTTTGGTGGGAAAAATAAACGACATAAAACTTTAAAAAACTATATCTCGAAAACGCATCCATCGTAATTTTTTTTAAAGTGATTTCCGAGTTCCTGAGGTCAAAGTCTCAAGTAGCACAAAAGTCTAAAATACACCAAAATATTTGGAGTATTTTTTGAACTTTCGTGATATACATTTTGAATATAAAAAATACACCATTTTCTCGTATATAAAAAACACCACTGGTTAAAAAATTACACCAATTTTGGTATATAAATAGCGCTAGTGGTATAAAAAATGATCTGGTTTTTGGTGATAATAATTCCTTTGAAATTGAAAAAATACACAATAAATCTATGGATAAAATACACCATTTAAATTATTCTGATTTATAATTTGAACCAAAGTTTATTTTTTACCCCAAACAGTTTGAAATGAAAATGAATTTTTATTCACCATCATAATAATAAGAAACTAATGATTAAATATGAATTTGAGTGCCTAATTTAAGAACGAAACACATTTTGTCTACTGATTTTAGATACTACCCCGTCTAAAAATCGAGCTCCTCAAAAATTTCAATGAATTAATGATTTTTTTTTTTCGATTTTAAAAATATGTTTTTCAAAAATTATAAATTTTTTGTCGTTTTTACATTTTTTTGAAGAGTTCTTTTATAATATAATATAAACGAATGAAAAAACTAAGAATGCGGGGTTATTAGGTCGATATTATATACTATTATAGTAAAATAATTAATCGCTGTCTTCATTTTTTAAATGGCGGCCATTGAAAAATATGGCGTGTCCCACTTATGCAGTCTGGTGATTTTTATGTCCACAGGGTGTACTTCCTACACCAAAGAGAGTGTAAAAAATATACCGTTTTCGTTGATTTTAGAATCGATTAATTTTATGCACCATTAATGGTATATTATAAAAACAACCGTGTATCAGTGTATTTTTTGCACTGAATCTTAAAAAAATGTTGAAATTTTGTGCAAAAAAACACAGTGGTATAATTTTTATACCACTTAATTTAACAAATACACCATATTTTTTCAATTTTCTCAATTTACACCAAAATTAATGAATTTACACCAATTTATACACCAGTGTGCTACTTGAGAGTACGTAAGAAAAAAAAATGGGATTGAGTGTCCATTTTGTCTGTAAACCAATGTTATTTATTAAACTTCATGTTTCTTTTTGTTTCATTCTTCTACGATTTTTGTTTAGACTTCAATATCACTCATCAAACCATATTTGACTTTGACTATCAATATCTAATTTTCTAAAAAGAAATTAGATTTTTAATGTAAAAAACAGTTTTTTACATTTAAGATCAATTTAGAAAAGTTATCAAAATAGGCCTTTTTACGGTTTTTTTTTAATTTACCGGTATTTTATAATTTATTGGCGATAAAATTAAAATGAGGCTTAACTATTATTGGAACTTAATATACTCGAAATAAATTAGCAAATTTACAGATTTATGCATCAAACAGTTTTTCTATTCTGAGAATTTGAACTTTTGTGATGAAATAAAACACCAAATTTTTGCAGCTGTAAGTGACTTACTTCTAATCATTTTTTTTTATGAACAAAATCGAATCCTTTTGAGTTTATTTGAGCATTTAATCAATAAATATTTAGATAAACGAAGGAAAATTCTTAAAAATTCAAGAATTAATTTTCAAATATCTTATTTTTTCTTGAACTATAAGAAAATTTATCAGATTTGTAAATGGCACGTTTCAGCCAAAAACAAATTTAAGTCAAATTTGTTCTATAGACTATTGGTTGATTGGCTGGGATGAGAATAACGACCAAATATTGGCTTTTGGTTAGTTAATTTTAATACAACTTTACTTATTTTAAAAGAATAACGAAGAACAAAATAACAAAAATATTAAAAAATTTATTAAAATTATTTTTTATTTTAAGTGGAGCGATTGAATATAATTCAAAGTTATAGCAGACAAATAAATTTGTCTGCTACAACTTTGTTTATTTTCCTTTTTTAACTTTTTTAATGATTGATAACACAGTCAAAAAAAAAAACAAAGTTCTGACCTGGTGGTGCGACTATAATGTTAATCACATGTTTTTTGAGTTGCTGAAACTTAATCCGAAGTCCATTTTGCCCTAACACGTCAGGTTTTCGAGATAACCTCAAAAAAGGTGTTTGAGTCAGTTTGTCTATTACCTCTTTTTGAGTTTATCTGGAAAACCTGACGTGATCGAGTAAATCGGTTTCAGATTCAGTTTCAGTGACCAATAAAAACATATTATAAACATAGTCGCATCCCCAGGTCAGCATTTTTTTATTTTTTTGGCTAGTCAGAAAAAAAAGTACTGCTTTAAATGCGAAATCTAAGCTATAGCTACCTGTTATGCCGACGCGTCCGTCCGTCCGTGCATCGGTGTGTCTATTCTTCCATCTGTACGATACCTTCAATTCAGCAAATCAAAAACATAGGTTTTATTTAAATATTTAATAAAGCAACACCAAAAACAAATAAAAATATAATAATAATAATAATTAAGATAATTAGATAATGCTATTAGTTTAATAAATTTTCACAAGACTTAGAACGTTTGTCATTTTTATGTAGTAAAAAATGATGGTCTCTTTTATGACATATCCGACAGCTAAATGGCTTCCAACATTTCGAAATAATATGATCTTGAGCAAGACAACGGACACAAATTGTTTTATCACTCACTAAACTAATTCTTGCATTAATGTTCAATAATTCAAATTCGTTACATTTCCACAAAGGATGATTTCGCTGGCAACAAATACAACGTAATTTGTGTTTGTCCTTATCAATACTGCTCATTTCATTTGAGAATCTTTTTCCAGTTCGCAGTTTCGAACTCAAAAAATTGACAAAATCAAAGATATTTTTTGATGTCGTAGAAGGCGACGAATTTATTTCGTTGTTCCATTCGTTCTTAGTTTCTTTGTCTAATTGTCCTATTAGCAAATGAATTAATAACATATCCCAATTTTTTGTATCAACATTCCAATACATTAGACCATTTAAACACTTTTTGATTGTTTCCAAAAGTTCAACAATACTTTCAGATGAGCCATTTGAAGAGGGTTGTTGAATAAGAGTTTGAAGTAATTCTTCGACATTGTTTCGTTTGCTAAATTTTTCCTCCAACAATTCCCAAGCATCTTCGTAGCCAATGTCGTCTCTGTAAATAAAAATATTTTTAATTGGTTCAAAAACTTCTTCTGGCACAAGAGATTTAAGAATTGAAAATTTCTGAGAATTGGTAATATTCAAATTGGAATGAACTAATGCACGGTATTCATTTCGAAAAACTGGCCAATCGGTTAGTTGACCGGAAAATTTTCGAACATCAATCTGGGGCAAATCTTTTGATGAATTTTTTGTAGTTTCTTCTTTGATTTCTTCATTCACAATTGGTTCTGGTGACTTTGTTGGATATGATTCGCTATATTCTTTAGTTGATTCTTTTGAAAGTTTCAGCTCAAAAAATAGATCAATTGAAGAGTCCATTGTGGAACTATCTCGTGACTCTATCTTTGTTGATTCGTCAATTGACTTAACTGTCCAAAGATCGTTCTTCATTTCCAAATAAAGCAGTTTACATTTCGCATCTAGATCTTCTCCAAAATACTCAATTTTGGATACTGATAGAATTTCATCAAATTTTCGACTCGTATCGCAGTAAAATTTGTAATAACTTTCAAGTTGTTCGATGCGTAAGGGTACATCAGCTTTTGGAACTGATAAATTATCTTTGAAACGTTTTTGAAGGTTCTTTAAATGATTGAAAATCTTATGTTTTTCTTCGTTTAAATGTTTTAGCAAAGCTTTATAATCCATGTTTTGTGAAAATGTATTTAATTTCAAATTCTTTGTTAAACATGTCTACATGACTATAACTGCCAATTACTACTAAAATGGAAATTGAATTTCTTCAACCACTTCAAATTCAGAAAATAAGTAATATTGATAAGAAAATAAGAAAAAGTAATGGGGCTCGATTTATTTATAGAAATGCATTTTATTATCTTATAAAAACTTGACATTGAAAATTAATGAAACTTGATAAATATTCCAACAAAGAAGAAATTACAAGTTAGCAAGTAATTGAAAATTAAAAAAAAAAGTTCTGTTCAACCCTTATCCGCTATAAACATTCATAATTAAAATAAAGAATAAAATACAAATCCACTTTATTTATTCCTTTCTTCATAGCAATATTTTATCTTAAAAGCTCACTAAAGGCTAACAATTTTCAAAAAAAATTAATGTATGTTTATATACAGTAATTTTTTTTTGTAAAATATTTACTTTATGAGATAATTTAAAAAATTATTTTGGTCATACTAATTCATGAGAATCAACAAGAACGAACATTTACTTTTAAAATTTAGATTCGATTAATAATCAAAAATGTGATAGTAAAAATATTCTTTTAATATTTTAATTATCATAAAACACATTTTATAGAGCATTTTTTGCTGATATTTAAAAAATGTTAATTTGATATTTACAAAATGTTAAATTGTTATTGGTTTTTTTTTTTCGATGTATATACAAAATAAAAATATTTTGTAAAACAAAAGAATCTGAATTTCAGTCCCTTTTTCGATAAAAAAAATTAAAAGTAGGTATGATATTTGACTAACTTTTTGTACTAATTAAGTAACAAGGCATTATTATCTTTCAATTAAGCCATCGAAACCTAAAATAATATTTAATGGAATATTTCTTACGAATTTTTAAATATATGTTACATGAGAGTAACGCTGGGTCCGAAAGGGTTAGCAAATTTTTATAAAATTGTTAAAAAAAAAATTAATTTTTCGAAGAGAAGAAAAATTATAGATTTTCAAAAAAAAATTGGTAGATTTTCAAAAGAGGCCAAAAAAGAAGATTTTGATAAAAAAAAGGTGCCCAAATAGAAAAATGTGAAATTAGAAGAAATTAAGTACACACAATACCTACCTTATTTGCGCCTCTCCCGAGCCGCAATACAAACCTTTTAACACAATTTCTTAATTAAAATTGTATGAACATAATAAGTTCATTGCAATATTTTATTGATCAGATAATTTGTTGTAATTTGTTGTTTATAAGAATAATATACAGGGTGTCCCAAAAGTAATGGATCAAACGAAATATGGGGATAGGCCTCCTTAAGGGCTCTCAGAATTTGGTAACTTGTTCATCCCAAATCCTTACGGTTTTCGATTTAATGCAATTCTTGTGAAATTTCGAAATATCCCTACTTGGCAACAGTATTTTGCTTCCTGCGCCCATTATTGATTTTTGTTTTCTAAAATTCTTTCACAAAAACATTGCCAAATAGTAAGGAACAATTAATTAATCAAAATATTTCTTATTCCATACGCCATTTCGCTGCAAATTAACTAACAGTTTCAAGTTTGATAAAAAATCAATTTTTAACTTTTATTTGAGAGCAACACGGCGACAAAAATTTCTACGGTGTGAGAATGGTTTATTATTTTAAAAAGTTGCCCTGCTATTGTAGTTTTCAAAAATGTATAAAAGTTTCTAAAGTTGCAGTTAGATCAGAAAATATTACAATTTGAATTCAACAAAACAGGGTTTTTCAGAACAAAAAACAACCAAAAATAAACACATTTCTCGAACTGTTATTTGTTTATTTTTCTTTGAACAAAAGCGTCTATTTTTGTTTGTCTTTTTGCTGTGAAAAACCCTGTTTTGTTGAATTCAAATTGTAATATTTTCTGATCTAACTGCAACTTTAGAAACTTTTATACATTTTTGAAAACTACAATAGCAGTGCAACTTTTTAAAATAATAAACCATTCTCACACCGTAGAAATTTTTGTCGCCGTGTTGCTCTCAAATAAAAGTTAAAAATTGATTTTTTATCAAACTTGAAACTGTTAGTTAATTTGCAGCGAAATGGCGTATGGAATAAAAAATATTTTGATTAATTAATTGTTCCTTATTATTTGGCAATGTTTTTGTAAAAGAATTTTAGAAAACAAAAATCAATAATGGGCGCAGGAAGCAAAATACTGTTGCCAAGTAGGGATTTTTCGAAATTTCACAAGAATTGCATTAAATCGAAAACCGTAAGGATTTGGGATGAACAAGTTACCAAATTCTGAGAGCCCTTAAGATCCCCTATCAGCATACTTCGTTTGATCCATTACTTACGGGACACCCTGTATATTATATTAACAAACTTCAATTTGCTGTTAAATTAGTCATATATAAAGCTTTCAATTACAAAGTTGTTTTTTCTTGGTTTATCGTTATCAATATGTTTTTTGTATTTATTAACAATGAATGCACTTAAAGATATAAGTTTATTTTTTTTTTTGCTGTTGATAAAATTTCAGAGTCTCAATCGACATTTCTATATTTTCAATTTCTGCAACGCCACAGTTGTGAATTGCAAGTGATCAATTACGTTACTACACAGGATTTGTGATTTTTTTTTCTATATTTTATGGAGTATAAATTAATAATGGAACGTTTATTGTTAGAACAATTTAAAACTTATGAACGATTGAAGAAACTCCAAAAGAACTTTAAAGAAAATCAATGCTCACTTAAAGGTGAAATATTAGCCCGAATGGAATTGATTTCAAAATATTATAAAGAATTTTGTTTAAAAGATAAAAGTATTGAGGAAATTTTTAAAAAACATAAAATTGACACACAAAATGAGGATTACTTTAAACAAGATTTGGCTTTTAAATGTGAATTGCTGTATCTTTCAATGAAAGGAGAACTTTTGGAATTGAAATCGACAGATATGTCAGTCCCAAAGGAAGACACTGCTGAAGAAGAGAAAGAAGTGGAAGAAAAGCCTTTAGCAGAAAATTTGCCAAAATTAAATGTACAAAAATTTTCTGGTGAACCAATTGATTGGCTTCAATTTCAAAGTCTATATTCTACAGAGGTCCATACCAAAGCTGATCTTACCAATTCCCAAAAGTTCAATGCATTAAAATCACTTTTGTCAGATGAGCTTTTCAAGCTAATCGAACATTTTTATTCTTCGAGCAGTGAAACTGCCTACGAAGAGGCATGGAAATTGTTGGAAAATAAATTCTGCAAAAAAACTCTTATTGATGCATATCTTGAAAAATTAATCCAACAACCTAATGTTAATGGTTTATCGTTAAGTATTTTTAAACTATTGGATGAAACTATTAAATATTTACATGGACTTCAAACATTGAATGTTGACACAAAAAACTGGGATATTTTGTTGGTTCATATATTGGTGCAGAAATTAACAGAAAAATTAAAAACCGAATGGAAGAAAACCCACACGTCTAATGAACTACCAACACTTTATGATTTCTTAAAATTTTTAAACTCAAAACATCAGAAAATTGATCTTAGTGATGAAATTGAAAAATTCAATTATACAGCTAATTTAAATGATTTTGGATGTTTGTATTGTAAAGGTAAGCATCCTTTATGGCGATGTGATAAATTTGAATCGATGAGCATTGATGAGAGGTTAATTTTTGTGAAGAATAAAAAAGCTTGTGTGCGTTGTCTTTCGTCGAAACATACTTTTTCGGAATGCGATAGGAAATACACCTGTCGAATTTGTCAAAGCAAACAACATCACTATATATTACACAAGAACAGTAAACGCAATCAGTCATAGAAAGTTTTTAAATTTTTAGTGGAAATTTATGTTTTTCATTTTCAAATTTATGTTAAAAAATATTTTTGAATATGTACCTAAATAAATAAATGTTTTTATTTTAAAAGGGGAAAAACAGTGTTTTTATTTTGATAAACTTTAAGATTTTTTCAGAATCCACCTTCTCTTCGATTTCTTCAGCTATAGATTCTTATTTTGAGTTAATATTTCCATAGTGGAAAAAAAACTAATTAGCTAATTTAAAAATCTGCACTTTTTCAAATGTTTTTGTTAGTTCTTGTTGATTTTCTCGAATACTAAGCTGTATGTAGAAATGCAGATGAGAATCCATTACATATTCAATGTCATGAAAAAGTGTAGCAAATGCAAATTAAATAGAAAATCCTATTTTAGGAAATTTTGTTAATACAACTTGTGTGCCAACAATCTATAGTTATAGCTACCCATAGATAAGCTTAGTTTTAATTTAATTTTATATAAAACTCAAACAAAAAATAAAAAAAAAACATTATACCTAGTAGAAGATCCCGCCTAGGGCGACTACCCAAGTAACAATTTTACTTGCATAAGGTCCATTTTCTTCGATTCGGCAAGCTATAGTTTGTATAGGTAAGTTTAGTTTAAGGCTTACTTACGCAAATCATCCCTTTTGGAGGTACGTGGGATCGATTTCTGGGGGGCCATTTGTGTAACAAAAAAAATGTGTTCTTTTTTAACTAAAATAAAATTCTTCCCATTTCAGAACGACAGGAAAAGCATTGACATGGCCAAAAAAGAAGAAAAAACAAAATAGAAAAAAATTAAAAGAAACAAAATCAATAAAATCTTTTTTTTTTATTCATAAATTCAACATCTTATAACAACCTCCATAAGGCCTTATTATAACATAAAATGCAAATGATAGTTTCCTTAGCGAAGCTATAGTTTCCCTTAAATGTTTCATTGTTTTGTAAAAAGGCCTGCATAAGGTCGTTTGCATAAGACTTGTCCTTCTTCTTAAACAAGTCAAAAAATAGCTTGCATTGACCCTTATGAAAGCTAAATTGTTAGTTGGGTAACCCTCAATTATTTATTATTTCTCAAACATCAAATTTCACGGTTTTGACTTTTAAACGTCCAAATCTCGAGTTGCAGATTTTTTTACAGTTTTTATTTGTATGTGTGACTTTTATATATTTAGAATATCTATCGATTCCAGTATCAATCTTTTTGCTACCACTTTTTGTTAAGGAAATAGCTTTTTGACCTTTTTCTAAAAACACCTCAGTCTACCCTACTATAAAATGTGAAATTTCTAAAAATCCTGAATATTTAAATTTTTAAATTTAATTTTCTCTGATATAATATTTTTTTAACACCTCTAAGACTTACGCTGTCGAAAAAACTCAAAAAATGATCTTTAAAGTGTGGCAACCCTATGCCATGACATAATTTTGCCAGGCAGTCCATGTGCAAACTGTTTCTTTGGATACTACCTTAAAAAAAATATAACTCACAACTGGTATAACGATGAGGGTAGGCCGTCCTAGGCGGGATCTTAGACTATTATCACTGGTCGGCAACAAAAATAGAGCATGAACCAAACGCTACTTTTCTAATGGATTTTTTTGTGCTGATTCCGAATCCGAAGTGACAATTTCACTGGCACTTCACATTTTTGATGTACTAGAATATTAAGAGGTCAAAAACGCTTTTTTTTGGGTACATTTGACGTCAAATTACATCATCGATAAGTAATTTTCTTGCAAAACTACTTATGAAATCTCAAAACACCATATTAAAACGTCCTTAAGGTAAAAATTATTTTTTTTTTCTCAACGATATTGGAAAAAGAAATTTATGATAAGTATCTCAAAATCTTGCTTGTTTTTTTTTCAAAGCTATGAATGGTTTTTTGAAATAAATTCCAGTTTGCGTATACTCACAACTGGTATAACGATGAGGGTAGGCCGTCTTAGGCGGGATCTTAGACTATTATCACTGGTCGGCAACAAAAATAGAGCATGAACCAAACGCTACTTTTCTAATGGATTTTTTTGTGCTGATTCCGAATCCGAAGTGATAATTTCACTGGCACTTCACATTTTTGATGTACTAGAATATTAAGACGTCAAAAACGCTTTTTTTTGGGTACATTTGACGTCAAATTACATCATCGATAAGTAATTTTCTTGCAAAACTACTTATGAAATCTCAAAACACCATATTAAAACGTCCTTAAGGTCGAAATTATTTTTTTTCTCAAAGATATTGGAAAAAGAAATTTATGATAAGTATCTCAAAATCTTGCTTGTTTTTTTTTCAAAGCTATTGTTAAAGTGTTCTAACTGTAAAGAATGCGAAACGACCGACTTCATTGAATGTTTGACAAAGACCAATCTTGTAGTGTCATTTTGGTGACCGCAAGCCCAAACATTCGCAGTGGATAATCGTCGGCACGTTAAAAGAGTCAGCACAATTCAACTATTGTATGATTGCACTTTGATTGACCCAAAACAATATCCGTAATATGATATCGAATTGGCAATCAAAGAGTACAACACAATTGAAGTGTGCTGAGTTCAACGCACGACGATTTCCTCTGGTAGGTATAGGAGGAGATACAACATCCCTCCCCACCCGGAGAAAGAACTCACGATCAACCGGATGACAATCGACAAGATTAAATTATTTTTATTGAACAATTTCTTAAAAATACTTAACAAATATAGTTTTATATTCTAGGAATTTTATTACATTACAATTTTTTTCATTATTTTTTTTTTTTATTTAGGAATGTTATTATCTTTTTATTTAAGAACATTATTATTAACAGCATTATATTTACAAATAGGTTCAATTTTGTTTTTGTTTTTAATTCATTCTAATATATTGTATTATAATTTTTCTTTTATATATATAAATAACCTTTTTTTTTTTTTTTTATGTAAGCAATTATTTACAAATAAGTTATTTACAAATAAGTTTTTTAAACTCGGGCAAACGTTACTCCTCGTATCGATTTCCTCGTTGCAGCTGTACGATCTGGCAGGGCATCCATCTCGACGGCATCTATCTTGACGGCATGGGATATTTCTGGGACAACGTTTGTTACATTTGTTGTTATATGACTCGGTATGTTGGCGGTGTTTTCAGACGAACTTCTTGAGAGGTACCATTTAAACAATACGAGTGCTAATATGAGAACACCGATGGACAAAAGAGAATATCCGCGATGGACGTCGACTTCCAATCGCTGACTGTTTACACGCTTTCCGTTTTCGACCTGATTTGCTTCCTCTTTTAGGTCTTCTAACGACTTCTTCCCCTCCTTCAAACTCGCAATCATATCGCTATGACTACCTAAGGATAGTGGTGGTGGTTTCGAAAAGGTCCTCACTGTAAGATTGGCATATCTTTCCCTTAGTAGTTCAATAAGATCCGAATGGTTCACTCTCGGTTGATGGATCTTAAGCTTTGAACTCCAAACCTGCTCGTATGGTATACGCAATTCCTTCGTATTTATTTCGCAAGGATATAGAATGTGCAGAATTCCGAATCCTTTGAGCTCTGGAGCGTACAGTTCCCCATCGCAATTAAAATTGAGAGCAATCGATTCTCTTACATTGAAAAGCCATTGGTTCTTCGTTGACATCTTCGTGATTACCCCCTTTGTAGTTGGTGAAACGACGTAGTTGCAGTTCGTTTTTGAGGTAGCAGAATGTTGCAACAGCTCTACTAGGCATTCGGAGCTTCCACTGGTATGTATAGGTTTTTGGTGTTGACATACCTTTATCGTTATTGACGAATTGAACGGGACCTCGGAACATTGCATCAACTCTGTACGCGACATGGTGACAAATAAGGTATGATCGTCTGCTTCTGCGATGTATTCAGTCTTAACGTCCAAAACCAAGTCCCAATGGTTATCGAGTTTTGTTCGCACTGGGTATACCTTGAACAAGGAAAACATGGTGGCTTCAGGTAGCGGAACAGTAATCTTTAAAACGATTGATTCTCCTTGTGGATAGGCCAACAGCCGAACAACTTGGAACAACGCGGCTGGATTAAGAACCATTCTTTCATACTTAGAATTCTTCAGCACTGATGATATATTGTTTGCATCCAAAATAAAAGGATGGAGCTTATTTTGGTACAAATCGTTAAAAATTGATAGCTCAGTTGTTTGGCGACTTTGGACTTCAAGTAGTTTAGAAGTAACTAATGAGATCATTTCGTTAATCTCCACTTTCAATTTCGTCGCAGCTAACTCTTTGATTGTAGCCGTCGCGAAATTTTCCATATCCGTGGTGAAGTTTTCGAAACTATTTCCAATTTTTTCCACCTCTTCTGCTAGTGTTTTAATAGGTTTACTGAGCCTATCAAAATTGGAATTTGCCACCGTTATCTGTTTCTTAATCAAATTTAGCGTTTCATTTTCGTTGGTATCCAAGTTGCTTAGATGGTCATAAATCTTATCGGAATCCTCCTTGTCCATAGTTCCAAAAGCCCAATGGAAGAAATGTCCAATTGTTTCTATAGCTCTCTTATTTCTTCGGTGAGAGACCATATGTTTTAGTCGCATGTTGTTTTGCCGAAGGTTGTAAATGATAGCTTCCAACTCGTTCGTTCTCATGTTGCAATTTATTTGAAATTTTGATTGTAGAGGAACGCACAGCTGTTTGATCTTAGCGTCACACTTGTTTACAAAATCGAGAACCTCAGAAAAATCCATGGGTTTTATTTTCGTGAATATGGTCCATTTGTTGTTAAAAAAGACAGCATTCCCAATGCCTTCAAATAGTGCCATAGTTAAAGTAATGTTTTCTATTTGATAAGGAGCTGATGTTGTTGTTGTGTGGGATGTTGAGACGTTCGGTATGTTTGCCACGAGAGAGATTAGTTTATACATTAAAGCAACATTTAAAAGTGTTTGTTTAATATTAAGTATTGAATACATTTTTCTTCTATCACTTTTTTTTTTTTTGTTTAACAGGAATAGTCTAACTTTTTGTTCTATTTGTTTTTTTTTCTTTGAATTTAGTGAACAAATTGAAATTTATAAATTTTATGTAAGAAAAAGATAATTTATATTTGATTAATAAAATAGAAATAAAAATTATTATTTTTACCAGTCAGTCCACAATCTAGAAAGAAAAAAAAAATAAAAGAAATCAAATTTAATCATTACAATAAGCCTTAAGTTGGTTGTTGTGTACCCTTTTGATTTTCCTACCTACTTGAATATTGGTATTTACAATATCATTTACAGACACCACCTCGTAGGGACCCAACCAAATAGGGGAGAACTTATTTTTCCTAGTTGGATTTTTAAGCATGACTTTTGCTCCAACTGCAAATGAAACAGGGTTGGTTTGACGGTCGTATTGCTGTTTCGATTTTTGCTTGGCCAGTTCGAGATTCTTTCTTGCAAGTTCATGAGTTTTCTGCAGTTGATGTTGATGTTGATGTTGATGTTTTTTTTTTATTATCTATACTTAATTTAGATTCGCGAGTTTACAAAAATAAACGAGATTCGCGGACCGGCTGCGCCAATGTTAAAGTGTTCTAACTGTAAAGAATGCGAAACGACCGACTTCATTGAATGTTTGACAAAGACCAATCTTGTCGTGTCATTTTGGTGACCGCAAGCCCAAACATTCGCAGTGGATAATCGTCGGCACGTTAAAAGAGTCAGCACAATTCAACTATTGTATGATTGCACTTTGATTGACCCAAAACAATATCCGTAATATGATATCGAATTGGCAATCAAAGAGTACAACACAATTGAAGTGTGCTGAGTTCAACGCACGACGATTTCCTCTGGTAGGTATAGGAGGAGATACAACACTATGAATGGTTTTTTGAAATAAATTCCAGTTTGCGTATATATTTTTGACTAAACATCAAAAAGAACTTAACTTGAAATTAGTTTTTGGGAGTTTACAGCGAAAATATTGATGCAGTGATGAAAATAGTAGTGCAGCTCAAAAACTAGACGTGATAGAACAAATCTGTAAACAGTTTTAAATTCAGCACAATAAAGTCAATGAAAATCACTTAACAAAGTTCTTGCTCCTGACTATTTTTTGGTTTTTGCCGACCAGTATTACCTACATATTTTTAAAACGTTTCTCGTTTGCAAGATTCACGACATAATATTGTTACTTTTATACATAACCAGATTGCTCAGTGATTAAAGGATGCGTTCACTGTAAACATTTAAATTTATCAAATTTCAATTGGAGAAGCCTTTTTTTTATTCAAAATTTGTTATAATATGTTTTCAACATTATAACATGTTAAATATTTTAAAAGTAAGTTTTGTCAATTTTTCTAAGAATGATACCGCTCTCATGATCCTATTTAAAGCCAGAAACTTTCAAGTTAACAAATATAGATGTTGCGTTATGCAATTTCCAGTAGCTACTTTTTAGTATTCTTATTTAGATTTTGTTTATACTCACCATAAATAGTGTCAAAATCTTTGTGTTTCTATGGTTTAAGGTCAGTGTTTATAAATTTATGAAAGAAAAGATTAAAACTTTTACGGGTTATTTATCTTTGAAGGGAAGTATTATGTACGTGTAAACTTATAAAACCTTTGTTGTTAGGAATGCATACTAAATTCAAAAACATACATAAAATGATTAAATATAGCCCATTATGATAAGCCTTTATTGCCTTATCTAATCTTTTTGGTACTTTCTTTTTATGATACTCGTATGTATGTTCCACAAAATGATTCACAGTTTACTCTCAAAGTGTTTCATCTTCCTAAACTATGTCAAGAATTTCCACCTCGAACTTAAGCATATCGTTCCATTTAGTAAAAAAAAAAATTACCAATTACCTCCCCAGAGTTTATTTTTTTTTCTTCCATCCTTGATACTAACTCCTTATTTGCCATTCATCCTTCCTCTGATTGTTCAATATTCTCCTACCTACCTTTGTTTACAGGTCTCCTCTTCTAAATTCCCCCCTTTTTCACATTCCGCAAGCTACAAAATGTAACTCGTTACATAAATCTATTTTGCAAACACACTAACCAACTAAAAGCACTTAACAAACACTTGCATACAAACGAACTAGAGGCCTAAAGGAGAGAACACCTTAACAAAGCTAAAGCACCTAATGAGCTGACATCCTGGCCCGTTCAAACTTGTGGGCCATTGAATAGGTTAGGTTAGGTTAGGTTGTCTGTTGTTGTTAGTGTTTTATCTTCTCTATATAGTCAACTATCTTTAGAATTTTATCGCAAAATTCAGGTTAACTCAGGCATTGTTAAAGGGTGTGTAGGTTTAAAGTAGTTATATGCTCAGTGTTTAACTACTGTATGTGTTGTTTTTTTTTGTATTGAGTTGAGTTGATGTAGTCCTGGGTTATGTGCAGAGGAAGATGATCCAATAAGGATTGTGTCTTGTGTGTCTTTATCTAGTCTATCAGCACGCGTTATGTGCCGGTACGCCAAAGTCGTTCTATCGAACATGTCAATCTTGACTCGTAGAGCATGACCAATCCAAACTTACAGGTGTGGATTTATGCCATTAAAAATTAAGGCCGAATCCGAGTTGAATTTTTAAAGAAAAAAAATTTAAAAAATCTTGACCGCCGCACCACAGCTGCACCACCGCCGTTTGGCGGAAAATGTCGGTGCACCACCGCCGCACCACGTCCGCACCATTTCATTTTGTATGAAAAATTCGCTGCACCATGGTAAATAATTTTGGATTATTGAAAAATAAAAAAGAACTACCGATTTTTCATTCAAAATGAAATGATGCGGACGTGGTGCAGTCGTGGTGCGGCGGTGGTGCACCGAATTTTTCATTCAAAATGAAATGGTGCAGACGTGGTGGTGCAGCGATTTTTTTTATATTTTTCATTTTTTCAAAATGAAATGGAGAGGACGTGGTGCAGCGGTGGTGCGGCGGAGTTCCATTTTTACTCGGGGAAGCTTAAAACTACTAACCGAGTCTAAATTTGAAACAGTTTGAAACTTGTCACATGTCTTACATGTAATCAATGCCGACGAGACGCCTTTGGTGCCTTGCTACACCTCTAAGCTTAATTGAGACATGAAGTAAATTGGGGCGCCTAATAGATTGAATATGGGCCTTGCCCATTTGGACAGTAAAGTCCAAAACCATAAGGATTTGACTTAGGTTACTTAAGTTTATAAAACAGTTTTCAAAGAATTCCTTTTGAGAAAATGATAGTTCCAACCAAATGCAGCCGTTAACTTTTCCTTAAACAGTGTATTTATAGGGGTCTAGTCACACCGACCGGTATAAAACCCGGTGGAAGGTTATTCAATCCTTATTTTTACGCGCCAAAAAACGAGACCAAGCCACAAAAGAAGGTCTTCAAAGGTGTGTCGAGTCGATGTCGATGGTGAAACAAAAATAAAAAAAAATAAAACCAAAATAAAAGTAGTCCAAGATAAAGCAAACTGGAAAGAAGGGTATAATCCGACACGGGTTTGCCTTTAATCGTGTCTATGTTCCAAAGGAGTAGCAGAGTGATTTGAATTTATTGCTGATGTTATCTTCAGGGAAAAGGTGAATTCACTCTATTTTGAGAGGGTAGTTTTTTATTTGTTGTTGTTGTTTTATTTGGGTGGGAGGTAATACTCGATAAACTTTTGGTCTTTGATAGAAAGAAAAGACGGGAGAAGGGTTTTTTTGTTTTTTTTTTTTTTGTTGGTAGGAGTGTGAAAAATAATAACTGTGAGTGATTTGTTTGATTGCTCGCGATTTTCCTTTTACCAGGTCAAGGAAAATGTTATTCGTTCTGATTAAGTGGTTAGAATTTGATACCTACTCAAGTAATGGAATAGATTTGTTTAAGTATTGAAATTTTCGTAAAATAGCTTGTTTGTATATATTTTTTGGCAGATTTTATTTATTCATCAAAAAATTACTGATTCTCAGTCATTAGAAAGGTGATTGAGGGAATTGGGAGTCAATTGCATATCTACTCTTAGCTATGGCAAACAAAATTCAATAGTATCAGGTGAATTGAACTTTAAAGGTTTTTTAAAATCTTTGAAAAGTTTTAGGTACATACTGCTGCGCTAGAAGTCATTCTTTGAATTGTAGAGTTATTTTTTGTTGGCTTAGTACTCTATTTCAAATATGCGCCGAGCTCGAATGCGAAGTCAGAAATTCAACCATATCAAGTTTTTAGAAAATCGAAAATGAAGTTTATTTAAAAGTCTTTGAGGTTTTATCCTTGCACTTGGTGATTTGTTTAAATTAAATTTATGACGGTTTCTAAAAGAACTAAATTTCAACTTTTGAAATCTGTTTAAATTTTTCAATAATTCTTTTCTTCTTCGAGAAATCTTAATTTGAAATCAACATGTTTGGTATATCATCTCATAACAGAAAAAAAAATTGTATGTGCATTTTACAAAAATCTTGTTCACCAATGTAATTTTAAGAATTTATAATTTCTTTGTTCTTGCTTCAAATAAAAACCCCTTGACGAATTTGATCTCAGAGAATCTGCGTATTATGTTTTAAGATCAGACATGATCATCTTTAAAAGGTTAGAATATTATCTTAAGATAGACTTTTTGGTAAGCAATAGAAATTTTATGTTACCTGTTAAGTTTTTCTATAGTGCAAAATGTTACACATACGTCACAGTGACCAGCAAATCAATCCCACATTGACAATTTGATTAACCACTTAAGGTGAATTTCTCAAAACATAGTTAAATATGAAATATATTTGAGAATCATTATGATTTAAAATACAATATACCACTTAATTCAATCAAGATTAAATACAAAAACGCTAAAAACAAATTTTTGGTCTATTGCAATTAAAAAATTTAAAATTTGTTTAAAACAAAAAAACCAAATACCTAATTTCAAGGAGGTAAGATTTTTCTATCTTAAAATTATGCTGGCACACAAAAAGGACTGAGATGTTAAAGTGCACTAAGTTCTAAAGTTTGGTTTTAAATTTTTATCAAGTAAATTTTTAAAGTTAGGTATTTGAAAAATTGCCAAGTACCTAAATCAAAATTTCATTTATACAAATTTAAAATTTGTGATTTAAGGCATAAGATTCTACCAAGGTACATATGTTAAAGATTCTATCAAAAGTGTTCTTTAATATTTGATGAAAATTAAGCGAAAATGGGCGGTTTCCACGCCCTGGCTAAAATTATCAATTCTAAAAAATTTTCCTTTGAATAACCTATCAGCTCTTCCATTGTACCAAATTTCAAATTTCTACAATAGCCAGAAGTGCTCAAAAATAATTGATGAAAACTCAGCGAAAATATGTCGTTACCACGCCCTCTGAACTGAAAATCCCAAATTTTCGATGTTTTCCTTTGTATGCATCACAAGACCATTCGCTGTGCGAAATTTCAAGTTCCTATGATAACTCCATAGTTCTGATGATCTGGCAGTGAGTGAGTCAATTAGTTACGGTTTTTGCGATTTTTGAGGGCATATATCTCTGAAACTCTTCATTGTCAGTAACTGAAATTTTGTGAGCAGTTTTGTATTTGATCTGCTCAACAAATAAAACGAGTTTCAAATTTCTGGCATATATCGTAAAGAAGTTAGAGGGAGTCCAAAATCCTGAGTTGTTTCCTGTAAGTAAGGGTTTAGTGCCAAAGTTGCTACAGAACTTGGCTGAGCACTTCCATGCCCCTTTTTTGTTTCACGGTCGGGTCGGGTCGCACGAACAAAAAACGATTTTTTAAAGATTTTCTCGATTTTTGGACCTCAAATTCTACTAAACGGTTAGATAATTAAAAAAAGTGTATTTAACCTTTTTTATAGAGCGTTCAATTTTCTACAAGAATATGTAAAAAAATTGGCTAAAAAGTCAATTAATAAAAAAATTATGGTAGAAGCTCGATGTAAAAATGGAAAATTGAAAAGCGGAGGACCTTCCCTTAAAGATAAAGAGCTCATATTTGGTGAGTATATTCTAGAGGTGTCTAGCAATCGAGTTTTCGAGGTACCAAATCAAAAAAACGAATTTCGATTTTTTTGGCCCACCCTTATGCATATAGTTATGTACATAAACAAATTTGTTTTCATCTCAAAACTAATTACCGACCAACTCTCTGAACACTACACATGAACATTCGAATCGGGAAAATTGCCCACTCCCTCTCTCACTCAACTCGAATTTGAGTGAAAAACAAAAAACCATCTGTCATTCGTTTCCGATTTCTTTCTGTCAGAAATTATTTATCGAGCGAACAAAAAAAAAATAACAAATTTGTTTTTATTTGTAGAGGTAGTGTAGCAACATCAACAACACTGTAGTTTATTTATATCATCTCTAATCACAATTTTTGTATTAAAATAAAATTTATCTCCATTCAGATAAAGTAAGTAAGTACCTATAAAATATTCTTCTGTGTGTACTTTAATTATAAATGTACGGAATAGAATAAAATTCTCTTTGTTTCCATTAAAATTTAAGGCGTTTCCAACCAACCATAATGAATCCATTGATTGTTGTCACAGGATTTGGACCATTTATTGGTCATGAAGAAGTCAATGCCAGTTGGGAAGCTGTTCGCTTATTGCCAGATTCTTTAGAATCTGATCAAAAAGTCGAATATAAAATTGAAAAGAAACTTGTGTCTGTCGAGTATGATGATGTCAACAAATCTATTGATGGAATTTGGGCAAAAAAACCAGCGGTATGTATTGCTTACCCAAAAAATAAAGTGAAAGTAAAACTTTTTTTATTTCGTTGTTACTTGCGATTGCGATATAAGGTACTTTAGGGCAAGTTTAGGATTAGTAAAAAAAAATCGAACTCCAAATAACAATCAGAAATGACATTACGATGAAAGAGAATACTAAATAAAATGCACGACTGGGTCGCGAGAACTTGCTCTTAGGGTTCAAGTTGCTAGAATGCAATTTCGTTTGTTTTATTAAGATACATTTTTAGAAAAAAAAAATTCAAAATCGTTAAAGCCTTTTTTTAAAAACTATTTTTTAATAAATATGTAATTTTTTGCAAAAAAAAAGTTTTGAAATAAAATTGGTTTGTCATTTTTAAGAAATCACTTAACAACTAAAACCAAAATTTCAAAAAAAATTCAATGTCCGGTTTTCGAAAATTTGATTTTTCAAAAAAAAATTCTCAATTTTTTTTTTTTTTAATCCAAAAATTATTTTTTTTTTAATTTTATTTCGGATTAATATTAAAATTACATATATAATTGCTTTTGTATAAAAAATGTCGTTGAAATACAATTGAATCGGTGATTGTTAAAACAACATACATAAGTAACATTTTTATTTTTTTTTTTCAGGAGAGACAAAAAACTTTGTATTTTTGACGACGCGGCCGCATTGACAATTTTACCTTTAAATTCGGTTTAGAGGCCTTCTTAGGAGTTGAAACTAACTAAAAGTTTTAAAAAAATATCTTTATCAAAGAAGATTTAACAAAAAATATTTTGTATATGTTGTTTTAACACCCAACGTTTTGTTGGTAGTCAAAACCACTTAATTACTTGGAAATAATGTTGTATTGACACTCATTTTACATCCAAAGTATTAGCAAATTTAATGGAAATGAATAAAAGACCATCATAATTCAGCAATTTTATTAATACATACATTAAAAAAACAAGAACATTAAACAAATAGGCGAAAGTGGACGTTTCACGGCCAGCAATGAATTTGTTATTTTTTGAGGTAGTTAAGTCTTACTAATATTGTGCAAAAGTTTTATCCTTGTGACGCAGGTACTTCAAAATAGTATAAAATGCATTTTTGCATTTAACACTTTTTATTGATTGTCTCATTGAATTTTAATGTTTATTTGAAGTGAAAAATATGATGGTTTGTAATTTTCCCTGAGTTTAAAGACCTTGATTTTGAATATCAAACCAATAGAACCCAAACTAGAAGCGAATTTTTTTTTTAGTTTGCATTTTCAATTCTTTGCTGGTATTAATAGCTTGAAAACTCTAGAACAAAATGTCGAAGTTAATGGCTCAGGGAAAATAAATTCAAAATAAAAATTAAATTCAACATGTCCTTCACACATTGCAAGATGCATTACTAATACTAATATTGCAATATCTTACATTCTTAATCCAAATGAAGAGAAAAATTCATAGTAAAACTTTTTCCTAAGATATAGTTTTTTTCATTTGGTACCAATTTAATTTATTAACAAGAACATTTTGAAAGATGCAATTGCATTCCAATGACCGCGAACAACTGACTGACACTAAATCATCGAAAACCTGTAAGAAACAACAGTTTACTTACTTCGTTTTTCCAGCGTTGAATGTAAAAAAACAAATTAATATGAAGTACTTAAGGTGTTTTAATACCCAATTTCAAAATTGGCAGAAAAGATATGTTGTTTTAGCACTAAATGCGTATTTTAAGCTCGAAATTTTTTATGCTCCAAACATCAAATCATGTTGGTTTTGCTCTCAACGCTAGTTCTACCCATAAGCAATGCAAAACAGTTATAAAAGTGGTTTCAAAAAATTTGTCACTTGTGTTGTTTTAACAATCACCGATTCAATTAGGAATTTGGTAGAAAATCAGATTTAAAAGAAACGGTTCTATGGCATGATAATGATTTTCAATAAAAAAAATGTATCAAAAGATACCTAGATTTTGTTTAAAAACTAACATTTGAATTTTTTAACAAAATCGTTTGAGTCGTTTTCGAGAAAATTAAACATTTTCGAAATTAGTATATGAAAGGTACCGTTATTTTTGGTCCAAAAAAATTAACTCCCAAAAACCCCTCTGTAGAGTCTCCAAAAAATGATACATACCAAGTTTGAAGTCAATCGGTCCATCCGTTTAGGATGTAGCTCCTTATACAGACAGACAGACTTCCACCATCTTCGCATTCTCTATTATCGTAAGTAATATCATCGAAAATTGTTATCAAAACTTTTTTTGTACGAATGCATAACTTGTTATATAGTACCTATATTGCAAGTAAAAAGTGTGTCCCGTAATTCTGTCTATCTGTTCGTCTGTCTCTATCTCGAGCTGCAGCCAGCGATGCCAAATTGAGGGATTTTCTCCGTTTTTTTGGGATTTTTTGACACAGGAAAAAGGGGAAAACGGAACAAAAACATTCAGCTTAAAACATTCAAGTCTTAATACCAAAACTTCTTTTTACAACATTTAAAATTCAAATTCATCATATTATAAAGTATTCAATAAAAAAGCACTTATTTGAGAAAACCCTTTAAAACAATTTCGAATGCCAAATGAAGTGATTACCTCTACGATTTGGCATTCGAAAATAATTTACCAAATTATCAACTTTTTACTGTATTGTTTAAATTTTAATTGTAGCAATTTACGAACAAAAGTACATGTGTTTTAAAAGGGAAGAAAGCGGGAAAAAAATAAAATCAAAAAAAGGAAAAAAAAATTGTTTTGCATGGAACAAAAGGGAATCGACATGGCAAAAGTCTGGAAACCAGCAGCCAGCAGACCAAACTTCTAATCCGATTTGCTTCAAACTTAGTAGTTAAAAGTTTTAACTAATTCCATAGAGGGAAAATTGAATTTTTTTTTACCACAATTTATGGTTCCTAATTGCCTTATGTCTAAAGTGGCAGAGGTTATTTTTCTCAAAAACGGCTAACGATTTTGAGTAAAGAAAATACATATACTGTGGTAACTAAAATCCTACTTTTGAAACAAAAACAAAATTTTTTTGAACAATTATTAACAGTACCTGCCATAGAACCGTTTTTTAGATTTTTGACTTTCTCATAAACGACTTGGACGATTCAGCGTATAGAAGCGCCTAAGTAGTCGAAATATTAAAATATTAAATATTAAATTTTCAGTTTTGGATTTTTTAATAAATTTAATTTTTTTTTTTTTTTGAAAAAACAACTTTTTGAAAACGGGTTGATTGTTTTTATGTGTTAAATAATATTTTCTTAAGATAAACATACCAAATTTTGTTTTGAAAATGTTGTTTGAAGTTTTTCATTGAGAAAAAACGGTTCCTTCAATTTTCGAAAAAAAAAACTTTCCAAATATTCTTTGTTATACAAGTAACTAAACTGGATACTCATTTTGAAAACTTTTCGTAGTTTTAAAATCAATTTTTAGTCCTTTTTTTCAGTTCTTATAAAATAAAAGATAAAATTGAATAGCCTAAATTTTTTGTTTTAAGCATAAGAGCAAGTTCGTCCGACCCAGTCGTACATTTAATTTTTGTTTTGTAAATTTGAATACAAAAAACACAATTTGGTTTGATTGAGTAATTTATTTTAATTTAAGCTTGTAATCCATTGTGGTGTTCATGGAGGTGCCAACTGTATTCGCGTTGAAGAACTTGCCTACAATCACA
This sequence comes from Episyrphus balteatus, assembly GCF_945859705.1. Classification (NCBI taxonomy): domain Eukaryota; kingdom Metazoa; phylum Arthropoda; class Insecta; order Diptera; family Syrphidae; genus Episyrphus; species Episyrphus balteatus. The sequence continues at coordinate 28,066,211 of NC_079134.1, read as the reverse complement.
AATTCAATCGCAAAGATTACTCTGGCAAGAAACTGTCCGGTGGGAGTGCGTGTTTAGCGAACAATGGCACTGCTTGTAATCTAATCCGGACTAAACTCAATGTTAAGAAAATCGTCGAAAAGACTAGTCCACTTTGTGGTTGTGATGAACCAATGGTTTGCTCTGACGATGTTGGCAACTATTTGTGTGGTTACATTTACTTAAAGTCCTTGGACAAGAATAGTTCAAGGAGTTTGTTTGTTCATGTGCCTCCGATTGATAAGCCTTTTAGCAGCCAGGAAACAAGTGACATGGTTTATAAAATCATTGCAGAATGTATTCGTCAGATTGAGGCTATTGAAGAGAATGGAGAGGCTGAGGAGTATTGTGATGCTGAAGATGATGAATTCTGCGATATAGAACCATGCCATTGCGGGGACGAATAAAATAAGGTTTCATCCAAGTTACAAGAGGTTTCTATTTACAAAAAGTTAAAAATGCCTTAATAACAAAGGATCTGCCTGCCTAACTTCTATTGCAGTTATTTTAACATTCAGTAATAATTTTGTAGAAATAAAAAAAAATATATATACAAAGATCCTTCCAAAAAAATGCATTAACACAAAAACATTCACCAATCAGCGTCAACTATTTTAATTTTTATTTATTTATAAACTATTAATCTACTTATATTTTTTTCATATATGTATATGAATTCTTATTATAACACTTCGGTGCATTAAAAATAAATATTTAAACTATTTACAGTTACTGTTACAATTAAAGCCACTTATTTTATTTTATGTGTTTTCAAGAATTGCTTGCATTATTTTAACTTCAATCAAATTAACTCGATCTCTAGGAGCATTGCGAAGTTTATTGGCAATTAATTTGCCAAATAAATCAAATTCATCCATTTGTTCAGTGTTATTTGAAACAGGAGGTGTTTCAGGTTGTTGAGGAGGTGGTGGGGCTGTTTGAGGTGGAGCTGTTGCTGGAGTTGGTGGTGGCTTTGCTATAATGACGTCAGAGTTGTTGGGGTTCATTTCCATTGGGTAAATTGTAGTTGTGATTGTGGGTGGATTACTACTACTCACGATACAATTACTACTGGTTTCACTAACCACATCTTCAGTTGTGTAATTTTGATCATTTTGAACAAGATCATCAACACTGGTCAGTATGCTATCGGTTTGTTCAATTAGGAATGAAAAGTCTTCTGGGCGAGCTGAAATGATGAGAAATATTTAAATATTAAGATAAATTTAAGGAGTTTGAAAAAAAAAATAATTACGTTTCTTTTCTTCTGGTTGTTCTTCAAATTCCACATCTGAGAGCTGGCACCTGAAGGAAAAAGGATTTTAATAAAAGTTAACACATATTTTTTTGATAAAGACATGGTTGTGCCAGCACGTAATTTGGTACAATCTAGTTGACTCGATACAATCGATCAATGGCACTTTCTAATTTGGTTTAATCAAGCGTTTTTGATGGAGAACCTTCGATGGAACCACATAAATATTATTTTACCAATACTCAATTGTATCAAAGTACGTTTTGGGGATCAAACATAAAGTAGTGTCTTCGTCAGAGGATAATTACTTGTCGTTTGTCATTGTGTCATTAATAAAAGGAGATAGTAATAAGCCAAATATCGATAGGTATAACAGATTTTTCGAAATAACCGTGGGATGAGAGTCTACAGCCATATGAGAGTACAACAGTTAATTGCTGCTCTAAAAAATACAAGACCGCAAAGATCCAAAGGAAAATCATTTTTGTATGAATGGGAAAATTTTAGAGAGGCACAATATCATCGGAAAGATATACGGCCATTGAATAATTATATATAGAAGTGACACCGATAGTTTCTAGCGCCACACAATTTTATTTTTTTCGGCAATTAGATGTACTAAAAAATCCCCAGAGAGAATGGAGCTTGTCCTAGAATATTATGTTTCCAAAAATTTGTTTTTAAAAAAGGAAATTTCTCTAATACAAACCTAAGGAAACTAATATCAAATAAAAATAAATTGTATCGACACGTCGACATCCTATAATAGAAAAAAAAATAAGGAAATTTAATTACTCACACATAAAACATAAAACAAATATCAAACAAAAATAAATCGTATCGACACATCAACATCCTATAAATGAAAAAAAGAAAATAAGGAAATTTTACTCATACATACAAAATTACACAAATATCAAACAAAAATATTGAAAAGTTAGTTGACATTATAAAAATGTATCCATAGTAACTCAAAACTAAAAACAAGAATTTTTGTATTAACGACGAGAATTTCAACAAAATTAAATATTATTGTTGTATATCCTAGTATATTTCAATAGTCCTAATAGCGTAGGTGACAAGGTGATTGCTTTTTACTTTTGCTCTCTGAGTTCATTTCCCCACAGAGATTGCTATTTTTTTATATTATATTTTTTTGGCAATATTATGAAATGCGTAACAATCAGCGCCGATTTTTGCTGAATCGAAACTTAAACATTTAATTACAACATAAATCCTTATGTCACAGTTTACGCCGAAGAAAAAGTAGAGCATAAAAGTTTATGTTCAAAATAAATTATTTAAGGTTCGTTTCAGCAAATGGCCCTTAAAGAAAAAAAGAAAAGCGTTAAGAAAAACTCAACGTAATATTGAGAGGTAAGAGTTCAAACCAATAAGTCGATTTCGTTCAAACTTTTTGTTTAGGTATTGTTGATTTCAAGTAGGGGAAATTGAAATTTTTTGACAAAGATGGAAGTTTGCGCCAAAGAATTCTGAATAAGAAGTTTTATTCACCAAAACTTATCATTAGTAAATTTTATTTTCTACAAATTTAAGGCTGACTTAAATATTTATCTGAATTATACATATTTAACCCTACAAATAAACAATTTAATACTCAGGTACAAGGCTAACGCTCATAGTTGAGTTTCATAACCATAAAATTTAACCGAGCTTTTAACCTGAGTTGTTTTATACACTAGCCCAAAAAGTTAAAGGAACAAAGCAAAATTCGTGATAGCTCCAAAACAAGTACCTATTCGATTTGATTTCTTCTACTTAGATAGATTTTTAGAAAAAAAAAATTTCAAAATTCAAAAATAAAATTGGTATGCAATTTCGTAGAAATTACTAATCAACATTCAACTAAAATGTAAAAAAAAAAATTTAATGTCCCGTTTTCGAAAATCTGATTTTTCAAAAAAGTGTTCAATTTAATTTTTCTTTACCTAATCCAAAAACTATTATTTTTCCAAAGTTGAAATTGAATTGGTAGTTTGGCAGAAAATCAGATTTGAAAAAAAAGGTTCTACGGTAGGTTAATAATAATTTTTAAAAATTTCCATGATTGCCCAAATACTATTATATAATTTTTTTTTAAAACAAAATCACTGGTACCGTTTTCGAGAAAATTAAACATTTCCGAAATTGGTAAAGGTATGACATGTATCGTTATTTTTGTTAAAAAAAAATTAGTTCTAAAAACCCCTCTGGAGAGTCTCCAAAAAATGTATTCATATCAAGTTTGATGTTAATCGGTAGATCCGTTTAGCTGTAGATAGACAGACTGACAGATTAACCAAAAAATCTAATACTAGTAGACTACCACCTCCGATGGAACAGGGCTATAGTTATGCCATGTCTGATTGTTATCTCAACTTTTTGTTTTGTACAAATGCATAACTTGACTATATAGTATCATGACAAAATAAAAAGCATGTAAGAGCTACACTCTTTTAGTTTTAGGATATTAGAACCAAATATTTTATTTCAAATGGTAAAATAGGAAAATCATTGGAACTATCCAAAAACCACATTTTCTTACATTTGCGATCAAAATAGTTTTTTTTTTTCAAATAAACTCAAATTTTTGTGAGTTTATTTGAACATTTTATTAATAAATAACGTTTAAATTTTAGATAAAAAATTAAAAATAAAGAAAAGTATCCAAAAAAGGTACGAAAAGATTTTTTTCAAAATATAACATTTTATAAAAACTTTAAATTTTCATTTACAACTGCAAATTTGAACAAAGCCGTATATCCAAAGTTCTTGTTCGCACACATAAATCATTTCAAGCAAATAATCGAGGTAGTTTCGTATTGCATTAAAATACTTTGAAATATGTATTAAAATACTTTAAAATAATGTGTAATATGGCCATATTGTATGAACTTGATCCTTACCTAATCTTGCATTATACGGTTTAAGAAAATAGTAAGTATATGCCACAATGCATGTGATAGGTAGGTAGCATATGAACTACAACTTTGGCCTAGATGTTTTAACAAACAGCACCCTAATCAAAATTAAATAAACTCTCTATAATAAAAGAAAATCTTCTTGTCGTTAATAAAAACAGAAAAACAAAATCCTTTCAAATATACAAAAGAATCAAACATTCAAAAATAAATGTTTGATTCAAAATATTACAAAAATTAAAAATAAATTCAATTTGAATATTACAGAAACAAAAATAAACAAACACACTACTAACACAAAACAAAACTAATACAAATACAACAAATATAAATAATATTGTAGTTGTGGTTACTTAGTAACCAAAAGTCCTTTTCAGGAATTTTTCGGCCATCGAATACACAATCCTAAAACGATTGTGGCGCCACTCCTGTAACGATTGTGGCTCCACCCCTCAAACAAAGCGGATTTTTTTTCCGGTGTCACTTCTATATATAATTATTCAATGATACGGCCATATTGAAGTATAAGTATCTGTCGGAGCGTAAAAACTCTCCGATTCGAATGATTTTTTTAGTTGCATTTAATCAGAATCGGTTTCCCCCAAAAGAACCAGAGAACCAAATAGGACCTTAACAAAAACTTGCAAGAGCAGATAAAACCTTCGGGGTTGATTTTTAAGATTCTTCAGTTATTGTTCCGTTGTTCCATTCAGTGTGAATCGGTGAAATGTGCCCGAGAGAATTCAAAGACAAGCTCAACAGCTTGTCAAGAAGTTTAAAAAAATAAAATTAAACCAGTAAGCTAGAGACACATCTCGCCCTAGAGTCTTGTTTGTTGAGGCTGAGACCCAACCTGGACTGTGAGCGACACCTTAAGTAAGCTGTTCACTATTAAACGGTAACGATTCCATTTTGTTTTTGAATTTTTAAATTAAGAAAATATTGTTCAATTGATCCAATTCAACTCCAAAACAGGGTTCGAATCACGGCCGCCGTCAGATTATCTGAGGAACACTGTTTAATGAATTAATAGACACTTTAGGGTGTCCCAAAAGTAATGGATCAAACAAAATATGCTGATAGGCCAACTTAAGGGCTCTCAGAATTTGGTAACTTTTTTATCCCAAATACTAACGGTTTTCGATTAAATTCAGTTTTTGTGAAATTTCGAAAAATCGCTACTTTGCAAAAGTATTTTGCTTCCTCCGCCCTTAATTGATTTTTGTTTTTTATTATTTTTTCACTAAAAAATTGTCCAATAATAAGAAACAATTAATTGATCAAAATATTTTTAATTTCGTACGCCATTTTGCTGCAGATTAGTTAACAGTTCCAAGTTTTATAAAAACTCAATTTCTTACTTTTATTTCAGAGCAACAAGCTGAAAAAACTTTGTATGCTGTGACAATGGTTTATTATTTAAAAAAGTTGTCCCGGTATTGCAGTTTTCAAAAAGGTATAAAAGTTTCCAAAGTTGAAATTAGATTGAGAAATATTACATTTTGAATTCAACAAAACAAGGTTTTTAAGAGCAAAAAACATACCTACGGCAACAACTACAATTCGAGCCAAGCAATGCTCAAGGAGGCAGAAGAGAAGCTCATGGCGAAGAAATGAAAAACATATTTCTTATTTTAATAGGAACGTCCCACGTACAATATGTAGCCCAGTTTTGGGTTATATACAAAACACTATTTGGCAAAGAAGAAGAAAAGATCAATTTAACGAATCTAAAACTTAAACACATTAGAAGAGAAGAGTGAATGATTGCCATGATAAGTTCAAACGAGAACTCATCTTCGATATTGCGATCGCATTGATAGTATAATTATAATGGTCAGTTTTATCAATAATCAATGCCTTTTTGAGTTATCTGAATTCAAAGCAATAATCAAGTGTTACAAAAAATAGAAATTTAAAAATAACAAAACTGAATAAAATTAAAAAAAATGCATTATAAATTTACCCCAATTGTTCATCATCATCCAAAAAGCCCAAATGATCATAGTACTTATATTTGGCTATGCATTTCATTCCATCTCGTTCGATATTACGAATTTTCTTATATCGATCACGAATATTTTTCCAGATTTTCTGTATCCGTTCAATTGGAACAATTTGGCCCAAAGCATCATAAACTTCTTCCCACATAACTTTTTTCGTAGCTTTCACTGTGGAAAGTTTGCTCATTTGTACTTCATAGAGAATTGGTCTTTTAGCAACTTCTTCTATAATTGCTAATCCAATATCTAAAAAATATTAATCGAAAATGAGACAAGCTTGATAATGCTACAAAATTGTCTTAAATACCTTTTGTCATTCGTGAAGAAGAAATCTCATATCTCAGAATATTTTCTTCAATCATTTCATTTGACAAACTAGATTGTATATTCTGTTCATCCTCCTCCTCTTCAGTGTACTCTTCAATTCCGTCAAAATCATCAGCTTTAATCAGTACATCATTATTCTCTTCATCTAAAACTGGTAATTGGCAATCATTTGAACTATTTCCATCATCAATTTCTTCACTATTAAATTCGAAACGATCCAAACTGGATGTGCTCACAGCAAACATTCTCTCAGTGGGAATTTCAATGTCATGTTTTCGATTCAAATGTTTCCACAAATTTGACGAAGAGGTTTTACTTTTGTACACATGAACCCGACCTTTGTTATAGCAAAGCATACAAAGAACTCTGTCATCAGGTTCGTCCTTGAAATTATTGTCTCCAGTGGAAGTATCTTTAGTTGCAAGGGCAAAGTACTTCCATACTCCACTGGGATTTTTGTGACGATTCGATTGACGTGTTTCATTGTAAACGATTTTGTATTCACTGATTATTTTTTTCTTATTGGCATTGCCATTTATTGAATTATCATCGGTATCTGTGTCAGTGTGGATGATTTTGAAGGAACCAATTTCATCATTTCGTGTTCGTTTGAGGGAAACATTGGAGTTTGGGGTTTCCATTTGGGGTTTTTTTTCTGGGAATTGAAATCAAAACAAATGAATATTCAAAACAAATGGATAGCTAAAGATTTCTTAGCCGATTTAGAGCCGGGAATATGTTTTTTTTTTTTTGTTCACTTCGGCTAGAGAGGAGCTGCTAGATTTTAGCTGACAGGCAAGCGGCCATTTTTTTTTTTCAAAAAGATCTGTTTCATTTCATGATGGCATCAAATTTTAAATAATGTAAGGTAGAATACACACTAAACAATTAGGTACCACACACAGTACACATAATAAGGTAATATATTCCGAACGTTGTCAAAATTTGTTTTTCAAAAATGAGCACCAATATGTCAGGTCGGCCTTTAATTTGTATATTTCAATCGCAGTAAACAGGAAATTTGTTTTTGTTTTAATTTATAAAGTGTTACTTAAAAATATTATAAATTGAAAAATAACAAATTTTCTTCGTGTTTAATCGCGGAAAATGGTAAATAATTGTTTAAAAATTAGTGGTGTGCGTGGTTTATCGGTTTTTGTGCGTTTTTCGTCGGTATTTTAAACAATAAAGAATTCGGTAGCTGACATTGGTCGCCAAAGTGTCATGTTTTGACAATCTGGCGACCAATGTCAGTTCGGAATATATTACCTTTTTATGTGTACTGTGCAGTGGTACAAACGTTACTCAGCTTTGTTTTGTACAGTCGGATAAATAGGTATTAAACCATGGTTGAGCAGTTTTTCTTTTTACCCTTTGAAGTCAGCATAACATTTTTTTCTCATACATAACGCACCGAGAAAAGTATAACTTCAAAAACAATTTATATAAACGTTTAATTAAAAACAAACTGCGTGTATTTTGGTTGCCACTTTCAAACCCATCCATAAAATGTTAAGGCCAGTTGTACAAACGTGGTTCAACTTTGGATTTGGCTATTTTAACATAATATGGAACTGTAACCAGTGCTAACAGCACTATTCTGACTAACCAGAATAGGGCGTAAACCTCAGCTTTACCACGGATTTCAAAAGATAAATATTGCTGAACCACCGATTTAAATATTTATACAGCTGGCGTTTAAGCCTAGTACGAAGCTGAAGCGAAACGAAAAGTTTTGAAGTCTCCAACGTCAATAGCGGACATATTTAAGAAAAAATACCATCGGGTATTATAGAAAAGTAAATATAATAAAAATACAAATCAATTAATTCAAAAAAAAAAACATCAGAAAAAAAGTTTGGAAGCAAAAACAAAACAAATTTAATTTCGTTCAAGATTTCGTTACGAAAGTATGTAAGGAAAATTTCGTTTCGCTTCAGCTGCGTACTAGGCTTTAGAGTCAAACCGATTTATATCTTCAGTTCCCATACCAACAATTTTTTACATACAAAAAACAGTCACCTCAGTTTTCCACAACTCCATGCTCCAAAGTAACAATTTAACTTCATAAGCCTGGTACGCTGCTCGCGCTAAATTTTAGCTGAGATAAAATTCCCATACAAGTTATCGATAACTTGTATGGGATCCATTTTATCTCGGCTAAAAATTTTCGATAATTTGTATGGGAGCTAAAATTTAGCGCGAGCAGCGTACCAGGCTATAAGGTTCAATGCAAGCTATTTTTTGGCTTGTGTAATAGCCTTTTCACACCAAGCCAAAAACGCGGTTTTTGCGAAAAAACCCAAAAACCTATATCAAAAACACAAGTTTTTCCATACATTTTCCATAAACCACAAGTTTTCGTAAAACACAAGTTTTTGATTAAACTCGCCAAAAACCTGAAAATGAAAACATTCAACTCCAAACGAAATAACCAAACAAACCTTTTGAAGAATTCAGCACAAATTCAGCAGACAAAAAAAAAAAATGAGAGCAGACAAAAAAAAAAGAACTGACAGAATCAGCTGTTTTACAAATGCAGTTTGTTGATTTTTGCAACTGGTAAGAAATATTTTTGTATTCATTAACAAAATATTCTGTATAATTAATCAAATTTCTTTTCATTAATTGTAGAAAATGGCAGAGCAGAAAAAAAAAACAAAAAAAAAAGATGTCCAAACGATCTTCTTCATCAAAAATCTCTTCTCAACTTTACTAATTAAGCTATCTGGATGCTACTTCGAAGTCGTTTTTTTTCCTTGTATTTGGTGTCTCAAAGAGGAAGAAACTTTGCAAAACTTTTATATATTCCTCTGTTTTATGTTAATGAATTAAAATTATTTATTTAAATTGTCAGAGTTCCTTTTATTTGATTAATTTTGTGAGCTCAAGCTGATTTAAGCAATAAAAATTAAATCCCATCGAAAACTTGACATTTGGATGTCAAAATATTTTAAACGTCAAACAAAAACCTGTAAACTTGTAGTGTGAACGCTTTTCAGGTTTTTGAAAACTTTTTGCCATAAACCGCGTTTTTGGGTTTGGTGTGAAAAGGCTATAAAGGTATAACTACAACGGCCACTTTTTGCAAAAAGTGAAAATTTTCAAACTAATTTTGTGATTAACACAAAATTAAAAATAATGATGCAGAAAGCTTATTTTTTGATTTAAAAAAAAAAAACAATTTTTTTAAGTTTTTTTCCAAAAACTAATAGCGATAAAAAAAATAAAAAAAAATGTTTTACTCTTGTAAATTTCAGACTTTTTCACTTTTTAGGTAATTGTGGTTATGACTTAAGAAGAAGGACAGGTTTTTTCTACAAATCATTTTGGGCCACATTACCTAAATTCACCAAGGCCTTCCTTTTGGTGATGAACAGCGTAAAATTACCTTATGGAGATGTTTTTATTAAAGCTATGACTTTGGATGTTATAGTAATAACCTCATTTCGCTAGATAGACCTCAAATGAGATAATTGCCACAGAAATTACAGACAGAGAGAAACAAAATAAGTATTCAACCATCTGAACGAGCCTAGTACAAAAAAAGCAAAAATAGCTCACGAACAGCTCCATATCAATTTGACGTTAGCTGTCAAAAATCACAACTTTCCGTCTCCCGTGGTTTTTTCTATTTTTCCAAATGATATTGCTGGATTTATAATTTGTTTAAAGGAAAAATAACAAAAATTTCCCAACAAAATGTTACGAAGTATTACTTCCTTAGCCATTACCAGGTAAATTATACCCTTATATTTTGTTAAACATAATTTTTCATCCAAATCATCCCAGGCTACCGACAGTAATTGCCGTACAACACATGTCCGTCTATCCACCGACCTACATTGATCCTGTCTTCAAAAAGGAAAAACAATCATTCCTCCGTGAAACTGGAGAAACATTAAAATTGGCTCATATGCCAATCAAACCAGCTCGTAATAATGATACCTCGTCGGTGTTTCATGATGATATTTTGAGCAAATTTACAAATTACGTAATGCGCAAAGGAAAAAAGGTCCTGGCGCGTGATTTGATTGATAGGACTTTTGAGAATATCAAACGAATTCAATTGGAACGTTATAATCTGGCTGAAGATCCAGAAGAAAAGTCAAAGATTGAAACTAATCCATTGAAGATCTTGCATATGGGAATTGAGAATTGTCGTCCACTTTTACAGTTGACACCGATTAAAAGAGGTGGTGTCACTTATCAAGTCCCTGTGCCAGTTACCACCAAGAGATCTTACTTCCTTTCTATGAATTGGTTGATTGAGTCTGCTCAAGAGAAAGAGAAGAGTGTTCATTTTCCCGAGAAGTTGGCTTGGGAGTTGCTAGACGCTGCTTCCGGACAAGGTCGTGTGGTGAAGAAGAAGCAAGATCTTCATAAGCAAGCCGAGGCAAATCGTGCTTATGCTCATTATAGATGGAGTTAGATATTAAGTTTGTTTTTTTGTATTTCTACTTTATTGGCTTAGACAAATAAAAATTACTTAAGCATAACCATCTCCAAAAACTCTTATGAATCTTTCAGCATCACGAACTAATCCAAATCTTTGGAGTAGTTTAAATGACTGTGATTCATCCTCACGGTTTGTAACTGGTTGATAGAGATTGATTCTTCGTTCGGGTATTTCCCAGGGCGTTAAGATATCTTCAATATTTAAAACATGATGTTTCCTTCTGCCCCAAAAGTCGACATAACCCAGTTTGACTTTGTCATTATCTTCGTTCATATAAATAAATCCGATTAATTTATTAACTGGCAAACTGCATAAACTTAATGTTATTACTCCAGTTACTCCTACAAGACAAACTTATTACTTTTATTTTCAAGTTTCTTAGTTTCATTTTTTACCTAAAGTACCAAATACAAATCCAAAATTTGGAGCCAAGTGTCCCGCTTGTTCTAGAGCTAAGACAGCAGGTGTACCAGCAGCTGTTACAATAGCTTGATATATTTTCATTTTGTTAAAAGCTGAAGCTAGCCGGATCAAAGGTAATCGGTAGATTTCTGACCAGTTTTCTGTGTCAGTGTGTTGTAGTGATTTATCGGTGGTAGCATATCTGACAACTGATGAATTTAGTTTGGGTGTGTAGAGATTTTTAAATAGTTTAATTGTATTTATTCTTTGAATCATAATTATTATTAATTTTTTAAAGAAAAAATGCAAATTTTCAAGAAAGATAAATAAATATATAAATTTTTCAAAAGTGAGGTTATGTTTAATATTTATAGCTGTCATAATAAACAGTGCTGGCAACATAAAAAAGAAAAATAAGTCATGGTTAAGAGATCCCACTTTACTTATGTCGTTTTCAATTGGAAACACTCAAGGATTCACTCATTCTGAAATCCAATAAAACAGTTTAAATCGCTTCCACTCAATTCATTTTTTTTTGTGTTTGTGTATTTTTCTTTGAAATTTCAAATGTCAAATATTCATATTAATTTATTTTTCTTTCAAAAAAAAAAATCTTTAAAATTGTTCAAAAATGTTAATGCTGAAGAAATTAATGGTGAAGTTGGCTTCCAAAATATTTTAAGTAAATTTGAAAATTAATTAAAAAATGTATTTCGGAAAACAATAATTTATTTCAAAAAATAAAAAAAAAAACATTGATTGAGTGATTAATTTGACTTTCAAATATTCATGTGTTAGTGCTTTTTGAGTGAATTCCGATTTTAAATCGAGAAGAGAATTTCTCTTCTGAGAAGCATTTTGGCTGTCAAATTCGTGTGAATAAAACACTTTCAGAAGGCTTCTGAATGATTCCGGACGCTTCCGGAGAGCCAATCGAAAACGACATTAAATATAACAAGAAATCGAGGTAAAAAAAAAATTATTAAAAGTACCTTTGTATCAGGATTTCTCCAAAAACTGTGTTTTTTTTGTAAAGCCTGGTACGCTGCTCGCGCTAAATTTTAGCTGAGATATTCCCATACAAGTTATCGATAACTTGTATGAGATCCATTTTATCTCGGCTAAAAATGTTCGATAATTTGTATGGGAGCTAAAATTTAGCGCAAGCAGCGTACCAGGCTTTAAGGTATAACTACAACGGCCACTTTTTGCAAAAAGTCAAAAAGTGAAAATTTTCAAACTCATTTTGTGACAGTTTTTCCGACCACAAAATTAAAAATAAAAATGCAGAAAGCTTATTTTTCGGTTCAAAAAACAATTTTTGTAGTTTGTTCCAAAAATAAATAGCGCTAGAAAGAAATAAAAAAATTTTACTTTTGTAAATTTCCCACTTTTTCACTTTTTAGGTCATTGTAGTTATGACTTTAACATACAAATGTTCAAATTTGATTGCAATCTTGAAATCTTCATTTCTCTATTTCTTTCTTTTCAAAAGACAAGAAATGAATACGGTAATGTATGTCATATTTCTTGCAATAATTTATTTCAAGTGTATGCCTAGGGTAAGGAACGTGATTATGTATTAAAAAGTACTAACAAATTTCCAAGTAAAGTAGCAACCCTATTTCAATCAGTGTCGGTAATACAGTTTTGTTTATATCGAGAAATGTCATTTATATTTGACATCAAAACACAACACGTGCAGAATTATTTTTGTTTCCTCAAAAAAAGTTTATAAATTTAATATCTTTAATAAAAACTACAATTAAACTAAAAAAATAGATGGCAACTAATATTAAACTTAAAGAAGCGTAAATATTTTATCATATTTCTTTCAAATCATCTCAAATTAATACCAAATTCCATAGTTTCGAAGCTGAATCCCAATTTGGTGCATTCTATACTGGAGGAATCGTAGCTTGGACATCGAGTGGTGATGAATTCCTTTGTCAAGATGTTGGCAAAATCAATGTCATTAATATCGATAGTGGTAATATAGTTAATTCAATTGGCGAAGAAAAATCTGCTGATGTAGATGAAGATGTTGTTTATACATTCGCTTTGAGCGCCGATGACGAACATGTCCTAACCGCTCACAAAAGTGGTCTATTGAAAATGTGGGAAAAGAAAACTGGCACATTAGAGAAAATGTGGAAAAGTGCCCATAAAGGTCCAGTTGCTAGATTAGCATTTCGTAGTCGAGGAAATGTCGTTGCTTCTGGTGGATCAGATGCATCAATTCGAATCTGGGACTATGAACGAAAGACATGTTTGTGTGCTTTTCGTGATAGTCAAGGGGTGGTAGCTCTTGTGGTCTTCCATCCAGATATCGAGAATAATTTGGTATTTGGTTCGGGAGATGACAACAAAATTAACTGTTGGGATTACGCCACAAGAACCCACAAAGTCACTTTCACTGGTCATTATTCAAAAGTTACAGCTTTGTCTTTTGACACAGATTCAAAGATCATGGCTTCTGTTAGTAGAGATAAGGTTTTGATTCTATGGAACATTGAAACCGGGGCACAGATAAAGGTTCTTCCTTTATATGAAGGTCTTGAGGGAGTTTGTATTCTCCCCAAAACTCTGATACTTCCAAACGGATTCGATCTAGCTGCTGCAGAGAATAAAGACAAAACATTCGCTGCAGTAGCTGGAGAGAATGGTTATATCCGGGTTTGGAATTGTTCAGATGCTAAGAATATCTACACTCAGACCAATAGTTCGGTTTCCAAAGCTTCCGAAGATGGTGGTTTAGCTGTTACTCAACTTCTCCAATGCAACAAAACCAATCAATTGGCAATGGTAACTGCCGATCACAATATCATTGTCCACAACACCTCGACGTTTCACTGTGCCAAACAGTTGATTGGTTTCAGTGATGAAATACTTGATGTTTGCTTTGTGGGGAAGAACTCACGGTTCTTGGCTGTGGCAACAAACAGTTCAGATATTAAATTCTATGACACATCCAATATGAACTGTTCAATTTTGAAAGGACACTCAGATATTGTCCTGGCATTATCTTCACATAAAAACTTTTTACTATCCTCATCGAAAGACAACACAATCAGAATCTGGGAGATGGATTCTGGATCATTTACAGTTAAATGTGTTGCAAAGGGGACAAAGCACACGTCGAGTGTGGGATCAGTAGCGTTTGGTAAAATGTCGCATACAATTTGTGCTTCAGCAAGTCAAGATACTTGCCTCAAAGTTTGGGAAGTACCCAAGACATTCAGTAATAATTCCTCAGATGAAGTTGATTTGCATTCTTTGGTGTGCACAAACACAGCCATTGCCCATGAAAAAGACGTAAATTGCGTGGCCATTTCACCAAACGATTTAATTGTTGCCACAGCATCGCAGGATAAAACTGCAAAACTCTGGGACAGTAAAACCTTGTCGCTTTTGGGAGTTTTGCGTGGACATCGTCGAGGAGTTTGGTGTGTTCGTTTTTCACCAATCGATCAAATACTTCTGACCACTTCGGCTGATTGTAGTCTTCGGATGTGGTCACTCACCGATATGACTTGTTTGAAGACCATCGAAGGTCATGAGAGTTCAGTTTTGCGGGCGGAATTCATATCCAAAGGAATGCAATTGGTCTCGGCTGGTGGGGATGGTCTTATCAAATTGTGGAATATTAAAAATAGCGAGTGTACCTTGACTTTGGACAAACACGAAGCTCGGATATGGACATTGGCAGTGGCTCATGGTGAGACACATTTCTTTAGTGGAGGAGCTGATTCAAAGTTGATACGATGGAAAGATGTGACCGAGGAGAAGAAACTGGCTGAAATTCAAGAGCGTCAAGAAATGGCTGCTCAAGAGCAAGAACTGAACAATTTAATAGCCCAAAAGAAAATGTTGAAAGCTCTACGATTGGCTTTGAAGCTGGAGAAACCTTATTTGACATTGAAAATTATCAATACAGTTATTAAGAACGGAGAATCTGGTTTGCCGGATACCATCAAGAGTTTAAATGAACTTCATAAAGAGAGTTTAATGCGACATGCAGTATCGTGGAATACAAATAGTAGAAATTGTCGACCAGCACAACTTGTTTTGAATATATTGATTAATTTGGTTTTAGCTAACGAATTTAAGCCATCGGGAATGGGAAAGATGATTGAAGAGACATTACCTTATACGGAGAGGCATTTTAAGCGAATGACAGAGTATTTGAAAGATTTGAAATTTATTGAGTTTACACTTAAATGTATGCAGCCTCATGGTGGTATGGAAGTCGATGTTGTAGATAAATAAAATATTTTAAGATATAAAAAAGATTACATATTCTTCATTTTATTTTGTTTTTTTTTTTGCTTTTATATTATTTCTTTAAAAGCTGCACGTTTATGTAGTTGGAGTCCAAAAAAAGAATCTCTTTATTTGACGGTATATGTACAAATGTACATACATACATGCAAATTTGGATCAAAAATATATACCAGTGTTCAGCAGGTACCACCACAGATGAAAACCATGGTTTTTTGAAAAAAAAAGTCGAAGCAAAATAAAGTTCACGACTTGGTTCACGAGTTAAAATTTCTTAAATTTTTAAAACATTTTATATACAAAGGTAAATGTATATAAAAAAAAACATAAAATTGGTTGTTTATTTATTTTCTTTCATTAAACATTCAGTTTTATAAAAAAATTTTCAGAATTGTCAGAGCCGTTAAAAAGAACAAAAGATTTTTTTCAATAAAATGTGTTGTTTTTGAATAAAAATATATACTTTTCGAAAGCATCATAACACTCATTCGTTTTTTTTTTCTGAACTCGAATTAACCGGTTATTTAGGCCAAAAAAGGATGTTTCTATTCTGTTGGCCGACCTCTGACCATCAAATGACTCAAGAACTAATAAAAATGAAACCATTGACTTGGAGCTGTTATAAATTCAAAAAAATCACCTATTAAAAAACCCTTTAGAAAATATGACTCTTTTTAAACGTATTCAGTGCTACTCTTTAAATCATACAAAGCGTAATTTTAATAGTTATAACTCTTGATAAAACAATTGAATCGATAATTTCCAAATCAATTCAGTGCAGCAGTTAACGACTGGACATAAGTGGTTTTTGAAATGACCGATGCAATTGTAGAAAAGATGTTTTTTTTTTAAAGATGTGGCTTCTAGCACAAAATGAAAAGTCGTTATGAAAATAATTAAACCTTTAAAACTTGCGGATTTGTAAGTTTTTTTTTTAATTTAATAAAAAAAAAATAACAACAAAACGTATAGAGTCCCCAAAAATGTATATATGTATGAATATATGTACATATGCATTAGGGTGGGTCAAAAAAAAATCGAAATTTTTTTTTTTTTTTTTGATTTTGTGCTCCAAAAATTTGATAGCTAGACACCTCCAGAATATACACACCAAATATGAGCTCTTTATATTAATGGGAAGGTCCTACGCTTCGCAATTTTCTATTTTTAACTCAAGATTATACTAAAAAAAAATATTTTTTTTATTAATTGACTTTTTGCCAAATTTCTTTACATATTCTTGTAGGAAATTGAACGTTGTACAAAAAAGGCCTCGTACACTTTTTTCGTTTATCTAACCATTTAATAGATATTTGAGGTCCAAAAAAGGGTGTTTTCATAAACGTCTGCCTAACTTAGGCCTGCGTTAGTCGTGTTCATAAAGTCAGATCTGCGATCGGACTAACTTAGTCAGACTGCAGTTCTGCTGTTCATAAACGTCAGTATGTCGTCAACATCGGGCAGATTGCGCAGCCAAAATTTTATTGCTGCAGAACTCAAAAAGAAATTTATTTGACTCTTGATTCGATTTTTTTTTGTTAATAAATGTAAATATTGTTAAAAATAAATGAAAAGCAAACATATTAATTAGGGTGGTGCAAAAAATGTTTCTTTTTTCATTTTTCGAAAAATTTAAATTTTAATGACACAGAAAGTTTCGAAATCGTGTTTTTTGAGAAGAGGAGTTTATATTAATTTTTTTCTTATTAGGGTGGCTCTAAAAAATGTTATCTTCTACAGTTGCTTGAAGTATTCAAAAAAAAATCAACGTGGATATTGTTTGACCAAATTATCGAAGAAAAAAAAAAATTCCATTAGGGTGGTTCAA
The DNA here is from genome assembly GCF_945859705.1 of Episyrphus balteatus. NCBI lineage: Eukaryota > Metazoa > Arthropoda > Insecta > Diptera > Syrphidae > Episyrphus > Episyrphus balteatus. The sequence goes on along the minus strand of NC_079134.1, from coordinate 28,048,717 downwards.
AATTTTTTTTTTAATTATTTACAAAAAAAATTATTTTTCACTGCAGAGAAAGTTTGTAAAACATGGTTTATGAAATATATTGTAAAATTGGGGTAGGTATTTTCGAATAAGGGGGCTCAGAAAAATGGTATATGTATTTAACATTTACGCTTGGAATTCAACCAAATTCAATTTAATTAATTTGACATGAATTTAATATTACTATAGCAAAAACGCACTTAACAAACTTTCTGTGCACTAAAAATCATTTTTTTTTTTCAAACGCATAAAAAAATTTTCTTGAACACCCTAATTAAAAATATTTTTTCCATAGATAATTTGTTTTATATGTGAACTACTCGGTGTTTTTATTATTTTTTTTTTTTAGAAGAAAGTATTTTTTTAGCCACCCATATGTAATACGGTTTACAAATTTTTCGTGTTATTAAAAACAATAATTTCGGGAACTGAAAAAGAAATATTTTTTTGCTTAAACAAAACTCATTCTATGGTAATTTTTTTATATTTTTTTGCTGACGTTTATGAACACTCAGTGACTGCTGAAAATTGTACAAACGCAGGCCTGCAAACATTCTGCAGAATTGGTGTGTTCATTAATGCAGCAAAGCAGAAAGACGATTGGACCGACGCAGATTTCCGACGTTTATGAAAACACCCAAACTTGTTTTTTGTTCTTATTTTTGTAAAAAATTAAAAAATTATTCACAAAAAAGGTCTTGTTAACTTTTTTCATTAATCTAATCATTCTAAAGATATTCGAGGTCAAAGTTAAAAAAAAATTATAAAAACATTTTTTACTTTAAAAAATGTTTCCAATTCACTGAAAATTCATTATTTTCAAATAAGCAAGATGTACTCTTGTAGGGGCTTAAACGTTCTACAAAAAATTCCTTGACATTAAATTGATTGCTTTAACCGTTTAGAAGATATTCGTATCAATAACAACGACTCAATTCTCAGAGCAAACAAATGTTTAAACTTTAAAAAATCAGACAATTTTGTATAAGCCAAGGAAGATGTATCTTTGTGACAATAATCACAATAAAAACATTACTGTTAAAAAAAGAGCCACGTTCTCCGTGTACCAAGTTAAAGTTGGTTTCAAATTTGTATCAAAAAAGTTTTGATTTTTCTCTTGACAATTTTTTTTAAATTACCAATTTTTAAAGTCATTTGAAAAATTGCCAAGTAAACAATCAAAATTTTATTGGTACAAATTTGAAACAAAACTTTAACTTGAGAAGCGGGAAGCGGGAAGTTCTTCATAATTTTGATGAGCTGTCAGTGAGTCAGTGAATCAGTTACGGTTTTCGCGATTTTTGAAGACCTGTAGATATCTCAGAAACTATTCATTGTAAGTTTTTCAGGATTTTGGTATTGACTAGCTCAACAAATGAAGCGAGTTTAAAATTTCTGGCACCTTTGGTATGGAAGTTAGAGAGGGGTCGAAAATGGCCTGAGTTGTTTCCTGTTAATAAGGATATATTGCCAAAGTTGCTAGAGAACTTGGCTGGTACTACCGTGCCCCTTGATTTGTGAATAATTTTTTTTTTTTAACAAACCCTGTGCGGGGCATATTGTGGGTACTAGGTCTTTAACTGTCTCTAAGCTTGCTTACCACACCAATGACCAAATCCAAGCGAATTTATTTTAAGTCAACAAAGAACCGAGTGTGTGCATTCATGCAAATAGCACTTGTGTGTTATACATACAAGCCCTTTTTTACTCTTAACGGAAGCGATTTTTAAGACTTCCAAAGGTATTAAGAAGAGATGCAAGTTTTAGACGGATCAACTTGCACTGCTTTAGAATTGTCTTTAATTACATATTTAAATTGCAATCAAATATTTCTTACCTTCAACTTTGTATGGATTCAAGAATTGTCCAAAACATCTTTATTTGAATTTCAATGGTCGCATTCCAGATAAGGTCGATTCTTCCATTAAACTTAATTAAATTATTTAAACAAAGAGAAATAAAATTAAAACAAACAACTTTTTTTTTTTTTGTTAAAAACATAAAAAAAAACTATTACGATTTAATATTTCTAAAAAAAAGGAAGCCTTTCGCTCTCTCTGTTTAACGTCAGCCATTGGTCCCTTGTTATCATTTTTACAGAGGTGACAAAAATACAAATTCATATTATATTCATTTTTTTGTTTAAATTATTTTGTACAGTTTTGTATTTTTTTTTTTTTATTTATTAAATTAGGCCAATATTACTGTTATTTAATTTTTAAATTTATCTTTTTAAAGCTAAAATTGAGTAAAATAATGTTGGGACTAAGTAGAAATACATATCTTTTTTATAAACTAAAATAATATTTTGTATTTTATTATTCAGTGGGTACTAATTTTTTATCAAAACCATCAAAATAGGGATGCTCCAAAACTGCTTTAGCTGAAATACGATGCACCGGATCATAGACAAGCATCTTTTTAATCAAATCCAAACCAACTGAATTCAGTTTTTTCACTTGATTGGCAAGCTGATTAGTCGACCAATATGGGAATGTGGTTTTATAATCTGGCAGGGAAGTAACTCCCGGCCAAATGTCTTCGGTAGGCGTACGGAGGATACGGAACATCCTAAATAACTGATCAATTTCGGAATCACCTTGGAATAGAGGCTTCCTTGTGGACATTTCGGCGAATATGCATCCAATTGACCAAATATCAACGGGACACGAGTATCTTGGCGAGCCTAATAGAACTTCTGGAGCTCTGTACCAAAGTGTAACAATTTCATGAGTGTAAATACGCACGGGAATACCAAATGATCGCCCCAGGCCAAAATCAGCCACTTTAATGACCCCATTATTGTTAATTAGCAAATTCTGTGGCTTCAAATCGCGATGCAATACACGACGACGATGACAAAACAATATAGCATTTGTGATTTGATACAAATACGATCTAACCAATTCGGGATCCATCATTTTGTCCATTGGCAATGAATCCATGTATTTTTTCAAATCCATTGAAAGAAATTCAAAAATTAAATACAAACGATTTTCTTCCATCAAAACATCCTCCAAACAAACAATATTTGGATGTTTTAATTCTTTGAGGAGGGAAATTTCTCTTATAGCTGTCGATGGAATTCCCTCGTCTTCGGATTCGAGGCGTATCTTTTTCATGGCGACAATTTGACCAGTCACTTTGTTGCGACCCTTGTAGACAACGCCGTAGGTACCTTCGCCAATTTTTTCAATCTTTTGGAAGTCGTCCATTGTGATAATTATTTGATTTTAGTCAAATTTGTATTTTTTTTAAGGATTTTGTGTAATATTTTAATTATTTTTTGGACATAAATCTACTTTTGGAGCCACGCTATGGAACGTTGGATTTTTTTTAAATTACAAAAAAAAATTGCGCTTGACAAGCAATTGCTGACAACTTGAGAATGTGAAATGAATACAAAATGGATGAAAGCGTTCAGCTAATTTTACCAAGGAAATAGTTTGAGGGTCAGTTTAAACTAGGATAAGTTTTTTGATGGTACTTGCGAAGTGGCAGTTTTCCAAAACTCGTTTATTTTTATAATTTATGATTGCACAATACTTTTTCGAATGAAAAAATATTTTTAATTCTTAGTTTTTTGAAACGCTGTCAGTGGTGGCTAATGGTGGATTTAAATCTGCATTTTCAAATGTGCAAGAAATATGGACACAACAGGCATTTCGGGAGTTAAATGAGATAATCACCCTTAAGGCTTGGCCACATCGGAGGGTATGCGGTAGCGGTACGGGTAGCGGTTACGATATTTGTATGAACAAAATTCCACATCTGAACGTTGATATGTCAGTTTGGATTTTTTTTTTATACAAGTACCGTTACCTCTACCCGTACCACTACCGCATACCCGCCTTAAGGCTTGGCCACACCGAAGGGTACATGCGGTAGCGGTACGGGTAATTGTATGAAAAAAAATTCCACATCTGAACGTTGATATGTCAGTTTGACATATATTTGGAGGGTATGCGGTAGCGGTACGGGTAGCGGTGAGGGTACTTGTAGGAACAAAATTCCAAACTGACACATCAACGTTCAGGTGTGGAATTTTTTTAGTACAAATATCGTTACCGCTATACCGCATACCCTCCGGTGTGGCCAAGCCTTTAAAGGCTTGACCACACTGGACATTATGCGGTAGCTGTATGGGTAGCTGTAATTGTACTTGTATTAAAAAATTCCACATCTGAACGTTGATGTGACAGTTTGGAATTTGAACGTTGATGTGAAAGTTTGGAATTTGTTTTTGTATCGCTACCGCCTTGATAGTGAGGTCTTTAATTTATGCCGACTTTTCACGAGTAGATAACCCTACCCAACAAAAGTAGAAGTACAGAAATAATCAAATAAAATAAGAAGTACTTCTTTTCCAGTGAAAAAAGATAGGCACTCGGGAAAAAACTCAGTTATTTAATTCTTGTATTCATAAAAATCATTGAATAAGAAGTACAGGAAGGGATGTTTATCACACCTACAGTCTACAGCCCGACAAACAATTTTGGTTCTATAAAGCTTTACAGATGCAATTGTTGCTCCTGTAAAGCATTATATAAGCAAAATTGTTAGTAGGGAGAGTTGATGAGTAAAGTCACATAAAATTAAAAAATAAAATTAAATTGTAGTTCATCTGTCAAAATTTTTACCTTATCTGTCAATTTACGAGCTAGTTTTCCAGAGGCGATCTCACTTTTATTGGTGATAAAAATAAGGCGATGCAATTGATCGCCAATGTTTCAGAAAACCATGATGACAATTTTGATTCTGTTTTTTGTTGAGAAAACAAAATAGTTTATAATTTGATTTTATAACTAAGCCTAGTACGCTGCTAATGCGAAACGAAAAATTTTCAAAGTCTCCAAAGTCGACAACGAAAATGCTAACGAAAAATATCATCGAGTATTCTGTCAAAGTCAAAACAAAATATTTGCGGGCACCCCTGCGGGTTAACCATCTATCTGCACTCCGACTCTTTACCAATACATTTGAATCTGTACACTCATCACACTCACACTAATAGAAAAGTAGCTTCACCGATTTCGAATAACTCGCATTCCTGTACTTCTTATTCAATGACAAGAATACGTGAAGCAACTATTCTTTCTACCATAAATTTCCCCGACATTAAAATGTACTGATATTATACTTCCAAAATGTATGAACGAAGTACTTCTTGGATGTACATTCAGCAGTACTTTCATGAAGTATTGCAGAAGTACTTCTGATGCGGATATTTTTCACTGGTTTGTATTCTTAATGGGGTTGTTTTTTTTTTTATTAATTTGCTGTTGATTGATGTTGATTTTAGAAGAGCTCACTAATTCCGAACTTGTTGTAAAGCAGATTTTACTCCCGAAAATTTATAGAAGGCTTTAACGTTTCTCTAAAAGGTTCGCGGGTTGACAGACAGACATCTGCAAATCTCTCCCCAAATCTGTCCCAAAAACATTTTATTCCATACCTTGAATTTAAGATCATTCCTGTCTCATTTGAGAAAATAAGCATAATACTAATATTACTAATTAGTAATATTAGTACTTTTCTGTAAAATAAATAGGATGTGCGTTTAATTTGAGCAGGAGTGTAGTAGATAATGTAATATGATAAATATTGAATTACAAGTACAAGGCTAAACACATTGAAATATGGTTGTTTTTTCATTTAATACATTACAATAGTAACATTTACTCAAAATTAAAACAAAAAATGTTATTGGTTTAAGAAATTTTTGTTTGGATTGTTCAATTTAAAACAATAAAAATATGTTAATTTATACCACACTTTAATCTCAAATTATAGCACTCAGAAAGATTTTGTTGAAAAAACTTATTAGCATCTTAAATTCAATCTGCATTTTTTCATATGTTGCTATTATCCATCTTATAGTCTTAACAAAATCGTGCAAAATATGAAAAAAAAAGTATTTGTATTCAAATATACTATTTGTTTAAGTTTAGTGCGTCAGTAAACCATTTTAATGATTTATATGCGAAAATTACATTTTGAATATTTTTTCAAACACACACTTAACCTTAACTAAAAAAAAGGTAGGTAGGTTTTATCTTGGTTAAAAATAAAGATTGGAATAATTTTGTTTTTATCGCCTTTGAACGTGATGCTACATTTTGTTCACTTATTATTAGATTTGTATAAGGTTAAAAGCATTTCCTTTGAATCGGAAAATGATTCATATTTACCTATCTTGGCTTTAAATATTTGTTAAACAATTGAGATCATGCCGTTTTTAGGAGGATCGGAAGTAAACAAAAGTTAAAATAGAATTCAAATGGGAATTCCTATTTATTTAAGCTAATTCTACATGATAAGATAAACTTAATTGAATTACTGTGGGCTTTTGCACATGCACGTGCAATTGAATTATAATTTCTAAAATCCATTTTTTCATAAGAAAAAGCGTAATAATCTGTCTATCTCATGCCATTTATGTAAATACAAACATATAGCAATTAACACTTTTTTTTAATTACTTCAGTTGATCAAAAAAATAAGGACGTCGATTATGTGGCATAACATTTTTTGTGAAAAGCACTCATTCGCCACACTGACCAACAAAAAATACAACTACTCATTTACGAAAGTAGGGTAGGCGGAGGACTTGTTACATTTTTGTGATAACGAAATGTTATGTACAAAAATAACTTCACCCCAAAGTCTGGATTGGGCAAAAACGTTTTTTTCGACCTTTAGCCATTGCTTGTTTGCAGAGTTTGAATATAGAATTTAAAAATAACATTTTAGGGAAAATATATGCCTAAAATCTATGTCAAAATAGAACAAATGTAGAAAAAAACAGTATTTTTGAAATTCTTCAATTTATTAAGTCTGTTTTTTTTTTATCAAAACTACAATTTAAGTACGTCGTTGTAAAGTATATCCTTCTAAATTGATAACGTTAGAATTTTTTGCAGTTTCTGAAGGTTGAAAAAAGCATTTTGACTTTAAATCCAAATTTAAGGGGTTTAATAAAATTTGTGCATAGCATATTTCCTTGTCATTGTGAAAAAAATGTTTTAAGTGTTATTAAGCCTTATCGTCAAAAACCGATTTGCATTATGTTTATCAGAGAAACCATAGAAAAAGACCCTGTGTGTTTATGTCGTGAAGCTATTATTTATAAATGATATATGTACTCGTATGTACCTGGTGGACTACTGATAATGACAAAAATTCCAAATGACCAAAATTCCAAATGACCAAAATTCTGTATCTGAATAAAAAATTCTGTATGAACATAATTCTGTACTCCGTTATTCTGCTTTTTTATTATTCTGTATTTCAAAATTCTGTAGGTAAATCCAAAATTCTGTTTTCAAAATTCTGCAAATCGATTATTATGCTTTTTGGAATTCTGTATATTCCAAACCTATACATTTTTATCAATTTGTTTTCAACTAACATATTGAGTATAACAGTGTTTAAGATCCATTCGGTAAAACGAAACTTAAGGATTTATGTTATACATAAAACCTTATGTGACAGTCTACGCAGAAGAAAAATTACGGAACAAGAATTTATGTTCTACATAAATATTTAACTTTTGATTCAGCAAATGGCCCTTAAAGACTTAACAAAAAAGACAAAAACAAATAAAGAAATAAACTTAAAAAAATTTTTTAATTCGTACCCATTTTTGACTAAAGCACAAAAAAACCCACTTTTTTTGGGGATTTTACCTGGTGCAGGTTTTCCCAAATATCATAAAATCTATCCTTTTTCTGGCAAACTTTTGAATAACATTTTTATTCATTATTGTTTTCTTCATAAGAATAAATTTATAAAACACTATATTTATAACACATTTATCGAAGAAAATCGGCCCCAAAGTCAAAAATTATAATGGGTAAGAAAAAAATAATTCCATTTAAAAATTAATATCTGAGCAATTAAAAAATATATTAACATTTTTTAAATGCAGGTACAAAGAATAGCATTTCTTCTAAAAATCAAGATATTAATGAAGTTTTATTATAAGTATTAACGGAGTTATTAACATTAACATGAGTAAAGGCATACCAAAGTAAGCGTTTTCTTAAACATCGCTAAAGGGTATCAACTTTGCAGATAGAGAGTTACTGTAAAACAATTTTTTTCTTAGAATATACCCAAGAATCATCCCTCAAAATCTTCTTATCTCATTCTGGCACACCCTGTATATCGCGAAAAAAGTTGAGTTGATTGATTCATGCATCATCATTCATCAAAACTAATTATCGTGTAACACTATAGCAAAATAAGCATTACTAAAAAAGAAGTTGCAAATTTCATGCAAAACAATCATGTTTACAGAATGAAAATAATTTCAAAAATATTCAGCTTACGAATTTGAGCCCATTTAAAATAAAGACTCTGAATCTAAAACCATATTATATCTTTTTTTTGGGAAACCCCCCTACTAACTATTTTGCTTCTATAATGCTTTACAGAAGCAACAATTGCATCTGTAAAGCTTTATAGAACCAAAATTGTTTGTCGGGCCTTGTCCAAAGGTTTCAAGTTTTGTTTATGTTTTCTTTCAGTCACGGAAATTTGTATACATTTTCATTTATGATAATATAATTTTTATTTATTCGCTATTATTTTCAGAATTTCATCAATGTTATGTACAATTTTTGCATTGTTATAACTATTTCTGATAAAAAATAAAAACAGAAAGAAATGTTATGTACAATTTTTGCATTTTTATAACTATTTCTGATAAAAAATAAAAACAGAAAGATTAAACCAAATCATAGAATTTATACAAACAAATTCGCCGAAAATATACCTATTGATGCCATGAATGGTACACGTTTTCATTTTTAAATTCGCAACCTTCACCAAAAAATATAAAATCAACATAATTTCTTCCTATTCCTAAATTAATAAATTAAAAAAAAAACATCTCTCTAAAGTCAACATTAATCACTTTGAAAATTATGATTTATTTCTGTATAATTAACCTACCTATATCACGTGCTTCTAGAAAAAAAAAATAATAATAACGAACAATGATAGCTTAATTAATAATTTTCGGAAAGAATGCACCAGTTTACTATAACAGAAGTGTTGCAAAAACAATAATAAAATGATGAATATGCGTCATGCATATTGCCTCTCTCTAGTCAACAAACTTTAAGAGGACGTTTATAAATTAAACAAGAAATTGAACAGCAGTTTGTAAATAAAAGCTTACATACACACATTTGTATAAATTATAAAACAATTCAAAACATAATAAAAGTTAATAAATTGGAATAGTATAATGACGAATTTATAGACTCAGGTAGTTATACTGGTTTTAAAGAAGACGCTCTTATAAATAATAAACATATTGATCTGACTTTGTAACAGAAGTTATTTAGAAATAATAGAAACAAAACTGTCATATCCATCATGGTTTGCACAGGTAAAAAATGCAATAAAATGTCAAATAAGCTGGTTTCTTTCTTCAAACTATTATGTTACGATCAAATATTATTCCTAATACGATAATGTAGTAAGTTATTATACCAGTAATTATAATTACAGCAGCGCGAAGCCAATTACCTTGAAGTGCCATAATATGTATTATAAAGTGAAGTTGAGGTTCAAGTGCAATGTGCTTTAGAAAATCTAATCATAATTAGTATGGTGAATTGACAAATAGTTTTTAATTGCCAAGCCTTATCAGTGCCTTCAGGTTCAGGCCGTTTACCTCAATTTTCAAGTATGAGAGAAAATTTTTATCACAAAATTATTCATTTTCAATGGAAAGTACATAATCGTATTTGAATAAGTTGTTATTAAAGTAGAATTTTATTTTTAAAACTTTTAATGCTCTCTCTAAAAAAATTTATGGGCAAAGTTAAAAATGTTACATTTGATTCATAAGGAACGTCAATATAAGATATAATGAAAAAAAAAAATTAACATATTGTAACTTGTACTGACTCAAAAGCAAAAGATTCTGTTCCCGACATTCAAAATAGTTTAAACTAGCTCTTCCTGACACTTTTGGAGGCCATGTCAATTCCTCGCAATAGATAGTAGGCAGTAGGTTTGTGTTCCTGATCAAACCTTAAAAATACGTTTAATCTTTTATAAAAAGAATAGCAAAAGCGTATTTTTTTTACAATTTCAGCTCATGGTGATCTTAGGAATTTTTTTGATGCTATCTCCGTACCTTAACCGAAGACAATCTCACTTCCCTGAATATAGTTAAGCATGAAAAAATCTTTATAATTGGAAATTAAGAATCTTCATACCAATTTCCAGGGCTAAATTTTTGAGAAAACAAAATTAAAATTTATCTACGATTGATGGCCTTTATATCAATATAGGTTTAGTTTTTGTTTATGTTTTTTACTTGCTTAATAGGGCAAGTATTGGTTTCGTGTCGAAAAAAAAATTTCAGGTTTTAATCAAAACCAACATTACGATGATGGAGAGTTACAAAAAAGTGGGTCTCGCAATTTCGTCCGTGCGTCTGTACGTCCATCTGTACACATTTGCACAGCCTAAACGCGTGGATGGTTTTTTTTCAAATTTGGTACAGATGATTTTTATGGAATTCTGAAAGTTGGGTTTTTTTTGGTTTTTTTATATCTCGCTTAGAAAGTGTACCTCCCATACAAATTTTTCAAATCAACCAAATAACTTGAAACGGCTCTAACGATTTTGATTAAACTTTGCAGACATAATATTCAAAGCTATTGCAATAAAACTGTTTTTTTATTTTTTCCATATAAAGTTAAATAAAAAAAAAAATTTTTTTTTCATATTAAAAAAATTTGCCCTAAATGTCGGCTCTTCCCCAACCTCAACAAAATTTCTTAAAAAGTTATATAGAGGCAGCTCGAAAAATCTACAAGTAAACTAACATAGAAGTGCTTTGAACTGCAAGAGCAAGTACGTGCGACCCCAGTCGTGCATTTTATTTCTTTTCCTTTTATTTATGAGTATTAACAGTTTTGTTTTTTTTATTTTGTGGCAACTTTCCAAATGCCACTTGCCACACACAACTTGCCACATGTATCTTGCCACATGCAACTTGCCACATGCAACTTGAGACATGCAACTTGCCACATGCAACTTGCCACATTCTACTTGCCACATACAACTTGCCACATTTTGCATACTGAATGCCACATGCTTCGTGCTACTTGCCACATGCCACATGCACTTGCACCATGTTTCATGCCACATGGTACTTGCCACATGCCACATGCAACTTGCGACATGAAACATGCAACTTCCCAAGTGTTTTGTGTTTTTTTTACCGTACTGCGTCGGACTGCATTTTTAAATACTAAAGTACTACCAACAAGTACATGGCGGTCATATTCGCTTTGACATTCTTGTCAAAAAAAAAAAAACAAATTTTCATACCCACCGTCCCATCAGCGTTACCGTTAAGCGACTTTAGTCGCTATTAGCGACCTTTTTGAAGCCTTAGCGACCAAGCGACGACTTTTTATTTAAAGCGACTTTGTCACTAATTTCATAATAGCGACTTTTTTTTTCTTTCTAAAAATAGTATTTCTTTTTTAATTTTGAACATTTAGAGCTTCAAATTTGTGTTTTTTTTTTTTCGTTCTGAACGTATTCTGAGCTAGTTCAGAGCACCATCGATGGACTCAGAATAAAATAACTGAGCAGACCGAGTTGAATGCTGAAGGCTGAACACAAGCATTTAGCAAGTGGAATTGAAAAAAATTTCAAACAAATAAAATAATGGCGCAAGAGTGCAGTAGTCGTTCTAGTTTTTTATTTTTATTCAACCCTTTTGGACCCAGCGTTACTCTCATGTAACATATTTTTAAAAATTCGTAAAAAATATTCCATTAAATATTTTTTTTAGGTTTCGATGGCTTAATTGAAAGATAATAATGCCTATTTATTTATTTAATATGTTAAATGGTTACATTAGAAATAAACTTAAATACTAACAATAGAATTATTAAACTACTGGATTATTACAAAAATTTAGTCAAATATCATACCTTTAATTTTTGTTAATCGAAAAAGGGACTGATATTCACATTTTTTTTCTTTTTTTTGCAAACATTTTTTTATATATGGTCATAGTTTTGAAAAAAGATATAGAAAATGTTAATGCAATGAAAAAAAAAATGTTAATTTTCAATGAAAAAATTTAGTGAGCACAGCATTTTGAAGGCAATTTAATCTTCTTTTTTTCTTTGGAGGCAATGTTTATGTCTATCTCAACCCAAAAAAAATGTATAACTAAAAAAACAAAAAACTCAAAAAATCGATTTTTTTGATATTTTTTTTATGATTGTTTCGACTACTGTGGTATGGAATTTTTTTCAATTTTCAATTTTTTCAATTTTTAAAAAACATTATTCCAATAGGAAATTTAATTCTCTATAAAAAAATTTATATGCAATATATCAAAATTTTGCTTGGTTGACGAGGTATGTTGAAAAAACCAAAAAGGGGGCTTTTGCACCCCTATCTTCAGTTTCCACCCTCTCATTTAATAACACTCCGCAATTTTATCTTCTTTTATAACCCATTCAACGATTCCTGCAATAAAAACCCGTGAACGTCTTAGTTCCTTTCTAAACTAAATAATCAATAGCCTATTAAGATCCTAAAATGAAGACTGTTTTTTTTTTAGTTTCTAATTTCGTTATTGTTAATGAAAACTTTGTTTCAAGACAACTTATGTTTACTTTTCTATGTAAAAACATATGAAAACGATTTAGCGACTTTTTTTTTTAAATAGCGACTTTTTCGACAAAAAAGCGACTTTTTTTCAATTTTTCAGGTTAGCGACCTTTTTTTTCTAAAAGCGACTTTTTTAGCGACCTTTCAAAAATTTTCAACGGTAACGCTGCGTCCCATAATTATAACTTAAAAAAAAAGATTACACATACGCCATAGTGACTCTATAATGTAAATCGCAAAAAATAAAATAAAATAAAGTTGGAGCTAAATAAAATAGTCTTTTGTTCGATATTTTTTGCAAATTCTGTTCTTAGACATTGGAAAATTGCTGTAGTTGGTAATATTCCAAGAGAAAATATGTTTTACACAAAGAAGAAGAAGAAGAAAGTGGAACTTCAATTTTAAAGTACCGAATTTTGAAACTCTTTGGAACTGATTAAGTTTATTTATTTAAATGCAATATTTTTTTCTTTTTAAGCTTCTAAAAAAATTAACATTAAATTCTCAAATTAAATTAGTACAAAAACATTACCTGAATATAAAAAAAGCTACATAAATGTGTAAAGGTATTAACTGGATCTTTAAAAGGTCTAATGCTTGAAGCTTAGATTCTTCTCCTAATGCCATTAATAGTCATTAAAAGACCATTATTACAGTACTTCCATAGACAGTAAAATAAAAAAAAAAAATTGGCAGTTAGTGTTCTAATTATGGATATGTCAGAAATGAATCCCCGGCTATATATTCAACCGAATTCGAACACGGCCTTAGTCGTAAATCATGAAACTCTTGATATCGAGTGTTAGGCGCCATTTAAAATAAAGTTAAGGATGATCAGCACTAGTTCATATTTCGTAGCTGAGTGAAATTTGTAGTCTGGGAGAAAACATCTCATGCAACTTTATTTTTGTGAATTTTTGAACAGAAACTTTGAGAAACACAAAAATAGCGTAATTTTTGAACTGCGTCAAATTTCACAATGCTGCTGAACTCTAATTTTTGTAATTATTTCGCTCTCCTCTCTTAAACATTTATACAAAGAAAAAGTGGATATACCTAAAATTTTCGAATGTTTTGAAAACTTAACTTAGTATAAAGTTTTAAAAATTTGCGCAAATTGTAGAAAATTACTTAAATAGCTAATTAATTTTAAAAACTTAGCTTGAGTTTTCAAAAATTACTTTAATAAGTTTTAAAAACAAACTCAGTTTTTAAAAAATTCTTCATTAAATTTTCAAAAAACTTAATTTACCAATTAATTTCCAAAATCCAGTTGCATTTTTTTTCTTTTAGAAAACAATATGTTTGAACCATTTTTAATAATACCGCTTTCTTGATTTCTTATTTTAAAAAGTTTTCAAAAATAAACACTTCGATTGATGATGTGTGTTTTTTTTTTAACTTTGTTTATGTGCTTATTAACAATATTTTAAGAACTGCTTACAATCATTATTTAAAATCTTACAATCTTCGAATTTTCAAAAAAAATCAAATCAAAAACGTCACTAAAAATAAAAAGTCACTATCAACATTGTTGATTACACCCTACCCTAACCAGTTTCTCCGATGTTTCATATGATTAAGGAACTTCGAAATACTACTTCGAAATATACAAATGCATGTACACATTTCTTTTTTAAGATCTTTTTTGTTTTTAATCGGATAAGTATTGTAGACTAGAAACATCCACAAAATAAGTTCCATAATTTCAATGTTATTAAGATTGGTAAGATAAATTTTAAACTATTCAACACTAACTACTCGAAAAGAATTTTATTTTGGTAAAAAAGTAAAAAACTTCTAAAAATCTTCACTTCCTGCAACCAGTCAACCAGTCAGTGTTCAGTGTTACATATTAAATAACTGCTCACTATCAGTCTACTTTTTTTTAACATACTTAAAAGCCTATTTTATTTCGCTATTTTGCGAGGTCTTTATCACTAAATAAGCTACCGCGTTCGTTCACACTTCCAACTCTTTTTTTTTTATTATCATTTATCAATCAATTGATTGCACTTAACGATTAAGTTAACATAAAAAATAACCAGTAAAAAGCTAAGTAGCTATTCCATTGAAATAATTTGCACCACCCTCAAGTTTTTTGTGTTTTACGAGCATGCGACAAAATCTCATTTCAAGCAGAGTGGCCTTCCGGTATCTGGTATTCTTTGTACATCCTCAATGCTTATCACGTAGCTGGTATATAAGCCCCAGAGTCGCACCCGTTCGCCGTGGTTGTATGGGCAAGTTCAAGTCTATTGATTCGCCAATTTACTCCCTTAATCAACAACAATGAATAAACAATTTATTGGCAAACTATTTGTTAAACTCGAATAATTATTATTATCTCTGTGCACTAAGTATTTTCTGTGAACCAAAAATAAAGTAAAACAGTAGCCCCAAATAGAAGAAGCAAACATTATTAATTGCAAAATCAAAATAAGAACAAAATAAAAAACAAACAAAAAAAAAAAATATAAACTTATTAATCGAGGCGAACATGAGATACGAAAATCACGAGGTAAACAATAATAAAATTGGCGACAACACTGCGTAGCTTATTATGGCGCGGTTCGGCGGCGGCGGTCGAATAGCGGTCCCTTTATTGTAACGCCATCTGTTTGCATTTGACTTAAACATTTTTACGTAATTTATACTGCTCTCGATTTTTGTTCTTTTATTTTTCATTTAAAAATGTAAATAATATTGTTTTTTGGAAAACAAAAACCTGTAGATTGTATCCGTGGGCATACATATGGACGTATACCTTGTGATTTGTATCTACATAATTTTCAAATTGTAATTAAAAAATTTTAAATTAAATTAAACAATTTTTGGGTAAATAGTCATGCCGCAACGAGTTGTAGGTCATTCGGGTTCCTTGAGATATTGCGGATATGTTCTTGAGCTATTTTATTTGTGGTGTGGTGAAGGTGAATTGTTTGGCATATCTACCTACTATTCTTTTAATTTAAGCAATTTTTAACGCATTAAAAATGCGTACTCATCTAGTGTCATATCTTTCCAAAATTAAATAATTGAAGTAGAAATGTCGAACGTATGTAATTAATGTAATGAAACTTTGTCAGGATTTATGTATGTATTGCAGTTAAGTACTTCGGTTTTCAAACTAAGCTTAGCACTGTTACTATTCAGATGCAAATCTTGAAGGATAACTATTCTTACAGAATGAAACATGTTGTAATTAGGCGTAGTTGTTTGGGCTCCCAGCATCTTATACCAAATACTTTTCAGTTCTTGTGAGTGCATTGAAGAACTGTTTTTTATAGAAGAAAAGTAGTTGAATACACTCAGAAATACTTAGCAGTATATGCCTGAGCCCAATCATCTCATCTCGTATTGTGAAATCTGCTTATTATCTTTGCAACAAGATTATTCTTTTTTGAAATTTAAACTTTGTATTGATTTTAATTGTTATTTTTTTTTTTTTCAATAAAATAAATAGATAGAACGAAAACCTACCGAACGCAATCTTGCCATTATGATTTTAAAGGCTTATTAACGGAAATAAACGGAGGGTAATATCAAAAAATGAACGAAACTTTTCTTTCCTTTAAACTTAATTAATTCCTCAAGAACAGAACAATAATTTTCATCAACCGTTCTGATTAAAAAAAAATTACGCATACGCCACAGTGACCCATTAATTTAAATCGCAAAAATTAAAAAAAAAAAAAACTGGTGGAGCTAAATAATACAGTTTTTAATTCGATATTAAAATGTAAATGCCAGTCTTAAGATAAACTTACAAATAAAATAGTGAATAGAATTAAAATTTTGAAGTCAATAAAATTAAAGAAAAGCCAAAATTTCTGTTTGGGTACTCTGAAATTATGTTTTCTACGTAAAAAAATGAGCACACGCGAGAGAACAAACAAGATCCCTTTCTCCAGCCCGAAAAATGTCTCCGGACAAAAATTTGAGAAAAGCAAATTAGAACAACAAAGTAGTAAAACAGTTGTCAAGGTGTTATTTGTTGGAAATTATTCATCCATTGTGTGTATTCAATTCTAATTTGATATGTTTTTTTCAAGTTTATTGATTTAAACTTTAAACGCATTACCTAAATATACAAGTGAAAACAAAAAATCAAATTTGTTTCGTGTATACCGAAGAAATAGCATATTTTGTTTTCAAAACGTTTGGGTACCTACTTTTTTATTTTTATTTTCCACTTTTTAAAATTTGACGGATTTTACAATTTATCCAAAACAAACCCAAACAGACCTAATATAGACAATACTTAAAAATTATTATGAATAACTTGCTATCTACAAGACATATTGTGATAAATTTCGTATTACTATCAAAGAAGACATCGAATTTTTGGCGATCTTGAAACGATTTTTTTTCTGGAAATCATATTCCTTCAAAAAAATCGATTCAAACGGAACAGAAATCGCTTTTTGAAATATTTGAATTTTCTCAACGTCAAGCTTAAAGCTTTCGTTGTGTTTTTTTTTATGTTTATAAGAATATCAACGCAACGGTTTCAAAAGTTATAAAATCCATACACGCAGAAGCAGACCTCAAAACAAGCAGATTTCTGCATGTTTTTTTGCCTAGATGATTTCCGTTGATTGGGAAAAAAAGCATGCCGAAATCCGCTTGTTTTTCAGCGGTCTTTTCTCCGTGTAACATTTTATTTAGCCTTTTTATGTAACGCCGCATAAATTGTTATTTATTTTAGCACTCACTACAGTAGGATTCTATTTTGTTTTATTTTTGTGTCAAATAAAGTGCCAATGAAAAATTTCGAATGTTATGAACAAAATCCAGCTGATTTGAAAGCTAGACTAAGGCCGTGTGTGAATTGCGTTAAATATGTAGTTAACACCGTGTAAAATTTTTGACACTTTTGAGGTTAATGAAAAAAATTTCAGCTGTATGGATTATTGTTCAAAATTTTTTCTGCCTTTTTTCTGCCATGATACCCCTTTTAATAAAAAAAAAAAAAAAACAAAACCATCTGCAAAAAAAATTTAACTCAAATTTTACCAGAGCCCAATAAATTTTTGACAGCTGAAAATTTTTTATTCACCTCAATAATGTCAAAAATTTTACACAGTGTTAACTATTTAACGCAATTCACACACGGCCTAAAACAAATAATATGACGTTTGTTATAACATAAATGAAGTTTTAATTCGTCCTTGTCCTTACTTTTTCTGCCATTTTACTGGAAATTGAGGAAAGAAATCCATTTTCGTTTTTGAAACTTTAAGTTGCAGAGAAAATCTGCAGATTTATAGTTTTCAAAAGTCTAATTAAAAATTTGGTGGAATTCCGAAAAAAGACTCATAAATCCCACTCCATAAAAAATATTGAATGAAAGTGACAATTTATGTATGCTCGTGCCATGACTCAAATCTAATTTCCACATTCCAATCATACTCCCAACTTAGTCTTCTTTCCAATAAATTAAAATGCCAACAAAACTAGTTATGGAAGGAAGGAAAACCCAATACTTTTCAATACCAGCCAACGACTCGGGGTAGCTTTTAATCTCTAAACTGATCGAGCAAACTAAGATAAATATCTAAGTGTAACATAGGGTAGAAAATAATTCCCCCCACTCTCATAGAATCAAGTCATTTTAACACGTACTACTTGCTCGTAGACTTGAACCATTCATACAAATAATAATGTAGCTGATAAGACTAAGCGCACGCCGCACTGTTGTCCAAAATGACTTATCTCGTTGCAAAAATCATAACTTTTGAACGGATTGAGGTAGCGGTACAGTTTTTTTTTTAATTTGAAGGAAATTTCCAGGGCTGTTACACCAATGAATTTCAAGAAAATTGTTTTACAGGGTGTTTAGGAATCATCGGCCGAAAACCGATTTTCTTAAAAAAAAAAATATTTAAATTAAAATTGGTATGCCATTTTGTAGAAATCACTAATTCACATCTAAAAAAAGTTCAGATTACACTTTTCCATGATATTACGATTATAGAGAATGCCAAAAAAGTTGGTCCCGGAAGTCCGTCTGTCTGTCTGTCTGTATAAGGATCTACATCCTAAACGGATGGACCGATTGACTTCAAATTTGGTATGTAGCATTTTTTGGAGACCCTCCAGAGGTGTTTTTGGAATTAATTTTTTTGGGCCAAAAATAACGGTACTTGTCATACACCAATTTCAGTAAAGCTGTAATTGCTCAAAAACGGCTCCAACGATTTTGTTTAAAAAATTCAAATGTAAGTTTGAAAACAAGGTCTATCTTCTAATGAAAAAAATTTTTTTGGAAAATCATTATTAACGGTACCTGCCATAGAACGGTTTTTTTTAAATCCGATATTCTCCGAAACGGCTTATTCGATTTCAACGAAACTTTTTTTGAAGAAGCACTTATATAACTCAAATATAAGCCAAAAATAAAATTTCAAAAAAAATAATTTTTGGATTTTTAAAAAAATTTTGAAATTTTTTTTTGAAAAATAAAATTTTCGAAAACGGGACATTGTATTTTTTTGAAATTTTGTTTTTAGATGTGGATTAGTGATTTCTACAAAATGGCATACCAATTTTAATTTAAACATTTTTTTTAAAGAAAATCTGTTCCTTCTGCCTTCATTTTTTTTCAAAGTACAAAATCTCGGCAGTGCGCAAGCATGCGCAGCTAAATATTTTTATTTTGAATCAACAATTGATTGGTACACATACCCTATTCGGCTTAATGAATGGAACCGAATGGATTTTTTACGGTACCTGCCATAAAACCGTTTTTTTTCAAATCCGATATTCTCCAAAACGGCTTATTCGATTTCAACGAAACTTTTTGTGAAGAAGCACTTATATAACTCAAATATAAGCCAAAAATAAAATTTCAAAAAAAATAATTTTTGGATTTTTAAAAAAAATTTGAAATTTTTTTTTGAAAAATAAAATTTTCGAAAACGGGACATTGTATTTTTTTGAAATTTTGTTTTTAAATGTGGATTAGTGATTTCTACAAAATGGCATACCAATTTTAATTTAAACTTTTTTTTTAAAGAAAATCTGTTTTTGGCCGATGATTCCGAAACACCCTGTGAAATAATTTTATTGAAATTCATTGGTATAACAGCCCTAGAAATGTCCTTCAAATAAAAAGAAAAATTGTACCGCTAACTCAATCCGTTCAAAAGTTATGATTTTTGCAACGAGATAAGTCATTTTGGACAACAGTGCGCCGCGCCATGCCACCGGCCGGTAGTTGTCATTAAAGATTTACATATCCATTTCTTGGGGTTTTTACACGCCCAATGTATGAAGTTTAAACATTATTTTACCGCGACTCGACTCTCTTGTCTTGTTTAACTATGTTTTTATTGCTGTATTATTAATTGTTTTTGTTGTTCTTTATTTTGCATGTATAGATATAGATACACAAACTCCCAAGTTCTCTTTCTCACAAGCGAAAAAATATACTAATGAAATTCTCTGGTTT
The DNA here is from genome assembly GCF_945859705.1 of Episyrphus balteatus. NCBI lineage: Eukaryota > Metazoa > Arthropoda > Insecta > Diptera > Syrphidae > Episyrphus > Episyrphus balteatus. The sequence goes on along the minus strand of NC_079134.1, from coordinate 28,028,577 downwards.
TGGTGGTTTTTAAGTTTTCTACTTTACCTGAAGTTCATTCAGTTTCCACCTGTAGCTTGCACGATTTGAACGCAGTTTTTTCCGAGCTCCAATATAATTATTCATCTTCATTTAAGTGCACAATTATTTGAAGTTGTGAATAAGCTTTACTTTTTTTGAATTTTTCGCGGGAATTGACGAGCGTAAAGGCTTTTATATTAAAAGATCGGCTTAACGGCCGCTTTTAAGCGGGACAGAGGATCTTAAGTCGGGTTTGTTTGTTTTTATTATTTCGCGGTTTTTTGTGTTTGTTTTAAGAAACCATGGCGAATTTGAATCTTGTAACGGTTTTTATTGCCATTTTAATACAAATTGCTCCTATAATCGCAACAACGAAGCTTATAATAACACAGGAAGGTGAAGAAATTCAACCTCCAGTTCAACATTTCATACAAACCACAAACGGAACCGAGTTTCCTCTGCTCGTTACCGAAGATCCATTAGCTTCGACAACTTTAACGGAAGATCTAACTGAAGCTCCATTAAAATCTGAATCCATAGTTCTTGGGGGAACAAATGGTGGTAATTCTTTAGAGCCACCTGGTGGTAAAAATTCTAAGACCGATCGAAATAATGTCCCGGAAATAAGTTCTACAATGAGGACGATTCCAATGGAAACTTCCAATGATGGTCCAACAATTGTATTGAGCATATCGACCAATAATGGCAGTGAAGCTATAATAACGACATCAACTGACGAATATGAACAAGATGCACATGGACTTATACCAAGTGCTAAGGTTAATGCCAGCATTCATTTGTCCAAACCAACAGGAGAGATCATCTTCAGGTTAGTTGACATAATATTGTAGTAGATTTTATTGTTTACGTTTAAATAGCTGCTTCTATATCCCAGACAAAGTTAAACCTTGTTTATTTTTTCAAAAATGAAAAAATAAAAAAAAATATCGATCCGATTAAGGCCGACATCAGACATGTGACTTCTCACATGATGGGCTCATTACCGATTCTGTCGTCATAAATATTATATACTAGGCGGCGTAGTTAAGTATTTTCTTGTGCTATTACACACTTATTTGACTTTCTATATTCTTAAAAGTCCTTGAATTATTGTGTTTGTTTATAATTTTCTTTTAATTAATTCACACGCTTTTTTTTATTGCGTTGTGTCGTCAAGCCGTTATAGAAATTCCTCATTATGTTAGAAATATGCATAAAATTAAAAAAAAAGCATTCTTGAAATATAATTATTTTATTTTTACTACAAAAACAACATTGCAATTCAAAACAAGATCTCATAATCCGGTTTTATATTTGCTTGAAAGTTTTTGAAACTTAATTTCTATATTTTCTATTAAAATATATTTAAATCACAGTTTTTACAACTTTTTAACATCCAAAAGCCTTTTAAGCTACGTTTGCACAGGATGTTAACTTTAGATAGTTTTATGCTGGACGCATTAATCTAATTAAATCAAAACCAATAAAAAATGTTAAAACACAAAAGGCTAATAAATTAATTAAATCGAGATTTCGGGAAAAACTGTAAGAATTTTTCAAGAAACAAATTAAGTACATTCATACAATGAACTTAATTTTTTTTTTAAGATATTTAATGCACATTGCACAAGTATTTAAAAATTGACTCAGCAGTTTTAAACTTCTGAAATTGACGGTATATATGAGGTTAAAATCTATTTAAAGGTTGAAGAATGTTAAAATAAACAATCAGAGGGTAAAACAAAGTTAAACCACTGAAAATCCACTTAAGTCGGTGAGATTTAAATTAAAACCAAAGCCGAACCACAATTTTAAAACCACCTTGCTCTGATAATTATCATAATTATAATTATTTATTATAATTATAATTATTAAGAATTAGAAGAATTTTTGGATTTTGAGTTTAGTCCTTGAAATCTAAAATAAATTTTTTTAAATGTTAACAAAATATATACATATGTGCCCTTAATTATGAAAATGGACCAAGTCACTCCTAAAAATACGACTAAATCTAGCCTAAAAATAATTATTATATAAGGGGTAAACTTTATTTGATAGCGAAATTGCAGTAAATATACTTCTTTATTGCTCCTTCGGTGATTTCATAAAAGAAATACAATTAAATCGTTATAAGAAAATTATTATGTACGTTTTTATTTAAACAATGCAAAAAGTGACTTAGTCCAATTTCATAATCATGGACACATATATAATATATATATGTATATTCTTAACAATGATTTCAAGATTTCGCAAAAAATGGAAACATTTTCCAAGAAACAATCATTCTGCAATCCAAAATATTTTTAAGTGCTTACAAACTAAGGCCAAATTTATTTATTCTCCATTATACTTAAAGTCTCCATTAAAAATCTGTCAAATCGCATACGAATTTTAGAATATCCCATTTTAAATGTTGACTTTAAATTTAATGGAGTGTGAATAAATTAATCCTTAAATGATATTTAAATTTCCGTTGGACCTTTTAAGAAGATTAAGATGAGATTTGTAAATCTTCATGATTTGTATGCGACTCAAATCAAATCTAGTAATAAAGAAAAGATTCTGCGTGAATTCTCTTAAATCTAAATTTAGGTGCCGGTGGAAATGTATCATAAGACCGGTATTCTTCCATGTTCTCTAAATATTTTTCTGTTTTATCGATTATAACTTAAGATTGGTCTAGACATTTCGTAGATTTTATGAGCGTTCATGTTCACTTCTATTGCTTCCTGAATAGATATACCAGCCACTTAAGTAGTTAGGATCTTTGGTAGAACAAAGAACACCGACCTTAAGGGGGGAAATCCCTCCAGACGACACCTTTTTCACTATTTTTTTATGAAAAAAAGAAAGCACTTTATTGAAATTTGGAAAAAGACAAGATATTACTGACATTATCAAGAATTGAAAAAAATTTTTTTGAAATGAAAAAATAACAAAATGGCGGCTCTGGAGCCTTTCAAAGTTGACGCCTCTAGTTTGCGCCGTGCAATGTACAGGTCCAGGAAATCATCTTAAATCAAAAAGGAAATTTTTTTCCGTTGGATGATATTAGTACGCATTGCATGAACCTAAATTTATTTTTTTTTAATGAAAAATAAAAATTAGAAATCAAAAAAACGAAAAAAAACATGTTTTTTTTACAAAGAAGTAGTTAGAAAAAATATTTACTGTACAAATTTTATTCAACTTTTAGGTTCATGTTGTGGCCAATGATTTAAGGAGTAATTTGCTTCAAATTTCAAGTCGATAGCTTCATTAGTTTTTGAGTAACATTGCACGGCGCGGAAAAAAACTAGTTTCGAAAAAAATGCGTTTAAAGTTTTCGTTTTCGTACTATGGTAGGTTCGGAGCGCATTGGTTTCGGGACTATCTAGACACTTTTGAGGCTTTATTTAAGGCTAAGACCACTGAAAATAGTTTCTTCGGTTGATAAATAAATTTACTACGCAAAAAAAAATAATGCAAAAATAAAAAATTCCGGAGGGATTTCCCCCCTTAAAGCACCTACTTCAGATCTTTTAATAACTTCTGAATGCAATTAAATACAACATGAAGTACTTTGGAAAGATCTAAAGGAGTGAGAATACTTTTTGTGTTGTTAGTGTTTTGAAATACTTTTAACTACTCTTCTATAGTTGTATTTTCAATATGTACTTTCCCAAAATAAAATAGAAAAATATTTGCCGAAAATAAACAAAACTGAAATGATAATTCAAAAGAGATCACTTAAGTATAGTCACTGAGTAGAGGAGAAACAAGAAACGTTACGATGTGAAGATAGAATTAAAAACAACCCTTTTTAACAACTCACACAGTACATAACGAAACGAGAACAAAATTGACCACAATTTGCAGAAAATTTAAGGATTTATACATTTAATTTGTTTCCACCAAAATTAAATATAGCGATTTTTGTTTTGAACGCGTCGTTTTTGAATTTGATAAACAGTCAACTATCACCCTAGCCGATTTCACTCCAGTTCGGATTTTTCGGTACTCTTTTGAATTTTTTGAGCTTTCCTCCGAAAATTTCAAGAATCAACAGTAAGTAATTCCTTTCATATATTTTATAAAATAAACGCCTATCCTATAGATATATATGTGTAGCAATAGTTGAATGCAATTAATTTAACAGAAAAAAACAGTGATTTCTTGGTAACTTCTTTATTAACGATTATGCCTTTATGATTGATTTTTGCTCATTAATTGTCGTCATTAACTTCTATTTTCATATTGTCTAGCCTATGTTGATTAAACATTCATTAAAAACAAATGTCCTTTATAAAAAAAAAACCTCTTAATAGGCGCAATCAATCAATTAAAAAGACAAATTCAAACTGACTTAAAAGCAGTTAAGCGAACAACAAAAAAGAAATATTAACGATCATTGAAAACGAATTAAAATAACAGATGTATATTTGATTTCAATTTAAATGAATAATGATTTTATTGAACTACTGTTGAATATCTTTTATAATTTCTAAATACTATTAAATTACTTCTGAATAAATTAATGAAAGTTATAAGTTATAACTATGCCTATTTTTTCAAAGGTTAGACACAAAGTTACACACATTAAAAATGTTTAACTTCTGGTAATTAATCGAATTGCAACTAAGAGTTAAATAAAGATTCTCTTTGAAAATAATTTTTCTCCAATTTATATAAAAGTATCTCTCCATTCTCCACAAGCTTCAAAACAATATAATTTTTTTTAAAAAAGTACTTATTTTTCTTGAATTACTTACTTAATTGAATGTGTTTTTTTTTTTAATTTTCGATGAGACAATGTAAACTAATTTTAATTCAATATTAATTTTTTTTTAAATTTCTTCTGTGTGTGAACTACATCTGTATTCTTACTTTGTTATCGTAACCTGCAATTGAAGTTTTCTCAATTCTCAAACCTTTTAAAACTAACACCGTCAACAGAGATATATTTATTTAACTGTAACCAGACATCAATAAAGAACATAAACAACTTTGAAACAGGTGTTTTTTTTTAAAGAAAACTAATTAAAATCAATAAATGAAAAACGTAATTAGAGTAACTTAAGAGTATTTGATTATATATTAATTTATTAACCTTGATTTTTCTTGTTCAATTAAATGCTTAGGAAAAATAAATTTTCATTTGAAATAATTTATTTTTTCTTTATAAATTATAACCTTTAAATTAACATATGGTATACAAAAACTGGGTTATGCTTAAATACTTTGGACTTCCCTTATTAGTCTATTGAATAGACCCTTTTGGATGGAACAAATTCGTTCAAGAGTTTTTATTGGCGATTATGATTCCTTGGCATACAAGAATACTCCAGCCAAAAGTGCTACTAAATCCATTGGTGCATTTCTGAGAAAACGGCAACACTGGTCGGTTTTCAGTTTTTTTGATTTAACTCGAAAACCAAGCCTGACTTTGAAATGGTTCAAAGACACTTTTCATAGCAAATTAAATTTTCTGTCAAGTTAAGATGGTTAAAAAATTTTAAAAATTATTTTTGTCTAAAATTCTAACCTAAAATCAAAGAAAAAAAAGTTAAAAAATTGACAATTTTATTTTTTTTTACTAAATCAAGCGGCATTTTGTGTATGTAGCCGGGACGTCCAAACTTTGTACTAATGAAATAAAGTAGAGGTAAAATCCTTTGATAATATGCAATTTTTAATTTTTTTTGTCAAGAAACAACTTAAATGTACCTATTCAAAAATTAGCACTTTTTCTAAATTTTTGACTTTTTTAGTTAAAAGCAAGTTTTTAAAACTCGATAAAATCGTATTAATTGGTAACTTTTAGACTTTTAAAGTAAACATACTTCGAGGGATTGATTTAATATAAACTAAATATGACAAACAAAAAAATTTATTTGCATCCTTATGGCCTTTTGTGCAATTTTGTGTATGTGCATTTTTATAAATTCGGGTCGAATGGATGGACGGAGAGCCATTAGCTTTGGTCTATTGCATAGAAGAACATTTAATACCAACTCTTTTACTGTTTTCAATGGCCTGAAAAACAATTCTTGTAAAATCCGCGACCAACGAAAAGTTTCTCTTGAAAAACGAAAAAAATACTCTAATGAGTTTGAAACAAAATAGCTCAGGGAAATTAGTAAATCAAATTGCACTTTTCGCGGGACAAATTTTTTTCATGGAACGTATTTAGGTGAATGTCCTTATCGTAAAAGTGAATTTTTTGGGATGATAAGATATCGGGAACAGCCGCCATCTTGGAAAAGAGGTCGGTGCCGTTTTTATTTTATAACTCCATTTTTACTCATTTAAACCAAAAATGTCCGAGGGTAGACTTATTATCAATTAAATTATCTAAAAAATGATATACAAATGAATTCCGTGAGTTAGTTAAATTCAATTTTATAGTCGGTCAAAGTCCGGGTTCTTCTCGCAAGGTTAAGACAATATGACATTTTTTCAAATATCTGAAGAACTTTTGATTTGTTTGGGATTTTCTTAAAGAATGAATTATAGCACTTTTAATTATCTATGAAATGAAACCTTTATTGTTTTTGTAACCATCACATTGTAGAGGCAACCAAACGTCGAAGTCATGATATACGATTTTTTAACTGAACATATTTGGGATTTCAATAGATCAAATAAACAATCAAAAATTAAACACAATAGTCTCGAAAACATAACAGCTTACACACCTCATATCTTGAGTTATACTTATCGTAATGCTGAGATTGAGGTGTTCATGTTTAGGAAAAATGACAGGGCATCAGTTCTTATATTTAGAATTTTAAATAGTGTCACTTGAGCTTATTCACATTAATTGGAAAATTCACTTCATTTAAAACCTCGAAAACCATATAAAGGTTAACATTAAAGATTTCAAACTTTGAATTCAATATTTAGACGAATATAGTTAAAAAACTGTTTACTTATATTTTGGTTATACCTCCACTTCAAAAATTTGCTCGGTCTAATAGAAGAAAACTTGTTATTTTCTCACTTTTGGATAGTAGAATGTGAACTTCGACGTTAGATGGCTTATACATTATGTTGGTTACAGTAACGATAAAGGGCAAATTTCATAGATAATTCAAAGTGCTATAATTCATACTTTAAGAAAATCCCCAACAAATCAAAAGTTCTTCAGATATTTGAAAAAATGTCATATTGTCTTAACCTTGCGAGAAGAACCCGGACTTTGACCGACTATAAAATTGAATTGAACTAACTCACGGAATTCATTTGTATATCATTTTTTAGATAATTTAATTGATAATAAGTCTACCCTCGGACATTTTTGGTTTAAATGAGTAAAAATGGAGTTATAAAATAAAAACGGCACTGAACTCTTTTCCAAGATGGCGGCTGTTCCCGATATCTTATCATCCCAAAAAATTCACTTTTACGATAAGGACATTCACCTATATACGTTCCATGAAAAAAATTTGTCCCGCGAAAAGTGCAATTTGATTTACTAATTTCCCTGACCTATTTTGTTTCAAACTCATTAGACAATTTTTTTCGTTTTTCAAGAGAAACTTTTCGTTGGTCGCGGATTTTACAAGAATTGTTTTTCAGGCCATTGAAAACAGTAAAAGAGTTGGTATTAAATGTTCTTCTATGCAATAGACCAAAGCTAATGGCTCTCCGTCCATCCATTCGACCCGAATTTATAAAAATGCACATACACAAAATTGCACAAAAGGCCATAAGGATGCAAATAAATTTTTTTGTTTGTCATATTTAGTTTATATTAAATCAATCCCTCGAAGTATGTTTACTTTAAAAGTCTAAAAGTTACCAATTAATACGATTTTATCGAGTTTTAAAAACTTGCTTTTAACTAAAAAAGTCAAAAATTTAGAAAAAGTGCTAATTTTTGAATAGGTACATTTAAGTTGTTTCTTGACAAAAAAAATTAAAAATTGCATATTATCAAAGGATTTTACCTCTACTTTATTTCATTAGTACAAAGTTTGGACGTCCCGGCTACATACACAAAATGCCACTTGATTTAGTAAAAAAAAATAAAATTGTCAATTTTTTAACTTTTTTTTCTTTGATTTTAGGTTAGAATTTTAGACAAAAATAATTTTTAAAATTTTTTAACCATCTTAACTTGACAGAAAATTTAATTTGCTATGAAAAGTGTCTTTGAACCATTTCAAAGTCAGGCTTGGTTTTCGAGTTAAATCAAAAAAACTGAAAACCGACCAGTGTTGCCGTTTTCTCAGAAATGCACCAATGGATTTAGTAGCACTTTTGGCTGGAGTATTCTTGTATGCCAAGGAATCATAATCGCCAATAAAAAGTCTTGAACGAATTTGTTCTATTTTTGCTCTGGAGCTCGGGTCTATTAAATAGACTATATCCAACATTATGTTGTTTTAAACCAATAACAAAATATTTGCTTGTTTGAAAAAATGACAGGTTGAAGTAATTAAAACAAATTGTATGTCAAATAAAGCTGACCACATTAGGTACTATGTAAAGTGACAAGAACCCAAATCCCCGGAAATCTGACATAATAGAAAAAAGTTCTGTTCTATAAGGAAATAGTGAGATCAGTGCAGGATAACACAGAACAGTATTGGGAGAAACTTCAAAACAGAAAACAACAACAAAAACTGTTCCAGACTGCAGCGTCAAGGAACAGCAAACTATAACAGCTCAGAACAGAAATACTTCATTGAACAGCAAAAAGCTCTACCTACTAGAGCTGTAGCAAATCGTATGTATTCGTTACTAAAATGCGGGTATTTGCTTCAGTAACGAGTAACGAAACGTTACTTTCTAAACAGTATCGTTACTCGTATGTTTCGTTACTGGGTACTGAAGTAACGAAACATACGCGATACGAAACACACGAGTAACGACACCATTTTAATTTCAATACTAAATCATCCGATATTATGAGATAAGAAACGAAGTGATACACTCAATTTGTCGCATTTAGCATCTCGTATCGAAATCGTAACCGTAGTCGGAATGCTAACTCCAGATAATTATCTGGAGTTTACTTTTGTCTCGTTAAGAACAGTAGTGCCAAGGTATCTTTGTATTATCGATAATACATAATTTATACAGAAACATCTTAAGAGACGTTTTTGGTATTTTCTCTATGTGGCCGAAATATACCCATGCCGCTCCGCAACTAATGTGATTATGACGTTTTTGTTAATGGTTTTGAAATGTAGCTTAAGGATGTACAAAAGTTTTTTGTTTTTCAAAAAATTTGTTTATTTTCAGTGCAAAATTTTCAAAGCTCTACCTACTAGAGCTGTAGCAAATCGTATGTATTCGTTACTAAAATGCGGGTATTTGCTTCAGTAACGAGTAACGAAACGTTACTTTCTAAACAGTATCGTTACTCGTATGTTTCGTTACTGGGTACTGAAGTAACGAAACATACGCGATACGAAACACACGAGTAACGACACCATTTTAATTTCAATACTAAATCATCCGATATTATGAGATAAGAAACGAAGTGATACACTCAATTTGTCGCATTTAGCATCTCGTATCGAAATCGTAACCGTAGTCGGAATGCTAACTCCAGATAATTATCTGGAGTTTACTTTTGTCTCGTTAAGAACAGTAGTGCCAAGGTATCTTTGTATTATCGATAATACATAATTTATACAGAAACATCTTAAGAGACGTTTTTGGTATTTTCTCTATGTGGCCGAAATATACCCATGCCGCTCCGCAACTAATGTGATTATGACGTTTTTGTTAATGGTTTTGAAATGTAGCTTAAGGATGTACAAAAGTTTTTTGTTTTTCAAAAAATTTGTTTATTTTCAGTGCAAAATTTTCAACTAAAAAAAAAAGCAAAGAAAACGAGGTTTGAAAATCACTCTCAATAGAAAAAAAAATGAAAAATTGTTCGACATGGTTGTATTGAAGTGTTAATATTCCGAGATCTGCGCGAAGTACTTTTGAAATAAGGGTCTCTAAAGAATTGTGATAAGATTACGGAACGAATATAAACAAAAAATTTCCAAAGTTTTGTCGAAAATTAAGAAAAAAAATCAAAAAGAGTTTTCACGTTTGATTAAAAAAAATCGAAAAAAAAATCAGTATAGCTACCTTCAAACGCTTATAACATGAGAACGAAGCAACTTAAACTAATGTTTACGGCCTTAAAATGAAGCTTAGATTATACAAATTGTTTTTGGTTTTTTCAAAAAAAAAAAAATCTTACACACTTATACCAACGTTCGAAACATACTTAAAATACCAAACATAAGAAACGTATCAAATACATGAAATATACGAAACGTACGAAGCATGCGAAAGTAACGAAACATGCGAAACACACGAAACATACGAAATATACGAAAAATGCGAAACATACGAAAGTAACGAGTAACGATATTATTGATGCGGGTACTAGTATCAAAAGTAACGTATACATGCGGGTACTCGTTTTGTCGTTACTTTTACAGCCCCACTACCTACTTTTATGTACGGAGCAGAAACGTCATTCATCACACTTATAAGAGTATTCAAAATGCATTTGCACCTGATTCATTTACGTTTTAGTACTCTAGGATCCCACCCCTCTGTATATTTTTTTTCCTCTTGAAACTCATCCAAACTATTAATCAATAATATTAAGATCAGGCGCTAACGATAGGTGTTCATATTAGCATTTTTCCTTCGTTGTTAATAAAGTAACACTAGTACTATATTAGCGATTTTCAAGGGACCAACTTTTAACGAAATCAAACCAAATCCCATCTACTCGGACAGAACAACATAAAGACAATTCCATGGTAACTCACGTTATATTCAGAAAATTTTCCAATGCTTAAATGAATTTTTTGTTTGTCAATTTTAATATAAATTGATACGAAAGTACTGTCTTTTTTTATGAATGCATCATAACTATTACTTTCATGATTAAGTAAAACATTTTTTTTTTATTTTTGGCATTTGCTTGGAAAAAATAAAAGTTTGTTACGAAAATCGGACACGAGTTTTAAGAGCCCGACAGTATGAAGTTTTCTGTGAAATTAAGAATCTTATTTTGTTTATAATGAAGATTCCATACATAAAAAATTACAAGCTTTTAAAATTAATGACACAACCAAACATTTGTTCAATTTTTCGAGGAAAAATTTGAAAATATTTTGGTAACTCACGTTAAATAAATTTAGTAACTCATGTTAACTGCCATCTACTGTTACAAAAATAAAAAATAGATGCCTTTTTCATTAAAGTAATTTTAAAATCGAATATTGTTTAACGAAGCTTGCTTAAATGTTGATTGATTTTAGCAATCACAAGAGGATATTGTCATCATCACAATTAGATTCATCTTGTTTTCTGTGGGCTTGTTTTATTGTCACGTTAATATGAAATTCTTCAGTAGTTGGCAAGCTTATGCTTTAAAAATACTCCCTGAAATTTATTTCTAGACTTAAGAATATATAATAAAGAATCTTTTTTTATAACTTGCATAAAGAGTTGCCGTTCGTAACTTGTCATTTGCTTTTTAAGAGTAAAAACTAGAGATGCCGCGAACATTTATTTGGCCGAATACCGAATATTCGGCCACGCTCCTCGGCCGAATACCGAATATTCGGCCGCCGAATATTCGGCCAAGGATAATCAGAAAAAAAACGTTGGTAATATCAAAAATTTTATACTTAGTCTCAAGAATAGATGTGGCTTAAAAAATTCCCAACAACTTCGTATTGTAACGATGAATAACTGAACTACTTTTAAAATAAATGTCTGAACAGACTACCTACTACTGCAAAGGTAGACCTGAAATCGAATTACATATGAGATGAGGACTATTCGCCAAGAACGAACAGCGGACCCATACAAGTGGTGGTCTACACATACCTACTACAAAATTTCCAATTTTGACAACATTTGCTAAAGTCTACCTTTCCTCTCCTGGGACAAGTGTTTACAGTAAAAGACTTATTTTCGAAGCATTTACGAAGATAAACGTAAACGTTTACTACACAACAAATGCGGAACAAATAGTTTTCATTCACCACAACTTGCCTATAGTAGATTATAAGTACTAAAATTACAATTTTTTAATAAAACACACATTTTGGTATAATAATTTATGTCTTTTTCTTCTCCATTTGGTATTCGGTATTCGGCCGAATAGTTTAACTATTCTGCCGAATACCGAATACCAGAAAAATAGGCCGAATACCGAATAGTGGCCGAATAGTTCGCGGCATCTCTAGTAAAAACCTACATATTTTCTTGGAGGTGGTCAACTCTTCATGCGTAGATGATCTAGTACATTTAAATGTCAATTGCATTTATTTCGTTGAAAGTGCGCTTGATTAAAAATCGTTAGCAAAGCACTCATGAGTATTTTACCACCACAAAAAGAACGTGTCTTATGAAAGAATTATTTTTAATTTTCTTGAGGTCTTGAAACAAATTTAAAATAATTTAAGAGGCGTGTTAAAAGAAAATGTCGTCGCTAATCTTTCAGATGATAATTACCTCTAGTACGAAGAAACCCTTTCATGAGTCGTGGGGTCGCATTTGGCATGGCAACGAAGCTAGTTTAAGAATATCTAAAAAAAATTGTAGTTTCTGCTTAGATCATAGCCATAGAGGAAGGAATACAAACTTTACTTAATTAGTTTAACAAACACCTAAAATCAGAGAAATACCTTAAAAGAGAATTTTTTTCCTGATGTGAGTTTAATAATCTTTAATTTTGTGGACCAAAAAAAAAATTTCAAAAAATTAACAAAATACCAAAATTGGGGTACCTTCACCAACCTCTCCTGCTTGCAGCGCTGGTTTCGGGATTTAGGGTATCTTATTCCTGGTAGGGGTGACCCTACCAAAAAGCACTAACTCATATTACAGGATTATTATGCATTTACATTTCATTCGTTTAACAAAGTGTGTTGTACTTAAATAAAAAGTATTTTCCTAAAGGAAAAGCTCCTTTAAGAATCAACAACGAAAACTTGCTTTTAAATTATTTACATTAGGCATGTACATAACTTCATTGGTCTAAAAATAATTAATAAATCTACAGATTAATATCCCTCAAACAACAACTTTTCCATGTTTAGTTTTTTGTATTCTTAAATGTATGTGCAGTTTTCCAATCTCTCTTAATTGTTATTTTCTCTTGAAACTGAGACCGAGATCAAATTGAATTATCATTTCAAAGTAATACAAGATGTCAACTCTTATCAATGTTTCAATGAATTATATTTTCTTTTGGTAAAAAATACTTTTCGTTAAAATTCTCATATCTCTTAATTACCAAACACAAACAAAAATTGCATACCTACATACTACATACATTGTGTATAAAATGTAGGGATATTGATGATTGGTGAATTCTAAAATTCATTCCTATAAAAATAACAGTCTTAATTATATAAATGTATGTATTAACATAGGTACAATTACAATTGCACACGTAAGTCGTAGCAATTTAGTACCTTCTGCTTTACTGTTTCATATTAAAGAGCTCTCTTTTGTTTTTAAAGACAAAATTTAGTACAAATGCCTTTTTAGCTTGCTTTGCTACAGAAGTGTCATGCTAAGTCTGTGCTTTCCTCATATAAGTGGGTTCCTGAGGACCAATTAAATTGTGAAACCGATTTCTTTTATAATTTTAAGTTGTGACTTTTTTTTATTCGGTACAGTAAAAGTTAATAAATTTTAACTAGGAATTTATTAAAATCAAATTAAAACTAAGATGGTGAATTTAATAAATGAAACCATTAAAAAATTCTTTATCGGAATTGTGTTATACTTGACAGCAACACAAATAGCACTTGTCGTGTAAGTTTATTTTTAATTTTTTTTCTAGTTTATTGGTAATAAATACAATTGTCATTATTGGAAAATGAGAATGACATACATTGTTTTTTTTTTTTTTTTTTTTAATAATTTAATAAGGAGTGGTTAACAACTATTTTTTTTAGATAAAAAAAAATAGAACAAAATCTGAAAGTGAGAACGATATGGTTCAAAGAACCTACAGTTATTTGATGAGAGTCAAAAAGCTGGTATCAGAGAGGATTTTACAGTTTAAAAAGCGTTTAATCTACTAAGTCAATGCTAAATCATGTGTTCAATTGAGATAGTTTTTTTACACAAAGAAAAAAAGCAAAATTAAAAACAGAATCTTGCAACTTGGTTCTTAGTTAGAGTGCATATAAGGTTCAAATATCAAAGAAGGTTTAAGACTTTAGAGTATCATGTTAATATGACAAACTTTTTTAAAAAGATTGTTCTTATAGCCGTGTTTTATTTGTACTCAGTATTTTACTGAGATAACATTTTCATTTCATATTTCATGCTGCAGAAAACAATAAACGATTACCTACATTTATTTATTTTTAATAATCCTTTATTGTTGAAGGTTAAAAAATATATATGTTTAGAAAAAAAATTTCTCTGTAAACCAACAAATAAAAACTTTTTATTTATCCTTAGCAATCATTTGTTGTTGTTTACCGTGCAAAATTTTACTGAACTAAGTACTGAGTTACCAAAACAACACAGCTTATAACAACAAGAAATTCTTATATTTCACTATGTACTTGGTAGTAAATCAAAATCAAAATTTTGGTTCTGTGTTAACATGTACACTTACCACGCAAGTGGTAAATGAGAAAATCCTATCAAGGACCTATCCTCAAATCGAAAATACATTAGTTACAAGTTTTTCGGATTTTTACTCCCTTTTTGGAGTCAGACACATAATTTGGGGTGGCCAAAAATTGACTAATTCTCAAATTCCACCAGAAGCTATAGTGCCGCATTGTGTTGCGATGTACCTAAACATGAAAAAAAATAATAATCCGCTATTTTACAATTTGTATTTTTATAACATAACGAAATTTAACAATTTAATTTCTACACAAAACTATATGTGACAGTTTACGCAGAGGAAAATGTAGAGATAAAATTGTATGTTCAGCTTAAAGATTTATGGTTTTTTCGTTGTATATTTGTATATTTGCATCTTTTTTTTTTCAAAAACAAACTTGGCTTGAAAAAAAAATATATTTTTCTCTTTTTCAAAATCAGGATTTTAATCAGTTTTTTTAAAAACAAATTTGAAATACAAATAAATTAATTAGCTTTACGCGTAAACATCGTTATAAAGCAATTTCAATATTTTGCAATTCAGTTTTTTTTATAAACTGTTGTTCAATTGCCTTGAGCTAAAAAATAGAAAAAAAAAAGAAACAACGGATATTAGATTTATTGATAAGTAATTAAATTTCAATTGATTTTATGAAATGTCGCATCCATTTTAAAACCTATTGTCTCTTTGATTAGTCACCCTCCAATTACGTTATCTCTTTAATTAACAATTTATTTAAAGGGATGAATAATATTGTTTAAATATAATAAAACAAAAAATATTATTAAAATTCAACAAAAAAAAATTTTTGTACTAAACAAAAAAAGATACCAATCTATTCATATTCTATTCGTATCTTCTTTGTATTGTCTTTTCTTTTACTGAAACAGAGATTTCCGCAACAAATTCCATTCCAAATTCTGTACATTGTTACTTTTTAATTGAATAAAGCGATAAAATTTTATAGATAACAATTTGTTTGGTGTCATCAAAAGCAATCGATTAACTTACTATGTACAGTACATGAGTACATATTTATATTTACATAGAGTATTGCTAATATTTTGATACTTTTTTCAACTTTTTATCGCTAGCCCATCAATATTTTGTGTGGTAAGGAATAAGATTGATCTGTTTACATGAAAGATAATAAAATTAAACATTTCGTGTGGTTTCCTGATTTCTTAATTTTATAATTTCAAAACATTATAAAATCAGAAAAGAATATTAATTTAAATGATTAATTGCATCATATTACTTAATAATGTGTAAAGTGCATTGTTGACAAGTTTTTATTTTTGCAAACATAATTTGTCACTTAATTATTTATTTGTCTATTAATAAGGTTGTCATTTAAGTACTTAAATTAAAATATACAATATATATATATGAATTAAAAGTAAGCTTTAATGAAACTACTTATTGGTTTCCAGGTAAAATTAACGTTAATAAAGTCGCTTCAGATCATCTCTCAAATCATAGGGAAAATAATACTTCCTCTATGCCTCAAACTATGAATATGAAAACTGGTAAAATTTAATACTACTGTATGCTTTAAATATCATTTTTTGTCTTCACTATCATCTGTCAACAAAAACAAGGTTAAGATTATTCTGATTATATCCCAGATAAACCTCTAAAACCAAGAATTGTATCTCTACAGAAACGAAATAATGTCAAAATTTGTATGGGAAATTTTTGTTTTGCAACCCTAATAAATTTGTATCAGGATTTTGATGAAGAAATGGACAGATAAACCTGATAAACTTACGAAATATTATTTTTTACGAGTATGTTCCCAGCTCCATTTTATTTTAAAAGAGGGTTGAAAAAACCCGGCTAAAAACAAAAAAAAAAGTTGTTCTGGAAAAGTGTGTGGCGTCGGCGTGGCAGCATTAGATACCGAGAGTAGCATATATTTTTGAACAGTGCATATTTGATTTTAGTCAAAAATTTGTTAAACTTTGTTTTATTTTATTATAAATTTGATAAATAAGAAAAAAGTTCCTTTGCGGGTAAAATCACTCAGTCCTTTTGTGGGTAAGAGCGCGCACTTCTCCCCATATTAAACTTTTCTTTTTTTGATCTGATTTAGAGTACAGAGAATTTTTAAACTTGAATCTTGAGAAACGAAGGCTGTTATTCATGAATTCCAAAAAAGAAATGCTCTGATTTAATTAGAAACATTTTTTGTTTGTTTTGTTTTATAAATAAAGGTTTTGTATTTGAACTTAATTTGTTTTTTCTTTAATATTTTCATTCATTTTAGTGAAAACTTAGAACTTTTGAAAGAACGTTTTGTTTAACTTAGTATTACATTAAGTTTTTAGAAATTTAGTAGCCGTAAACTGTCATGATTTCTATTAAAATTATGTGCGCGTCTTACCCAAGAGTTTGCGCGATCTTATCCTGACTTAGGCGCAAGAGTGCGCACTTTGACTTCATATGGATTTTGTTTTGAATCATATGAAATATTTAAACTAAAAAACTTTTTTTTTGTGTTTTCTTGTTCCCAAAATATAGGTTTATCAAATGTAAAAAACTTTGTGCTGATATCTCTTACAGAATCTTCACAATTTCGCCTTAAATTGAAAAGTGCGCGCACTTACCCCAATTGACTCTACTACTGAATTAAATTATTTTGTATTAAATTATTTATTTGGTATCTTGGAAAGAAAATCTATCTTGTTGGTAACCATTTTTTGAGTACTTTTTATCACTTTTCGAACTGCAAACTGTAATTGCGGTTTAATTTTGGAATGTCCCATTTAGCGATTGCAATACTTTTACACAGGACAGGTTCACATAATTTAAAGACCTTTCCAAAAATACCAATCATTAGTTTTACTATTAGGTACTCACACTCGGTCTACAATTTTTGTTTTTCTTTTTTTTTTCATATTTAATTTCTCATTTTTTCTTATTAAAAAAAAAAAAAAAAAAGTTACTTTTATAACAATCAATATGAAGTAAATGTATTTTTAATGAAAATTCTTTTTGTACAAATTATAGGTATTATGTTTAGATAAATTTTTTCCTTAGTTTATTATTTGAATAATATTTTCAATTATTATTATTTTTTTTTTTCTATTAAATTTACTGTGCTTAATTTATTGAATTTCAATGCATCTTATAATTGGTTTTTATTAAACTGTTAGTTGCATATTATTATAAAAATAAAAAATAAAAATAAAATAAAAGTATGTTTTATTACTATTAATTTCTAAAATAGAGTTTTGCAAAATTCGGGTCTATTACTAAGGGCTATAATTGTCATTCGGGTTAGCCAGCAGCAATTACACACAACACACGCCAAAAATTACCAACTATTTTTAGAAACACTTCGATTTTAAAATTTGTACTCATCTTATTTATTTTCAAAATTTTTATTTTTAACATCTTAAGCAAATATTGACCAGTCACAAAAGCTCCAGACTGAATTGTAAAGAACAATAAAATTAAAGAAAATATTTGACCAAAAATTTGTAAATTGATTGCTAATCAAAATTCAAAATTGAAAAAAAAAAAAAAATCAAACACTTAAAACCCTACATCAAGTGGAATTCCTTTTAATTGTGTTATTGATGTTAATTCTATATAATTATTCCAACAAATAAAAATAACAAGTAGTATTTTTTAACACCACCAAATTAATAAATACGTCTCTTGAACTTGAAGGCGTATCCACCAAAATCAATTTGTAGTAATAACATCAAACAACTGATACCGGTGGTACATTTTCATTCAGGTGATTATTTATTTTTAAAAATTGCAGTATAAAAAACCCAACAAAAAAACTAGCTCTATCTTCCTAAGTCTTTATCGTGTTTAAATCTTTTATAGAAATTATACCTTCGTTTGCCATAAATAAACAATCTTTAAAAATAATTGGCAATAAATTTCCTTTATCCACGCGTCTTTTTATTGATTCATTCAATGAGAATTATAATTATACTTGGTGACAAGCAGAGTACTCCTGACAATACTTTACTAAAAATATCGTGACAGTACCTAGACTTCTATCACTCAAATTGAAGCACATCAAGATTGTTCATTTTGTTTTTGTATTTCAAATATTTACTTGACAGTTATGACATTTGATCAGACAGCAGTAGTACTATCTTTATTGATTGACTGAAAATCTACCACAATAAATCAGCCAGCATGGGGGTTATTTACTTATATAATTTTAATTTGCATTCTGCTTTAACAAAACTGGAATTTTATCATTTATAAATAAATAAATATTATTTAAAAAAAAAATACTTTAATCAAGATATTAACTTGTAGGTGTAAGTATTTTTTTTTTTTGAAAAATTACACAATCTGTCAGGAAACAATGAGATCACCTCAATAATGAATGACGCTTTTATATCGAAGTTTTGTTTGTTTGTTTAACAATATTGTTAAAATACAATTGTTCAAACACGTGCAAGTGATCTTAATTATATATTATATATAAAGCGAAAACCAAACAATTGTACTACAAAATGTAAAAGAGTTAATTAAAATATTGCTATAAGTAAGAGAAACGGTGGGATATTTACTGTCTTATCAGTAGTAAACGTGCAAAAATGAAGATGAGATAACTAAACCGATTTATGTATGTTAAAATTCTTTTTTTTCAAGTATTATAGATTGAAGATTTTTAAGATATGGTTCAAAGTTTTACCACTTGTTCGAGTTTATAGTAGTTTTATACCGTGATCTGGCGACTGGCTTACATATTTAAGAAATTATGGCTTCTTATCTAGCTGTTGCCTTTATAACAAAGCCACATCCAAATAGACGCTGTATACACTCTAGTACTTTCCATAAACAAATAGCACAAGTTTCATCCTACGCATTTTCTTCTTTCACAACTTACTGCAGATCCTTATTTAAAAACCATTTTCCGGTTTAATAAAGTGACAATGTTCTTATGTCAGATAAAGTAACAAAAAGAGTAATCTATTACAAATTCTTTAACAAATTAGGTGACTTTTCTTATATTTAAAATTAATTTTTTATTGTAGGCTTAAGCCTACAATAAACAATTTATTTTAATCTATTACATTTAGATGTCAATATATAAGTAACCTTTAAACGCGTTCAGCTGGAATTGCATTAATTAAAACAATTAATGGATTTCATTCATAACATTTTGCAACATTGCTTTCGGCCATTCAACTTGCCATAACTCAATACATGAGACATGACTTGAATTACTGATATACCTACTAATGCAATAATCACTTGACTGTAAACATAATCTTACACCAAGTTAAATAATACTATGGTAAAAAATGACACATTCATTATTTCTTGCAGCTAATTAACATTTGTAAAAGTTCTGTAACAACAATGTTAACACTTAATAGCTCCGTTCCATTGGAGGTGGTAGTTTACTCATGAGTAGATCTAATACTATAGTTAAAACATGATATTCTACTCGAGGAGATAGGAATGTGTAGTTTTTCTACTCACGAGTAAACTACCACCTCCAATGGAACATTGCTAATGAATCAAAAAACTGTAAAATATAAAGCATTAATTGCATTAACTATGAACAAATGACAGATGATACGGTTATTTTGACATTTGACATTATTTTCTTTCAGATCGGACGAAGAATGTCCAACATTAATCGATGCTGACAGTTTGTCACAAACACAACTGATTCAACGGCTGACGGCCCCTTGCCGTTATGATCGCCTCGAAAGGCCAATAAGTAAGTTATTAAAATTTACTGCCTATAATTAAATAATTGAATAAATAACTTGACATTGCGCTATTCAGTAAATATGACAGAAGTTAGAAAAAAAAATTAAAGATGCAGCAATAAATTCAATATTTACTTCATTGACATTTGTTTAATTGTCATTAAGAATGTGTGTATATAAATGATGATGTAGTATTTGTATATGATTTGTTTTAAATATTGTTAAATCACTGTTTTCAATTAGTCAATGATTCGGAATATAATAAATTTTCCTTGTTTCCTTAATTATTCAGTGAAAAAATCTACATAAATGTAATAATCTTTGAAACACATCATACAACATGTCATCATCATCACGTTCTGTTTGATTCAAAATTATATACTGCATGTTTTTCTTATGAAAAATGTATAGAACAAAACCGTTTATAAACTGTAGTAGTTTTATAAAGATGTTATAACTATTTATTTTTTTCGTTTTTATTTTTGCTTCCAGCCTTCAATGAAAAAGGTGAACGCCTACCCGTCGACGTACACACTCGTGCCTATGTTTATTTTATGCAAAATTTAGAAGCTCACGATTTGCAATTTAAAATGCATGCATTGTTACAATTGCGTTTTGTTGATCCCCGATTGGTATTCAAAGAAGTTGCCCCGAAACGTAAACAACCAATATTGGGCGAAAAATCTTTGAGAGATACACTTTGGGTGCCACATATTTTCTTTGCCAACGAACGAGATTCAAGTATTTTAGGTACAGCCGAAAAAGATATTCTTACATCGATCTCACCAGATGGCACTGTGATCATTTCGACAAGAATTCAGGCAACATTGTATTGTTGGATGAATTTACAAAAGTTTCCCTTCGATGAACAATCTTGTTCAACGGTTTTAGAGAGCTGTAAGATTGGTATAGATTAATATGATTGTAGATGTTACAATTTTTTTTATTACAGGGATGTATAATACATCAGAGTTGGTTCTTCATTGGGAAACAAAATCTCCGGTTACTTTTGATCCTGATCTACATTTAACTGAATATGTTTTGCTAAGTTCGTGGTCTAATGAAACTGTAGTTAATGCTGATTTGAATGATTTACGGCATGGAGCTTTTGGTAAGTTTTCTTTCTTATATTGTTTATATTTATTTTTTCTTTTCAATCAATTTTTAACAGATTAACAGAAAAAAATCTAGCCTAGTCAAAAATGAGTCCCAAGCAAATAGTCTTAGAATACACACGTAGTTGATGCTTTACCCTTCCCTTTCCTTGGCTAGTAAAAGTTACACAAAAAAAGAAGACTTGTTAACTTTGCAGCTTTTAACAACAACATTATTTCTTTTGAATGGCGAAATTTTTCTGTTCTTTCTTTTTATAAAGAGTCAGAATAAAATTCGGACTAAAATTATCTCACTATCCAGTGCTTTTCAGGGATCGGTGTTGGTAACCAGCTATGTGTTACCCGTGTTTTAGGTTTAAGATAGCCCTGTTACATTGAAAATGGTTATTTACTCGTGAGTAAAAATCTAGTACAACAACTACACATTCCTATCCCCTCGAATAGAAGATCATGTGTTAATTTTAGTACTAGATCTACTCATGAGTAAACTACCAACTCCAATGGAACGGGGCTAATACAATGGTGTTAGATGCACTCATTTAAGTAAATGAAATGCATACAGTAGTAAATTAACTGTCAAAATGTGTAAGTCTGCTTCTACACAGCTCTGTACTCTGTTCGTTTGTACTTTGGAGGTGGTAGACTACTCATGAGTAGAAATCTAGTACTCGGCCATTCCAAAGTAACGGAGAAGACATATTGACCTTGTTTCCAGTTTATCTCTTTGAAGAAGCAATCTTTTTTCTTGAAACTTGGTAGGTCTTAAGGGCTCATTATAGAAGACCCATACAAGTCTTCTAAAAATGCAAATGGAATGGCAGTACTACTATTATACATTCCTATTTACTCGAGCAAAAAATCATGTGTAGATTGTAGTAGAAACTCGATCTTCTTATGAAAAGTCTGCTAGCTCCAAAAGTTTTTATTACGTTTAACATGTTATCGTTTACGATATTGTTTTTTTAAGAAGTGCCCATAAAACTTTTATTGTACATTTAACGAGTTTAGTTGTAATCAAGTTGGGTCTCACTTTAATTGTATATAAGTAGTTACCTCTTACCTATTCTTATTTACATACGCATAATTAAGAGGATAATATTATTACTACTTTTTTTCAAACGTTGAAATAATAATTAATATAAGTCACATTTTTAAAAAAAAAATTTATTCAGATATGGACAGTAAGCCCTGAAAAATTACAGGTCATAAATGTGAACCCCAGTAGTTTTTATAAACAACCGCGATGCATTTGTAACATTCTTACTAGATTTTATTCAAATGAACAAGAATTTTAAGTATTTTTCAATACTAAATTTACATGAACAATCTAGCATACCTAATGTAAGACTTTTCACGAAGTTCCGGAAACCTATAGTGCCTCATAATGCATCACCCACACCAAATGTTTATCCTATCTTTATCTTTTATGTTAGATTGACAAATTCTTTGTCAACAACTTATTCACTTTTAATATGTATAATTATATACAAATACAATATTTTAAATACCGTGCATAAATGAACATAGTATCGTTTTTAAGACCCTAAATTCTTTGACGTCTCTATCCATTGTTTTATATTTGTATTTTATTGCATTCGAAATAAATAATAACGCAAAACAGTCAATTGTTTTGAAATTATCTTTTGAAAAAAAAAAAACTCTTAACATAGAAAATAAAATGCACGACTGGGTCGCACGAACTTGCTCTTAGAGTTAAAGTTGCTTAAATTTTTAAGACTTTTTATATAGAAATTTGGAAAAAAAAAACAAAATTCGTTTTTTTAAAAAATAAAATAAAATCTGAAATTAAATTGCCCTCCAAAACAAGTATGCAGTTTTGATTGATATATTAACATGCATTTTTAGAAAAAAAATTTTCAAAATCGTTAGAGCCGTTTTTTTAAAAACTAATTTTTTATAAATATTTTTTTGGAAAAAAAGTTTTAAAATAAAATTGGTATGTCATTTGGTAGAAATCACTAATCAACATCTAAAAACAAAATTTCAAAAAAGTTCAATGTCCCGTTTTCGAAAATTTGATTTTTCAAAAAAAAATTTTCAAATTTTTTTTAAAAATCCAAAAATTATTTTTTTCAAAATTTTATTTTTGGCTTATATTTAAATTATATAAATGCTTCTCCACAAAAAGTTTCGTTGAAATCGAATAAGCAGTTTCGGAGATAATCGGATTTGAAAAAAACGGTTCTATGGCAGGTACCGTTAATAATGATTTTCAAAAAAAAATTTTTTCATTGAAAGATAGACCTTAGCTTAAAACTAACATTTGAATTTTTTAAACAAAATCGTTAGAGCCGTTTTCGAGATATTTCAATTTTGCTAAAATCGGTATATGACAAGTACCGTTATTTTTGGTCCAAAAAAATTAATTCCAAAAACCCCTCTGGAGAGTCGCAGAATAACGCTACATACCAAGTTTGACATTAATCGGTCCATCCGTTTAGGCTGTAGCTCCTTATACAGACAGACAGACAGACTGACAGACAGACTGACAGACTGACAGACAGACAGACAGACAGACGGACTTCCGGGACCCACTTTTTTGGCATTGTCTACCATCGTAATGTCATGGAAAAATGTTATCTCAACTTTTTTTTTTTGTACGAATGCATAACTTGATATATAGTACCTATATCGCAAGTAAAAATCGAATGGAGGCATTCAAGAACTTGAAATCACATTAGGTTTAAACTTATTTACTTAAAAAATTAATTTTGTGTTTCAGTTACTCTTCGCTAAGAAGAAAGCCATTTGGGGAAGCACTCTTATAGCAACTTGTTGTACCTAAATTACAGACAATTAGTAATAAATGACTTCGCACTTTACATAACGCTTCAACATTAAGCCCTCAATTTAACTAAATATAGATAAATTCAAAGAACTGAATTAATATGTTTAAATTGTCACTATCTTGATTCCTACAGTAAGATTGATTGTCGAATAGAAAAGAAACAAAAGTATGATAAAGTTTACTTTATTCGTCATTTTTATTCACGAGTTCTTCTTTATTGTTTTATATTTGTGTACTCTTGGAATACCTTTATTTTAAAATATCTTTTAGAATAATGGTTTAAATTTAGGCAATGGCGCACTTACATTATTGATCATTTTTTATTTTTAGCTGGAAACTACAGTTCACTAAGTTTCACAGTACATCTGACCCGAGAAGTTGGATACTATCTTATGGATTACTTCTTGCCTTCGATGATGATTGTTGCTATTTCATGGGTATCATTTTGGTTGCAGGCCGATCAATCAGCGCCAAGAATTATGTTAGGTAAGCTTTTATTTTTCAAAATAATCAATTCAAATCAAATAAATGAAAAATAAAAAATAAAAGTTACTCATACACCATGTATACCGAAATTGTTAAATCGCATGTTTATGATTGTTTTTGTCTTTTAGGAACAAGTACTATGTTGACGTTTATCACTCTTGCATCAGCACAAGGAAAAACATTACCTAAAGTCAGTTATATTAAGGTTTCAGAAGTTTGGTTCTTGGGATGCACATTGTTCATCTTTGGAAGTTTGGTCGAATTTGCTTTCGTAAACACAATTTGGCGACGAAAGAAGAATGTCGAATTGAAAAAGATCAACAGTAAATATATTTTAAAGTCTACACTTACACCACGATTAGCTCGAAAAGATATGGGAATGCAAAAGTCAAGATCATGTTCCAGCTTAAACGATGGACAATCAGAGCATAGTAATAGAGAATCACAGAATTACAACAATTATTTAACTGTTCACGTAAGAAAAGTTTAAACAAAATTTTAAATTTGGTTCTTTATTTTGGATGTTTTTTTTGTAATTTCTAGACTCTTCCCATTATCACAACTCAGTGTGAAGAAGACTTCTCTGGCAATGGCAATTTAACACGGGATGTTGAAAAGGGCTCAAACAATAACATGTCCAAATGTGCCTCAATCAGTATAGATGATAACTTTGTTGGAGGAAACAAGAACAATGGCAACTCCAATCGCAGTGGTTGGACAACAATGACGCCTCAAGAAATCTCCATTTGGATTGACAGAAGGGCAAGGTTTATATTCCCTCTGTCATTTATTTGTTTCAATGCAATTTTCTGGACTTTTGTTTATTGCTTGTAAAAAAAAACATTGTTATCAAAAGACCTCAAAGCAGGTCTTCAGGTTTTAAAATTTTCTCGCTTTAAATAGCTACGCCAACGTTTGCACAATCTCTTTTTTATGGAACTGATGAGCCAATGAATTCAAATTTAAAATTGTTTAAAATTTGAATTTAAACTTAATATTTTACCATTGTATATGTAACTTTATTGTTTTATGTATTTATTTATATTTAATAGTCAACATTTGTTATTATTATTTAGTGAAGAAAAGAAACAAAATAATTTTGTGTGTTTTGTGCAAAGTGTTCCTAAAAATTTCCTTTCTTATTCTGAGGATTTTTTCTATTGTTCTTAATTTTTTTACTAACTTGGTTTTCAAATTAAGGTTTTTCTTTAAGCAGCAAAATTTAAAAAGGCTGCTAAAACTTAATGTGATTAAACTGAAAACAGTGTATTATTATGCATAAGATTCCACAAAAAAAAATATGTCAGAATAAAATATCAGACACAAAACCAAATGTTTAATTTTTATTTTCTTATAGTTATGTCATTATTTTTTTTTTTTTTTTTTTTGTTTAAGTATTATACCATAATGTATTTTTTAAAACTTTCACTTTGTTTATAATTTTAATCTCCATATACCTAATATATACATACATACTACATACATCGATTAAAAAATAATATTGCAATTTATTAATAAATGCAAGTTTTATATTTATAACCTTTTATAAAAAAGAAAAATGAATACATTATTTGATTTTATGTTATTAACGTTACTGAATGTGAATAAATAAATGTGTACATAATTGTAAAATATTTTTGTGTTTTTTATTTGACTTAAATTTTACCTTTTAATAACTTGGGTTTTTACCTTACCTTTTAATAACTTGGGTTATAGCTTATAGGGTTAGTGCCATATATTTACATTCACGGCGGATTATTTTTAGAGGTAGGTATTACCTTTTATAAAGAACTTGACAAGCCTTCAACGCATTATCATTGACTAGCGCTGTGACAGTAACGGCAAAATGAGTACTCGCATCAATGATATCGTTACAAATTCCGATTCGTATATATTTCGTATGTTTGGTATTTTAAGTATTTTTCGTACATACGTTAAGTATTGGTATGATACGATATAAGTTTGGTACTTAAAATATTTTAGTTAATTTCTTTACTTTCGAATAGTTACCCTAGAATCGGAATACAACGGAAACTGAAAAACATTCCGAGTTTCTTAAAAATGTAAAATAACGAATATATCTAATTGATAAGTACTAGCCAACGTAAATAGAGAAATAATTAGTGAAATATGTATGAACTTGCGGATATAGAAAACGAATGGGGGCCTAACCTGAAAAATGCGTTTGAAAATGTTCACTTTTTCACTTTTTGAGCCAATGTAGTTAAGGCTTAATTGTGTACGAAATCTGTGTGTATAAAAATTGTTTTTTAAATAAAACAACAACAAATGTTCAGGCAAATGTCAAACAGAGGAGTGTGTGTGAAAGTGCGTGTGCTTGTATGCGTGAATCTTGATAAAAATCCAGATTCAGATTTTTGAATCTCAGATTCATTTTTTTGAATTTCAAGACGAAAAATAGATCATGAAATCTGAGATTTTTCCGCTATTTCCTCTCTTCACCCCCCCCCCCCCCCCACCCCCTTTCAGCTGTCAGATTCACATATCATTCTGAATCTCGTCAATAGAAAATAGAAAACGACATTAATTAAACTTATTTACGACAACCAGATGTCGCCACCACATCAGCGAAGCAAGATACCGCACTGAATGCTGCCATTTTATTGTTTTTGTTTATCTGTCAAAATTTTGTTTACGGAAAAACACAAAACAAAAATAAATAAAACAACTTTCTCCACGAAGAGGAAATGAAAAACTAGTGGGGCTTACAAAAACAAAATAAATTAATTTATTTATACCTGTTCCGACCACAGAGTAGTGTCTTCCATTTCTATCCATAATCTTCTCTACTATATAGTGTTATTGCCTGTCACTATGCTAAACTTGATTTCAAAAAATCCAACTCACTGAATTTAAATGAGCTAATAAAATAAGCTCGATCAAAAATCGAATCCAAAGTTCGATCATATCAGCGTTTTTTATTTTTTCTATTCATTGTGAAACACAAAAAGAAAAAAAAAAACTAAAACGTAGCTAAAATTGCAATTTTTTGTTTTGGCATTTTTGTTGATTTATATCAAATTTCTTACAAAGATAAGCATTTTATTTTATTATTTTTGTGTTTAAACAAAAGACGATAAAAGTCATAATGAGCGTAATTGAAGACAGTAACACTCAAGAATCTGAAGGCGAACGTAGTGGTGGTGGTCATCATCGCGGACATAAGCACCATCGTCGTACACATCGTGAACGCACCAGCAAACGAGGAGAACACAAAAGTCACAGAGGAGAACGTGGTGGTACATCAGACACAGATCAAAGTTCTAGTCGAAGGGTAAGTAAAGGTTCTCTTCAAATCCATAGGAATTCTTAATCAAATTTTTAAAAAAAAATTGCATAATCATATAAATTGCACTTTGCACAGAGACATCGTCGCAGTAGAAAACCCTCAAAAATGGGTTCATTTTGGGCAAACCTTTTAGCAAGTTTGCTGATATTTGTCCACATTGCCATCGACACCGTCCTTGAATTCGGTTTAGGATGGTATTTGGGTGATAAGAAACGGTCGCCAGCGATAAGCTCTGACGATCAAAAGCTTTGCACAAAAAGTGCAGTCGAATTGGCAAAGTTAATTAGGGAAAGGAAACTCAAAGCTCACGATGTTGTCAAGGCTTACATTGACCGCATGAAGGAGGTGAATGTATCATTAAATGCAGTTGTAGATGGTCCCTTTATGGAAGCCCTTGATGAAGCCAAGGAAATCGATGAAAAAATTGCCAGTGGGCAGTTGACTGAGGTTGATTTTACTAAAAAGCCATTCCTTGGAGTACCCTTTACCACAAAAGATAGTACCTCAGTGAAGGGGAAACTCCACACACTTGGACTGATATCTAGGAAGAATGAGAAATCACTTGTTGATGCCGAGTGTGTAAGATTAATGAAGGAAGCAGGCGCAATCATTATTGCGACCTCTAACGTTCCCGAAGTTAATAAATGGAGTGAGAGTCGGAACTCATTAATTGGACAGACTAACAATCCGTATGACACTAGAAGAAGTGCTGGTGGTTCATCGGGAGGGGAAGCTGCTCTCATTGCAGCTTGTGCAACTGGATTTGGATTGGGTAAGACTGTCTTAATTGAATTTTAAGAATTTTTTTAATGTTGAAAATCTTTAGGAACCGACATTGGAGGATCAATTCGTATTCCAGCATTTAATTGTGGTATATTTGGTCATAAGCCAACAGTTGGAGCAATTAATACAAAAGGTTGTACATTCCGGACTGGAAAAGAGAAAGAAACAATGGTAGTTGCGGGACCTATGTGCCGACATGCAACTGATTTGATGCCTATTTTTAAGGTTTATAGTTTGTATTTGTTGAAAATTTAGCAAAAATTATATATAAACATTTTATTGCTCATGCGTAGGTTCTTGTGGATCCAGAAATGTCGACAGACTTAAAGTTAAACGAAGAAGTTGATGTAACAAAATTGCGTTACTTTTATATTCCTAGCAATGATATGCCTGCTTGCAATCCAGTGAATCGTGAAGCGCAATCATTGATGTTCAAGTGAGTGATTATGTTTTGATTTTTTTTTTCGTATTTTTTTGGAGTTGATTCCAAATTTGTTATGTTAGCGTAGCTAAAAGGTTGTTATGAAGGTTTATCATACAAAATAAGTTATTTGTCATGTCTTGAAGTGGATTTTTTTTTTTTTTGTAAATTTTTTGAACATGATGCAACGCTAAAATTTAATAATAACATAGAGTTCATTATTTCGTATATTGATTTTTTTTTTTTATTTTAACTCTGACTCGTAATCAATAAATACTTTGATAGTACAGGAAAGTTAGTAAAAAACAGGCATTTTGTAGCAGTTATAGATATATAACAATTGTTACTAACTAACCCTTAAGACGTTAAAACATTTTTTTTTAAATATTAGTCCTGAAGAAAAGTAACCTGAAACGTCGACTGATACAAGTATGAAAATAAGATAAGAAAAGATCTATAGCCAACAAATAGTAGAATTTATAGTTTTTAAAGTAATTAAAAATTAGATAACACTCTGTGACTTATTTATCTTAATAATAATAACTATTCTTAAAATTCAGGTACATTTATTAAATGGTATTAAAAAATAAAGATTAATCATATAAGTTGTTGTCATGTGTGGTGGATTTTTTTTATAAATTGTTTGGGCATGATGCAACGTATACTATACAATAACATTTATATTGTTTATCATTGGATGCATCTACGCGAATAACTTTTATCTGTTATCAATACAAGTGCTAATGTTCAAAACTAATCTACAAAATATTTTTTGTACTTGACAAATCCAGATAAATATTTTAAGTTAATCAACCCTATCTTCAATTCATAATATACGCGGTAAAGATACTCTTAAAGCGAATTTAGAAAATTGTCAAAAGTGTAAATTTAAATTAGTGCGTTCGTATTCCATCATGTTGCCGCAATCAAGCGAAATTTGAACATACTTTTTTTTTATTTTTGGAAAGAAATTGTAAACAAACCAGTCTACTTATGGTTGTCTTTATTAAAAAATAATCGACAAGTAAATAATATAAATTATGACATTAAAATTAACGAGCCAAAAATATAAGGTATAATTTAATAATTACATTATATAATAAACATTGCAATTGCTAGAGAATCAGGTATTTTTTTTTTTTTTTCAATATTCCTAGGTTTGAAAATATAAAACGACGCACGGTTAAACTTCATAACCTTGTAAATCATTTTGCCTGTTTTTAGAAATCGAAAAAAACATCTTAAAACAATTTTAAAAAAATGAAAGAAATACAAAAATAATTTATTTAATAATTCCAATCAACTATTTTTTACTTCTTTAATTTTTTTGTTACGTTTTAGAGGTTTTTTCGATTTCTAAAAAACAGGCAAAAAAGAATTAAAGACTTACGAGGTTATGAAGTTTAACACTCGAAAAAATAATATTAACAAATACTAAAACGGGGATAGCACAGGCATACGTATCGCACTAGTATTACAAGACTGTAGTAACTAAAAAAAAAAATTCTCGCTGAATCAGAGAAAAAATGTTTATTTACAAACTGTTACAAATTATAAAAAAAATAATTTTTTTTATCAAGTTCCTTCATAAAAATAATGCAATTATTTAAAATATTAGATATATAAATATAAAGTTATTGTGTAAAATATGATGTCACCTCAAGCCAAAAAAAATTTTGAGTTACAACAGTCTTGTGCGGTATGTATTTGAGACTTTAAAAAAATTGACTTATATACATTTTTCTTCTTCCATTTTGAAACCCTATTATGATAGATTTCGAGGATATCATAACACCCCCACGTTCATGAGTATCTGCTTGCCACTTGTGATCCGCCTGTCAGGTTCGCCGGATTGACCTCAGAAAGCGAAAAACCAATGTCTAAACCACTGAAAATTTTTACTATTGTGCAGGAAAAGTGAAATGCCCTTACAATTTTTTGACAAGTCCCAACTATCACAGCCTCCAAAAGTTCAAAACATAAGTTCGGATGGGCTGCGCTCTTTCCACATTTTACCGTCTCAGTTTTTCAAATTGATTTATTAATTTATGACATAAAATTTTAAAAAATTCATATCAACATTTTGAACACATTATGTCATAGTTTCTCTGTTAACCAACAAATAAAAAACTTTTGTTTCCCGTGCAAAATTTTACTGAGTTAAGTACTGAGTTACCAAAAAAAGCACGGCTAATGAGTCAAGCCCACTTCTCTACAAGTTGGATGTTTTAAGGTCATAAAAATTAACTGTTTCATTTTATGCTAGATTAAATGAAAAGAATTCTGGAGAAATACATTTGCGAAACATTTTTTACCGACTTCCAAAAAAGAGGAGGTATTACCTCATAACTTTGGACTGATTGAACCAATTTTGATAATTCTTTATGTATTGGAAAGCTGGTGCCTGAAGTGTGGTCTTATTTCAATTTCGTTTAGTTCTGGCCATATAAACTATTAGAAAAACCATAAAACCCAGTTTTGATCCATGGAAGTCGGTTTTGTTTTTAATAAAAATGATTATTATTCAAAAATTCTTTTAGAACATGAGAAAAACTTTTCAAAGTTCTGTATAATGAATAAAATTTAAAATGGACTTGACCCATTATTATTGCCTCATGCCGAGAGTGAAAGTGTGTAGGTAACAAATATTCAGCTTAAAATATGAAGCATTTTTAACGGATATTCCCAAACTTCTCAATATTGAATCTTCACATGAATTAATTTGGCGCACCTCTCCAAGACGTGCACCTCCTGTGGAGGTGGCCAATTACGAAATTACGTTGTTGTTTGAAAATTAAATGTGTATAAAGTTTCAATTGATTTCAAAAAAGGGTGCATTAGATCGCAAATGAGCATAAATTCCAAATTGGCAACTTTTTAAAGCTATTACTCCGAGCCAAACTTTACAGACATTTTTAAGCTAACATCTGTTTTTTGCTGCGTTGTTTCTGATTATTGCCCTATGAACATTCTAAGTTTTGAGGTGTCGAAAGCAACATTGTTTAAAATGCAATGTATCACGTCCTTCAAGCCAATTAAATTTTCTGTAATAGGAGTTCGCTTGAACTTGGGTTAAAAATTATAGTTTTTTTTTCCAATTTATTCACTCTCCATTAAATTTAAAATCTCAATTGAAAACTAAAAAACTGTTAAATGGCAACTTTAAAATTAATTGAAAGTGAATTAAAAATTAAATTTAATAAAATGTAAATAAATAGGGCCTAAATAAATAAATCTATGGCGATAGCCTTGTTCTTGTTATTTTACATGAAAAACAATTTCTTAAGCATGCTAAAAAAATAAAAAAATATAGGTATTTCTTAATATTAAAATAATTGTATTTGTTATGTGTTTATAATTATTAAAATAAATGTATTCGATTTGACAAAATTGAAGCAATATTTTAAAAACCATTAAACCTACGGAGACGTTGTTAGGTATGATAGAAAATATTTTGTGCTGAAATGCCGTGATAGATCGCTTCAACGGTCACTTTGGTGTATGAGTAACATTTTTTTCATATATAAATTTTTAATGATGATTATGACTAAAACTTTCCGTTGCCTTTTTATGTATTGTTCCAGATTAACACGTTACTTCTCAGACCTCACTGGCGAAGAAGTAAAACAAGCATCATTGCCAGGAACTGAAATTAGTGGCAAACTATGGCGTTACTGGATGACTCGTGAACCGGCCGATTTTAATAAATTACTTGGCAATGGAGCCAATTTGAATCCCTTTGTAGAGCTTTTCAAGAAAATCATGGGAAAAAGTGAATTCACTATGGCTGCTATATATTCACTCATCGATGGATTGCTCCCTGCTGAAAAGGCTCCTCTAATGGAAGAAGCAACAACAAAATGCAGTGAAGCATTAGCTGAGATGCTGGGTGATGATGGAGTCTTATTCTTCCACAGTTCACCACGAACTGCACCATTCCATTACTATCCACTTGTTAAGATGATGGATTTCGCTTATTTTAGTATTTTCAATGTTTTACGTGTACCAGCTACCCAGGTAAGAATATAATTTTTATAAAATAACCAACAGTTTTGAGATGCATATGTTTGTTTGTATTTGAAAGGTACCCATGGGATTGGACTCGAAAGGCATGCCTCTTGGTATTCAAGTTGTGGCTGCCAAAAATTGTGATAGACTTTGTCTGGCTGTAGCTGAAGAACTGGAAAAAGAATTTGGTGGATGGGTTGCACCTTTCGAAAATAGAAATTAGTACATTCTTTTTTAGGACTTAAGGTTTTTTGTAAATTGGTGAAAGGCATTGTTAAGTTTTTGTTTTCTTATATATGTGTACATATCTAACAATAAGAATAACATAAAGTGAAATTATAATAAATGTTAATAAATTACCTTAATTAAAAAAAATACTAAATAACTAAACATATAATAACCTCAGGCACTTTCACGCTTTTTAAAGGTTTCAATGCTTATTTAATAAAATTAAGTTAAGGTATATCCGACTCGTTCTCTGAATAAGTGAATGTGGCATCGATTGGCTTATACCACAACCTCCAATGAGACCACGCCTTAAGTACTTATTTTTGCAATTTTTAATATTTAGAATTCAACTTCAAAAAGTACGAATAAAAAAATGTTTGGGAATTTGAATAGCTATTGTGAGGTTCCCCAAAGGGGAATTTACATTTTCCGCAAAACTAGTTTCTTGTTCGCCAGCAAAATTTTAGTTAGAAAAAAGCTGGCAAGTACGTCGCATATTACCTGAGTTCAAGTTCAAAATACGGTGAGTTTCCGAACGTGAACAACTTTTCGACCGGATTTCATAATAGGAGAAAAGTGCAATTCCATTTTTCCGGGTGGAATCTTGTTCACGTGAAACATACGATAGGGCTGAATAGTTCTTGAAAATGAGATTGCCTTTTAGCGTTTTGGTGAAAAAAATTCCTTTACTTTGCAACAACAACAAAGCGAGAATGTTGTTGTTCTCGTGTTATTATTCCTGTAAAGGCTTGGCCACACCGGAGGGTATGCGGTAGCGGTACGGGTAGCGGTAACGATATTTGTATGAAAAAAAAAATTCCACATCTGATCTGACGTTGATGTCAGTTTGAAATTTTGTTCATACAAGTACCGTTACCTCTACCCATACCGCTACCGCATATCCTCCGGTGTGGCCAAGCCTTAAAGCAGTGCGAAGAGCGAGCTTAATTTTAGCTCATGGTATAAAAAGACAAGGTATGATCATTAGAGTCGCCATTTTACAAAATGGAGTAATAAGTTTTTGACGTTTAATTTGGCAAAGTCAAAATTTTGACACAATTGCACAGTTGTGCGCAGATTCAGCTAGAAAATCACACATTAGGTGCGTCCCACAACACAAAGGGAGATCTCTGAGGGCTCAGAGATTTTTTAAGTGAAACAAAAAATCTCAGCTGAAGCCTGGTACGCTGTTCGCGCTAAATTTTAGCTGAGATAAAATTCCTATACACCTTTTTTTCGGAATTTTTGGATTTATTTCTCAGTTTTCTTTCTCTTTCTTTAATTTTTTTTCTTATTGTTTTGACGTTTGTTTATTGAAAATTTGAAGAAAATGTTATTATTTTGAGCTTGCTTCACAAAATTATTTATTTTGAAATAATTTTTATCAAAATTGAACAGTTAAAGAAAAGTTGCAGTTGTGTGAAGTGTTGTATTTGAAAAAAATTGGATTTATCATTCATTCCTACAAAATTATTTTGCTCTCTTTCAAAATGACACTGAGCCATTAGATTTTTTTTCTTGTTGAGATGCGCCTATTGGTTATTCGTTATATACGTACATTTTTTATCGTAGAACAGAATGTCAGTTAGCGCGATCTCTGTACTAGCATTGAATATTTACAAATAAAAGTAGATACCCTGCAAATCGGCCGCTATTTATGCCGTTGGCGTAAGTATCTGTAAGGACTTTTTAGAGAAGATTAAAAAAAAAAATGATTTGTTGGTGCCTGGCTACACAGTGTTGTGCCCAATCACGTTCCAATTCACATTTTCTAGGAACAAACGTCAAAATGACGAAAATCCTCACCCCTCTTGCCTACAAGCTGACTGGTTAGGCGATTGAAAATTCACCGTGTAGCCCGGCACTTGAGGAGCAAACCCTTTAATGTAGTTCATTTGTACATACAATTTTAGTACTATCATGAAGAAAAACAGCGAAACCAAATCAAACGAACTAAAATATATGTCAACTTTGGAGCAGAAATGCATATCTTATCCCATTACTGAAAACGATCTAAGCGCCCTCTCAACCACTCAGCTAACGAATATACTAAAAAAAATCTCATTATAGATTCTGTTACAAGGTACTAGGTTTAAGCAAGAAAGAAAAAAAGACGAACTATTGCCTAAAAAGACTAATCAAGCCATACACTGCTAAATTCTTTCACTACTCTCCTGTTCTTCGGTAACTAGATTTTCTCATTTTCTTCTTAATGTTCTTATAATCGGTATTTATCAAAAAGTCTGCATTTTCATCTACTCTCTCTATCCAATAACTTTGATTTGAAAATGTAGTGTCATTTTTGAACAAATACCTTAAAATGTACAAAAAAGTACTATACTATCAACATAATAACAAGTTAACACCCCTGCCCATCTCAACTGTCAAACATTTCAATTTCCTACTCTACCGGCAAATAGCAAAACAAATAATTTTCTTCTCATGCGCCGGCCCGGTTACAATTTTCTTCGAGTATCGAAAAGTAAAAGTACCCCTTTATAAAAATTTTCTACCAGTTTTCGTTGGGCGATCACTTGAAACGGTTGTTTCCAGTATTTTTTGTGTGTGTAAATTTGACGTTTTGTGTCTGAGAAAAAATATAAAAAATTGAATGAAAAAATTTCCTCTCTCTCGCGGCCAATATATTGCATAAATACATTTTGTGTTTTGATTTATACTTTTTTGTTATCATTTCTATTTTCTCTTTTTACAATAAAACAAATTGATCCACATTGCAGTACTGCAACAAAAGTGCAAAAGCAAAAATAAATATATGTAACTTTAAAATAGCGTGACATTCCCTGGGCAAAGCAACAACAACAAAAATAGCTGAGAAATAAAAAGAACCTTTTTTTTCCTTTTTTTTGTACTTATTTTTTGTTTCTTTATATTTTCTTTAGTTTTGTTTTAAACTTTTCTTCGTATAAAATCGAACGAGGGTGGCAGTAAATTAAAGTCACTTACCGACCGACCGACGACCGTTGTCACCACACTTTTCTATTATATTTCCAAGAAATTAGTTTGCCCCTCTTCCTTCACCAGTTTGTTTAAAGTGCAATCATTTCATCGAAATTTAATTGATAATCAATTTTTAATTCAGTCTTCAATGTGATATCATTTCAAAAGAAAAGTTTACTGTAGTTTTTTTTTCTCTGAAAATATAACAAAAAAAAAAAACGTGATCTTTTTGTAAAAACTTGATTTAATCTCTACTCGAAAAGAGCTAACATTATGGCGGCGAATGAAGTAATAAATAATAATTCCCTGCACTATTTTGAGGGGGTGGAGAAATTGCTAGAAATTTGGTTTGCACCAAATCCACAAAATAATAATGCTGATTTGAGGAAAATTCGAAGGTAAGTAGTAGACCAATCTTTTGATGGTCTTTTCCTTCCATCTCGAGGAAGTCTTGAAAATCCTATTGATTTTCCAAAGAAAAATAAATTCTGTATTGGTTTCTGCGCCAGCCAATTGCCGGCTTCTTTGCAGCACCAACAACAAAAAAAAACCGGACTGGTGGAGGTCTCTCTTCCGGTTTTGGTTTTTTTAGTTCTTTATTTTTTGTATATTTTATTGTGTTTTTGAACTTTTTTTTTGTTGACAAAAATTATAAACCGGTTTTTTTTTTGTCTGTCTTACATAAAATTGATTTATGGTTTTTGTTAAAATCGTGATTCGTGAGTTGCATGTTAAAAAGATGATGATAAAGAATAAATTGTAGGGTTATGTGTCATGTGCAAGCCCGCATGTCTGGAAATAGTTTTTTTTTTTTTTGCTTTTTTTTGTTTTGTTTTTAAAATAGATTTAAATTCTAGGAGCTGATGGAAAGGTACCTAGAAGAATGCATTTCTGATGATTTTGTTAAATTAATAATAATAATTGTCATCTGTTAAATTGTCTAGGGTTTTAATAATATTCGATCTACATACTTATAACTTGAATTTCTTACAAAGGTGTGTCTGTTTATGTATGTAATCTTTAGTTCGAAGGTCGTTTTGAAACGTGGTCTTCAATAGGAGAAACTTGAATAAATTTGTTTTCACTTTTCTATCATCATTTGTTTCCAATTGCGACATATCGTCGGCGTAAAGCAAAATTGTCGCAAAGAACAAATTTTACAGGGAACGATTTTTAAGTTTCAAATTGGTTTAAAGCGACATTTTTCTGGTCGTTCGCCATTCAAGTTATGTTTTTTTATAAAGTTTGTTCTTTTCTCTTGAATAAACCATACAAGTTTACCTCATTAGTAGGTGCATATTGTTTTGAAATAATTTTTAAAACTAAAAACCCAAAATTGGACATATGTAGAACAATTCCTATACAAGTACGTTTTTTCAATAAAAAGTTGACTTAGAACAAAATATGATAGGACTTAGAATACTCGGGCTCATTTTCAAAAGGCTACTTCCCTGCTTTTATTGTTCTATGTCCCATTAAATTATATTATCTGCGGAGTGAAATTTTTATTTGACAAAAACGGTTTTCAAATTCGGAAAGAGCACCCTCGAATTAGTAAAACTGCATCATTAACTCATTTTCGGTAAAAAGTGGATTTAGAACAATTTTGCTTTACGCCGACGTTGGTTGCGTCTACATAAAATGCACAACAATTCTATAGGAAATCGGATAATAGGAGTTGTCTATTTGCCCCACTATAGTTGGAAGGGTGATAAGAAGAGAACGATACAAATAGGCAGTATTGCCGCTGAAAAAAAAAAACATAAAATTTCAAAAAGCAAAAAATAAGAACGAATGGGTCGCACGAACTTGCTCTTGCAGATCAAAGTATCTTTATCTTAGTTAACCAACAACCATTCAACTTTATTATTATACAAAACGACCATACATACATTTTAAACAAAATTAGTTTTATCATTAACATCAGAGATTAAAAAACAACGGAAAAATTAACCATATTTTCATTAACAGTATTTTCTGAGAAAAACTAAAAACATAGTTTTGCTAAAATTACTAACAGCATTATGTTATAGGGCTGTAAAAGTAACGACAAAATGAGTACCCGCATGTATACGTTACTCGTTACTTTCGTATGTTTCGCATTTTTCGTATATCTCGTACATTTCGTATGTTTCGTGTGTTTCGCATGTTTCGTTACTTTCGCATGCTTCGCATGTTTCGTACATTTCGTATACTTCATGTATTTGATACGTTTCGTATATTTGGTATTTTAAGTATTTTTCGTACGTTGGTAGGTATAAGGGTGTACATTTTTTTTTTTTTTTTGAAAAAAACCAAAAACAATTTGTATAATCTAAGCTACATTTTAAGGCCATAAACATTAATTTAAGTTGCGGCGTTCTCATGTTATAAGAGTTTGAAGGTAGCTATACCCATTTTTTTTTTTAGATTTTTTTAATCAAACGTGGAAACTTTTTTTATTTTTTTTCCTAATTTTTCGACAAAACTTTGGTAATTTTTTGTTTATATTCGTTAAGTAATCTTATCACAATTTTTTAGAGACCTTTACCACAAACATGTGGAACAATTTTTCATTTTTTTTCTATTGAGAGTGATTTTCAAACCTCGTTTTCTCTGCTTTTTTTTTTAGTTGAAAATTTTGCAGTGAAAATAAACAAATTTTTTGAAAAACCAAAACACACATTGGTTGCGGCGTGGGTATATTTCGGCCACATAGAGAAAATACCAATACGTCTCTTTTGATATTTCTGTATAAATTATTATCGATAACACAACGATACCTTAGCACTACTGTCTTTATTGAGATAAAAGTGAACTCAAGATAATTATCTGGAGTTAGCATTCCGACTACTCTAACGATGTCGATAGAAGTGATGCTAAATGCGACAAATTGAGTGTATCACTTCGTTTCGTATCTCATTTATCGGATGATTTAGTATTGAAATTGGAATGGGGTCGTTACTCTTACATATGTTTCGTATCTCGTATGTTTCGTTACTTCAATACACAGTAACGAAACATACGAGTAACGATACTAGCTGTGTTTTATTTTCCTAGTGATCCAGATCAGA
The DNA here is from genome assembly GCF_945859705.1 of Episyrphus balteatus. Lineage (NCBI taxonomy): Eukaryota > Metazoa > Arthropoda > Insecta > Diptera > Syrphidae > Episyrphus > Episyrphus balteatus. Next base: position 27,989,102 of record NC_079134.1, on the reverse strand, counting down.
TCATTGATTTATTTGGGAAACAATAACAAAAGAAAATCCTGCTTTTGTTGTAAAGCTAATAAAAACAATGATCTGATCCGGATCACGAGAAAAATAAAACACAGCTACTGTTTAGAAACGATCAAAATCGTTAAAACCATTTTCGAGAAAATTGCAATAACTCAAAAATTTTGTATTGGAGGTAGGTACCTATACTTTTTAATTAAAGAACAAAAAAAAAAAAAAAACAACCTTGGAAACTACGAACAAATTATCTGCACCAAATTTCAAGAAAATCCCTTCAACCGTTTAGGCTGCAGTTTCATGTACAGATGAACCCACAGACGTACCGAAGCACAGACCTACGGACACGTCATGAAAATCACTTGTGGACAGTAAAAAAAAAAAAAAAATAAAATAGAACATTTCTTGACAAAATATATGCATATTATGCATTAACATATTATTTAAAAAAAATATACTTTCGATATTTATATAAATACTCTTTCAGCCTTAGAGGATATAATATATGGAGTGCTTGTGCTGTTAGTTCCGTGAAGCTTTTATAGAGGGCTCTAGTTTCTTTAAGTTTTTCGATGAGTGCATGCCTCCATTTTATTTTCATTAGATGGCTGTCATCAACAAGCGTGTTTATTTACAGCTGCTGAACCGGACTCGCACTGAAAAACGAAGGCAGCGACCCCTATCCATGTATATGGCGTTACAATGTATTAGGTATAGGAACAAGCACTCCATATATTATATCCTCTAAGCTTTCAGCTAAGGCACTTCTATGACGTGGTATAAAAAGACTTTTTATACCATGCTGCTATGAGGACATGAGATTTTTCTAGGATTTTGATGTATTTGACTACTAATGTATTATGATCCTCTAAGCGGGATCTAGCTTCTAGGTCTGTCTTAGTGTTGTAATATATGTATTACGTCGACGTTACGGGCGTGATTACACCCTTCTTCAAGGCTCTATAGTAAAAAAAATTATTATTTTAAAAATACTAAGGAAAAATTAAAGGAGATGGCACATTTTTCTATGGAGCTTGGGCCCAGTGTGTTCACTAACGAAATTGGTATCAAATGAAAGGTGACGGTAAGAACATTACGTGGGTAAAATATTTTCAAATTCGTTAGTGGGGTTTTGGAGATATTTGAGTTTGAAGTTTCGGATTTCACAATCAAGATTTCAGCTAATTTTTCGAACAATTAATCGTAGAATGCGTAATAATGGGTGTACAGAAATAATATTGGTATCAAATGAAAGGTATTTCTCTTGTCTATAAATCTGTATCAAAAGTTTTTTTCTTTATTAAAAAAAATAATACATATTAGGTATTTACTTCTCAAAAGGTGATTTTTTTTAAGCGAGGCATTTGGCACATCGAAATATCAAAATATTCAGTGGTGACATCCACTTTTTTTTTGCAATTTTTCGATAGCTAAATGTGTTACCTTTAATTCTATATATAAAATAGTTCTTTAAAACATACAAAAACCTTATAATAAGCAAAATACACAAAAACGCGCTGAAATATGCCTATTAAATAATAAGAATAGAAACTATAGTTCAGTCAATGGGGAAAAATCTGGAAAAAGCTATGATTGAATGCAGTATTGAAGAGGGGTTTATCCCAAGTACAAATCTCAGATTGCGTATTGTTTGGTCTTGTGGGGCGACCGCCATTTTGAAAAACGCATATGTCTCAATATCTCGAGAACGACTGGTCGGACAGAAAACTAGAAAGGACTTTTTAGATTGGAAATTAGTTAATCTTTCTTTTTCTAGTACATCATTTTTCTCTAGGAGTTATTATTTCAGAGTAACACTACCGAAAATTGTGTGTTTTTTGATATTTTAAATATTTTAAACAACCCTTAGAGTTAAGTGCTGAATTACTGAGAAAGAGATACTTTGCGGTTCTGTTACTCTGAAAGTATAACTCCTATATAAAAATGATGTACTAGAAAAAGAAAGATTAACTAATTTCCAATATAAAAAGTCCTTTCTACACATTCTACGATTAATTGTTCAAAAAAATAGCTGAAATCTTGATTTTGAAATCCGAAACTTCAAACTCAAATATCTCCAAAATCCCACTACCGAATTTGAAAATATTTTACCCACGTAATGTGCTTACCGTCACCTTTTATTTGATACCCATTTCGTTAGTGAACACACTGGGCCCAAAAATGTGCCATCTCCTTTATATCTATTATGTATTGATAGCTTGTTTTCACTACAGCCCAAATTGAGATAATTCCAGCTCAAATTTGATTTTTTTTTTCTATGCGATTTGACATTCGAAATGAAATAATTTGCGTAATTATCTCATTTGGGCTGTAGTAAAAACAGGCTATTATAATACATAAAAATAATTAATTTTCAGTCAGTTTGTTTATAGAAATATTTAAAGCTAAATTTTATATTTTAAAGGTAAATTTTTCATCAAATGTGAAATTTAAATTTCATTATTTTAAAATTTCGATTAAGGGTACATTTTTCAATAGTCATTTAGACAGTCAGTTAGTGCTAATTTCCCAGATAGAGAAAAAAATCAATTTTTCAACAGTCGGATATAGCTTATTCCTTTATAAATATATAATAAAACATTTAATAGAGGAATAAAACTATCTGCTTCTTTCAGAAACGAATAAAAATTATTCTAAGGAATAATCCAAACAAAAGTAGGTATTGTGTCAGTTGTCAAAGCTGTTTTGAAGAAACTATCGATAAAAAATACAGCGGAATACAAGGAAACAAAAACAATAAAAATGACGTTTAATTTTGAATATTTTAGAATTGGACATTTTTTTTTGTTATTCTGTAGAATAGTGTTTTCTTGATTGAAAAATTCAATGTTGTTATCTGATTGCTCATGAGCCTAATAACTTTATTAGTCGAACAGTTAACTGATTGATTATTAGAAGATTGAAAACGGCTCTAAATGAAAAGTCTTTTTCAAGACTTATGTCGTTTTCGATTGGAAACACTCAAGGATTCACTCATTCTGAAATCCAATAAAACAGTTTAAATCGCTTCCACTCAATTTTTGTGTTTGTGTGTTTTTCTTTGAAATTTCAAATGTCAAATATTCATATTAATTTATTTTTCTTTCAAAAAAAATCTTTAAAATTGTTCAAAAACGTTAATGCTCAAGAATTTAATGGTGAAGTTGGCTTCCAAAATATTTTAAGTAAATTTTAAAATTAATTAAAAAATTTATTTCGGAAAACAATAATTTATTTCAAAAAATAAAAAAAAAAATTGATTGAGTGATTAATTTGACTTTCAAATATTCATGTGTTAGTGCTTTTTGAGTGAATTCCGATTTTACATCGAGAAGAGAATTTCTCTTCTGAGAAGCGTTTTGGCTGTCATATTCGTGTGAATAAAACACTTTCAGAAGGCTTCTGAATAATTCCGGACGCTTCCGGAGAGCCAATCGAAAACGACATTAATTGTTTGAATTTTGAAATATTTAAAAATAAAAAGTTATAAGCATAAGACAGATAAGAACAAAATTTTAAGAAGCATATTAAAATTAATTATTTTAATATATTGTAAGTATAGATTTACATTTATTTTTTCCTTAGTGCTTTTAGAATAATACAATTTTTTAATATAAAGTCCTGAAAAAGGGTGTAATCACACCCGAAACGTCGACACGTAATATATTACAATACCAAGAAAAACCTAGAGCCCGCTTAGAGGATCCAATTTTGATTCAAAAAGTTCACGGAAATCGAATTAATTGTACTAATGTATTTTTAACAAATTAGAATTTAAACAAAGTTCAACATTGACGATCAATAATCTAGTGAGCTTTTATCTATATAGGTTAAAGTATTTATAGCACATATATTATAGATAACTTGTTTCTTATCCTATTGAAGAATGCTTTTTTATATTTTTTTTTTATATGTAATTTCATATAATGAAACTTCAATTTGCTTCTTTTTACTTGTTCTGAATTGAACATACATATAAAATCGACTTGTAGATTTCAAACACACTCTTCACAAAGATATGTTAAGGTTTCTACAAATATCTCCTCATTTGTTTTCAAAAACTCATGTTGTTTAAATATATGTACAAGAAAAAAGAATGCCTTAAACTTAAATATGTACAATCCAAAACCAATAAAATAATGGTGTCAAGACAATTAGTACCAACTCTATGCGAGCTTATTAAACATGATTTGATATGACCACGAAGTAAACTAATGTTACTAAAAGTCCAGCCGCTCAAATTTTTTTTTTTTCGTTTAAAGAAAACTTTAATTTAACATTACAAACCAAGGGTAATATCCAATCGTAATCATCATCTTTTGCAAAGATCTTCATTCTGATACCTCGTCTAGTTTTTACTCGAGGTTAGAAAATGTCGCCGTATTTCAAACATTTCCTTTTTTGTTTAGTGCCAATGTTCTCAATGTGCGATTTGATAAAATCAATAAGGTACTAAATTCTGTTTGGTGGTGAGCGGTTAGTTTTTATTAGAGGCCAGTACAGCTTTTGGTAGAAAACAGCCGCTATTAGCTGTTTAAAAATCTTGAGCACCAGTCTCGGTGACGGTTGTTTAACAAATTTTTTTTGAAAATAAAGAGTTAATTTATTGAACTTTTGCTCAATTTATGTTTTAAAATGCGATGGCACATTTTTTTAAAATATGACCAGTATTGTATTTTTGCAATCTACAACCATATCTAAAATAATTTATGAAAAAAGTAATATAACTCAATTTTTTTTTAAATACATGTTTAATAAAATGAATGCATGAGCAGAGCTCTAAGGCAATTTTTTCAGTGCTTAACTTCGCACTGAAAAACTGGTCCTATGACATTCAATTTTTAATTTTTGAAACCGATCTGGTTATTATTATTTAATCAAGTATATGAAAATATTAATAGAGTAGGTACTCACTCTAATTTTAGGTAACTTAACTAGGAAGTACCTTTCATTACTTAAAAATACATATATTTTCAAAAACTCATATTTCTAATCTTTCTCTGCTAATTTGACACACATCAAAGATGTTGTAAACATTATCTCACAAAATATAAACACAAGTCGAAATAAAAGTAAAAATTAGAAATTGATTTTCAATCAAAAATTCAGAACAAAAAATAAATGATTACAGAAATTATTTTAAAGGTTTATAAAAACAAAATTAAAGTTGTCGATATGCACAATTTGTTAATAATAGTGTGAATTATTAGGTAAATAAAATTATCAATATTTTTAAAGCAATAGGTAGACGGTTCAGGTACATCTTATACCTATGTATAAATATTTCAAAATAAGAAATGTTTAAATAGATTGCTTCTTCATCAGACCTATAAATGTGTACCTAGGTAAGGTATGTATGGCATGAATGTACATCATGTACTTTTGAATTATATTAGTTTTTTTTTTTTTTTGTCTGTTAACACAGTTGCAGAACACACAAGACGAATTGTTAGCCTAAATAAATATACATAGGTTTGGGGTACTTATTTTGGGAAATCGGAAAAATTATAATTAAATATCAAATAAAATGTTTAAAAGGGGCATATTCATAGCTAATCCTGCAAATGTAGCTATGCAAATCCTGTGTTTAACCTTTTTCAGATACTTATCAAGAAAAAACGAGATTGAAGTTGTTTCGAAGTTTAAAAAGGAATACGGGAAAAATGAACAGCGAAAACCTGTTATTACAAAAAATCACAAGTATAGATTTCTAAAAATTGAGTTTTTAACCTGACCAAATTTCCAACAAAATTCTTCATATGAAAATACAAAAAATTACATATTTACCTATAACTAAAATAGAAACAAACTTCTCGCTATACTCAATTGTGTAGTATATGTATTTGCCTCACAAATCATTTATCATTTAAGTGTTATGCAACACGAACTTTGTATTTCTCAGAAGTTTCTCATATTTTGCTTTTTTGTTTTCATTTAAAAAAAAAAGTATGTCTCACTTGCAAGTCCCATCATCAACAGATTTAAAGAAAAAAAAAAATAATTTCTTTTCGTGCGGCCAGCCACCTTGACATTGAACCCCCTTGCCGCTGCCATCAAGCACGAGTCACGAATAGAAAAAAAAAAAAAAAAATAAACAACAATAATAGTTTTCTCAGTGGGTGTGGGAAATAAACGTACACTCATATTGTATTTAGTTTTTTAAATCTCTTTTTTTTTTTTCTTCGTAAGAACTCTCCGTTTTATAGTGTTTTGTGTTAATGTTCATTTATAATTTTCCAACATTTTTTTCTGTTTGTTCTTATTTTAAAAGGAACCTGCTTAACAATAGAAATTAAAAAAAAAATAAATAAAATACTTTTTATAATGAATGCAAATACTCGTACGGTCGTACGTTACATGAAACAAAAAAATAGATGCCATAGTCAGTGAGCAAAACTATTTTATAATATTTGTTTGGGGGCAAATATAAAGTTTTTTTTGTTGCTAAAATTGCTTTAAATAAGATTTGATGCAGAATGGCAGCGGAATGTACAATATATTATGCACATTATGTGTGTAATGCAGTAGTTTGTAGGGTTGGTGAGAAAAGGATCGTCGAAAAGGACCATTAATACACTGCAACTCTTGTGATTAGGTCTGTATTTGTTTTTAACCTCTTTTTTTTTAGCAGGTATATTGAAAAAAAAACACATGTTAGTAAGTCTTTAGACGAGAGGGTCAATTTTATAATTTTAAATTGATTACTATACCAGTGCCGACGCCTTTAAAAAACATTAAAAAGTACAAAAAAATCATAGCAGGATGAAACCCATTGGAAAAGGAGGTGAATATGATAAAAATGAAAGGAAAAATAAATTATGGGCGAACCAAGTTCGGGAAGTGGGTGGGTTGAGTTTTTAATGGTAAAAAATGGTATATCTCGATTTCCGGCAAAACTACAAATCCTGTAGAAAAAAGTTGTATAGCAAAGTTGTAGGTAATAAAAAGATCTACAACTTTTGTATCAACAATTTTTTCACATATTATGTCCCAAATACACTATAATTTTTTTGATTTAAAATATTAATTTGTTCACCTTATTTTGACTTAATACTAAAAAAAACACCCTAATTTTCAATCGAAAATTCACGTGTCAAAATATCAGCTTTTTTCAAAAAGTCGGTGGGCATTTCGTTCGTTAAAATGTCTATTTTCTGATGGTGTAAAAAAAATTTACAATTGTATACTATATAGAACATGTTCTAGTAAAATTAAAAAAATGAAAAAAGCTTGAATTCGAAAAAAAATTTGTTCATTGTTTACAATTTTGGCCAAATGATCTAAATTTTTTTCAAATTCAAGCTTTTTTCATTTTTTGAATTTTACTAGAACATGTTCTGAAGTATACTAATGTAAATTTTTTTTTACACCATCAGAAAATAGACATTTTAACGAACGAAATGCAAACCGACTTTTTGAAAAAGCTGATATTTTGACACGTGAATTTTCGATTGAAAATTAGGGTGTTTTTTTGGTATTAAGTCAAAATAAGGTGAACAAATTAATATTTTAAATCAAATAAATTATAGTGTATTTGGGACATAATATGTGAAAAAATTGTTGATGCAAAAGTTGTAGATCTTTTTATTACCTACAACTTTGCCATACAACTTTTTTCTATAGGATTTGTAGTTTTGCTGGAAATCGAGATATACCATTTTTTACCATTAAAAACTCAACCCACCCACTTCCCGAACTCGGGAAATTTGAAATTGAAATTTGCCAAACAATCAAATGAGATAATTTCCATCTTATTTGTTACCTATTAGCTCCGAAATGAATCAAATTGCTTCAAACATACCCTTTACTCAAGTGTGATTAGGTCACAGAGTTCTTCACTACAAGAGACAAGAGAAAAATACATCAACCATGATTCATACTGCGATTTGTTGTTGAAAAAAAGAGTTACATTAGTAGAGAAAACAAAAATATAATTAAATTATTTGGAAATAAAACGCCTAATTTTGTGAAATTATCTCATTTGGGGCTCTAAGTCTAAAAGGATTATTACATACTGTATGTAAAGTTATTGCATGTTATGATTAATCCTCAATGAGATAATTTTGAAAATTACGCAAAAAGTCTTTTTGTTGCAAATTATCTCATTTTAGTTATTGGTCATTATTTAAAATTTTTTACATGCTCATAGCGCAAGTAATGGTTTTTTTCTTAAAAAAAATCGAGGTTTTAATCAAAATCAACACAATGATGACGGAGACGTTAAAAACTCGGTTTGTCGGTCTCATTTTTGCGTTCATTTTTACAACGAGCCTAAATGGATTGATGGAATTTCTTGAAACTTGGTAAAGATGATTTTGCATTACTTGAAATACTTGTTTTTAACACAAGTAATAGGGAAAGTTTAGGATTCGTTAAAAAGTCGAACTCGAAATGACAATAATGCCTGACATTACAATGAACGAGGATGCGGAAAAAGGAAATCCCTCAATTCTGTCTATCCGTATGTCTGTCTATTAGTCTCGAGCTAACTACAGCAGTAGTTAAGAGTTTTTGGGTGATTCCGTAAAGGAGAAATTTATTTTTGATCCGAATTAACGATACTTGCCATATGACAAAAATTTAAAAGCTTGCTAACACTAAAGAATTTGATTAAAATAAAAAAACTACTTGTACAGTGGCACATATGGTCCTACTTTTTAAATAAAATAAATATTTTTTAAACCGTTATTAAAGAGACCTATCACAGAACCGTTTTCTTAATATTTTAAAATTTATTACCTAATGTATTAAATAAAAATAAATATTAAAGAAACATGACAAAGTAAGCAAGTAATTAAATAAGAAGTACATTTTAACCAAAAACAATGTTGAGAGAATGATTTTACAAAATTCTGTAAAAATAATAAAAATCTTAAAATAATTTTAAAAAGCGCGTTTTTTTTTTTTTTTGTAAAACAAAATTATATAAAAAGCAGAATTTTGATCCCGGAAGAATTTTAATCCTAATATGAAAATGTTTATATTCAAAGAATTGTTTTTTTTTTTGTTTTTAATGACTCCAATATTTAAAAAAAAATTCAAACATTTTTTATTTTACAAAAAATTAAATTGCAAACTTCGTTGGGAGAAAACTTTTATTTTATTTTTTAATATCAGATTTATAACAGATGCGGGGTGCATAAAACATTTTCAAGGTATTACGATTTTCTCAAAAACGACTCTTAAATGATTACGATTAAAAATGCGATTTAAGTTTTTCTCAAAAAATTATATTCAAATGACGGAAATAAAGCGTAAAGAAAAAAATATCGAATTTAAATATGTAACAATCGAACATGAAATTAATAGCGTTTTGGTTTATTTATTCTAAAACTATGCGGAATAAAAAAAAAAAACAAATTTAAACACTTTTTTTTTTTTTAATTTGGATGTTTTTGATAGAAAAAAAAACATCATGTTCGTGACTAACTTTTCCAGTTAGTATGGATTAGAAGAAAATTGTTGAACTACAATTAAACTTTTTTTATCATCGATTTCAACTTTTAATTCTTTATTACACTTCATCAAGCTAAAAGTTTTTTACTCCACTTATTAAAAAACAATATTAAGCTAGGACTACCCGGTCAACGCGTTGAACATATTGGACATAATATCCCTTAACCCACCCAAGTTATAAAAATTACAGTCCAAAAAAGTCCGAAGGTATACCAACAAAATTTGGTATAAGAAGTAAGATCAGCAGTTTACTTCTTAGCTTTAATATCAGTAAATTCACTTGTTTACTTAACATTTTGACATAGAAAGTTGATTTGCCCTCTCATTTATTTCTGTCTGGTAAAATGAACACAGAAAATATTTTGAGATTTTAAAAGAAGATCTTTTAATTATGCATGAAACCGCCTTTTTACTTTATTAATTTTATTTAAGATTTTAAAGAAAAAGTTTGTTTAACTACTTCAAAAAAAATTATACTTTGCAAATGAACAAGAGTGTGTTTGCCTAATGCATATACAAGATTCTTCAAAGCGAAAATTAAACCCCTCCTCACAAGTAGTGTGCTTTGGTGGTTATGGAGTGATGTTAACAATCTTTTTAATAGTAGTGCATGCAAACATCTATACCAGATTTTATGCATATGTTTTAAATATGTAATATGTATAGTTTTGCCTCCTTGCGCGATGTTGTTAATTATTTAGATGTGCTCTTGAGTTGTGTGTAAAATATAGAAAATGTTACCAGTCTTACATTCCTATATCACTACCACTAATGATACCAAAAAAAAAACTATTGAAAGGGAGAGAAAAATGTGGTGTAGATATATGTAGAGATTAAATTAAGAACAAGTTGTGTATATTTGCAGAAACATCAATCTTTTTAATGCTATCAAAAGAAAAAAGGATATAAACAAAATATCTTCAAAAGTAAAAAAAAGATACGACAGCAAAGAAAAAATAATTAAAATTTGTGTCTGCATTCCTTTTCAATGGATAGAGTACATATTAAAGAATATTTTTAATAATAAGACGTCAGTTCCATATACGAGAATATTATGTTTTATGTACCTACCTTTAAAATAATTAAAAACAAAAATTGTATATCAAAGTCGGAATGAATCTGAAGTATACTTTGAACTTTTTATATAAAGTGCGCTTTTTAAAGGAAACAAATTCCAGATATAATTCATGCCTGGTAACCAAACAAATTTGACCATTTATAGACAAGCAATCTTGTTATCTTGAGCAGACCTCCCCTTTTTTATAAATGTGTTTTGTAAATTCTGGTTTGTTATGAAACAAAACAGCAAGGATGGAAAATTAAGTTACATTTCACATATTAATGCCATTTGTAGCTATTTTAAGATAAAGGAACAACGAAGAGCTTACAAAAAATATGTCATTTTTTAATTTCAGAACATAACTAAACTGCGGTACAAAATTAAAGAAATTTTAAGTTTTGCTTTTATTTTTGTTTAATCCCGCGAAAAAAAAACTGATTTTATGATTTTTTAACGCTTTTTTTATTGAAGCCATCAGTTTCATACAAGTGACATATTTAACGATTTGTGGGTCACTGTGGCGTCTTCTTCTTCCTTTTTCTCGGCGCTGTTATGATCTCGATGTCGAGGGGATCATAACCTTCCCACACTAGTGATCCGCCTGTGGGGTTCGCCGGGTTGACCTCAGAAATCGGCGGCAAGCCTCCCGGTTTTGTATTGTTCCGTTTCTGAGGCCAACTGAATGCTGGTGTTTTTGCATTTGCTTGTACCAGGAGTTTTTAGGCCTACCTTTCTTTTTATTTCGTGGGTGTGTGTGGTGTGGGTCACTGTGGCGTATACGTAACATTTTATTTTAGGTATAGAAAAAACTATAGAAGTTGAAATATGAAATTTATATCGCTGCTTAAAAATAGCCCTGTTCTATTGCAGGTGGTAGTCTACTACTAGTTGATGTTTTGGTTAATCTAGTACTATCATCTACTCATGCTCTTCTCCCAAGTAGATACGATTTGTATTGAATTCGTTGAAAGTGCGTTCCATTTGAAATCGCTAGTAAACTACTAATAGTACTTAGCCATCTCCCAAAGGAACAGGGCTAATATAATCTAATCAATTTATTTCACATTATAACTTTTTCAACCTTTTAATAATGTACTAAAGTGTACTAGTACTATTAAAATCTACTAATTGTGCTTGTGAAATGTATTACTTAGTTCATAGAGGAAGGAATACCTAGAGAGCCGACTCGTACCCCCCTTGCCTAAAACACCCGCAAATTTAATTTCAGATAATTGGTATACATCTCTCTTATTTTTCTCTTGTTTTCCTATCTGTGAATACGTGTGAAAGCTATAATGTTCCTTTCACCAGTAGATGTCCTCACAAATTTTGAATTTAAACATGATTTTGGTTTGTACATGAACTTGAATAGCTCAAATAGCTCACTCCAGACACCCACCTTTCAATAAATATGTACAGAAATAAAAAAAAAAGGTTCGTGTTTTGAATTTATTATATTATTTTTTTATGAATTTATTTCCTACTGAGCACTTAAATTGTTTTTAATTGTTTTGAGCTCAACTCCACAGTTGAATGTGTTGGTGCCATTTAAAATGCACGGGAAAACTACCACATATAAGCACTGTGGAGTTTTTCCTCTCATTGCAGCTTGTAGGGTGGAAGAGAAAAACCAACCGAAGTCGCGTCTCTAGGTATTCCTTCCTCTATGACTTAGTTCGAGTGAAAATTAAATATTTATACAAAATCGTTTGCGTTAAAATTTTAGCATTTAATACCATATCTTCTATTCTTAGTCGAAGTTGTTTGTTTAGCAAATTTAAAATTATTCAATACTACATGCCTTTTTGTTACTATTTCTATTCAATTTTCGCAAAAAACTGCAACGCCATATTTCCGCTATCAAAACTAAAAATGAAGTTTTGTTAGATTTTGACTATAGTAATGTTGGTTTTGATTCAAAGCGACATTTTTTACTTGCTCTGTTAAGGCAAGTATTGATTTCGTGTTAAAAAAATCTAATTTTTAATCAAATTCCGAAAAACTGGGTCTCATATTTCTGTTCGTCGCACAGTGGTTCCTCCCATAGGCCAAAAGTCAAAATTTTAAATTTTTCGTGTTTTTCTAAATAAGTAAAACAGCAAATGCCGATAAATGCCGGATATAATAATTACATAAAAATTTAGAGCTATTTTTCTTCATTCATAATGTATGGTTTTATTGAGCGCAGATTGGCGCAAACCTTTGACTCGAAGTAAAACACTGCTTTTCAATTTTTTTTTTAAATTGATCAAGCGAATTGATATTTTTCATTTTTGTCATTCGTTGAAAATCAGTCGAAGAAGATTTAAGATAAAAAAATAAGTAGATGAGAATAATTCGTAAAACATTCCATATTGCCTACAAGCCTATTTACCAATTAGGCTTTTTCGTTTCAGAAAAAGTACTATACGAAAAAATCTTGTGTGTAATAAAGAACAAAAAACGTTGTTAAGAGAAGATTACATTATCTACCAGTTTTTAAAAAACAAAAGATAGGACTCATCGTTTAAGAGTAATAGGCAAAAAACCATTATTTTCGACATTTGACACATTTTAAAATCAAGATATCTTCTAAATGATGTCTCATTACTTTTTTATAGCTTCTCCCGTTTCAAAGATGGAAAACCTACATTTTCGACATCAAAACTTGAATATTTTTTATGTAAACACATTTAAATGCTCTGTATCAATTTTTAGCTTTATGCGAATTCTGGGTTTGCCCTTTTTTATGTCTATTTTATCTGGACTATTTTTGCAATTTTCTCAAAAACAGCCTAAACGATTTTGATTAAATTTTAAAAACGTAATTTTCAATACAATTGGAATATATCTTCTTTTTTGGTTTTTCTCAAAAAAAGTCAAAGAACAAAAAAAAAATGTATCCTCTATGTCGGCTCTTCCCGTATAACAACCAAATGTCCTTAAAACCAATACAAGTAAACATATTAAAGTGCTTTTGAGCTGCAAGAGCGAGTACGTGCAACCCAGCCGTGCATTTTATTTGTCACCAATACTTGCCTTATAGAGAAAATACAAAATGAATACAAACATTTAATAATTATAATTTCACATGCAATTTTCCTTTTATAGTCTATAAGTATTGATTATTTAACAATTTATTAATATTAAATCGATACTTTCCAATGTCAAGATAATCTTTTAATAAAACTCAGACATTTCCTTGTTGTCAGGGTTCAATGGTCTACTACTTGCATTCTTATCAAAATTCTTATGTAAACATTAAACACTCATAAATAAAAAGTATTGAATGCTTGACGACAAAAACTTGTATAAAATTAGTTTATTTTCTTAACAAATATAGATTTGAGATTTTGCTGTGTTATGCTTGAACATAACTTGTTTGCGCCTATCTATCGAGCGATCACACAGTTCGAAGTTGAAAATGTGTAAGTTTCTAGAACCTATATAAACAAAACGATCAATAATAATCTGTTGGTGACTAATAGGTATATGTACGTCTGGTATTATTTAGATGTTTGTTTTTTTAAACTTTTCTTCTCTTCTGATAAAAAATAATTATTTGTTTGTTTAAACTATTATCACGAAATCTCAAAATTTATGGACATAAACATTGTGATAAAATGTATTCAAGGCCTTAACTCTTTTAAAATATCACGTTTTTATAGCTTAAAATAATTATACAACTTTGACATGCTTCTAGTCGCGTCTTATCGATCGTTTACAATATTTAAATGAAATCTATATTACTCAGCTAAAATTGAGTTTTTTTTTTTTCAAGCGGAAATGTGCAACAAAGTTTAAAAGTGATATTGTTTTTCGTTTGATATTTTCAATGCATTGAGCACGACAATCGAATATTTTCACTTGAAATCTGCGGTCTGCGTATATATGTATTTCTCAGAAAAGATCTGCAAAAGTGTAAACCGATAAAATCTCAAAACATCACGTTTCTTGGCAGCAATTACAATTATTAGCTTTGCTTGAAAATATGCATTTAAATTGTTATAAAACAAATGTAGTTAGTCATGTGTATAGGTACTTACATTTATATCAAGCCGGCCGGCCGGCAACTGTGTATAACAATTTATTGCTGTTTTTACCTATATACTTCTGTTCTTTTGATATCTGATGTCATTTAGCAAATAACTTTCATTGCTCACCCGACAATATTTAATCTAAACGTTGAGTAACTTTTAGTTATTTATGTAATATTCACTAGTGCGAGACTTGGTAATTACTTTTAATCTGATAAATGTGTTGTATTTAACTTGATTCATTAAAAATATCATAGATATTAAAAAAATTTATTTGAGTTATTTTTTTTTTATTTTAATTCTATTGATCCCATCGGCAGTCTTAGGGGAAGTTGCAGTAGTTTTGAAGTTATGAGGAGCACCGGCGTTGAAAACATTAGTTGTGGGGATAACGATTTAAAGTTTTGAACTCTGGACTAAAAGACTAAAACGTTCCTAAGGGAAGTATTAAAATACTCATAACTTGGTCAATTTGGCTCCAAGAGACCCACAATTTGAACACAATATTCTTGAGGTATAAAACAATTTAACCCCTTGTAGCCCCATGTGACATTTCTGTAACAAACCGAAAAAGATTGCATAAAAGCTCTACAAACTATTTTTTTTTTTTCTTTTGAAGCTTCTAATATTATAATCTTTAAGTATTGCTTTATCGAAATAGTACTTCAAATTTCTAATAAATAGCACCAATAGTTTTTAATTGACAGTTAATGTTGAAAGTTGGGCTTTTTTGAAAATAAGCAAATTTGTGTAAAAACTACGAAATTCAGAAAAAAAATAGTTTTTGTTAGTAAACCCCACGGGGTTTTATTTTTGGATTTTAGGAAAGTGCCTAAAAATTAATATTAGATAGTTTTTTGCTTGAATTTTTGCATTTTTATATAAAAATAAATTATTTGAACTTTTTTTTTACTCGCAAAATATCGAAATAACTAAGTAAATAATGACTTTATTGAATTTTTAAAAAATACGTGTTTTATTAAAGATAAAGGCCAATCGATTGACTTATTAATTTTTAAATTAACGACCTTGGGTTACAAAAGGTTAATGCAAATTTAAAAAAACAAAACTGGGTTTCCCGGCAAAAAAGTATGATTCAGTTTTTTTGTTATTCTGAGGAACTTTTATATTTATTAGAATGAAGTCTTTAGTATTTGACTAAAAACTACTAGGTCATTAATTATGTCCATAATATTGCAAAATTTTATACAAAATCAATTAAAAAACGTAAACATTTTTTTTTTTCAAAATTTCATCTTTAAAACTTAATTTCTCAAAAACTATTTGGTGAAACAACTTAAGTCAAAAAATTAAATAAAGAATAGATTACTAACTTTAATATAGCACAGAATTGTACGTGCATTTTCTGATTTTTTATATTTTTTTTCTTCCGGCTAATCCAGGAGAGGGTTAGCACTTAAGTGGCTTTTACTGTAACAAGAAAATGAAAATTTTTCCTTCCGAATAACTTTTTGATCATTTGGTACCTATTTTATGTGGGAAATGTGCCTAAATATTTTTGGCCAGGTTTTAGACCACTGTGGGTCGTTAAAATTTTCTGCTTGTTAGTCAGTCGTATGGTACTTCACTTTATTTCTAACTGTTATTGCTGTTTTTTTTTGCCAATCCGTCCCAATCCTTTTCAGCAGAGGCAATCGCCTTTGCTCTTTTTAGGGCGGAACCACTGGCTTCAATCCACTGCTCGACTGTTGTTTTTTTTTTTTTTTTGTGTATTCTGTGAAAATAATTTTATTACATTATAATAGCAATAGCTCAGGGGATTTAGTCAAAATATGGGCATGAAATCGCATTTTTCGCGGGACAAAATTTTTTTCATGAAAAGTGTTCGGGTGGTTGTCCTTATCATAAAAGTCAATTTGTTGGGATAATTGGAGGTTGGGAACAGCCGCCATCTTGGAAAAGAGATTGGTATCGTTTTTATTGAATAGCTCCATTTTGTATTCATTTTAACAAAAAATGTTAAAGGTAAGACTTATTTACAATAAAATTATCTAAGAAATGATATACAAAACAATTCCGTGAGTTGATTAAATAAAATTTTATAGTTGGTCAAAGTGCGGGTTTGTATCGCAAGGTTGGGACAAAATGACATTTTTTCATATATCTTAGGAACTTTTGATTTGTTTGGATAATTCTTCATGAATGAATTGTAGTACTTATAATTACCTATAAAATGAGCCCACAATCGTTATTGTCACCATGGTATTGTAGAAGTAATCTAACTCCGAAACTCTCCATGTACTAGTCAAAAGTAAGAAAAAAGCTGTTTTTTTGCTAGTAGGCCGAGAAAATTTTGGGAGTAGAGGTATATCCAAAATATAAGTACGCAGTTTTGCAGCCATACGCGTGTTAATGTCGATTTCGAAGGTCTGACAACTCTAATTTTGTGCTTTATACGGTTTTTGGGGGGTTAAATAACGTAAGTTTTCCAGTTAATGTGAATGGGCTAAATTTATACTATTTGAAATTATAAATATACAAGCTGATGCTCTATTATTTTTCCTAAATCTGGACACCTAAATCTTGGCTATGAGGTTAATAGAACTCACGATATAAGCTTTTTTAACTAACCATATCAGGCTTTTCAATTCAAATAAACAAACAAAAATCTAAACAAAAAAAGCTTCTAAAACATAATCGTATAAACGGCTTATATATAGTTCTATTGGTCACATCCTCAAGATTGGGGTGTTCAGATTTAGGAAAAATAATAGAGCATCAGCTTGTATATTTATAATTTCAAATAGTATAAATTTAGCCCATTCACATTAACTGGAAAACTTACGTTATTTACCCCCCCAAAAACCGTATAAAGCACAAAATTAGAGTTGTCAGACCTTTGAAATCGACATTAACACGCATATGGCTGCAAAACTGCGTACTTATATTTTGGTTATACCTCTACTCCCAAAATTTTCTTTTTTCTTACTTTTGACTAGTACATGGAGAGATTCGGAGTTAGATTACTTCTACAATACGATGGCGACAATAACGATTGTGGGCTCATTTTATAGGTAATTATAAGTACTACAATTCATTCATGAAGAATTATCCAAACAAATCAAAAGTTCGTCAGATATATGAAAAAATGTCATTTTGTCCCAACCTTGCGATACAAACCCGCACTTTGACCAACTATAAAATTTTATTTAATCAACTCACGGAATTGTTTTGTATATCATTTCTTAGATAATTTTATTGTAAATAAGTCTTACCTTTGTCATTTTTTGTTAAAATGAATAACAATGGAGCTATTCAATAAAAACGATACCAATCTCTTTTCCAAGATGGCGGCTGTTCCCAACCTCCAATTATCCCAACAAATTGACTTTTATGATAAGGACAACCACCCGAACACATTCCATGAAAAAAATTTTGTCCCGCGAAAAATGCGATTTAAATTACTAATTTCCCTGGGCTACAAAGTATTTATTAATGATAGTTTTTTGATATTATGTTACATAAAGAAATAATTTGTAGCAAATTTGAAAAAAAAATTCACTCTATTTATTGGGTCTTAAAATAAAACATATCGATTTTCATCATTTCCGTCGATTTTCGTCAAATTACGGAAATGATTTCAATGCTTTTTATCATAATACATTTATTTATTTATTTATTTATTCATTTATTCTACGATACAAAATCAACAGATTTGAAAATATAAATTCTAAGTTCTTGAATTACAAATTCTTAAAAACATTTCTGTTTAAACTTATATCTAGATTATAGTAAGCTTCATTAAAAAACTTTATGTCGTCTGCGAATAAGAGACATTTGCAGAATTTTAGAATGTTAGACACATCATTTATATATAAAAGATAGATAGGAGGACCCAGATGGCTTCCTTCAGGAACACCAGAGGTAACTTGAATCCTATTGGAACAGATGTCGTCAATGACTACAAATTGGTTACGACCATATAAATATGAACCGAACCAACTCAGCAATGACCCATTAATTCCATTGGACTCAAGTTTTCTTATGAACACTTTTAAGTTGACCCTGCTGAATGCCTTTGTAAAATCCGTGTAAACTGTATGAATTTGTTTATTTTCTTCTAAAGAGTTAATACAGAAGTTCGTAAATTCAACTTAATTTGAGACAGTAGATCTGCCCTTCCAAAACCCATGTTGGGAACTACACACAAGACCATATATAAGATTGATAAATATTAGTGATGGGAACTATCGAATAAAAACTATCAAACTATCGATAGTTGTAAAATATTCATTCATTCGATAGTTTTTAATCATTTATTTATTTAGTTACTATTTTCATTCGAATAGTTTTTTTCATTCGATAGTTTAGTTACTATTTTCATTCGAATAGTTTTTTTATACGATAGTTTTGTCATTAAAATAGTTTTTTTTTTTATTTGATAGTATTTTCTTTTGAACAATATTCTTATTCGATAGTTTTCTCATTCGAATAGATTTTTTTTGTACGATAGTTTTTTCATTCAAATAGTTTAGTCACTATTTTCATTCGAATAGTTTTTCATTCGATAGTTTTTTCATTCAAATAGTTTTCTAAACGTTAGTTTTTTCATTCAAATAATTTTCTAAAACGAAAGTTTTTTTCATTTGAATAGTTTTCTTAAACGATAGTTTTTTCATTTGAATAGTTATCTTAAACGATAGTTTTTTCATTTGAATAGTTTTTTATACGATAGTTTTTATTCGATAGTTTATTCGATAGTCTGTTCAATAGTTTTTATTCGATAGTTTTATTCGATAGTTTTTATTCGAATGAATAAATGAATGAATGAACTATTCGATAGTCCAAATCATTCAGTTACTAACTATCGATAGTTCAAATCATTTGATAGTTCCCATCACTAATAAATATATCTTTGACAAGACAATCTAACATCTTTGGAACGATAGAAAGTTTAGAAATTGGCCTATAATTTTTTACCTCATCTTTTTTCCCAGATTTATACACAGGCGTTATTACCGATATTTTCCACTCTTCTAAGAAAATTCCAGAAGACAACGATTGGTTGAATAGCTCAGTTAATGGAACACAAAGTAGGTATATCAGCACATTGACGTAAAACTATGGGATAAAATCCTAAAATATCAGGCTTATGACTGGGTTCTAATTCTTTAAGCAGTTTTAGCACATCAGCTAGATCAATTTTTAAGGCTGAATGTTCAATTATAGATGGAATAGATTTAAGATAGTCATCATTTACCTCACCAGTACACGTAGAATTATATATACCTTGAAAGTAATAAGCAAACATATTAGCGATTTCATTAGGATCACTTGAAAATCTCTGATTAAAATGCATTGTCGCAGGAAAACCTACACTTTTGCGCTTTGAGTTAATAAAATTCCAGAACTGTTTTGGATTAGATTTAAGATAAGATTCAATTGATTGAACATAATTGCAATACAGGAACTTATAAAGGAATACAAACTCTTTCCTTAAACGACAGAAATTCATTAAAATTCTTTAAAGATCACTCGCCGAACAATTAAATATCACGTGAATAAAATTTATCATTTCCGTGCAAAGTCTATAAATACAAGACCAAATTCGTAACAGTCGCGATTTTTAATAATCAATTTATTAATTTATTTACATAAACAATTGAATGTACAACAGTTTTTTTAGAGAGGAACTTAAATTTCTTCTTAATTCCGAAATTAATTAAAATAATTATTTATTCTACTTTCGTCTAATAGGCTATTGATTATGTAGTTTAGAAAGGAACTAAGACGTTCACGGGTTTTTATTGCAGGAATCGTTCAATGGGTTATAAAAGAAGATAAAACTGCGGAGTGCTATTAAATGAGAGGGTGGAAACTGAAGATAGGGGTGCAAAAGCCCCCTTTTTGGTTTTTTCAATATACCTCGTAAACCAAGCAAAATTTTGATATATTGTACATACAACTTTTTGTAGAGAATTAAATTTCCAATTGGAATAATGTTTTTTAAAAATTGAAAAAAAAATTTCCATACCAAAATAGTCGAAACAATCATAAAAAAAATATCAAAAAAATCGGTTTTTTGAGTTTTTTTGCTTTTTTAGTTGTACATTTTTTTTGGGTTAAGATAGACATACACATTGCTCCAAAGAAAAAAAGAAGATTAAATTTCCTTCAAAATGCTGTACTCACTAAATTTTTTCATTGAAAATTGACCGAAGTATGGCCATTTTAATCTATCTTTTTTTCGCATTTTTAGTTTTACTTAAGTAAAACAGAAACATTTGAGGGGAAAGTACGATTACTTAAGCACCAAGAACTGATAATGAGATTTTGTAGAGGGGTTAAATACAATCATTATTTACTATGGGAGGGAGGGTCAATGTCCCCCCGTTTTGGAAAGAGGGGCAATTTTCTAAAAAAAATACTTAAAATTAAAAAAAATTATTAAAAAACAACGGCAACACTTACAGTTTTGATTGATACTTTTTTCAAAAGCTAGAATTATAAACTTAATTTTTATTTTAAAATGAAGTTATTTTAATCAATTCTTTTTGAAATACCCGACTTCAAAGTCAAAACTTGTAAAAAAAATGTTTAAAAAGCACATTGAGTACAATTTTCACAAAGACTGTGAACTTCAATAGGACAAAGTAAACTGCCTTAATTGATTTCTTATCAAATCATGAAAATCATAATGTTCCTATGCCTTCTACTTTTTGAGAAAATTGAAAAATAGACAAAATACTTTCTTTATCGGAATCACTCGTTTATTTCAAAAAGAATTGATTAAAATAACTTAATTTTATAATTAATATTAAGATTATAATTCTAGCTTTTGAAAAAAGTATCAATCAAAACTGTAAGTGTTGCCGTTGTTTTTTAAAATTTTTTTTAATTTTAAGTATTTTTTTTAGAAAATTGCCCCTCCCTCCAAAACGGGGGGACATTGACCCTCCCTCCCATAGTAAACAATGATTGTATTTAACCCCTCTACAAAATCTCATTATCAGTTCTTCGTGCTTAAGTAATCGTACTTTCCCCTCAAATGTTTCTGTTTTACTTAAGTAAAACTAAAAATGCGAAAAAAAAGATAGATTAAAATGGCCATACTTCGGTCAATTTTCAATGAAAAAATTTAGTGAGTACAGCATTTTGAAGGAAATTTAATCTTCTTTTTTTCTTTGGAGCAATGTGTATGTCTATCTCAACCCAAAAAAAATGTACAACTAAAAAAGCAAAAAAACTCAAAAAACCGATTTTTTTGATATTTTTTTTATGATTGTTTCGACTATTTTGGTATGGAAATTTTTTTTTCAATTTTTAAAAAACATTATTCCAATTGGAAATTTAATTCTCTACAAAAAGTTGTATGTACAATATATCAAAATTTTGCTTGGTTTACGAGGTATATTGAAAAAACCAAAAAGGGGGCTTTTGCACCCCTATCTTCAGTTTCCACCCTCTCATTTAATAGCACTCCGCGGTTTTATCTTCTTTTATAACCCATTGAACGATTCCTGCAATAAAAACCCGTGAACGTCTTAGTTCCTTATTACCCTGTTTTTTTCGACATAATCAATAGCCTATATAGTCCAGTAATTTTAGGTTTTATCTGCGGAAAAATTCCTACTGGGCTGAATTTTGGTATACAGCTTAATGAAGGCTTTGTTATGAAGATGTGAAAAATCGACATTGATATCGTGTCCGCGTTAAGAGTTATAGGGGTCAAAAGGTCACAAAAACTGGTTTTTCACGATTTTCAGCAAACCGGTAAGTCTTATCAAAAAACTTTCAATGCAAGAATTGTAGACCAGATTATTATATATAAAAAGTGTCATGACACTTTTTTTCCTAAGACCCACCGTTTCTTAGGTATAACGATTCAAAAATTTTGAAGTTTAGTTGTAATCGTCATAATCCTATTCCTGAAAAAAAAACTCCTAACTGAAAAGTTCCTGAAATTTCATTATTTTTTTAGCTTGAATTTCGTTCCTCAACTGTTAAGAATATGGGGAAACCAAACAAAAATGGAAATTTTCGCCATTTTTCCGATTGGGGCCCTTCTCCCGAAACCATTTCCCTGGGAATTTTTGTTTAGAATATGTCTGAAAATATACAGGGTGTGCAATAGAGAATGGACAACCCTAAAACGGCTTATAGCTACACTTATGATTGTTCTAAAAACAGATAGAAAAAAGTTCTATCGCAACCAGTTCATAAAATATGGACTTTTTTTCGTTCAGTGTATTTTAAATTTTATCATCTTATGTTTTCGTTCACTACAACCACGAATGAATGAATTTTATTTATTTCTTTTTTTTATAATTTTCTACAATAATTGGATGAGTACATAAACACTTTAAAAATTTCATAGCTATTGCACATTTTCGTAAAAAAAAATTTGAAATCTGTTTTTTGATGCAAAATGTAAAAAAAGTATTTTATGAAAAATTTTAAACACCTGTGTTATAAAATAAATGTATAGAAACCTAGGTGGCCAACTTTCTTAAAAATATTCTGGTATAAGGAGAATATTTTTAAGAAAGATGGCCACCTAGGTTTCTATAGATTTATTTTAAAACACAGGTGTTTAAAATTTTTCATAAAATACTTTTTTTACATTTTGCATCAAAAAACAGATTTCAAAATTTTTTTTTACAAAAATGTGCAATAGCTGTGCAGTTTTTAAAGCGTTTATGTACTCATAAAATTATTGTAGAAAATTATAAAAAAAAGAAATAAATAAAATTCATTCATTCGTGGTTGTAGTGAACGAAAACATAAGATGATAAAATTTTAAATACACTGAACGAAAAAAAGCCAATATTTTATGAACTGGTTGCGATAGAACTTTTTTCTATCTGTTTTTAGAACAGTCATAAGTGTAGCTATCAGCCGTTTTAGGGTTGTCCATTCTTTATCGGACACCCTGTATATATTCAGACCTATTCTAAACAAAAATTCTCAAGGAAATGGTTTCGGGAGAAGGGCCCCTATCGGAAAAATGGTGAAAATTTCCATTTTTTTTTTGCTTTCCCTATATTCTTAACCATTGAAGAACGAAATCCAAGCTAAAAAATAATTAAATTTCAGGAACTTTTCAGTTAGGAGTTTTTTTTTCAGGAATAGGATTATGACGATTACAACTAAACTTCAACTTTTTGAATCGTTATACCTAAGAAACGGTGGGTCTTAGGAAAAAAAGTGTCATGACACTTTTTATATATAATAATCTGGTCTACAATTCTTGCATTGAAATTTTTTTGATAAGACTTACCGTTTTGCTGAAAATCATGAAAAACCAGTTTTTGTGACCTTTTGACCCCTATAACTCTTAACGCGGACACGATATCAATGTCGATTTTTCACATCTTCATAACAAAGCCGTCATTAAGCTGTATACCAAAATTCAGCCCAGTAGGAATTTTTCCGCAGATTGGGCTTAAAAATGACTAAAATGACTGGGCTAATAAGAGAAATCTATTGTTATAAAATTCATGAATACAAAAAAAAACAGAATATTTTTTTCCATAAGAGATTTGGCGTTTGTAGGTGTTAATTCATGTTTGCATTTTGTAGACACATTGCACCACAATACAAAAAAAAAAGTTTTTTAGGATATGCAGAATTTGTAGAGTATTATGTTTGTATGTAGGTACGGTACATCTATCTAGATTTTATCCACTGGTTGAACATTTGATTGTATGCAAATGTTTCATTTCCGCACAAATTGGTTTTTGCTTGTACATATGCGTCAACTAAAAATAAACATAACAACAACAAAAACAACAACAAAAAACAAAGTCAAAAATCGATAAAACATAAAATATTTGTATGTATGTATTTTGTAGTTATGGACATGGAGGTTGGTATGTTTCCTCTACATAAATC
Organism: Episyrphus balteatus; assembly: GCF_945859705.1. Classification (NCBI taxonomy): domain Eukaryota; kingdom Metazoa; phylum Arthropoda; class Insecta; order Diptera; family Syrphidae; genus Episyrphus; species Episyrphus balteatus. The sequence goes on along the minus strand of NC_079134.1, from coordinate 27,964,712 downwards.
TGGTTTCTTGAATTGAATGAAAAAGGAGATAAATGTAGGTACCTGCATATTATAATGTGTGGGTGTAGTAAGTGTAGGTGTTTCATCTTAATTTTCCATATCCTTCTCTTAAAGAGAATATAATATTGTGTGTGTATTTTCAATATTTATAAAGGTAAAATGTTTGAAAATAATATAAAAAGGAATAAATTACCTACCTAGGTTGAAAAATGTAAATTCATGTTATGATTTATTTATACAGCATTTTAAATACTGATTCTTTTCCATTTAAACCATTTGAAATTTAAGATAAATATTTAATTCTTTACTTAACATTACTTCCCCTTCCAATTTTTTAACATCTTTTTTGACATTATTTTAGCTCAATTTGTGATTTAAATCTGTCCTTCCTTTTGTACAATATAAAATATTGTAAAAGATTTCAGCATAAAGATTATTTTTTTAACGTTAAACGTTTTCCTAATCAGTACGATTATTTATATATTACATCAAATTTACAGTGTTATAGGAGTCTAATAGGAGCGTTATTCTACTATCATAATCTCTCATATCATTTGCATGTGCCTTTCCCATAAACACGACACGCGAATTTAAAACTAAAACAAGAAAAAAGAAAAAAGTGTGAGAAAATAACAAGAACAACTAACACCAGAGATACCCAAAGGAGATGGGAAACTTTCGTACGTTTTACCCCCCAAAACCCATTTGTTTATTTCGTGTTGTTGTAATCTCTCTTGTATTCGTGAATAAATGTGAAAAACACACATAGTGTAGCCACGGTGTTTTTACGCACACCTAAGCAAAAATGTACGATTTTTCACGCATACTTAGCCAAAAATGTCTATTTTTTCACGCATACTTATCCAAAAATGTCTAAAGCAGCTTGTAGGCAAACCCGTATGACGTCAGAAGTTTCTCATCTCTTTTGGGTATCTCTGACTAACACCTTTCAATTATTGCAGTGTCAGATTAGCAAAGGCCACTGAGTAAAAACTTTTATGCAAACAAAAACTCATTCGTTTTATTGAAATTTGATGAAAGAAAATGACATTAAAATGCATTCATCGTGAAATCGCAAAAATTGATTTGTCTGCACTCTCCACAATGGCTTCTATATATTTTTTTGTTTATATTTATATTTTTACTCATAAAAGAAATCAAACACCAGCCGCAGGTATGTCAAGTATGATGGGAAAGGAAATAAAATAAATTAAAAAAAGAGGCTCGTTTTGCATTTACGTAAAATCGAGACCAATTATTATAAACACGCTTAACTCACAATACTTTTAAGTACATTCTTTGTAGACTCGTATTACATAATATAGATTATTTTATGTGTAACAACAGCACGTGTTGATTCAATACTTTTTGTCTTTATAAAAAAAAAAGCTAGAAGAGATTATTATTTTGTTTGCATGTAAAAGGTTAGATAGAAATTGTTGACTAATCTAGAGAACCAGTGCACTGGGTTGATACCATTACAGTTTTACCCCTTCTATGGGTTCTATATAAAAAAAAAAATAAAAGTTTGAAAGTCCGTCAACACTCCCTTGAGGTGTGTCTTTTTTTGATACCTCAATATTTGTTAACACTAGGTCAAAATAGTTACTTGTTATACTTTAAAAAAAGTGTAACCCCAAGAGTTCTGAATTTATTCCATTCTCCAAACATGACCGAGGTTAACATTCTTAACTACATACCTTTTATTTTGTTGTTTTCATTTCAAAACCAGAATTTTGAAGTCAGAATTTTTACCCCCTCCCATTAAGTAGAATTAGCCAGTTTTCACTCTAAAGTGGCTATTTGATTGTTGAGAATGACACGTTTTTGTTCGAGTTGGAGTAAAATATTCGCATTGATACAATTTTTTTTTTTTTGAAATTTGAACCTTTATTATTAAAATCCTAAACATTAAAAATTGCATTACATTTACTAAAAAATCTACTCATGCCCTTCTGCCCTAATAGATGGGAATTGCATTGATTTCGTTGCAAATGCGTTCCATTGAAAATCACTCTAAAACTACTAGTTTCACCTTCAAAAAGATGGAGCTAGTTTATATGAAACACAAAAGATATTTATTTATCACAAATAATTTATTTACCTAATCCAAATAATTTTTTAACCCTCTGTCGGCACACGAGTGCGAATTTGGCACGACAAAAATGAAAAAATTACAATTTTTCAAAAAAGTGGGTGCAAAAAAGTCTCTTTATAATGGTGTAAATACATTTTTTTTTTAATTGTGAAAACAATATTCGAATTCCTCGGAAAATTCTACATCAATTTCATATAAGTTTTCTCTATAAAATATGAGACATAAAAAAGTTCTAGCGACTAATGAAAAGTAGAAGCCAAATTCGCACATGTCACAAAAAAGAGGTGTGCCTACAGAGGGTTAACGCTATATTTTTGGTCGCTGAGAGGAAACCTACTAAGAAAATATGAACACATTTAATGAGAAATCATAAATGTGAGAATCAATTTCAATTGGGGTTACTGTACAAAAATTATTTTATCTCAAAGTCCAAACCCGAAACGAAAAAAAAAATTTGCCCATGCCTTAATTTTGAGGTTTGAAAACAAAAAACTCACAGGATTTTTTTTTATTTTCACACCTCAAACTTTTGTCTCAAAATTTTTTCGAGATTTTTATTTGATTTAAGTTGACGTACAGTTTTACTTAAATTATTATTTTATAACAAAAATTTGGAGAGTAGTTAAAAAGCAGAATTTTAACCCGTGCACTACCTATATCCTCAGAACCAATTAAGACTTTCCTAAACGAGAATTTTCTTTATTTTTCAAAAAATTTTGAATCCAAAAAAACCTAGAAACTGTAATAATATTAACGATATAATAAATAAACTTGACAATGTAAAACCGTATGTTCATTACATATATTTCTATTTATATAACATTCAAAATATTACTTCAATAGCTTAATAATAGTAATTGCAAGAAACTTTGCTTATCAATGGAATTGATCCCAATAATAAATCTCAACACTTCAAAGGCAACATTATTTCACATTAAGCGAAAAATCAAATTTAGGTTATCTAAGTAAATGACTAACAACCTTCATTAATATATTGAATTATATGCTATTTTGTACACTTTAGATAAAGGTTCTATCACAAATTTCATAGTAATGAAAACATTTCTACGATTCTCACTAAGAACAGATAATAATTTTCGTGATTAGACAGTTTCCGATTATATTTTTATAGAATCAGTTATTAAATTTTATCATATTTTTTTTTTCAACAAAAAAATTATTTTTCTTTTTAATAAACAAATTTATATTTTCTCTTTTCAGACCAATGTGGGATGCCCTCTTAAAATCGGTTCGTTGTGAAATAATTAGCTTCTCGCGCAATGATCAAATTGATGCTTATGTTTTAAGGTAAATTAATCATCTACTCAACAATTTATTTTGTCAAATTGTAGGCTATGTATCATTGTACTATTATAAACCCAATGTGTCTGTCTATTACACATTAGCGAGATACATATAAAATATCTCATCTTAAACTAAGCAAATTTATCTAAGCTATTTTTAAATAAAACTGACGGATGTTAATATGATGACCTTTTCGATAATTTAAAATGTGTATATATAGGGTTTATATTTAAATTTCTATCTTCACTCTTGTTGTACGAAGAGAAACGCATCTTCTTCCGATCCGATGCCAAAATTTTACAGACTTTATTTTTTTTTTTTTTTGTCATCAAAAACATTTAAGTGCGTCAGGTATATACAAAGTTGTTTGCCAAAATCTTATGTTTTGCTATGATTTTAAAAATATAAAAAAAAAACATAAATTTAGCAAAAGTTTATTTTTTGTTTGCTACGGTCGAAGACCGGGGAAGTGAAATTAAATTATATGTTATTTGCCATTGACATCATCCTTTTGCAAAGAGAAAAAAGAAAACAAATAAATTTTCTTAGAAAAGTTTGTTTTTCGCGAAATTGTTTGAATAAGTTTTTTTGTTTATTTTAAAAACCTCAGGTCATTTTTCAACTTTTTTTTTAAATAGATTCACTTTCACTAAAAAATCAACTCATACTCATTTTAGCGAGAGCAGCATGTTTGTTTCCAAACGTCGTTGGATATTGAAGACTTGTGGCAATACAACTCCATTGCAATGTCTTGAACCACTTTTAGAGATGGCCGAAGAAATTGGTTATACTGATGTGGAAGATCTTTTTTACTCGAGAAAGAATTTCAAACGTCCTGAATTGCAGGTAAGTCTTAAATTTGTTTCCTTTTTTTCTTCTCTTTAATGTATTTTACTTATTTTTCTTAAGATTTCTCCCCATCGTGGTTTCGACGAAGAAGTAGCACTCTTGGATTCAATTTTTGACGATGGTAGAGCCTATTGTTTGGGTTCGGTTAATCGTGAATGTTGGTATTTATACACATTGAGCCGTGGCCGTGGGGGAGGAGGAGGAGGAGGAGTAGGTGACAACAGAATTTCCAGATGCATTCAAGATTCACATAATATGCCCGATCCAGATCAAACTATTGAAATATTAATGACCGAATTAGATCCACAAGTAATGGCAATATTTTCTAAGGACGAATGCTCAAGTGGAATTGAAGCCACTGAAGTGAGTCATACAATTAATTACATATTTTTTATAATCATTAGGTACAGTTTTTCCTCTAAGTATTTGTGTACAAGAAGGTATAAAGAGTTTAAAGTATCTACCATCTACAATCTACATCCATTTCAATTTATAGTGGAAACTAGAGTTTCTCCAATTAAGTTCATTAATCTTGTTTTAAATGGGAAACCATTTGATGAACGCACAACAGGGAAGGTGAATGTTAAGCAATGAAATTAACACAGTAACCTTTATAAATAGTAAAGGTCAAGAAAAAATGTATCACACTTATTTGAACACTTTGAAGAATGGGATGTATTAAAGTTCAAATTATGTAAGCAAATTACTATAAGAGAATTAAGTAATGAATACTTGTTCTTGATTTAACCCTCTATAAAAACTGGAACTGAAACTTTCGATTTTGTAGGTACATACATATATATATATCGAAAACATTTATTTCAATGATGCATATCAAATATTCGATATTCTAAAATAACCTACCAATTAATGCTTTTTTCAATAATTCAGTTCTATACCTCTTCTAAATATTCAATGACAACATTAATTTGTGCCCTAACCCTGAAACAGGAAGGGTTGTAGTGTTATAATTTTTGTTAAAGTACAAGTTAAGCTAACAAAGTAATTTTGGGGTTTCCATAACCAGGAAATAATTGTATGTATTTTTGGAAACTTAGGTCAAACGAATTGCTCTTGCTTACAACAAGATCACGTGTAAAGGTGATATTCGAGATAAACAAAAATAATTGAAAAAAAAAACGCTATCAACTTTTTCTATTAAATACAGGGACAAATTTCAAGTTATGTTAGTGAAAAATAACAATTTGACTTCATTAGTTACAAACGGCGACACTTTATGCAAGTACCAAGAAAAGATTCCTTATTATATGCCCTTATCGCTAGAAACTTAATTTTAGTTTTTTTGCAATAGAAAATATGAATCCAATATTAAAAACCCAAAAATTGTAAAATATATAATAAAATCTTGTGTAATTGGGCTTAGAGAGAGACTTTTTCATTGAACCTCGAAGAAACGTTCCACCCGCATTTTTTTTAGTTTAAGCTTGGAAACTTCAGAAGAATTCCACATGAGCATGAAAGAAAAATAAATCCACAATAATCAAAATGGTGCTAAGATAAGCAATGACAACATTCACTTATGATTGCTTAAAAAATGTAACCTTTGATGAAAGCTGAGCGAAAATATTTCGAAAGGAAAAAAATAATAATGTTTATGTTGAATCGGGCTTTTTTGGTCACTTCCTATTGTGTACATGCAGATAAAAATTTTTATTTCATACTTTTTCCCTACGTTTCGTGGTACATCCGAGCTTACCTCCAGCTGAAAAAAAAATAATATTTTGGTTTCTAACCGTACACTTTTAATATCAATTAGCAAGTGTTGTCCGACGCCTGTTTTCTATGCCTTACCCAACATACCTAACCTAGCCTTAAAACGTATGTAGAAAAAATATAGAGGCTATGAAATCCTTTTTTCGTTTTCCCAATCACTTTAACTCCCATACTATCTTTTTAGTCTGAAAAGTTATTAAGATTTTATTTTTGTTTTTCTTTCAGCGAGCCGGAATACATAAACTCATTCCAGGAATGGTAATTGACGATTATCTCTTTGATCCGTGTGGTTATTCCATGAATGGTATAGCCAAAAATGTAAGATACATTTATTTTCATTTTAAACAAAATTGTAAATACATAAATTATTTTCTTTCTATCTTTGATTTGCGTAAAATAAACATAAAAAGATTTCCGGAAATTATCCTCAAGTAAGTGGAGTTGTAAAAAAACTATTTGGCTTTTTTTTTATTTTTTTGAATTTGCGCGAGTTTTTTTTATTTAATTTTTTTGAATATTTGTAAGTTAAAAAATAATATTTAATTAGTTTCTTGTTTTTTTTTTCTTATTCAAGGGTTGCTACATGACAATTCATATAACACCAGAGCCAGACTTCTCATACGTTAGCTTTGAAAGTAACGTTGCATCATCTAATTACTCTGATTTGATCTCTCGTGTTATAAATACATTCCAGCCTGGAAAATTTGTTGTGACTATTTTTGCTAATAAGGTAAGAATGCTTCATTAACTTTTCAATTAAAAGTTTTTATTTATTATTTTTTTTTTTTTTTCTTGTTGCAGTCTTCTCCAGCATATACAGCTTTTCGTGAAATTGATAACGCTTCGCATTTGGCCGAATGGAAACGTCGTGACATTCAATATTGCCGTTTCCCAACTTACGATTTGACCTATGCACACTACTGCAAATTCCCCAGCTGAGGGTTACAGGTTAAACCTTGCCTAGTTGGCGGGGTTAAAACCAACCATCATTCTCCCCCATCGTCGCCATTAACTTCTACAATTAAAACAACAACAACTCCAACTCCAATTTCCACTTCATCAGTATTCTCTACACCATTCTCCACTCCAAAACACTGTGCAATTCCCCACAAATTCAGCAATTTGATCTTCAGCTCATCCATTGCCGATGAAAGCACAAAATTAAAACTGCAACAACATCAGCATTCATGCAATGCTCTATCAGTTGCTCTTGTTGCAACATCAACAACATCTAAAACATCATCAAAATTGAGAAAATCTCCACCACCACCATCAAATAATCATCGGATTGATTCATTAAAACGTATCGACAGCCTACTTATTGGAACTCTCTTGCTACTACAAATATACTCTTGGATATTCTACATAGATTTGGATGAATACTCTCCGTTGGTTCTATTCTCGTGGTGGCGCAATAAGATCTCTTGAAATTGCCTAAGGCAATTACAACGTTTGATCATCATTTAATAATTATTGAGTATTTTAATTGCATTGCAAATGAAGTACTGCAGCACCACAAAAACAAACAAATACAACAACAACAACAAAATATACAACAACATCATCAGTTTCGTCTCTTACTCTTACTATTATAAAATATTTACTCTTAATATAAAAACCAAAACAACAACAACAAAAACAAATTTTAACTTAAATTTGAAAAAACTAATTTTCAAAAATAGTATTAATTGTTTTTTATTAAAATTAAATTTTGTTGCATCTCAATTGGATTCGAATTTAAAAAAATATATGAAAAGAAGATTCATAATTTTGTGGAATTTAGTTAAAAATTATATAATTTTGACAAATTTAATTTATAACGGTAAGAGAATGAGATAGCGAAAGTCTCCTTGCGCCCGTTAAATGCGTTTTATTTATAGAATTTTTTTTTTGTTTACTTTTCTTATTATTTTTTCAATTTTTTTTTTTTTATTAATTTTTGTTATATTTCCTAGTGGTTGGAAATATAAGCATGTAAAATTATGTGAAGTTAATTTTGTATGAATTCTTATTTTTTTGTCAAACTTATTATATAAAAAAAAAAAACAAAATAATGTATACAAAACACAAATACAAAAAAAATTGTAAACTATTGTATTTTTTTTTTTTTGTTCTCTTAATAAAATATTGATTTTTTTGATAGAATTGTTAATCTATCTACACAAACTTTCTTGTTTTTTTTTATTTTTGTTTTTCCTTTTTTATTTTCCCAGGGCGCAAGGGATATTGAAAAAATATATAAATGTAAAAATGGAATGTAAGTCAATAGATTAGAAAAAAAAAAAAAAGAATTTATTTAAAACTTTATTTTTTTTGTGCGTACAGAAAGTTAGAAATGTGTTTAACACACTTACATAGATAATACAAAAAAGTAAACAAAAAAAAAAAAATCTATTGATGTAAGTTATTTAAATGAGTGAAGTATTGTTTAAAATTAAGATTTATTTAAATGGCAAACATCTATTCAGCTGGCAGATTGAATACACACATGCATCCTTGAGTAGAATTTAGGAAATATTTACAATTTAAAAGCACTTTGGAGATTTTTATTGTTTTGAGGGTATTCAAGACTTACAAATGTTTTCGAAGGCCTCTTTCTGTAACCCAAGCACCAAACTTTAAAGTCAACTTGCACTGATTAATGAAACGAAAATATAAAAAATTCAATCCAATATTAAAAATAAAGAGAAAATAAAATCGTTTTTATCATTTACTAGCTGAACCGGCAGATGTCCTGTTTTCTTGTTAGATGGCTAATGACCATGATTTAAATGAATAGTAGAATTGCCAAATATAAATTGAAAATGCATTTTATGACAGCATTTTTTTAGATAAGCTTCCCCGATCTGTTATTTACAGAAATATAAAATTTTCTGAGAGCACAATTATAAAAAGAACAGTATATCTACTCAAAAGTTGGTACTACCCAGGGTTGCCTACATTTAAGATATCTAGTTTCCAGGAAGTGTAGAAATGGACTAAAAGTTGACCCTATGCAGGCTAAGCAACCCTATCCTGTTCAACAGGGAATCAAATACACTTTTATCTGAGAAAAGAACAAATTAAATAATGGATGCATGGAGTATATTTTCCACAATTTCTGGATATTGAAATTCTTAAAAGTAGGCAACCCTGTATAGACAGAAAAAAAGTCATAGCAGTTATTACGTTTTCAAGATATTATTAAAATTCGCAATCTATTTTTTGGAAGTCAGGATGTTAAAAGTTAGTGTCTAATAGCCTAATCGGAGCATACAAATACGATAAAACGGAAATGTTTTGACGATTCCTGTCTCTTTCTCGGCCCTATCAAGATATCCTAGGAAAATTCTCCGATTTCATATGAATCATTCTTTGAGGTTTGCTTTCGACAGGTAAAAACTTTCCGATTCGTATGATATCAGACACATTTCCCCTTCGAGGTATCCATTTCGAATAACGCCTCAGAGAAATCTTATGATTAAATGTCATCATCGGAATGCAACTATTAGAACACTTTTAATTTCCTCCAAAGTATCCCGTTATAGTTAGGGATTTGTTTACGAAAATTCATACCGAAAACTACAAAAATCTTAATGTTTAAAAGGCTATCTGTTTGAATAGACATTAAAAAGAATACGGTTTAGACGGTTTGTGCTTCACTCGTACAAAATCTATTTGTTTTCCAGAAATGCTCCACGATCCCGAATGCCAGCAAAAATTTTGCATAGGAAAAATATTACGCATACACCATGGTGACCATTTAAATTTAAAATTCTGCATTCATAGTTTTTTCTAACCTTCCATTGAAAGCATCTGAATCTTCTTATAACAACTAAAAAAATTGCACCGTAAAATGCTTTTAATAAACTTTACAAATATTAAATAAATATTTTAATGTTGGATGGATGGTATAAACAAGTTTTATTTTTAAGTGTAGATTTTTTCTCTTCAAGGAGAAGAAGAAGTTTGACTTATCGTTGGTATATAATTTCTATTTCTCGTTTTCATGCGAATGTAAGAAACGCTTATGCAAAAAAGAATATTCGACACACGAATTAAAAGACATTATTTTTTTGTTCTAAACACAAAATCATACAATGGTGAGGTGGAAATTTTCAATTTACGTGTTATTGTAAAATTCAACTGTCTTCTTAAAAGATTACACGCTAAAATTGTGTGTTAGTTAATCATTTATCAGAGCACAAACTTCCTTGTTTTCAAAATATTGCCAAAAAGTAATTGAAATCTAACAAAAACATTTCGGGAACGTTTTCAAAAACGTCAAAAAATAGATCATTTGATCAAATACGACTAGGGGACATATTCAAAGTTTTATCTTAAACCGTGACTTTCATTTGTTGTGCATTCTCAAAACAAATTTTTTTAATTATAAGGCGTGTTTTAATAAAATTTTGAATATGAATATCAAAAGTAAAAGGAATTGAAGCGTTCCCGAAATGATATTGGGACATTGATGTCCTTTTTGCCCAATTTTTTTATTTTTATAAGAATTTATAAGAATTTCTTTAACGTTGCCTTATGAAATTCCAAGGACGACGTTAAAAAGTTTTTTTTTTATTTAGTTTTCCAGCGACAAAAATTTTGTTTAAAAGCTTAAATCTGTCTATTTTTTTTAGAAAGTACTCAATCAACTGTGCCAGATCTAGACGGCTAGGTCAACTTATTTAAACCAAGACAAAAGCTTACAAAAACTATTTTTCTTTAATAAATGTTTACTATAATTTCTATGAAAACAAAAATGCCATTGTTAATCCTGCCGTTTTATTTAATTTGCAGTGCTATTTTTTTTTAGATTTGTATATTATGTATTATTTATACCATCTGAATTTAAAGCAACTTAAATTTATACTTACACAAAAAAAATATTTTTCTGACTAATGAAATTGTTAACGTAAAAAAGAAATACGAAAACTCAAATATTGTCGTTATAAAACTCATATTAAGAAAATACAAAAAAAAAATATAAATAAAAAGAAAATTCAATACAAAAAAAAAAAAACAAGTATTTAATAAATCAACTTAAAATAATTATCGTAACATCCAATAAAGTTTAATTATTCCTACTCAAGTGTATTTAGGAATTTTTTAGTTCTTTATGACATGTTTAGTAGGAACTCGTACTAAGGAATACGAAGAAAAAGATGGCTAACGAGAAAAGGATACATTAACTAGAAATAAGAAAAATTACTCTTTATGCAGGTGCTGAAATGCAAAAAAAATGTCTCCTAAAATTAAGATTGATTACAATCAAGAATTTAAATTAAAATAAAAGAAAACAAATTATTAAAAAAAATGTTGATTTAACTCATTATTATTATTACCTATTAAATTTTCTTAGAGATTTATTGAATTAATAGAATTAAAATTAAGACAAAACTGTTTTTTTTTTTTTCTTTATTCAATTTCAAGTAAACAGATGTGTACTGAATGCGATTACAAAATATGATATGATAAAAAATTCCGGTGATAATGTTTAGAATGTAATGATTTTTTTTTTTTTTTTTTTTTTGTTACATATTTTAGTGGATATTAATGTAATAAGAAAAAGAAAATCTTACAAAACAATAAAACGTTAAATTATTATTTATTGAAAAAATAAAATATAAAATAAGACTCTATTTATTAAATCAAAAAAAAATTACTTAAATATTGTCATAATGTATTATTAATGTTGTAATATTGAATGAATATCAAATAAATAAATATTAAAACATAAATTTAGATGTATTTTGTTTACTGTAATGGCAGAACTACAAAATTAGATCCGTATATACGCAAAATTTAAAAATGCAGCTATTTCCAATTCCACACGTCTAGTTTCAATTGCGTTCGCAAAGACGAGCTTCCTGATTCCGTGAAATAATGCCGAGAGAAGTAACGACGAATTCCAAAATTCGGCATCATTTCACATTCGGCCTTTTTCAAAACCCGAGTCCGAGTTCGACTGAGAAATAAGGCCGATTGTAAGAAAGTAAGAAAAAAAGCAGACGCAAGCCCAGATAAAATAAGCTATTTTTTTTTTAATTTAAAAGAGATACACTTCATGTTTATAAGGCCCAAATGTATTAAGGATGGCCCCAAATTCAATTTGGGAATTATGTCCCTCCCTTGGAGGCATACATACCAAATAAAAATGTTGGGTCTCATGTTCCTCCTAATTTATTCATTAGCCTTGATAAGTTTCTAGAAGTGATAAAAAATAAGACATTTCAATACAAAACTGACTGTAGTGGATTACCTACATAAAAAATTTCTTTAGCTCCATCTAGGGATGGGAAAAACCGGCTGGTTTTTTTTTTTGCTTCGCCTAACCGGTTTTTTTGTTCTCCCTGTTTAAACCGTTTTTTTCGAAAAAAAACCGAAAAAAAACGGGCTGAAAAAAAAACGACGAACAAAAAAAGACCCGACGAGACAAAAAAACTGAAAACCCTCAAAACTTTCATTCCCTCTCTCAATTAACCATATTATTATAAATTTTCATTCATATTCAGCTTAAAAAATTCCTCAAAACTCCTACTAAGAATGAATTAAGAACTCTTGTAACGAAATCAAACTAAAATAAGCTTTGCTGGATTTTTCTTCGAAAAGTTTTTTTGCTCAGGGCTGTAATTGCAGTATTTGTACTTAGTTTTGAAACTCCGTACTGCCATCCGGCAAAAACAGGAAAAGTATACTGCTTTTTTCCAAATACACTAGCCCAAAAAATTAAGGGAACAAAAAAAAAAAAAAGATTTTCGAAAGGCTGTATACCTCAATAAAAAATGATCGTATCATGACAAAACAAAAAGCGTGGGAAAGCTACATTCTTCTAGTTGGATTTTTTAACTAAATATTTTATTTCGAATCGTAAAATAGCAAAATCTTTGAAACTGTCCACAAACCAAAATTTTCCATTTTTTTTTTTGTTTTTACTTTAATTTACTTTAGTTTTAGTTTTCTTTGTTACAAAAAATGTTTTCTTATTTTTAAGATCAATTTAAAAAAGCTATCAAAATAAGCATCTTTCCGATTTTTTAGAAAATGTACCGCTTTTTTATATCTATGGGTGATAAGATCAAACTGAGGCTTAGTTATTGAAACTTTAGATACCTGAAATTAACCTGCAAAGTTACAGATTTATTCATCAAACAGTTTTTCTGTTGTGAGGGTTTGAACTTTTGAGATTAAATAAAACATCATATCTCTCTGCAGCTCTAAATGACTTAATTCTAATCACTTTTTATGAGCAAAATCAAATTTTTTTGAGTTTATTTGAACATTTTATTAATAAATATCGTTTAAATCACTTTTTTATGAGCAAAATCAAATTTTTTTGAGTTTATTTGAACATTTTATTAATAAATATCGTTTAAATCACTTTTTTATGAGCAAAATCAAATTTTTTTGAGTTTATTTGAACATTTTATTAATAAATATCGTTTAAATTTTAGATAGGTAAACCAAAGAAAAATCAAAAATTTTCAAAATTAGGAATAATATACAAAAATGGTATGAAAAAAGTTTTTTTTTTCAAAATTTAACTCTATGTATTTTGTTTGTTTTTTTTTTTTTTTTTTTGAACACAGATTTTAAATTCTTTTTGTTCAAATAAGAAAAACTAGGCAAATATACCCTATAAAATAAAAACAACTCATAACATCCCTGCATAAATCCATTTGTTTTGGCTTTTGGAATGCAAAAGCAAATATAAGCACCGGTGTAGTAAAACAGAGACAAATGCAATCAACTTTGCTTGAGAAAGCAGGATAGTCCTATTCCATCCCAACAACTACAGAACAAATCAACAACGAACGAAATTCATTCGCAAAAACTTTTCGTTGCCTATGTGGCTCTGCATTTAATAAACAAATTTATCCACAAAAAACCATTAAAATAACCAAAAACAACTTTCCATGTGTTAATAAACTAATGACTAGTATAATTTTAATATTTTGTGACCAAAATAACTACATTCCATTGTGAAAATATAAAATTACAAAACCTGTAAAAACAAGGTGTTTCCGCAGTGTAAATCGGTGTTAAATTCTTTAAGTATGCAATTAGAATATATCTGAACTCTTCTAACATCCTAGTTCAAATTAGATTAGAAGATTCTCTGATCTCCTCTAACACATTTACACTGGCATACAAAATTAAATATTTGTTGTTTTTTTTTCTCTTATCGAATGAAAAAATAAACAAAACATTTTTTCTTTGAAATCAAAAGAATCTTTAAAGAAAATGGAAACACCCCGAGAAGTTCATGGTGCCAATGTTGCATCGGCCACATCAACAACTGCGACACAAGAAGGCACCCGCCAGAACAGTCTCGAACGCATTCAACTCCGCAAACAAAAAGCCTTTAATCTCCCTTTGCCCCAACAATTGGCAAAGTTATCCATGTATTCCGCCTGTCAGGTGGAAAACTGTCGTTGCACTGGCTGGAAGACACTCCAACAAGAGAATCGCCAACGCAATGTTGAGAGCTCTTATTGCCCCGAATTCTCCGAGGAGTGTCGAAATGTTGTTTGCAAGCATCCTTTGCAAAATCACATCTCTCACTTGGATGGCATTTCAAGTGATCAGATGAATGAACTCCTCGGAGCTATAATTGACATGGAGAACTTATTTATGAGCATGCAACGTGTCGCTGATGAAGACACAAAAAAAGTCTATTTGTATTTATTTCGATTGCTAAGACAATGTGTCATTTCAAGACAAAAAGCAATCATTCGGGGTCCGTTAGGGGATCCCCCATTTGAAGCTCCTTGTATAGCCAAAGCGATTTCTAGCTTTGTCTTTTACAAATACAATCATTTGAGTCAATCTGAGTTAAGTACCATGACCGAAGTCGCTAAGACATTCCTTAATTTCCTTAACCATTACAATTTTGAGGCACCATCGATACGTCGAGCTGACTTGACTCACGAAGACGCATCGACATATAAAATTAACTACACTCGTTGGTTGGTGTTTTGTCATGTGCCTGCATTCTGCGATTCCTTGAGGCATTTTGAGACATCTCTCGTATTTGGAAGAACTCTTCTCAAAACTGTTTTCCTTTGCATGGCACAACAATTGAAGAAAAAATGCATAACCGAGCGGGATCGCTTCCCAGCTGATAAAAGAGCTATAATCACACAAATGCCCAAATTTTTGGAATCTCTTAAAGCTGAAATATTAAAAGATGATTCACCTATATGGGATCAATCATATCGTCCGCCGAATACATTTCTTTCGCAGCAGAGAAAACGTCAACAAGAAGCTGCAGCTGGAGCGCTGAAACGTCCAGCTGAACCGGCTTATAAGCGACCGAAGAAAGAAACCGATCGTGAATCGGATAATGAAGATTTGTCTGATGAAACAGTTTTGAGAGCTATAAAGATTATTTCAGAGTCAAAGAATCAGGCAAAAACTGAAGTACTATTTCCGGTTAATGTGTCGAGAGATGAAACAGTTAAGGCGGAAGAGACTCAGGGACAAATTCAGTTTCATATTGTTGGTAATTCATTGTCACAGCCGGTGGAGAAACAAACAATGTTGTGGCTTTTGGGTAAGTAGAAAGGAGTCTCTCCGCCATTTGAATTGAATTATTAGATAAATATTTATTAGCACAGTATTTAGGCTTATTAACAAATTTAAAATTTTAATATTTAAGTCTTAAAAATTCCACAATGCTTCTCTTAGGTCCAATTTATTCACACTCCATTAAATTTAAAGTCGCCATTAAAAAAGGGAAATTTTAAAATTTGTATGCGATTTGACAGTTTTATAATTTTTAATGGAGCCTTTAAAAATAATGGAGAGTGAATAAATTGGGCCTTAATTCTTTTAATATATGTTTCACATTTTACATGACTCGGAAATTTATTAAAAATCTTAAAACATTTGTATATACATATAAGGAAATTTTGACCTCTGGTAGTTTTAAAATTTGGCAGTCTTATATCATTCATATTTTTAAGTACATACGTTGAACTTCACGAACATACTTTAATTTTAAAGACAAACATTAACATATTCATTAAAATTCTTTGTTTAACGGTAAGCCATTTTAAAGCTTCTAATTATGTTAAATTGACGTATATTTATTACATTTCAAAATGCTTCTCATTGCTTTATTTTGCATTTTTTGAAGCCTGGCAATTGAACTTTTATTACATAAAATCAAAATAGTTGAACAATACTCAAAATTCGGTTTTACAATGACATTATAAATAATTAATTGCTGTTAACATAACAAAGTTATATCTTTTCTGATTCTTTTTAAAAAACCTATCGTTTTTGAATTTTTTTTACAAGTGTTTTCAATATGACTTTCATATGTAAGTTTGCTATCTATCATAATACCAAGGTATTTAATTTTATTAACTTTTTCTATGATTTGGATTTCGACTACTAGATTCCCATTGAAATTGAAACAAGTTTTATTTGACAATAGCATACATTTAGTTTTTTGCGCATTTAATTTAAGTTTATTTTGGCATATCCATACATTATTTAGGTGTTCTTGCACTTTCTTGTGACATTCTTCAATAGTTTCTCCAGCAAAGTAGATCAAAGCATCATCAGCAAACAGGGCAAATTCACAGTATTTTAAGTCGTTAATGTAGATTATATACATTAGAGTCCCCAATACAGATCCTTAAAGAATTCCCAGGTCAACATAATTTGGTTTTGAAAAATGTCCATTTAATTTACATTTCTGAATTCTATTTTTGAGATAAGTCTTAAACCAATCAAGTTCAATGTTTTAAATTCCATATTTGTTCAATTTACTTAACAGAATTGATCGGCCAATTGTTTCGAACGCACGTTTCAAGTCTAAGAAAACACTATAAAAAAATGTTTGTTCAGAAACACTTTCTTTCCAGTTTGTTAGAGTTACAGGTACTTTCACAAGAATGCGCTTTTCAAAAGACAGATTGTTTCAATTATTATTTTATTAATTTCGAAGTAATTTTCAAATTGTCGAAAGGCAATTTTTTTCTAAATTTTTTTCATATGTAGGTAAACTGTTCACTGGTCGAAATTCATCACATTTTTTTGTATTTGATATTTTTTCAATGGGACACACTATATAATATAAATTCTTTCTAAGAGTCTGGAAAGACACCGTTTTAAAAAGATTTGTTGACTATCGACTGTAAAGCTGGTCCCAATAGGTCAAAGTTCTCCAAATATATTTTAGGACACAAGAAAGTATAATCTCTTTTATTTTTTAACTGCAAAAGCACAGAGCGGATATCCATTAAAGAAACTGAACTGAATTTGAAAATATATTGTCAATCTGTTATATTAGCACAGAGCGGATATTCATTAAAAAAAACTGCAATGAATTTGAAAATATATTGTCAACCTGTTATATTATCAACAAAAGGTACAGCCGAAATTGAGTTACTGATTTCATTCACACTATTAATAACGATGTTGTCTGTGAAAGTTCCGAATTAAAATCGACACATGTTATCTTGGAATCTTCTTTTTTTCAATACATATTTTTTAAATTATCCAACATTTCTTCTGAACTGATGCATTATCAACTCTTTCTTTTATATATTTGCGTTTACACTGAATAATTTCTTTTTTGTATTGGTTTCTTCCAATTGTGTAGATCTTCCAGCCTTCATCAAATTATCTTATTTTTCTTTTAGTTATGCAAATAATTATTGAACCACGAATTTTCACTAGATTTCGTAATAACTTATTTTGTAAATTTTTCAGTTACAACACTTAGTTTGTTAACAAACTTGCTTGCTGCAACATTAATGTCAACAACGATTTCATTTGATACACTCATAATTTGACTGTTAAAAAGTTCACGATTGAAGTCATTTTTATTAGATATACATATTTAATTTTTTTAATTTCATGAGGGTTGTTTTTCACTTTCACACTGCTTTTTCATATTAATTTATCTCTTCCTCTTTATTCTCAGGTCTTCACAGTGTGTTTGCACATCAACTTATTAAAATGCCACGTGAGTACATAAGTCAATTGGTCTTCGATACAAAACACAAGACTCTAGCTCTCATCAAAGATGGCCAACCAATTGGCGGAATATGCTTCAGACCATTCCCCACGCAAGGATTTACCGAAATTGTCTTTTGTGCAGTTACCATGAGCGAACAGATGAAAGGCTATGGATCTCATTTGATGCATCATCTCAAAGACTACAGCATTCGACGTGGCATTAGGCATTTCCTCACCTATGCCGATGAGTTCGCCATCGGTTACTTCAAAAAACAAGGATTCGCTAAGGACATCAAATTGGCTCGTCCAATTTATGCTGGATATATCAAAGAGTATGATGGGGCTACTCTAATGCATTGTGAACTTCATCCCAGCATTAATTACACACAATTTATTTCGGTGATTCAAAAACAACGTGAGATTCTGAAAGAACTCATTGCACAGCGTCATAAGGAGGTGCAAAAGATTCGAACAGGATTGACTTGTTTCAAAGAAGGTGTTCGTGCTATTCCTGTAGAATCGATTCCTGGTTTGCGTGAGATTGGCTGGAAGCCACAGATGCGGGCTCAGCGACAATCTCGTCCACTCGAAGAATCTATTGACCCGGACAAGTTGGCAACTTCATTAGCCACAGTGTTGCAAGCTGTTAAACAGCATGCATCTGCATGGCCATTTTTAAGACCTGTCGTTGTGGCCGATGTGCCGGACTATTATGAGCATATAAAGTATCCAATGGATATGAAGACTATGAGTGAACGTCTGAAAAAGGGTTATTATGTAACAAGGCGATTATTTATGGCTGATATGGCGAGAATTTTTTCAAATTGTCGATTTTATAATCAACCTGATACGGAATATTATCGATGTGCTAATACAGTTGAACGATATTTCCAAATTAAAATGAAGGATCTCGGATTATGGGATAAATGAAACGAACAGCATGACGATATGAATTAAGTTAAACAATAAAATTGGTGGAAATTATTTTTTATAAGAAAATAATTTTAGCAGAAAAGAAAACTAAATCTAGAGGTGATTTATATATGTTTCGAATTTAAGTTTAAATAAATTAGAATTAAGTTATTGACATGAATTAAAATTTTATTTAACAATTTTTTCTTTCTTTTTAGTTATTTTCTAGAATATTGCATATTATTGCAAAAGAAGATTTTTTAAGTGTTTTCAAAAAGAACCAAGATTTGAAAGATTTGTAAAGAAAACGAAGGAAATAAGCGATTGAAATGAAGTCGGAAATTATCTGATTAAGGTAGGAAATTTTTATTTTTACTTGGTATAGAATTACAAACTACTTTGAGATTAATGCAAACTGTATATGAAACTTAAAAAAAACAACATCAATTAAGAGTTAAGAGTACAGATCAAAGCATTTATATAAATTCATTTCCAAGGCATCTGCAAAGCGGACTAACTTTGTAATACATTTTCTGGCCCTCCCTTCGAATAATAGAAAAATGCCAGTTTTTAAAATACCATTATTTTTTAATGAAATTATTAGCCAAATAATTTTTTTTTTAAATTTTTTGTTTCCACTAACGGTCGGGAGGTTATTAAAGTAATTATTTCAACTTGCAACTTGCATATATAGTTTTGTGTTCTGTTGAAATTACCACAATTATACTTTTTAACTTGCAATATAGTATAGCAACTAGGCAAGTTAAAAACTCTTTATAAAAATCGAAGTCGAGATATCAATCAGACATAACATTTCGGTGGTTTGGCATTCTATGAACCTAGAGCTATCCTCTAAACGCCTAAACTTAAGCATTTCCAACAATATTTTCGGTATTACTTTGAACAAAAAAAATTTTTTTTTTTTTTGAATCAGTCTAATGTTTATAAGTATATATTGTCTTTGTTTACCTGTTCTGTTTTGTAAAACTCGAAAAGAAGCCAAGACACATTTCACAAATCTTCCATATTATGCCTGTATGGCTCCAAAATAAAATGTAATACGAAAAAATTGCCTACAAAATAATAATCGATTATATGCGGGCGAGGACTATACAGTTATACACTTAAGTTTTTACTGTTCTGATTTTTTGTGATGTTAGAATAATGTGTGTAAAAGAAGTTAATTGACGCATCTCAACTTTCAACCAGATTGACCATATTGCGTTTTAGGCTAAATACTCCTTCAATCCGAGGAGCCAACATTTAAACAACAAAATCTGGTTTGTGATGAATGCCGGCAAACACATACAGGTAAACAGAAAGCCTACAAAGTGGCGCTAATGAGCTCTACAAAGGAAAAAAATAGAGTAACATTAGCTTCTAAGTAGAAAAAAGAGTTATCACGAGAAAAAAGCCATCAAAGAAATAGCTGCATGCTATAGAAGGAATGAGGTTCGGAAGTTCTACCAGAAGGTAGGTTATAAACCTAGAGCTGAAGCCTGCAAAGATAAACAAGGAAACATCGTATTAGAGTCGCATTATTTGAAGCATATTATTATTTTTGTATTATTTGAACTTCAAAAGCCCTTCGTCAAGAACATTCAACATCGAACAAATATTCACACTATGGGAGTTCTTGAAAAAAACCAGAACCCTCAAATCGATACCGATCACCTATTCATCCATTTGAAGGCATGTAAGATAGTATCTAGAGATACGAGCTGTAAAGAGCATTTCTAATCTAATTAACGATGGATATTGCACTCCGCTCTGTTAGGGTCAGCAAAAAACTCACCGAAACCTTTGATGTCAACAAAGGTTGTAGACAAGCTTACTTCTTTAACATCGTTCTTGAAAGAGTATAATAAACAACACTCTCGTTAACAAAAGAGGCACATATTTCCAAAGTCATACTCGAAAATAACACAGCGTAATGTGCAGGTGTGAATTATCAAAAACAAATCGACTTCTTTGGATTGAAACTTATATAACGGTTTTCTCAAGGATGCAATAAACAGAACCGGCCCATATTAAAATAAACCCACATTGGAAGCACCATCTTCTACATACAAAATTTGGTTCACCCAGTCGAAACTTCTGAGAACAAACATACAAAAAGAAAAGAACAAATGGACTGAAAACCTCCTCCTTATTGGAAGTCGGACACTATCGTCAAAAAGCCCGACTCAAACAACACGACTTCGTACACCCCGACTCATTGATCAAGTGGAGTACATTTGCCACCGAAACCTTAGGTGACCATAATCGCCCCTGTCGTAAATAATGAGGATTAGAGAAACAAGCGGAAACACATATACAAATCTAAATGGCTCTAAAAACCACCCCCAAAAAATAAAAAAAAATTCAATTTTTCAAAATAAAATGTCGCACATTTATTTTTGTATTTGTACTTTAAAGAGTTAATTAATTAATTAAAATTGAGATTTCTTTCATGAGATCATAATTGATATTCATCTCTAATCCATCGAGGATTAACATCACGATAAAATTCATAAAATTCTTCAAATGAATTTATATCATTCGGATCGTGTATCAAATCGATATCTGGTTCGGGAATAATATGTTCCAGTGGTGCAATTGGATCCAAAAAATCACCCAAATCGGGAGTAGGAACTTTATGATTTACAATATACTTTTTACGAATTGATGATTTCTTTTTCGGTAACAAAATAGAGTCGTTGACATTGATTGGAATGAGATTGCGAAAGATAGTCTTGTCATGGGGAAAGTTTAGTTTTTTTGAGATCTATAAAAAAGTATTTTTGTTAATAAATATAAATAGTTTAATAATGTATTAAACCTTTGGAATAACAACAGCTTTTGATCGTGGTGAGAGTTCGTCAATCGAACTTAGAGTTCGCATTGGTTGTCTATCCAATTGCAATGATTGCATTTGTCGACCCAATGCTAGAATTGTATTCAAAATGGGTTCATCGTAATTACCCGTGTTTTCTTTGTTGGCAGCTTCCGAGTAGATGAGATTTGTCAATTCATCACCCAAATCATTTGCGGTAATTGGATGTCTAATTACTGTGCATGGATTTGTTGTAGATTTTCTCACTGGAATTGTACATGTTCGATGGGTTTCGATGGTGGAAATGGTTTTACGGTTTTCTTTGGAATGTTTTTTCATGTTGGACATTATATTTGGAATGTTATATTTTTTTAAAAGATTATAAGTGGAAATAAATAGTTTTTGTAATACGAAAAAGATGATAGTGTGGGCGACAGATGTTCTAGTTTATCTGTTTTTTTTTGTGTTGTTTTTTGTTTGATTTTATAATTTGAAATGTCAGAAAAAGAAGCAGCTTCATAAAGGGTGCACTGTTGCAATAAAGTGAAATTAAGCGCCATCTGTCTGTGGGTAAAAAGTATCAATAAATGTAATTCAAGTTGCAGATGGGCATTAAATGTGTCGCTTTATATTTCGCTGCCTCAAAACTATAATGTTCTATGTTTCCAAAAAATGTTTCGAGAAAATCGACTACATACAAAGTTTGGAGTATCAGAATTTCACCCTTTATGTATGTATTTTTGCATGATAATAGTAAATTAACTACCGTAGCTGGATAATCTATCAATTCAAATGCTAAAATTTCTTTTTTGATGCTGGAAATCTGTTTAATTAACGTTTTTCTGTTTTGACATAGAACATTTATTTCATTTCCTTGCATTTCGAGTTGATTTTTTTGTTCTATGTTCGACATACAACATTATAGTAATGAGTATGGTATATGAAAATAACCAACTTACAGTCAAGACGAACAATATTTTTGGAGTAATTATATTGCTTTTTAAGCTTTTTTTTTTTTTTTTTTTTTATTAAAAACCATAAATTTAATGAAGTGCATCATGCCCAAGCAAGTTCAAAGATTTCAAATTAGTATTTACCAAGAAATTAGCAAAAAAATATAATTACACAGCAATTATTTAAATAAACATTCAAGTGAACCTTACTTACAAACTATTGCTGATTACTGTCAGTAACTTTTTCAAAAAAGCCATAATCGACTTTCCGCATGACCTTTCAATATTGCTTTAAAGGATTTTATTTTGGAGTCCGGCAGCTAATTTTTAAATGTTAAATGTTCTATGTAACTTAAAAGTAGTCATTTTTGTATGGGGTTGAAATGAGGCAAATTGTTGTATGTCAACTAAGAACTTTATAGTAATGAGTATAAGCCATTATATCCGAAAATTGAATATTTGTTTTGGCCATAAATATTGTATTAGGCCAAAACTAAAATTTTTGTGGACACAGTCTTGTAGCCATTGAAAAGACGAAAATTTTGATATAAAGAAGTCATTTTTTTCCATTTCTTCGACATAGAACATTATAGTTTTGAGGCAGCGATTTGTTTGAGAGATTTTTGTGTAAAATTTAGATACAGAAGATGAAATCTGTTTTGGTAATTGTGTACAAATTCGTTCATATAAAATGAATATAAAAATTATCAACAACCAACAGCAAATGTTTTTTTAAATTTAAAACAGGAATGTGTGTGAAAGTGAAATACCATTCAGGTATTTGAATCTAGATTGTTTTGATACAGGATTTGCAAGTTGTACATAAGCCATACCGTTTCCACTCTACGTCCACTCTACCTTTAAGGAAATTTTCAAAACGCGAAATTTGCACTGAAAAATCAAAAGTCGAAAAAATTCCAAAACTAAAATTTCCAAACATTTTAGCACTTAAACGTAAAAAAAAATAAAGGCCTAACTACATACACCACTTTTTGAAAAAGTACAAAAGTGAAAATATTTTTGTTCTGGCTAGCGCAATTGTTTTGTGAAAAAGAGTATACAAATTGTTTTTTAGACCAAAAAATAAGCTTTCTGCATCATTTGTTTTAATTTTCCAGCCCGGAAAACTATATAAAAATGCTTTTGAAAATGTTCACTTTTGTACTTTTCCACTTTTTGAGCCATTGTAGTTAAGGCTTAAGAAAGAAAAAGAGATGACATCGCCAAAGCCAATTTTTTATGATTTAAGGTGTTTTTTTTTTGTGTTAGCCCCACAATTAAAATTTAGTTAGTAAATAGTCAGAAAAACTCAGATGGTTTTAGTAAAGTCATATTTTAATTCGAGGAAACTAAAAAGGTGACTGTGGTGTATGCGTAATTTTTGTATAGCTTTATTTATTTTCATATAAATAATAAATTAAAAATATTTGCTTTTAGATATACATTATATTTATACATTATACATACATTATGTAAAGATCTCGAGGTTGACAAAAACTACAAAAGTTTTTTTTTGAAAAGAGACATTTATAGGTATTTTAGGGGACTTTGAATCTTTCAGTTAATAATCTGATTTTTGATTGTCTTCTAAATGCAATTGCCGTTTGAATTTTTGAAAATTTGAATATTTGGTATGAATTTTGCTATACATTTTTTTTTGGAATATTTCTTAAACGTAGAAACCATGATTTTTGGTGTGTTTCAAGAACTTGGGGTGCTTTTATTCATGACGGTTTTTCATTTTTGACTTCCTATATAAGAAAAAAAAAAAATTCTCTAAAAAAATTTTGAGGGGTGGAAAGACAAAAATTTTGGGTGGAAAAGAATGAAAAAAGGTGGACAAACGAATTAGACTAGTTTGGTCAGAACATTTTGAGCATTTGTTCACCCCCTTTATCTGTCAAATTCAGAAATCTGACTACGAATTGACAAATAGATAACGACATAAGAGGCTCAACCGAAAACATAAACTGCTGTAAAGTTTGAATGTTTCCCAAACTTGTCCTGAATGTGCAGCGAACATGTTCTGAAAGTGTCCCGAAAGTTACCCAAACGTGTCCCGTATGTGCCCCGAAATGTAACTTCGTTCTGTAATTTTTATACTGTGAAAAGTTGTCGTAAAACATTTTGAATCGAAAAGAAGTTCATGGTAAAAAATGAACTTCCTTTCAATGCACAGTGTTGCTCGATCACTTTCATACGCACTTTTAACGAATTCAATACAAATCGTATCTACTCGGGAAGAAGATCATGTGAGTAGATGATAGTACTAGATTAACCAAAACATCTGCTATTAGTAGACTACCACATCCAATGGAACAGGGCTTTAGATGTAATAATTACAAAAGGTCGGCCCTGGATAGCTAAAACTTACAATTTTTAATTCATAAAATCCGAGTACTACGACACAACGTTTAAAATATTTAGGAGCTTCAGTCTCTGCAAGACTTATTATAGCCTTTTTCACTAGACCCCAAATGAAATAATTTCGCAAATTAGGTCAGTTCAGAGCGCCCAAATTACGGCATACGACTACGATCATACGTTATCGTTTTGACGCTATGTGTCTCTATCTTTTTCTATTGATTAAATAGAGACAGTAATAGTCAAAACGTTAACGGATAATCGTAATCGTATGCCGTAATCCCACCCCTGATTTCAAATTCAATTTTTTTTTTTTCTATACGATTTCACATTCGAAATGAGATAATTTGGGAAATTATTTCAGGCTACTACATTTTAAAAAAGACATCATTAGCAAACTTTGTAAATTCTATAATGTCTTACAATAATTGTTTGAGGTTCATGTCATATCTGTTTAATCAATAGACTCTGTAAACTCTGGTAAAGTGGCAAATGTGTCAAAATTTGTTATGGGCTTGACAGTTTCTTTACCAGATTTCCCATTTTACACCATTGCATGAATAGCCCCTTTTGACATATTCAGAAATTTCACTATTACAACATAACTTGAAAATTTCAATTAACTGAACAGACCTATTACGAAGATTCCACTTTAAGCGTTGTTGACAAGTTTCTCATAATACCGGAAAACAAAACAGCTGTTTGACCACTACTATCAGAGTTGATCACCAACTTTTTTCTATTTTGTTTGTGTTTTCCTACAAACACTACCACATGTTATTATTGTAATGCAAATACATCAAAACTATCTTTGAAATATGAAATATTAACACAAATATAAATCTTCATTGCCACGAAGCACAAACACACACGATCAATCTGTGATATCTTAACAACTACTTTGTATGAAGAACTTCTGCTTTGTTTTTGTTATTCTTTTTTCACCGCTTGTACTTGTACTGTACGAGTGACGATGACCATTAATTTTTTTTTTTATCATGTCACGGACTCAAGTATATTCTGTTTTAAACTCAAAATGTACGTAAATTCTGAGTGAATGGACTTTGTACCACACTAATAAACTCAGAGCACTTAGAGTGAAAAAATAGATTACTCTGGCTCTCGCAAGAATTCGATCTTATTCGATCAACGAGAAATATTCTGTTGGCAAAAAACCACTCGAATTCGAAAAAGAACACACCTCCTTCTCTGTTTATTTCTAGAAAAGCAAAAAAAGCGCAAACATTTTCCATTTATCACGATCATTGAAATTCAATTGAGATCACCTTCGACCTAGTTTCTTGAATTTTTCTCTTTTTTATTTTTATTACAATTTTCTTTTGAGCCGTCATTGCGATCGGTGATCGTTTTTTCTTCTCTTTTTTTTTTTGAGTATGAAAATGTAAAACCAAAATAAACGAAGAAAAAAATAAATGAGTGGAAACAGTAAAGCATATAGTTTTTTTTTTTCATTTTTAATAAAGGAAAGGTATATATCGAAGAGCGTGGTGACAGTTTGTTTTCAGTTTTCATTTGATTTCTGCTTAAGTTCGATCGTGATCGATCCCAATCGTATAATCTTTTATACATTTTTTTTTAAAATTTTTATGAATTTTAATTTTTGTGCTTTATTGTGCGAAAAGTTATTTTTGATTGAATAAAAACCATTAAGCTGGCTAAAAAAGAATTTTTTTGTTTAAAAAACACCTGTGATTGCAACCGAAAGAATTTGGTCCTTCACTTGAATGGAGGTAGATGCCGATCTAGTCGTTTATTACATGGAATGAGGAAAGATTTACAAACTTCAATACGTCACACTAGTTCCGATCATTTTTCCGAACAGATTTGTGCTAAATTTATTTTCAATAAAGTGATAATTTGATTTGATTTTTTTGTGTTTTCTTCTTCTTTTTTTTAAAAAAATTTGTATCTTTTTTGTGTATTTGCGTATATAAATTTTGTTTGCCAATTAAAACACAACAAAAAAAAAAGAGCAAAATAATTGTAAACATATTTTGTGTATTCTCGAACGAAAGAAAAAAAAACGTGTCAAGTTTTTTTTTTTGTGTTATTTTCATTCGCGTTCAAGAGTGGTCAGTTTGAGAAAAAATCTTCTGTAAAATTATTCGAGTTTTCTTTATATTCTCGAAATCAAAACAACAAAAAAGTTGTCAGTGCACAAAATTATATTTTGTTTCCATACAATTTTCTTATTAAACAAGGTCTTATCGCCATAAACATACAAGGCAAGTTTTAAATCTGAACAACCCTTTTTTTTGAAATGGCCCCAATTGCTGTCTATGGTAAAGTTAATAATATCGCCACAAACAGTATCAACATGAACGAAATGGAGGAAGCAGCTGTTCCTGTTGGAAATATTAACGGTATGTTAAAAAAAAAAATGTAGCCTTTTAGTTTCAACTAAAAGTTTTTATTTAATAAAAAAAAAAACATGTTCCTTAAAAAAGGCCTTAGAAGTTATACTTATGTATTTATTTGGAAGTGGACGCATATTAATTATAAAGAAATTTATTCACCAGTTAAAAACAAAACATTCAAAATCTAAACGATCGATAAAAAAAAAAAAACAGAACTGAAAAATTAAACCGAATGGGTTAACAAACAGAATTAATAAGGCGCGTTCCACAAAGATTGGGACCAGTTTCTTACTTGAATGCTTGAATGCGGTACGGGTAATTCTATCAAAAAAGTTCAAACCAGAAACATCAACGTTCAAGTGTGGAATTTTTTTCCTTAATTTACCCGTACCGTTTTTTACTCGTGAGTAGAAATCTAGTACACTTGATCTTCTACTCGAGTAGAAGATCGTTTGTTATTTGTAGTATGTACTAGATCTACTCATCAGTAAACTACCAATGGAACGCGGCTAATGTTTTAATGATTTTTTGAAAGATGCCATTAGTACTATTCATTTGGAAGTTGTAAAGTACTCGTGTCATGAGTAGATGAGAAGATGAAAATGGTAATCTAGAACTCCCATCCACACCTGCATGTATATATAAAAATTGCAACATGTGTGTTCAACGACGCTGTTCTGGACTGTTCCGGATTGAAAATAACACCTTTTTGCTGTTCATTGAGGTTTTTCTGTTCTGAACTATACTAGTTTCCTGTTCATTGACGCTGTCTAGAACAGTTTAGAACAGGATTTTCTGTTCTTGGTTTTGAGTAAGAACAGGTTAGAACAGTTTCGTGAGAACTGTCCAAATCGAAACTGTCATTTTTTTGTTTATGTTTTGATTTGGTTTAGCAAGTCGTGTCCTTATGGTTTTTGCATATAATATTAAAAAAAAAATAATTTTTAATAATATTTTTCACAATAAAAACATAAGAAAAAAGGAAAGAAAAACGAATAATTCACACAATTTACAATTTTTTTTTTTGACAGCTGACGTTTAAATGACTTTTCTAACTTGCTCTGACGTTTCTCACGAAACTGTGCTGAACTCTTCTGTTCTAATCTAGAAAAATCCTCGTTGAACACAACTAATGATTTCTCTGTGTTTGCGATCTAAACGGTAAAATTCGTTGAGGCTGACGGTGCAACATGTCGTTTTAACAGATTTTTGGCACAAAAATAAACTTTTTTTTTTGGTAGATATGTTCCCCAAAAAATGCAATATGAAAAATATTACAACTCAACGACGCAACGGCTGTAATTTTAAACAGAGCTGTCAAATGGGGCTCCCAACAAAAATATTGTTTTTTATTGCAGTAAAAATAGCAATTGCTTACCTCTCCACCGAGTTCGTTGTTACACTTGGAAATGCGCCATTAGGTGTGTTTTTTGGCAAAATTATCCGCACCGTAGTTCGATTTTCTAATAAAACCTATCTGAAGCTACTTGCAGCAATTTTTTATATATAAAAGTTGGTACCTTGATAGTCTTGGTTAACTGTCAGATAATAAATTATTTCAAATTCTATCCTCTTTGATTATTTTTAGCCATTGATGTTAGGAAATTTTACGATCTTTCTTACACAACTTTCTCTCATCAAAATGCATGGAATGGAATTTTTGCTATACTCTTCTTAAAAATCCGAAACATCCCGGTTCTGTATTGTTCCAATTCTGAGGCCAAATGAACGCTGGTGCTTTTGCATTTGCAAGGAAAAAGCTTTTATATAATCTGCATAAGTGCATAATCTATTTTATAAATGTCATTTTTACGTCAGAGTCAAGGTGCATGACCGTCTATAGCTATCTGTATAACCTTTCCTAAAATTTTCGTAGAATGTCTTTGCACCTTTTAAATTTAGCCCAAAGTCCAAATCTGTTATATTTTTCTGATGAAATATCAAGTAATCATTTCGTAACCAAAGTTTTCATATAAGATGCGATTGATGATTTTTTTTTAAGATGAATCGAAATCTAACTGATAATCTTTTCCTTGCCTTCATTTGTTGCCTAAAAGGTCATAACATCACAAAAGCAAGGCCTTTTTGTTCAATAAATTGTATAACAGTTACCTTGTTATTTGTATAAATATTTTGTATTTGTATAAAATTTTGTCACTAAACCGAATTGATGAATGCAATTACTTTTTCGAAACCTACAGATGCAATGATAAATAAAAGTTTTGTGCGATTTTCTATTCGTTAGGTGCAAATGAGGCAAAAATTACCTCGCTTTAAGTTGATTACCTCGCTTCAAGTTAATTTTCTTTTTATGAAAAATTATTATAATTACTATATCAATAAATAATAAGAACTTAAAAATATAAAATTAGGAACCTACAATAATAATTAGGAATCTACATCTTCGTTATCATTTGTTTCGTCATGCATAAAATATTATGTTTTGACTGATCGCTAAAAAAGCACGTGGCAATTATCTCTTACAGTTGATTGTGGTGTGTTTTTATGACGCTATAATTCTCATTAATTAAAAATAAATAATATATGTATAGTAAGAAAGCAAAGCAGTGAACTTGTGCCATTAATTGTTTCCTCGATGTCTGTGATGACATCTTGAAATGAAATTTTGAACGACTGGGTCGGATGTACTAAAACATACTTGCTTTGTAGTTCAAGGCTATAATACTAATGAGATACATTAGCCGTGGTTTCGTGGGATTTCAAAGTCCAGTGGGTAAATATTTAACATGGGCTCTATGTTAAATTTTTACAACAAACACTTACTGGGAATCGGCGGCGTTACCGATTGGGTTACTTTACCCAAAAATGGACATGGAACAAAACATGATGGGACTTAGAACAATCAAGAATACTCGGGTCTCATTTTGAGAAGGATACCTACTTACCTGTTTTTATTGTTCGATGTCCCATTAAATTATATTATCTGCTGAAGAAATTTTTTAGACAAAAACGCTTTTCAAATTCGGAAAGAGCACCCTTAAATTAGTATAACTGCATCATTATCTCATTTTCGGTAAAAAGTGGATTTAGAACAATAATTTTGCTTTCCGCCGATGACATGATCTTTTACTCGAGGAGATAGGAATGTGTAGTTGTTGTACTAGATTTTTACTCACAAGTAAACTACCGCCTCCAATGGAAAAGGGCTTATAATAGACGGAAGCAAACAAAAGCTGCTGTCAAAACCGAACGAAACATTTCTTCCCGTATTGTCAAATGCATGCGTTTACCCATAAGAGAACTGAAGAATTATCTGTCATGTTGTTTTTGGTAAAAATATTATTTTAAAACGAATAGAAAAATCTATTTTAATTGAGCTAAGAACCAAGATGGTTTTATAATGTTAAGTTTTTGCAAATTAAGAGACTAGATAATAGTTCTTGACATGTTATAAAAAGAGAAGGTATGTTAGAAAAAAGTCTGTATCGAGAACTGTCAGATGAAAGAAAAAAAAAGATGGTTTCCTAAGTTTTTGACAGCTGCCCTATTGAAATTGTTTTTCGAAAATGTTATTGCTTTTGACTTTACCAAATTAAACGTCAAAAACTTATTACTCCACTTTGTAAAATGGCTACTCTAATGATCATACCTTGTCTTCTTATACCATGAGTTCTTTATATATACAAGAATTAATGGAACTTTAAAACAAATTACTAAATGTCATGAATCCTCTTTTCGCCAAAACATCCTTAAGGCAACATGTCCAAAGTGTGTGCTGAGAACAAATAATACAATTTATAAAAAATGTTTTGTGGAACATAAAAATGAAGGCACTTTAATTTTTAATCAATTTTTTTTTTTCTTTTTTGATATACAAATTTCCGCACGTAAATCGAGTTAGAGAAGTCACTTTATATCCGAAAACAAAACTGAACGAAACTGTTATGGGTGGTGTTATGGCTATTATAGCTGTATCATTTGATTTGCCTGTAACCAGCTTAATAGACCCAAACCTTTAACGTAAAACTTCAAAACCTATAAGCTTAATATTTTGTACCTTTGTTTAACTTAACGTCAAAACAAACAATATCATCAATAAGAGGCCATTTGAATTGCACTTTTCGCAATACTGAGAAAAACTAGGTTATAAGCTTATGTTTAATTTTCAACAACATTTGCTGAACCGAAACTTAAGCATTTTATCAAAACGATTTTTCAGCCTTTTTACAGCATTTTAAAATACGGAATTTTAAAAAGAAAATGTTTGAACTAGGCATCATTTTAATTTTACTCCGATCATAGGACACTAAAACTGCCAAGTTTTGGCTTGGAAGACCTCTGAATCAGAAAAGAGGACATTCTTACCTTTCGTTTGGTACCAATTTCTCAATGGTTCGACGCGCACCCAACCGCGTCAACATAGAAAAAAAACAGAAAGCAAAAGGTTGCAACCTTATAATTGCCCGTATGACCAAACTGCCAAGTTTTGGCTTGGAAGACCTCTGAATCAGAAAAGAGGACATTCTTACCTTTCGTTTGGTACCAATTTCGTCTTTTAACTATCTCGATGGTTCGACGCGTGCACAAAAGGGCAAAAAAAAAAAAGAAAACCGATTATACCTTAACATTTTTTGGTTTGGCAGACCTCTGAATTATATAAGAAGAAGCTCCATCCTTTCGTTTTTTACCAATTTCATCCCTTAGCTCGACAAGTCCAGGGTCCACAGTCGGTCAACAAAGAAAAAAAAATCAAATCGGGTTAGTAGTATCGGGTCTTAAAATGGTCTAAGTGACCAAATTGCTAAGCTTTGACTTGGAAGACCTCTGAAATATAAAAGTAGACATTCTAACCTTCGATTTGGCATCTTTTTCATACTTAAGTTTGATAACTATAAAAATGCAGAGCATACTTTTTGATTAATTTCTTAAAAATATAGGTATTTTTTGACATTCTTATGGTCTATTTTTAGAAATTTTTAATCTATTCCTAATTTTTTTTTATGGATTTAGTAAATTCATGTTATTATCTTTGATTTGGTAACAAAACAATTTCTTAAATCACCGGTCACAACACACCAAAAAACAAGACTTTAACAAAAAACTCATTTTCATCGTTTCCAACCTTAAAGCTGTTCGCGTGCAGAAACTGCCAAGATTTGGCCAGGAAGACCTCTGAATTATTAAAGAAGGCACTGCTACCTTTCATTTGACACCAATTTCATCTTTTAGCTCGATGAGTTAGGAGGGCCCTAAAAATCGACCACTTTGATGCGCCCTACCGCCACTCCTGCCAGGTTACCGAAAGGAAGACCTGTGGTTTTTTGATACACTAATTGAGTCTAAGACCACTATGGCAATTTTTTTCTTTAGCTCGATGAGTTGAAGGGTGCCTAAAAAATCCACCCGATTTCACCCTGCTACGCCAATCCTGCCAGGATGCGGACGGGAAGACCACAGTATTTTGAAATACAGATTTTTATTCATACAGTATAATGATCATAGAGTATCGTACAGCATTAAGGCTTGGCCACACCGGAGGGTATGCGGTAGAGGTACGGGTAGCGGTAACGATATTTGTATGAAAAAAATTCCACATCTGAACGTTGATATGTCAGTTTGGAATTTTTTTCATACAAGTACCGTTACCTCTACCCGTACCGCTACCGCATACCCTCCGGTGTGGCCAAGCCTTTATACAGATTTTTGATAATACAGAACTTAAAAAAAACAGTAATACGACCCGCTCTCTTTCAAACTTTTATCAATTTTTCTTTTTAAATACGCATATATGCTATAATTTTTTAATACTTGCAAAAACTGCAAAATAATACCTACCCAAAATCAATCCAATTAAACAAACGTGCCGTCAGATATATTTAAGTCTACATCAGTGTTAAAAAATTGTTATCATTTTGACAGATAAGTGTTTTTAATAACTCCCAACAACTGACTGCTTGAACAGACTTCTTGTCTATAATAAACAATCAATCCCAGGAATTATATCTAAAAATAAATATCTAATATAAAATTATTATAATCATTTGAATTGTTAAAAAAAAAAACAATTGTAAGCAATTTATTAATTTAAGTAGCTCATAAGCTTATAATTATAAAATCAAATACCTATTTTATTATTAAATTGATTAGGAGTGAGTAGTGAAATTATAATAACAGTTTTTAAGCGCTGCTGTTAAGAGTTTCTCATGGATTTACACGTGTACTAACTAAATGTTTTCTGTTTACATTTTATTGTGAAAATTTCTATCTAGAAAGAAATTTTGAAAAAAAAAACAAACTTAATTTACATTTTCTAGGTAGTTGTTGCATCTGTATGGCAACTTTCGATTTCTCATGTGTTAATTTTATTTAGAAATGAAAATATATGTACTACGTTCAGTACATTTACATGGATACAATTTATAGCCCCTCATAGCTTCAGTTGTTGGGGTACCTATATTTCTTTAAATATTGACTCAACTGCTTCTGTTATACTGAAAATATATACTCAAAGAGTGAAGGTGTAAAGAAATGTCAAATTGGACTTTGAACAGAAGTTTAAAATAGATTGATTTATAGAAATTAGCATGAAAGTGGGCCATTTTCCGAGGATAGTAATAGAAATTATTATTAGCTGTGGTCAGAGAATAAATTAAATATAGGTACAATTTGCATATCTATTTCTAGTACAGTGATAAAATGTAGATCAGATGTTTATTAAACAATAATTAATTATCGAGTTGTCAGATGTTTTTGTGCTAAAAATAAAATAAATGCGGATATTAGAAGACTGGTTTTTCACTTGAGGCTTATTAACAAATATCTTTGGATGTTTTTTTTCTTATTTTGGTTTTGCTGCTCAACTGGTGAAATTTTTAGACGTAACCAGAAGTTGTCACTAATATTGTGCCCCTACAAAACAAGATAAAGCATTTTGTACATAATAAAAAAGTGGAATACAAGTACACAATCGAAGTATGGAATTTAGATGCGACATTATTGAATAACGTCCTCACGGTGGTCTTGAAAACGCGGCAGGTTTTACAAAAATGGACCCCAAAAGTAATGATGCAGATTTGTTCGAAATGATCTCAGGATTCCAAATTTGTAAATTTCAAAATCGTACCTGATCCCTTTTTTGAGTTACATGCATTATACATATGCATTATACATATATACTTTTGAATTAGAATGGGAAAAAAAATTAAACAAAAGCTAATTACATATAATGTCATATACCTTTTTGGAAAGCTAAAATATACTCCTTGAATTTGACGTTTATTTTAAGTTGATTGAGCAAATAGTTTTTGAGGATTTTAATTTCAAAGTTAAAATTTAAAAAAATAAAAAAAATTGCTTGTTTTTAAGTTAATTTTTTAAAAATTTGAATTACAAGGTACAATTTTTTTTTTCAAAATTGAATGCTCTATTTAGTTCTTAGTCAAATCCTGAAAAATATGTAGATGCAAAAAACTATTCTATGTAGTTTTTCAAAAATGGAAAAAAAGATAGGCACTTTTATATTTGTTTTATCCTAAGGAAAATTTTGTGTAATGGTTATTTAATCAACAGATTTGTAAGTTTTAATCACACTCAGAATCAACCCCAAGAACGTAGTGGTATTCTGGCTTCTTTTTTGAGTTTTTTTTTGTTCATTTTTTGTGTTTTTTAAATGTTTTTTTTTTGCTATTTAGAGTTTTGTATTTTTTTTTTTTAATTTTTATATTTTTTTAAAGTTATTTTTATTACGTTCTGAATTTTTCAGGACTATTTTTGAAATGTTAGAGTTATAATGTTACGTATAACAGAAAAATATCCCACAGAAGGACAGCTAAGGTCCTTAGGGACCACAAAACCTTTTCTCGATTTTCATCGTGAGAGCCATTTTTCATGAATCCATGTTGACTTTTCGCGTTAATTTAAAAAAAGAAGACGTCCTGATCAGCAGCGTGTAACCGTGACCTTTTTTTCCATTTGATTTGAGGCTATTTTTTTTTTTTATTTGAAAAAAATTAAGAAAAAGCTAAAAAACAAATTTGGAGAAAAGATGCATCTTTCCTTGAATCTCAAAAACTAAGATACTTTTAAACATGCGGTTTTTTGTTTTTAACCTAAAATCAATGAGAGCATTGATTTGTGTTAAAAAAAATTTAGCCTTTATTAAAAACATAAAATAAATAAATTTAAAGAAAGAAAGACATTGTATGTGCATTTGTTTATTCTTTAATTTTTTTTTCCTATTCTAAGTCAAATGTGTATATATTTATGTATAATGCCTGTAACTAAAAAAAGGGATCAGGTATGATTTTTAAGTTTACAAATTTGGAATCCTGAGATCATTTCGAACAAATCTGCATCATTACTTTTTGGGTCAATTTTTGTAAAACCTGCCGCGTTTTTAAGACCCCCGTCTCCTAGTATCCTTCCTTTTTCGCCCAATAAAAAATACTTGTTACATGAGTGTATATTTATTTGGTTTGGTTGGTATGTACTTGTAAATGTTCTGAAATTAATTGCCATGTTAAAAAATGTAAACAAGCCCTAAACTGATCTCACAAAATTTATTCGTTTATTCGGTTAAATGAAAAAATTAAATACTTCATGTCAATCTCTTATTGGAGTATAAGACTTTGTTTATACTTCAATTAACACGTTATTCAAAATACGTCAATCTTTGTGGAATAAAAATGATTTGATGAACTTTTTAACATTTTTATTTCATATGATAATAAATTGTAATTATGATTGTTTGTTTGTATCTTTGCATAGAATGTAATACTCTTTTCACGTATGTATTTATATATTTTGTTAACCTCGTTATCCATGTTCATTGTTTATGGAATATCTTTTTATTTATTTAATATAAAAAAAAGCATAAACAGTGCGTGCGTGCGCGACCACAATAATTGTTATTGCATTTCCTTGAACAATTTAAAAATAAACACAATTCACTGATGGTTATATGGGTAGAGGAAGTTCAATAACATTATTATGCGTGTGTCATTGAGTTCCGATTCTTGTGACTTGATGATAAATATTTATTTTTGTTTTACCTTGTTATAGAATTTGAAAAAATACCAATAAGAAGGTTCTCTGGCAAATATTGACTTGGAACGTTTTAATCAAACTCTTTTACAAGCTCTAATGAGCACGTTATGGCTTAGGATCAAACACACCCAAAACGAAATTAAATTAACACTCAATTATTGAACAAACTCTCTCTTTGTCATCAGTGTGCCTAAATAAATAAACAGAAAAAAAATTCTTTCAAATAACCATACATTTTTTATAAAAAAAATATAATCGCAACTGATGCTATTTTTCTTGACCTTCAAATGCTTGAACAGGTGTAACTTCTGTAATTATCAATATAATTCGAAATAAAAAGAAAAAAGTAGGTCAACTACAACTACTAATATTAATACCTTGATAAAAATATGTGAACGGAAATTTTTTTTAATAACTTTTTCAAAAATTATAATTTAATTTTTTTTTTTTTCAAAGTAAAATTTTATTCTTTATTTTTTGTTTTTAAGGCCCAATTTATTCACACTCCATTAAATTTAAAGTCTCTATTAGAAACGGCAAATTTTAAAATTTGTATGTGATTTGACAGATTTTTTATTATTATTATTATATTAGGTATTATATTCATAGTACAAAGTACATAAATGTACGAAGTACTGACACTTAACAGCTCGTCAACTGAGGCCATTTGGCTGAGATAACACCGGACAATGACAAAGAGAGAGACAGATAGAAACAAAGAATGAAGATATAACATAGAACTACTTGGTACAGAGGAAGGAGACATCGATGAATATTGTCTCGTGTTATCGCACAGGTGGCTTCAGTTAAGCTGAGATTTTTTATTTTTAATGGGGTTTTTAAATATAAGCATAAGACCTCTAAACTTTAATTAGTTTTGAGGTCTTAAAGAAAAAAAGTTAAATAAAGCTCATAGCGACTTATCCCCCCTCCCCCCCAAATGTCACATTATCATATAATTGTATAAATGTTTGAACTTTGTTACATTGAATACAGTTTGGGCCCGTTTTAGGGCCTTATTTCTATTTTTGCATATTGTAAGAGGAAAACAAAAACTCAGCACTTCAAAACTACATTATTAAAAGTAATTAAAATGTTATATAAAGCTTAGGAGGTATAAAAGTGAAAAGGGATACCCCCCGCTTGGACTCCTACTATAGGATTTGATTTGGAGACAAAGTTGTGTGTATTAAAAATTTCTTTTCGACTCCAAAAAAATTTTAAAATTTTGAAGAAAATTGGCTCACGTCTAACTTCCCACCGACCCTAAATCGGTGAAAGGAACCAATTGTATGAGAACTATCTTCAAATAGGAATAAAATTCACCTGTTGCGGGAAATATTTTCACTTTTTCTTGGTTGAAAACCATTTATTTATTAATTGTCACACCCCCTATTTTCAAAAGTACTTACCGTTATCATGTCATATTCTTTTCATTTCTTGGGTAAATTATATAACAAACATAAACAAATATGGCTGTTCTATGCTCTGTAAAGAATGGATAGTTTTTTATGTGAAAACTGTACTTATCGCTTGGAAAGTAATTGAGCACTCAAATACACAAAACCATTTAAACAAGATTTACAAAAAAAAACTCAGCTCGTGCCGCAACTAATTGACTCAACTAAAATTATTGATATCTAAATAAAGGAAAAAAATACATCTCCATTTAACTGACACTCATAATAATTGACCTGCGAACAAAAAAAAAATGCCATTTGCGTCCATTCAACTGATTATTATTATTTAACAATACAATTCAAACTAAAGAACGCAACACATAGAACTGTAGATACTGTCAAACTGTCACAATGCTCATGATTAAAACAAATTGCTTTTTGAAATCTTGTAAATTTATACAAAGACCACACACCCCTTTATTTCAGTGACATGAAAGATAGTACCTACGGCTTGGGTTTCTTTTTTCAACTATAGAACCAGAACAACAGAGGAAAATGGCATCACTTTGCAATATGTGTATTCTGCTTAACCTTGGTTATCTGCCTCCGTGGCGCAATTGGCTAGCGCGTTCGGCTGTTAACCGAAAGGTTGGTGGTTCGAGCCCACCCGGGGGCGCACTTTTTTAATATTTATTTTATGAATTGAATGAAAAGAATAATAAATAAATAGGTTTGTTCAGTGAAACATGGCTATGTCGAAATAGTAAACAAACAGATTTTTTGTATATTTTGTTGAAGAATAAAAGTTACAACTGTTTTTTTATTCCCCTGGTGAAACTAACATTGAAATCTGAAAATTGAGGAAATATGTATAAAGAAATCCTTATCTTAACATTCTGAAAACAAAACAGCAATTAAAAGAGTTGAGGTTTAAAGTTATCTCATTGAACAGTAACAAGTTTTTATGCTTTTCAGTCCGGAACAGACCTCAATGAACAACACCAACACACAACAGCTTTTTGTCACGTACGTGGTACGATATTTTTTTATCTCGATTTAATTTTTGACACAACCGCGCCCAATTATTCTTGTTTGTTGTCGTTAAATTTTTTTTTTGTTATCTTATCTTTTTATGAAATGATTGTGAAACAAAAAAAAAAAAGAATCTACACAAAAAAATGTTGTGTAAAAATATAAAAAAATATTATTATGGCGAGCCTTCTTCTTGCGTAATTGATTGACATTCTGGTGAAATAAGCAAACTTTAAACGAGACTTTCAAAAAACGTGCCCATTGGAATTAATTCAATATTAATTAAGAGCCTTCAATTAATCTCGCATAGAGTTGATGAAGTAATAAAGAATATTAAATTGCAATTAAATATTCCTTTCCATCATGACATATGTCACTTTAGTTGACGTTATTCTTTTGTTTTTAATTTATTTATGACAGAAGATAACTATTGTCAAATGGATCTCTAGACTTGATTGTGCTAATCTGGCTAAAAGCCTGATTGCAACTCGTGTCATGTTAAACCAGTTTTTCATATATTTATTCAAAAAAAAAAGTTTAGTTTTACCACTTTGTATCTATACATGTTCCTACCTATCTTAAGATAAAATACAAGACGAAAGAATCAAAATAACGATTATGCATATGCAAACACTCCGCATCGATTGTATATGTCTAGAACAATTTACATCTTATACACATCAATGTTTCATTTCAAACAGTGCTGCCAGAGCTGTTAATTCACACAAACAAACTTATACTTTATAAAATATGTACAAAAATGGCAAAAAATAAATCTGCCTGCAAGTAGTATCAGTTTACCTTCTCCAATTAACGGGGATATTATACAAAAATTTTTCTCACATATTTGAC
Organism: Episyrphus balteatus; assembly: GCF_945859705.1. Taxonomy (NCBI): domain Eukaryota; kingdom Metazoa; phylum Arthropoda; class Insecta; order Diptera; family Syrphidae; genus Episyrphus; species Episyrphus balteatus. The sequence goes on along the minus strand of NC_079134.1, from coordinate 27,925,059 downwards.
ATCTGTATATATTTTTTGAAGTTGTGTAGAGAAAAGAAAGAAAAGGCAAGAACCAGTGTTGAAAAATTGCATAAATTGTATGCATGGCAAAAATGTTGTCATTTTCTTTTCATACCGTCTATTCAAACAAAGTTGAAGTCAACTGAAATATTTACCTAACTATGAAGCCAAGTACGCACACAGAAAAAAAATTACGCAAGGATTACTTTATTTCCGGTATATTTAACATTATTTTTGGTATATTTAACTAACTTCAAGTATATTCAAATATATTATGATTAAATATCTGGTAAGTAAGTAAAGTTATCGCTAGCGTTATTTTTTTTTTCGTGCAGATTTCACTAATGTTTAGCTAAAATTTTTCTTTTTTCCGTGTTCTACTTCAATTGTGACAGATAAAAAATTTAGTGTTGGAAAGGAAAATGTTAGTTTCAAGTTGGAGATGGGCACAACTCGGCTGAAATTCTTGATTAAATATTATTTCGGCTAATTTTTTTGAGAGAATTTTGTATGGGAGCTAAATTTACATAATTCGATCTACTTACTAGACTTGAAACCCGAAAAGTTAAATCAAAAATTTAAACTCAGGTTAAATTAAGTCTAAAACCTTCATTGGGGCTTAAGGTATTTTTTTTTTTGTTTATGTATTAAAAATATAACAAAACACAAAACAACAAATTGTCTATTAATCTATAAAGTTTTAATGAACAAATGTCTGAAAAATTAACAATGGCTGAAATAAATAAACTCGTTTTTAGTTTTAGTATACATTTTTAAGAACTTTTCTTTTAAGTTTTTGTGTATATTTTTGACAAACTCACACGTAATGTCATTTTTCATTAGAAACATGTTGTACTGATCTGCATGCATTTTTATTGCATTAAAAGTGAAAAATAAAAAGTATACAGGCTTTAGTGATAAACATCGTTATTGAGTTATTTTTTCTACGGTCCAAGCATACCACAATCCAGGCGGCTTTCCATCCAGACTTGGTGTTACGATTTGTTCTTTTCATGTGATTCTAACGGATGTTTCCGAAAGATTACTTAAAGATTTTTGTCTTTTTTGAACTCAAAAACATCCGATAGTATTTTCACCGGCACGTGAACTCGATTCCATTTGTCAGTTTGTTGGTTCAGATAAGAAGGCATTATAAAAGCAGAGTTGCCTTTTAAGTTGATAATTGTCAACCCATTTGAATGTATGTGGTTTTGCTGCTGTTTTCAAACGACCGACGACGGCAACGTCTTTATTCTTCACTCGTTAACTTATCTAATGGTGGTTCAAATAATTCCAAATTATGCTTAAAAAATACTTTCAATTCATCTAAATCTGATGAATTTATAGCATTTCCAAAGTTGAATTTTTAGCCTCCAGACCATCTTTCAAAAACGCTCAAATTCATTCGTTAATAAGCTTCTCGAAATATCACATACATATGTGTACAAAAGAGCATCAACAATCCCCTTAGGTTTCTCGAAAAAAGTTGTACTGCGTACATTTATCTTGAAATATTCTCCAAGTATAAAACGATTCAGCTTCTCACCATCAGACTCTTAATTTTCCACCGTCTGAGCGGTACAGTTTGTAAAATAATGAGTGGCAACACTAGAACTGCATCAAATTTGCTAGATTATAATTTTCTAATTGAGCTTGTCTGGCCAGAAAAATTGAATATGTTTCTGCATTAGAAGTCATAGAGTAAACACTTTCCAAAACCAGCCTTGCAAAAGACGGTTCATGAAAAATTGGTCGGTAACATTTGATCAACGGCTTTCTTATAAACAATGCCTTACATATTCTCACAAAAATGGAGAAATACAATGTAAATGACAAAACTCCATAACTGATTTTAACTTTACTTCTGTCTTAAATAATGCAAAAAAGTGCAAACAAAAAAAGTCAAATTAAAATCTACTTTTTAATTTGATTAAATTAGTTTTTATTTCATATCCCATTTCAAATAAATCAGAGTGTATAGTTTCATGTTGAAAAATTAAAAGAAAAAAAAAAAAAAAACACAAAACATACATGTCTAGCTGACTGGTTTGTTGACTGTCTATTTAAATAAGGTCCAAAGTCCAAATGAATTCAATTATATTTTTACTCGTGTTGTCTGATGTGCACAGTGCATTTATGAGAGACTCCGTCAGACGTCATCGGATTATCGTTATTTTCTTCTTAAGTAAGTAACTCTGATGAGGTTTTCTTATTTTTTTTTTTTTATTTTTCTTCTTAATTTTATTTCATTGCTTTATGTAGTAATTGGTTGGAATGAAGTGAATGCACGCAATTCAAACGCATCTTGGAAATTACTCTCGTATATATTTTAAGATAATAATGAAACTGGTAAAGTGGTTTTTAAGTTGTTTTATTATTTTTTTTTTTTTTAGACGGTTATTATTGGTCTTACAGTCTTGATTACAAGAAAAATTATAGGAAGTATATGGGAGTTTTAGGTTCAAATTTTGTTGGTTGCGCAAGTCTGACTAATGTAAAGCTTTCATTAATGCAAATGACAAATGTCAGGGGTTCATAAATGTAAAACGCAAATATTTGCAGCGCAAATGTGCAAATATAAAATTTCACATGCATTCTAAATTTATAGTTAAAAAACCGAAAAATATCATTTTTGTATATGATGATTATAGTTTTTTTGTTTCCATATGCTAAAAGTCTTCAAAAAAACCTTATTGTGGAGTCCATATCGCACGTTGAGAATAATAGTGTCATAACTCAAAAAAACACGATTTTTTAGGAGAACTAAAATAAGAAGATTCATAAGTAGGTATAAAAAAATTCTGCTCTCTAGCGACTTAATTCAAAATCGACCCTTTTTTAGTTGTGCCATTATCTTTCTAAACGTGCGATATTTAAGAAGATAAATCGAAATCCATACTCCAAAATTTTGACAGTTTGCGCAAATCAGAAAAAGTGATCATATATCCAAAGTAAAATAGGTACATGCGCAAATAGTTTTTCTGACATAAGTCTGATCGCAAATGACTGCATGTAAACAAAGCAACAAAGCAACTTTGTGAAAGCACCCAGTTATTGACATTTATTTTAGAACTTTGTCAAGGTTTCATTCAACATACGAGATCGATAGCATTGCTGATCAAAATTTAAAAAATTGTTCATCAAGAACAGGTGTTGTTATAGTTTCAAAACTATCTACTATTCGAATTAATCCCGCGTTCAAGTCTACATATTTGCTGGAAATAATTGGATGAGCTAAATTCAGGCCTAAATCAGTATTTCTTATGATTATTTAGTTGTTGTTGCTTATTACTATTTAATTGCTTTGGAGTTTGAACTATTTAGAATTGTTTGAAATTAAATCAACTAAAGTTTTAATTGACTACATTCCAATACAAATATTATTGTAATTTTTAAATGTGAACACGACCTACAAAACTTCATTCGTATAATTTGATGTAAATAAGAGAAACGTTGTTAAAAACTAGATCAAACAGACAAGTTGGTTTGAATAGTGAGATTTGTTCACTCAATATAGGTCTGTTCCACACTCAGCCTGAGACTTCCGATTTGAGTCATACTAAGTTAATTTTGATGACAAATGAAAACCCTGAAAAATTTAGCAACCGAAATTTCTTTTACTTTGTAAAAAAAGTGTAAATTTTTTAACCGGATTAAATGTAAAATAGTAAATTGTAAATGCGAATGATATTCAACATGTTTCAGAATCTTTAACAGTCTTTCGCTGTTTTATTTCTTTCTGGGAGAATTTTTTCCAAACTCTCAGAAACTTCACAAACTTCCTTATTTAATGCACCAAAAGTGTGAAACAGACAATTCAATAATTGTTTAAAAATGTTATTATTAGCTGTATTTTAGCAGAACATTATAAGTCTTTACAAAAAATATAATTTAAAGTTAACACTTTTTAACATTTTAATTTGAAAATAATTGATACAAGCATACTGTATTATTTAAAAGGATAACTGCTTTATTTTTCTTGTTTTGGTCGATGTCTCTCCAAGACATCTTTTTTCTTATCTTCCAATAAAATTTTTTACCGATATAAAACCAACAACGAAAACAAATTTTTTTTTGATAAGTGTGTTTTATCTTTGTTCCCATTTTAATTTTGGTGATTTTAACGAATCTGTAAAGTCATGTTATGTTTTTAGTTTTAATCAGATTTCTTAAAATAGGCTCCTTCTTTATGATATGTCATGGTATTCATACAAAATTAAAACTTAAGATAATAATCAAAAATTAGATTCAAAGAGATTAAGTGCAAAAAAATTGGGGTTTCTTTCATATTTCTCTTTCCCCGATTGTCATTTTTTTTAACGTAAATTCCATACTAAAAAGTTCAACTTAATTCTTAATACCTAATATTGAATTTTTAAATACTTCTGATTCCTCTTACCTCTTTAATTTTAAAGTACTTACAATATTAAAATTACTTTGAGATGTGCAAAAGAATTAAGCACCTACACCAATTTTAAAATTATGTTCCTAAGTGGGCTTTAGGTCTGTCTTGTTTTTTAAATATTAAAAGAACAAGACAGACCTAAAGCCCACTTAGGATCATAATTTTGATTTAAAAAAAGGTCACGGAAATAGGATAAATTACACAAATTTTACCAGTGACAATTCAAGTTCATGGAATTTAGTACAATTTGCTGTCACATAAAAACAGACAAAAAAATGCTTTTAGCCTAGCATCATCTATTAAAAATATAGCAATTTCTAAGTCCTTGATAAAAGTTGTAAATAAATATTATAAATAAACAAAAACGAAGAAAAAAATTTATTTGCATCTTGACGGAAAATTTAACTAAATCAAAAGTCATCTATTTTACAGTTAAGGTCAAACAACATGTATAATTTATTAAAAAACAAAATAAAAGACAAACAAATAAAATAATAACAGAAGAGGCAATTTAAAATAGACAACAAAACAGGTAACATATAACCATTAGTTGTTCTAAGCTTCCGGAACTAAATTCGTTTACAATTTTTTTACGCCCGCTGTTTTTAATGATGAATCAAAAAACTTGAATATAAACAAAAATTTAATTTATTTTTTAATGATTGATATCTATTCTCAATTATCAGAGGTTCTTTATATTTATTTGTATGTTTTGTTTAGGGGTTTTATCAACAATTTTACGAAAATTGATTACTTATCATTACTGAGTAGGTATACAAACATATTTTGTTTATTATTGAAGTGAAAAAATCAGCAAAGGTCATTCTCATTAAAAAACAATAAAAACAAAAACAACAACGTCTGTCAAATTCGTATACAACAATTTAACATTTTATTAAATGTTTAATATATTTCTAAATAAAATACTAATTGACTTTATAAATCAGTTGTATATTAAGAGGTTTTGTAAGAAATCTATAAAATATAGAAATATTATAAATATAAGTACACTATAATTTATATAAAAAAACTCTTAACTAATATATGCCACTTTTTTTGGGTTTTTACGTATTTTCGTTTATTCTGAATGTTGTCCAATCAAAAACTCGATTAAAAAATTGAAGGCTCGCCTATTTTTAATTGATTGCCTCACAAAACAAGCCCTCCAAAAAATTAATTAAAAAGAAACTTTGTTTTTTTTTTTATTTTTGGTAGCTCAATTCGTACAAATTAACATGCTGCCCATGTCGGGCCTTTTCTCTTAATTCAAAAAAAAAAAGAAGGCGTGACTCGAATCGTGCTTTAATGTGTTCGTTTCTTATCAATTTATTTGACTTTATTAATAAAAATGTTTATTTCTTTGAATTTGTATGAGCATTTTAGTTTTTTAATGAAATGAAGATCGTGCTAATTAACCACTAATAAATGATAATGATATTTAAATTGTCGACTGAAGTTATGTTTATTCATAGCATTTAGACATAATTTAGATTCCCTATTGTTTGTCTTCAGCTTAACACTGAAATGTTCACTATTACCTAAAAAGATATCTTGCTCTAGATTTTATTAAGATCAAAACAAAAACACAGGTTTAAAAAAAGCCGAATTCCCATATAGGTATAAACTCATCTGTTTGCATAAAGTCTGGCACAAAAAGTAGTAAAATAAGAAAGTTAACACACCAAATAATGCGAACTTGTGTTCCTTTATTGGGTCAAAAGCTAAAAGGATCGATATAACCTGAATTGTAATTTAAAAAAATCTAGATTTATGCATTTAAGTTGTAATAATGCTTCTTATATAAAAAATGTGTTTGCAACCAAAATAAATCCTAACTCATAATTTAATTAACCTTTTTGTAATAATCTGACATCTGCATGATTTCTCTTTGAACAAACCAAAAAAAAAAACACTTATAATAACATTGCTTGCATTTAAACTTATTTAACAGTTCGATGCCAAAACATTTCACTGAACTAAAAATGGTTTGAGGTGATACCTAATGGTGCCAAATTGAAAAATGAAATATATTTGCATTCAACTGTTAAAGTATGAAAATAAACTCGTATGGTTAAAATGCCAACTGGTATGCATTTGTCTCCGATCAAAAATTAAAAAAAAAAAATATTTATTGAAAATTTCAAAAAAAATCAATTTATTTCGATAGTTTTATGAATTAAATAAAAATTTAATAACCTAAAAAAGTGTTCTTCCTATTTAAAAAACTAACGCACACACATTTTTTATGGGAATAGCATTTTTTAATATAAAAAACTTTTGATTTGCAATAACAATTGTTTTAATGCAAAATTTTCTTATTTGTAATCTTCTTTTTTAAATTCGCAATAACTTTTCTTTGTAATGCATTAAATAGACTTCTTGGGGTTTCACCTTCATTAATATCAAAAGTAATCAAACACACCTTGATCTGGTCCTGTTCTGGATAATAAAAACAAACAGAATCACAGTGACAGCAATGTTATTTACTATAAGGTATGTTTGTTCACTTTTGATTTGCCTCTTTTTGCCATTTCCGAAATTTCGTATTATTAATGAACGCTATTTTTGTACAATTTACATTATTGAAGCTTATTTACACTTTAATTCAATTTATTAATCGTGGAGCAATAAAGCAACCTGAACCACAAAATCTTTTTTTAGCCCATCTGCACTTTAAATAAATAAATTTATTACATTTTATCGCCTTTTTCAACAAGTGACGTATTTCAATCGACAACTTTTATTTTAAATACAAATTTATTATGCCGATTTTTTAATTGCGATTGTTCTTGAGTTTAGTTTAAAATTGAGTTATTGAAATTCATTTGATTTCATTGTGTTTTCGTCACTTGAAGTTTAAATTTTGAGTAATTTAAGCGGAGTTTAAATGATTACAGTTATATTTGTTATACAAACCTTTGGTTTGTATATTTGAATCCCTGAAGCTTAAATTTGTTCACCTCTATCTTCCATGATTGTTTTAAAGTAGATTTTTAATATTATATCACTAGCCGCGTTCCTTTGGTAGAAATCTAGTACTACCAACCACACAATCAATCTATCTACTCGAACCATGTGTTAATTGTAGTACTAGATCTTCTAATCATCTACTCATGAGTTTTCAATAGAACAAGGCTTGTATATTCTACCATTCTTGTGCAATTGAATTTTCTATTTGATGTATATAAAATTGTGAAATTATTGAATGCATCTATACTTCGGTGTTTTGATATTTCACTACTCAAAGGACCCCGCACATTTTGTATGGGAAGTGGCCCTCGGTGAAATTGCCTGAAATTTTAGTATGTTGTTCTCTTGAAGCTCTTGATCAAAAGTCGTTAAGGGCAGAAAGTAAAAAAAAGGACAGTTTTTAAGATAACGGATTTTTTTTTGATGACTATCTCAAACTTTTTAAAAGGGATAGTAATTCTGTATATTGTGTTTTGCGTCATTTTTTAGTGGAATTCATAGGTTTTTAGGGTCGCTGAATTCAAATCCGAAATCCAATTCGCCTTATCAGGTAAGGTTTTCAAGATAACCTCAAAAAATGTCACAGCCTCAAAAAATTTTTTTGTTTTGATCTGGGAGTGCGACTATATTAAATATATGTTTTTTGGGTCGCTGAAACCAGATTCGAAGTCTATTTTGTCCTATCACGTCAGGTTTTCGAGATATCTTCAAAAAAGGTTTTCGTTACTTTTTTGAGGTTATCTCAAAAACTCGAAGTGATAGGATAAAATAGACTTCGAGTCTGGTTTCAGCGACCCAAAAAACATGTATCAAACATAGTCGCACTAACAGATCAAAGAAAAAATTTTTTTGAGACTGTGACAATTTTTGAGGTTATCTTGAAAACCTTACCTGATGAGGCAAAATGGACTTCGGATTTGGATTCAGTGACCCTAAAAACCTATGAACTCTACTAAAAAATGACGCAAGACACAATATATAGAGTTACTATCCCTTATAAAAGGTTTGAAATAGTCTTAGAAAAAACCCGTTATCTTAAAAACTGTCCATTTTTTTACTCTCTGCCCATATCGACTTTTGATCAAGAGCTTCAAGAGAACAACATACTAACATTTCAGACAATTTCACCGAGGGCCACTTCCCATACAAAATGTGCGGGGTCCTTTAGGTATGTTAGTTATCTAGGTACATACATATTATTTAAAAGCATGTTATGCTCTCAAACACTTTAACATTGTATGAACCAGTTGTGTTGTTTGCTTCTTTTTGTTATTACCAAAAACGAAACAACTTGCTAAAAACAACAAATTAATAATGTGTTGGACTTTAACCCTCACCAAACCAAGAACACGCTAAATTAGCAGCTGAATTTTTTTTTAATGTAAATTCTAATTGGCTATTAATAGAAATTTTATATTATTCTGCATTTGAACTTTTATTTAAGGAAGTTTTTTTTTTATTTTTATTTCAGGTATGTGTTTGAGAAAGAAATTGGTGAAGAGATCGTAAGTATACGAGTACTTAAAAATAACAACCTGAACAAACAATATAATTTAATGCCATAAATGCCAATGAAAGAGAAAAAAATTAAATTAACAAATGTGCAGTTTATTTGCAGAGTATCTATAATTAAAAATGAAAAATCATCTAAACATACAGATCTTTTCCATAATTTGAGCAAATTCAAGACTTCATTCTTTTTTATTAAAAAGAATATATACTTTTGTTCTTTTGCCATAAATGTACAGAAATGTCAATGTTAGAAAAAAACTAGTTTTGACTCACTGAATGGTAAAAATATGAATTTTCTGACAGCTGAAAAAAACAAGAGGAGTATGGCCTCCTAAACAAACCCTTAAGTCTAGGTTTGTTCGATTAGTCAAATTGCAAATAATTATTGTTTTTTTTTTTTTTTTTGTTCTGTTCTGATTGGAGGACAAAAGTGTGGTTCCCCTAGTTGTCAAAGTTAAAACCAATCGTCAGTATTGACTTAGCAGCGAAATACAATGACAAGTCACTTTGGCTGTCATTAGTTTTGAAGTTTCTTAAGCAGCGTCCACACTATGCTGATTGGTGATAATCAAAATACTCTTGATCAAAAAAGTTGATTAAAAACGTTGCTCAACATTTGTTGACCCGAACGCAACACGATTGAAATCGGTAAAGATCAAAGTCCAAGAATTTTGCGATAAGTTCGAAATTATTTTCGAGCGTTGACAGTTGAATTCCAAAATGACATTTTAATGACATTTAACATCAACAACGACACGTTTTAACTAAACTGAGAGTGCGGATGAGTAGCATGCTGGCTAACATTTAAAAAAAAAACATTGTTGATCGACTTAATGTGAACCGCAACAACAACGCTTTAAAACAACAACGGGCCCTACTTTTTGTCACACTTGGTAGCGCATTTAAACTTTACCCAATAATAGTTTCCAAAAGCCATATGGAAAGTTTTATTGACTATTTAACGAATAGAATGTCTTATTGAAGGCAGACATGAGTTCTTTAGCTACGTAATTTTAAACTTTCCATTTGCTAATATTCTACATAAATGATATGAATTTACAGCGAATTTAACCTTCATAACGACAAATCATATTTTTAAATTCCCCCCGAATAGGAAATATTTCCAAGGTTAGCAAATAAAATCGAAACTTAATGAATAATGGAATATGACAATTTTAATAAATGTTTTTTTTTTTTTGTGTACTTTCTGTGAGTGAAATAATGAACTAATTAGTGGATTTTATTAAAAAACAACAAATAACAATTAAGTGAAACCCCTAATTTAGTCCCAGAGCTCTTCAATGTAAGTGGGGTATACTCATTGGTTTTGTTTACTTGAAGAAAATTATGAAACTATTGACAATCATCAAGCCTTGGACTTTATACTCTGTGATTGTACACTCGTATTTTCGTATTGGCATTCTGTCAGTTTAGATGATTATCATTTACAAAAAATATATATTTATTAATAAATGCACTTACAATTTAAAACTATAAACAGAAAACTGATTGCATGTTTTGTGCAACCGCTGTAAAGGTTAATCAAAACTCAAAACAAAACAATGAACTTAATTATAAATGAATTTTACACAATCACGTGGGAGCATCATGAATTGCTTAATATTTTTGTTTTTAATTCAAATAAAAAAAGTTATTAAAATTCGTAAACAAACTGTAACATTAGTAATGATGATTCAACCAAGCGGCAAATTCTGGTGTTTTTTTCTTCAATGAAAATTGACACCAAACGTCACTGAAAAAAATGTTTCCACTGTCATCATAATTTTTTTTTTTACAAAAAGAAAAAAGAAAACAACACCCTATGTTGTGATCACGTACGCCAATTTGTTTACGTCGTCTACGGTTTGTTTGAAAAAAAAATGCTCAAAAAACGTTTATGTTAATTTAAAGAGGGTTTTTCGTGTGGGACTCTTTTAAAATCATCCACCTTAAAGACTTCTATCACCTGTCAAAGTGGTTCAATAATTACTTAATTTAAGTACTAGCTACTTTTGTTTATCATGTTTAATCAATAGTCAATATTTCCCAATTAATCCAGTCAAATAAGGGTTTAACCTCGGAATGAATGTTAGTAGAATTTTTTTTTGCTCAATATCTTCCTTTTGCTATTCTATAACATATCTCAAAAGTCTAGAAAAATCTCATGTCCGCTTGTCGCGATTTCAAGGTCAAATCGCGAAATGGAGATTTTCAAAATTAGCAAAAATAGGCTATGGTATTATATACACATATGATACATGATTTCAAGGTATTTTTTAATTCTGATTCCAAAAAATCTAAAATCAAGACAATCTGACGTCTCTGGAAAAAGTTATACCTGTTTTTCATCTGTCAACTCATATTATTATAACAGTTGCAAACTTACTCCCGAAAAACCCTTTAAAGTTATGGTAGATGAACCAAATTTTGAATGAAGATTTTAGAATCCATCATTATTAAAAATCAAAACAATCCATTACAAAAAATATATATACCTACGAAATAATGGTATTTTTTGATGGAGGGGCAAATTTTAGGATATGCACTAAAGAAGAATCTTGTTCATCTTAGGAATAAGTGCTAATAGGCTAATTTTTTCATTTTAATCTTTGTTTGGATATTCTTTAACTACCCTCAAAAATCTAAAAAAAATCTCATGTCCGCAAGTCCTAATTTTCTTGGTTTGAAAATAAGGTGCAGATTTTAAAAAATTAATAAGAAAAGTTTAAATTTTTATATGTATACCAACATTAGCGACATGATTTAAAGGTATTTTTTAACACTTATTCCAACAAAACTCACAAACAAGTCAACCTGACCATCCCTGAAAAGTAATGCACCTTATTCATGTTGATCTGACACAAATATCTGAAGAGTAGTTTTTCAATTTTTTTCAAATCTGTACCTTATATTCAAACCAAGAAAATTAGGACTTGCGGATATGAGATTTTCTTAGATTTTTGAGGGTAGTTAAAGAATATCCAAACAAAGATTAAAATGAAAAAATTAGCCTATTAGCACTTATTCCTAAGATGAACAAGAATCTTCTTTAGTGCATATCCTAAAATTTGCCCCTCCATCAAAAAATACCATTATTTCGTAGGTATATATATTTTTTGTAATGGATTGTTTTGATTTTTAATAATGATGGATTCTAAAATCTTCATTCAAAATTTGGTTCATCTACCATAACTTTTAAGGGTTTTTCGGGAGTAAGTTTGCAACTGTTATAATAATATGTAATATATAATAATATGACAGATGAAAAACAGGTATTGTCTTGATTTTAGATTTTTTGGAATCAGCATTAAAAAATACCTTGAAATTATGTATCATATGTGTATATAATACCATAGCCTATTTTTGCTAATTTTGAAAATCTCCATTTCGCGATTTGACCTTGAAATCGCGACAAGCGGACATGAGATTTTTCTAGACTTTTGAGATATGTTATAGAATGGCAAAAGGAAGATATTGAGCAAAAAAAATTTCTACTAACATTCGTTCCGAGATTTACCCCTTTTTTCTCCTTATTTGACTGTATTAAATTACCATTAATTAATATTTATTGGAGATTAAGATAAAAATATAAGCAGGTACACAAATAAAGTATTATAATAAAATTAGGTTCTTGAACTCAACTTATGGATTCTGATAAAAAATTGTGACTAAAATTAATTTGCTTGCTGCAAATAAAGATAATTTTAATGACTAGGAAAAAGTCTTTAATGAAAGCCTTTATTTTTTTACTATTAACGAATTTTTTACATTTACATCTTAAATCTTTACAATGTACCTTATTGTACATCTTAAATTGGTTCTCAGATATTTGCTTAAATAAAACGTTTAATTATTATGTGTTTAAGCAACGTACTTAAACTCATATTTATAATTGGATTTTTACTGAGGCTTAATTAAACGATGACTTGTGTCAAAAAATGAGAGAGAAAAAATCTAGTACATTGCAACAAAAAAGATTCAAATAATTTATTCGTCTTAATATAATAGTTGAACAAAAATTAATGTAATTTTTAAAACAAGAACGAGTTTATATTTTGTGTAGGTACCTCAATCTTTTATTTTGAATTTAAGATGATTTAAGATTTCATCAACTAACTCGATATTAGTCATTCAAAAACAAAACATCGACAAAGCTCTTATAGCATTAAATAAATCTTTCGAGATTAAAAACATAGTGTAAATTATGTTATTGCGATAAATTTTACAATTCAATTTTCACTTGAAATGAAAATCCATAACCAAGAGGCATAGATTTTCCCTATGTAAAAAAATAGTACGTATACGCCACAGAGACCCAAACGTCCTGCTTCTCACTGTAGTGCTATCTAAATAAAATGCACGACTGAGTCGCACGAACTTGCTTTTTTAGTTCAAAGTATCTTTATGTTAATGTAACGTTTTATTCCGGGTTCACAATAAAACTTATTTAATTTCCACTTATATTTCCGTTCAAATAAGAACACACTTTATTTCAACTCAATTTACTTTTATTATTCGCTAAAACAAACACACTTTTAAATCACTTTATTTACTACTAACAATTCGCAACACTTTATTTCACTTTGTACTGTACTCCTTCACTTTCAAGATTAAACTGTCTCCGGTCGGTGTTTACGCTGCCCTTTTATACCGGAATTTCGAGATTCGAGAATGTCTTCGAAGGTTCTCGTCTTTGCTTCTCGAAACTTCCTTTCCAAGAGGGGGCGCTTCATACTTCCAGTCTAGTTGGATATTTTGGGATGTGTTCAGAGAGTAGGTAGTTTCTTTTTTTCACATTTCTACCTTTGCAGTAGTAGGTAGTGTGTTCAGACTTTTATCTTAAAAGTAGTTCAGTAATTCATCGTTACATTAACTTAGCAATAACCATTTTCACCTTTATTATTATAAAAACCGTAGGTATACATAAATTTGAAACAAAATTGTTTTTTTTTCCATTAACGATTTTGGGGAAGAGCCGACATCATATTTTCACTATGCTTTTTTTTTTTAGAAAAACTAAAAACACAGTTTTGCTAAAATTGCTAACAGCATTACGTGCATCGAAATCGTTAGAGCCGTTTTCGAGAAAATTGCAATAACTCAAAAATTTTGTGTGGGAGGTACACTTTTTAAGTGAGATATTAAAAAAAGAAAAAAAAACCAACCTTGGTTAACTCGCGTTAAATCAACTTTTTTTCTAAACAGTTTTAAACAAATGAATGTGAATAGATAAAACTCTATAAAAAAGAAAGATTTTTTAAAAAGAAATCTATAATTTCTGCAAAAAGTGGGTCAAAATAGTGATGAAGAAAATGCATTTTTGAATTTATGTTTCCGTAAACATATTCTATGATTGGATATACTTAATTATTTAAAAAAACACTTGAAAAATCTCAATAAATAAAAACTCTATTGCTACTCACGAAAAAAGAGAGGCAGAATAATTAGTTTTTATTAAGAAATAGAACTTTTACACACTTTTTTGACAGGTGACATATATGATTTATTTTCTCAATATCATGCTTTAAATTAAAAGTTTAGCAATGATTTTAATTAAATATGTTTCCCAATCATAAAAAATGGCATCACCTTTAAAAATATCTGCAGATAATTTAAAAAAGTAACTCCTTTTCGTGCGATGCAAACTTGAAACTTAAGGGCCTATTAAAAACAGCTGTGTTTATATTACCTTCGATGTTTTTCAAGCTAATAATTCTCTAAATTTTTTCGTGACCCTATTTCTGGCCTTTTACACTTGCTTGCTTTTTGCTTCTAACTTGTTTTAGGTGTTCCGACAGAAAAGCATCATTCATCAATGATAATGCCTCATTAGTTGAAAATTCCAGTGGTTTAGTGGTTCCAGAGGATCAGAACCAGTGGCGTATCCAGAACAAAATTTGGAGGGGGCTGGAAAATTTTTCATACATTTTTTTGAGGGAAATGTACGAAAAAATGTTCTCTCTTTTTTATTCATCTTTGATAGAGAGTGAAGTACTGCGGTACTGAAAGTGGTATAGTAGCATTTTACTGCTCTCGACAGCTTCGTACTACTGTCTCCTCCTTTCACATCCAAAGTCGTGTTTCATCAATGTTCTTGTATCCCAAACATTTTACACAAGCAGTTGAGTCATACGTCTTAAAAAAACACTTTATTTCGTGCTAAATTCAAAACAGTTTACAGATTTATTCCTATCACGTCTAGTTTTTGAGCTATACTCATAATTATTTTCGGTATAAACACCCATGTTCCGCTATTCGACCGAAAGTGAATTGAAATCACTTTCAAATGTCACGTGAAATGAAAAAATATCATATTCTTCATTTCGATAGATTTCGAAAACTTTGAAATTGCTCCTAACTGGAGGATCATCCATTTTTATTTTGTTTCTTAAGTGAAATTATTGCTGCTTATTATTGCATTATTATTGCTTGGGCAATATTATTGCAAATTTTAAAAGAAAAATTAATTGGGTAAAGTACAAAGCGAATGAGGTTGCAAACTCAGGGAGCAATTCTCCCCTATAGAATAGTACATACTGCAAACACAGGCAGTGGTAAATTAGAGTATTTCATGCCTCATGTATTTTGTATTAAATTAACAAAAAATAAATATTACAAAATAGTAAAAATATAAGTTTTGATAGCATTTTATCCAAAAAGTTCAGAATCAATGAAAAATGCACCAAATTCACTAACAGAAACAAAGTGAATTGAATTCGATCAGAAAATCTAAATGAGTGAAAAAATGCAGACAGAACTCCTAATTTCAAATTAGGCAAGTGAATGGGCAGAAAGTGAAATGCAGAACGTGTGAAGTCTCAAAAACTAATTTTCAATGAAATTCTACTTAAAGTTTAATCCGAAATATGTATATATTTGTATGTTTTCGTAAAATATTGCTTTTTTAATCCAAATCAGAAGCACAAACTGGAATGTCCTTAAAGAAACCATTAGTAATGTTGACCACTAAGATTTTGAGATATCGAAAATTTCTATTTCCAATATCAATGAGAAAAATATTATTTTTGGAAAAAAAAAAGTAAATAGGTATGCATAAGGCGATAAAAGCATTTTGAGATTTCATAAGAAATTTTACGTCAAAACACTAAAAAAAATGATCTGAAGAATTCCGAAATGGACTAAAGTCCGAAAAAAAATTACCCCAACCCTCAACGTCAGCTACAGCTCTTACTCAAACAAATACAAACAGCCGTTTCAGAATATGGAGGGGGCTCGACCATCTGAGCTGCCTCTTAATCTTTAATATTTATGAGCAAGCTTCAGTGAATCATGCATATTATGAAGAAATCAGCTAAATAATATCATGACCTTGAAGGCCTGGGGGGGGGGCTTGAGCCCCCTGAGCCCCCCCCCCCCTTAATACGCCACTGATCAGAACTTAATCTTTTATACATTTTGATCCTTCACTCAAAGCAAATTTCGTTAAATCCTTTACGGTTTTATTGGAATATGCTTTTTCAATTTTGCGGAGAGCGATTTTACTGATTTAAACTATTTCTAATGGATAGGTCAAGCAAAATGAAATTCAGTTTAAAGAGCGGTCCAAAGTGTCTTCCACCTTTTTTGTTTTTTTTTCGCTTAACTTGAAGAACAAAACTTTTATATATGTTTTTAATTTTTAATTAATTAATTTTAGACCGGAAAAATGCGGAAAAATTAACTTTACCTCTAATTGAAAAACAAAGATATTTTTTTTTTGCACTTCCTAGCCTTCTTACAGAATTTTTTTTTTTAATAGTTGCAATGGTAATTAATAAATAAAAATTATAATACTTTACCTCCAAATGTAGATTAACAATTAAAAAAAAAAACAATTACAACAAAAAAACTACCACAGCGTTTTTAATCGTCATTTAAACTCAAGCGAAAAATAGAATACTTTGTATTATCTCCATCCAACTGTTGACAAGAACCAACTTTCAAGCTTAGCTTACGCTTATCCGAGATGAAAACCAAAAAACCAAACATGAATTACAGTTACCCATTGTATTGAGAAGCTCAACTCATGATTTAAAATCATGTGGCTAAACTTTTTTTTTCTATTTTGTCCAGTCAGATTGGCGAATTACCACACTGTGCGACGCACAGACCTACGGACGTCATGTCGAAAACCACTTATTTGGACTTCTCCATCATCGTAATGTTAGTTTTAATTAAAACCACGAAACCAATCGTTGCCATATAGAAAAGTAAGTAAAAGTAAAAAAAAGTTTTTTTCCCATGATAAACCAGAAAATATAGTATGCTCGATAGATTTTCGACGGTTCGCTATGACGCCATCGCCATCACGCTCAGAATTAGGGCTTAACTACATTGGCTCAAAAAGTGAAAAAGTACAAAATTTTTCCGAATGAAAAACTTAAAATACTCTTTACAAAAAAATTTTACTTTTTCAAAAAGTGGTGAATGTAGATAAATAGAAGAAACAAAAATTCCACAACAAACTGGATTGTCAAGCGCGGAGATGACGATTGCGTCATCGCTCTTTCAAAATGGTGACATGGATGTAAGGAGCGAGTAAAACATGAACTAAGCTATCTTATTTACATAGAGTTGTTAAGGGACTCAACGACCGAAAATAAAACTGAACGAAACTGAGAAATCCATTATTATGGGTCCAACATATGTTTTGCTTGTGTTCGGATATTTTTATACAGCGAGGTATTCACTGTTTACACTATTTTAGTTGGGCCTATAGCAGCGTTACCACTTGCAGAAAAAAAGTCGAAGTAGATTTGAGGAAAAAATGGAAGTAGATTGAGAAAAATCGAAGTAAATTTCAAAATATACTTTTCTTTATAAAAAAATCGATATAAAAAAAAAATAATTCTATTAAATTTACTTAAGTTAAATAATTTTATTAGTAAAAACAACTAAAAACAAAAAAATTGAATTCTTTCAAACTACATATTTTCGGTGTAAATGTATTTTTATACATTGTTTTATAAAAATTTTTAGTCAAATTTTTGGTTTTCTGAAAAAAAAAGTAGATTTGGCTTAAATTTTGATAACTTGAAATTGATTGGAACAGAAATTTTAAAATGAAGTAGATTTCGAAATTTTTGATGGTGCGAAGTAGGAAGTAGATTTAATTTTTTTTGGAAAAAAAGAAGTAGATCTACTTCAATTGAAGTAAAGTGGTACCACTGGCCTATAGTATATTTTGAAAAATGTTTGAGACAAAATCTCATGTAGATTTTTTATTTCTGGAACGCGCTTAGTTACAAGATAAGAAGATAATCAAAATAATCGAAACTTCTGGGTCAATAATATTACAATGAATTTGAAATTCAGAAGAATAACTAAAGAATAAAAACTTTTTTTTTCTGTATTTATAGTCAAACGTTAAACCAAGTTTATTTTTAGAAACCAAAAACGTGTCTACTATTAAAATATAAATGTAACATCAATAAACAGTCTGAAATGCTTCTCATCTCTAAAACTATGTGTCTATACATTATCAGCTGGAATGTCTTATCTTTTTATAAAATAATTCCTTGAAATAATAAATCCAAAGTTCGCTTTCATAAGATCAAGATCAAAAGGTTTGCAAATTGCAAATCTTGTAACAACATACGTCATTTTAGTGAGAAAAAAAAGTATTGCTAGGCAAAAATTTAATCAGCTTTTGGAAAAATACCTTTTTTAGTTTTGTAAACATTCCCTTAAGTTGAATAACATAAAGTTAAAAAAACAAACTGGATCGCTTATTAATATGACGCAAGAATTCAAGACAATGTATCATAGTTACAGAATAAAAAAAAAACACAAAATTTTAAAATACATAAATCAATGGGCGCATTTTTTGTTTATTTTGTTGTTGTTCTTTTGTTTTTTACTTAATATAATAGTTAATTTAACCAAAAAAGATGTACATGTAGACTGAAATAATATAAAAAGAAAGACAGAAAAAGTATGTGGAAATTTAAAAGAGAGAGAGAAAGAGAGAATGGCTTTGCTCCTTTTTGTTTTTGTTTTGAAAGGCAAAACTAATCTGCTTCGTAGATATAATTCAGCAGTCACAAATAGATGGCTCTTATTACTTTACATGGAAATACGAGAGCGGATTATAAGGCGTTCTCGTAAAACGTTCTGGTTGGACATCAGCTCGCAGAATTACTACACCGGAAGGATTTACTTTCACTTTGATTTTCGTTTGTGGACTTAATACTCCATAGTCGACATCTTCATAAAGATCCTTAAATCAGAAAAAAAAAAACAATTAATTGACAAGAAAATGCAAAAGATAGCGCTAATTACCTCAACTCTATATCCGGTGGGTGATGTTAAACCAAGTTCACGAAGTGTCACTGCAACATCGGATGGTGTGCCATCTGTACGACGATTAACAAAAGCAACAGCATATGAGTAATAAGTTTGATAAATCGGGGCTATCGGTCTTGACCAAATTTCAATTCCCTTGTGTTTGTAGATTCTTCGACCTTGAATACCGAGAGGATCTTGATCGATAGCAATGATCTTTCTGTTTTGTAGAATAGCTTTGAACTCTGGACGAATAGTTCTTAAATCGACCGACATAAGAAGTGGCGCTGCCAATATTGCCCAAAGTGCAAATTGTGTCTTAGATTGTTCATAACTTAAACCAAAGTTTCCAATAATCAACTGGAAAAGAATAAAATGGTCAATACATCATTCAAATATGACAATGATGATCTTACCATATCTGGATCGTTCCAATGTCCAGGACCTGCATTAGGGGCAATTACATCCTGATTGTTGCCATAATAATCGATAATACTCTCTACCGAAGCCCATGAATCTTGGATATCATCGAAATTTCTCCATAAATTACAATGTTCAATGATTGAGGAGAAATTTGGACTAATTCCAGCATAAATTTGATATACTGGCCAACTGCATGAATAAATCATTGGACGTCCAGTTCTATTTAAATGGCGCCCAAAATCTGGATAACCAACATCCATGTCCAATGGGAGTGAATAACATCCGTCAAGTTTGACATAATCGACATTCCAATCGGCAAATAAGTCAGCATCGAGTCGTTGATAGCCAATAATACCTGGGTAACCGGCACAGGTGTAGTTGCCAAAGTCTTCATAAATTCCGAATTTTAAACCTCTTGAGTGAATCTTTAAGTACAAAATTTGTTAAGAAAAAACAAAAATAGGAAATGAAACTACTAAGTCATGTTTAAGTTTCTAAGATCTCAGGGACTTTAATATTTTATATTTACTTAGATGGAAGCTGTGCATCAATTAATTGAGTAAGAACATTCATGCAAACAGCTTAAGCTCGTGAAGGGTTTAATGTAAATATATTGAGCTAAATTTAAGCTCCCATACAAAATTCTCTCCAAAATCTTAGCTTTGCTAAATTGTGGAGAGAATTTTAATAGTGACGTTAGCTGAATATGTCAAAATTTGTATTGAAAATGACAGTTCATCGCTATGTTATGTCATTGCATTAATACCCTTCATATTTGACAGCTTGCAAAATTCAAAGACAATTCTCTTAGATCTCAGAAACCTAAACTGGACATTAAAAAAAAAAAAACCCTACATAGTCTGACAGCGCTTTCATTCCACTGGGGAATCGTCGACGATCCGGTACCAGCTGACCTTGTGGTCCACGAGATTTTTCCAACCAACAATCGTCGACATTTATGTACTCGTATCCTACCGCTGCATATCCTTCTGATATCACCAAATCAGTCATTGTGCGGAAAAGGTTTTCACTGTAAATACAAAAAAAAAAGAACCGTTAAATATTATGAAAAGTATGCACTTAGGTAACTACGTTGTCTGGAATATCTTTGTTGTTGCATACTTTTGCGTGCAGCGGAATAAAAGAATTTTATCAAAAAGAAAAGAAACAGTTTGATGTGCACTGGACTCATACTGACAGTAACACTTGCCGTTGGTTATGCAATGGTTTTCAAATATTTGAATTGTGTATTTGAATTTTGTATTGTGGAAGTTATGCTGGAATCACACTGCTGCTGAATTTTCTTGCTAGGAAACATGTTTAGAATATAGGAGGAATTTTGACTTTTACGTACTGATTCCATACCTATCCGACTTTGCTGTCAAAAGTTACACAATTTTAACTTCGCAAAAAGTTTCAATACTTAAATGAAATACAATAATATTGAAATTTAAAAATTGTCATTAACTTGGACAGTGGACACACCTTGATGTCTTTTGTCAGATTTATACGAGTGACAAAATGTCATTTTTTTGATAATTTGTTTCATTTTTCGTGGAATAAAAATGCTGTACGTTTGTTTATCTTTTCTACAGCCCAGAACTGACATAAGCTGGAAGTTCTCGATTCAGAAATAAGATGTGTTCATTTGTCTTGAGAGAAAAAGTCCGGACTCTGACCAGAGAGTCGTGTTTGACGTTTAAGCTTTTTTTTTAAATCACTTATAAATACTTAAATACATGTCAAATTTGAGGAGAAAGAACAACGTGTAATAGCTAGCAGAGCAAAGAAAGATCATATTGAAGTTTTAAAAGTGAATCTACACTTCGAAGGAATAATCTTTCATAATTAATTTCGTACATAAACTTATGGTGTTTTCGTTTGGTAAAAGAATCAATTTATTTTTTGATCTAAATCTGTCAAAAAACTGTTGTTGCGACTACTTAATTGTAGTTGAACAGATCAAAAATTGTTTTTTTTGACAGATTTAGATCGAAAAATAAAAAACATTGTATGAGAAAATTAATCATTGAATGTAGAAGTAAAATTGAACGGTGTCCACACTGGCCTCATTCCGGCGACTCCTTTTGACAGTTATGTGAGTCCGAAGATTTTAAAAGACTTTAAAGTTTCCTGCCTGTTTGGCTATAAAGTTGAAGTAAGAAATCAACACAGATTAGCCAAAATGAGTCGGCGGAGTGGGGCCAATATGAACACCGTCTTAGGATTAGTTCTGTTGAGTTATCTCAAAATATCTGATTTTCGTGTGCAATTTTGTTTGATAATGAAATTATTTGAGATTGCATTTTTGTTGGGAACTCACCAACGTCATTGCGCAATAACATCAGACGAAAACATGCTTATGAAATGTTTCAATTGTGCAGATACTGAAAGGAAAATAATCTCTTTGTCAAAAGCGAGTTAATTTCAATTCATGCAAAGCGATAATAATATAATTATTCATTGACATGGGTTGTTTCAAATCTATAAAAAAAAGTGATTACAATCACTATTAAATCAAAATCCAATTTAACGCCCAATTTAACAACAAAATTTTGTATGCTTGGGGTGAAAAATAAGATCTCAAACCTATCAAATTAACCTTTGTGGTTTGGATTCAAGAGAATAACGATGTAAAGACAAGAAATAATCATATTTTGTACTTCAAATCGAAAGCAACTTCTATTAAAATGACAAGAGTGAAGGTGAACTTGAGTGAAATAATAGGAAAACCATCCAGAATTATTTATTTGATTTCATTTGTTCACCTTCTCCTCATGCTCTCTCGTTATGCTTTGTTTACTGGTTGATGTGATGATAAATTGCACCACATTTCTAGATTGTTTTCTATAATTTACAACAAAAAAAAAATCCATAATAATGAAGACTTTTACAAAACCTTGTGCATGATGGGCGTTTACAAAATTAAGACCTAACCAAAACGAGCTATTGTTTACGCACCAATTCATTTATTTATAAGAATAACAACAAAAATTTCATCACCATTATAATGCTAATAATGTGAATTACATTTTCACCTTAACCCTATTTAATTATTTATACAACAACAACAAAAATGCAGACATACAAAATTAAATAAGCTGATTTTCGTTGATTGTTTCTTCTGTCAAAAACAAAAGAATTCTGTCATAAATTAAAGATAGAATTCGCATTTAAACGTCAAATATATTCACATTCTATACTGAACAATATTTTACCAGTTAGATAGGTAGAGATTCTTTTGATTTTAACGGTTTTCGAGGCAAGGCCAACATAAATTGTTTGATGGTAATAAACTTGGAATGAAACTATACAAAGAAATCCATAACACAAAAGGCGCATGGATAAGTAAGTAGTAGATTTCCCTGAAAGGCTCTGAACCGCAACGGTAATTTGTAATTTATTTTGCTACGATATTTTCCTTTATTTATTTTTCGCATTTTTGTATGGCGTTCTTCTTTTCGGTGTCAAAGAAGAGCCAAATCAAGCGAAGCAAATTTTTCGGTTTATTTATACTTATTGTGTTTCCGACCTAATTATAGGTACACCTATTTGTAAAGTTTATTATTGGGCGCTGTGCATTGGTTCCGGCAGAAAAAGTTTAAACATGATTTATCTTATTTGAAAGAGACCGCATCTTTAATAAAATCTTGATAGCATTCATCAAAAAAAGTAATAACCGCAATAAATCTTGGTTGTGTGAAGATTTTTTATCGATATGAAAATAAAAGGAAATTTGTATAGATCACAATAAAAGTGAGCACCTTTTTATGAAGAAAAGAAAATTTCTTGATAAGATTCAACTTAAATTGCGCTTCAGAAAAATCCAGAAAACCAGAAAAAATCATAAACTTTTGTTAAGAGATCATAAAAATATTAGCTGGAATTGAGCACTTAAGCCATAGTAAAAAGAAAATTAATAGAGAAAGTTTCAGTTAATATAGTTATTGTTTTAAAATTTCCCATCGTTAGTTCTTTTTTATCTTTTTGGCAATTCTTTTAAAACTGAGAACGTAATTTTTAATTGTTTCAATAATAAATAATTCATTTTAATAGTCTGAAGAGTTTGTTTGCAAAAGAGTTTTTGTTTGCAAAATTAAAAACTTTAAAAAGACTGCGAATGATTTTTCTTTTAAATGATTTAAATGAAAAAAAAAAAGAATAATACGATCACTGAACGCTGCCACTTCGTTATGATTTGCCAGGACAAATACCCAACTGCAATAGACGGAAACAAACGGATGCTAATGTCAAAAATGAATATAGAAAGTGAAACATGGAGTTAGCTTCCATAACGTTCGTGAAGTACGATAGGAGCGTACTTCACGTCCGAAAATAAAACTGAACGAAACTGAGCCATTCGCTATTATGGATGTGCCAACTGCCAACACAAAATTCCATAGCAAATTTTTAAACGTGTAAATGCGTCATAAAGCACAACAATGTATCATTTTCGTATTCATAATAGGGTAAATAATGAGCCGGTACTAAATATTCTGGCTTCAATAAATTATATTATTTATGGAAAAAATTATCAAATTATTTCATTTGACATTCTCTAATGATTTTGCATTTAAAACGGCAAATGCAAGGAAACAAGTATTTTCTTTAACAACTATAAACAAAATTCTATTATTCTTTCACTTTATGTTAATTTTGTTTTTAAGATTCTATAACAGTCCTAAAAGAATACCTTTCACCAGACACATTTGACATGTGTTATCCCATTTGTATTTAATTGTCAAACCAAAATATATGCAAAGTCCAAATGAAGATTAACAAAACATGTTTGATAGAACTTTTTTTTATAACAAAAGGTAGGCGTTTGTCTCCATTTTTTGGTGAGTTTCTCATTTTTCAACTCACAGACGATAGTATTTATAGCTCCCAGGTGTTTTGTTTGCAAAACAAAGACTTCAATGGTCATATTTGTTGAGTTTTTTTTAGCAATTTAATACTCATCATACATTAATATAACAAGTGTGTCCCTGTCCATTGAAGCTTAGCAAAAGAAGGAAACAATGAAAACCAGTTATGTGAAACGAAGTATCTTAACAATTCTATAGTTAAAGTTAAAAGCGAAAGTTTGACGTTTGCTTACAAATTGCTCGTAATGTCAAACGGTAGCAAATGTCATCGTTCGAATAACAAGCCATCCCATTGTGTTACTGTTAATTTACAAAAAAAAAAAAAAAAAAAGAACAAAACTAGTTTACTTAGTGGTATTTACGAGTATGTTTATTAAATTAATTCCATGAATGTGACCTTCCAAAGCTTTATAAGAAATCGATTATTATTGTGGATAATCGGTTATCGGTACCGAATTTTACTAAATAATATTTTTATTTGCATAATTTATGGATTTCTTTTTATCGAAGTGATTTTCTTTCGTTAGTTTAAGACTATTTTTCATTTGTTTGAGTTAACCATAACTAAATAAATGGTTATGCTAAACTCTTTTACAGTTATAAGCCTAAAATAATATTTGAAAAAAACAGAAAAAACTAAATCGTGTGCAAATAATAAAAAAACAAGTTTTTTTTATTTTCTTTAAAAAAAAAATAAATCATCTTTTTTTTATGAAGTTATCAAATCATCTTTTTGATAAATTAGACAAATTAGCAATTTTATTTTGTAGAATCATATTAAATCAAAAAATACAATGAATTTCTTTTGAAGTGACATTAATAAATGGGGTTCATTGTGAGCGCAGTCTTAAATTGCACCTCAAGGTCACATTAATTCACAATAGATTTCTTTATATGACATTTTTTTTTTTGTGAATCCTAAATATCGAAATTTGTTGACCTTGGCACTTTTTTCTGATATTGTATCATGTGCCAATTTTTTGTTCACATTTATTGAAATTTTGTTTTTAGAGGGCAATAACCTCAGACAAACTTTTTATTTGCAAAAAAGAATTCAAATTTCATTTTAAGCTGATTTAGATTTTCAATAGGCAAAAACAATTGACATATTCAATATAACAGCTCAAATATCTAAGAAAATGTTTTCGTGTCTTTTTTTCTTTTCTCAATTACCTACTTGATTAGAATTTTAGTTTGTTTTAATTTTTGTTTACAGTGGATCAAAACCTTTAAAATTGAAAGAAAATTTTTTCAAATTTGTTTTAACTTTTTGATAGGGTCTAAAGCTTTTTTTGATAGGGTCAGCAACAACTGACATCTCTTATAACGCAAGGCAGTGTCAAAGTGATGTGAGTTTCTTTTACGCCATTAAGTAGTGCAGGTGAGAAAGCAACACATAAATGTAAAAAAAGTTGGCGGAGTGAGGCTAATGTGAACACCGTCTAATTATTTGTATTTAAGGTTAACACAGAATGGTAATGTTCTGAAATGTCAAATTTTTAAAAGTGAACATACCTCAAACAATGACAACTACAGTGCAAACTGTTTTGCCTGCAATTCACAATCATAAAATAGATTTTTTTTAAAGATGTCCCAAAAATTTATTTTACTCTCCATAAAACTTTATTTTGTAAAAAAAAACCTTGCAACACCAATTATTATTAACTGTTTTTTTCTTATTTCAGGTCAAAATGGATTCAAATCCGGTAAGAATCTTTAAACTTCAAATCAAATAATACAATCACTTTCAGAACAACAAACAAACAACACACAATAGCTAGAGCTAAAGTGCATGTTCAAATTAAGTAGAGAAAAATAAAAAAAAAAAAAAAACATAATAAAAACTCAAACCCTCACCTTATGCAATTGTCTGGATCACCTTCACAATCTGTATTGCAACGAAATCGCTCCCACGACAGCCATCCCATGGGTGGTGTTCTAGCTACACCATTCTCCAAAGCATCAGTTCGATGAATTAAATTACATCCAAGTAGAAGAAGGAAACAAACTATGGACTTATGTATCACAGTGCATTGCGACGACGAAGTTGCTCGTCGGCATGAAAACATCGTTGTTGATGTTTTTTTTTGTTTGTTTTAAGTCTTAACCAGTTTTTTGTTTAGTTGATGAAAATTCGTCTAATACGATATAATAATACGGACGAATCTGCAAAGAAAAGAAATATCAAAATTTTAAAATGGGTATATTTTTTTGTTTTGTATTAAAATAAAATAGCAATAAACTCTAAATAACTATTGTGAACCTTTTATGGACTTTTGACATTGCGTTGTTATGTCAAACAGATTTACATTAGTTCACAATGAAGTAAAACCAATCAAAAACAACACAACAAAAATTAACTAACTTTGTTACACATATCCATTTTTACATTACCTACAAAATTTATAGGAAGACACGAAAAATTTCATCGCCTTCATTTCCCATCTTCGTGTTCGACTTGCACTTTTCAATTCGTGACCCCCCATATACAGTATGTTGCATATATTTTGTTTTTATTTCAACAAAATTCGTTGAAATTTACATTTTTAATGTGCTTTGTGTGTGTTGTTGTGCATATAAAATAGAAGCAACTAAAATATCAAAACTAAGGCGAGCATTGATATTATTGCTCATCGTGTGCTGGTGGCACATTTCCTGAAGTAACAATATTGATGTGCGCTGCGCGCTATACGATGCGGCGATTGTTGAAGATCTAAACGTGACGTATGGAACTTGCATCAGAAAAAAAGGCAACCAGCAATATGCAAAAGTTTCTGAATGAATGAGTTTTGAAAGTGTTTTTTTTGTTTCTTATCTACAAATTACAAACGGTAATCAGAGCAGTTTGAAACTTATATGATTTTAAGATAAATGTCAAAATGCCATTGATTATTCTGAAGTACTTTTACACAACTAAATGTCATGAGAATGGGTAAACTTTGACATTTATTTTTGGGTGTGTACTGGTAAAGTTGAAATGTGCTACAGGTGTTAAAAATTTTTATTTAACGTCAAGTAGAATGACAGCAAAATAGATCCGCTGTTTAAGATTTTGTCTTTTAAAGTTATATCTGTGTGGCCTGGCAACCCTTAAAGAAAATACAAAATTACAACTTTAAAATTCTGAGCTCTAGGTGGCGCTCAATATATTTGATATATTGACGCTTCGTTCTAACGTGGGCTGACCTTTAATGCCTAAAAGTGTATTCGAACACCCTTAAGCTTTTTATGGTGCAAATGATGACTAAGTTGGTAATCACCGAAATCAAGTATTATTGAGCGCTGTTTGGAGAATCATGAAACCAATGGTCTTATTACTACTGCAGGGTTTCTAGTTCATTAGATTAAAGGCTGTCCCACACCAATATCGATGGATGACAAAAAAAAGCCGCCGACAGCATGTTAATTTTAAAACAAATTCAAATCGGAACGTCGACGTTCAGGTGTGAAATTGTTTCATACCTGAACGCGGTTTTATTCAAAAATCACTACAAAAGTGCTTAAAATCTATCGCATTCTTTGCGTTGACGGATTCAACTGACAGGCTTATTAAAACTGACATCTGTGTAGCTTTCGACGGCTCTTCTTAGCACGTCTGTGTTATTTTTTATCGGAGTGTCATTTTAATACGTTGACGTAACGGATGCTTCTTGAAGCTCAGTGATTACACGAGTGTACCCTTCAATCATCTTACGTTTTCAGCGATAAAACCAGTAAATAAGAATAACTTGTTACCAGGGGATTACATTTTTTTTTTTAATTAATTGAATTAGTTAAAAACATTCAAGCAAAATATTTCCAGTGGGTTGGTAAGAAAACTAAGGCATTAATTAATCGCTTCTCAAACGTTTTTCAATTAGTCATCCCCACAAAAACAAAAATTGATACAAGTTTTGGTAGGCAACATTTAGGTATGCTGAAAATATTTTGTTTTGATTAACGATTTTTTCTTGTTTGTCTGCTGTAGTCGAGATAATTTTAAAATAAAAAGCTTGATAAATTATTGTAAATAATTGAAATCAATCAATAAACCTCGTTTACAAAAAAAAACACACATCTAATTCCCCCAAAGTATTAGTATTTATTTCTATTTTGCAATCCCCCAGTTAAACTATTTAATGCCTATCTATAACTACCTTTTAAACGTAAGTGAATTTAATAAGTGAATCTATAACTTCAATACTGGTGTAATCGTGAGACTTATGCTACGATACGTATTCTCTCACGAATGCCCTCAGAGGCTTGGGTGTTGGGTATATAGAAATATATAGGATGGACCTTAGTTTAAGTTGTAAAGATCATTGGAAAAAAAACTGGTTGGGTGTTGTTAGAGATATGGGATGGGTGAGTGGTGTCTACTGCCTGATGATGGCTGCCAGCAACAAAAACTTAGAGAAGCTGCTGCTGCTTTATCTTTATAGATACTCATTGTCATAGAGCCGACGACGACATTAAGGAAAAATAAAAGCACGAATTCATTGATCTGGATGCTATAAGATGATTATGCAATTTTAGACCTGAATGTAATTTATTTTCAATGTGTAGGCGGGTATAGAATACATTTTTTGCCTTCGGATGCAATATGATTTATGTGAGGTGATAGAAGATGATGAAGGTAATTTTGTGTTCCTATCAAAACTACAAATAACAACCCCGAAGAGAAATGTCAAATGAACACCAAATTTTTCAGCTTTTCTAGCTTTCTGATAAGTCAATAAATTTTATCAAACATTTATTAGTTACATAAGTAAAGTGGAATTAGATCTGAGAGTTTTTTCGTGACTCGAATTTAAATCAGAATTCAAAACATAGTGGTTTTTTGACAGCTTATTAGCATTTTTTTTTTTTTTTTTTATATCCATTAAAAGTTAATCTCATCTCAGCTATTACTTGGTTAGATCACCAGAGATTTCTATAATATAGTTGAAGATTCACAAATCTAGTATTATAATTGTAATACTAGATTTGTGAATCTTCAACTATATTATACACATGATCTTCTGCCCGAGAAGATAGGAATGTAAAGAGTTGTGCTAGATTTCTAGTCATGAGTAGTTAACCACCTCCGAAGGAACGCGGCTAGTATCCATAAATAGGGTTGTTCAATTTGACATTTGACAGCTTAAGGCACGAGACACATTGCATAGATGTGATGAATGGGTGTGTCAGGGAACTGAATGTTAAAACCAGTGACTACATTTATCATCAACAAAAGCTCATTTGTTTTTTTTTTTATTTTTTCAGTGGCATCTTAACTTCAATTGTATATCTAAAAAGATTTAATACCTTAATTAGAAGAACATTGTTTACATCGCGGTTAAATATACCTTGAATAACTAAAACTGTTTAAGGTAACAGTTGCAATTAAGATATCGTTCGTACATGTGTTCACAAATGTTAAACTAGTTGTAAGCATTCAATTGTCAAATTGCACTATTATAACAATGCCGTTTGATGCTATACAAAATTTAAACCACAATGTGCCGTGTCGTCGCCACCGCGCCACCACCACAGTCATCCAATGACATTTCTGACCGCAAAATATGATCTCGAATTTCACATCAGTTTCATTTTAATGAACAAAAAACATTTTTAAATGTCATCGTCAACGTCATTATGCTTTCGACAATGGCGGTCGATCTAATTCCACTACATACATAGGTACATATCGGTACACAAGACAAAAAAAAAACAATTCAGATTAGATATCTCGATCGATTGATAGGTATCAAGAACAACACACTTGCTTTCTGTTGTTCGTATCCATCGATGTCCCCCTAATTAGCTTATAATCTGCGGTAGGAGTAATAATAATAAACTGTCATTGCCGACAACATTGTTTATTTTTTTTTATAATGACCGAGAGAGGCTTAAGCTACAAAACGTGACACAACTAACTATAACGCAAAAGGGGGTGTCCAGAGAGAAGGAGAAAGAATAAGAAGAAGCAACAGAAGCAGCATTTCTGCCATGACATGGTTATGTTGCGTAATCGGAAATCGTTATAAATAAATTAAATAACAAACATGAGATGAAGATTTTTTTCTTCATTTTGTCTCTTTACTCTTCTAGATCAAATTGAAGCAAAATGTCGAAGACCGTTGTATTCATTGGGTAAATTGATTTTAATGTCATCCGGCCGCGAAATTACACTAGAATAGTTGTCTACCATGAATGGTCTTGGCGCTTGTTGTGTCGATCTCATGTTATGCTGTGAGGCATTTTCAGTACTTCAACTTTAACTAGTATTCGAATCAAGATCAATTGGCTGCTGTGAATCTACAGATGAAGTGATTGCTGTTGGAAATGTCGAAGATTATAAAATTAATTCTTATGATGGCAATTGAATTTATGTGAAAGGGAAGCTTGATGTTAGTCTTTGAATTCAGAGAAAAATGATTTTTTGAAGGTAATCTCAGATGCTTAAGAGACGCACATTATTTAAGTAGTAGCCATAAATTATTCGCATATAAATTCTGAAAGTGAATAGTGGAGTTATACTTGGAGTTCATAGCACTTTCAAAAAAATAATTATACACGAATGTAAGATATCATAAAAGCCGCGTTCCTTTGGAGTTAGTAAACTGCTCAGGAGTATGTGATTAGTAGATCTAGTACTACAATCAACACATGATCTTTTTCTCGAGTAGATAGAAATGTGTAGTGTGTATACTATATTTCTACTCATGAGTGATCACTGATCACTAATAATTTTTTCAAGTTATCGATTAATTTTATGAACGTCAAACAGACACAATTTTTAAATTTGTGTGTGCTTTCTTAAAATAGTTGCGTTCCGGTGTAATATATATAATGCTACGTACTAATTCTTAATTTTCAGGTTTGTAAACTGATTCTTTTTCACTTCCTTAAACCTTTATTTAATGCACACACAATATTTCGCGAAATCGCAATCAAACATAACTTCTCCATTCACATGAAAACCGTCCATTTTGTTTGTGACTTAATGAAATGAGTGCTTTTAGCCCAAAATAAACAGCAAAAATACTAGTCCTTAACATGGTATAAAAAGAGAAGGTATGATCATTAGAAAAAACTCAGTATCGAGAACTGTGATGCGTTCTTTTATTCGACAATGTTAACTATTGTTAACAATAGTTAACTTTCATCGTTCCTAAATGAGAAAAAAGTTACAAAGTGTAACATCGTGACGTCACAACATCGTTCCTAAATCCAGTGTTGAAGTGTCAAATAGTTACATTTTGTTACTTTTTTCAACTCAGCTCCTGGACTTGAGTTTCAATGTTAATCTATCAAACACAACTAAATGGGGAAGAGAGGGGATGATGTGAGAAGAGAATTTCTTGTTTTTTTCCGTATTTGAAATTATTGAATGCATATTTTTGTTTCAATTTGCTTAGAATTCAATTAAAAAGAATTATTTCAGTACGAAATTAATTTTTTCTTGTTTATTCATTCATAAAATTAATCTCAAAAATTTTTCTTTTGACAGATCAACAAAATGTAACATTTAGTCGTTCCTAAATCAAAGTTAACATTTTGTAACAAAATCTAACAAAAACAAATACAACGATTTTTTTGACATAACAACAATAGTTAACATTGTTCAATAAAAGAACGGACCACTGTCAAAACTTATGGCTACTTAAGGTTTTGACAGCCCAGCCCACTGAAATTGTTGTTGTAAACAAATTTGTCGTAGAAATTGTTGTTGTTTTTGACTTTGCCAAATGCCAAACGTCAAAACCTTATTACCCCATTTTGTAAGATGGCGGCTCTAATGCATGGTATAAAAAGACAAGGTATGATCATTAGAGCCGCCATCTTACAAAATGGTAAAATGTCAAGTTCACGAACTGTCACAATAATTAGCTATGTCTATTTGCTTGTTGCGTCCCATTTGACAATTAATGAAAGGAACTAAAATATGATCATTACATTTTGAAGGTAGTTTGCTACGACATCTATGTTTGAAAGACCAAATGTCATGAAACTAGAATCTAAATCATGCTATTCGCATAAGATGTGCATTATTATTTTTAAATAACCAGAAATAATGTGATTGCAAATGCAAAAACGGCATCATCACCATCATTATTTTCTACTCACAGTCACAGCACATGGTCGGTCAGGTATAATATAAACTTGTAGACATTAAGGAGAAAAAAAAAAATAAAGTAACAAGAACCATATGAAAGCAGCATAATGCCGACATGCATCCAGTGATGAACACAGAAAGAGCTGGAAATGCTAAATCGTTTCTCAACCTCCGCTCTGTTTTGAAGATGATGACGGTATAACGATGGTGAATGGCTAAATAGCGATGAACTCGTGCGTCGTCGTCGTTGACTGCAATAAACCTACATCACATATGATTTTATATTTAAGACTGTACATAAGACTGATGATGCAGCGGCGAAATGCCAAACGCAAGTTGTTTACGTTCAAAAGCGACGCAATGAAAAAAGGTGAATGGAACTGTTGTTGATTTAAATGTGGAAACAAAATTACTACATCCTACATAAATTATTTGGATCCCAACTGAACTTTAAACATCGACTTTGACATTAAAAATGCAATCAGAAAGAAGGTATATTTCGCTGACAACATAAAATGCTTTACTTTGTTTGACATTAGAAGCTCATTTTTGACACTACTTGCCAATGAAAAAAAAAGAGTTTGTGTACACATGTACACGCGATTGAAGTTATACTTCTCACTGACAGAAATTGACTTAGTAGGTTCGCACCATAACAAACAAAACAGTTTTACAATTATGATAACTAGATGGTGCTACTAGTTTATTCCTTTGACATTCTTGTTAAATAGTAAACTGTCATTCTGTTAGTGCCACAAAAGAAGTATAACTTCAAAAACAAATGTTTAGCTAGTTAAATATGTATGCATGCTTTGCTTGTCCTTCATAATGTAGGCAGCAGAAGCATAAAGCAATAAAATCAAAATTTCAATCTGTTTCTCAAATTGTTTACAACATAGATTTATTGCGTGATCTTATCGCATTAATATGTTGATCTGTCAAACTTATTAAAAATGGCTAACATACATTTATGTACATATGTATGTAGATATCTTCTTTGAAATATAATCTTTTATGTGGCTTATTTGGATTAAAACACCGTAACCGCCTCTCGCCTGACCGTATATTAATCGATTTTACATTTCAAAAGCGATTACATATTCATAAATACAACACAATTGATGTCTTTGTTTAAATCTGACCGATGATTTGTATACATTTTTCATCGATCGATCGAAAGTTGAAATCATTTTAATAGACTTTCTGATCTAAAAAATTTCAGATTTGAATTGAAATAACAGCATGATACCACAAATAAATTAAAACAAATTATAACTATACAAAAGTAAGAGAGAAGAAATTTAAGAAGTCGTAATTAAGAAGAGAAAAAAAATAATGGCCTTCCACACGTCGCGAAGCTGGGTGTGCGGTTTACTCGGTTCGTTTAATATAATTTCAAATTTTCCTTGGCCTATATTTTACACAGTACTTATGTCTAGATTTCATAACCCTTTGCGACTCTATCAAAGTTCTAAAGACAAAAAAAAAAAACTCAGAAAACAGATTTCAAAATGACTCCGATTTTAATGTCATTCTACGCGCTTATATGTCAATCACCTGCAGCAGCAGCAGATGATGTCATATGATATCTTTCGCTGCAATCGTGCAATAAACTATCTCATTAAACCGTCTCGTCTAGCAGTCGTCGTCCCCGGGTTTGTTTTTTTCTTTCACGCACACTCTTCACTGCTACTGCACATAATAATATAATAAATGACAGCTGAACAGTGTAGAGATTGTTTGTACGGTGGAATATCCAGTGATATTGCGAAAAAGTGCAACGGGGGTGTAACACAGTTTCCCAGAATTGTTGTGATTCTCATATTTCTTGCAGAGTGCAATTTGAGTTGCACAGTATCGTTTTATATTTTTTTTCGAATGAAATTCGCGCGCTTTTTGTGTTCAACCTGTTGTTCAAAGTGATACGTTACGTCATGTTGAGAGAGAGACCGTGTGCTTTATGTTATATGTTTTTAAAAGATGTCCAAAGTGTAGATATACAAGTTCTTTAAAGTCATATTCACACTCTACCCCACTCCATCACTATTTTGACTGACGACGATGTGGGAGTGGTGGGTGTGTAGACTTTTTAGAATTTAGTTGTCTGATGTAGACGAGGATTCAAGTAAATTGCGTAAGTGGGAAATAACTACCGTGAATCATGCTGAATGTTCGTAGTTTTTTTGCTTTTTGTTTATAAACAGTTTTGATCTACAATTTTCATTGTGGTAAATTGCAGACAAGTACAAGCATTGTTAACTGTTATTTGTGAACGGTTGAGGTTTGATGGGAAAAAATCTTGTAGAAAATATTATAGATGTGAGATTCGAGGTAGTAATTGGTAGTTGAAAAGCCATAATTCACCTCAATCATGTAATAGATGGGAAAAATAATTAAGTAGCTTTTTAAGTGACGCAGAAATTCCATGTGTGCGATTTTTTTTTTGCTGAATTGTTCATATTTTTTTTTTGCTGCTTAACAGTTATGTATGTTAACAATGATGTCTCTTATGTTATATGAGAAAATCGTTTCTAACTTAGGGAAATTTTGATGGAGAATAAATTAGAAATACTTTTCCTATGCGTTAAATCATCACATAAATATAAACATAAGCGACTAGTGAATATTTTTATTATACCTAGTCATGTTTTTTTTTTTAATAAATGGCAAAAAACGACTCGTGTTAATCGGAATCGTACCTCGTTTACACACGACTTTCAGCAAAAATATTTTTTAAAACAACTTCTTTAAATCGAGACATGCTTTGAGACAAATTGAAATAGTAAATTGTCAGGGCAAAAAATGTATAATGTTAAAAACAGTACGAATTTAGGTGTGCTTAATAACCATTTCTTAGTCAACAAGAGTTTATTGACTTCGCCTAGCTAAGTCTAAACAATTTTCGGTACTGCCAATGCAAATTATCGTTAAGTTTAATGACAACTCAACTGTCAAAACTAACATGATTTTAAATCGAAAAAGATGCTGCCAAATGCAAAATTCCTTGAGTGACATAATTTTCTATTGAGTCTGCTAATTTGATGCATTCCCGTAAGAATGTATTGAGCGTCATTTCTAAAATTGTTCATTAAACGCAAAAAACAATATTATTTTAGTAAAGAAATATATGTATGGGTTGCACGATTTTCTTTTCTCTGTAGTTTCATTTGCATACATGATAGAAAAACCAAAATGGTACCAAAACGTAGTATATTTTTATAGTATATTTCCACATCAAAAAGTCATTTTCGAAAAAAAATGTCGCTTAATACATTCTTACGGGAAGGTATCGATATGTATAAAACCAACGTCAATTCTCACAACTACGCGAGTGACTTTAGTTGTAATTTTCCCAGAGCTAAGCAATTTACAACCAATTACAGCTGTGGCCAAATTCTGACAGTTACTATTACAATTACTGACAAGTTGTCCTCGTGTAGTTATTCTTAGTTTCTTTTTGTAATTGACATTTTTATATGAAGTAGATAAATAGATTTTTCTTGTCAAAAAAAAAGTACGTTGTAAGTATAGGTGAAATGTATCTGGAAGAAGCTGTAAATCATGCTAAAAAATTAGGTCTAAAACGAATGGAAGCCAAATTACTTCCTGTTTTGTCAAATTAACAGATTAAGGTTCTCTGTATCAAATAAAAAAGGCAATAAAATTCTAATATATAATTTACTGAAGGATTAAAACAACATAAAACTTGGGTTAAAAATCGAACGCACCCAAATGTCAATGCAAAAACAGTGCTGCCAATATTTTGCAGGTAAGATCTCATGCCTTGTTTGTTTAATTTATTTCGGATTTAAAAAAATTCAAGTAGAGGAAGATATTTGACAGTATGGGCAGGTTATCCTCTTTGTATTCCACTGAAAAACGTTTATTAAATATTTACCTGACTTAAAAATTTTGTTATTTACGTAACAATTGTATCATTTCAGTTCGAGATAATTTTCTTAAAAAAAAAATCAGAAATCAGAGCTAAAACAAATCGATTTTATAATTAGCAGATAATTACTTTTTCACTAATGTTTTTATTTATTTTTTACGTTAATCTTATCAATAATAACAAACAAACCCAAAATAACAACAAATAAACAACAACAAAATCAAAATAAATTGTAAATCAGTTTAGGACTTAATCTATTTTTGAAAATAAGTCATTGGCTAGCATTCACTCGATCGATTCTCACCATCAGTGGATGTCACACAGTACCTACGTCCCTCAAAAGTCATTTCCTCCCTCACAACTAATCTATAAACGAGTGATGGGTATTTACATTTGATTTGGCTTTGTGCCGACCCTACTCTTAAACATAAAAACGAGTGTAATTACAAAAAAAAAGTAAAGAGACTCAAATAATTCACTTGTTTATGTTTCAAGTTTTAACTAACAACGGTCTTAATAAACATTTTGATAGTGTTTTTTTTGTGAGTGTGTGTTCTTGAGAAAACCGTGTTTTTTTTTTGTGTTTTTTAGGCAATCGCATTTGACACTTCAAAATGAAGATATTGAGTAAGTTATTTATTTTAAAAAAAGATAAAAGTTTATAAGTTCTTTTATATCAATTTCATAAAAAAAAACAACTCACAATAAAATTATAACAGTTGTATAGCAGTAATAACCTTAAAACTGATCGATCAACAGTTGAATGAGGCACATTGACACTTGAACTAAGACTAATTTAATACTGTAATGGGGCTTGTGGAAGTTGACTTCTACATAAAATATCAGCAAAAAATGATAAAGTGCTTTATGAGGGATAATATTTTAGGGTAAATCCTATTTTATAGTATGTATTTTAAACAAAGAAATTCAAAGAAAAAGCTATTGGGGATTCGTGGCTGTAAAGTGTGGCGCTGCTGGTCATTAAAAGTTAGAGTTAATAATCAAGAAGTGGCCTCAGGTCCTATTATTCATAGATTTTGTATTATTACTTATGACGGATCGATTTAATTGTCATTTTAAAGCAATATGTCAAAATTTAAAACAATACGGGGCTGGTATCTGTCATCATGTGACATTTCAATGAATTCAAATTATGGCCACCAGTAGCGCATTTGAGCTTAACCAATCTAACCCAAACTCTCAATATGACATTTGTAGAATTGTCAAAATTAGAAAAATACTACCTACAATGTCAAACGATTATGTTTTGTAGTCTTTCCTTATACGTTTTTTTTTTTCGAATTCCTCGACTTATGGCTTATAAATCATTGTTATATCTCTTATCGTGTGGGTGTTTTGCATTATTTTATTCATATTTACTGCTATCAATTACAGAAGTCAAAGAAAAACAAAGAAGCATGAAAGTATATACAAAAATAGTTATTGACTGTACTGACAAACGATAAAGAGAAGAGAGAAAAATGATTGCCTTGCACTTGCTACAAGATATGGTTTTAGTTTTACTTATGTTTAGTTACTTAACCTATTTATAAATATAGGGGTGTGTTTTTTTTTTCTTGTATACTAATCAATTCAATTGATTGCTTATTGATATAAATTGAAAAAGAAAATTATATGAGTATTTTTGATGTTTATTGATTATGGATTTGTAACACATGGAAGCGGCGTTGATAAAAGCAAATTAGTTTTACTCGTACCTTAGTTTTTATATGGTTTTGTTTAAAAAAAATCATTTTATCAAAAATTCCTTAGGGTTTTATCGATTGCAACATAGCAATACGCAATCGGTTGAAAAATTGACAAGACTTCTACTTGAAATACACACTTTTAAACTTTTTTTTATTTATAAATGAGTTGTCAAAATTTTGACATTAAGAGCGGAATTCAGAGTCGTTACTCAAGTAAACATTTTGTTCAAGCACAAGTCTGAGATGAATTTTCTGAGTGTTTGCCCAAGTATTTACTTCAAAATTTCCTCAGTTGGAATTCATTAGCTAAAGTAAAGACACCCCTAGGCTTTCTTAACGTAGTTAGTAGCTGAAGTGGACCAAACGCAGGACCAAATATTCACTTGAGTAAAATTTTTACTTGAGTAACGACTCTGAAGTCCGCTCTAAGAGAAATCTAGAAGCGAAGTTGTATGCGTTTCAAAGGTCCATGAAATACTTTCCGAACGTTCTGAAGGACCATAATCTTAAACGACAAAAGTGGTTTAATAACCACTTTATTGTACTCATGTTAATTTCGCGCTTAAGTACAAATAAACAAAGCCTTACTGTTAAGTGGTAAACTACTTTGAAATAATAAAATTGTTTTAAGACTTTTTTACAAAATTATAACCATAATGTCACAAGAAAAATATCAAACTTATGTTTTAAAATAAAATATCACGTTGTGCTTTTACGCTTTTTACATCTGAGAACTGTTACATTTTTTGTTTATAACCTAAAGCTGGGTTCACACCAGGTTGATCAACACGTTCAAAACGCGTTCCAAATCGACATAATGAAAAGTTAAGCAGTACCAAATTATTCTAACTGATGAATATACATATGTAGAACATATTTGAGGCTACACATCAATTGAACAAGTTTAGAAAGGTTTAACTGATCATTATGTCGATTTGGAACGCATATGCTGAACGTGTTGATCAACCTAGTGTGGACCCCAGTTTAAAACCCCACTGGTGGTAGAATTTGTAAAATTTGTATCTTAAAGTACTGAACAGATTTGAGTTGCTCGTCGCTCAACGACTAAAATGACAGATGTCAAAGCTTCCTATCACTGATAAAAATAAACATCATTTCAGAAAACTTAACGAAGAATTCAATTTATTATCACCTGTCGATTAACCTGTCATTTGAAAATGTAAAAAAAAATATATAATCCAGAGTACATTCAACTTTAATATTATTCAATTAAATTCTATTTCATAAATAAATGAATAAAAAAAAATTGTTAATAGTTATTAATATGAGATCGCTAATAGCTGTTATAAAACTGCTAATTACGTTGATGATTTGATTTTATAACTAGAAACTGTAGCTACAAACGTATGAGAACAACAACAAAATGTATAAATGTATCAAGCATTTTAAATGACCTCATTTACACTACTTGATGAAGTAATTACCGACAGTGAGACATTCTTTGAATACTCAATTACAAACAGAAATTAACAACAACAAAAACAAATAAACAAACAAATGGGTAAATCGTTTAACATTATTTCCTTCTTGGCACCTTATGCGGGTGTTATATAATTTTAGTTTAAACTTTGGGCGCATATATGCACATAAAATGACCAAAGACACGCACACACAAAACGATTTTTTTACAACACAAGGTAAAAGAAATGTGTTCACTCGACAATAATTAGTTTCTTTTAAATCAAAGACAAACCAATTATTGGTTTATTTCTCAAGGCAGAAGAATCAAAAATAAAATTAAACAAAAAAAAAATATAAATATAAACTTAGACCTTAACTCATCAACGTCATTGTGTGACGTACATAATTGGCAAAAATAAAATGCTGAGCATTTGTTATTATTGCAATTTAATTTATATTTGTAGCAAAGTGTTTGTCAATATTTACGTGAAGAAACCGAACAAAATTTGTTTGTAAAATTTGCTATTTATTTTAAATTTGAGAGAAGGTAGACATTTTGTCGTTTAGTGAGATTTGTTATTGAGAAGTAAGAAGTTCAATTTTTAATTGTGTTATACAAAAATAAAGAGGTGTTTTTCCTATATACAACTAATAATATGGGTTTTATTAGTCGAAATGCTGCTTATCAAGTAGGTAAGAAAGTCAAAATATAAATTTATAATTTGTACAAATATCTGAAATCTATAACCTTGGATCACGCTGTTGGTAAGAATAAAAAAAAATATGCAAATTCTTCAGTAGTGTTAACCCAGCATTCGATTAAACAAACGTGTCGTTAAGTGTAAAGACCCCCTTATGACAGCCAATCTGTCAGAATTTACAATAAACATTGAATAAGAAGCTTAGGAAGGAAAAAAACTGTTTTATAATTACGAGCACTAGATGGTGTTACTTGCTAATCCCTTTGACATTTCTTTTCAAAAAGTAAAATTTCAAACTCCAACGCCGCAAAAGAAGTATAACTTCAAAAAAATTCCTCGCGTGATTTTCTTAAGAGCTTGTAAATTTTTAACTAAACTAAACGCAGTCATTTCAAAAAATTTTAAATTACCAAAGAGTTTTAAAAATGTAATATAAAAAAAAGGGTTTTATGATGATGTTATGGTGGCTTAAACTATGAACATTGATTGAAATATTCCATCATTGGCGTTCCCCTAATGAAAATACTTTGAAGTGTGAAATAAATTCAGAAAATTGTTTAAAAGTTGTCAACGCC
This sequence comes from Episyrphus balteatus, assembly GCF_945859705.1. NCBI lineage: Eukaryota > Metazoa > Arthropoda > Insecta > Diptera > Syrphidae > Episyrphus > Episyrphus balteatus. The sequence continues at coordinate 27,884,218 of NC_079134.1, read as the reverse complement.
ATCTGCATGGTATCCATTTGTACTTCAGTTTTTATTTTATTTTTAGTAATGTTAGCGTTTCCAGAATGATATTTCAAAAAAAAACTATTTTGGTGAAAAATGAAAGACACAGTTTTTTTCTCTTAAAATCAAATGATATTGGTGAAAAAGTTTTTAAACATGGGATATCTATGAGAAACTTATCATAAAAAAACTATTTCACCTCTATGTAAGTATTTTTAAATAAGTTTATAAAAAGATAGCGATAACAAACCTTCTAACACCCGTCATACCTTTTACGTCAGTAATATTTTTCTCTTGAATTTTAAAATTGTAATTTATGTAGAGAATAGAGATGTATCTACTCAAGTTTCTAGCACGATTTCTTAACTTAAGTTTCCGTGTCATAGTCATCCATCGATTGTTCGTTCGTTTCGTTTCTCGTGTAATGTTCTTTTTACTTCATTCAACTTTTTCCTATACCTTTTTTTGCATAGTAATGTGAAACATTAATCTAACCTATACCTTTGGGTCGATGACGCAAATATGTTCATGTAAATACTTTTTTTTCTTCCCTTCATCGTTGTCGTATCCTTCTTTAGTTCCACAAATGATTTTTTTTTTCCTTCATATTTCCTTTTAAAGCTATGCATGTATGTAGCCATTCAATTTGTTAATTGAGATTTATTTCCATGCCAATGAATCCAATCATACAATCAGTGATTACACCGTATTCATAGAGATGCATCTTTTGCATCCCATGTTAGGTTTTTGTTTTGAATTGAACTGCCAATTTGCCATATATTACAACACATCAATAAAAAATGTTCGCTCAGAGACCAGACCAGAGAAATATTAAGGCACAATTATATTTCGATTTCGTGATGTTGGGCTCTTGAGTTGTTGAGGGGTCTCATTTGTTTTTATGCCTTTGTACTTTTTTTTTGATTAGTTTAGCTGGTTATGTTAAAGCAGGCATAATGTAAGAGTAAGTTATCAATTATAACGAATATAGGATATAAATAGAAGTTGGAAACAAATTGAAATAAGACGTCAACATTTGTGGTGAATAAATCAAATGCATTTTAGGGTTTAACTAATATGCAGATGCCTAAATTTATTGCAGTCTGTGGCTCATGAAATTTGTTTTGTCAAATTGACAGATTCTACAAATCAAAAACTTTCCCAAATATCTGTAAAATTCTGACAAATTTTAAATTTATTTAAACGTTAAATCGTAATGAGTAACGAAACGCGAACCAATGAGTCAAATATAGACGCGTTCCTTGTTAGTAAGTGTACCTCTCAAATTAAATGAAATTGATAAATTAATCCGGATTTGACAACTTGCCATTCCATTTGAAACTCATCTGTCAGATGTTCTTGTGTTTATAATGCCAAAGAATTGGCAGTTACATTTATTTATAAAGGCTTGTCGTTAAAAAAAAAAATGGCAGAACATTTATGTGACGGAAAATAAAATGTCAAAAAATGACAGAAACTGCTCAATACACAGGAAAACGAGCATGTGTAGTTGGTAGTACTATAATGTTCGTGAGAAGTCTAACACCCCAAAGGAACTCGATTATTAAGATCTAGAAAATAATAATTTCGACACAAAGAGGTCATTTTTTAACCTTGGTTTTTTGAAATAACAATGTTCATTTTAATTATAATAATTCTATCACTTAAAGAGCCAGCACTAATACTCAACATCACCTTTCTGTGAAAACTAATCGTATATAATTGGAGTCTCTTGCAAAAATTATTATTATTTTTTAATCTAACTAGCGTGTAGGCAATATAAAAATAATAAAACATTTAGCTAAATTGCTTAGAAATAATTTATAACAGCTTGAGGTAACACCTCTTTGTAAATTTATTTAAACGCAATATTTTCTTACAAATATAATTATTTTGCTGAAAAAAAAAAATTAAAAAAAATATTTTCATACTCCACCTTTTTCTTACTTCAAGTATGTATATGAAGCGTTAAACATGAATTTTTACTTCAACGTGCAATAAATGTATCTTTCTCACGATTTTCAATCAGTGTTTAACACTAAGAAATCAAAACATAAATAACTACATGATAGTATTCATCTATCAAATAAGCGCATCCCACGCGAAAAAAAATTTTTGTGCAGAACAGGTACACAGAATGTTCTTATGTTGCTGGTTGTCACTTCACTGCTTCAAGTAGTGAACTTAATGTCATCTAGTTTATAAAATTGTAAATTACATCTTTTTGCATTTGTTGGTATATAGAGGGATTTTTGTTGTTGTTAAACACCACAGCGATATATCTTGTCACTTTGACATTTAATTCAAACTTTCACCACCGCTAGCGTATTTCCTACCTAATTCCCAATACTAACTTTCAAGTCAACTGGCAGTCTATTTTTAAAGTAGCAGACATTTTAGCCGAGTAGCAACAGATTTGACAATTTCTTCAAAACCATCAAATACAAACATGTAAAGCCTAGTACACTGCTGATGCGTAACAAAAAATCCCATACAAAAATGACACAACGAAATCGTGAACGAAAAATTTCTTTCAACTTTTCGTTTTGCAGTACGCTCTTCGACACCGCGAAATTGAAAAGTCTCCACTAATTGTGTGCGGAAAAATTACATTTGAGTTTTTTTTATTTGTTTTTGTTCTTCATTTTGTCATTGCATTCCTTTCTGAGATAGGTGTTGCTTTTTTATTATTAATTATTTGTGAACATTTTTCCGTCGAGATTTCGCAAGCATTTCGTTGTACTCGTGGAGACCAACTAACAATTTCGTTTTTACTCACTTAAAAAAATTGTGTGTACAACATGTGATTGAAAGTTATACTTTTCATTTACAGAAATTCTCTTAGTAGGTTCTGACTAAACTTAACTCACAACAAAATTAATACGCAACTCTCCACACACATTTAATGTCCCAAAAACAATTAATTCAATTTGAAAAAAAAAATTGGAGACCTCTACAAATAATCTGTTGTAATCTTCAGTTTCCCTCGAACTACTTAAATTAAAATGTGTAGTACCTACCTACAGTGCTTCCATTGATAAAAACGTTAAAATTATTTGTATGTGTGTTTTATTTATATGAAATCAAACACACCCAACAACTCTCCATATCTCACTTAATAACATAAAAAACTTCCAACCTTAAAAATTTTTCAAAATACTCAAAAATATTTCCTCAATCCTCACAACCATCCCTGATGTCATTTATTTATGTTTGACCTTGACAAAATAAAAATATAATTTATAAAAAAAAATAACCACTACACTCTTTTGTGTGTAAAAAAGAAACAACCCTACATTTAGACAAGAACAAACCTACAATTTCTTTTTCTATCTGTCAAAATTTAACGCAGTCGCTATTTTTCCTTCTCCCTGAATGGACGTCATTCTTTCTTTCAAACCAATTTTTACCAAAAAATCACATCAAATATACATAAAATATTCAATTCAAAGCAATAATTAGCTACTTCAAAGTGCTAGCAATATATTTTTCAAGTTCATCAATAAAAATCAAACGAATTAAAAGACGAAAATAACAAAAAGAAAATCGTGAAAAAAAATAAACCATCATTGTATTGTGTGCTGATATGTCAAGCAGAGAACACATGGTTTAAATTGTATGTATATATAACTATACTCTTCACACACTTATTGATAAATACAAAAATACAAATCAACTTTTTCTTTCTCTTTCTTTCTTTCTCTTTTTTTTTTGTATTTGTTGTATATTAACAGTGTCATACAAAACAAGACACACACACATATGTTTGCATTTTACAAACTTGAATGTAAACAAACTTTGCAAAACCAAATAAAAAAAATAAACAAAAATTATGGATTCAATACGCGAAACCACTCCATCGTCATCGTCTGCCTCCGCCTCAACCAATCCTCCCGAAGGCACACGTCAAAATAGCCTCCAACGTATACAACAGAGAAAATTGAAAGTATTCAATCTCCCTCTGTCACAACAATTGGCCAAACTGTCAATGTACTCTGCCTGTCAGGCAGACGAATGTCGATGCACAGGCTGGAAGACACCCCAAGAGAATCGTCATCGTGATGACGAGAGTACTTATGCTCCCGAATTCACTGAAATCTGTCGCAATCCAGCCTGTATGCATCCTCTACAAAATCACATATCCCATTTAACTGGGATTTCATCTCAGCAGATGAATGAGCTTCTTGGAGCCATTATTGACATGGAGAATCTTTTTATGAGTATGCAAAGAGTTGATGATGAAGATACTAAAAAGGTTTACATGTATCTATTTCGACTTCTTCGACAATGTGTAATAAGTCGACAGCATCCGGTGATTCGGGGTCCATTAGGTGATCCACCATTTGAATCCCCTTGTATCGCCAAATCTATTTCTAGCTTTGTCTTTTACAAATACAATCATTTGAGTCAATCGGAACTCAGTACAATGACAGAGGTTGCCACGACATTTTTGAATTTCCTCAATCATTATAACTTTGAACCTCCTTCGGTGAGAAGGGGCGATATAACGCACGAGGATGCGTCAAGTTATAAAATCAATTACACTCGATGGTTGGTGTTTTGTCATGTACCAGCATTTTGTAATTCTCTGAGACATTTTGAGACTTCTTTGGTCTTTGGGAGGAATCTCCTTAAAACTGTGTTTCAAGGAATGTCACAGCAATTAAAGAAAAAATGTATTTCAGAAAGGGAACGATTCCCGGCTGACAAAAGAGCTATAATCACTCAAATGCCAAAATTTATTGAAGCTCTTAAAGCAGAAATACTTCGAGATGATTCACCAATATGGGATCAATCATATCGTCCTCCGAATACGTTTCTTTCACAGCAACGAAAACGCCAACAAGAAGCACCAGCTTCGAATTCGAAACGATCGGCAGAGTCGTCTTCAAATAAACGAGTTAAGAAAGAACAAGATAGACTGTCCAGTGATACTGATGATGTCACTGATGAGACAGTTATTCGTGCAATAAAAGCTAGTGCTGAATCGAAAGCTTCATCGAAAACTGAGGTTTTATTTCCCATAAATGTATCTCGTGATGAGACAGTAAAAGCAGAAGAATCTAAAGGCGAAATTCAATTTCATGTGATTGGAAATTCACTCAGTTCACCGGTAAATAAGCAAACTATGCTTTGGTTATTGGGAGTGCAAAGTGTATTTGCTCGTCAATTGCCTGAAATGCCTCGAAAATATATTAGTCAGCTCCTTTTCGATACGAAGCATAAGACTTTGGTTTTGATTAAAGAAAATCAACCAATTGGTGGTATTTGTTTTCGGCCATTTCCCTCGCAGGGATTTACAGAAATTGTATTTGTTGCGGTAGTAATGAATCTTCAAATGACAGGCTATGGAACGCATCTAATGAATCATTTGAAAGATTATAGCATTCAAAGAGGATTGAGGCATTTCCTAACCTATGCCGATGAGCAAGCAATTGGTTATTTTAAAAAGCAAGGATTCTCCAAAGATATCAAATTGGCACGACCAGTTTATTCGGGATTTGTAAAAGAATACGATAAAGCAACAATGATGCATTGTGAACTCCATCCAAGCATTGTTTATACTCAATTTATTTCAGTAATTCAAAAGCAGAGGGAAATTTTAAAAGAACTCATTGCTCAACGTCATAATGAAGTGCAAAAAGCTCGGCCAGGATTAACTTGTTTCCATGAGGGTGTTCGATCAATACCGGTCGAGTCGATTCCGGGTTTGCGTGAGATTGGATGGAAGCCTCAGATGAGAACACAACGATCATCGCGTCCATCCGAAGAACACATTGATCCGGATAAGTTGGCGGGATCATTTGCGAATGTTTTGCAGGCAACACGAACACATGTTGCTGCATGGCCATTTTTGGTGCCAGTTAATGCTGCTGATGTGCCTGATTACTATCATCACATAAAATACCCAATGGATTTGAAGACGATGGGTGAGAGATTAAAGAAGGGCTATTATGTGACGAAGCGTTTATTTATGGCAGATATGGCAAGGATATTTTCGAATTGTAGATTCTATAATCAACCAGATACAGAGTATTATCGGTGTGCTAATTTGTTGGAGCGATATTTTCATACCAAAATGAGGGATCTTGGATTGTGGGATAAGTAGTAGTCTTTCATTATGAAGTAAATAGAAAATTGTTATAAAAAAAATGTTATTTAATAAAAATCACAAAACCCAGACTGAAATTAAATCATCATCATTATAAATTTTGTTGTTTTTTTTTTTTAATTTTTTAAGTTAATTGAAAGTGGATTATGTAAGGAGTAGGAATTGAAGTATCCGGATGGAATCAGGTAATCTCTTTTTTACACACATGACAAACTGGAAAATCTAATTTATTGATTTGATTTGGTAGAAATTGTGTTATGGAAGTAATCCACAAACTGAAAGTGTCCGTTAAAACTGGATCAGGAGTTTAAACTAAAAACCAAAATAATATATATAGTTGGTTTGGTTTCTGTAATAGACAGATGATTGTATGCGCTCTGGTTTGTGTAATAGATTTGGTAATAGTAAGTTTCGATTATGGATATGGTGATATAGCTTTCTTCGAGTTTAATTTTGTTTTTTTTTTTTGCATTGATGACGATGCAAATGGAGAGTTGAAATGATATGGAATTGATCAACATACAAAACAGGAGATAAATAAAAAGAGTTTGGTTAGTTTTTTTTTGGGAAATTAAAGAGAAATTGAATAACTGCCTTTTGCATTGGGTAAATTTGTGGTTTTAAAAAATGTTAAAAACATAGTTAAAGGGATTTTATTTAATTAAACCTTTTCTGTGTACCTACTACTTAATCACGTAGTTTCTTCATCAATAATTTTTATCTCAATTTTGCACATTCCTTATGGATTATTCTAGGTAATGTAATGCAGTGCAATCTTTACGTTTAAATAATATTCGACCTTATCACGAATTTCATTCGTATCGGAAATTGTCTACGATTCCCGAAAAATCAATCACAGAATCCGTTTGTAATTTAAAATTTCATACAAATTGTCATTACCAACCGATTTTGTGATTTTTTTCGTGTTTCGTAGAAAAAAAATAGAAAAAATGTAAAAAAAAATATTTTCAAAAACATTTTTGAAAACAAAATTTTTTTAATTTAATTTTTAAACTTTTTTTTTGATTTTTTTTTTCTCGACATAAAACAAAATCTTAAATTTCCAATAGATATTTAAGATAAAGATACTGTGAACTACAAGAGAAAGTACGTGCGACCCAGTCGTGCATTTTTTTTGAAGTTACACTTCATTTCCGGCGATTGTATCAGAGTGAAAATACACCTGGTTCAACGTAGACCAATTGAATTTAAGTTCTGAATTTTTCATAAAAAGTTTGGTTACATTTGGTTTGGACCAATCAGAATTTAAGTTCAGTTGTGATCAAAATGAATTTCTTTGTGCATTAGATCAAAAAAAGTATTAAAAGATTTTTTTTTTTAATTTTTAAAAAGACCGCATTCGCATTAAAATTGAAAAATAAAAGAACAAAATGGGATTTTAAAACACATATCTTGCATAAGTTTCATTTTTTTTAATTTATTTTTTTTATTTAGTTCTTCAATTCTATATAATCTTTATTTGTATCAATTCTACACTGAAAAAAAAAACAAGAAAATAGGAGTTTTAGCAATGCAATGGGAATAACAAATATAATAAAATCATGAAATTAGTGAGGACTAATATGTAACTTTGAATTTCTGTATAAAGAGCTACATCCTAAACGGATGGCCAATCCTGTCCAAACTTCGTATATAACACTTTTTGGATCATGTACAGGGGTGTTTTTGGAATAATTTGTTTGGTCGAAAAATAACGGAACCTGTCATATGACAATTTTGAAAAAGTTTTTTTTTTCTCAGAAACGGCTCCTACGATTTTGATGAAAAAATCAACAGCCCTTTTCTGCTGTTCACGTGAATCTCAGATCCGATTCATATATTCGATTCACTTTTACTCTACCTTGCCATTCCGCTATCCATCTGGTAAACTGCATTATCATCCCTCTATTTGACGTCCACGTTAACGTCAACTTAAAAAAAAATGAAAGGAAACAAAATTTTTTTGTTTGTGTTTATTTGCATAGAAAAAATAAAAACAACCGATTACATGTTAAGAAATACTTACAAATTTATGAAAAGTGGCATTTTTCTTAATTTTAACGATAGTGAATTAATTTTTACAACCTAAAGTGACAGATCCGCTACATTTTTTATGCGGATTGCAAATGTATGGACCAAGTTCATTCACTAGACCACAAATTCATTTATGACTTCTTTTTAATTGGACTTGTTTTTTTTTAATTTTTTCTTCATAATAGGTACATTTACCAAAATGGTAAATAAAAAGTTTTAATTTTTTTTTCAACTTGAACTCTTAGAGCAAGTTCGTGCGACCCATTCGTGCATTTTGTTTTTATTTGTTTACCTCGTTTTGTGGTTAAACAAAATATGTCGACCAAGTCATTCAAAAAAATGACGAATCGATTTGTCATCTGTCACTACATGACATTTAATTCACATTTTGACCACCTGTGCATTTCAACTTAACGAATTCTCAATTATTTTTCAAAGAATCTCAGGCTTTATGAATTAAAAAAAATGGCAGTTTGGTGTTTGGACGTATGTAGTTTGAAACCAAAATGCAGAGTTTACTATAAAGTGGTGCATTAAAACAAAACAAATGACTTTTAAAATAAAAACTAAATGAAACCCCATGCAACTTTTTCGTTTTCATTCATTTAAAGTCATTTATTATACAATAATAAATGTTAACAATTCAAAAATTATTTCTTATACTATATATTTCATACAATTTAATACAATACAATGTGCCAAAGAAAATTGATCCCATTGTTCATCATGCAACTCCAACTACTTCAATTATTATCTATTATTATTATTTTTACATTATTCGCAGTCTAAATATGTGAAAAAAAGCAAATTGAACCTAACAAAAAACACTCTGCAAGTTATATGACAAAATAAAATCTCTGTGTGCCAGTTCCCATAACACTCATAATGATTTGTCATAGTTTATCTACCGTGGCGCCCCCTTACTGCCATTTCAACAAACTACGTTTGTTTTGTTCAGCTTAACATTTTCGTCCAATAAAACATATTTTTTTATCTTACAACACTATTAATCTACTTGCAAAAAGCGTACACAATCTCCTTTCAATAATGATGACAAACTTTAAGTTAAATGACGTCCCGCAAGCACGCAATCAAAAACTAAAACAAAAATCAAACAAAAAAAAAAAAAAACTACTACAAAATTAAAGAGAGAAAAACTTTTATCTGACGTTTAACATGAAGGAAATATTGCGTAATACTTTCTTTTCTGTTACATTTTTGTTATAGTTTGCAAAATGATTTGTGTGCGAAGTTAGCCGTATAAAGTCGTTTAACTAGCACAATACGCACAATTGCATACAATTGTTCATCAAAATGTCTAGTGGATATTCGCCGTAGTATTGTTAAAGTGGTGTAGTTTATATTTTTTGTAAATTAGAAATTGAAACTAGTTTTGGGGGTTGTATAAAATTGTTCATTGTCTCAACGTAAGTTTGTTTTTTTTTCATTTTATATGGTCAAACAAAATTGTTTATTTTTCGCTTCACAAAATGTTCCATTGACATTACAAAATGTACTAGATTTTGCATAGAAACTGGGAAAACGAGGCTCTACATGTGGAGTAGTACTCGTCAAAACAAGAATTCTTCTAAGGATAATGCTAAGAACGCCCTCTGGTTTTCAAAATAGCTTTGCTTAAGAGATAAATTGCAGGTTGTTTGGTTCCAGTCGGAAAATCTAGTACTAAAAATTCGATATCGTTTCATAAGATTATTTGCTCACAGAACCAATACTGAAGCTTTAAAAAAAAAGCAAGTTTAAAAATAGCAAAGCATCTTTCTCTTTACCGGCACCTCAAGACAAGACGACAAGAAAGACAACGCATAAGCTGCGCTGACACAGAGGAGGACCACCATTCTCATGTGTCTGCAGCTTAATATGAAGAAGTGAAATGTTGTTGCACACAAAGTGCAATTACCTTTCTATGAATTGCATCGCTGTGTTGCATTTGGTCAATATTGCAGTTTTTCATCAAAACCTGTCATCCGCACTGGTATACTGTCTGAAAAAACTATTTTACATAAACCATTTAAATGTTATTAAGTGATTACTTAAATAAGTTTAAGCTGTCAAAATAATGCTGAGAAACGGACTTGATAGTTTTTGTCATAAATGACACAAGCACTCATATGCGACGAAACGAATGATTATAATGCTGCGATTGCCTGTTCAAAATCTATTACAATGTTATTCGGTCGAAATGAAAAATATAATTAATTTTTTTTAATAATTTTGCTTTAGTGTGTCTAACCAGTTTGATGTTAATGGTACTCAAGTTTGATTAGGTACTCGTTATATACCTTACTCGAAGGAAAACTGTTTTTTTTTTTTTTTCGATTTATGCTGAGTTTAAACCTGATTGTGCAGCAGCGGCCAAGGAAGACCTGACCAAGTGATCCGGTCATTATTTCTTCTATTACATATACTATACAGTTCCATCTATGGGTGAAGTTAGTATGTTTTTTTTTATGTTTACTCATAAAGGGATGGAGTGTGCGCGCATGTTTGTTGTGTGATGTCTTTGGTGGGAATATTACCGGCTTTTTTTTCAATTTCCGCTTAGCAGTCTTTGGATTTGAATATGTGATGTGTGGATGCTGGGCCTGGACAACGGTCTTTAGCTGTCGTTGTTTGTTTGTAATAAATTTGTTGTATTTGCCTACCAATGTCTATGCAATTGAGTTTAATTGCTTAACGGACATGAGTCATTATGATTTTAAAGAATGTTATAGCTTGAACATTAAAATAAAGTGATTTGGTTCGAATGTGAATTGAAAAAGTCTCAGGTAGCTTAATTGAGCATAATAAAAAAATTACGATTTTCTCAGTAAAACAATTTAAAACAAATCAATTAACTGTACTTGATTTGAAGTTAAAAAATAGAATTTGATGTATCAATTTTTTGTACTTTTTTCTTTGAAATAAATTCTTATGGTATGGGTGTCATTTTTTGAGTTGACACTAGCTTTCAGATAGTCTATTTAATAGACCCGAGCTCCAGAGCAAAAATAGAACAAATTCGTTCAAGACTTTTTATTGGCGATTATGATTCCTTGGCATACAAGAATACTCCAGCCAAAAGTGCTACTAAATCCATTGGTGCATTTCTGAGAAAACGGCAACACTGGTCGGTTTTCAGTTTTTTTGATTTAACTCGAAAACCAAGCCTGACTTTGAAATGGTTCAAAGACACTTTTCATAGCAAATTAAATTTTCTGTCAAGTTAAGATGGTTAAAAAATTTTAAAAATTATTTTTGTCTAAAATTCTAACCTAAAATCAAAGAAAAAAAAGTTAAAAAATTGACAATTTTATTTTTTTTTACTAAATCAAGTGGCATTTTGTGTATGTAGCCGGGACGTCCAAACTTTGTACTAATGAAATAAAGTAGAGGTAAAATCCTTTGATAATATGCAATTTTTATTTTTTTTTGTCAAGAAACAACTTAAATGTACCTATTCAAAAATTAGCACTTTTTCTAAATTTTTGACTTTTTTAGTTAAAAGCAAGTTTTTAAAACTCGATAAAATCGTATTAATTGGTAACTTTTAGACTTTTAAAGTAAACATACTTCGAGGGATTGATTTAATATAAACTAAATATGACAAACAAAAAAATTTATTTGCATCCTTATGGCCTTTTGTGCAATTTTGTGTATGTGCATTTTTATAAATTCGGGTCGAATGGATGGACGGAGAGCCATTAGCTTTGGTCTATTGCATAGAAGAACATTTAATACCAACTCTTTTACTGTTTTCAATGGCCTGAAAAACAATTCTTGTAAAATCCGCGACCAACGAAAAGTTTCTCTTGAAAAACGAAAAAAATTGTCTAATGAGTTTGAAACAAAATAGGTCAGGGAAATTAGTAAATCAAATTGCACTTTTCGCGGGACAAATTTTTTTCATGGAACGTATATAGGTGAATGTCCTTATCGTAAAAGTGAATTTTTTGGGATGATAAGATATCGGGAACAGCCACCATCTTGGAAAAGAGTTCAGTGCCGTTTTTATTTTATAACTCCATTTTTACTCATTTAAACCAAAAATGTCCGAGGGTAGACTTATTATCAATTAAATTATCTAAAAAATGATATACAAATGAATTCCGTGAGTTAGTTCAATTCAATTTTATAGTCGGTCAAAGTCCGGGTTCTTCTCGCAAGGTTAAGACAATATGACATTTTTTCAAATATCTGAAGAACTTTTGATTTGTTGGGGATTTTCTTAAAGTATGAATTATAGCACTTTGAATTATCTATGAAATTTGCCCTTTATCGTTACTGTAACCAACATAATGTATAAGCCATCTAACGTCGAAGTTCACATTCTACTATCCAAAAGTGAGAAAATAACAAGTTTTCTTCTATTAGACCGAGCAAATTTTTGAAGTGGAGGTATAACCAAAATATAAGTAAACAGTTTTTTAACTATATTCGTCTAAATATTGAATTCAAAGTTTGAAATCTTTAATGTTAACCTTTATATGGTTTTCGAGGTTTTAAATGAAGTGAATTTTCCAATTAATGTGAATAAGCTCAAGTGACACTATTTAAAATTCTAAATATAAGAACTGATGCCCTGTCATTTTTCCTAAACATGAACACCTCAATCTCAGCATTACGATAAGTATAACTCAAGATATGAGGTGTGTAAGCTGTTATGTTTTCGAGACTATTGTGTTTAATTTTTGATTGTTTATTTGATCTATTGAAATCCCAAATATGTTCAGTTAAAAAATCGTATATCATGACTTCGACGTTTGGTTGCCTCTACAATGTGATGGTTACAAAAACAATAAAGGTTTCATTTCATAGATAATTAAAAGTGCTATAATTCATTCTTTAAGAAAATCCCAAACAAATCAAAAGTTCTTCAGATATTTGAAAAAATGTCATATTGTCTTAACCTTGCGAGAAGAACCCGGACTTTGACCGACTATAAAATTGAATTTAACTAACTCACGGAATTCATTTGTATATCATTTTTTAGATAATTTAATTGATAATAAGTCTACCCTCGGACATTTTTGGTTTAAATGAGTAAAAATGGAGTTATAAAATAAAAACGGCACTGAACTCTTTTCCAAGATGGCGGCTGTTCCCGATATCTTATCATCCCAAAAAATTCACTTTTACGATAAGGACATTCACCTATATACGTTCCATGAAAAAAATTTGTCCCGCGAAAAGTGCAATTTGATTTACTAATTTCCCTGACCTATTTTGTTTCAAACTCATTAGACAATTTTTTTCGTTTTTCAAGAGAAACTTTTCGTTGGTCGCGGATTTTACAAGAATTGTTTTTCAGGCCATTGAAAACAGTAAAAGAGTTGGTATTAAATGTTCTTCTATGCAATAGACCAAAGCTAATGGCTCTCCGTCCATCCATTCGACCCGAATTTATAAAAATGCACATACACAAAATTGCACAAAAGGCCATAAGGATGCAAATAAATTTTTTTGTTTGTCATATTTAGTTTATATTAAATCAATCCCTCGAAGTATGTTTACTTTAAAAGTCTAAAAGTTACCAATTAATACGATTTTATCGAGTTTTAAAAACTTGCTTTTAACTAAAAAAGTCAAAAATTTAGAAAAAGTGCTAATTTTTGAATAGGTACATTTAAGTTGTTTCTTGACAAAAAAAATTAAAAATTGCATATTATCAAAGGATTTTACCTCTACTTTATTTCATTAGTACAAAGTTTGGACGTCCCGGCTACATACACAAAATGCCGCTTGATTTAGTAAAAAAAAATAAAATTGTCAATTTTTTAACTTTTTTTTCTTTGATTTTAGGTTAGAATTTTAGACAAAAATAATTTTTAAAATTTTTTTAACCATCTTAACTTGACAGAAAATTTAATTTGCTATGAAAAGTGTCTTTGAACCATTTCAAAGTCAGGCTTGGTTTTCGAGTTAAATCAAAAAAACTGAAAACCGACCAGTGTTGCCGTTTTCTCAGAAATGCACCAATGGATTTAGTAGCACTTTTGGCTGGAGTATTCTTGTATGCCAAGGAATCATAATCGCCAATAAAAACTCTTGAACGAATTTGTTCCATCCAAAAGGGTCTATTCAATAGACTACAGAGATGTGTTAAATATAATAGCAGTTATATAAAAAATCATACAGTACCTATTCAGTTCCGGTGAACTGTGGTCTGTTCTTTTATTGAATAAAGTTAACTATTGTTGCTATGTCTAAAAAATCGTTGTATTTGTTTTTGTTAGATTTTGTTACAAAATGTCAACTTTCATTTAGGAACGACTAATGTTAAATTTTGTTGATCTGTCAAAACAAAATTTTTTTGAGATTAATTTTGTGAATGAATAAACAAGAAAGGATTAATTTGGTACTGAAATAATTCTTTTTAATTGGTTTCTAAGCAAATTGAAACAAAAATTATTTCAATAATTTCAAATATGGAAACAAACAAGAAATTCTGTTTTGTGTTTGACAGATTAACATTGAAACTCAAGTCCAGGTGCTGAGTTGGAAAAAGTAACAAAATGTAACTATTTGACACTTCAACATTGGATTTAAGAACGATGTTGTGACGTCACGATGTTACATTTTGTAACTTTTTTCTCATTTAGGAACGATGAAAGTTAACTATTGTTAACAATAGTTAACATCGTCGAATTAAAGAACGCACCACTGTTGTTTCAAACAAAAATTCCTTTTGAAGTTTCGTTTTCTGTACAGTCGCGTTCCTTTGGAGGTGATAGACTCATTAGTAGATCTAGTACTTCAATCAGGAATCAGCACAAGATCTTGAGTGAATACATAGAAATGTTTATATGTTGTACTAGATTTCTACTCATAAGAAGTAAACCGCCTCTAAAAAAAATTACGGCTTATACACAAGGATGGCAGCCATTAATCTGTTAGGCGGTGTACACATTCGATCGAAAATTCAAGTGAAGTTAAGTCAAGTCAGGTGAAAAAAGTCGCTCACTCTTATAAGTATATTGATAGGGCAGCATTTGACAGTTCTATGAAGAAATTATTGACAAATTGTCAGTCAGGTTAACAAGATTAAGTTTCAGGAAAGTACTAAGCACGATCAGGAAACATAAGGGGCTACACCTTGTGCAAAGTAGGTAGATAATTTTTTTTTTGACTAACTTACGAGTAAACTTTCTAATAAAATTGCTTAAATTGAAAAGGTTATTTTTGATGCCCTAAACTTAACTATCATTTAAGTCTCGAACGTTTCTCAACCAACCCACTTACACAATAGTTTCCTAGCAAACAATAATTTAATGAAACTGACAGATAGAAAAGTACAAGTGTAAGAAATACTTTTACTCGTCAAAATGAAGCAGAACTTCTTGCTACTTTCATCTTCAGTCTTCTAGCAAACTTTTAAAACAAGTCTTTAATGTATAAATAAACAACAACTTAAGGCTTGCCATAACTCCTTAAATCAAAAATTGATTTGGATTTGACATGCCCGCTTTTGAACAAATCATAAATTCATAAATTAAGAAATTTTTATTTATTTTCTTCTTTGTCTTCCAATTAAAACAAAAAAAATCTCAAAAAACTTTTTTGCCAACTAACCCGATGCCCCACATTCTAAATTTCAAAAAACTATTAATTAAGGAAAAGAAAAAAAAAAATACAAGTGGGAAAATTCTTTCGAATCACCTCAGGCAACATTTTAATTACCAAAATGAAGAATGTATAGCCTATTTCTTCAGGCGTGACTACAAAAATTATATCGCCCCTTTTTTTCTTCTTCGAAAATAAAAACGCAACATCTGGTTGACGTAAAGTGTCAGAAAATGTTGATTTTGGCAATTTGTATAAAATATTTTATTTGATATTAAGAACGCGACTAGTACAATAACCATCATCATCAATTTCGAACAAACGTCGAATACAAAATTACTGCGACTTTTTGTATAAACATATTTTTTTTTCTTTGTGATTAATTTATCTGCTCAATCTGTGTCTGTCTGTTTAATCTAGTGTGTATTATTTATACCAAACGCTATACGCGCGTCGTAGTCGTTCGTCCGTTGAAATGTCATTGAACTGTTCATTATATGGAGAGCACAAATTAGCAGTCAAACGATAGTTTGTCGAATCAACTTAAATGACCGACCACAGAGAAGTAAAAAGAAGGAGACAATCTCCTGATGCTAAATTATAGTGTTCGTTGCCAGAATTAATTTGGTCAAATTATTTCTTTTTCTTTTTTTTTTTCAGAATACAGAACAAAGTAGGTATGTTGTACTTGAGAAGGAACTTAAAATGTTTGTCTGAAAAATTACTTTTTGTTTGTTCAAGTAGAAAGTTTTGCAAAGAACTACAAAATATTTACTATATTTTCTGTCTCTTTTTTTGTTGCATTTTTATGTAAATGCAACTACTTTTGACAGATTTATTTACACTATTCATTCAATTGTAAAGCGAGCATGACAATTTTATTATTCAGTGATGTCAAAGTGAGTATATATAATTAAAATGACACGTAAGTGTGAGAATAATTTTGCACAAATGTATTTTTCTTTTAAACATCGTAATAATTCATGTGTTTATTTTAGAATTGCTTAATTACCCGAAATAAATTTGAAGTTGTTGACAGTAAAAAGATGATAAAAAATGAAAGCTTGATAAAGCACAAGTTTAATAATAGACATAGAAGATAACTGAATTATTTGAATGTTTTGTTTGCGTTACGGGTGGTCGAAATGGAGTTAATTAAAAAATATCAACAAAATAAAATTGTCTAGTTATTTATTTATTGGATAAACAAAAGTGGCAACACTTTAAATGCAATGACATTTAGGTGAGTTCGTTTTTTGCCGAATGCACATTCACTATTATGCGTTCGTTGGGAGGTAGTAGTCTAATCATGAGTAGAAATCTAGTATTACCAACTAGAACTACTAGCCACTTACTCATGAGTAGTCTACCACCTCCAAAGGAACGCCGCTTGCTAAGATGATGATACTTGTCAATATATTGACAGCTGTCAAAGTTGACGTTGATATAATTGACTAGTTTAAATGTAAAAGGTGCCATGTGATTGTGAATGCATCATATTTATTGGCACTTTGTTTTTTGATGTTCAGGTATCATCTCTGTTCATTTGAAATGTCAATGAATTAAATTTTATTCTTAAAAGTGACACATGACGCACCTTATCCGGAAACAGATCAATATTTATGACAAGAATTGTCTGTATTTTTATTTTGTCATTGTTTCAAAAATAAATTGTGGCAATGAAAACAATTAAAAATGCAACGTTTTCTGTGATGATTGTGTGATGGTGTTTGTCGTTTTGTTTATTCAAAACATATTTTTTGAAATTCTTCGTGAAACAAAGTAGAATTGTTTAAAAATTCCGTCATTTTATTTTGTCCTTTTTTTTTACAAAAATAGCTCTGCTTTTAAGTAAAACAATTTTTGCAATTGTAATCCAATTCTATACATTCCACTCATGATTTTACTTTACCTAGACAGTTTTTTAAAGAGAAACGTCTAATAGAGTGATGCTCTGAAAAATGAAAAATAACAAAGATCTACCCCAGTGGAACATGACACTTGCAAATTTTTAATTGGCGCCCAACGTTTGAATTTTGAAAAAAAGTAATTTATTTATAGAGCTCTTGATGAGTCTAATGTTTTTATTCCTTGAGTCTTCAATATTCAAATACATGGAATGTTTATTTACAAAAAAGCTTTGTTAATTGTTTATTTAGTTGAAAGAAAAAAATATACATACATTCCAAATGGTTGGTAGCTTTTTTTTGTTAAGTGTTAACTCTAATGCCATTAGCAAGCGGAAAACAAAATAATTATTTACAAATGAACTTCCTATTGACTTAACGATGACTTCTTTTATTTTTCATCAAACAAAACCGATGTCTATTCTGACTTGACTTCTTGTTTTTTTGTTTGTTGTTTAAACATGGCAAACACTTACCTAAGCTTCCGAAACGAATAACTTTTGTTTGTTTTTTTTTTTAGAACTTGTAAAAAGTAACTCTTAATCAGGTCAAATTTTTAGCTACAATGAATAATGTTATTTACTTTTTGAAATCCAGGAGCGATATAACAAATAACGACAATTGTTAAAATAACTCGTTATCGATAAATTGGCGATAATACTTTACGATAATCGTTTATTGGTAAAATTTATTGCATGCATCATTTCGTGTAACCAATATAACCTTAACATTAAAAAAAAACAATTGTATACCAATAAAATATTGATTTGTTGCACAATGATTCATGTCGATTTTAAAATTAAAAAAAAAAACAATGCTTTTGCATGGTTACCTATACCATTTACAAAGTTATGGTAATAAAAAATCATATGGTTACAAGAATAATAAAAAAATGTAGTTGTATTTTCAAAATTCAAAGATAAATTCTTAATCCTTCAAATATCATATTATTGATTCAAAACCTCGAAATGAAAATGTTAGAGCGAAAAATAAAAGTGAGGTTCGACTTTAAAAGGACATAAATCCAATTTCTTTTTTTTTTGAAAGTAGGGCATAACTTTACAATTTTTGATCCGTTGCGTTGTAAAAAAAAAAAATTGTATACGAGTATGCACACACAAATTTTTTAACATTTCTCAAAAAAAAAGGTGGATTGTCATTTTGAAGAAAATATTATTAAAAACTTATAAACAAAATTTTGAAGAAATCCATTAACCCATTTTCAAAAAATTGATTAAGTTTTTTTTTTTAATCCAAAAATTTATTTTTTGAAAATGTTTTAAACACTTATTTTAAGTGTATTTGCTTTTGTATATAAAATTCTGTATGCGACATTGTCGATTCTGTACAAAAATTAATTGAAATCGGCTTAATTATTTACGAGATTTTCAAAAAACAAAAATACGAGGTATCTACCGTTTATAACATTCCAAAAACTATTTTTTTTTTTTTTTCAAAAGTTGTATCTTGTTTCTTACATTATACAGACAAATTTTAATCAAAATTGTTAGAACCGTTTAAAAAAAAAAATCTATGATTTAATTGCGAAAACAAACTTTCTGTTTTGGTACCATATTTTTTACATGAATTTAGATATGGAAAGATGTCAAAGGGCAAAAAAGATGTTGCAGAAAAATTTCTTTCAGTAGGTACATTGTTATAGTTTGCGGAAAGAAATTCGAATAGAAAAAAAAATTAACAAAATCAAAAAAAAATGTGGACAAAGCTACGTTAAAAATGGGTGCAAGTAAACAGGAATAAAAATTTAACACACTCATCAGAGTCTAAATCAAAGAAACACAATATTTTTCCGAATCTTTGGGTGCATAAAATTGATTTTTTGTTTTTGACTACAAAATTTAAAAAAAATTAGCCGTAGTAAGGTATAAAAGAAGTCTCTAACAAAAAGACTTGACTTATAAAAAAAAAACAAAAGTAGGATAGGAATATCGCGGTACTGACATTGACATTGTGATCATAATTTTGTATAGGTAAACTTTACGTCGAATTTTGATGCAACTCCTGGCAGCGATCAAAGAAAACAAATTTTTAAATATCGAATCATCACAATTATTATAGAATCTCTTAGAAATGGCATATAAAAGGAGTATCACGGATTATCAAATAAAATTTGACCTTAAATCCCTTAATTCCAGAATAAAAACTGACAATCCCGGGATCAATTGTGACTGACAACAAATTCCCTAGTCGGTATCTCATTAACTCAATTAGAAAAAAAAAAACTTTTTTCCCTATAAGCACCGAATCTATGTACATTGTGTAGATTTCCGCCTATATTCCAATGAATAACTTAATTTATAATTTTATAATTCCACTTAATCATTTCCCTCAAATACCATGACTATAAACACATTAAAATAACAATAAAATAGTATAATTGTTTTCCATTTAATTGCATATCTATGTACGAAATAAATTAAAACAATTCCAATTAAATACATATCTCAAAATCAGTTACAAAATTTTTTTTGTTCAAATTTGTTCAATAACAAATTTTCAAGATCAACTCAAATTTCTTCTCAAATTAATATCTAGATCTCACAATGAGTTCAAACTGAGTTCTAATTATTCCTCAATACCCACTTAAATTTATATACCAAACACAGTATTTGTTCTTGAAATTAATTTATCTTAAACTCGATTCAATCGAACTTAAGACAAAGCAAACAAAAAAAAAAACCGCATCACAAACAGCATTAAGTAATTTAAAAATATTTTTTTATTTTATTTTTATTAAGATCACTCTTTGTGCATCTGAGGAGGACTTACTTTTATTTTCAAATAAATAAAAAACAAAAAATATCTGCTAAAAAAAAACCAAACAAACCGGTACAGATGATTTGTGTTAGAAAAGATAGATCTCTATAATTCAGGTGAAAGATACAAAAAAAATAACTCATCGCTTTTGTGAATCTATTGAAAACAGAGATCGTGGAAAAAACTTATATCGACGCACGGCGTCAAATAGTTTTTCGCTCCTTCATTTCACTTTCACCTTCAATCGATTTTTTTTTTTCTTATTTGTTTATAAATCGAAATATACAAAAGAGATAGATATCATTTATCAGATAAATTTAAAAAAAAAGAAATTAATTAAATAAAAAATTTAAATAAAAATATCTTTACCTTTAATTAAAAAAATGAAAAACGAAGATTATAATTTAAATATTTCCCACAACACAACTCACGACTTTTCTCACTAAAATTTTCCACTTGAATTTATAATATTTTTTTTTTTATAAAAAATGATTTTTATCACTTTAAATTAATATTTTATGCAAATAAAAATTGATGAACTTAATTGAAATATGAGATTTACTCGCGTAGGTATAATGACACTGGCGTAACGAGGGTTTAGTATAAAGATTCGAACAAATGCAAACTGTATATGCAAATTTAAAAGAAGAAAAATTGCATAGAAAGAAAAAAAATGTATCCACACTTTTTAAAATTTTTATAGCAGATATGAACGAATTGAACTCGCGTATATGTGTATCTATAAGATAGATTTTGAGAAGAGTATTTCAAGGGGCACAAATCTCGAAGAAGAAGAAGAAGAACTCGAACCAAATGCGACCGTCAACGAGACTGTCTTGACTCTGTCTGAAGTCGTAAGTTTGGCTTAAAGCGCAGCTGAGTTAAAGCCTATGGATATTATGGAGTAGACTGTGTATAGAGTAAAGAGTATCTTTCAGATACACAAACAAAGCATAAACTCACGAAAAACGTGTGTCGAGTGAATTTTTTTTTTTTCTGTTTTTGTATTTCAATCAAATGCTTCTTTATAGGTAGTTTGAAATTTTACGTTTTGCTTCATCTTCGAGACGACTTTGGCGGTTGGATTTGTATTTTGTAGTTAAGTTTTTTTTTTTTGCACGGCCTAGAAGGTCTCTTTTCGGTCTCGAGAGATCTATTTTATTTTTTTCTTTGTACCTATTTTCAGTATTTCAAATTGTATCTATCCACACACCTTTGATAGATCTTTTGGGACTTAAATGCTATGCACATGTCATATTGCAGTTTCACTCAATTTAGTTTGAGTGGATATTCAAACTTGAAGCTTTAAACTTGTGATCGGGTTTTTTTTTTCGTTGTTAGATTTTGTTTTATTTTTTTGGATCCCTTTTGAAATGTTTTTTTGGCGGCTCTCTGAACAAATTTTTGTTTTCAGTTGAGCTTACACCTTTCGTGGGGTTTGGGTTTTATTTTGATTTTGTTTTTTTTTTTTGTTTCTATGAAGAAAAAAAAAATTAGTCTCAAATTTCGTTTTAAATGCAAAAAGGTCAATTGGCAAAAACAAAAAAAATAAAAAAAAAAGTGAAAACCAAAATAAGTATGTGTTTTGATATTCAATTAGTTTAAAATGTGCAAATATCTATTTGATTTTAATCCACATGTTAGTGATTGAATTTAATTGTGAATTTTGACCTAAAATTGACCTCACGAAAGGTGGTAAGGAACTATAAGTTTAAAGGCATAATATTATAACACAATAGAAAATTTTAAATTAAAAAAAAATAATGCAACATTATATAGAAACAGGTAAACTCTCTTTTAAAGTGGTCTAGATCAATTTTAATTTATATGAATTATGTTAATTTTATTGCATTAAAAATTATAGTTTTTAACAGTTCTATTATTAAAATGATTTTTTTTTAACACTTTAAGTTACTTATAAATATTGATGTTTTTTTTTTTTAATTAGGCAGTTTATATTTAAAAGTTGTTTTTATTTGATTTTTTTTGTTTTGTGGATTATGTATTATATAATAATTGAATAAAAACGTGTGTGGTTTGTCTTTGTCGCGAAAGACTGGTTATATTTTTTTTTTTTGTATTATTATATTCAAAGGCTTGTGTAGAATTTTATGTTCAAGTTACTCAAACCTTAGAATAACATGGTGGTTACTATTGTTTGATGATGAAATATATAAAAAAATTAAAATTTAACTCCCATGCAATTATGATGAGATGGTAAATGAAAAAAAAAAGATAGGATTTCCACTTTTAAAATAGATATTTTGTATGTGGTAAGTGGTAACCCTATTTCAATTCTTGTCATGCCACATATTCATACATATGTAGGTACAATTTTCCTACATTTTTTAAATAATTAATATCCATATTATTTGTAAACATGATTAATATCGGTTTTATTAATTTCTGCCAAAAATGACAGTATGTAAATCCAGATTAACAAAAATTATAAAATGAACTCTAATTTTGATAAAAAGTATGTTTGGGTAGGTACATATACTTAATCGACAAAAATGTGAAATTTGTCAAAAAAAAAAGTTCCTTGGATAAAGGGGGTCAATGGACAAAATCCCCAAACGGACAAAAATAATACTATATTAAAAATACATAATTTGATTACCTCATTGGAGATTGTACTATTTTACCTAGAAATTGTATTAAAATATACATATGAATAAATGTAATGTATATTTGTAAACTCTTATTGTTATTGATATATTTTTAAACTGTTATTGTTATTAATATATTTTTAAACATGACAAGTTTAACATTCAGGTACAAAACAAACAAACAATTTGCTTGTAAGGTTCGGTCAGCGATGCCAACTGAGGCATAATAATGCCTTTTAGGCATAATTTTATTAGCTAAGGCATTGAGGCTTATTTTTTGCCAATTTTTTTCATTCTACTCTTGATTTATATTTTAAAAGTTTCTTATAATTTTTTTAAATATTTTGATAAAAAGACTAAAAACTAATATTTTCTATATCTTTTAAATAAAGGTTGTTCGAAATTTTATGTACAGAATTTGTTTTTACCATTTAACTCTTGGTAGTGTTTAATTTTTCGAAGAATTTTTTCACACTAATCACTTTTACTAGAAAAGAATCTAATTTTGTTGCTGTAAAAAGATCTAAAACGCTTGCAAATAGGCTAATATTTTTTATTGGTGAAAAAAATTGGCCGCTAATTTCTTCCAATTATATGAAGCAACGTCTTGAAATATTCCTTTCGAAGAAAATAAGTTTCCGTTACGTGACAAATAAGTTGCCTTAGCCCCGATTTTTCAATCGTGAGTTAGACTATCAGAAGAATAAATTTCAATATAAAAAATTTTATTCCTCGGAATAATCTCTATCTGAGGTTTATCTGACTATTGAAAAATTGGCCCTTAATGTATAAATTGATTAAATAAACATTTCGTTTTGTGTACTTTTTGTAATTTTTAACTGCTATCAACTGCTATCAACTTTAAAAAGCTATAGTGTTAAAAAAATATGTTTTCACAATAAACTCCTTTAACGGCAAAAATGATTAAAAATTGATATGAAATGTTTTTACCATTTTACCAAAATTAAAAGTCGAAACAAATCAGTTTGTGAACGCATTCCCTACAAAAAGTCTCATCTCAACTTTTTCAATAGTTAAGACCACCAATAAAACTTTAATACATATGTTAAACTATCATAATAGGTACCTATAACGGGATTTTCGAATATTTATAAATCAAAATTGGATCGCATTTTCGACTTTGTTTGCAAGTTGCATATATGTGACAATTTTTTTTTACTTTTTGTCAAATAATAATAAGTATACTTTTATCTAATATTTTTGCCAAAGCTGATAAGTTACTCAATTCTTTTTACTATCCGAAACTTTGGTTCAGGTAAAATTTTTCTTTCTGAAATTGAAAACCAAACACAATTTAATGATCCCGAAATAGAGGTGTTATCAGAAGCGATCTTTCATGTTACACACTCAAGAACAAAAAATCTGCCTTTACTCATTTATTATGACTTTTAATTTCTTTTGTCATGTTTGTTAAACATTTTTATTTCCTATGGCCCTGCCTGGTAAGAGCTTAAGTCAATTGTGAGTGCTTAATCGGTATATAAAACTTACTTACTCGTATCTACAATTTGAAATGTTCATTCAGTTTCAATTTTTTCCCTAATTTTCAATTCCGGTCACACACTTGGAGTCTTTATTTATGCTATTAAACTTACTTGGGCGTAATTTCACACATAAAAGCCATAAAAACTGTAAAGAAAAATTAAACAAAAAAAAAGTACGTATACGCCATACGTCTTCACCTTGGCCCAATAAGCCAAACGTAAAAAAAAAGGTCATTATAACCCAAAGAAATTATAATTCCTAATCAGAAATCATTAAAAATGGTCCCTGTCCCTCAAGTTTCACAACAACCCAAAACTATCAACAGAAAAAAAAAATCAGTGTTATTGTAATTAAATATACATCTCACATTATAATCATACCCGCCCCACGCAATCATATAATTTGTATCTATCAAAAAAACATATAAAAAGTTATGTTCAAATTTTAAATCTACAATAAACAATCTAGAAAAAAATCAAAAAAAAAAAAACAAAAATTCACACTAAATTATTTCAAATTACGCTCCAAATGAGTTTGAATTGAATTTACAAAACAAGAAGAAAAAAAAAAAGACAAAAAAAAACCGTAGATTTCTCACACAGCTTTTCAGATTTCAATTCTTAATCTTGCCGGACACGAAAGGCGTGAAAATTTGTTCAATTTAAATTAAATTTTCATTTTGGAGACGACATTCGAGGTCGTCTCATGGGATTTTCAGAAAAAAAAGTAAGCTTTGAAAAAGATAAACAAAGATAAAAGTCTTTACGTTGACATTGAGTGTAGGTACCTTTGATGGCTACTTGTCATTCAGCGATTATAATATCCTGATCTATGACCTTTGCCGAAATAAGCTTAAATTCTATTCAAATGAATTTAAAAATTGAGTAGCCTTAGCAACTCAGTACAAATTTTGACCACCATAGCGCATTTAAACTATACCAATCTCAAATGATTTCATAAATCGTTGAAGCGAATTTTAATTACGCTTCAACACTGTTGTAAACCTAGACTGAGTTGAAATGGGCTCTGCTTGATTCTATGCAAATCAAAATCTTTTTGAAAAGTGACAAGTACTGTCATTATGAGTAATGCCAAATAACAATTATTAATTGTTGCTGCCATGAAGCTGTGTAACAAATTTATATTTGTTTTACTATAGAAAAGAACTGCAGAGCTGCTTATCAATTCAAAAAGACAAAAAAAAATAAAATATTAATTCTAATCCCGTAATCCCGCTGTGAAACGTGCTCTTATCTTTAACTCAGATATAGATTGGCACGTTTATTTAAAATTCACTTTTGTCTGGCAAACATTTATTTTTACTTCTTTAGATAAAAAAAAAGTGAACAATTTGAGGTCAATATTTTTTTGTATGTGAAAGGAAATAAAATGAGGTGGTTCTTCTGAAAAAAAAAAGAAAAAAATAAAACTCCCAAAAGAGTGTAATTCTAGAAGTAATAAAATCTTATCTGATCGCCAATGTGTGTACAAATAAACTTCTCTAATTAGTTTGGCGGCTGTCATGTGAGAATACACTAGTGACAGCTGCTGTTATATTTTTTACTTTTTTGGTTTGCTTTACTTAAACATCTTTGTTTAAAGAGAAACGAGGAAATAATTATAGCTGAACATTTAAGATGGATGAGATTTTGTGTAGGTAGGTCAGCAGGCTATATCAGATGAAGGTGATTTTTTGAATTCTATTTTTTCGGAAGTAGGTATGTATAATAATTCTTTGTTTTTTATTATAACGAGGAAATGTTACATGAATTTTAAATTAATAAGAATGTTTTGGGAGAGATAAATTTGAAATTTGGTGAAATTTAAAACAAAATATTATAAATTCACTTTTTCAAAAATAGAAAAAAAAAGAAATGAAAAATATGAATATTTATTATGCACAATCCCGGTTTGGATTTATTTGTTAGTTAGTTTCTGCAATATCCCTTCTTTAATTGGAGCTTAGAATAAATTAAATTAATTAAATTAGAATAAATAAATTAATATAATTACTAAACTTTATAAAAAGCTTATTCTCTTTTACCAATAAAGTAAACGAACAGAACCATAATAGTGTTCATTAGGGGTTTTCATGAAGCGGTGTAAACTCTGGGTAAATCTGGTAAACGTAATAAAAAGTTTGCTTACCACATTTACCATTTTACCAGGTTTTCCCAGAGTTTACACGGTTGCATGAATACATGAATAATATAGATTAGATTTTGTTATCTCTTTTTAAAATGAAATGTCAGTAATACCTAAAGTTAAAGCAATTGAATTTATATTCTCAATCACAGAAAACCACTTAGTAAGTTTATACTATAACAAAACTGTTTTGCTATTATGAGTTTGAGATGGTGCTTCTAGTCAATCCCTTTGACATTTCATTTCAAAAAGTAAATTTTCATACCCCAACGCCAAAAAATAAAATGTGCATGTGCGGCCGCACAGTGATGCCAGTTTCGTTTCCATAAGGCTTCACTTTTGACAGATAGTTTCATTTGCATTAAGCGCGTCCCACTAAAAGAGATCTTAGAGCATTTAAACATTTTTTTGTTTTAAAAGTGGGACAACAAATCTCTGATAGAGAGTAAATGAAATATAATAAATTAAGTTCTCTTAAACCTTCGTGTAAGAATTGTCAAACTTCACCTTCATTTTTAACCTTAATAATGAAAATGATCTTCTCAAGCGTGTCTATCTGGGCAATATAAGGCAGTATAGATAAAGATTTCAGTTCAAAACATCGACTAGCTTTTCAAAGTCCATATATCTAAATCAGGTTATCTTCTAATGTTACAAATAAATAAAACTTACCTTCTATTCTAAGAGTGCCTTAAATTTCTCTATGTCTTGCCAGCCAGCTAGATTAAAAAGATTGTAATTATTTTTCATTATCTCTATTTTCTTGTAGCAAACTATCTATTATAGGTTTCCAATATACGCTTGGCCTAAGCTCTGGAATCATCATCACCTTAGGCTAAATAATTTTGTAGAGTGTTGTAAAATCAAAGATTTAAATACATATATACAGAGAGCATGCTTTTACTTTCAGCTTGCTTAAAGTAAGACAAAAAAAAAGACCGCAGATCATTATCAATTTATTTAGGTCCGAAGAAAATTACTTTTGTTTTTTTTTTCCTTTTGAATTGTTACATTTTTTTAGAATTCTATTTTGCCATTGAATTTCTAGGTAATTTTAATCGAAAATAATGATGATGATTTTATATTTAGAAAGAAAAAAAAATTGATGCTGAAATTATATTATCTTGCGGCAAGTTAAAGAGACATGGTCACGATCGGCTGGCGAAGGGGTTCGACGCGCGGTTAGACACACTACTTTTGCCCACACAAGTCGAGTTTGCTTTTGGTCGCGTTTCGTTTTTGTCAAACAACATACAAGCTCACCACCACCTGGACTTAACATGTGAATGCAACTTTTGAATTGAATGGGAGTAGGTACCTATAGAAGCATTATATGGCTATCTAATGATATGAAATTTATTTGTGCTGCTATAGTATAAAGATGCACGCATAAATTTATTGAAAAATGAATTGAACTTGAAAATACTACTTCACAGTGCACAACTTTCCCCTTCACATTCACCCGAGGCACCATACATTTTTCATTAATGATTTTTTCTATTTTTTGTCATAAAATTTTTTCATTATTTATTTCTTTATTTTAAATTACTTTTATTGAAAAGAAAAAAACAAAAAAAAGATATAGTGGAAATCACTACTTGTTAAGAAATTGAGAGGTTTAAAGCATTTAAAAGTGTGAAAAATTCACATTAAAATGAGATTCCAAATTGGAATATCTTCACTAAACTTTCAATAAAAAGATTATTCATGAAAGTTCTTAAAATGGTTTACTTTACTACACACGTTTTTTAAAGAGCACCACTTAATAAAATGATCTCATAATTGATAATATAATAAACCAATCGGGTAATCATAAACCTTTATTATTTCTCAGCTAGTTGAGAAGCAATTAGAGAAATAAATAGAGAAGCAAGAAATCAAACCTGCGAGCAAGTTCCAATATAAAGTGCGTATAGTAAACATACGTCAAAACAAACTCTTATGTGAGATTTGACATTAACTTAACATTTTGACTAGCGTTAGCATACTTCAACTTAACCAATCCCTAGTTGATATTAGGCGCGTCCCGCAAAGAAAATATCTCTGAGAGCTCAATCTCATTTTGAAAGAGAGCAAAATAATTTTGTGGGGACAAGTTTCTCACATGAATCCAATTTTTTCAAGTCCAACACTTCAAATATTCTATTGTGAAAAAAAAATTATTTCGAAATTAATTATTTTGTGAGCAAGCTCAAAATAATACCTAACATATTCTTCAAATTTTCATTAAATTTTTTATGTTTTTAGCAATTTTATTTCTGCACACCACCAATTTGAATACAGTCAAACTTCTTTATAACGTAATTTTCTCTATAGCGAATTTCATTTCGTTCCCCTTCCCCATAAAAAACATTCCATACTAATTAGTTTCTTTATAACGAAGTTCCCTATAACGAAATTCTCTTTATAAAGAACTAATTTTTTTTGACCCAAGAGCAGATTCGTTTCTTTATAACGAAATGCCAATTTTCAAATTTGAAAAAAAAGCTCACTAGATTTGTATACCGAGTTTTAAAAGGGAACTCCCCGTTTTGGCAAGAATTTTCTTAAAGTTATTGTATGTATGTATGTTTGGATGCATGAAAAAGGGTACATGTGTTTTAGAAATTGTACGCATATAGACAGGTGAATCGTTCGTTTGAGTTTACATTTTAAGTTAGCCAATCACAAGGCTATTTCGCTATGAGAGAATATTGATAAAATTAAAAGTAGAGCAAAGAAAAGTATGTGGCTGAAAAATTTGATGTGTCGTTTAGTACACTATCAACAATGTTAAAGAATTAACTAAAAATTTTAAAGTTATGATTCATGTGCATGTTCAATTTCAAAGTTGATATGTTTTAACTAAAAAATATAAATGAATAAATTTCCTTAAGATGAGTTCTTTTTTGTACCATATTATTTTAAAAGAACACATGCAGTATTAAAAAATAAATTTTCTATATAACGAATTTTTTATAAAACTTCTTTATAACGAAGCAATTTTTTGTTCCCTTGAAGGTTCGTTATAAAGAAGTTTGACTGTATTTCTTTCGATATCTTATATCGGAAATCGGTCAACGCGGTGACTCCCAGACGTCACCTAAAATATCTTCCTTCTGTCAATGTAGCGTCATTGTCAAAACCCAAAACTGTGTGTCAGCGTACAAGTCAATACATTGAGATTATTTTGTTTTAACGATTTAACAATCACATGACTTGACTTGACACCCTTGTAAAAAATTTTGACGTTGACCATGACCGTGTAATCGTATCCATAAAAATGGCTGCAGAACAGAGATAACAAAAACAAGTGAAAAATGCAAAACCGATTTGCTGTCATTTGTGTTAAAATTTCAAAACAATATGGCGCCAGTTTCTAACACTGACGTTTAATTCGAAATCTGAGCACCGGTAAATGATTTTAAATAAGAAGACAATAGGGGTATTCATGAAACAGTGGTAAACCTGGTAAAGTGGTAAATGTGTCGAAATTGTATATGGTAGACCTGTTTGATTACCATATTTACCATTTTACCAGTTTTACTAAGAGTTTACAACGTTGCATGAATAATGAATACCCCTAATGTGTCCATGTCCATATAATACAGAAATTACACTTTTATTAATAATTTTTTTTAACGTTAAGTGTTGTGTTGCATAAAAGCTAAGTTTATAAATTTAACCCAAGTTATTTAAACTTTGGCGAGAAACCTGGATCTCTTTGTCAGTTCCACTTAAGTGGCACTTAAGTGGTCTATATAGGAAACATAAGTGGTACTATCAAATCAGAGATTTGAGTTATCTGAACACTAAAACACACTTAAAGTTCATAGTTAAGAAAGTCCCACTTAAGTGCCTCACATCGGAAACTTAAGTGACTCTTTCTATACAAATTTATACATTTTGAAATCTTCAACTAAAGTAATATCGTATCCATATCCATGTATCAGTCAATAACCAAAGGAAATCATTTGTTTGTTTTTTTTGTTTTCACTCACATTTCTACTCGTACACAGATATGCAATGTAGTAGTTCACAGTATTCTTATTAGAGTTGTTTATTTCTGTACAATGAAACCACAAAACTATGGAAAACTTTTGCACACACCTTAAGAGTTAACTTTCTCAAAAAACACCTAAAAGTATACTACTACATTATTTTTTTGCTTACTGAAAAGTGTTTACTATTTCTTAATTCAATTTAACTTAACTTAATAAAAATAACATTCTCAAACTAATTATATCTATTTTCAAAACAAACTAAAAAGCTTTTCCCGCTGTATTTCAGAATAATCAAAAAAGAAAAACAACAAAACAACTTATAATTCTAGCGCAGGCTCTTTAAGACATTTTTATTCATTTAGTGATTTTTCTTTTTAGCTTCAATTTCGCAAACGAAATGAAAAGTTCATAGTCTTTTACCGCCCCAAAAGCCACAAATAGCTCCTATAAAGTAAACAAAAATATAAATGTCATGTTATTTTCATTGCATGTCACGTCAATTTCCCTTTCATTCATTCATTAGCTTTGACGTTTTGAGTTTTTTTTTTTTTTTTGAGGAGGAGAAAGAGGCCAGTGCTCTTGGCTTTACGTTTGTCAATAATTATAATTGTTCTGTTTTTGTTGAACTTTCGTTTCCTTGGTTGCTATTGCTTGCTTGTAAGGTGCGTTAATTCCTAAAAGCTTACTTTATTTTTAGTTCTACCTGCTGCCGCGCTTTTATAGCACGAAATTACCGTCACTTAAGGTTGCCAAAAATAAATCAGTTATCACCAGTGTGATATTGGAACTTTTCTTTAATAAAAATTTGGTAGAAATGATGTGAGAAAATCTAAATCAAAACAAAGAAAAACAAACAAACGCTTTTTTTGTTGGTTGGGGAAAATTTGGAAAATCATGGGTTATTCACAATGGCGATAATTTTTGACAGAAGAGAACACAGAACACATAGACAATAGAGCTGGGCAAATCGTTCATTTCAAAAGATCGAATCGTTCAAAGATTGATTTCACCAAAGATTCGGTCTTTTCTATCAATCGTTCTTTGGTTCATTTAATCGCAACCATTCCTTTTTCACTCATTTCGTTCTGACAAATGAGAGAAGAAACAAGAAATCGCGTATAACCTGAAATATTAACATTTCAATGCAACCATATAAAACAATTTTTCGTTTATATTTTCTATGAGAGTTTTTTTTAAATCTAATTATCTCCGCTTTTTTTTTGAAAATATATTTTTGGAAAATTTTAATGGTAAATTTGATTATTAGTTAGGCCCTATGTCTCCGCCAAGTTCAAAACGTCGAAATAGATACATCAAAAATAAAAAGAAGTCAAGGGCAGATATTCGATAGAAATTCCCAATTGAATCCGATTCAATTCAAACTCTGAACCTGATTATATAAACTTGTATCAGTTGTATGCATTGAATCGAAATGATGATTGAGAATGAATGGTATGAACGAAATCCGAGTTCTGAGAGATTTTTTAGATGATTTTTGATTGTGAACGATTTGGATGAACGAAACGTTCTTTTCCACTTCGTGGTTTTTGATTGTAAACGATTTGGATGAACGAAACGTACTTTTCTACTTCGTACTTTCTTATTTTATGAACGAGATTGATATAAGGATTGATTGATTTGGTTTATAGTGATTGCAATCACTCAGAATTTTCGGTGAACGGGTCAAAAAGACCGAATCAATCACGATTGACACAGCTCTAATAGACAAATAATAAAAGTTCGCAAGTGTCAAGTAGCGTGCATTTTCTCCACCATCACATTGACTTATTCCGGGTCGTTGTAATAAGACGCAAGTCAGTGTGTTTTTTGAGAAAAAATAACTCAAAATATTTTTAAGTGTTTTTTAACATAAAATTGATGGGGGTTTTAAGAATTTTTATTGACAAACAAATGTTTATGGAGTTTTGGTCAATAATTTATTGTTAAGTTTTTAGTTTGTTTTATTTATATTTGAGAGAGAGAGAAGAAAGAGAGAGTGATTTTCTGTGTGAAAATGTCATCAGAAAGTGAAAAAACATGTGAAGAGATTATTTCACCGCCTATAAATGATGAGAAGTTGACTGAAGCAGTCGAAGAGGATGAAGTCAACAACAGTGAAGGAATTGGTAAATAATATTACAAGAGAAATGTATCCCGTAGGGATTTGGGGGAGGAGAAATAAAAATGTAGTACGTGCAATCAAAAGCAAGCTACAAATAGGGAAGTAAACAAAGGACATCTGAAGGGTATTGATGTCGTTATGGTTATGGTAGTTGTTTTGTTTGGAAGGTTCTGGTTTTCTGTTGGCGGTGGGGCTTTATATTTACTATGGATAAAGGTGTTATCACATCTTTATTCAACTTACAGATATTTTTACATAATGAATATTAACTTTTAGAGTTATGATTTTTAAATTTTATATTATTATTAAAATGTTTTAATTTTCAATTTAATTTCAAGGCTATATACTTTTAACAATATAATTTAGAATTTAACATAACATTGTGATCTTTTACATCTGGCTTGCAAATTAGGTTCAAAACGATAACATTTATATGCATGTGGGAAATGTTAAATATAAGTTGATGTTATGAAATTGATAAGAGATTAAATAAATTAGAGAGAAGTAAACAAATAACAAAAAACTTAGATTATTACAGTTAATTGACTTATTTCATAACTAGTTTCGTTTTACAAATATTTTCATAGAATTTTCAAGTTTTCAAAATTTTCCATTAATTTAGTATACAACTTAGAGAGGTTAAAAGTTGTAGAATCTTTTAATTAAAATTTTAAACTAAATTGAATATTCGGCGAACCGCAAAGGCGGCTCACTAGTGTGAACCAGATAAGCCAGTTTGTAAGTTTTGTATTAAGTTAGACTTACCTGGTCAACGTAATCGGTAAACGTGTTGGCTCTGTAACGTAAAAGTAACGTCAAAATCTTTCCCAAAAGTGTCATTTCGTGTGAGCGTCAGGGATGAGAATGCTAAGCCCGAAAAGTGAAACATATTGCCCAAAAAAACGAAGTAGATTTGGAAAATATGTAGCAGATAATGAAAAAAAAAAAAATATACATATAAAACAAAGGAGAATGCCCAAAAATAAATATATTTAAAAAAAAATTATTTTCATTGACTTGGTCTTAGTTCCATGAGCAAAGATGTGCCATCTGCCATATAATAACCTAAGATTGTTTTTTAAAAGCCGATGTCTGATTTATTTTATGCAAAATGCATGACCGGACCCAGAGCCATTATGGGGATCTGGGCGGTTACATAAAATAATTGATATCTTGGATGGGTCTTTGATTTGGATGTATATGAAAGTGAAATTCTTGCAGTGCCTAGTGAGCCAATTTAAAAATAAAGAGCACTAACAATGCATTTTTTTAACAAAAAATGTAACAAGACGACACACCTTAAATGAAATTTTGTTCGTTAGAAAAAATTTGTCAAACGAAGTAGAAATAGGTTGCTACGTAGCAGATACATCAAAATAAATTAATGAAGTAGATCTGCTACATATGAAGTAAATACTCATCTCTGGTGAGCGTCCATGACAAAAGCTGCCAACGCGTTTACGGGTACGATGCAACTCGCACTGACATTTTTTTTGTTTGGGTTTTGAAATTGACATTGCGTTGAAAAATACAAAAAATATTGTTTTTGGTGACGTCAGAGAGTCAAAACGTTGACTGATTTCTTCAGCATGTAATCTTAGCTTTGTGTTAGTATTTTTCAAGCACTCATAGTGGATATACATATAAAAAACTATTTGACAGTTCTGACAACTTGGCAGCACTGAGGTCATTAATTTACTTTTAATTCAAATTTTGACAACCAGCCGCGCATCACCACGCAGTTATTAGAAATTTCAAAACAAATCCATCCGCCATTTTACATTTGTTCTTTTCTAATTAAAGCGACCTTCACTCGAATTTGTTGAGATATTAATAGCTTTAAATCGCTTATCCATGCCCGTTTACTAAAATATGAGCCTTTAAAAAAAATTACAAGCGGGGATTTTGAATTTTCGGTTTCCTTACAAATGACAAAATTGAGTTGTATCTTATCACTTTAGTTATTCGGCAGTAAAAATCATGCAAAAATTAAAATAGAACTACAAATACCTAAATCTTATTAAAAATTTATGTGACTGTTCTATTGTCTACTGTTATTGTATACAGAATAATAACATAACAAAATCTCTTGAGGCTTGTATTAATGTTTTGCATGAAATTCGGGATACATTTTTTGTGGTAGCTCCGCTGAAGCACCCAAAATCACCTGAGTTTAGTGTTGGTTGAAATTTGATCGTTAACATACGAAAAAATGTTTGAGTCCTTTTTGTAAAATGTTAAATTTTCTACGGTAAAATGCTAAAATATTTTCTGCATGACGTTTAAAATAAAAAAAAACCAACTAATTTAGCTCATGCAAATTTTATGGAAAACGAACATTCAAAATTACCGCCCTTTAAATATTTATTTACTAGTTCATATTTTGCCATAGTCTAGTATGCCCTTAATTATTATTATTCAAATCGTTTCGCATTTAAAAGTCAAATTGAAATACCCTAGTATCGAAATTAAAAAAAAAAAGTTGCGTATACGCCACCCCTATCTTCACAAAAACTAATTTTCTAATTTTCACAATGAGTTGCATATTTTTAGGGCTCATTTACATTCCTAAAACTAATGTTTCAAATCTCCCTTTACAAATAGGTATTCTTTTTATTCGTCTTTTTCCAACAAATTTCCGATGCATTTCTTTTCTTTAATACTACTTCTACACCAAGTGTGTTGTATAAAACCAAAAATTATATAAATTAACATTAAAAGATCTATTTTAACTTAAAATAATTTTTTTTAAATAAATATTTTTCTCTTTTCAATTGCAGACCTTGGAGTCGGTAACTTTGTTAAAACCGTAACACCATGTCCATTACGAGCACCGCTTGTCGTTTCAATCGTTGGACTACCATGTCGCGGCAAATCATTTGCTGCCCACAAAATCGCCCGTCATCTTAGCTGGAAGGGTGAATTGGCTAAAGGTAAGTTAACAAAAAAAAAAAAAATAAAAAAAAATAATCCCTAGGGGACACCCGGGTTTGAACCGGGGACCTCTCGATCTGCAGTCGAATGCTCTACCACTGAGCTATATCCCCTCCTTATATTTCTCATGACAAAGTTCTTTCTTGAAATTCTTGTACATTTTTTTCATAGAATTTAATCAAGAATATTTTTAAAGTAGAATCGAATGTAAGATAAGATGAATGTTAAGGAAATTAAATCGTTCTTGAGTCACTGAGTAAATAAAAAGGGGATATAGCTCAGTGGTAGAGCATTCGACTGCAGATCGAGAGGTCCCCGGTTCAAACCCGGGTGTCCCCTTTGTTCAATATTATTTTTACAAATTCTTATGTATATAAATCTTCTTCTTAAAAACTTGTTCTTTTGGAAACGATTTTGTTATAAGAAAAATTATATTTGATCTTATTTATCGATAGTAAAAGTTAATGAGAGTTTTTGTTTGCATTTTAAATTTTAATAAAGTGTATCATTTCCTATTAAAAGAATATGTTTTTGTTTCTATTTGATTGATAGTGATTAGGTTACGATTTTGTTGTGTGTAAGTAAAATTGAAAATCTATAAAAAAAAAAGACTTCCGGATAAGAACACACATTTTTTATCGATTTCTTGATGAAACTTCCTTATATTTTCTTTTGACCTTGAAAACCCTTACCACAGGCATAACCACTCCTAGAATTATTCTATAAACAGCAATAAAAGGGATTGTTTACTTTGCGTGATTCTGTGTAATCAAATTATTGGATTGGTAAACTTAAATTACGTTGTTTTATTAATTTTTATTGAACTAAATTTAGAGAACTTGGGAAGGCTGGGTATAATTTGATTCAAAAAGTTAAGTTGTTTGTTTTAGAAATTATGCTTTATCATTTAGAATGTACAAGGTACATATTTTGCAAGTCATATATTGTTTTTGTTATCTATTTCCGATATGCATAAAGTTAATATAGTTAGAGCAAAATTAATTGGAAAAATAATAATCGACTAGAAATAACAATAACAATTGAAAATGTTGATGGTGAGCAGAGTTGTAAGAACAAAATAACAATTAAAAAAAAATGCATTTGAAATACAAAATATTTACCTATTGCAATTAAATAAAATTTGCATTAAAAAAAATATTTATTGCAGCTGAAAAAAAGCATTCAAAAAATGTTTATTGCAACTTAAAAAGTATTTGCATTAAAAAGCATATTTATTGCATCTAAAAATATTTTGCATTAAAAAAATGTTTTTGCAACTCAAAAAATATTTGCATTGAAAATTAAATTTTTATTAAAAATAAAAATATAATAATATAAAAAATAAATTTTCTGCATTGGGAAAAAAATCAAATGCTTGCATTAAATATTTTGTTTAATATTCGTCGAGTTTCTTACAATTTTGACTATTTGTTCAATGTTTAGTTGAAATAGCTAATGTATTGTCAAAAAGCTCAAATTGTTAGAAATTCGACGAATATTAAAAACAAAAATATTTAATGCACACACTTTGCATTGAATTTTTTAATCCAAAATATTTTAACATTTGCAATAAAAATTTTATTTTATAGGAAAATATTTTTCAGTTGCAATAGCCGTGTTTTATTGGTTATTCAGTACTTAGCTCAACAAATGATTGCTAAGGATAAACAAAAATTTTTTATTTGTTGGTTTACAGAGAAAATTTGTTTCTAACATTTTTGACCCTTCAACAATAAAAGATTATTAATAATAAATAAAAGTAATTGTTTGTTGTTGTTTACAGCGTTAAATGTTTACTCAGTAAAATACTGAGTACCAATAAAACACGGCTAATATCATTTTTTTCTAATGCAAAATATATTTAGTTGCCATAAATATTTTTTTTATTGCAAAATTTTTCAATTGCAATACAATTTTTTTTAATGCAAGTTTTTTTCTGTTGCAATTAATATTTTTTTTTTCAATGCAAATTTTTTTATTTGAAATAAATATTTTTTTTTTGAATTTGTAATGGAAAACAAATGCATTAAAAAAATTTTTTTTTACAAAACTGATAGTTAGGAATTAGAGAAGTAGTTTTGCATTTCTGTTTTTATATTAAGCTAGAGCGACTTTTGAGTAATTTTTATTATAATTTTTTAATGTTTCAAATCTACACATAGACGCAGACGAGTGAATTTATGACATTTAAAAAAAAACAATATATTCACAAAATGTTAAGCCTATTTGCCATTTAGAAGTTAACAAAATTCTTTGTCTTTTTTAACTAAATTAAAAAAACAATTTGATACTTCCGATTGTAGGTATTCTTAAAAAAAGTTAGGATAACTTGACATGATAAAATGATTGAAAAGCTTACCGAATTTATTTAAGTCTTCAATTTTGTATTTTATTCTGTCGAAATCTGCCTAGACATGTCATTAAAGTGATAAGTAGAAAGTTTGGGTCACTGTGGTGTATGCGTACTTTTTTTTTGTATGAAAAAATACAATTAACTATGAACTCTTTTCATTATGAATTTTCGTTTCAAATGGAAAGTGAATGGTAAATATCATCCCAATACCATTATAATGCAATATTTTTTTGGTCTCGAAAGCCGTATTTTAGCTAAAAAAGTTCTATCGGAGTTTTTTTTTCAATTCCTTGTAACTGATTGAGCTCACTCTCAATGTCGAAAATTTGCAACTACCATTTGAGTCAATACATTTAAACAATAAGTACATGAACACAAAATTGAAACTTGTACTAAAATTGTAATTCCATTTCGATGAGTTCATGAACTTCGATAAAGAATATTTCTGTAAATGTACTCACAAATATGTTCTACTAAGGTTACAATTATAAAAAAATTAACTCAAGGTCGCAAACACTTTTTTTGCCGAAAACCAGGAATGAAGTCACTCATAATTGGAAAATTGGGCTATTTTTTAACTTAGATTTTTGATTACTGACAATATTCGATGCTCGATTTAAAAAAATCAATAAATATTTATTTGTGCATAACTAAAACAACAGTGGAAAAATCAAAACAACCAAAATTTGATCCATTAGCCATTTCAAAGTGGTATAAGTCACATTTAACATTCACTTCAAAAAATATCAATTTATTTAATCAAAAGCAACAATTTTACGAATTCAAATATAAAAATGCAGTTACTAAAACATCTTTGGCTGCAATAACTTGATTAGACTGCTTTGCAAACGTAATTTCGATATCTATTTAAAAAATTATAATAATTATTATTTTCTTCTAGTTTTCCCAGTGGAACAAAACGCTACCTCAGAAACTTTAAATGATATCTCAAATTGGTTTCTCGACGGCAATAATGTTGCTGTAAGTTATCAACAACAAAAAGATAAAAATATTTGTTAAAAATACAATTTTATTACAATTTTTAATTTCAGATTATTGATGGCATGCATTTGAGTCGTCAATCACGCCAATTAGTTTCCAATTTTTGTAATGACCGCATCTACCATCATTTAATTGTTGAAATCGATTGTGATGATAAAAGTCTCGAATCAAATATTAAAGAGATGGTACGTTATTTTGAAAGAACAAATAATCGCAGCATAGATTGGAAAAAGATATTTATCGAAAAGGTAAAATAAAAAAATGTTAGATTATTTTTTTTTCTTAAATTAATTTTATTGTTTTATTATATTTTTTTAAAAAAAAGGTTCGTGACTGTACACCATTGTTCGAAAAATGCCTTCCACTTGAAAGTCCTTTAATCACTGTCAATAATTCGGAAAATCCTTACTTGCATTCGGTGATGTCACGTGGAGTGCAAGGAGCCTTACAAACATCAATTTTG
Organism: Episyrphus balteatus; assembly: GCF_945859705.1. Classification (NCBI taxonomy): domain Eukaryota; kingdom Metazoa; phylum Arthropoda; class Insecta; order Diptera; family Syrphidae; genus Episyrphus; species Episyrphus balteatus. Next base: position 27,844,707 of record NC_079134.1, on the reverse strand, counting down.
GGTGTTCTTTCACATCCGGTGATAAGAGAACAACTTTTTTACTTTAGTCGAGTAAGTGAACACATTTTGAAAAACTATTTAAAAATTTCACAACTCGAGGGAAAGAATAAATGAGTTCCACAGTTTTTAAGAGGATCTAGTTTCTGTACATAGTATTTGTATAGAATATTACATCATACTCAAATCAACTCAAAACTGCTTAGTCACACCCGAAACTGGTATGTCACAAGTGAATAACATGATAAACTAGTAAATCACAACAGCAAACTGGTAAATTTTAATCGAAGCGCTAAATCATCACAGGACAAACTCACGACTCACACTCAAGTGTAATGAGTCACGCCCGAAACCAGCAAATAACAACAAAATTGTAAATCATAGACAACTACTGTTGTAGTAAGTCATAACACAAATTGTCAATTGCAAGTAAAAGTTGAAGTTAATTTATAAGCTCAAACTGGTAAATCACACCCGAAACAAGTTCATAAATCACACTCGAAACTAGTAAATCACACTAAAAACTATATCTGAAACTTGTAAACCACAATACAAAACTAGATAATTTAAAAAAATCCTTCTCAAAATGAGTAAATCACACCCGAAACCAAAACTAGTAGCTACACGGAAATAAATAGTTAGGTGCTGTGGAACTCATTTGTTTAAACGCAAAGTGTACACAATTTTTAATTTTCAGTAACAAATTTCTATATTCACAGCACGGTGAATCTGATTACAATGTGGTTGGAAGGATCGGTGGCAATGCGGATTTGTCATCGCGTGGCTGGAAATATGCAGAACGTTTGACTCGTTTGTTTAAGGAAAATCAATTGACCCTTCCCGGTCCTCAATTGGTACGTTTTTTCTTTAAAAAAAGAAGGAAAATCCCAATCTTACTTCCTCTATTTCTACAGATTTGGACTTCAGAATTCATCCGAACTATTCATACGGTTCGTGATATTCCTGGACCTAGAGCTGCTGTTAACGATTTAAATGAAATTAATGCTGTAAGTTTTTCTAAATCATTTATTTAAGCTCAATTGTGTAATTTCATTATTTTTCAGGGTATTTGTGAAGGACTTACTTATGAAGAGATTCAAGAAAAATTCCCACAAGAATTTGCTTGGCGCGATCAAGATAAATTCAAATATCGCTACCCTCATGGCGAATCATATTTGGATTTGTTGCAGCGTGTCGATAGTGTCATTCAGGGATTGCTCACCAAAACTCAAGTTTTGGTTGTTTCCCATCAAGCAGTTTTGAGATGTGTGATGGCGTATTTTAATGGCACTAAGCCAGGTAATTTTTTTTATTTTTTTTCATTTTTTCTTTAATATAAATATACTGCAGAAAAGTAGATGCATTTGGGTGATGCACAAAGATGCTTATGACAATGTTCCATTATTTTTTTTTTATCTTGTTTTGGATTTTACCAACTTGAATATGTTTTATTTTTAGATGAATATTATTTTAAGTGCGACAAGTTCATACATTGCTTGCCCTCCACTTTATTTTATTATATTCTCAATAACGATGCCTACATAAAGAAAATTCAATTCTATTTTTGAACCGAAGGAAAAATAATGTGGAAAAACGCTGTATGAGAGCCTTTTCATGCAAATTAAATGTAAAATTAGAGAATGAAAACATTTTCTTTGTCACTTTTTTTAAACATTTTTTACCAATGCACAGCTGTTGATGGTGTTGTCTTTTTCCGTGAAAAGATGTTTTTAATGATGCATTTGTTATAATATGCACTGCACATACCTAATGTAGAAAAGCAATCATCAACAGTCGAATCCCAATATATGTGTGTACATTGTACATATTAGAGAATAAATAAAAAAATAAAACGCACGAGTTGGTCGCACCTCGCACGTAGGTACCTACTTAGTCTTAGGGTAAAATAAACTTGGAGAGAAAGAATTTTTTTGAATACAAAAAGATAAAACTATAAACAATAAACACCTTTTAAAGAATTTGAATTTATAAGGCATGTTCACACGAGTACAAAAAAGTTTTGACAAAAGTGAATGTTTGTGAGTGAGACGTGTAAATGTGAACCCATTTTGTATATACATTTTAAAAACGCTTCACAAAATCTAGAAACATAATTGGAATAAAAGGCTAAGGGCTTGAAACAAATCGAAATTTTCTTACATATTTTAAGTTCAAAACATATTTTTATTACTTGCGATATGCATTCATATTATAGAGAGCTACAGCCTGAACTGTACTTGGTACTAGTATCTAGCGTTTTTTGGAGATGCTCCAGAAATTAATTTTTTAGAACAAAAAATAACGATACTTCCCATATACCAATTTTAGAAAAATTTTAATTTTCTCAAAAACGGCTCAAATAATTTTTATGAAAAAAAAACAGGCGGTAGTTTTGAAACTACTTATTATTAATGGTATCTAACTGTCTAGTGCCGTTCTTTTTTTAATTTCTGAATTTCTCCCAAACGACTTATTCTGTGCCAACGAAATTTTTAATACCCAAGGATTTATAAGTTCTCATTTATGCAAGTCAAAATTAAATTTAAAAACAAATAATTTTTTTTGTGGTTTTGAATTTTTGTTTTTGAAATTAAAATTTTCTAAATTTGATTTTTTTTTTGTCTTGGGCTTAGATGTCGATTAATATAATAGAAAATGTCATTTAAAAAAATTGTTTTAAAAACCGGCTCTAACGATTTTGATTTTTTTTTCTAAAAAATGCATCTTAAATTCTTCTTTTTAGATACATTTCAATTAAGATGCTGTTGAACCAGAGTTGTCACGGTGGGCAGGAAGCATCGACAGGTATGAGAAAAATGTCGACAAAAACTACATGTTGGGTTGTATTTGTTGATGATTATACGTGCAAAATCCGTTGGAATTGAAATCCTAGCTGCTCCTTTTCAAAAGTTATTCATATTTTTGTATTTCTAATCGGGACAATTGGGAATAAAAATCTTAGGGAGAGTACGATAACTTAGGCGACAAGAATTGATAACGGTATTTTGTAGAGGAGTTTAATACAATAATTTTTTACTACAGGAGGGGGGGTCCATCTCCCCCCGTTTAGGCGGGAGGGGCAATTTTCTAAAATATCATGTTAAATACAAAAAAAAATTATTAAAAAACAATGGCAACACTTACAGTTATGAATGATACCTTTTTCAAGATACAGAATTGTACACTTGATTCTAATTTTTAAATCAAATTATTGCAATTAATTGTTCTTGAAATAATCAACTTCAAAGTCAAAATTTGGGAAAAAAGTTGAAAAAAAAACACATTAAATACTATTTTTACCAAGAATGCGAATTTAAATACGAAATAAATCAATGAAATAAACTGCCTCAATTTATTTATAATCAAATTCTGAAAATTATATGCTTCTGTGCCTTCTAGTTTTTGAGAAAATTGAAAATTAAAAAACTACCTTTTTATCAGATTTGTATTTTTTAGCTGTTAACGTGTTTACATAAACATAATGCTTGCAGTATGCCCCCTTGCAACCCCCCTGCTTGAGCTCACTTCCTGAAAACCCGCGAAGCAAGCCTGGCATGATACTTTTAAGTTAAAAAGCTGTTCATATTGGTGAAAATAGTTAAGAAAATGAAAATCTGATAAAAAGATAATTTTCTTATTTTTAATTTTCTCGGAAATTATAAGGCACAGAAATATATGGTTTTCAGTATTTGATAAGATATTAATTGAGGCAGTTTATTTTGTTGATTTATTTCATATTTAAATTTACAGTCTTGGTAAAAATAGTATTTAATGTGTTTTTTTTTCAACTTTTTTCCCAAATTTTGACTTTGAAGTTGATTATTTCAAGAACAATTAATTGCAATAATTTGATTTAAAAATTAGAATCAAGTGTACAATTCTGTATCTTGAAAAAGGTATCATTCATAACTGTAAGTGTTGCCATTGTTTTTTAATAATTTTTTTTTGTATTTAACATGATATTTTAGAAAATTGCCCCTCCCGCCTAAACGGGGGGAGATGGACCCCCCCTCCTGTAGTAAAAAATTATTGTATTAAACTCCTCTACAAAATACCGTTATCAATTCTTGTCGCCTAAGTTATCGTACTCTCCCTAAGATTTTTATTCCCAATTGTCCCGATTAGAAATACAAAAATATGAATAACTTTTGAAAAGGAGCAGCTAGGATTTCAATTCCAACGGATTTTGCACGTATAATCATCAACAAATACAACCCAACTTGCAGTTTTTGTCGACATTTTTCTCATACCTATCGATGCTTCCTGCCCACCGTGTGTACATTATTTTTTGCAACTGAAAAAAATTTTTCTATTGCAACTGACATAATATTTGCATTAAAAAAATATTTTGCATTCCAAAAAAAACGTTGTTGCAACTGAATAAATTTTGCATTGCCAAAAAAAAAAATTATTTATTATTATTAATTTTCGCAAACAAAAAATGTTCTGCATTGAAAAAATTAATTCAATGCATAATGTATGCATTAAATATTTTTTTTTTAATATTCCTCAAATTTCTTACAATTTTAACTATTTGGCCTTCCATTAGGTTATTATTTAATGCACACATTTTGCATTGTTTTTTTTTTTCAATGCAGAAATTCTCAATAAAGTCAAAAAAGTGTACCTCCCATACAAATTTTTCAAATTTAACCAAATAACTCGAAAATGACTCTTACGATTTCAATTAAACTTTACAAACGTAATATTCAAAGCAATTGCAATAAAACTGCATTTTTATTTTTTTCAAAAAAAGTCAAATAAAAAAACCTTTTTTTTTTATTTAACAAAATTTTGCCCTAATTGTCGGCTCTTCCCCAACATCAACAAAATTTCTTTAATTTTATATAGAGGCAGCTCTTTAAATCTACAAGTAAACTAACATAAAAGTGTTTTAAACTGCAAGAGCAAGTACGTGCATTTTATTTTTAATGGAAATATTTTCCATATCCAGTTGCAATAAAAAAATGTTTGCAATAAGTAGGTACCTATTTTTTTTTTTTGTATTTTTTTTTGCTTAGCTCCAATAAATATTTTTTTTTAATTTTAAATGCATTTTTTCAATTGATAATTTTAAAACTCTGTGTTGAACATAAATTCATTAAATTTATATTTTATTTCTTATTTCAATTTTTTTAATAAAAAACAACATTTCAATCTTTTCAGATCAAGTTCCCTATATCAATGTTCCATTACATACACTTCTGGTCGTGCGCACAAATGGTTTTAACTTTGAAGTCGAAGAGATTCCTCTTCATGTCGAATGTGTTGACACATATCGTGTTAAACCTAAGGTAAGTCAACAATTATATATAATTTAAACAAAAATAATAATAAAAAAAAATTAAAAAAAAAACACTACATAAAACACAAAACATTAAAAAAAAAAAACAAAAAATACAAATAATATTGTACATTTTCTTTTAGAACTGCAATATAGAACGTACAAGTTCAGATGCCCTTGGTACAGTGCCCGCTCACTTTGATGCACCTCTGCCAAAAGTTACTCAGGGTCTTACAAGTCGTTAAGGAAAAATTATAAAAAAAAAAAAACAACAAGTAGCAAAACAGCACAACAATCATCCATCATCATCATGCAACAAATTAAATACGGAATACAACAATAACAACAACAAATATTAATACTAAAATATATCTTTTAGAAAAAAAACTACAATATTGGTCTCAAACGAAAATCATTTAAATATTTAGTTTTTTTCGGTAATTCATCTCTGTTCACATTTTAAACTTTTTTTTTATTTATTCAAAAACAAAAGATGTTATGATAATTTTTTTTACAAACAAAAACATATTTTATAAGTTTTAAACCTAAACACAGTAGACACTAGAAATTGCATGAACATTTTAGAGAAAACCTTAAATTTAAAAAAAAAAACTTTTAAAAAAACCTTATGCAAAAAGCATATTATTTAAAAACACAAAATAATAAAAAAAAAACTAAAAAATTTTAATCCCTCGAAAATCACCTGAAACGGTACGAAATAAAATTAATACATATACATTTATGTATGTGTATCATGACAAATAATTTTTTAAATGTTCATTAATTCAAGAGTCTACTGTATCTTATAAGCAATTTTATTATCTATTGCAAAACAATACAAAAAAAAAAACAAAAAATAGTAAAATCTATGAGTAAAAAAAGATGTCAATTTGTATACAAAAAAAAGATACATTATTAAAAAAAAGAAAACAAAAGAAGAAAACAAAAAACTCAAGACAACATAATGCATTTTTATTATTTAGAGTTAATATTACGCGTACTATATATTAAGCTTAAAGGAATTTTGATTGATAGAATTGAAGATGAAAAAAAATTAATAGTTTTACTAAAACAAAAAAAAAAAAACAACAAAAACAAATATTAATTATTATATTAAATTAGTTATCCAGGTGAAAAATGTTAAGTATTGTATTTCTCGTGCATTAAAAATAAGAAACGAAACAAAAAAAAACAAATAAAAAAATTATATTATAAAGAAAAAAATTATACCCGCGTTTGATAAAATATATATTTAGAAAAAATTTACACAATGAAAATTATTTTCTAAATTGTTTAATTAATTAATTATTATGTAGAATTGAATATAAACAATGAAATAGTTTTGGCAGGAATGACAATTGAACATAAAAATGTCAATATATTTTAAATTTATATATACAATGAGAAAATTTAATTTTGTTTTAGAAAAAAATATAGATTGGTAATTATTTTAATTTTAATTATATATGTAATGTCAACAAATAAAAATATGTATAAGCAAATGACAGATGTTTTCTAGAGTAAAAAATAAACATATATTTTAGTAAAAAAAAAACGTCTTTGTTCTTTTTATATTTTTTTTTCTTTAATTGGTTACTATTTTAAATAGTACGGGATAACGAGGCTTTTGAACTCTTCCATGCAGTCAGAGTGTGCTACCATTACCATTATCTAGTATTTAAACAGTTTCTGTTTCCTTTCTCAATTAGTGTTAGGTAGTATTTTAGTATAAAGTTGCCTAGCTAAAAGTTGGCCTGTCCAAGGTTGCTTGATTTTAAGAAACCTGGCTAGGGTCAACATTTAGCTTGGTAACCCTTTGATGTTAGACATTGATTGGTACCTATACTCTTTCATTTAAAAAAAAACGATAAAATAACAGATGTGGATAAATTTTCTCTACACACCCGCCAGGATGAAAGTAAGCAATCTATGTTTTTGGTCATTCAAAATATCACATTTCCCAGGGTTTCTCTTTCTATTACGTAATACGAAACGAGCGGCAAGTAAACGATAGTCACGACAAAGAGCGATTATGTAAAATGAGAAAGGCGTTTGGCCAAACTAAACCTAAAAAAATATTTTTTTGACGCTCACATACATTCTAACGGATAGGCAAATAGCAGTCGTAAAGATTAACGAGTATCGTTGAAATAAAACTATTATCGTAATACGTAATCGCGTTTGAACGATAACGAAGTAGTTTCAACGATTATCGCTTTACAAAATAGGGCCCCAGAAAATGCTCGATGAAGACCAAAATGACTCGAAAATTTTGAACTTTCTTACATACTGTACAAATTTTTTAACCCAAAAACAAATCCATGGAGTTAATTCTTTCAAATATGTAGGTACGTTAAATATCTTTTGGATTTAAAAAAGTCTTCCCTGAACAAAATAAAAAGCACGACTGGGTCGCACGAAATTGCTTTCCTGGAAAAAGTTACTCAGAGTGTAAATGCTTTTTATGTAAACATAAGAATCATTTATATTAGTTTAATTTTGTTATTAATTTTATAAGAAATTAAAAAAAAAAATGTAAACAAATTTTTAAAATTGAAAAAAAGTCCTTTTAAATCGTTTGATCTTCAAAAGAAGTATGCTATTTCATTTCTTTTATAAAGAATTTTAATTTTTGGAAGCGTTTTAAAAATTTAGGTAACAATATTTTGTATATTAAATTTTGTTTCCCAAAAAATTTTGTTGAAATCAATAAAATCGTTTACGAGAAAATCAGAAGAAAACAGTTCTATGGAAGGTACCGCTCATTTTTTTTTTTTATTTTATAAGTTGAACCTTAATTTCGGCAATACTTGATATTTTATTGATTGTCTATTAAGTCGGTTTATGATCTAAGACAACACTTTTATGCTCTCCTAAAAATTGTTTATTATGGAGATACACACTTGTTATGTTTTACCGACGAAAATTTATTCTTGTGTGGCATAGCAAGGTCAATCACCAACCAAATTTTTTAATGTCAGTGTCAATTTTATTGATTTATTGATCCCCGTCAAATGACACTCCTCGAGTTCATAAAAGCAAAACTGAAAAAAAAAAACTGATAATATTGCCTAAATTAGGAGCAAATTCTGACTACATTACATATTAATCTAATCATAGCCGTAGCTAGGATTTCATTTCGGGGGGGGGTTAGCTCAGACCAAACAAACTTTTTTTTTAGAAATCACAATACTTTGTATCAACTATATGTAACTGCGGTCGATTCTAAATCCCGCTAAATCAAATAGTCATTTGAACTGTGTAGAAGCGAAAAATTTGCCAATATCCTTTTTAAGTATTTTTTAGGAGAGGAATTCGTAGTTAAAAGTTTAAAAAAGCCCTGCTTACGGTAAACGAATTTAAAAATGGCCGAATATTCAGCGGCATCTCTAGTTTTGTAGGTACAAAGAATGATAAGTTGGTTGATATAAATTGCGAGCGTTAGCGAGCTAGAAAATTTTTTTTAAGAAACAAATTTTAAACATTCTAAGGCTTTATAAAAAAAATTATTTCGTACAATTTAATATATAAAACATTGAAAAATGGACTTTTTCTTGCACTGAAATTTTGTAGCAGAAAATTGACAGGTACATTCTGTCTATTGAGTTCTAAATGAAATTAGCAATACTTAAAAACCAAAATTTTAAATAATCCAAATTGTTTGACATGAGCTAATTACACTGGTCAACAAGGTTTTTGTTACAGAAACCAGGGTATACTTTTCTATAGGCTGAGCTCGAATCCGAAGTCAGAAAAATTCTATCACATCACGTTTTGGAGATATTCCCGTTAGAAAATCAAAAATGCCGATTTTTACCAGTTTTCAAAGTTATTTTTTAGCGTTTACTTATTTTTTTTTAAATTAAATTTGTAACAGTTTCTAAAAGAATTGTGTAAAAATTTGAAAGCGATTGGTACAGAACTTTCCGATATTTGCTATTGAAAGCAAATAAATATGAGATGCCCCAAACACTTTGATTTCAAGTTATGATGTTTCGAGGAAGAAAATAGATATTTAAAAGATTTAAACGGATTTAGAGAGACAAAACTTAATTCTTTTAGAAACTGTTACAAATTCAATTTAAAAAAAAATGAGTAAACGCTAAAAAATAACCCTAAAAACTGGTAAAAAGCGGCATTTTCGATTTTCTAACGGGAAAATCTCAAAAACGTGATGTGATCGAATTTTTCTGACTTTTCTGGTTTCGAGCTCAGCACACAAAAAAAAAAAAACCTATGTATACCCTGGTTTCTGTAACAAAAAAGAAGTTTAATTTTGTTGACCAGTGTTATAGGTACTTCACTTTGAAATTTAATAATAAACTGAAATTGTTTAATTTTATAATTTGAAACAAAAGAATAACGAAATGTTGTAAATACAGTGCTTTGCAAAAGTATAATCGCACCATATAAAAATGCTATTTATGTATATAAAACCGAGTATTGCAGCGACATCCTACTATTTTTTTTATTAAAGGGGATCAAAAAACAAGAATATTGAGAAGAACTACAGTCTCTGAATAAATCGATACATTTATTTTCGCTTACATACTGGATTTAAGGTTAACATAGAACAAAAGTGGGTAATAAGCAACTGAAGATATCTCGGACAGTAGAAAAGATGTCTGAAAGATTTAAATAGATTTAAGCTTCTGCAACGATGCAAAATTGGTAGTGATTTTAAAGGAGATTTTTATATAGGTAATCAAATCACTAAAATACAAAAACAAATCATTAAGTGCTGCACATATTAGACTTGTATATGTTTATAATATAGGTATCTTCTGATTTTCTGAAAAAAAATTTCGGGGGGGGTTAAACACCCAAACCCCCCCCCCCCCCCCTCCCTAAATACGGCTATGAATCTAATCCGAAGATAAATCTACGGACTAGACACACTACAGCTTCGGAAACTTTTCGAGTTATGACGGTTTTTATGATTTTTACTTTCCATTCCCTTAAATGGCTTTTATCTTTGCCAAAATACGTCTGTTTTGAAAGATTTTTTTTTACAACCAATCAAGAATTTGTTACAGTTTAAGTTTATACCAACCGTTTCTCCGCAATTTAGCAACAAATTTTCTTCATTTTCTTCGTTTTTAAATTTGTTTTTTTTTTTCACTTTCATATCATTTTATTTAAAAAAAAAAACACGTAAATGAGTATTAATTTTGTTTACTTATTGTTATTACTAAAGCCCAGTTTATTTCCTTAAAAAAAAAAACTTTTTTTGTCATAAAAAAGACTACTGAAAGTAATTAAAAAAAATAAACAAACTGAGTGAATTAAAAAAAAAAAATATTTTTTTAATACAAAATTAACTTAAATGAGTTAAACACTTTTTCTGAGCTATTGCGGTTAAGAAAAGAACAAATAGGTAAGGCTCAGAAAAAGTTTTAATTCATTTAAGTTAATTTTGTATTAAAAAATTATTTGTTTTTAATTCACTCAGTTTGTTTATTTTTTTTAATTGCTTTGAGTATTCTTTTTTATGAAAAAAAAAGTTATATTTTTTAAGGAAATAAACTGGGCTTTAGTAATAAGTGAACAAAATTAATACTCATACTAAACTAAACTGTAACAAATTCTTGATTGGTTGTAAAAAAAATCTTTCAAAACAGACGTATTTTGGCAAAGATAAAGCCATTTAAGGGAATGGAAAGCAAAAATCATAAAAACCGTCATAACTCGAAAACGGGACGAAAACGAGAAAATTACCTCTTAAGTTTTTCGACTTAAAATTTCCTCAGGAATCCAGGGTTTTCGTTTGGGGCGGTGACTGTGGGACACCCTGTATATAACACATAACTACGTGGCACAGAGGGGGGGAGACATCGTTGTGAATTGTCTCATGTTATCACAAAGGTGGCTTTAGTTAAGCTGGCGATTTAGAAAAAACTTCTGAGTCGACCGTTGGGTTCGAACCCACGATGTCTGGCTCTAAGCCATGGCCACCTGCGAAAAATTCTGACTAATTTAGTACTCGTTCTATGAAACAAAGACTAATCGAGTTCCAAAAAATCAGATAAATTCTCTAACAGACAGGACTTGGCTAAATAAATGGAAGTTATATTTTGCAGTAGGTACTGCTGCAGGACTAATTTCATAATATCCACTCCTATATTTAACTTTGGGGTTTATTATATAAAAAAAACTTAAGAATTAAGATTCTCATTCATTCATCATTTTTGTTTGTATTTGGACTCCAATAAACATAGTATATTTAATAGTAACCCAATATTATGTTAAATAAAGTAATTTCTCAACCAAAATGCAAAAATTAATCAATCAGTCAGCGAAAGAATTGTTGTTCCATTTCCTAAGCTCAAAGCGGTCACTGGAGCGTATGTGTAACATTTTTTTGATGTATTTTTGTTGTTTAAGTTCGACCTTCAGTGTTCCTCATTTTACTCTTAAAAGATTAGGTTCTTTAAAAAAATGGATTGAAGTCTTAAATTGTAGGTTACAAATTATAAGTATGTAGTTATCCGGCATCGGGAGCTAAGTTACCTGCCTATTAAAAAAAAAAAAAAAACTACTAAAAAACACCTATGTAGGTACTTTCCTAACAAAAAAATTAAAGTGCACATTTTCAAGCAAAATAAATATATTTAGCTGACCGATGCCAACATGTGAATGCATCTCTGAACGCTGCATTTCTGTTGCACATAGCATTTGTTAAAAAAAAAAAACAAACTGCGTCCCGTTCAAAAAAGATACATCGTCAATTCGTCTTACTTATAAAGTCGTGTGACGTCATTTCCAATTAGATACAAAGTGAAAGTGAACAAAACGGAAAGGTGATACCGACAAGAAATACTTTTCATTTGTCATGAAATATATTTGACCTTGTCGATGTCCTCTGATTAAACAGTCCGTTGTTTTTCATCAAGTTGAGAACCTCTTTCATGTGAAGCTGATAATGCTCCACAATCACCCGCAACCCCCTATTCAAACGTTGTTTTGGAAATTTATGTGCGTTCTTTGGTATTGGTTTGGAATGGAACTATTGAAAATAAAAATCTGTATAGGTATAGCTGTCTCACTTCTGTTTTATTTTCAAAGTCAACGAAGGAAAATCTAGATAATCTTATCTAAAAGCTTTGTTTTTTGCTTTCATGTCGAAATATTGCTATTTCAAGAGCAGAAAATTCGCATTTTGAGTGTTGTCTCTTTAAAAAAAGTATTCTTCAGAATTCAGCTAAGGAAAGAAATGTACATTTCAAACTAAGAAAAGAAAATGTGCTTTTAAACTCTTGACCATTTTTGAAGTGAACACTTCTTTAGTATCGTAGTGATTTGAAACAAGATGAAACGAAAACGCGACACGACTTCCACTTGTTATAACTTTTTTGTTTTGATAGATATATGAATGAAATTTGTACTGTAGATAGGTAATTAAATAAACTATAATTGTACAAAATTTCAATTAATTTCATATTCAAAATTCGGAGATAACGGTAAAAAGATGTTCTTTTCCAACACACGTTATATCTTTTGATCTAGTGCACATACAAATTTGATTTAACTTTAATACGCATGCTGATAACATAACCTTTTATTTGATATATCACACATAACGTTACGTGCTCTACAAGTTACACAATCTTGAATTGAAAAGAATTTAAAAATACCTCAAAACACCTGTGAAGATCTGTTGGCGATGACCTACCAGTGTAGGAAGTACCTACCGTAATCTCAGTCTGGAAATTCGACATGGTTGACTTTAAAAAATTCTAACTTCTCTTGTAGACATCTTTGAAATAAGATTTATACATCATTATGCAAGGTGGAACAATAAGCTTTCACATGGTATAAAATTTTGTAGAGGTTGTCAAACAAAAAAAAGGTTGTTAGGTAAAAAATGCATTTAATAGCGTGAGAAGATAAAAATACGTGTTTTTTCGCTTTTTTTTATGGAAATTGATCGAGTTCAAAAAATTTTAGCTCTTTTTGTAGATGTCTCATAGACCTGATTGATATATATATTTTGAGCTAAGACAACAAGCTTTCAGATGATATAAAATTCTATAGGTTGTCATATAAAAAACATGGATTTGAAGGTGATAGAATAAAAATAGGTAGATTTTTTCTATTTTATTTTTTTTTTTTGCAAGAAAAATGATTTTTTAAGGTTTCACTTTTACCACGTGTTAATTGCACACATGATTTTTTTTTTAATGATTACACTGGTCAACAAAATTAACTTTTTTTTTCTTACAGAAATCAAGGTATACTTTTCTATAGGTTTTTGGTGTGCTGAGCTCGAATCCGAAGTCAAAAAAATTCTATCACATCACGTTTTTGAGATAATCCCGTTAAAAAATCGAAAATGCCGATTTTCACCAGTTTTCGAGATTATTTCTTAGCGTGTGGTTATTTGTAATGAATAAATTTGTATCTAAAAGAACTAAATTTTTTTCTTTCTAAATCCGTTTAAAAAATATTTAAATATCTATTTTCTTCTTTGGTAAATCTTAAGTTGAAATCAACGTGTTTGGTATATCTCATGTTTATTTTGCCTTTAATAGCAAATCTCGAAAAGTTCTTTGCCAATCAATTTCAAATTTTGACACAACGTTCCATTTACAATCTTTTTATATTGGCAAAGGTGGTGAATCGCGGTGAGATACATCAAAGCGTGAGCGTGTCAGATAGTTATACTAAATAATTACTAGTGAGAAAAATATAACTTTTTCTTGTAAAAAACAATATAATCTATTTTATCTCATCAAAGTTTGAAGCAGCAGGAGCATGGTTTGCCAGAACAGTTGTTTTAAACAGCAGTAACATTTTTAAATCGTATCCATGGCAATAAAGTAAGGCATGGACATAATATTGTTTTACGACTCAATGCGTTTTGTTTTTTTTTGATATTTGGCACGCATTTGATGTTACTAGTGCAGAATAATGATTAAAGGATTTGTCAGGTGGAAATATTCAAACGTATAAAATTTTGTTCCAAATACACTGCCGCTCATCTGAATAGGTTCACATTTTAGTTCATTTTACATTTGGTCTGTCTTGGTATTTAATGCAATGGCACATCTTTTTTATGTATGTAACGAGAGAACATCTTTATGCGCTTAGTTTAGGAGAAAAAAAATTGTCTTGGGGCCTACCGTTCTTCTCACACGGTAGTTAGACCAAATCTAGTCATAAAATTAAGCATATTTTTTGGCTCATCTGAATAGGTTCAAAAGCAAAAATGTTAATAAATGATGAGTTGCATGGATCTGTTGGACCCAAAATTGTGTCTGTCAATAAATCTGATTGTGTATAACCTGTAAGGATGAAAACGGGTCATGAAAAATCTTTAGGCGCGGAAAAAATGTGGAAAATAAAAGAAGCCTTTGAATTAGACCGAAACCAACGATGCATTGGGACAAAAACAAACACAAGTTAAAATTTAGTAAGCAGTTATTTGCGCAATATCCAAGGGTATAGAAACAACATTAAAAGTCGATGTAACTCAGTCACAACATGGGCCGATAGATGTGCAATGATCAGAATAGCATGACTTCGAGCTAAAAATTAAGCTGAAAAGGGGTATAAAATGCAGTTTAACGACGGCAAAACGGGTTGTCAGAAGTGGTAAACATTTGAGGAGAACAAAACTTAGCAAAAATTATCACTTTACAAACCACGAACAGAAACTCACCTCCTAGTAACTAGGATAACCTTTTTATTCGCAGAGATATAAATACTCGCGTGACAAAATAAAAAAAAAAATGAAATTAAGGGGATTGTTTTTACAGGACTTGTACAAAAAAAGTTAGTTGACTTATTTCACTGAGATGAAATTATAAAAATAGATGATTTTTACGCATTTGCTTTAAGTTATTCTTCTTTTAGAGTTAACTAAAAATGACTTATGGAAACTGAGCGTTTTCGGATTTGAATAAAAATATAAACCTTCTTCAAGGTTTTTATAAGCAGGCCTAGTACAAACTCTTTGGTAGAGCCTGCTATTAAAAGTTATTTCTTGTCTTTTATTTCTCGTGATTTTATAATTTCACATGGTCTTATTGAAATTTTAACGAAAGTTTAACATTTATGCTTTTATAGAACATTTAATTCAACTTCGAATGGTTTTTAAAGAAGCCGTTTAAGAAATTATTGCTTCGAAAATTTGAATATTCGATGCACAAACTCAATACAAGTCCTATAGAAATAATAACTCCAAGAAAAACGAAAACTTTTACCTTACGGAAGAAAAAATGTTAGTTGGGTAGCTTAGTGGTAAACAATTTTATTTGAGGAAATAACATTTTAAAGAGTTTGTTTATATTAGCCTTGTGTATGAGCTCTTTGAACCCCAAATATTGAATTTGCTCATAACTTGACAGCAGCGCCACGCACCAGGTCCAACTATAAAACAAAACCTGTCTCTAATGAACCTTATCAAACGCAAAAAAATTCATAAAAGTCTATACAGCCGTTCGGACTCCAAATATGGAATTTAACTATAACTTGACAACAGCGCCACCTACCGCATACAATTATAATTTACATAACATGGATGGACCTTATCATACAAACGAACTTTCACAAAAATCTGTCAAGTCCTTCGGACTCCAAATATGAAATTTTTCTATACATAATTCGGCAACAGCGCCACCTACCGGGTCCAATTTATGAAACAAAACATGGTTCGAATGAATTCCGACACAAAGCATTTCACAAAAATTTGTGTAGTCGTTCTTTCAAAATATGCAATTTTCCTAGAACTTGACAACAGTGCCAACTACTGGGTCCAATCATGAAACAAAATTTGTCTCGAATGAACCTTGTCTTAACACAAAATTTCACAATTCATTCGACCCCACCCATGGAATTTGCCTATAACTTGAAAACAGCGCCATATACCGGATCAAATTATAAAACAAAACTTGTAAAGGATAGACCTTATCACATACACAAAATTTCACAAAAATTTGTCCATTTATTCGACCCCAAATATGGAATTTGTCTATAACTTGACAGCAACGCCACCTACCGGGTCCAATTATAAAACAAAACCTGTCTCGGATGGACCTTTTCAATATCGTCGGTGAAACCAGAAAAATGTGTAACTCCATTTTAGCAAATTTTATAGGAGAGCAAAAAAACAAAATCGTTTTGAAGGCATTTGTATGAGTTTTCATGTTCTAATTTGCTAATAAAATAAAAACAATGAACATTAAGAGGATTCTGAGTTTAAGGAACGGTAGATATTCGGTTGGTCTAACAGATGGCATTACAAACCATTATTTTTGCAGTCCAAATGTAGATTTAATGTCACAAGACGAATAATTATTTGTTTCACTCAAAATCAGGACTATTTAATTATTTTGAAAGCTTTACAAATTAAGCTTAGTTAAAATTTTTAAAAAGCGAGAGTGTTTTTTTACTCGTAGAAATTGACACTATGTAAAGATGCGAGAAAAGGTATTATTTTTTTTTTTTGATACAAACCATCTACATATTAATACCTTTCAAACAAAAAAAAATTACCAAAATCGGACCAGTCAAACGCAAGTTTATCGGCCACACACACTAAACGAACTCTATTTTATATATAAGCTGCGTTCCTTTGGAAATATTTATCTACTTTTTAGTACTTAAAGCTGCTTTGAACTACTTTTTCAGTATAGCAAAAGCAGTTCAAAGTAGTTTTAAGTACTAAAAAGTAGATAAATATTTCCAAAGGAACGCAGCTATAAGATAAAATTAAGTTTGAAAATAAGTTTGTGAACTCAAAAAGAATTGTTCTTTTTTGTTTCAATTGAGTTCTCTGTTCTGGTTGATTTAATTTAATTTTATTGTTGGATTTTCATTTTCGTGCTGAGAGCAACAATTTGTAAACCAAAAATTAAGAACTTCGTCTTTTAAAAGTAAAATGAGGAACACTGGAGGAGTTTAATAATTTTTTTTCTTGTACATAGAAAAAAATGTTCCACATACGCCCCAGTGACCGTCTTGAACTTTAAAAATGAAAAAACAGTTCTTTGACTGAATGATTAATTTTGACATTTTGGTTGAGCACTTACTCAATTTTAGATAATAATTCTATTCTGAGAAGCATTCTGCCTATCATATTCGTGGGAATAAAACACTTTCAGAAGGCTTCTGAATGATTCCGGACGCTTCCGGAGAGCCAATCGAAAACGACATAAGTCTCTGTTATTTTGACAAAATATGGACCAGTAGTATGAAATCTAGTATATATATATTTTTTTCATACGAACATTTAAAATTGAAATGGTAACGGAGTTACGAATAACAGAGTTACGCGCGACAGAGTTACGGCCGTCAAAGTTACGCGAAACCGAAGTTACGAAAAACTAGAGTAACGAATTCTAAAGTTATGTTAAGCTATGACATGTGATTTTTGGGTTGGCAACAATTGCGAGGAACGATATGGAATTATGGAAACATAAATAAGAGAATATTGATACGTAGGTGCAATATTAGTTGGACAAATAAGAAGTTAATTTCAATTATGTCCCAAAAACTTACATAAGTATACTTGTGTTTTTTTTTTTTTTCTATTTCAACGTTTTTGCGATCTTCTCTATACCTATCCAATCAAAATTTTACAAGATTAAATAACACCCATTTTCGCTTTACTCATTTAGTTCTGACCAATGAGAAAAATGTTAATCTCTTGTTTGTATTTCCATAATTCCATATCGTTCCTCGCAATTGTTGCCAACCCAAAAATCACATGTCATAGCTTAACATAACTTTAGAATTCGTAACTCTAGTTTTTCGTAACTTCGGTTTCGCGTAACTTTGACGCTCGTAACTCTGTCGCCCGTAACTCTGGTATTCGTAACTTCGTCAGTTTCCATTTAAAATTTTGTTCCAAATAACTGTTATTTGAAGAAATATGAGACTTAGACTTATCTGCTTCGGAATTTGAGAAAAAAATGTTTGGATGCAAATAAATCAACAACCAAACTTCAAAGATATGTCAAATCTCATACAAATTTTAAAATTTTCTCTTTTGAATGGAGTTGAATAAATTAGGGCTATTCATATCAATGGGCAGGTTCAGAAACGTTAGGCACTAAATATTTAGGTAATTTCTCGGTCTCTGATTGGTCAGCTGTCAAAAAAAATCTTTCCAATTTAGGTAATTTTATTGGAAAGCTAACTGGAAAGTTAGGCAAGAAAATTTTCCCTAAAAATTTAGGAAAGTTTTTCTTGTCAACATGACAGCAGATTGTTTTTAATTAAAGAATTAATTTAGCAAAATTGAATTTATTTGCGTGAAAAACGAGTAAAAAGTGCATTATCGGTTATAATTAATATTATTTATTCATTAAATTTAACTTAAATTTGGTGTCTTCCCCATGCGATCAGTAAAATACTTAAGTAAATTTCGAAATTTGACAAAAGCATCATATCCAAACTAATTTAGGCAATTTACTCAAATTTCCGTTGCCTATATATCTAGCCCCTAATATTTCCTCAACGTGCCCAATAAATTCAAATTGAAATGTGCTTTAATATTTTAACCTACTGCAAACTTAAGCCTGGTACGCTGCTCGCGCTAAATTTTAGCTGAGATAAAATTCCCATACAAGTTATCGATAACTTGTATGGGATCCATTTTATCTCGGCTAAAAATTTTCGATAATTTGTATGGGAGCTAAAATTTAGCGCGAGCAGCGTACCAGGCTTTAACAAATAAAATTTGTTCAGTGTTCACTGTTCACTTCGCACTTTAATATTTTTTTTTTTTTTTCGTTTAAAAAAACGGGACAAACAAAATCTTTATATAAACGAGACAAACACATTTGTTAGAAGAGCAAAAACATAAAAAAAAGCTTTTAACTCAACACACCGGTAAATTTCGTTAAAAGCTCTATCCAAGAAAAAATAAGATGAAAAATTTGCCCTTGATTTGACACTCGTCGTCTTTCAGTCGTGGAGTGAAGTTGTGCATTTTGTCGGTTCTATATTTTAGTGAATTTGGTAAGTACTTTTATTTGATAAAAAAAAAGTGCTAGAAAAAAATTAATAAATCTAATTAAATTTATTCATGGCTTTTATTATTTTTATTGTTTTTATTTCATTATCAAAGTTTGAGTTCAATTAAACCAAAATGATTGTTACAACAACAAAACTTATGCAATTGGTTCTTCAGATATTTTTTCTATGCTCATTACTGCATAGCTTTTTAATTTCTTAATTTGTTCAACAAAAGTCGTTTTTGCTTATTATATTTGTGCAAATATATTACATTGTTAAATTGCGCTAAAAATTGTACCCAAATTATGATTTATAAGTATTTTTTTGATATGACCTTTAATGACCTTCCTGGTAGGGCAAAAAAATGTGTTTCATATGTTCTCTCTTAGCGGGGTGTGTTACACGTACATATACTTATTCGTATACATACATACTTTATAAAAATGACGTTTTTTCAATAGGTTACTTCATTATTTGAATTATATTTAATTTCCCATTCAATTTTGCAAAATATACCAACTTTGCCGGTGATTTTTGCAATCACGTAGAACAAGTTTCGTTTTATCTCAAATTATTCCATTTTTCTGTAGTCGTCGTTGAAATTGAAAGAAGAGGAGTGGAGATATTTTTTTTTTTTTGTTTTTGGAAAGAAAAACTTTCCACTCTTCAATTTCATTTCTCATTTAATTCCTCCTGATTAGAAATGGACAAACTCTACAAATAGATGTTTACAGGGTGACATCAAAGCAATTTGTTTCTAAATTGGTTAAAAGCTTTATTTTTCTTTGTTTTTGTGCGCTGTAATATTTCTAAATAGATAGCTATTAACTAGCGGAATCAATTAAGAGAATAGGTATTAAAGAAACTGTTTCTGTTTCGGAATTGTCCAGTTAGATCTAATACATTTTGCTGTAAAAGATCAAGATTTTAGCTATCATTTTATTGAGTAGCTAATAAAGTTTTTGGCAAGTGTTGAAAAAACACTAAAAAAAAAAAGAAAGGAAGTTTACTTCTCTATAATAGACTTTCATTAGGGGGTTTGGCACAGAATTTTTCTGAGTATAGACATTTTAATATCGTATTTGACCTTGCTTATATTTCAATGTTATGTATCTGAGTACATTGTACATACACACTTGATTTACCTACTTGGTCACTAGGTTAATAAACATACTTTGAGATATTGCTTTATTTAAAGAACAGAAATCGGCATGATTTTGTATTTTACATAATTTGAAATGTTTGTTTCACCTTAGTTTTAAAGTATTTATGTCTGTAATATCAAATTATGAATTTACCAAATTTTAGGTAACAGTGACTCATACTCAAGTAGAAGCATATAAATAATTTGTGTTGAAATAAAACCCAACTGTTAAAATATCGCATTTTTTACAATAAAAGATACCTATAACCCAATTAAATTTTTGAAAAAAGGACATTTTATGGTTCTAATGTGCTTATGTTCTCTGCAGATAAATTTTACATAAATAATTTCTGGGTTGAGATTCTTTACAAAAAACTAGTTTACAGCTTTCCACAAAAAATCTAATGGTTCCAATCTTTCCCTTCTTTTTTTTTTGATGATTTTGGAATTGCTTAACATTTTTTTAACAATTATTTGGGATTTAAGTCGTTCCCAGCTTTAGGTATATTATAATCACCAGTATTCTGCTATTCGATTCACGTGAATCGAAAGATTTCCTTCCTTTACCACGTCAACATGTCTTTGAAAAAACGCTGAATTTCGAAAGCAAAACGTTGTTTGTTTTAGAAATTTTAAAGAAAAAAAAATTGTTTAAGTTTAATTTTAACCCCCATTTAAACGCTTCTTATTTAAGACTTTCACGTGAATCGAATAGCAGAATACGGCTGAATAATAAATTTAATCAAGTATATTTTTCTTTAATTTAAATTCATTTTTATGTTTATCTTAGCTGCGTTCCTTTGGGAACATTTATCTACTGCTTAGTACTTAAAACTACTTTGAACTACTTTTGCTAGCTGCGTTCCTTTGGAAATATTTATCTACTTTTTAGTACTTAAAGCTGCTTTGAACTACTTTTTCAGTATAGCAAAGTAGTTCAAAGTAGTTTTAAGTACTAAAAAGTAGATAAATATTTCCAAAGGAACGCAGCTGCTATTGAAAAAATAGTTCAAAGCAGCTTTAAGTACTAAGCAGATAAATATTCCCAAAGAAACGCAGCAATCTGGAAATTTTATAATAATAGAAAAAAAAAACAGTATCTGATGGTCTTTTATAGGAATCAGGGAAATTGTGTCTTTAAACAACTCACCAAATCTACCTAGTTTCTCGTGATTGAAATTCACATGAAAAGGTTTTTCGTTTGCATCAGGAAAACAAATAAATTTTTGATTCGTTTTCCTGATCGCTGTAACCGACTCCTTTTTCTCCGACGTGAATAAAGAAAAACTTATGAAATATAAAACAGCTTTTTTGATTTTCGGCCGGTTTTATATTTTTGTTTTTTTTTTTTTTATTTTGTAAAGAGCTTGCAAAAAAACTCTAATTTTTTCGATATGCGAAATTGGGCAGGTTTGGAAACGTTTGGGTCTGAAAAGTTAGTTTAGTTTCGGGTTTCTGATTTGTTTGCTGTAAATAAGAGCCATGCTTTAATGGTAACTCAGTACAGTCCTGAATTGTCCACACTTTGAGACGCTTTGAGGTAAAATTGAAACTAAACCATTTGGTTTAAAACAGTATTCAAAACAAAATTTCACTTTCTTTGGTTTTAATGACTTTTGCTCCTAAGAAAAAAATGTGTAGAGTTAATTTTTAATAGAAATGAGATGGAACTGTAACTCATAAATCACTAATACAAAAAAATACAGATAATTTGATAAAAACAACAATCTTTCTTACACGTTAAAAGCCCAAGTCGATGAACACAAATTCCATTTCGTTGTTATCATTTTTTTTTTGTTTCATTATTTTTTCTTCTTCAAAATCGCAAGTTACATGAACTTGCGACTTTGAATGTGAATTTAATCCCTCAACGGATGAACTATGATCGTTGTCTCACGGCACCTCATATCTTTCCACTCGTATTTTGACCGTTAAGGTTATCATTTTTTCTATTTATGTTTCGATTGGTTTCTTATTCTGAAATCCAATGGAATAGCTTCTATTTGCCTTTGCACCAAGAAATTTGATTTGGCGCTTCAGAACTTCCAAGCCAAAACACCATAAGGTTGTTTTTTATATATTCTCTGTTTCTATTTATGCTGGTTTGGAATTACAGAACGTGATTCGTGAACATAATACCCAAACTCTTGAAAAAACATTTTTGGCTCATTAAAAAAGAACAAACAAAAACTATTTGAAACATTCAAAACAAACAATATAGAAGATAAAGCTAAAGGAGTCAAAATCGAAAGCTTAAATTCAAAGAACTCTATTCAATGATACCAATATTTCCTTGGTATCTCATCGTTATTATACTTTCCGCTCCACCTTTAAGTCTCGAGTCAAATTGCTTTTGATACACATTTTTGAACCAATAATCGCTTGAATCGAAAGATCCGTTTCGTTTTAGATCGTTTTAAGCACAAACGGCAAAAGTTAAAAAACGACGTTTAAAAAAAAAATATTTATTTAACAAAATCACAACAAGACTACCTGTGTAAACGAGACATTCCTACTTTTCATTTTTTCGCTTTGTAAAAAAGTAAATTTTTACTAACATTCCATAATGTTTTTTATCCTACGAATTTCGTTTAACAATTTGTCTTTCTTTCTCAATTTGCAGTTTTAAAAACACCAAGTCATCATGTCGAAAATTGGTATTAACGGATTCGGACGTATTGGACGCTTGGTCCTCCGTGCCGCCATCGCCAAGGGTGCCACCGTTGTAGCTGTCAACGATCCCTTCATCGATGTCAACTACATGGTTTACTTGTTCAAATTCGATTCGACCCACGGTCGTTTCAAGGGAACCGTCGCCGCCGAAGGTGGCTGCTTGGTCGTCAACGGACAAAAAATCGTCGTCTTCAGTGAACGCGACCCCAAGGACATCAAATGGTCCAGCGCTGGCGCTGAATACATTGTCGAATCAACTGGTGTCTTCACAACTATTGAAAAGGCTTCAGTTCATTTGAACGGTGGCGCCAAGAAGGTCATCATCTCTGCCCCATCAGCCGATGCACCCATGTTCGTGTGCGGTGTCAACTTGGAAGCCTACGATCCATCAATGAAGGTTGTGTCCAACGCCAGTTGCACCACCAATTGTTTGGCTCCATTGGCCAAGGTCATCCACGACAACTTCGAAATTGTTGAAGGTCTGATGACCACCGTTCACGCAACCACCGCCACCCAAAAGACCGTCGATGGTCCATCTGGTAAATTGTGGCGTGATGGCCGTGGTGCTGCCCAGAACATCATCCCAGCTGCTACTGGTGCTGCCAAGGCTGTCGGCAAAGTCATTCCAGCCTTGAATGGCAAACTTACTGGCATGGCCTTCCGTGTCCCAACCGCCAACGTTTCCGTCGTCGATTTGACTGTCCGTTTGGCCAAACCAGCCTCATACGATGCTATTAAGCAGAAGGTCAAGGCTGCCGCCGAAGGTCCCCTCAAGGGAATCTTGGACTACACCGAAGAGGAAGTCGTCTCATCTGATTTCATCAGTGACGATCACTCATCGATCTTTGATGCCAAGGCCGGTATCTCATTGAACGACAACTTTGTCAAACTCATCTCATGGTACGACAACGAGTTTGGTTACTCCAACCGTGTCATCGATTTGATCAAGCACATGCAGAGCAAGGATTAAATATCTTGTTTTGGAGAGATAGAAACATAATCACACACAAACAAAACTCAGCATAGAACGCCTCCACTACCATATTGCGCTCTCATTTAAATTATAAAAAATAAAAAAATTCAATTTTAATACACTTAAGCATTGTTATGTTACAAAAATAAAAAAACAAAAAAATATTTTAAATATTGCATTCGTTAGAGTTGCAACGTGTTGAGTATAAAATTTTAAATTAATATTCTATTATTATAACAAAAAATTTAAAAAAAAAACTGAAAAGTTTATTGTATTGCCACCAACACACA
This sequence comes from Episyrphus balteatus, assembly GCF_945859705.1. Classification (NCBI taxonomy): domain Eukaryota; kingdom Metazoa; phylum Arthropoda; class Insecta; order Diptera; family Syrphidae; genus Episyrphus; species Episyrphus balteatus. The sequence continues at coordinate 27,820,384 of NC_079134.1, read as the reverse complement.
AGAAAAAAGATTAAAAAAAGTAAACATTACTTGTAGAAGATACGTTTTAAGTTTCTGATTGGTCGGAAATAAATTATGTGTCGTAAGGTAAAATTTTTGTTTTATTTTTTAATCAATTGAATTTTGCAACCTTTTCAACTTCGTGGCGAATGAAGCAGCCAAGCCTTCAAGAGATTGCTACAAATATTGATTATTTATGTGGCTGTACAAAACAACAACGTCAAAGGTTATCAAGAGTTTCTTGCAAAGTCGTAGAAAATCGAAATTAATTTCATAACGTGGTTTTTGATCAACTCAACTCGGATGATGCTTTTGCAGACAGTCAAACAATTAAGATAACCGAAATAAGTATTACATATAAAGCTTGAGATTTTTCGCAAAAAAGCGACTATTTAAAACCCCACATTATATAGGGCCCTCCTATTATAACTCGCGAGTCGAACGGTTTGGGAAACACTCATGTCAGGGAATTCTGTTAGGAAAACTACAACGTTCATCCTGTAACGGAGTCAAAATGATGAAAATAATGTGCCATATCATTTTTAAAACGCAGAATCACTTATTTAAGGACCTTATTGCGAATAGCTAGAAAAATTTGGCGAATCTAAGTTATTGAGCCTTTAATAATCGGAATATCATGACATAATGCTTCCCAAAATGTTCGACTTCAGTTTGCAATCGGATTATGTAAAAAAATATATTTTTCTTTGTAGAAAATTAAATAATGTACAAAGTTTTTATCAAACCATTTCAATTGAATGACGGTTTTTAACGTTTGAAATTAATATGCGCAAGATCGATGTTTCTGACCTTGAAAAACTTTTGACTTTTGGGTGAATATTTCTTATAGCTAAATAATATACCTACATGACTTACCCAGGGTTATATGAGGCTATGAGAACAATAGTGTCGTAAGCCATAACATTCAGTTTTGAACTTAGAGAGATTTAAGAAACAGTGGCCAAATTATGGAACACGATGTCGATCGATTTGAGAGGCGTATTTGAAGTTTCGTATTATTGTTTTCGCTTTCGACCGTATCGTTCTATCTTCCCATAGATTTACGACACCTTTTTTCTTGGCGGATTTTTTGTTTCGACCGACGAAAGATATTTTTGCTGGTATTTTTAATAAAATACTTATTAAATACACTTTCAGTTGTTTATTTTTGTAAAAATAATATACAGTTATATTTTTTAAAAAGGCACTACATAAAAACATCTTGTTTGGTACGAGACAATTGCGTAGGTAGGAACTTCTATGGTGTTTTTTATTTCCTGCAACATATACAGTTGTGTTCAAAATAATAGTAGTGCCTGCAACTAAATAACACTTGTTATATTTACGGTGCTTCTATGGTTAAAAATTTAATTTCTTTGATGTCAAAGTTTGTAACGGTCAATTACTAATAAATGTATCGTAATTTTAAAGTGGAAAAGAAGGTGCCAAATAATTTTTCAATGATTTTTGGTTGTTCTTTCGAATTTGACCTGTTCAAAATAATAGTAGTTAAAGTTATTTTTTAAGAATTTAAAAGCGGTTTATAACTTAGAATATTTATTTTTGGTTTAAAAGTAAGTACTCATATAATTTGAATAATTTTTCAACAAAAAACGATTTGTTTCGGTTTTAATCTATTTAAAGTTCGAAAAGCAAAACACTGCAGTTCGGATAACGGAAACTTATACGAAAGCTGCTTGAAGAAGGGAAAACCTACTTGGAAATTCAAGTTTATATTAGGATGCTCCCCTACAATGGTAGCCAATGCAATAAAGTCAACGAAAAACCCGAAACGCGCGGTAGAAGAAGAAAAAAGACCGCCGTAGATGACAGGAGTAATGTCCAGACGAGCAAAGTTGAGCCTTCTGCATCGTTGTTTCACATCCAGAAGGCTTTAAGCCTGGATTACAGTGCAGTGAAAATTCGGAGGCGAATGTTAAACACTAATTTGTACGCTTGAAGTCCACGAAAAGTTCAGCGAAAAATGTTAAAAAGCGTATCCAGTTTGTAAAAGACCACATAAACTGGCCAGCAAAGTAATGGCGTAACATATTGTTTACTGATGAGAGCATATTTGTCCCCTTTGGTGGTACTGGATCTCCAGAATACGTCCGACGTCCACCCAATACGGAATATGTTCTAAAGTATACGACGGAAACAGTTAAACATGGAGGGTCGAAAATTTAAGAATTTAAACATATTTCTTTGTTAACAGCGGAACTTTTCGTGGACTTCAAGCGTACAAATTAGTGTCTAACATTCGCCTCCGAATTTTCACTGCACTGTAATCCAGGCTTAAAGCCTTCTGGATGTGAAACAACGATGCAGAAGGCTCAACTTTGCTCGTCTGGACATTACTCCTGTCATCTACGGCGGTCTTTTTTCTTCTTCTACCGCGCGTTTCGGGTTTTTCGTTGACTTTATTGCATTGGCTACCATTGTAGGGGAGCATCCTAATATAAACTTGAATTTCCAAGTAGGTTTTCCCTTCTTCAAGCAGCTTTCGTATAAGTTTCCGTTATCCGAACTGCAGTGTTTTGCTCTTCGAACTTTAAATAGATTAAAACCGAAACAAATCGTTTTTTGTTGAAAAATTATTCAAATTATATGAGTACTTACTTTTAAACCAAAAATAAATATTCTAAGTTATAAACCGCTTTTAAATTCTTAAAAAATAACTTTAACTACTATTATTTTGAACAGGTCAAATTCGAAAGAACAACCAAAAATCATTGAAAAATTATTTGGCACCTTCTTTTCCACTTTAAAATTACGATACATTTATTAGTAATTGACCGTTACAAACTTTGACATCAAAGAAATTAAATTTTTAACCATAGAAGCACCGTAAATATAACAAGTGTTATTTAGTTGCAGGCACTACTATTATTTTGAACACAGCTGTATGTCTTTAACTTTTTAACTTTCTGCAGTCTGCAGAGTACATTTAAAATGTATAAGTTCGTGTTTCCACAGACATTACAAAACAAATCTAATGAAACCAGCTGGAAAATTGGAAATATTCGCTTTCGAATTCCATAATTAATATATTCGACGCAAGTCGAAAGAGAGATATCGCATATCGAATCTTAAACGATCGCTTCGTATTCCATAATCAGGCCACAGGGTTTTTTAAAACAACACTTTTGAGTGCCATCTAGTTTTGAGTGTAGCTAGCTGCATAAATCTATTTTTGTATTTCAATAGGTATATTAAGAAGAGACCCATTTGGGAGCGGGTCTTATTACTGTATTTCAAAATTCTGTATGATCAAAATTCTGTAAAATACTGTGTGATCCATACAATATTTCGACCCCAACCCGACCCATTTTTATAAAAAACTCATTTTTGAAAAAAGTGCTTTCGCTCTGAAGCAGATACGATTTGCTAGGTTCGAAATATCTCTGAAAGTCCACTCAAGAAAGTTGGATACCTTTATTGCGAGTGTCGTTTGTTTATCGTTAGACGACTTTTGTCGATAGTCGGTCGATGAATTTTGGTATTGTGAATCTCTATCGACAGACGACTTTTGTCGATCAGTTAGAATGGTATTTTGGCATTGTGAATCACTTTTGTGAACAGTGTTTTTTATTTAATCGTTCGATCTTTTTGGGTTACAATTTTGCTTTCGACTAAAATCCAAATCATAATTCACAATAGCAAATATCTTGGTGGAAAGAGATATACAATACCAAAGCAAATATTTATCGATTCCATCGTATTTTATCGCGTCGAAAGTTGAACGACACTCGCAATAAGGGCCTGAGTTATTAGATTTCGACTGTATACAGGGTGATTCATCAGCAGTTTGACAAAAAGTTAGAGCGTGTAGATTGGGTGAAGACAAGACAAATATCGTATGGAAGGATGTCTACTAACCCTCCCGTTTAGGGAAATGAACTTAATTAGGAAAAAAATGCTATATCCTTTTGTAAGCCCAGAAAACTATTGCATTTGTTTAATAAATCTGTTTAAACAAATAGCTTTTGTCAATACGAACAAATTTTGTAAATGTTTTCCTTCGGTGTTCGTAGCCCTGATTATAAGAAAAATTGATAGGCCAGGTTTTTGTAAGTAATTTTGTATACATAATGGGCCCTACTAACAATCAAATTTAAAGCTCACTTTAATATTTAACTGAATTCTACATATTTCACGATACCAATGAACAATATAAAACTATAAAATTTAACCGAGCGTTAGCCTTCCGTCAGAATGGGGGTAGAAAAACCCCCTTCCACGGTATAAAGTGCTGAAATTCTGTAACCTCTTTTGATTTTGTTGTCCCAACTTTTGTTGTCACATGATGTATATTTCCGAAAGATACAAAAAATGATTTTTGATTGAAGGCAAGAAAATTGGGCCTTCAAAAAAAATATAAACAAGAAATTTATTAAAACATTTCAAGTTTCTCTCTAATAATTAACAGAATTTTAAAATAATATATAGATACATACAATCTAATTTCTACCTATAACTCCAAAGCTTATAATCTAATCAGAAATACAAAGCTTAAGTAAGTTTAAATGTAAAATTAAAACAAACAAAAAAGAAAACTTTCGAATTAAAGCTGCATTTGAATGTAAATAATATACATACATTTTTTTATTGAATAGTTTATACTCTATACTTTAAGCTGTATAAGGATTACCTAAAAAAAAAAAACTTATGGTTTTTTCCTTTCATCAGAATGAAAATTTTTAAACTTAATTATTGTTGTTCGTTTGTGATTTTTTTTAAATATTAAAACAAAAATTACTTAAAAGTAACACACTCAAAAAAAAAAAGTCCTCCCCTGGTGCATGCCAAATACTCGTACGTCCTGCGCTTTAGTCCTAATCTGCCGATAACAACAGTACAACGAAAGCATCTTTGTGCTGATTAAAATATTAAGTTTGTTCTCTATGTTATGTATGTCTTATGATTAACGAAAGAATTGTACAGATTGGTGGTGATATAAATATACATACTCTTTTCTTTCACAAAATATATATATATATGTACGTATATATAAATAAATTATCGTGATATACTTTTTCTTTTTCTTTTAAGGCGATCTTTGATATCGATGAAAAAATAGGCTACACAACTAATCAAGTTCTATACGACTATCAACAAACAAACTACCGGTATGCATTTTGGACTCTTTCAATTTGTCATATGACTTCATTAAATCTTCCATTGATATTGATATCAATTCGTTAGGTGTTGAAGCTTGTAGTTCTTGAGCTGTGGTGATCGAGTTGAGAGCACTCTCATTTGTGCGCATAAATTGGCGCATTCTGTAGACCGATGCATTTCGGCACATCTCTCGCAAATCTGATCCTGAGAATCCATTTGTGAGCTTAGCTAAACGATTAAAGTCCACAGTGTTGCTGATATTTTCTGAACTGAGGATTAGTTTTAAAATTTGCAGACGTTGAGTATCTGTTGGCAGGCCAATGTGGAATTGAGCAGGCATGCGGCGAATTATAGCCTTATCGAGATCTTGTGGACGATTTGTTGCACCCATGACGATAACAGTTGAGCCAGCTCGAGTGCTGAGACCATCCCAGAGCATCATAAATTGAGTTTTCATCATGGCGGTGGCTTCATGATCGTTTGAACTACGGCTACGTAGAAATGAATCGATTTCGTCAATGAAAATGATGCAAGGTTGCAGTTTGATAGCAAGTGAGAAAACTGCCGAGGCAAGTTTTTGAGATTCACCGTACCTGAAAAAAAAATTGTAGAACATGTATTATGTGTTGAGTAATAAACTAAGTGGGAAAGACAAAGAGCAGGGCAATTCCATTATCGCGGGTGCAGCATTTATACTCATTCGAATTTTATTTACAAACAAGTACAAGGAAAACACCAACAAAATATTCTTTATACAAACAACTACCTAACAGCAGTTAAAGAGGCTTAGAAATAATATTTTTAAACGCTCGTTAAACTTATATAGCATGCGCTACCGTAATTCAAGTTGAAAAAAAAAAAATGCTTACTGGTGGGTCAAGAGACGTTTGTGTTTCAAACTCTAAGCGATTTTAATCACCTACTGCCCTCTTAGTTCTTGATTAAAAACATTAAAGTGTGTTTGTCACGAAGTAAATCAAATGCAAATGCAATTTGGAATATAAGAATTATAATTTAAAAATATCGTGATTTTCTAAAAGTTAGGTTGTTTGATTTCGAAAATGCATTCGATAGTCAACTCTTTTTCAGTGGAAAACATCAGTGCTAAAAAGAGGGAACATTTAAGGACGATTCACAATACATGCAGCCTTACTCTGGTCATATTCAATTATAATTGAATCGTTAATACTTATTAACGATCGTCGAATCGTAAGGAAAACAGACATATAGCTATACTTCACTTCCCTTTATTTCAAAAGTATTCGAAAGACTTCTAAACCAACATATCTTCACTTTCTTCACAACTACTCTTCAAGCTGGTCTCTATCATTTTCTTCTGATTAAATAGAGAGAACAATACTCAAAACGTTAACGAACGTATGCCGTAGTTCGACCCCAGGCTATATCCGTGAACTCTCAACTATCCAATTTTTTTCCAATTCTTTTTTTTTTCACATTAAAATTATACTAGTGAAAACTCTGGTATTTCCAATACTCTTGCACTTTATAGACAAATTTTTGGTATTCAATTGGGAAAAACGGCGCAGTGAAGAGGTTAACAATGGCCCTGCCTCAGTAATAGAGTCGAATTTAGCAAAACTCGATGTTAAGGAAAAAAAAAACAATTATTAGCAATAAAATATACATCTCACTTCCAAACGAATAAATAGCTTAGAAGCAGTTTACCTACAATTAAGTCGATATTAAAATGATAGTATTTTTTAAGTTTGGAAGTGAGATGTACATATATTTTGTTACAACTGATTTTTTTTTTTAATGGAGCTTTCGCTAAATTCGGGGCTATTATTAAGGGCCAATTACTTTAGGGTCAGAATAAGATGGTCCGAGGAAATTAAATGTTGAAGGAAGACCATCGGATTTTCTTTTCATACTTATTAATTGGTGGAAGAGTTTTGGATCAGTTAACAACCGATGCTCTACTTTAACTTTAACTATGCCATAGTTAAAGTCTTAATAGTATGACCGAAAACCTAAGTGGCAGTAGATCTAATAGAAAATGATGTACAAGTCGTAAGGAAAGTAGCTGGGTCAAGGAGCATAAGTTGCTGATAACTAGAAGAAGAACTTGCAAAGATCGAGAAAAATTGACGACGAGTCGAGAAATCGAACACGATGTGAATCAACTAAATCTTGGAGGTGGAACCTTGCTTGCCAAGGTTTGAGAATTTACAAGTAAGTAATTTAAAAACTATTTTTGTCTTATTTTGCAATAATAATGAAGTGTTATTTTGCAACGACAAAGTATGCAATGTTTTCATTTATAATTAACTATTCGGTAAGTAATTCTTCAAATGCACGCGAAATATTCTGCAAAGACTCACACAAAAAAGAAAATAGCGGACTTTTCTCGAGTTTCTGACCATTTAAATTAGAGTTTCGTGCATTTTTTTTTTACATTTAAGTTGGTGCATTTGTGAAACATAGAAGAAGAATATAATACAAAAAGCAATTTAGTTTATTTTAAGTAAAAATTTGAATTAGATAATAATACCAATAATATACCAAACAAAAATAAATTAAACATGGTTACATAACCACCTCACTAATTACTTCATCAATTATTTCAAACTTACCATTTGTCGGTGAGTATAGCAACATCCAGATTAATGAATCTCATGCCAGCTTCCTTTGCGGTAGCTTTGGCAATCAAGGTTTTACCACATCCAGGTGGTCCATGCAACAATACTCCCTTTGGTGCTTCCCATAATTTCGATTGATTAAACAAATCTCTATGCCTCACAGGCAACACAACAGACTCTCTCAATTCTTGGATAACACTATCCAAGCCAGCAATGTCTTTCCAGCTAACTGGAATGTCATCGGGCACAACCAAATGTGATGCAATCATAAGTTCATAGTCACTCAGTATTTGAGTGTTTATTTTGAAGCCATCTCCTTCGCCCAGTCTATTATTTAAGGCAACCATTTGAATTTTAAATTGAAAATAAAAATACAAAGAATAATAAATTGCAATCTTCTGAATTGTTTTTTTTGTTTGCGCTCTTACCTTTTTAATTGTTCTTCGGCACGTATTTTTGCCTTTTTCTTATTCTTGCTTGTTGGATCTAATTGATTCATCATCCACTTGACCGAATAAAAGGTAACAACGGATGCAAGCGACACACGAAGGATCAATTGCAGGACTTCGTTGCGACTCAATTGAGAATTACCAAAACTTAAATTGTTCATTTTTGATTATTTAAATTGATGAATCTTGGCTTTTTAACTGCTTATGAATATAAATATTAGAAATTTAACATAAAATGATATAATTTTTAAATCACAATTTTTATATTTGGAAAGAAATTCACGTTTTTTTTATACTTCCGCAAAGGAAAAAACTGGGTTTCTGCTGTGCGCTACCTTGCAAGAATTTTTTTTTGGATGTAAGATGACAGCTGATATCGTTATGTCAGAAATTTTTTGACAATTGATGATTTGAACTGTTTGTTTTAAAAATTTCTAAGGCCATGATGACACTAGTCATGTTTTGGTCACAATTGTTAAAAAAAATTAGAATTTTCGGCGATCTTAAAGCGAAAAATTGGAGAGTTTTCACTTATTTGTCACTCATTTTTTTTATTGTCCTGTGTATTTTTCTTGGCTCCAAGGGCAGTTTTTTCACTTTTAATTCATTTATTTATTTTTATTAATATCTCAAGTACAAGACTGTTGTAAAATTTTAATCCGTGTATTTTGTTGTTGTAGTGCTGTAAGATTTTACACTTTTGCAATGATACTAGACCAGTTGCATCGAATTGTGAATACTTCTTGGTTCTTATGTTGTGGTTCATATACAAATTTTCATTCAGCGTGGTGTTTTTTCAACACATTGCATTTCTATGCACCATTATACATACATACATATACACATTTTGTATACCGCAGCACTTTGTATACCTTTTTTATTCTCTTATTTTTTTAATTTGTATTCTTCTTCTTCAAAATATTCCAATGTCAGTTTTGTTTGCTTTTTATATTTTTTTTGCAACACCAACAATCAGCACAAAATTTTCAAAATATGCATATCGTCGCCTCAATAAAATAATGTCTATTGAAATTTGTTAGAATTATTTCAATATTCCAATCCAAAAACAAATAATAGTCAATTTTCTCCAATATGCCGATGTCGTATGTAACGTTTTCACAGAAACTATTTGTTAGCCAAACACATACGACAAATTGATGACACATACGACAAAAATAAGCAAAGTTTAATTCGACACTTGTTTACGACATACGACAAAAAGATGTCAAATTCAATGCGAAAAAACATAGAAGAAGGTTTTTTCTTTTAACCCGAGTTTAGCGAAACTCGATTTTAACAAAAACATCAATGGTAAAATAACATACATCTAACTTCTAAACTTAGAATTGGTTTAGAAGCAGTTCACCTAATGATAGAACTTTTTTAATTTGGAAGTGAGATGTATGTGTTATTTTTTGTTAAAATCGAGGTTTCGCTAAATTCGGATATATTACTATGTGCTATACTTCACAACAAAATTCTTTCTTAAAGAGAAACTAACATAAATAGAAAAAAAATAATAGGTACATTATTTTTAAAGCAATTTTAGAATTAATGAGATAACAGTTTACTAATACTATGTTTCCACCTACGCTAAATCTGAGATTTAGCTTACTTCGCTTAATCTCAGATTTGGGTTCAACTACCCTAAATCTAAGATTTTCACCTACTTTCAATCCGAGATTTAGAATAAAACTCGAGATTTGTGCTTAATCTACTTAGCTAAGTCTCGGATTTAGGGTAGGTGGAAACGTAGTATAAAATTAAGTTACTGTTCAAGTTGAATTAAAATTATTACAGTTTAAAGATAGCACGATAAAAGCTTCATACAAATTTCGTAGGGCCAAGTTTACATTGTCACTGGATTGGGAACATTGAGGGAACCTAAAGGATCGACATAAAGGAATTCATCTTACAATATGTAGTTACGTATGCTGAATTAATAAAATCATAAAACAACTATTTTATGCTCTTTGTATGCATAAAATAGAGTATAAAGCTCCTCGGATAAACTTGGCACAGGTCCTCGTCCAACCTGCTCGACATCTTGATTGCAACTGAAATTACACTCGTCAGTGTATTTCCTTATGGAATATACGACAAACGTTTACTGAAATTCCAGTAAAATATTGTTGTATGTGTAGCAAAAACAGCACATACGACAATTATTTACCGAACGAAGAAAAACACAGATTTTGTATGAAAAAATTGTAGTATGCACATACGACAATATTTTATTGAGGCGACGATATCTATAAAAGAATTAGCTCAGCACTACTTTTGTACTTTAACAAAAAGTGGCCAATGTAGTAATGCCTTTAGAAAATAGTTTTTAATGTAGTTGTGCACTCAGCTTAAGCGGTTATATTTTGTTATCATCTTTAAACCGAATCGTGAAAATCAAACAAACCATTGAAAAATGACGTTTACTTTTTTTTTATTATTTTTTTTTTTTAACTTTTTTTTTAGCAGTTGTTCAAACAAAAAACCGAGTTAACCAATAATCACTCACCGCTAAAAAAAATTAAAAGTACATTTCTTTTTGACCAAATACAGTGGTAAGAGCAACCACGTTTTTCCAAATCAACAACCATGAGTGACTTTAATTTTGGCGGATCCCAAATCAGCCGCAATGAAATCTTCCAAATGATTATCCGCGTATCGCTTGCTTCAGTTGTTACCTATTTTTCAGTCAAATGGATGATGAAACAAATAGATCCAACTAGCAAGAATAAACGTAAAGCTAAAATACGTGCTGAAGAGCAATTAAAAAGGTAAATTTATTATTTCCCATTGTCAAGTTGAATTACAACAATAATTCGTTTCATTTGCCTGCAGACTTGCCAAAGGAAGCAACTTTGAATTGAAAACACAGACTCTCAACGATTATGAGTTGATGATTGCCTCGCACTTGGTTGTCCCCGATGACATTCCAATCAGCTGGAAAGATATCGCCGGTTTGGATAGTGTCATCCAGGAATTGAGAGAGTCTGTTGTATTGCCTGTGAGGCATAGAGATTTGTTTAATCAATCGAAATTATGGGAAGCTCCAAAGGGAGTATTGTTGCATGGACCACCTGGATGTGGTAAAACCTTGATTGCCAAAGCTACAGCAAAGGAAGCTGGCATGAGATTCATCAATCTGGATGTGGCAATGCTCACAGACAAATGGTAAGTTGTTCGGGGATTCCCATATTTACTTTATGTACTCTTACTACAAAATCACATTTAATAGCAGTGTTGGCATTTCACTACCTTTTTGATGTGATTAGTAGGTTAGATTGCAATTTTAAAATTAAACTGTTAATTTGGGTCCACACTAGGTTGATCAACACGATTGTTAAAAATTCAATCATTAAATAGCGGTAAAAAAGTTGGTAAAAAAAATGCACGGGTCGCACGAACTTGCTCTTAGGGTTTCCTACAATTTATTTAAATGAAAAGTTAAAAAATGTGTTTGAAATAAAAACTAAAAATTCTTTTTTCAAATGAAAAAAACAGCATCTGAAATAAAATTGATCTCCAAAACAAGTATGTGATTTCATTTCTTTTATTGAAAAGAAGTTTTAGAAAAAAAATTCAAAATCGTTAGAGTCGTTTTTTAAAAAAACAAAATTTAAATAAAATTTGTATGCTATTTTGAAGAAACTACCAATCAACATCTAAAACCAAGATTTCAAAAAAAATCAATGTTCGGTTTTCGAAAATTTTCAACATTTTTGTAAAAATCCAAAAATTATTTTTTTTTTTAATTTTTAATTTTGGCTTACATACAGCTATGGACAAAGAAATAGCACACTTTTGATTTTTCTTACAAAAATTGGATTTATTTGGGACCTATTAACTTATATATTACAATTTTTACATCAGGGCATGCATTAGCTTATGGGAATTCATAAAATTAATAATTATAAATTATTTTATTTCAATTCAATTTTTAAAAATATAATTTCTAGAGAATACCCTTTTTTCTTGTGGACAAAGAAATAGCCCACATTCCGAAAATCATAAAAATAATCATTTCTAAGCAAAAATTCTAACAATTTCCAATAAATTCAATACTACTAAGTTAGTAACTTGTTAGTAGACCACAGTTTTTCAAAGTTCTTTCGCACCTCTTTGGTAAACTTTCAACTAACGTCTGGTATCCACTTTGTGGAGTACGGCACCACGCTTCTTTGATTCTGGCCCAAAGATCGTTTGAATTTTTGAATTTCCTTTTCCCACGCTTAACCTTGACATCAATTTATAAGTTTTCTATGGGGTTAAGATTGTGAATTTGAGATGGCTAGGTGCAAACATCGATTTTTTCGTCCGAAAACCTATCTTGTACTATTTCTGATGCATGTTTGGGTGATTGTCATGTATGAATATCTGATTAACTGGCGAGAAATATGGTTCGTCGGTATTCTAATGTAATATTAAGACAAAAGAATTTATCAATTTTGCCATCCACCTAACCAATGGGTCCTTACCATGCCAGGAAAATGCGCCCCAGACCATCAAATCCTATCCTCTTAGTTTCATAGTCTTGAGATAATACTTTGGCTTGTCCTTATAACATTTTAGGCGATGGACAAATGTTTTGTCATCGGTTCCAATGCGGTTAACCTTTATTTCATCACTCCAAAAGACTCTCATTCAAAACAGCATGTTTTTATTCAGATGTTTTATAGCTAATGTTAGGTGATCTTTCATGTGTCTTTTTATATCATTGGATTTTTCTTGCTTACCTGTCTGTACAACTCAGCATCATTAAGTATCCTTCTTAAAAGTCTGCTTGACACTTTTTTCGCCGAATTCTATATTTACTTCGGGCAAAATCGTGCGAGATGACTTAAAAGGCCCACATTTGCGTTTCTTTGTGATCGCTCTATCCACTCGTATGGAAGTTTTGCGGGGAAGAAGTTAACGCAATTTAATTTCAGAGTTTAAATTTCTATTTGCTCTTTCCAAATAAATGGCTTTATCCATCATTTATTCGAAAAATTTAGAGTTTAAGCTAATTAAGAAGGATTTTTCCCTTGACTTTGAGGCTCGAAAGTAATTCTCCCTTTTTTCGCAGTTTAATGATGTTTTCTGCCTATTTTTTTCAAAAATACTTGTTAATTAAATAGTAGCAATAAAATGAATGCATTTTCGTCTACAACTTTTGAACGCGGAATAAAAACTTAACGGTTAAACAAATGTGTGCTATTTCTGTGTCCACTAGCGAAAGAGACAGAAAAAGCATTATATTGCTAGTGCAAATAAATATAGAAAATAACGGTACTTTTAAGATATTTTTGTCTCCATCACTTTATTTCGATAATATACCAAAAGAAAAAAATTTATAAAAAGCATTCCTAATATCTAAAATTCGATTCGCATGATTTTTCTCAATAGTGTGCTATTTCTCTGTCCATGGCTGTATATTAAAATTATAAAAATGCTTTTTTACAAAAAATTTCGTTGAAATCGAATTAGTAGTGTTGGAGAAAATCGGATTAAAAAAAAAACGGTTATATGACAGGTACTGTTAATAATGATTTTTGAAAAAAATTTTCATTAAAAGATAGACCTTGTCTTAAAATTTACATTTGAATTTTTTGAACAAAATCGTTGGAACCGTAACTTGATAATATAGTACCTACTTATGTATATCGGAAGTAAAAATTATTTTCTAAGCGGTTAGTCGTAGAGTTGTTTTTTTTTTTTTAATCGATAGATAAATTTGTTAAAACAATGCAATAGGCATTAAACGGTTTTCTAAAATGAAAAGTACCTTTGTCAAAGTTGTTATTTTATGTAGGGATTTTTTTTTGCAAATTTGAAAGATGACACTGGAAAGATACAAAAAACGGATTTTTAAGGCCCTAAATTTCGAAATGTTTTTAAACACCTACATACTTTTTTAACGTTTTTTTTGGAGCGGTTTTTTTATGAATTTTTAAAACATCTCTAGCTTACAGAATGCGCATGCGTGTTCGGATTTCTAAAATTCTTTTAACCCAATTTTTTTACCGTTTTCAACCGTTTTTTATTAATAACTACTTTATTTTGATACATAGATGAATACAGTAGTTAGAAAATAGGCAGGAATATATTTGTAAAAAATTTCAATCATTTTTTTATTCAGAATTCGGAGGTAACTTTTTTGACACTTGACATCTATTTACCTAGATCCTAGAGCATTTGACTAGACTTTATTCCATATTCTAATGATTCATATAATATATGTATAACGATATATGTATGCTGTAAAATTTTAAATTTAAAAAGTCAAAAACTACCACAAAATGCCTGTAGATCTGTACACGAAGGAAATACCGTAATCTCAGTTTAAATTTCAACATGGTTGGCTTTAAAAAATTGTTATTGTTTTTGGAGGCGTCGTATAGATATGTTTTAAAGCTTGAAATGATAAGCCTTAACTGCATTGGCTCAAAAAGTGAAAAAGTACAAAAGTGAAAATTTTCAAACACATTTTTGTATAGTTTTTCGGGCTAGAAAATTAAAACAAATGATGCAGAAAGCTTATTTTTTGGTCTAAAAAACAATTTGTATACTCTTTATCACAAAACAATTGCGATAGCCAGAAAAAAAATCTATTCACTTTTGTAGTTTTTCAAAAAGTGGTGTATGTAGTTAAGCCTATAAGCTTTCCGATGATATAAAATTTGTTATAGGTTGTCATATAAACAAAAAATGAACAAATGATGGAAGAAAAAAAAGTTAGTTTTTAGTTGTTGTTTTTAAGAAAACTGATTACATTACGAAAATTACAGTTTTTTTTTTGTAAATGTCGTACAGACATAAATAAGGTGAATATTTTTAGATGAAATAATAAGCTTTCAAATAGTATAACATTTGTAGTGGGTTGTCAGGTAAAAATTCTAACCAAATGCTGTGCCAAGAAAAAATTCCTTGAAAAATTAGTAATTTCAAAAAATAATTATTATACTTTTTACAGAACATAAAGAATCTTGAAATAGTTTTATTTTAAAAAAAAATATTAGGCTTCAAGATGATACCTATAATTTTTTTTGTTAGATTTTTATTATGAAAAAAATGACACAATGATAAAAAATAGAGATAATTTTGTTTAGCTTTTTCTTATAAATGCTTCAAAAAATTATTCCGTTTGTGAATCTTAATCTTTAGCTAAAGTACTATAATATGAGATGGTTTTATTATGTTATACATTTTTCTTACAAGAAGGTTGACAAAAAATTAATTTTTAAATCATCTTTTTTAAGCACACCTTTTTTCTTATGACGTTATCACTTAAAATTATCGCCCGTAAACCGACTTTACAAACAACCACTTTTTTTTGTATCTTTTTTTAGGTATGGTGAATCACAAAAATTAGCTTCAGCAGTCTTTTCGCTGGCCGTCAAGTTGGAACCTTGTATCGTTTTCATTGATGAAATTGATTCATTCCTTCGTAATCGTAGCACAAACGATCACGAAGCCACAGCCATGATGAAAACTCAGTTTATGATGATGTGGGATGGTTTGAGCACTCGAGCTGGATCGACTGTTATCGTCATGGGTGCAACCAATCGTCCCCAAGATCTCGATAAGGCAATTCTTCGCCGAATGCCAGCTCAATTCCACATCGGCCTGCCCACCGATGCACAGCGTTTGCAAATCTTGAAACTTGTTCTCGAATTGGAAAATATAAGTGAATCAGTCGATTTTAATCGTCTATCGAAACTTACCAAAGGTTTCTCTGGATCTGATTTAAGAGAAATGTGCCGAAATGCTTCGGTTTATAGAATGAGACAATTTATGAGGGATAATGAGAGCGCTATTAATGCGGCTGAAAATACAGAAGAATTTCATGATGCAACATCGAGTGATTTGTTGGCGATATCAATGGAAGATATGCTGAGGTCGTATGAAAGAATGAAAGAGTCGAAGAAACATACACAGAATCTTTTTGTTGAAAATCACATTGAACTTGATTAAATCAGTTTAAACTTTGTGAATTAAATTGTTTGGTGGTCAGGTTATAAATTTCCTCCTTTTTTATTTTTTTTTTGTTTATATAGCTGAGGAGATCTCAAAAATACAAAATATACCAAAATCTTGTCAGAGTACAATCTTGAAATCTTTTATGTAACATTTTATTTAAGAAAATACTAAATTCCAATAAATTATTTGAAAGTACAGCTTAGCTGGTAATCTGCAAACATCTTTGCTTTATTATTTAAAAATTAAAATAAAATTAAACCAATGGGACATTATTAGAAACGTTCATTCCAGATTATCCATTTGGAGAAGGTTGTGAGGCCTTTGTAGAGAGACTCCAAAAGTATGCAAGGTACGTGGAAATGTGTCAAAATTTTGTATTGGTTGGGCAGCTATTTACCATTTTACCAGGGGTGGAATCGGCTAAGGTGATAGTTGATTATCACCTTTTTGAATGTCACTCTTGACCATCACCTATTTTTTGCTCTGAGTAAAGTGATCACCAAAACTCTACAAGCGCAGAATTTTCGATGAGTATTCGACTCACACGAGGGAGACCGACCCTACCGGTGCCCAATTTTTTTTTATTTCTTAATACCTAAATAGTTACATATTAAATATTCTATATTTTTTCTTCACAAGAAACCATATTTTACTCAACAAACTAAAATGTTCGTATTAGTTTAGAATATAATGTAGTTAACCGTTGAGGATGTCAATAAAAATATAAAGTGATAATCACCTTACGTGGAGCAAAAGTATTTATTGTGATGATCAACATTCACCTTAGCCGATTCCACCCCAGGTTTCCCCAGAGTTTAGACCGGTTCATGAATACCCTTAATATATACCTAAAGTCTGAATATAAATTATGTACTATATACGTACAAAATATAATATATTTAAAATTATTTGTTCTATTCTACATTTGCTCTTTTTATTAATCATGTTTTTGTACTCAAGTTATGTCTTTTTGCTATATATATATTTTTTTAATTTCGGGGTTATCCAATAAATTGCATTTTATTGTATTATTTCGGACTTATTCAAAGTCAAATTCAGCGATCTCCGAAAAAAAGAATAACAACATTTTGGAGAAAAATTAGTATGGGACCTTAAATTTAACTTTAAGAGGGGAGGGTTAAATTGGAATCCCAATAATAACGTTTTTTTTTCAAGAATCATTGTTAACTACAAATTCTGCAAGAGTACCAATAAACTATCTACTTCTAATGATGCCGTTGAATCAAGTAAAAATTATAAAAAAATAAAATCCGAAATTTGGTGGAAAAATGATAAAAACAAATTGAAACCGTATTTCCACCGCTTTCCAGACCTAAATGACTTATGTATGTGCTTTTAATGGGATGCATTTTTGGAGAAATCCTGTAAAAAAAAAAAGTTATCAATTTGTATCAAAAATTTAAAGAAAAATCAATAACCTGTTTCCGAAAAATTGGCTTGTCTAAAACAGCGCTTTTGATTCTCAAACGTGTTTGGAATCGGACAATGGGGCAAGTCTGCTGAATTAAAAGAAACATTTAAATACCTACAAATATAAAAAAAATAAATAGACTTATAAAAAAATAAATAAAGTTACATATAAAAAAATAAATAAAATCAATATTATTAAAAGGTACCTACACGTTTGTAAAAAAAAAAAAAATTCACTATGGCGTATACGTACTTTTGCCTTTTTTTATCAAAATTTTATTTTAATGTATGAACAAATTCTGTTTGACATAATAGAGCCCCCGCACACTACAGACTTTCTATCGGTCGATAGTTTAGTCGGGTTGGGCTCCTAGTGTGCGCACAGGCAGCCAACTAAACAGTCGGGTCGCTAGGAAACATTTTAGTTTGAAGGCAATTGTGTAGGAAAACAAACTTTTTTTTCGATCAAACAAACTTTTTCATCGTTGTAGTGTGCGCACTCTCATATATTTTCATTCAAGCTTAACTAAATTGGCCCCTTTTTGCATAAAGAATAAAAGTAAAATTTGTGTTCTCGCTAGTTCACTTCTAGTGAAGTGAACATGAACACATCTCCACTTGTGAATATTTTGACATTCACCGCTAGTAGACACACACTTTAAGTTTATTCATCTCATGAATACGCACATAATCAACAAAATACAAACATTCCTTTTTTTCAACAATAATTTTCAAATTCATTTGTTCGAAATAACTATAAAGGATGCTAAAGCCTAGTACGCTGCTGATGCGAAACGAAATTTTCCATACAAAATATCGTTAACGAAATCTTGAACGAAATTAATTTTTGTTTTGTTTTAGCTTTTAAACTTATTTTGCGATGTTTTTTCTTGATTTTTTTTTATTTGTATTCTTATTATTTTTACTATGCTATAATACCCGATGGAATTTTTTTTTTTTTTGTTAACATGTTCGCTGTTGACTTTGGAGACTTCAAAATTTTTTGTTTCGCTTCAGCAGCGTATTAGGCTTAAAATTCAAAACTTTAATTATTTCATCTGTGTGAAAGAGATTCCCGTAAATTGTGTACGTGAACTACTTCATTGCTCGTGAAGCAAATTTCTCCACTTTTTTCTCCACCAAGGTTCACAGGAACGTTCACGGGTGAACACAATACAATACAAATTTGTATGAATTCACGACTTGCTTTACTAGTATGTACCAGGGTTAATAATTGAAATTCTTGATAAAAAATCAAATCAAAACCAATTGGAAGATTTTTTTGAAACTATCTGTCAAATCTTAAAGCTTCGGTAAAGCTTCGTTTATGCTTTTTATAGACCTTATAAGTACATTGTTATGAAAAGTCCAACTTGTATAACATTCTTCTTTTTCCATGTCCAAAAAACTTACTTAAGTTTAACAGAAGCTGAAATGTAGCTTCGGTAATAGCCTGTTATCAATGAGAAAATGTTACACGATACAAAGACCATTTTTGCATCGAATTGTGAATACTCCTAATGTAGTTTATAGCCTGCTTTCACTAGAGCCCAAATAAGGTAATTACGCAAATTATCTCATTTCGAAGTTAAATTCTATGGAAAAAAAATTTAATTTGAAATCTGAACTGACCTCATTTGCGAAATTATTTCATTTGGGCTCTAGTGAAAACAGGCTATTAAGGCCCAACTATAATAGGCAATGCGCGCATGGGTTTATGTCAAAATGGCATGAGTGTGAGTTGTCGAACATACACAATTCTTATGGGATAGCCATAATGCGCATATGCGCGCTTCGTTAACTTTCGTTAAGCATATGCCGTGCGCTCTGAACCACACGACATGTGAGTAAATTTCTCAGAATAAAATGTAAACAACATGTATGCAAGGGGGATCGAAAAAAAAATCTAAAATTAATTTTCACTTAATAAAAATGTGATAAACGAATTGTGAACTGAATAAAAACAGTTTTAAAAATATTTTTTTTGTAAATTCAAAGCGTGTTTTTTTTTTTACAAAAATAATGGAAAACAAAAATGTAAATTGTGACAGAAGGCTATGCGCGCGTATGTTCATTATGGCTACTCCTCATGTTTTCAGAAACAGGACGAAGCAGTTCGTTCGGTTTTGACCAGTGGCGTACGTTGAGTCACCGGGGCCCCGGGGCAAGACTAAATTTTGGGGCCCCTTTGATATTTGGGGGTCCCTTAGATACAAAAAAAAGTACGTATAAACCATACATTTTTTTTTGTATAGCTTATTTATTTTTAGGTTTATTTTATTGTTTTAATATGTTCATAAAGTAGTAAATACTTGTACTAGGGGCCCCCAAAATTAAATATTTAGAGACCACTAAAATAAAAATTTGTTTAGCTTAGAACTGATAGTTCTTGGGGCCTCTGTTCTGAAGTAATATGTACAATTGTACATGTACACATTTGATTTTCCAACATAAAACATAGTTTATTTCTTTTGGGGCTCCTGAAAAATTATTTTTGGGGCCTCAAAATTGAGTGCTTAGAGGCCCCTAAAATATAATTTAATTTTTTTGGAGCCAAGAATTAATAGGTATTGGGGCCTATGTTCTGAAGTAATATTTGGAACCCCGAAGTCATATTTTTTGAGGCTCCTAAAGTAATAATAAGTAATCCAACAACAAATGTAATTTATTTTAAGAAAACATTTTTTTAAATTTAATTTGACGCTCTGAAGTAAAGGCTTTTGGGGCACCTGGTCTGAAATTGTTTTTTGCTTTTTTGGGGCCCCTAATGTATATTATTTGTGGTTGCAAAGATTTTTCAAGTAATATTTTTTTGGGCCCTGAGATAAAATTATAATTTTTCTTTTAAAAAAGCAGTTTATTTTTTTGGAGCCCCTGGGGTAACCTTTTTATTAAATCAATATATATTGAGTGGCTACCAATGACCAATGATATTGAATGACATAATTTGTCTCCCTTGGATCCGAAGTGATTCAAATACATTTTAATTTACTTCGTAACTCAATTTCTGCTAACAGTTTCCTTCTCTGCATTTTCTCCAAAGGGGGCCCTGGGGTCGGTTGGGGGCCCCGGGGTGCCGCCCCACTTGCCCCAAGGGAGTGTACGCCCCTGGTTTTGACATAAGCCCATGCGCGCATATGCCTATTATAGTTCGGCCTTTAGGCTTTAAACTTTTAAAATTCACAAGTTTAATTTTTTTTTTGGACTACAGTGAATTTTCTGTATAGATGTGTGTACAGCCTTAACACTAGTTGTGGAATTACATTCGTTTTTCTTATTGGATTTTTAAAACATTTTGGCAGCACTTGGAAAAAAAAAATACTTTTCCCGAATAAGAAATCAATGCAAAATCTGCAAAAATAACCCATCCATAAAGAATCAAAAAACGAATAAAACATATTCTTCATCTAACCCAACACCCATATACTAAAAAAAGACAAATATCCACTTAGAAAAGGGTAATTATCAAAACCCTATTTGTATGAGTGAGACCACTCGAGTCTCAATCCCTCATGTACATAAAAAAAAAATATACTACACCAGTACTGCCAATATATCCCAGTCTCATTCGAAATCCGAACTGACGGACGCCATTCGTGTGTGAAGCTGTGAAGTGTTCGCAAAGTATATTTGGTGTTTTTTTTTTTATTTAAATCAAATTTTCTTCCCATGGAAAATTATAAAACTTTCCACGACCATTTAAAAATCCGACCAAATAAATTACAATTAACGTGTATCGAACGTAAAATAATAATGTCGTGTGCGTTATAAAAGAAAACGATTCTCTATTTCACCCAAAGTGAGTGTGTATAGTCAAATGGCTATGTGAAAAAAAAAGAATTGACACAAAAAAAATCCAAAGAAAAAAAAATAATTTATTAGAAACAAAAAAAAAATGAAATAACCAGTCAAAAAGAATAGAAAGAAAAAAAATCCGTGAGAGATATATAAACAGGAGTGAAAGAGAGAAATTGATCTTGTTCATAAGTTAAAAGACAGACAAAGACAGGTAGTTTTGTTAACAGAAAAAAAAAAACGAGAACGACTGACAGAAAAGAAAGCTATGATAAATACTACGTACGTAAGCTCGTTTTTTTTTTTTTGTTTGATTTTGTCTTTAGCTCTGTTCGATTCGATGATTCTTCTTTGCTTTTCTTATTGTATCTCTCATTCGGTGTGTCTATCTACTTGTACTCTACTTTTTTGATTGACTACAATATTTCTCTTGCTCTCGTCTCTACAGCAGCAATAAAGTTTTCTCTCGATGATGGACTCGTTATGTATTTTTTTTTACCTTATTTTTCCCCTCAACTAAAATTGTGTTAGTTAAATGGACATTTTAATACAAAACAAAAGTCATTTCTCTTTCGTCAAAATTTTGATATAATGTTGAACGAAAAACGACGAAATAAAAAAAAAAAGTGACATGTAAAATGTGCGTTTAGAGTGAAATATAATTACAGAGAATAAATAGTGAGACAAAAAGAGAAGAAGAACAAATGGAATCGCAGATAAATAATGAAAGAGAATACGCATAAGTGATCTACTCTGACTGAAGTTTTGTTTTTTTTTTTTTTCTCTTTTTTTTTGACATTTCATGAGTGAATAAAAATGAATACACTATATTTTTGTTACATTCGCTAGAAAGAGATAAAGAGTGAATACATATCATGTGAAAAAAACTAGTGTCTATCTCCATTGTCCAATACGAGTATACGGCAAAAATGGTGAAGAGATCAACCATTTTTTCTTGTTTCTTCTTATTTCTTTGGTGTTTCAATTCTTACAATTCTCTACCTGTGTAATTTTTTCTTTTATTAATATTTTTTTTTTTTTTGCTTTTGTATAATTCTTTTTTTTTTTGTTCATTGTTTGATGAACTCAAGGGAACAAAATTATTAAATAATACAAAAAAAAAAAGGATAAAAGATTAATTTTTTCGTTCTCTTGATTTATTTTTTTGTTCTCTCCAATTCGAATTCGAAAAAAAAAAATCAAATACAAAAAATTGTGCCATAGTGTTGTGGTGAATGAATAGAAATGAAATAAAAAAAAAAAAATGAAATGAAAATAAAGGAGAAAATGTGAGAACACACGAGGAGAAGAAAAAAGAAAACTCTGTGATGTGATAAATAGAATTTATATAGGAAGAGAAGAAAAATTTTAAAGTTTCCTCGAGACCGAGAATTAAATCTATACAAGAAATTTAATTCTTTATTTTTTTTTTATATAAAAATTAAAAAAAAAAATTCCAATTCGCTCAGAGAAGAGAGGAATCGCAAATCACAACAACAAATTGTATTAAAAATGGGAAAAATGGATATCAAACAGTAACAATGGTATGTTCGTTCACTTGACAAATTTTTTGTTCTTTTTTTTTGATTCTCATTATTTTTTATATATTTTTTTTTTCAAGTTGAAAGAGACTTTTGTAGAGTTATCTTTTTTTTAAAGTTAAGTTAGGTTTTTTTTGTTAGCAAAAAAAAAAAAGAGTTCATTTTTTTTTTCTTCATGTGGTACTTCATCGTCTAATGTTGAATGAGGGGTGTGTGTGGGGGGAGGGGAGATAGAGAGAAGTTGATGAGAAGAAGAAGAAAGAAAAAAAAATCTGTGTACACCGACCGACCGTGTATCCAGGCGAAAAATATTCTTTTATTCTTCTTTGATTTTAATATTCCATCTCATATAGTTGTCTCGTTTTAACTTGTAGTTTATATCGTTTGTTTCTACTCTTGGTCTTATTTACTTATACCAACAACTCTACTTTACTACAGTACAGGCTTTTAGGTGAAACGATGACACCTAGAGAAGAGGAAAATTATTGTTGATTTTTTTTTTCTTTTCTTCTGTTGGTTGGGGTTTTTTTTTCCTTTTTTTTTTTTTTGTTGGTTAAATTTTCACTTGGATTTGGGATTTGATGAAGGATAAAGTGATTTTTTTTTTGGTCTTGTTTTTTAGGGAAGAAGATTGATTTTTTTTTTAAATACATAGTAGATAGTTTTTTTTTATCCTTTAAGAATTAAAAAAATTAGATAGTTAGATATTTTTTTATGGGAATAGGTAATTAAGTAGGTATCTATCTGTCTGTATTAGGTTTAGATTATTAGTTTAATGTTAGAGAAATGAAAATTAGCAATCTTAATTGATTAATCTATCGTTGTATCTAATAAAAGCTGGAAGCAATGGTACTTTCTGACAAAGTTAGATATCTAGGTATGTAGGTAAGTAGTAGGCAATTTGTTTTAGAATTATGGGATTTATAAACAAAAGTTAGTTATACCTGCCTACTTGAAAGAAGCTGGTTTTTTTTTTAAGAACGATTTTTCTAGTATTTTTTTGTATTGATTTTTTTAGGATGAATCTAGGATAGTTTAAATCAAATCCTTTAAATCCTTTATAACATTTTCTGAAATAAAAGTCAAAAACTAGATTTTTAGATTACCTACATCTAGAAAGCTAGAATTAAAAATTATTGCAGTTTTTTAAGTTTAAGAATTGTAGAAAAATGGGCTTTGCGTTAACCCACTTAAGTCGAAATGTTTGGTCATTTCAAGAAAGTCTGCTGATACATCTTACTACCCTAAAATATACCTAGATAATAAGGAAATTCAGTTTGTCGATTCAGCTAAAAACTTAGGCATAATTTTTACAAAAACTCTTTCGTGGAATGATCATATCAGATCAACAATTGGGAAAGTTTATGGAAGGCTTCGTTTATTGTGGACTAACAATAAAATTACACCATTAAAAACAAGATTAGTATTAGCAAAAACTCTTCTTATCCCTATTATGCTTTATGGCTGCGAACTTTTCAACATTTGTGACTATGAACACAAACGGAAGCTAAATGTTGCTTACAATAGTGTAGCAAGATATGTTTATGGGTTAAGGAAGTGTGACCATATTTCTCAATTTTCTAAATCAATTTACGGCATAACATTAGAAAACCTTTTCAAATTAAGAACCTTGACATTGCTTCACAATGTAATACAATCACAGCAACCACCGTACCTTTATAATAAGATCAATCAAACGCGCTCTCTTAGATCTTTTAATCTTGTGCCAACCCGTTACATTTTCTTAGTATCCGAACGCCAATTTTTTGTAAATGCTATACGTCTGTGGAACTCTCTTCCCCGATCTATTGGGATGATAGGCTGTACCTCCCTTTTCAGGATAAAACTCAGAGTATTTTGAGACATTTTGACGATGAAATTCTTACCTTTTTTGCCTTACCGACTTTGATAATATGATTTAATTTATATTTAGGTATTATAACAATGAATTCTTTGTAATAATAGTAACATATTTAAATTTAAAGTTTTTCTATGATACAACATAATGAATTAATAATGTTATCTGCATTTGCATCTCTTTTCATAATTTTTTATTTAAATTGTTAAATTTGTAATGTTTTTTAATACATCAATTTATTAACTAATTAATCTTATACTAATTTAAAAGATAAATTATCTTATTGTGTAAGACTATACGAATAAATAAATATTAAATATTAAATATTTGGCTAGTTCTGATTGTATAGAGTAGTTAGTAGTAGAGTAACTAAAGCAAATTATAAGGGGACCCGGCCGAACAGCTCTGATTTTGACGATTTTTTTTTTTCAAACGTAGTGTATTTAAAAATACTTTAAAGTCTATAGATTAAAAATTGCCGATGTTGCCGTAATGTTTTTTAAAATTAAAATTAATTTTTTTTTAACTAAACCATTTTTTTTTGCTTAAATTTCATAAAACAAATGATAGCAAAAGATTCTCTAGGTAATTTAAGGAAAATATATAAAAGGCAGTAAGGGACAATCTTCCATCGTTTAAGCGATAAATGCAATTTTCTAACATTCTGACCTCAAACACAAAAAAAATATTTTGAAAACAACGACAACACCTACAATATTTTAAAATACATTTTTAAAAAGCCAGAAGCTCATTCTTATCTCTTAAATTTAAATCCACTAAATTTAATCAAGACTTTTTGAAAAAATGGTCCTCAAACTCAGAATTAAAAAAAAAATGTTTTTAGAAAAATTTAAAATGACTTTTTTCCAAACTTTTTCTAATAAAATATGAATTTATTTAAAAAAAATTTTTGGCCATAAATATTATCAGTTGAATTTCGAAGCAAAAAAGGTAAAATATTCACACTTTTGAAAAAAAAATGAAAAATTACTTCAATTTCAATGGTTTTTTTTTATTAAAACTGAATTTTTGCATTGATATAATTAATTTTCTCAAAGACTGTGGTAAATAGGAACTTTAAATTTTTGCTATTTAACTTTCAACAGTAAGGGTTATTAAATGAATAAAAAATAATTTTATGTTTAGATGTTGAACTTAAAAAAAAAAATAGGTTACATTTTTTTTCAAAACTTTTATTAAAATAAGTTCTTCGAAAATGAAATACTTTTTAATTTTTTTCATAAACCGTAATACATAATTGACATTTCCTTTTATAATTTGAAATCATAATAAATGCGGCCAAAAAAATTTGAAAATATGTAAATGCATTTTATATTACGACCAAGTTTAAAAAACGACATGTTAAAATTTTTTCAATAATTTTTTTTTTCAAAAATCTGAGTTCAATTACCATTCTTTCAAAAGCCGTTCATTCAATTAACTTAATTTTAATTTTACATATATGACTAAGCTTCTAGCTTTTAAGAAATGTATATTTGATAATTGTAGGTGTTGCCGTTGTGTTCAAATATTTTTTTTTGTGTTTGAAGTCAACTAATAAGAAAGTTGCATCTATCGCTTGAACTATGGAAGATTTCCCTTACTCCCATTTATTTTTTTTCCTTGAATTTACTAGACAATCTTTTGGCATCAATTAATTTATGAAAATTAAGAAAAATTTAAAAAAAAAATTTGTTTTTGTTCACAAAAATCTTCAATTAAATTTAAAAAATCAAAACGGCAACACCGGCAATTTTTAATCTATAGACTTTAAAGTATTTTTAATTGGCCTAATATTGCCAATTTTTTAGCTTTAGTTACTCCACTATAGGTAAATATCTAATTAAGTAGGTATTATTTTTTTTTCCAATGAATAGATACCGTAGAACCGGGTGATTTTGGCCTGGCGGGTGACTTTGACATGGACACTTTTTTTAAAAAATTGTTAATACCTATATGAAGGACTTGTTTGATTTTTTCCAAGTTTCTTTGTAAATTCGTATAGTTTGATGAATTGAAGAGTGATCATAGTAGCTTTATTTAATTAAAATTAGATATTAATTTATACTAAAATTTAGTTTTCTTAAAAATGCTAAAAAAAAATCACCTGAAAATGTTGGATGGTTTGAACATGTTGCAGAAATAGGATTGCAAAATGACTTTAACTCCGATATGTGTATTGTTTTGCAAGTTGAATTACTTTTATTCTACCCTTGTAACTATTTCACAAAAATTAATTTTAATTTGTTTATAAAAAATGCCATATGGTAGGGTGACTTTGGCCGGCATATCGGGTGACTTTGGCCGGGTGGCCAAAGTCACCCTCTTAATTTTTGCACTAGACTTTGTTTTTATATATTAGTATATATTGACAAAACTGATATTTGGCAATATAATTAAAATGTTATCGGATCATACATATCAACATTTGGCAGCTCAACCACTAGACGTAGCCTTCTTTCGGCCTCTTAAAATATTATGGATGAAGACCTTAACAGCGTATAAGATGGCAAACTCGACAAACAAAACAGTGCCAAAAGATGTGTTACTTCGGCTGCATCTTAAATGTTGATATCGATGAGGTTACAGTGTCATTCCTGCGAAGAGGTGCTGGGTACAGCTTCAGAGAAAAAAGACGTTGCACAAGTTACCAAAAGTGATCTGGAGAAGAAACTTCCTGTTCCAATGGTTGACCGCAGAGAGAGACTATTTTTTTCCATATCCTTTGAAGGATATCAAAATTTATGCTAATTTTAATTTTTTGATTTTTTTTTAATCAAATAAAAACCCGCCAATTCTGTGTACGAAAATAAAAAAAAATACCCACATGTTTTAAAAAATCTGATCTTTCATTTGGGCTGGGTTAGAATGACGTGCTACTTGTAGTTGAACTGGAAATATAGCAAACGTCCTACCGGCCAAAGTCACCCGGAATGGAGGGTGACTTTGGCCACCCATATTTTGGCATTTATCTATAGAACTGTCGGACAGATTTCTTCAAAATTAACATACCTATAGAATGAGCGAAGTAGGTAAATTGGTTGAAATCTTCATTAAAAAAAAAATTATTGCAGAAGTTATTCATATTTGAATTTGAAAACGTGCCAAAGTTACCCGGTTTTACGGTATACAATGTACAGTACAGCTATGGACAAAGAAATAGCACACTTTTGATTTTGCTTACAAAAATTGGTTTTATTTGGGACTTTTTAACTTACCTATATATTATAATTTTTATATCAGGACATGCATTAGCTTATGGGGATTCATAAAATTAATAAAAATTATAAATTATTTAGTTTCAATTCAATTTTTTAAAATTATAATTTGTAGAGAATACCCTATTTCTTGTGGACAAGGAATTAGCACACGTTCAGAAAATCATAAAAATAATCATTTCTAAGCAAACGTTCTTACCTATCTTGTACTATTTTTGATGCATGTTTGGGTCATTGTCATTTATGAATATCTAATTAACTGGCGAGAAATATGGTTCTTTGGTATTCTAATGTAATATTAAGACAAAAGAATTTATCAATTCTGCCATCCACCTAACCAATGGGTACTTTCCATGCCAGGAAAATGCGCCCCATATCATCAAATCCTATCCTCCTAGTTTCATCGTCTTGAGATAACACTTTGGCTTGTACTTTTTACATTTAGGGTGATGGACAAATGTTTTGTCATCGGTTTCAATGCGGTTAACCTTTATTTCATCACTCCAAAAGACTCTCATTCAAAACTGCATGTTTTTATTCAGATGTTTTTTTTTAGCTAATGTTAGGCGATTTTTGATGTGTCTCCATCACTTTATTTATATCATCTAGTTTTTTTTGCTTACCCGTCTATACAACTCAGCATCATTAAGCAGTATCCTTTTTAAAAGTCTGCTTGACACTTTTTTCACCGTATTCTATATTTACTTGAGCCAAAATCGTGCGAGATGACTTAAAAGACCCACATTTGCGTTTCTTTTTGATCGTTCTATAAACTCGTATGGAAGTTTTGCGGGGAAGAAGTTAACGCAATTTTATTTCAGATTTTAAATATCTATTTGCTCTTTCTAAATAAATGGCTTTATCCACCATTTATTCGAAAAATTTAGAGTTTAAGCTAATTGAGAAGGACTTTTTCCTTGACTATGAAGATCGAAAGTAATTCCCTCTTTTTCGCAATTTATTGATTTTGTTTGCCTATTTTTTTCAAAAATACTTGTTAATTAAATAGTAGCAATAAATGCATTTTGGTTTACAACTTTTGCCCGCGGAATAAAAATTTAACGGTTAAACAAATGTGTGCTATTTCTGTTTCCACTAGCGAAATAGACAGGAAAAGCATTATAATGCTAGTGCAAATAAATATAGAAAATATTGGTACTTTTAAGATTTTTTTGTCTCCATCACTCTATTTCGACAATATACCAAAAGAAAAAAAAAAGTTATAAAAAGCATTCCTAATACCTATCTAAAATTCGATTCGCATAATTTTTCTCAATAGTGTGCTATTTCTCTGTCCAAGGCTGTAGGCACCTATTTACTTTTGATTAATTTGGAAACAATTAATCAGATACCTAGCACCTGTGTGCATTTGAAAAATGTTTAAGAAGGAGTTCTTAAATTTTTTAAAGATAAAAAAAGCTTATTCCTAATATCCTGTCTGTTATTCTAATTTTCGGGAATTCTCAGTAATCTAGGGGATAACAGATTCTAGTTAGTCTGTTCTTATTGAAGGTTTAATAAAAAAATAGAGCATAGA
This sequence comes from Episyrphus balteatus, assembly GCF_945859705.1. Lineage (NCBI taxonomy): Eukaryota > Metazoa > Arthropoda > Insecta > Diptera > Syrphidae > Episyrphus > Episyrphus balteatus. Next base: position 27,790,875 of record NC_079134.1, on the reverse strand, counting down.
GACATTGGGTGGTTTAAAAAAAAAATTGAGAAATTTTATGAATTGATTATACGAGCTAGACATTACTCAACTTAATGTACCTAGAAAGGCACAATAAATATATTTTTTGCAGTGTCTATTTTAAGTGAAAGGTAATTGTTATAGACTTTGTCTAGCAATTCAATTGATATGTTTTATTTCTAATATATTTTAACCTATACTGCACCCTACTGAATCAAATTGTCGAGCCAGACTTTTTTTTTGTAAAGAGTAGTTGAATGGATCAATTGAGTAAAAACTGATATAGGTACCTAATTTGTTAAATCAATGTAGAGTTTAGGGAAAAAACGGCTTTAGTGCACTTTTTGTCAAAATTAATAGGAAAATAAATATAATGTATCTTTTGTATACCTTAATAAGTCATAAAATAAAATTTACATTTGAGGAGTGTCTTTTCAAAAGACTTTTTTCTCAGAAAATCGAAAGAGTTTCCTCGAGACAATATTTTAAACCAAAATTTTGATTTTTCATACCAGTTTCAGTGTTAATAGGTTTTCAGAGTCCGATTTTATTTTCTTTTAATTTGAGCAATTTTTTGGTTACTTAATTGATATGTATAAGGAAAAAAAAAAAATTAAACCTTTTTTATCTATCCCCAAAGTTTTTATACAAACTGCTGTTCTCAAAGAGGTTTTATTGAAAACAAAACTTTTCGAACAAATAAAGTTTGAATGGAATTCGACTCTTATTTTTTAAGAAGCAAAAAACCTAGACGTTTCTCGACGTTTCGTTCGTTATTTTTACAATAAGTACTTGAATTTTGTTTAATTTACTTTGTCTAGGTAATTAAAAATTAAAGCTTCGTATATAAAATTTAAGTATTGTGATAGGTACAAAAATAGCCTTGAAAAAATTTGAAAATGAAGCGCCGAGAAAAAATTCGAAAAAAATATGGATTACCTAATTCGTTTTTATTAATTGCATATAAAATAACCGATCAAAAAGCCCAAATAACAAACTTATTAAGTAATTAGTTTAAAATTAATTCATCAAATTTTTCATAACCTCATCATCATCATATATCGGTCATATGAATCGGTCTTACTTACTTAGTTAGGGTGACCAGCGCCGTAAGGCGGCTACAATCCGCTGTGGATTTGGGCCTCAACCAACAAGCTTCGCCAGCCAGCTCTATCCTTAGCTCGCTGCTTCCAGTTGCGCACGCCAAGTTGATTGAGGTCCCCTTCCACTTGGTTGCGCCACCTCAGACGAGGTCTTCCTCTACTGCGCCGTCCCTCTGGGTTGGAGTCGAAAACTTTCCGGGCCGGAGCATTGTTGTCCATGCGCTCCACGTGACCCAGCCATCTCAGGCGCTGCACCTTCACTCTCTTGGCTAGGTTAGCATCCTTGTAAAACCGTAAAGCTCGTTGTTGTATCTTCTTCTCCAATCACCATCAATACACACGGGACCAAAAATCGCACGAAGAACTTTTCTCTCAAAACAATCCAAGATGTTTTCATCCGCCTTTGTTAAAGTCCATGCTTCTGCACCATATAGCAGGACTGGGATGATAAGGGTCTTGTATAGGGACACCTTATTTGCTCGAGAGAGGGCTTTGCTGGTCAATTGCTTTCTCAAACCAAAGTAGCAGCGGTTGGAAAGAGTAATTCTCCGTTTGATTTCAGCGCTGATGTTGTTGTCCGTGTTTATAGCGGATCCTAGGTAGATGAAGTCCTTTACTACCTCGAAGATATGGCTGTCGATGGTGACGTTTTGTCTCATTGACCCTTAAACCCATTTTCGCCGCTTCCGTTTCAATGCTTACAAAAGCGCCATTGACATCACGCTGAGTTCTTCCGATTATGTCAATATCGTCGGCATATGTAAGCAGCTGAACGGACTTTTGAAAGATGGTGCCTCTGGTGCTGACGTTTGAATTCTGTATAATTCTTTCAAGAACGATGTTAAAAAAATCGCATGACAGTGCGTCGCCTTGTCTAAAACCTTTTTCGACATCAAATGCTTCGGTTAGGTCTTTACCGACTCTGACGGAGCAGCGTGCATTCTCCATCGTCATCCTGCACAGCCGGACGAGCTTTGCAGGGATATGAATCGGTCATTTCATAAAAAAACTCAAGTCCATCAGTTTACTGCTGGAATTAAGTCCTTTTTGAAATGACCGATTCAATTACATACGTAATTGATTGATTTCAAGTAAAATTCCCTACAATAGAAATTATAACAAAACTAAAGTTTTTTTGTTCCATTTAATTCTCAGCCTTCCTTTTACAAGAGAAAAAAAATAAGAAAATGATTTAAATTCATTTTAAAGATATTTATTTTGTTAAAGGGTGGGTTATAAAAACTTAAAACAAAGGCATAATAAACTTGAAAATAGTAAATAAATGAAATGAGAAACAAGCGAAGCCGGTGTTTAGTAGAAAATCATATTGGAAAACCTGGTACGAAAACATACAGTGCACAAATAAAAGAAATGAATTACAAAAACAAAAAAACTACCTACTTTCTTTTTGTATAGGGGAGGGTTTTCCTTAAATTTTCACTTGTCCATACTTGTCTAACATAAAGTGTCACATTTTACCTTGTTCAATTCCTTGTGTTTATTTAAATTCTGTCATTCTCTATTTTCTGTGTATGAAAGAATGCATTGAAAAATAAAATGCACGACTGGGTCGCACGAACTTGCTCTTACAGTTAAAGTTGCTTAAATTTTTAAGACTTTTTATATAGAAATTTGTAAAAAATATAAAATTCGTTTTTTAAAAAAATAAAATAAAATCTGAAATTAAATTGCCCTCCAAAACAAGTATGCAGTTTTGATTGATATATTAAGGTGCATTTTTAGAAAAAAAATTTTCAAAATCGTTAGAGCCGTTTTTTAAAAAACTAATTTTTTATAAATAATTTTTTGGAAAAAAAGTTTTAAAATAAAATTGGTATGCCATTTTGTAGAAATCACTAATCAACATCTAAAAACAAAATTTCAAAAAAATTCAATGTCCCGTTTTCGAAAATTTGATTTTTCAAAAAAAAAATTTTCAAAATTTTTATTTTTTTTGGAAATTTTATTTTTGGTTTATATTCAAATTACATAAATGCTTCTTCACAAAAAGTTTCGTGGACATCGAATAAGCAGTTTCGGAGATAATCGGATTTGAAAAAAAAACGGTTCTATGGCAGGTACTGTTAATAATGATTTTCAAAAAAAAATTTTTCATTAGAAAATAGACCTTAGCTTAAAACTAGCACTTGAATTTTTTAAACAAAATCGTTGGAGCTGTTTTCGAGATATTTCAATTTTACTAAAATCCGTATATGACAAGTACCGTTATTTTTGGTCCAAAAAAATTAATTCCAAACCCCTCTGGAGAGTCGCCAAATAACGCTACATACCAAGTTTGACATTAATCGGTCCATCCGTTTAGGCTGTAGCTCCTTATACAGACAGACAGACAGACAGACTGACAGACTGACAGACGGACTTCCGGGACCCACTTTTTTGGCATTGTCTACCATCGTAATGTCATGGAAAAATGTTATCTCAACTTTTTTTTTTGTACGAATGCATAACTTGATATATAGTACCTATATCGCAAGTAAAAAATGATACTTTTATTTGTCTAGTATTGTTTCTTTTTTGCAGAAATCCATCTGCAATTTTCCACTATAAGTGTGAAAGGGAAAATTATCTAGGCAGATCTAATAAAGTTTGAAATGGTTTTCCTCATAACTAATTAAAATCAGTATGTACCTACCTACAGTGCTGCTAAAAACATTCCGGATTTTTTTGTCATTTTCATCAATGGAAATTTTATAACTCAAAACTGGAACCAAATATTGTTTTAATATTTTTTCTAGGTCGCTTATATATCAGTTATGCAATTTCAACAAAAAATAATGATCTTTAATACATACAAAAATTTAAAAAATTGAAAAATGAAGTAGAGTCAGAATTTCGGCTGTGAAAAACTAACCAGATTTTTCAAGGATTTCGATTCTCAGTATTGAGATAACGGTTTTAAGTATCACTTTAGTAAAATTTTTGTTTGCAAAGACAAACAAAGTTGTTAGCTTTGTGAATTGAATCAAATATTAAATGTAATACGAAAAATAACGCGTTATAGACATCCAATTCGTTACGAAGTCTTAAAACACTTTCAAGTCGAAATAAAACAAAATGTTATCCATTTGGGATGTTGCAAATTGCAACGTCAAGTGAGTATTATATCAACAAACAGTAAAAAGGCAAAAAGTCTGTTGAATCAGATCACTTTGGTGGGTCCCATCACAAAATAGCGCTGAAAACTGATAGGCGAATAAAGAGTTTTTTGATAAAATATACTTTTGTGACTTCTTAAACGATTGGTGAGGAGCTTAACCTGCCTTAATCTGTACTTGAACATCAATTACAGTAAGAAAGGGTGTGAGAAATTTTGATCTTTATGTCTTTCGGTTCGGAAAAACACCATTCCATAATAGTAAGCATTGCCTAAAAAGGGAGGCATTGAAAGGATCTTAAGAAACACTTTAAATATTAAAATGAAAATACTTAATCTGATTGGATTTACAAGAAATCATCTGAATTGCTCGAAAACAAAACGGAAAAGTATCCTTTTCAGTGATAAAAGCAATTTTTAATTGTTTTATTCCGAGTGTGAAATGGAAGCCAAACATGCACATGTTTGAAACCAAAAAAATATACTCCCTACCATGAACACAGCGGAGGATCAGTGATGGTTTGGGTTTTTTTTTTCAACTGCAGGCTCTGGCCGTACACCAAATTAACGGAATAATGGATCATTTAATGAATAGAGAGATGTTGGAGTCGATAATGACTCCATAAAAGCAGATAGAAGCGTCTTTACATTGGCTCTTCCTGCTAGTTATGATGTCAAAAATTCTTAAAAGCTCGTAAAATAATAGTTTGGGGCAGACAATACTCCTGGCTTGGAATAGCTTTAAGTTTTAAAATTTCAATTGATGAAAATGACAAAAAAATCCGGAATGTTTTTAGCAGCACTGTACCTATTGAGATTATGGATATGAATTTTTTCTAAAGGATAAAACCAATCGATTTCTTACAAAAGTATATATTGGTTATTTGATAGTAATTAATTACTTCTTATGAATTTTTCAAACTTTAACCTCGGATATGTTTCAAAAGGTTAGATAAATGAAAAAAGTGTGTAATGCCTTTTTTGTAGAGCGTTAAAAATTCCTACAAAAATAAACTCCTCAAAACGAAATTTATTTCAAAATTCGCCTACGTTTAGAGGTGCCAAGGAATCAATTTTTCTGTATGTTAACTAAAAAAATTATCGATTCTCGTCTTCACCATTTAAAAACACCGGTTTCTTTTAATTCGCACGATTAAAGTCGCAATAGCTTGTCATGGAACAAAAATAGAACACGACCGACTCAGTTGAGGAGAGATCTTGAGAATCCCGTCAAAAAGGCAGTTCCAATACGACCGCGAATTAAAAAGAAAGTTGGGCCTAAGAACTCGTCGTACAAGCAAATGCAAAAACACCTTAGAAATTCAATTAATAAAGGTCTTTGAAGGTTTGGACTGCTAAAGTTTTGTGTTTTTTTAAACCCACTCGTTGACCCCTCTTGGTTCTTCATTTATTATGTAGTACAATCGCATACCTTACTCATAGGTCAGTTATTTCAAAGGTATGACTTGTCCTTGAAGTAGATTCCTCGCCTGAAACTTATATTATCTTCCGACATGTAGAAAACAATAATAAATACATAAAAAAAAACTCGTGCTAGACATGATACATACCATACATAAAAAATATACATTATATACAGTGGCGACAAACTAAATAGCACATGTACCCTAAAATTTCTAAAATGAAAGTTTTTCGCACTTTTTTAACTTAAAAGAGCTGTTTTATTAATGAGGAAGAAAGAACACAGATATATTTGATTTATTAAAAAAGAAATTAAGTACATAACAACAAAATCATTAATATAGCTCAAGTTTTTTAGGTCAAAATAAATAGCACACTTCCTAAAAACAAAACCAAATTAACAAAAATTTTAACACAGTTAAAAGAAAATAACTAGTATTTGGTTGGGTAACCCTTATTATTTATCACAGCATAAAACCAGCGGTTAATAGACGTAACAAGACTCCGAAATCGTTCAAAAGGTACTGAGTCCCAAGCTCGTCGAAATTCCTGCCAAAGTTTGTCCAAATTTGAGGTATCAGACCTGTTAATCGCTTTTCCCACGTCACTCTACAAGTCCTCAATAGGATACAGATCTGGGGACTGGCTTGGCAATTGCATAACACCGATTTTTTGGACGGATAGCAATTGTTTCACAGACTTAGTCTTATGTTTTGGATCGTTATCCTGTAGAAATGTCCACTTTAAAGGCATTTTCTTCTCAGTAAAAGGTAGAATAGTGTCCCTTAGGATTTCCTTGTACTTAAGGTGGTCCATAATACCCTCTATCCGATGAAATGGCACCACACCATGCCAAGAAAAACATCACCAAACAAGAATACTAGCCCCACCATCCTTTACTCTGCCCCACGCGGGGAATTTCTGTATGGGGCATTTGGAAATGCCCCCTATGGGGCATAAGATGCATTTCCAAACACCCCATACGGAAATTCCCCGCGTGGGGCAGTTGAAATGTGACCCGCAGTATAAATTATAGACTGTTAAGGATGGTGGGGCTAGTATTCTTGTTTGGTGATGTTTTTCTTGGCATGGTGTGGTGCCATTTCATCGGATAGAGGGTATTATGGACCACCTTAAGTACAAGGAAATCCTAAGGGACACTATTCTACCTTTTACTGAGAAGAAAATGCCTTTAAAGTGGACATTTCTACAGGATAACGATCCAAAACATAAGACTAAGTCTGTGAAACAATTGCTATCCGTCCAAAAAATCGGTGTTATGCAATTGCCAAGCCAGTCCCCAGATCTGAATCCTATTGAGGACTTGTAGAGTGACGTGGGAAAAGCGATTAACAGGTCTGATACCTCAAATTTGGACAAACTTTGGCAGGAATTTCGACGAGCTTGGGACTCAGTACCTTTTGAACGATTTCGGAGTCTTGTTACGTCTATTAACCGCTGGTTTTATGCTGTGATAAATAATAAGGGTTACCCAACCAAATACTAGTTATTTTCTTTTAACTGTGTTAAAATTTTTGTTAATTTGGTTTTGTTTTTAGGAAGTGTGCTATTTATTTTGACCTAAAAAACTTGAGCTATATTAATGATTTTGTTGTTATTTTTTGTTAAAGAATTCAATGTACTTAATTTCTTTTTTAATAAATCAAATATATCTGTGTTCTTACTTCCTCATTAATAAAACAGCTCTTTTAAGTTAAAAAAGTGCGAAAAACTTTCATTTTAGAAATTTTAGGGTACATGTGCTATTTAGTTTGTCGCCACTGTAGATCTAATTTGTATTCATAGGATAACATTTTTTAAGTGATGAATACACGACAATTGCAACGATATATTCTAAATAATCGAAATAATCAACATGTCTCGGCGCAGGCCGGTGGAGCTTGCAATTGCTGATGAAACTTTAGAAAACGGAAAACGTGACAGATCACTCGACGACGCAACCTTGATTAGCTTATATAACATTACTGTATAATAATATATTTTATTTGTTTTATTGTTATAATGAAAAAAAAAATTAAAAAAAAAAAAATGCTAAGAGTAAGCACAAGCAAGCACAATTTGTGCGCTTAATTTGTGTTGTCTCAGTTCTAAAGTTAATAACGCTCCTTCAGCATTGGCTGGTTGGTGGGTTATGCATTTTTTCACACAGAAGGGGTGACAACCCAACCCGGTGAGTTAGTGAGTCGGTATGATGATGATGACGCTACCGCTCACCTTCCTCACCTTTTCGTCGTCGGTTAAATTGCAATTAATGAACAACTTGCTGCAATTATAAATACAATTTCACAAGTTTTTTTTTTAATTTTTTTTCTTATTGTATTGTGTGATATTTGAAATATGGCCAAATGAGTAACTGTTCTTTGTGTTTGAAATCAATTAATTAACTTTTGCTATCTGTTGCTGAGATTGCATGCGAAATATAATTTTCTGTGCGGCTTATTACGGCACCGCATAGGAACATAGGAGAGGTGAACGGGTGGATGGGACGGGGACGAATGGACAAACTAACGACAACGATTCGTTTCATTTCGTTTTTGTTCGTTGGTTGGTTGTTGAATTAGTATTTATGGAAATTTATTATATTCACATCCCAACGAATATTAATTAAAAAAATATAAATACAATATTTAATGTAAATGCAATGGCGGCGGGGAGCAGCGGCATCGTTGTGTTTGACTTGACACGGGTAGCCCGGGGGTGTTGGATAAACAAATGATTGATGAGAATGCTTAGCACATTTGGAGTGGCCTTCAAGTCAACGGTCGTTACCTTTGCAGAGGGGATGAGGGGATGGAGGGTGGTGGGTAGGCGGTGTAGTGCGGCGCGGTGTGTTCGAAAACACACAAATTATTATTATATTCGCTTAGAAACACAATCTAGAATTCAAGTATAATTTCAATTTTTATTTTATTTTATTTTATTTTTGTTGATCGATGATATGAGATGAGAATCTGTGGTATTCTATAGATATGTTATGTGACGTGTGGCGCGTGCAGTATAATGAAGGAGACATTGAATTTTTAAATGTGTCATCGACTTTTGTGTAAAAGAAAATGATCAAATCAGGTGCATTGTGTGGGATTTTTTTTTTTGTTTTTGCTTGGCTTGGTTTAATTTGTTTTCTTTTTTGGAGGAGATTTGTGATTTTCTTTTGTTTTAAATTCAATTAAAAATAATGGATAGGGTAATTAGTTAATTTTTGATTTTTTTTTGTTGTAAATTTTTGAACGAAATTGTAGGGTCGTTTGTGGATATTTTCTGTTATAAACGATATGCAAATTTTGGGGAAGTGTCAGAGATGGAAAAGATTTACATTTTGGAATTCGGACAGTGATAGATTCCTGTATGAGTTTTTTTTTGTCAAGGCGACCTCCGTCTTAAATTAAGCGGACAAATCTTCGTATTTTTAATAAAAAAAAAACTGGCAGCCACTGGTTACTGATCCTACAACTCTTGGGTCCCTAAGCGAGTGCTTTACCATCAGGCTGTTTCTTTATTGAAAATCTTTATGATAAACTGCAACTTTAGCTGAAATCTGATAAAAATTTAGAAATTTTGGTTGCAACTACCAAACATTAAAATGATCTCCACATTAATTTGAAAATCTTTTAATAGTCTTAATATTATGTATGTACATATAATTAAGATAGAATGTTTTTATTTTTAGTCTTTTTTTTTAATACATAAAAAAATTAAAATTAATTGAAGTTTACTCTAAAAATATCAGAATTTACGCGGATTCCACTTACTTTAACTGGAAATCTTCTTTAGAAAATGGGATTCATGGTGGTCATCATCTAAGTATGAGGTGCCTTGTTTTTCTCCCTGTGATAACTTGATTGACTTTAATTTTATAAAACTTTTTGGGTGCGATAGAAAGCAAATGAAGACTACAATATTGTTTCCATTTATTTTATAACTTTTAGTCTTCTTTGACACCTTTTTTTTGTAGAAAATAGGTTTGATGATACCAAAATGAAAGAGATATTAACAAAAAAAAAAAGATCGTTTCTAATGGTAAACAAAATTGCTTGCTCTTTTTTTCTTTCAACTCAAAACTTAATAAAATTATATGTTTTGTTTTTACAATCACAAAAATAAAATCGTTTCTGGTGTGACACACATTATTTTGCTTTAAAAATACTTTGACTTTTAAATTAAAAATACAAAAATGTTATTTTTTTTGTAATACAGTTTTCCCACAAAGAACAATCAAATATTGAAGAAAAATCAAAAATGTAAAAAATATGTACTTAGAATTAAAAAATAAATAAAATATTAAAAAATTAAAAACAAATAAATTTTCCTCTTGCTTTTTAATTTTATCTTATGCAAATTGACTTGTATACTTGTAGAAATTCATTGAAGTGGTTAGCTCAGTTTTTAATAAAATTTAAACAACAGTACTGAAACCCAGTTCAATTACTGAAACCTATTTGAAAGAAGTACTTAATGAAGAAATTTTGCAAAAATGAGCTCGGAAACAAAAAAAAAATTATCTGTTCCAAGTTTAAATCTTGTTTTGGTTCGCAAAGAACAATCGATAATGAAAGAAAGAAATTACGAAAACAACTCTTTTAAATTTTCCCATCATCCTTCGTCTTTATACCCTAACATTTTTTCGAAATCTATACACCAAGACACCTCGAGATCATAAAAGTAAAAGTTAAGAAAGTTTAAAAAGAAGGTTTTTTATGGAGCAAATTATTGTATGCGAGTAAATTTTAGAATAAATTTTAGGTGTTTTTTTTTTAAGGAATGTGTATTAGGGTGAGTCAAATAAATCGAATATCTTTTTTTTTGATTTTATACTCCGAAAAATCGATTACTCTCTAGAACATACTGACCAAATATTAGTTCTTAATATTAATGGGAAGATCCTCCGTTTTGCAGTTTTCCATTTTTACACCAATCTCATATTAAAAATAATCATTTTTTTATCAATCGACTTTTTAGCATATCTCTTTACATGTTCTTGTAGGAAATTAAACGGTCTACAAAAAAGGTCTTTACTCTTGTTTCGTTTATTTAACCGTTTAAAAGATATTCGCGGTTTAAATTTTGAGAAAATAATTAAAAATTCGTTTTTTTATTCTTAATTTTATAACATATTGAAAAATTATAGTACTCGTAATCAAACGGTCATATTTCCCCTTTAAAAAAGGTTTGATAAACTTTTTCATTAATTTAACCATTTGAAAGATATCCGAGGTCAAAGTTAAACAAAATTTATAAGAGTATTTTTTTACTTTTTCAAAATTTTCGAACTCAGAAGTCATTATTATCAAATTATCAAAATGTATTCTTGTAAGAGCTCGAACGTTCTACAAAAAAGGTCCCCGGTATTAAATCGATTGCTTTAACCGTTTCGAAGATATTCGTATCCAAACCCTAATGTCCACTGATTTTAAGAGTTTTTTATGAACAGTATGCATTTGGATTTGGATACTAATATCTTTGGATATTCGGATATTTAAAACTTCAATATCCCAAAAAAAAGCATTTTTATGCACAATGCTAGAGGATTTTTGCGAAGCTTTGAATAGAGTAGAACATGTACCTATTAGAAAAAAACTTTTAAAGCTATTGTTTTAAAGTGTTATACATAATTTAAAAGTAGATTAACTTTATATTATTATATTCATTATAAAAAAATTACTATTTAATAAAAACAAAGAAACTAACAAAATTTTTCTATTTCTTTTCAGAGATTCAAATTGCAGATTAATCGTAGTTAGCAGTGTAACATTTCTTTTGCTTTCGCATCAGGAACTAACCATTTGAAAAAAAACATACAAAACAGTACATCTGAAGAAGTTTTTTTTAAACTACGCTTTAGTAATGAGACCAAATTTCAATCCGAATATATCGTCGGCAGCTACATTTATCACTATAATAATAATCAATTATCTATAGAAATCCCCAAATTACCCAGTAAATAACAATAAATGTTTGAATTTCCGTCGTCGTCAATACCACCCATACAACCACCATTGCGGAAAACGCTATCGTTTGCGGTGCTGTTGCTAGTAGCGTACACATCATTGTTGTTGTCTTTTAAACCATCATCTTTAATAGCAACATTATCATCAGAATCTGAATCCAAATTAGCAGCAGTATCAGTAGTAACAATAGAAGAAGTAAAAACGTTTTCTATGTCACGGTTTTCAATATTACCAACATTGTCGTCATCTTTATTGTCGTCATTATTGCTGTCGTCATTTTTGCTGTCGTCATTATTATCGTTATTGTATTTGTTGTCGCTGTCATCTTTTCCATTAACAAATAGAACAAATGAGTTCCTTCCAAAACGTTAAACTTATTTCAACAACAATACATCAACAACAACAATTATTAAACATCAAAAGCAACAACAACAACAACAACCACACAAAAAATTTTGTATTTCAACAAAACAACCAGGAACAATTACTACAGCAGCAGCAACAACAACAAAAAATCAATCAAAACTCAACAATTGTGATCAAATCGAAGGATAAACAAAATATTAAAGAAGCATCCGATTTAACTATAAGCGTTAGCGGCAGTAGAAAATTAGAAGGTAGACTAAAAGGATTTAAAAAAACGTGAAAAGGAAAAGAGGCGGAGGGGGAGGAGGAGATTGTAGAAATGAAAAAATAAAAAAAAAAATTAAATAATATTTTGACTTTATTTCGGGATATCCGTAATGATAATACCTGAAAGAAGAGAGAGCACTTGACACTCACACACACACAAAAAAAAATATCAAGGAAAAACAGTATACGCGCCTGCACTATCTCAAAATCCACCGTCCTCTATCCGTGGAAACGAAAAAAAAAAAAAAAATCTTAATAAAAAAAAAAACAACAAACTAACAAACTTGTATGATAACAAATATTTTTTTTGTATAATCTAAGGAAACAACAACAAAAACACAACCACGACGGAGAATAAAGGAGAAAACGTATTTTTAATTTTTTACAAAATGGCAAATACTTTATCAGTATTGATACGAAATGTTGTCAGCAAGAAGCGCCGACGATACACGGAAGGTGGCTTCAACTTGGACTTAGCTTGTAAGTAACAAAATACGTATTTAAAGTTAGTATTTAAGTTAGTTGATGCATTGTCGATTTTTAACCTGTAAAATTCAAAAGTATTACATATTTTTAAAAATTATTATTCTTCATTGTTATGAAAAACATACCTTTCAATCTAGGCAATAAGGAGCAATCGCTTAAACAAAACTTAAGTACTAGTTGATCGCAAGCTTCTATTCTATACTTATTTCCCTCCGTAAACTGTCACATAAGATTTAAGTAAGATTTGAAGCCTTAAGTTTTATTTGAGCAAATGGCTCAAATGGATCTAGTCAAGGTGTCTTTGAAAAAGCTTATCGTTGTATAAAGTATATATTCTTACTTAGATGGCTTAAAGCTAGGACAAATTTGTTTAAAATTGTTCTGCGAACTCCTCCTTTGTAATGTTCTACATCGGAGTTGAATCTAACATTTTTCAGGATTGTGCATAGATGTCCTTATTTCCTCTTTGTCCTGGTAGTTTCAAGGCTTTGTAGAGTTCATCTTATGAACATTCTCCTTAACTTTTTATTTATAAAAAACCAAGAAGGTTTTGATGCTTCTTAATCTCTGTTTAAGTGCGTCTGCTCCTTCCTGGACATTCAGCCAGATCCATTACTTTGGATTTACTCAAATTGACTAACAAATTCCACAACCTGCTGTACACACAAAGCCGATTGATCATTTATTGCAATGTTAGAGGAAAATATGCAAGAAGAACATCAGAAAATTAGAGAGCTTTGATCATAATTTCAGCAAACTCTATTCTACCTGTTAACTATCAATGAGGATCATCGATAAATAATGCAAATAGATTGGAGGCATTCTGGCTTTTCTTCCATCGAGGTTTCAAACTATTTCGACATTTCCTCATTGGTCCATACTGTAGCATGATTTTCATCATAAAGGTTTTACAAGACTGTGCCACACTTTAATGACATTTCGGCGTTCTAAATAAATTGTTTCAAAAGCTGCGTTAAAGTCAACAAAGAATACGTATAGCTTCTTTTTTAAAGTTAGAAAAGTTTCCGCAATGATTCTTTATATAAAAATGTTATCACTAGTGGAATAGCCGCTTCGAAAAAACTAACTGAAATTCTTTAAGCTTCATTCAAAAAGGCGAATATTTAAAACTGAGACAAAAAATTTGCATGGGGCATTGAGAAATTGTCGATCTGACAACTGACATGTCTCTTTTTATATGAATAGGGAATATAATTGACTTCTCAAACTGCAGTTGTACAAATGTTTCTCGTTTCTTAAGTTTCATTAAAAGCTTCGTGAGTTTTTTTTTATGTCAAGGTCTATCGTTTCATACTTTAGGAACTCTACCGTGATTCTATTAGATCCGGGTGCTTTTCTGTTTCAAAGATTCCTTTTCCGTTGTGTTATCCGCTGAGATGTGCTTACACTCATTCTTCTCATGATCAGTTCCAATGCATCTTATGCTCGCTAGGACTTTAAGAAAGGACGGTCGTACTTTGCGTTTTAATACAATGTTCAACCAAAAAAGATTTTTCAAGACCCAAACGGTATCTGTTGTTGTGCTTGCTCTTCTTCCTTTTCTGTTCAAGGGATGAACTATTTTAGCCCTGTTCATGGGCCTATTCACAGTGTCCTGTCACCCATCGACCTAAGTTCATTTAACTTCATTTTCAGTTCACTCAATTGCGGAGAAAGAATTTTTTGTCACCTGACTGTTTAAAAATATCAATATTCTTATTAACTAAATTGAAAATGATAAGCTGCTTTCAGCTTTGATACCAGTAAGCACTTCTGGTTCTGGCTTAAAACAACTACTTAAGTATGGAAACATTAACCACCGATTTGTTGAATTTCTGATTTGATTTCTCTTTCCATACGTAGCTCCGGCGACTATTCTTGGGTCTACACCGCATAGGTCCAATGGTTCAATCTATTTACTTTAAAGTAGGTTTCTAACCATGTTCGACCTCTAGAGTTTGCAAAAATGATTTTTCCATATCATCAACATTCAATGATGGTCCACATTTATGTAGATTTGCCCTTGGTTGTATGTTCACACATTGAATCTGTTCCCGTTAATAACAATCTAAACTTGGTCAGTCCCTTCCCGATTTCTACAACATCCAAACGAAAATTTCAAATCGTGACGACCAGTTAATTTTTTAAAATTTTCTTATTTTAATGATTACAATGCTTCAATGATTCGATTCAACTTATAACAATTCATTTTATCTCTTAACTTTACACATTTTTTCCCCTTTTATTCTACTCTATTTCAATCAATTAAATAATATTATTAAAACCATAATCTTTTATTCCAGATATTTGTGACAATATAATCGCTATGGGCTATCCAGGAGAATACATTCAAAGTGTTTTCAGAAATCCCATGAATGATGTTTGTCACTTTTTCGAAGTCACACATCCAGAGCACTATAAAGTATACAATTTGCGCTCAGAAAAAGCCTACGATGTCAATAAGTTTCATGGTGTATGTATTTTTCGTTGACTTTATATTACTAATAATTTGTAATTAAATAATTTCTTTTACTTTAAATTTTTAGAGAGTTTCAGTGTATGCATTCGAGGACCATAATCCGCCAACAATAGAACTGATAGATAAATTTTGTAACGACGTAGATCGTTGGCTGAACACAGATCCGAATAATGTTGCGGCAATTCATTGTAAAGCTGGGAAAGGACGAACTGGTAAATTAATGTTCTATTCTTTAAATTATTTTACTATGCAGCAAATTGTTTATAACGAATGGGGATGTTGAATACGATTTTAAAATTAGAGCCATTGTCATCATATACCCAAAGTATTAATGTGTTTCAAGATCATTTTCCCTTCGTCATTGTCGGTTTGATTCCTCTTGGCAATAGCATTAAAGCCTTCGTTCTATAGAGTTCGATACTATATCGTTTTATCAATTTGCCTTTTCCGCTAACAGCATCGAATATCCATCGAAATTGTTTTTAGCCACAAAAAGACCAAAAAAACTGGGCTGACAGTGCAAGGTTTTCGTAGAGAAAGCACCTCGTCTTCTGGATAAAGAGTTTGGTTGGCAATATCGGCGGAGTGGCAGTTTCTTCGCTAAATCTCCACTAAGAAGAACATAAGGAATTGATACTTACTCCGGGACAAATGAAATCCTTTGCTACCATTGCTGAGTACAATAGTTAGGTTTAGTTTTAGTTGGCGAAGAGATATTTATTAGTTTTTCCTTTCATTCCAAATGAAATTCAATTCCTCTGAAAGAAAGGAGCGTCTAATAATGTATATATCCAAGTTATTGAATTATTCTATGTAATAAATTATAAATAATCAACCGTTTAACCACCTGCCCTGCGCACTATGCTCCAAAACAAGATTTATGTTGGACAATGCACTTCATGTTTATTAATATAACCCGGCATCAGTTTTTAAAGGATCCCAGTTCAGACATCGCCACAAAGAGCTCCTAACGATTCATTGAAATGTGACTTGGAAGCCAATGGAAAGATGGTGGGTCTCTTCTAAGATCTACCTTAGTCTGAATATTTCGTTTATGGTTGATTTGACTGACCAAAAGTCAAACTGGTACTTCTCGAGAAAAAAAAATGTTACAGCTCTTCCCACATTCCGTTGAAAAAGACTTGAAATGAGGCTAATAGTTCAATCATCGGGAATGTTTCTTTCAGCTTATAATTTTGATAATAAATAATAAGTGTTGGGTAAGTCTCATCAACTCGATCCCATAACTTCCCTTTTCTCATTTATCTAATTTAAGGCGGTAAATTTTATCCTTGCCCTTTTACAATTGATTTTCGATCAAAACATCCTTGCTCTTCTTAATTCTGTGGCAACAAGAAATAATAACATAAGTCAACTTATGTCGAAATTGAGTTTTTTTTTTACAAAATTTGATGCACAATAAGCGATTCGATCTACCATATTTTTTTCGTATTTTTATTTTAAGCGGTTTTTTTTACATGCAAGTAAAAGAAAAATGACATTAGCATTGATGTGTAATGGGAAGACAAACTTTCAAAGCGGAGCGCTCTCTTGAAAAAATGTAAAAACTGATTTATGTTGTTTTTCCTTGTTGCCACAGAATTGTATCTTTTTAAAACGTTTAATCCCTTCGGTTCAATGATGTAATATAGCTCAGTTTTCTTATCTTGACAAGCAAAACTATGCATTCGGATTGATTGCGATGTATACAACGCTGACTTAAGAAATTGGCATTGATGGCGAATAACTTTAACTTCACTTTCTGAACTTTAACTTCCGAACAGTTGGTTAGTTTTCTTTTGGCAAAAAGCGCATCAGATCCAACCTGGTCTAGCCCATTTCTTAAACATGTACTCATAACTCATAAACTCGTCCTTGACTGCTGGCCTGGATTCTTCTTCTGACCAGGAATTTTAGTCAACTTACTCAAAACTGATTTGGTTTCCTATGATTTTGTGATTTATTCGCTTCGCATCAAAGCTTACCCAAGAATTTCCATAAATTTATATCTTATTTCCGATTTTGTTAACTTTTTTAGAAACAAAAATGTTAATTAATTTGTTTTTTTTTTTTCATTTCTTTTTAGGAACAATGATATGTTGTTATTTGTTGTACAGCGGAATAAAAACGACAGCTGAAGATGCACTTGCTTACTATGGTGAAAAACGAACGATGAACAAGAAAGGTGTAACGATACCATCCCAGAGGCGGTATGTCCATTATTATGCGAGACTGATACGATCGAAACTAAAATATGAGAGGCGAACGCTTCAGGTGGGTGTTTTTTTTTTTTTCAAAAACCAAAACAAAATGCAAAACTTAATTATTTATGCATTTGTTATGTTTGTCTTATTTTTTAGCTTAGCGAAATTCGATTCACACCTGCGACCGTCTTACAAGGCTCTGTGCAATGTTCAATATCAACAATGGAAGAAATTGACTGCACAGAAACTCGAACATCGAACATCTCTGCGGGAACTTGGACAAAAGTCACAGTTAAAGTAATTTTTTAGTCTCATAGTAAAAAAAAAAAATAAAACAAAATCTAAATTTATTTATTTTTTTTTTTTTTTTCATTTTATAAGGAACTGGACAGATTTCCAATAGATTTTCGCAAAACATTCACTCTAGAATTGGATGAACAGAAAGTGTTTGTAACTGGTGATGTTAAAGTTGAATTAAAGAAAATTTTTCACTTTTGGTTCAACTCGTATTTTGTTTGTGATACTGCCGGTAAAATAAATACTATTTTATTTTATTATATTTTCTTTGATTTAATTTTTCTTGTGATGTTTGTTTTAGATTATGAGGGCGAAGGAGAGGATTTGAAACTGATTTACACACTCCCTAAATGGGAAATAGATGATGCTCACAAGGATAAAGAACATAAATTGTTTTCTGAAGACTTTAAGGTAATATTAATCAAAAATTGGGATATAACACCTATAAATTTTGTATTTATTTTGAATCGAGTCTTTTTTATGAGATGCAATTATAAAAATATTAAAAATATTGACAGAAAGGGTCTTATGGGATAGCTTTTTTTTTATTAAATTGGGCAGGCACCCAGTTCATGTTACTATGGTATTCATCTGGCACAAAAGCCATTCGAAATCCAAATCACAAAATCACATTAGTAGTACTTTTCCGCCAAAACGTCAAATGCAAAATGATAGTTTTGTATGTGTTCGAAATGAACTCTTGGTCATTTAAAATACACGAATTGAAACAGTGTAACCATTTCACGAAAGCGCAAATCGGTTGCTTTTTATTATTTATGGGTTTTTAAAGGTTTTGTGAACATTCAAATAAATTAGGTAATAGAAGCGTTGCCATTTGTTATCTTTCTTGGTTTCTGTTTTATAGTCTAGTGAAAGTTACAAAGGCAGCAAACCGCTATTGGGTTTTTCTGTTTTAAATAAAATTTAGCGAAAAGCTTGCAAACAATGCAGTTTGATATAGAGCATTGTAAACCGAATACGTCTAAAACACGCAAGGCAGAAATAAGACAAAAAATTATTTCGTTTCCAAAATTGATTTTGATATTCAAATTCAAAATGGAAAGAAGTTTTATTTTTCAGGCAAATGAAACATTTAACAAATTTAAAATGAATTAAATAAATGTTTTGTTAAATGAAATAAACGACGATTGTAAAATAAAATTTATAGTTAATGGAAGTGTTGATGAGTAGATTAGTTTATCCTAGGAATTAAAGGTGCGTTCTACGATCAAAAGACGCATTTGCAAGGTCGTAAGATTTATTAAATTTATAACTACTTTTAAAATATTTAGCACATCCATATAAAAACACGTGTAGAATTTGAGCATAATTTATCTTTAACTTCAATTTCCCAATAATAGTTTTCAAAAATGATCATACAGAAGCTTTCATATATTACCTATTGACTACGGTGTGGATGTAGAACTAGGTAGAAATGGGCACGTTCAAACACCTATCGGATAGGCTATCTGGGATACCCGTATTTGGAATATCTTTTTGAACGAAGAGCTATCTAGATAGCTTGCCCAAGCAGCTACTAAAAAGATATGTAAATATTGAGAAGAGGAAACTGTTTCTTTTGAGCAAATTACATTTTTTTATTGTTGAATAGTACTTGCACAATCGCTTTGACTTTATTTCTTGCAAATTTGTATTTATTTTTAAGCTGAATAATGGCCCCCGAAAAGTAATCAAAATAAAAAAAGCTAAATGTTTATCAGCTGATCACTCGGATACCTGAGGTATACCAGAAATTCTCGGATACCTTCAGATTAATTTTTGACAGAAAATGGTTCGTTTCCTTGCTAATTTTTAGCTTTATGTTAGCTCTTTGAACGTGCCCAATATCTACCTGTTCTTTATTTTTCCTGTGTTCTATATTAATATAGGGTTTACTCATTTATTTGTAATTTTTTGATTTCTCGACTATATTATCTCTTTTTTATTTTTCTAAGTGTATTTTATGCTCTTATTTATTTTTATTTTTCCCAATTAATCCGGATTCATTCTGTTAGTATAGAAATTGAAATTTAAAGTAAGTGATTTAAGGAAACAAAATTGTACCAATGCCCGTTGTGCACCTTTTTTTATTAAGCATAAATTATATAATATAATAATGTGTTCAATGCTTAAATTTTGAAGAGTTCAAAAAATAGTAGTATGGTACTGAATACAAGAAATCTGAATATCTTTATTTTGGTTTAACTTATAACAATACAAAAAATTGACATAAATACATACCTAAATATTTTATATTTTAAAATCTTTATTAACATTTGTACTATACTCAGTTTAATTTTCTTTTCTTTATTTTCCCTGTGGAAAAAATCACTGGGAATCATTCAAAGTTGTTTTTCTTACATCAATACGGTTTCATTCTCAAATTCTCAGCTTGTTTAAGTAATTTTGCCTCACGACATCTACGCATTTTCGATTCATCTGCACATTTAGTTGTTATAGCCATACGTACTTCCTTTGCTGTAGCAATAGTTCGGCTAGTTACCAAATCAACAATATCCTTAACAATATAAGGATTCAATGCTTGTTTCTCGGGATAATTAAGCTCCAAAAATGCCGGCGATGGTCTGCCTGTCAAACTATGTGTTGCTAAACATTCACGATTAAATAACATCATTAGAATTCTTCTCGTTATACATGGTGGCGTTTGATCCCAATTAATTTGTAACCATTCTTCATTTGAAATTGTCGTTCCATTTGGTCCAATTATACATCTACCACTATCATATGGTGATGGAATTGGATAGTTTGTGTTGTATTTGAATTCATCTCCCAATCCATTTGTCCATGGTTTTCGATTGTATACTATAACTCGTCCAGCAGGAGCAGGAGGAGGAGATTCTTCTTGAATTGCAGGCATTGAAGGCAGTATAGGAATTTTCTTAGATTTTTTTGATGATTTTTGTTTCAGTTCTAATACTCTTTTAGCTGGGTGTACGTAGATTGCAGGTGCTGATGATGTCGATGATGATGATGACGATGTTGTTGTTGTTGATTTTTTGGACTTTTTTGATGATTTTTTCTTAGATTTTTTACTCGAGGTTAGCGTTACAACATTGATTCCTTGTCTCATAAGTTCCTCCATTCTCGATTGGGTTCGATTAATAAATGAAAAGATTCCTGAAATTCGACTTGCTATTTGCTGCAATCCACTGCGAGTATGTCGAGTTACAGATTTTGTCTTTTCAGGAGATTTTTGAATGATTGTATCATCTCCAATTTGTGTCTCAACGTATGATTCATCTATTACAAGGGTTGGCTCGTCATAATCCATGTCATCATCTTCTACTGGTAATGATGCTACAGGACCAGTTTCATAATAAGGTTTATTTCTCTTTATTGACAAATCCTCAGGCCCTTCTTCCACTTGCATTTCAGATTTGCAAAAACCCGACAAGTCCACAGGCATATCCTCAAACTCCTTTTCCGGTGAACAATAACCTGGAACATATTTCAACTGCTCCACCACACGCTGTTGGGGTTTAAGCAATGCATTTACTCTAAGTTGATTTAATTTTGCCAAAATTAGAGTAGAAAGTGACGACTTATTTGGTGAAGCATTTGCTATTTCTTGGCTAATGTATTCCTCGATTGTTTCTTTGAGATTGTAAGCGAAATGAAGTAGAGTTGAAGGTTCATAGGTAAGCTTTTTTACACTGCCACCTAGATGAGTACTTGGATCTTGGCAAAAGTTTTCAAGGGCCGTAAGAGATTCACCAATTTGCTTGAGCTTTTGAGCATCTTTATTCGATTTGGGTGATAAATTTTCCATTTCCAATAGTGCAACTGTATGTTTGGCTAGAACTTGCATTTGTTCAGTTGAATATTCGCTTGGATCTAACGAATCAAAGTTGCTGGGTGCGATGTAGGGTTCATTTTTTGTTGGTGTTGATCGATCTGAACGAGTAGATGCTGGGGACATTGGATATTCAAATGTAATTTGGGGTTCATAACTGTAATTGCAGTTTGGTTCATTTAATTGAGTTTGGTGGGGCTCGTTTTGTTGGGAAGAGTTTTCTTGGATCTGGTATTCAAGAAGTTGTCGTTTTCGAAAATGCTGTAAGGAAAAATAAGAAAATTAAAAGTTAATACAAAATTATTAAGTAAAATCTTTAAGAATGATTTTTCGGGTTTATTTTAACAAAAAAACTTACCATCGGGGTACCCATTTTGATTGAGTTTATCTCGTTTTATCGGGTTTTTGTCCTTTCACGCTTAATTCACAAACTCAAATAGTGCTGATGAATTATTGCGCTGCCTTTAAATAGGTTTTGTTTCCAATATTTTTGTCAATTGAAAATTAAAATAGCTAATAACTTGTTGTGAGGTGTGAAAGTATATGCGCATATGAATATGTATTAACTGCAATGTCCCTTAGCAATTTAATTGCTTTTGACTTAGACAAAGATTGCGAATGTGTATGCTAATCCAATAAAGTTGATGCGCAGGTAAAAAATATCCTTTTAACCTGTTTGTTCGTTGCAATCAGTTGATGATTATTTCTGCGAATTATGTAAAATATGAAAAAATGTATTTAAAAAAAACAAAACAATTAGGCAAATTCTGAAAGGATATAGTTTTATGGAGGTCCTTTTAACTTTTTTGTTTTTCATATTTTTTAAAAATGAGGAATCAGATTTACCCTAGTTAGTGCGAAAAATATGTGCTATTGTTTCATAATTTCATAACAAGTATCTTATTTGTGTTCATTGTGTTCTTATTTGTGTGCACAACAAGGCCTGTTGTAGTAGTAATTGAGATACAGTATTGCAATCGCTTCTATGTTTTGTTCAACTTGTTACTGTACTAATTTTTGTTTAAATGGTGATTGTTCGACCTTCATTTATTAAAAAGGTAAACAACAACAAAGCCCTTGGGCTAATATAATGATGGTTTTGCAATTTTTTCATTTTGTTTTTATATATTATTCAATTTCGTAGGGATGACAGTTACATTAAAAAAAAAGTGTCCTACACTTGTGTGTTTTAGATCAGAAGCTGTAGTACAGACAGAACAAAAAATAACATTGATATTAAATATAAAAATCATAGAACTAACTAAATGTATTAAGGGGTAATAACACCTTATAAACCATGAAATCGAGCGTCATATTCATTAGCGTATAAAAAAAAGAAGAAATATTATTTTCTTTTGGTGTTTGTTTAGTTTAATTAAGTATATCAATAGGTAACAGAATAGGCTAATGTTAAATTTTTTAATGATGTGAAATTTTTTAAATGGCGGTGTAGTTCAGGATGATAGTAAAATTCTGTGCTCCCATCGGGCGACCAACAAGCTCCTACAGTTTTTAACCGATTGGGCTGAAATTTTGTGCGGAGCTTAAAAATACTTGAAATATTAATTTTTAAAGAAATGGCATTAGTTTGAAAAAATTATTTTATTCCAAAAACAAAATTCGTTAAAAAAAAGACCATAAAATCGTTAAATTTTAATATTTCAAAAAAATCCTACGTACTTCACTAGAGAATAGTATTTTTAAGCTCCGCACAAAATTTCAGCCCGATCGGTTAAAAACTGTAGGAGTTAGTTGGTCGCCCGATGGGAGCACAGAATTTTACTATCATCCTGAACTACACCGCCATTTAAAAAATTTCACATCATTAAAAAATTTAACATTAGCCTATTCTGTTACCTATTGATATACTTAATTAAACTAAACAAACACTAAAAGAAAATAATATTTCTTCTTTGTTTTATACGCTGATGAAAATAACGCTTGATTTCGTGGTTTACAAGGTGTTATTACCCCTTAAATATCCACGTCATCAGGTACAGGTACTTGTTTTGCAGGCATGTAAATGTGTGTTACTTAATGCTTTTATTAGCTATTTTCATTTGATATAATCAGGAAAAAACCCAAAAGCAAGATAATGGTTTAGTCTTCAACACACCATTCAAAATCTCGATCAATCGTCTAATTGCGTTTCTTAATCCGGATTTTCTTACAGGTAATTTGAGCATATAAAGCTTCCAAGAAGATAAAATGTTGTAATTTTAAGAGATTTTAAGTAACCGTTTGTGCTAAGTTAGTATGCTATTTTAGAGTTAAATTTCGGAAACTTGAGTTATGTTATTAAAGGAGCATTTTAAGTCAAACGAATTGAATACAATCAGAAATGAAAATAATGCGTTTAGGGCGTGTATGTGGGGTTAAAATAAATACAATTTCTAACAATTTGACTTGAAATTAAAAAAAAATATATTAAACGCTAACGAAAGACAAAAATAAACGGCGTTAAATAGTTTCTTTCCGTCTGAAATAAAATCGTTTTGATGAGTAGTTTTTAAAAAGTCAATTTTCAAACTAAAAATTTTTAAATATACAAATCTATTCAAGAACTGCACAAGTCCATTACGGAAAAGGATTTCCTCAGTTTTTTTTGAACAATTGGAATGGATTTTGCAATTATGCATTAGTTAGTCAAAAATCCTTGATTCTCATTGAATAATCTTGAATTTGAAGCAACTCTGAGTTTCGTTGCGTAAAGCTAAAACTTCATTTGTCATTTTGTCCATATTAGTTTGGGTGCTTAAAATTTCTTGCTTGCAAAAAATCATAATTGAAAACCATTGCAATTAAATAAACCAACAGAAATACGTTTCTTTAATATAAATTAGAATGGAAAGCCATTTTATGACTCAAATCCATTTCTATGTAAATTTAAGAAAGCATTGTTTTTGCCATATTCTTATTCTTAGCAAATATTGTTTGAAAAAAATTCATTCTAATATGTAATTTTTATTTAAAGAGAAACAAATTTAGTTAGACTCTGAGTCTAAGAGTGAAGGGAACATACAAAATATATGTATATGTACTTGTACATAACTTTCGAGCATTATTTAAATTCTTTTTGCTATCTTTTGATTATGTTTATTTTTGTCATTAACAAATTAAAATCTTAATATTCGATAAAGGTTCAGTTTAAGTGATTTTGGTCAAATCAGTTCCCATTAGCCTCTTTGTTTTACTATCGCAAGACACAGTACTTGAACTAGTTTGAGTAAAAGAAGAACAAGATTTCGATAAGAAAAAAATTACAACATTTTTATTAAAACTTATCACTTTTAATAATCTCCTTTGATTTTAATTATGATTTCCTTCTTTTTTCAAGAGTTCATTCACCTTGTCTTTTTTAATCATTTAACAATATTAATTAATATTTGAATATTTATTAAATAGTAAGTCATACATAAAATTAATCTTTGCTGATAAATTGATGATTTAATTTTAAATTTATTTACATTTTTTGCACAAATATATTTCTTTTATGTATTAATAATTTAACATCATTTTTGTAACGCACTAAAAAATTGTTGTTTTTTTTTCGTTGGTTATTAACAACTAGTCTTATCTCTTATGCAGATTTTATTCTCTACATTAATATAATTTGATTGTTAGCGATTAACGGATTTGTCTTATATAAGGAATATCAGTGTATGCATCTTCCATCTGTTTTCCCATTTGTGGAATTTAGGCTGTGGGAGTAAAGAGTTAGACTACACATTTGAGAGCACATGATTATAATATGATTTCATGTTCATTTTACAAAACATACAATAGAACTTAAGGTTCAACAATGAAAAAATTTATATAAAATCATTTTTTTTTAAATTCATTTCTTATGTAAAAGTAAACTGATGAGTTATTCTATTTTCTTTTAATTTAAATATTGAAGTGATCTTGTTGTATAATTCGAAATTCGCTGCAGTTGGATAAAATAAATAATGACCTGTTTGTAGATATCGAGATAATTACCCTTCATCTTCAAAATCTGTTTTCACATTGCCCATATGCCATGTAGCTTATGGGATCTTGCAATCTTACATCTAGATCTGATCATGCAAGGAGAAAGCATTTAACTAGCAGGCAGGTAGGAAGACACTGCAGTTTCCAAAGCCGTTGGTTATTTCATTTAAAAAATAGCAGTGGTAAACACTCCTGTTATCCAGGTTTTGATTCGGTCATAACATTTACCATGTACTTATTCTGAACAAAATTTTCTATTCGTTATGTTCTAAGATGGTTGATTAGTCAGTTGCAGTGAAGTCAAGTTTACTCAACTTTACTTATTCTTGATCACTTTAATCGTTACATAGTTTTTCAAGGCTTTGTTGGCATCTATAGTTAAAAGTATAAAGCCCTTCATTCAAATTTGTAATTTAAATTGAAAAACTTGGCAATGCCTTTTAAACACAATATTAAAACTATTTCTTTTTCCATTTTCAGGTACAACTTGTCCTTAAACCAGTCTCCCCGCACTTTCATAATAACGATGATAGAAGTGAAACCGCACTGCTTCGCCAGCACAAAATTCACAATAATCATGTGAATAGCTTAACAACACACAATGCCAATAAGCTTACCTTTGGATCATCAGCAATACCAACATCGAGTAAAAGTGGCGACCCAACTTTTGATGCTTTTCATAATTTAATACAACATCCAACAATCGAACGAAGTAGAAAGCCAACAAGTATGCCACCATTTGTACCACAATTACAACAACAACAACATGGTGGTAATAATAGCAGTGGCGGTGGTGGTATTGCTGGTGGAAGTACCAATAATATGCATCTTAATCATAATATGCAAATGCGTCATCACCAGCAACAATCACAACATCAGAAACGCAGTAGTGAACCAACGCCGTCCGTAAATCCCGAATCAATAAACCGATCAAATAATAAAAATCAAAACAATAGTAGTAGTCATTATCTACAACAGAATCAGCAGCATCAGCAACAACAACAGCAACAGCTACTACAACAACACACCCACCTCCATCATTATCAGCATCACCTACACCACGAACAGCAACAACAAAAACTCGTACAGCAGGCACAGAATCAATCGTCACAACAACAACAACAACAACAACAACAAAACTGCATTTCAAGCAGTCAAAATGTCCACAATACGAGCAGTAACAGCAATAGCAGTAGCAGCAGCAGCATCAGTAGCCAATCGACATCCTCATCGTCCTCAGCTGGTGTGGGTGGCGGTGGTGGCGGCAATGAGGAGGACTGGGAATCCGGTGAGTCTTCCAAAAAAACTACTACTTCTACTACTACCTCTACCACTACAACTACTACTACTCCTACCACAACTTCATATTTTCCATACAAACGTTTAGTAAGTCAGCCAAATGATGATGATGATGATAGAAATTCAATAAAAAATAATAAACATAAAGATGATGATGATGCTGGTGTGTCTCTGATCAGATCTCATAGCACCACCACCACCACAACTAAATCTTCAACCACTGCAGACACAATCCAAACCAACACAATTACCACAACCACAACTACAGCCATAAGCCCTAAATGTGGTCTTCCTATTTCTTCTACTTCTTCTTCTTCAACTTTTTTACTCCCATCTTCATCTGCGTCGAGTTTTAAAACACTCCTCCATGAAGAAAAACCACAACCAATAAAAAAATTCGACGAAAGTTTACCACTTTCTATTCCTTTACCTTTGCCACCGGCTCCCTATCCATCATCCTCTTCAAATGGTCTCAATCTAGCCTATCAAAAACTTAACATCACCACCAACCAAGCAACAATATCTCCGTTGGTCTCAACGCCAATCAAATCTCGTCACTTGAATTTCTTCCACAGAAAGTGCCACGAAACACCATGCTTTTCTGATACTTGTATTCAGAAAAAGTCTCCAATCACCAACACAAACACCTCCATCACCACGACAAAATGCACAACGGCCCGTGACAAATTCCTTAAATTGATCAATAGTCAACGTTTTAAAGCGAAAGCTATTAGTCCAGCTTTGGGCTCAAGTCTAGCCATAAATTGTGCTGGCAATGCTTCATCTTCAACAGCCGCATCCCAACAACTTCTCAAGAAAAAAAAGGTCAAAAGCAAACAAATTCCACCAACGAAAAAAACTTTTCAATGGCTTCACAGCTATTTCAAAGTCGATCCGGATTTTCATGAAAATCTATCACAACAAACGACCATACCGATGATGGGACGTCGTAACAGTGCCGGCAGTGTTTCCGGTCGTATTCACTTGAATTCGATTGGTAGTACAGCAAGTGGTGGTATTGGAACAAGAGCAGGTTCTGTGGAAAAGGGTGGTCTTCTTTTGGAATCGAAGGAAGAAGATGATTTACATTTTGTCGGTATTGGTCCGAAAAATCTTCTAGACAAAGCTAGCAGTATCGAAAGTGGTGAAGTTCCAATTTTGACAGAATATCATTTCAGATTACCCACAACTGATAGCGGCGGCGAATTGAAAATTATACCACTTGGCACATCGCCTGCCGATAAGGCTATTCGTAATATTGTCGATATTGGTACACAATTGGCCTCTTTAAGTCCCGTTAGAGATTTAGAATTCCAATATGATGAATCAGAATCATTGGCTTTGATAAAAAAGAAAAACTTAAAATGTGATGTTCCAAGTTCTTCCTTCTCAAATGAAAACAAACAAAAATTACCAACAACAATGGGAAGCAAAAAAAATTTAATGGATGATTTGTGCGTTCCCTATTCGAATATGTTATTACAATCCGAATCGCATGCAAATAGCAACTCTGAGCTGAAGTACAATCACGATGGCTATTACAACTCATCATCCAAATGTGATAATAATAAATTGAGTTTGAATAACTCTACTACAAGCAAATGTCCACGTTCCCACTCGGATATACTCGATCTCAAGCCGGCCATAACACATCAAATGCTCTTGCGGCGGCAAATAGAGGAGCATTTGTTGCCAACAATAACAAGTATTGCAAAACCAGTCGCCGCCGCCTGTGTTACTTCTATTTCTTCTGCTCCTTCTTCTACTTCAGTGGTTGATATTTGTGCAAACAAAACAAAAAGTGATGGAATTGTGATTGCCAAACCAATTGAACCTCAATCGATTGGTTTCAAATTAGAAGAAACAAAAAAAGTTGTTTCACCATCTCCTTCACCTTCACCTCTTCCATCTGTTTTTGATCCTCCCCCAACAACTCTTCAAACTCAAATACAAATTCCTCCCGATGAAGATTGTGATGTTTTCGATTCATCGTCAACGTTCAAAGCAACACCAGCTAGACGAAAAACACACGTCGACTCCATTCTCAATTTGATTATTGTCAAAAGTGATAATAATTCAGGAGCTACTAATAATGCTGGTAGTGGTTGTGGTGATGTTGGAAGCACTGGCGATACCGATTGCTTAACTGGTGGTGACATTAGTCCTAAACAAGCCAAAACTGGTGGCAGCAGTAGCAGCAGCAGTGGCTACTGTTGCGCCAGCGAAGGCAGCCAAAGTATCAGTTCGACTAGCAGTAGTGGTGTGGTGGATAATATAAGCAGCAGTAGCACCACATTCAGTTCAGTAGAACGAAATAGTTTAGATGGTGGCAGCCATACTGTTATGGTTATAGATTCAAAGAAAAAACTCTCCCTACCAACGCCAGAAATAGAAAAAGGTGCTGGTGATATCGGTATGACGAACAATCGAAGCAGTAGTTATAGTTATAATAATCATAATAATTTTAATATTAATAATAATAATAATAATCATAGCAATATTAGTACATTTTTAGAATCGACGACATTTCAGTCAGCTTCAGCTTCGTCGCTGTCATCGTCGACTAGTAGTAGTTCAATCGATAAATAACGATTAACTAGCTTACCCGTGCGAGACTTCTCGCATGCTTAAATAAAAAGAAAGTATAGGTAGGTAGGTACAAATGTAAATGCAGAGTGTGTTTTTTAAAAAGTCGAGAATTACTAAAAAACTCGTGTTTATCCCATTTAAAATACATTGGATTAGCCCCAGTTTAAGTTAAACAGCTATGAATATGGCACATTAAATTTAGCAATTCTAGCCGTGTTTTATTGGTACTCAGTATTTTACTGAGTAAACATTTTATGCTCTAAATAACAAAAAACGATTACTTTTAGTTATTTTTTATAATCCTTTATTGTTGAAGGGTAAATAATGTATATGTTAAGAAAAAAATATTCTCTGTAAACCAACAAATAAAAAACTTTTTTTTATCCTTAGCAATCATTTGTTGTTGTTTACCGTCTTAAATTTTACTGAGCTAAGTACTGAGTTACCAATAAAACACGGCTTCTAGGTTCCCTAAGTTGTACATACATTTTATAATTAACTCTATTTCAAACAGGTTGCCGCAACTAATATCTCAAACTTGGTCAATTTGAAGAACTTGAACCGATGTTGAATCATGCATTCACCACCTTAAATCGTCAATAAAAAAATTGTTGAACGTAAGGTTTCTGTCTGATTCTTACATCCGACAATTTTTCCTTTGACGATTTTTCTTTGCTGTTGTATTGGGCTTTTCCAAAAATTATCTTAGACCCATTTAATTCACACTCCATTAAATTTTATATCGCTATTCAAAAGTGGAAATTTTAAAATTCGTATCTACCTACGTGATTTAATTGTTTTTCATTTTTAATAGCCACTTATCATATTTTAGCCTAGGAAGTACCTTAACGGACCTAACACCCCTATTACGATTGTCAACTATCAATTGATAGTTGATAAATACTGAAATTTGATGTTTTAAAATCGAAATGGGGGAAAACTGGTCATTTTTTTAATGGATCTTTTCAGTTACATTTCACGGTTAGCATCATTCTTCGTTTTCAAATTTTTTTCAAAGCAAATAAGAGATCGAATTTTTTTTTAACAACTATAAATTCTTTGCTTCCGGCTACAAAGAGGTTAAGTCACAAAATTGCACTTTCGGGTTTTGATGAAAAGAGAATCAAAAACATAAATTTAGAGTAACTCTTTCTTATAAAAATAAGAGGATCAATGCTCAAAAATTCATCGATTTTCAACTTCAATCGGATTTTCTGGTAAACTATCATTTATGTAAGTCCTTTTTACCCAGGGGCAAAGAATTGATAGTTGACAATCGTAGTAGGGGTGCAACACTTACGCCCCTATAGCACGCAAAGAGCAAATGAAGGGTCCAGGGGAAAAACGGCACATGTCCACTTTTTGTCAAAAATAAACGAATGATGAGGTCTTTGTAGTATTTACTGACCACTATCTGATGGCATCCTTACTTTTATAAAACAAATTTAAGCCTTGCTGAAAAAATAAATAAATTGTGTGCTTTAAGTACTAAGTTGTATGGAGAACAAAATTTAAAAATGCATTTTTCTCGAAATGAGTTGGAACGGACTTGTGCTGTTTTTCCCCTGGAGCCTTCAAATATTACGGCCTTTTTCTTATGTACATTATGTATATACTATATATGTACATACAAAGGTACACTTCCCAGACTTTTCCTGGCAAATGGAAGATGAAATGTTCCTACGGAATATGTTCATACATATATGTACCTACTTACAAAAAATCTTGAAAAAAAACCATAGGTGTGTTTTTTTGTTTATCTATGTTGATTTTTGAAATCCATGCAAATATTTGGCACGACTGTACATAAACTTTGGCAGCTGTCTGTCAGAAAAGTTGCTTTTGTTTTTTTAATATTAACTCCGCAGTGGAAGGCCATTACATCCATGATGGATGCAAACAAATTTTTTCACAAAAAAAAAAACAAAAACCATAGCATGGCATCCATTTTGGATTCAAAAAATTTCACAAAAAACCAAAAATCAAAACTGACAGTTCTGATTCTGAAAAAAACAGAATTTCTCTTCTGGTTTTAAAAACAGAATCAGAAGCAGAATCACTCACACATTCATAGATTTAAATGTTAGCAGTACAAAATGTTTGCAGCACAAAAACAAATGAAGTTTGGTGCGATTACACATATATGTGGCACATGTTAAACTTCAGATTCTTCGGAATAAAAAAAAACTGTTCAATTGGGATTCTGAATCGAAGAACAATTCCGGATTGCCAATTAAAAACGCCATTAAACGTTTGTTATTGTTTTGTTTCTGGCGTTGTTTTTTTTTCATAAAGGGAAATTCCAAAAACTATCTTTGTCTTTTCCTTTTCTAATTTGACATATCTCGGCAGGGAAAATGTAAACAAAAAACATATTGTCACACACACTTACAACAAACACTGTGTGTTCGAAATCATTTAACCACAAAAACTTTTATATTTCGCGATTGTTTTCAAATTTAAAGTTTTTATTTCCGATTAATTAAAAAAAATTAATTAATTTTACATATTTATTTTGGAAAACACGAACTAAATTCACAAAACTCTATCACAATTCGCGCCTCCTTTTGTTTGTTTATGTCTTCACCATCCCAGCTATAGCTGTACATTTTTTTTTTCTTTTTTTTCTGTTTTCTTTTGACTATTTTCTTATACTGACAATCGTTGGAAGTTCCCCACTGAACTTATTCCAAAGATCCTGTCAAAAGCGATGAACACTTCCACTTTCCAATCATTTTGGAAACATCTTATGTAGAAGTGTTCAATGATCTGAAAGAATAATTAAAATAAAGGTAGGACCGCACTTGATGTTGAAGGAACTACGCTAAGTACACCAAAGTAAAAAATAAGCAAAATATTTTGTATCTTTCATTGGTTATCGGAACTACACTATGTGGAATATAATTATTCCTATCAAAATATCGTATTATGTGATAAATGAATAAAATAAATCAATTATTTGTATTTGACGAATTCGACGGAAGAAATAGCCCAACTTTCTACTTTTTCATCTGTCGTATCCTTTGACATTGGTTGTCAACAATAGATCAGTTCGATTTTCTGTTTCGGAGTGCACACCGGGGAATTTCAGAACTAAGAACTGTGTTCTTTTCTTTTCTGATTTTATGAATTGTGAACTTTAGTTGTTTATTTGTGAAGAAAATGTAATAAAAGTAACATTTAATGATATATCTAATAAATTATATCAATTAAATACTAAAATTCTGTTGTAGAGTTCAATTTTACTATGCCAAAGTCATATCTACAAATGATAATCTGTTATTAAAAATTGTTTTTAACTGAAGAGCAAGTACATACATAAAGTCTAGTAGCGTATTTTATTAAAAAAAAAGAACAACGATAATAGTTAACAATTTCTTGCATCAGAACTTCCTTAGTGCACATTCATCGAGAAAATATCGAACACACCTTGGAATTTAAAGTGAGCTGTCAAAAAGCAATCCGTCATGCAACGTTTTCTTTGGGTCACCCCTTTCTGTCCCATCCTTCAATTTCAACGGATTAATTGACACAACGGGTGGAACGGATTCTATGGGTTGGGGCCTTTAATTTCAAATTAATCTTTCGATCCATTTTACCTCGATGAGGATTAGCAATTTACCATTAACCATTTGACATTCAAAATGAAATAGTTTACGAAAATATCTTATTTGGATTTTAGTGAAAACATGATATAAGGCACTTAAATACAAAATAAAACTTTTGAGTGATCTTTTTTTTACGGAGGTTGACTACCCAGAACCTCAAAAGTTGGCATTTTCAATTTGTGTGCCAAAAATGAAATAAAAATGTATAACTAATGTTACATGTAACAGGGCTGTTTAGGTACTGCCTAAAACAGAAATAATTCTCCTTTTTTCAACTTTTTTAACCCAATTCCTGTTTGATTAGACTGAAACTGTGTAGTTTTTTTTTTACAAAAAAGAGAGCCCCTCTTGCAAATTTCTGCCCAAAAATTTCTTCGGACAAAAGTCTGAAATCTTTCAAAAGCTAGTGCCTTCTTTTTTTCTTTTAATAAATGATAATTTTGTCCTAAAAGAGTTTGCGTACTTTTGCACAATTTTTTCTTTCTCTGAGAGGATTTCATCCCCACTTCTAAAATTTGACAGGTTTCATATTTTTGTCCAAACTTATCTGCAATTTGTTTGTATAATAATGCTTAAAATGTTAACCATCAGAATTTTTAAGCAAATCGGAGAATTTACTCGCCTAATGAACGCCCCTGATGATACGAACTAATGATATACGAACACCCCTAATGTGAACAGGAACACGCCATGTCAAACATTTCCAAATTCATTGGAAAGTGGTAAAAAGTCATTTTAAAATTCATTTTGGCTGGAATATTATTTTTTAAACAAATTAAGATTTCTTAAAAATTATAAACATTTAAATATTTATATTTTGCCAGATTCTGGCGGCAGAAATTCGCCTTTTTTTAAGATATAATTTATTAAAATCTGTTCGGTGTAAGTCCCGGTAAAGGGTGTTCGACAACCGTAATAATATATATGATAACATTTTTTTAATAGTAGTTGGTTTTTCTTTTTATTATTGTTATTATTTTTCTTTTTAATTTTATTATTTTTTTTTTGTTGTTGTCTAAGCCAATCCGTATCAACTACTGATTTATTATTATTATTAATTAATTAATTGAAAGAAAAAAAAATTAAGAAAAACTTTCTGTCTCTCTCATCCCATTATAATTATTTTCCTCTCTCTCTCTCTCTCACATACAATTTCTCCTTTTTCTCTCAATATATACAAAATTTAATTGAAATGAAAAAGTAAAAAATATACAGAAACGAAATACATTGATTTTTTTTTTTAAATATTTTAAGTTGTTTAAAAAATACTATATAAAGAAAGAAATAGTTCGTTATTTTTTCTGTTGTTGTTTTGTTTAATTTTATTACAAAAAAAAATATTATTATCTTTGTTATTTAAAATTTACTAGAAATCAAAAAAATTTATAAACTATCATATCTATTTTTTTTTTCTTAAAAAAGAACACACACAATATTTTTGTTGAGGAAGATAAAAAATAATATTTACAAACAAAAAAAGAAATGTCATTTGTTTTTTTTTTTATTTAAATAGATTTTTTTAATTTAAATATATAAATTTAGTTTTATTAATATTATTATTTTTTAAAAAAATAAATATTATTTAAAATATATATGTATATTATATTATGTTTATCTTATTTTTATTTTAATGTATTCTATATGTAAACAAACAAAAAAAAACAAAAAACAAACAAAACGAAAAATCGAAAAAGAAACAAAAATTAAACAAAAAAAAAAAAACTCAAAACAAACAATATAGTTTTTAAATTATATATTTTTAATTCTTGTAAATTTAAATTTATTTTTAAAAGTGTAAGCTTTGTGAATTGATTTTGGGGTAAATTTTATTTCGTAAATAGTAATTTGTAAAAAATATTGGGCAAATATTTTTATGAAGTAGAACATCGTTAAAACTCACAAAGCTTAAAAAATTAAAGAATTCGATTAGTGAAATATAGAAGCAACTTCTATGAAAGCTTGTCATTTTTTTGGGTTATAATTATTATGTTCTATTTTATGTGCAATATTGTTATTGTTTATTTTATACAAGCAGAGTTTCTTGAGTAATTGACAGAGTTGTTAGAGAACAAAATACAATTGGATTTGTTGGAAGCTCAGTCATATTGCTAATGTTTCGACTGCAATGTTATATTTTTAATATGTACACAATGTATTTTAATATCTTTTTGAATTTTCAACTCTCTTAGTCTATTAAGTAAAAATATTTGGAGTAAATCTTTTATTTTTACTTCCTTAAACAATTTTTTTTTTTAATACTGAAAAAAAAAAAATAGTCTAGGAATAACTGAAACTACCTCAGTTTCAAACAAATGTTAATAAAACTTTAAAAATTGTATTAAAAAATTACAGCGTATTTTCTTAATCACGTTTATATAAATAGCGTCGCTAATTTAGGAAAACGTTATAGTTAGGTTTCGCTTATTTTCTTAAACTTTTAGGGCAGAACCCAGGAAGTGTAAGTTTCGTTAAAACATTGAATGGGTGTGGAGTTTAAGTTCTTCCAACCATTTCCTAGTTACCATTTTTAAATATTAGCCCTATAGCTGAATAGGGAAAGAAAAATACTGCTAGATTCTTTTCATAGAATAAGTTAGTGAAATCGGGTGAGTTAAACCCGAAATTTAAACTCAATTTAAGTTTTAGCTCAACTTACGTTTAAATCTGGATCTAGATTCAATTTCTCAATGCTGAGTCAACTGAGACTTATAATACAAATGTGTTTGACTCCAACAAGCCGTTTTCTTGCTGAAGAAAATGTATGAAAAGAACGAAGTTATCTGGCGATGAAATTCGAATTCCTGCCTGGGTTGAATTCATAAAAGCACCAATGCTTTTGCATTAAAACTTTTTGTATGAAAAGAATATACTGCCTTACCTTCAAGGCATCACGTTTGCACCAGATATAGACACGTTCAGACCAGACATTTATTGACTGCTACGATTTGATTCTTATGTACTTTTAGTTTGCCGCGAAAAGCAAAGCGCTTACTTAAGTTTTCGTTCACTAGCCTAGTATGCAGATTGTGCTAAATTTTAGCTACCATACAAAATTCTATGTTGAAATTTGAATGTAACAAGTAAAACACTTTGTTAAATTATTTGTATAATAGTTTTGTGTTTGTTATCAATTATTTTCAATAATAAATTTTATTCCTATTTTCTGTTTATAACCGATAAGACGTGTTTTTCGTTACAAAGGTCTTTCCTAAAACATAACTTTCAACAGGTTATGGGCCCAGAAGGACGCTAAAGGCCATAACGAAGTTATAATTAAAACACGTTTTTCTAAAAAAAAATTCGAGAAAAAATTATTTTAATTTGATTCCTCTATCAGCAATTTTTCAAGATGGCTAACAGCGGACTACCAGGAATTGAAAAATTAAAGGGTCGTGACAATTATGATTCATGGAAATTTTCTGTCCAAGCATATTTGGAGCTGGAAGATTTGTGGTCATGCGTTAAAGCTGACGGAGAGGATGCGAAAAGAATAGCTAAAGCTAGAGCTAAAATTATTTTGTTGGTTGATCCTGTGAACTACGTTCATATTCAAGCATCCAAAACAGCAAAGGAAGCATGGGATAATCTTGAGAAGGCTTTCCAGGACAATGGACTGACGCGAAGAGTTGGACTGCTCAAGAAATTGATCACGACGAGACTGGAGAATTGTTCATCCGTAGAGGATTATGTTAATACTGTAATCACTACGGCTCATAAGCTGAATGGCGTTGGATTAACGGTCAGTGAAGAATGGGTTGGAACAATTTTACTCGCAGGTTTATCCGAAGAATATAAACCTATGATCATGGGTATTGAAAGTTCCGGCGTATCCATTACTGGTGATGTTATCAAGATGAAGATCCTTCAAGACGTAAAAACAGAAGATGTTGAAGCAGTTGCTTTTTATGGACGCAGTGGTCAACAGAAACAAACGAGGTCAACAAAGAAAAACTTTAACAATAAAAGCGGAACTAAAAACAACAACAATAGTTCAGGACCTAGATGTTTCCAATGCAACAAGAATGGTCATTTCGCCAGAGACTGTCCATCTAAGATGGGGAACAACAAGACAGGTCAAGCAAGTTCGAACGTTTTGTACACATCTTTTGCTGTGTCCTCAGTACAGCCTGGTGAATGGTACATTGACTCCGGAGCATCTGCTCATATGTGTACAGATCCGAACATAATGTCAGATATTAGCGAAGCTGCTAAGAGTGAAGTTGTGGTAGCTAACAACATGCGTTTGCCTGTACAAAGCCTGGGGAATGTGTATTTGCCAGTTGCTGTACAAAAAGAAAAGGTGAAAGTTGAGAATGTGTTGTGTATTCCTAATCTGAGTGCAAATCTTCTGTCAGTAAGTCAAATTGTAAGCAAAAACAACGAAGTGATTTTCGATTCCAAGGGCTGCCGAATTTACAATTCCGAAAAACAACTGATTGCAACAGCTTCTCTGCACGGCGAGTTGTTTAAATTGGACAAGTCAAGAAAAGAAAGATGTTTTGTTGCAAACAATTTGGACTCAGATTGCAAACTATGGCACAGAAGAATGGGGCATCTCAACATGACAAGTTTACGGATGCTGAGCGATTATTTTGGAACAAGTCAAAAATTTCCAACGATCGATAAATGGAACTGTGAAATTTGCCTCAAAGGAAAGCAGTGTCGATTTCCATTCAATCACACAGGACCTAGAGGAAGTGAAGTACTCGAGGTAATTCATTCCGATTTGTGTGGTCCATTGCATATCAAAAGTATGGGAGGTGCTCGATACATTTTGGTGTTTGTTGATGATTTCACAAGAAAAACGTTTGTTTATTTTCTACAATCAAAACACGAAACCATCACCCGTTTTGCAGAATTTAAAGCACTTGTAGAAAATCAATGTAACAAACGAATAAAGACCTTACACACCGATAATGGAACAGAGTACTGCAATAAAACGTTTCAAGCTTTATTGCGAAAGAATGGGATTTATCATCGTACATCAGCACCGTATACACCTGAACACAATGGGCTTGTTGAGCGAATGAACCGAACTATAATCGAGAAGGCAAGGTGTATGTTATTAGATGCGAATTTACCGAAGAACTTCTGGGCTGAAGCAGTTTCTACAGCCATCCATATAATAAATCGATCACCTTGTTCATCCCTTGAAGTGGTTCCAGAAGAAGCATGGTCAGGAAAGAGACCGGATTTGACTCATTTGCGTACGTTTGGTTGCAAGGCAATGGTTCATATTCCTAAAGCGTGCCGCAAAAAGTTAGACCCGAAATCCGAAGCATGTATCTTTCTTGGGTATTGTGAAGATTTCAAGACTTTCCGATTGTATAATCCAGACAAGAGAAGAATCATCATGAGCAGAGATGTTGTATTTTTCGAAGATGAACGCGTGTCTTTGCAGACGGAGAAGGTAATTGAAGATTATACTTTAATTAATTTTTCTCAAATACTCTCAGGCAATGATGATTCAGTGGGGGAAAATAACAGTGAAGATAGCAGTGTATCGATTCCGGATGTTTTGCCAAGAGAATTGGAACAGTCCGTTGAAACAGAAACCCAAGATGCGGATCAGAATTGTTTAAATGAAGTTGAAGATGAAATAATATGTATCTCCGAAACATCAAGTGAATCTAGTGAAAATGTCAACATTCCAAATACGACAGCAAATTCAAATGAAACTATACCAAGGAGAAGTAAGCGTACTCCGAAGCCTGTGGTAAGGGATGGTTACATTTCGTATTCCGTAACAACAGATGAAGTACATGATCCATTGACGTTGAAGGAAGCACTTGAAAGATCTGATTCTGAATTGTGGCGGCAAGCAATGAATGAAGAAATTGATGCTTTACGAGAAAATGACACTTGGAATCTTGTAGATTTGCCTGTCAGCAAAAGAGCTATCAATTGTAAATGGGTGTTTAAAACAAAGCGTGATAGTGAAGGCAAGATTTCACGGTACAAGGCCCGGTTGGTTGTCAAGGGTTGCGCTCAACGAAAAGGGATTGATTACGAAGAAACTTTCTCCCCAGTAGTGAGATATAGCACCATACGCCTTTTGTTTTCTCTGGCCGCACAATTAGATTTGGACATTGACCAAATGGATGCAGTCACTGCATTTCTCCAAGGAGATTTAAATGACACGATATATATGATGCAACCCGAAGGTTTCACCGATAACACTGGTAAAGTATGTCATTTAAAGAAATCACTTTACGGCTTGAAGCAGGCCAGTCGTTTATGGAACCAAAAGCTCAACAAAGCTTTAACTAAATATGGTTTGAAACAATCAAAAATAGATCCTTGTGTTTATTTTACTGGAAAAGATTCAAACATCATAATAATTGCAGTATATGTTGATGACCTCTTAATATTTACGAAGAATATTGATGTGAAAATTAAACTCAAGAAATATCTTAACAGCGAGTTCAAAATGAAAGATATGGGCGAAGCAAGATTTGTGCTTGGAATGCACATTCAACGAGATCGTTCCAAAGGCATTATCCAAATTGACCAGGAACGCTATATCAACGACATACTGACTCGATTCAAAATGAATGATTGTAATCCTGTTAGCTCACCCATGGATAATAACCAAAAGCTTACCAAACAAATGTGCCCACAAACGGAAGAAGAGAAAAACGAAATGATGCAGATTCCATATCAAGAAGCAGTTGGCAGTATTATGTTCGCTGCACAAGTTTCCAGACCTGATGTTAGTTTTGCTGTGAGCAGTGTTTCCAGATTTAATAACTGCTTTGGTAAAGCTCATTGGATAGCAGTCAAACGAATCTTTCGATATTTGAAGGGGACGTCCGATGCCAAATTAGAATTCTCAAAGAAGAAAAATAATGAACTAATCGGTTATTGTGACGCAGATTGGGCCAATGATAGTCTTGATAGAAGATCCGTAACAGGTTACGTCTATAAATCCTGTGGAGGAGCTGTATCATGGAATACTAAAAAACAGCCCACAGTTGCTCTCTCATCAACCGAAGCAGAGTACATGGCCGTTTCCGCAGCCACTCAAGAAGCTTTATGGCTTAAAGGACTGGAAGCCGAGCTGATTCCAAGTTCTACCAAGTCAACAACCATTCTATGCGACAACAAAGGTGCAATAAGTCTTGCGCTAACAACTGCATATCATCCTCGAACAAAGCATATCGATGTCAAACACCATTTCGTTCGTGACAAGATAGATGAAGGCTTGATTAACTTAAAATATATAAGCACAGCAGAAATGAATGCAGACTTTCTAACTAAAGCTTTAGATTCCAAAAAACATAAAATTTGTTCTGAAGCAGTAGGTCTCAAATTTAATTAAATGTTACATTCAGTGGGAGTGTTGAAATTTGAATGTAACAAGTAAAACACTTTGTTAAATTATTTGTATAATAGTTTTGTGTTTGTTATCAATTATTTTCAATAATAAATTTTATTCCTATTTTCTGTTTATAACCGATAAGACGTGTTTTTCGTTACAAAGGTCTTTCCTAAAACATAACTTTCAACATTCTATCTAAGATTTTCCCGAGCTAAAATTAATTCAAGAATCACAGTTACATTTCTAACTGTAAAAATGTCAGCTAAAACTAAGAGCGACATGAGTATTAGGCTTTAATGTGAGCTGAGCAAAATTTAAGAGTAATCTAAACTTGAGTGCCGACTATCTTCTCTCACCCCTATCCCAATTCTATATCTTGTTTTAAAAATAGTCACAAACAAGTCAATAAGCGGTATCGGGAAGGATTTAATTCTGAGGGTATGAGATTATTAGCAGTGTGTCTGTAGATAGGTATAAATATAAAATCGATATTTGGGAAATTTGATCTTCGATAAGTAAAAATAAATATTGATCTCATTAATTGCAAAATGAATCTGAGAACAGTATTTTTCAGAATTCACGGCTAAGAAATCTCTTTGACTTGGTCATTCATGAAGTCTTTTATAATTTGCTGAGATTTTCCACTTTTTATATTGTTACTTAGAAAATTCCATAACGAATCTCTAATTGGGAGTTTTGTTTGGTAAAAAATCAATTTATTTTTTGACTCTGTCACCTCTGTCAAAAAAATGTTTGTTGATCATTTCAACTTAAATTAACTGATAATAAAAAAATCAAAAAATAAATTGATTTTTATTACAAATCGAAAACTCAATTAAATTAATATGAATTATTCATCCACTGATATTAGCTGTGGTTGTTTGGCATTGCTATCCATATCCGCAGTTCGCGTTTACATGCATTACAAAAACAACACGCAGATGCCGATAAGAATAGAAGCTAAACTAAGCTGCGGATAGAATTTTGACGAAGTGTATAAGATTACGTTTTTATTTCTCTTTGTGTTTACAAATTTTTGTTAAGTGTTGGTATTTGGGTAATCCTACTGCGGATAGCTTTGCCAAAAAATCACGCCTATTATTACGGACAAAATTGTCAAATTTGATTTAATTAATAGGTTTTGTGATAGAACTTGAAAAGTCTTCCTAAATTTAAATGTTCCTTGTTTTACTTTTAATAAGATCGCATAACAACCACTGTGTTGCTCTTGAACCTCTTGTATAACTTGCTCGGGTTTCTTATTATCCTTTGAAAAGGGAACAATTAGCTTATAAGAACTTTACGAGTAAGTTACTTAATTTGCAGAAATGTCCAAATCGTCCGACACCCAAGTTTGGTAAATCGCAGATTTGTCTTTGTTGTTGTAATCGTCTGAAGAAAATACGATCTCAAGTGATAAAAAATAACAACAAAAATCATCGAAAATCATCATCCCGACTAAAGTTATTTGTGTTCGATTGCAAATTTACAAGCGCGATAGTGAAATGAAAAAAAAAATGAGTTGATGTCAACTAAATATCTGTGGTATCAAGATAATAACTCAATAATCTCCGATCTTCGAATAGAATCTGGTGGATAAATTTTGCTACTGCACGTTTTAAGTGTTTTTGGTTTTGGATTGAAATTCAGGACATAAAAGAATTCAGTATGTAAAAAGAGATCAATTATAATGCTTGTTGTCGAACATGTTATGCATTGAAAAAAAAAAAAAAACACAATTATAATAGAAATTATGATGTTCGCTTTATATTTTTTACAAATTAAAACGGAAAATGAAATAATCCCAAAACAATGTGTACATATACGTAAAACAATCAAATATATAAGCAAACCGAGAAATAGTGATTAAACAAAAAATTATATTATACTTATTAAAAATATTGAGAATAGAAAAAAAAATATTTTTTTTGTTACTCTTACAGTAAAATATTGAAAGAATCAAAAATATATTAATTGTTGTTTAAACTCGTTTAAAATTAAACGTTGTTAAAAAAAAAGAAAATACAAAACAACAAAATAAACAAACTTAAGGAAATACAATAAAATTATAATTTCCAGTTAAAATATATCTATGAAAAAGGAATGAATAACCCATCATTATTTTAAAATAAAAAAATCTTGTATATTTTTTTTTTTGTTTTTTATCGTTATATCTTTTTTATATAAATTCTATTCTAATTACTAATTTATTTAAACTAAACAAAAACTAAACTAAACTTTATCGAAAGTCATATGAATAAAAAAAATGTAAAACCAATTAATTTTAATTCTATTTTTTTTGTATTAAAAATATGAAGAAATAAAAAATGTTTAATAAACATTTAAAAAAACAACATAACCACAAAATAAGAAACAGACAAAAACAAATAATTATGTGAATAAATTTTTATTATAAAAGAAATTTTTATTTTTTTTTTGTTGTATCTCTTCCTTAAATTTTTATTTTTTTGTTAAATTTAATTTTATTTGTTTAGGTTCTTTTTTTTATTACATAATTTTTTTTGTTATTAGTTTCGTTGGAAGCTTATTAGAAATATAATTACATATATTCTCTTTTTTTTTTTGTTAAAGTATTTTTCTAAGCAAAAGCTATACGTAGTATATAAAAATATCTTTTTCTTTTATTTAAAATTCCTTGCGAATCAAAAATGATGATAAAATACATTATAGAAAATAGAACCGGGTTAATTGCAAATTATTTTTATTTGTTCAGCTTTTATTGTAATAAAATCGAATAAATTTATCGAAATCTAAAAAAAAATATATCAAATATATTTATTTTTATTTAAAACATTTATAATTATTATTTTAAGTTGGTGGTTTCTGAGAAAATTTGATTTTTACTATTTTCTGTAAGTAGTAGATTTTGACTCTTTAATGTAAGACCTTGTTTATTTCGTTCGAATTTCACAAGGTCCCTTTTCGTAAAGGTGGACAATTTCAGGGCCTTTTTTTTATTTTAAAAATACATTGGCCCTTCTTAGGTGTCGTTTATCAATAGACGACTTTTGTCGATCGAAAATGAATGTTGCTAACGTTATTTTTCGTTTACTCATACAAGCTCATAATTCACAATAGCAAATCTTTATTGAAAGAGATTTATCGATTTTTATCGGTAGGT
This sequence comes from Episyrphus balteatus, assembly GCF_945859705.1. Taxonomy (NCBI): domain Eukaryota; kingdom Metazoa; phylum Arthropoda; class Insecta; order Diptera; family Syrphidae; genus Episyrphus; species Episyrphus balteatus. The sequence continues at coordinate 27,747,425 of NC_079134.1, read as the reverse complement.
TCACTTTTCAGATTTTTCGTCCGTTTTTCTGTATTATCTTAAGAAGAAAGAGACAAAGATTAAGAATCCAACTGTTGTTTATTAATGAAAAATTTAATTCTATAGGGAATTTCAAATTGGCATACATTTTTGATGTATGGCGATGTATAGATAATGTACGATGATTGATGATGTATGGCAATGTATAAATGATGTATGATGGTTTATGATGTTTGATGATGTTTGACGATGTGTGATGACGTATAGATGTTGTTTGGTGATGTATGTACGACGATTTATAAATGATTCATGTTGATGTATGGTAATGTACAGATGTATTATTATTTATAGCGATGTACATATATGTAGATTTTGTAAGGGTTTTTATGATGATGTATGAAAATAGGTGATGATGAATGACGATCTATAGATGATGCACGATGTTGTATGGCGATGTAAAGACGATTTTGATAATGTATGATATTGTATGATGATTAAGGATTGTGTAAAGAAAAGATTATAAATGATTAAAGAAATTGAAATTACAGAAACCACTGATTTAAATAATAAATAAATTGTATGTTATGTTTCCTATAAGCAGGCATTATTTTTTGTTTCTTTGTTTTAACAAAGTTTTTATAAAATAGTGGAAAAGGTGATTCTAGGATCCATCAAAATCTTAAGTTTTAGATCAGCATTGGTGTTTTTGTTTTATAACCAAGTGTGGTGAAAGTCTACCGTGATTAGATAGAAATGTGTGGTTTTTATTTGTCGTTGGATTTTCGTGTTTTTAATTTTTAAAATAAAAAAAATTTCAAGTTTTTTTTATTTAAAACATTTTTTTTTTACTTCTTTAGGAACAGTTCGACATTTTATATCTTAGAAGTATAATGAACGATTATAGTGCAACAACTATTTTCCTAATAAAAAACTAGTTTTACAATTTAATTAAATTTTTTTTTCTTCTGTGAAATATTTCCTTCAAAAATCCATTTTTTTCAGAAAAACTTTATTATTTTTTTTTCCAAATCTTTCTGCGATTTTTGTTCTACAATTTAATTCGATATTATTTTTTCATAGCATTTTGCAAATTGTCCAGAAAATTTCAATTTTGGAACTAAAGTCCTTTTTCATTATTTTTGACTTTTAATTAAATTTAAATTTTTTGAATTTGAATGTTAAAGTTTCAACATTAAAGCAGCTTTAACCCTATTGAAGTGATATATAAGGACCACCCTAATGTAGCTAAACGTAAGCTCAATTTTCGATTTGAAGAAGCTTAAGCTTGTAGTTCTAAAAAAAAGTTGAAGTGTAAACAGAAAAAAAGACATTGTTAAATTTCCACATATCGTGGTTAAGGTTCAAGAGAACTTTTGTTAATAACTTTTGAAAAATTTAACGTAAATCCGTGCTTTATTAGCTTATTTATCGCCAGAGTCCGTTTTATTGTTTCGGTTTTAGTTAAATTTGTTTTTATTAGCATTTTTTTAAGTCGTCCCTTCTTTTCTATAAGAAAATTACCCCAAAATACCCTAGAGGCCTATAGATAAAAGGATTATAATTTCTTATATGTAAATAAAATTGTATTTTAGTTTGAAAATCTGAAAGTTTTAGGTTCACTATCTCCCTACTACATATAAAAATTACAATTGACTACAACAAAAAATTGATTGGAAAGAAATTTACAAAAACAAAAAAATTCAAACTTTCCTTTCAAATTTTTTAACAAATTTCTTATAGAAAATCATCAAAATGACTTTTTCATCAACAATACCCCACCACCATTGGATATAACATCAATACCAATTATCCCATCGCCATCAGCAACAACAGGTAAGACATCATCATCATCATCAGCTATAATAACAACACTAACATCACCATCATCGTCATCATCTGAAGCAGCAACAACAACCACATCGTTTAATTGTAATTCAACAACAAATTTTCTACTAGCAAATCATCATCATCAAAATCAACAACAACAGCATCTGCATCATTATAATAATCCTTCATCAACAATAACCCCATTATTTCATCATTTGAATGACATGTACGATTACAATGACGTCATGTCGAAATTTAACAACGATGACATCATAAATGGAGTTAGCATTAGAAAACCATTAACAAATAATTGTACCACAACTGCCACAACTATTACAACTTCAACAACAACACCAACAACAACAACACTTATAAATAAAAACGACAGAATCCTACTACCACCGTCAACGCCAAAAGTTATGGAAACACAAATAACAACAACAATAACAACCACAGCACCAATTATGACTGCAGCAGTTTTATGTAGGCAACATTCAAATTTACCGCTAAGTGCGGGTCTCAAATCAATGTTGTCGAAAAATTTTAAAGCTCGTCCAAGACGAGAATCCACTTAAAAATACAAGAAACACAAAAAACAACAAACTTGTTGTGTATGAAATGTTTTTTTTTTTTTTTTTTTACTGTCTATGTTTTAGTTATTTTTTGTATTTGTGTATGTTAAAAGGACATAGAAACATGTGAATATTTTTTTTTTATAAAATAAAAAATAAAAAATTAAATTATTGCAAAGAAAAAGAAAAAAGAAAACAAGGAAAACAAATGTGTGTGTTTTGAATGTCTTTAGGAAGTTTATACAGAAAATTGAAAAACAAAAAAGAAAATAATTTGAAATAAGACAACATTATATTTTGTATTTGTAGGTTAATAATTAACAAAAAAAAAAAAAAAAAAAAATATAATAACAAAAAATTTCTTATCTAAACAAACAAATAAAAAAAAAAAATATAATTATATATAAATGTATGTATGTAAAGGAGAAAAAAAAACGATCTAGTGATTAAGTAAATTTTTCTGTGGTAAAAAGCATATTATTATAAAGAAATGTTGGAACGCAAACCGTCTTCAAAAATAAAAAAAAAAAAAAAAATTAAAAGCAAATAACAATTGAAAAATTAAAAAAACAAATTGTAGTAGAGTACTTGTATACCGTATACACAAAAATCATTAAAAAAAAGTACTTATTAACAACATTTATTTCAGAAAGCTTATCAACAAAATTCGATAATTTGTTGGACATGGGATTAATTATGCAGTTTAACCATAAAAAGCATCCAAAGAAGGTTAAACAAAATTTCGAACATTCAATCCTAGCTAAGCTCCTAAGTTATCTGTATAGTTTCAAATTTTATCAAAATATGCTTTTATTGTTCAATATTTTTGTTTCTAAAGTTTCTGATTTTGAATTTTTGTTTCAATTAATAATAACTGCTTTTATTTTTACAAAGGTATAAAAGCTGAAACACAATCACGCTTTGCCAGACGCGTCATCGCGTTACGTTGAGAAATCCTCAAAGTGCGCTTCTGTCACTTTGTCTTCGAACAGCTGATTGAAACAAAAATCTGCTGTCAAATAAAAAAAAAAAACACAGTCACTCACAAAATTATTGGGCCAGGTATTTATCTTGATTTAATTGTGGAAAAATGAAAAAGGATATTAATGTGTTTAAAAAATGCATAGAAATTTGTTTATTCTTTAATCCTATAGTTATAAAAACAAAACCAATCAAAATAAATTGTTTTTAACAAAAAAACTCAGTCTACAACATCATTAAATTATTTTTGTTTTTAATACGTAAATTGTTTTGATTTAAAATATCTCGATTTCGTTTTTTTGTGCAAAATCTATATAGAGAAATTAAAAAACACACCTAGGTTTGCAATAATTTATTTTTTTTATTCACATTTGGCGCAATAATAATGTGGGTGACTGTAACTATGTCTGATAAATGTTAGAAAGCAAGCAAAAGTTCAGTCTGGTTGAACTTTTGCTCGCTTTCTTACGTTTCCTTACGTTTGTCAAAAAAAGCGTACGTAAGAAAAGCGTCATTGTGGGAGGTTATACAGATTTCGTATGGTTGAACTTTTGGCAGTTGTCAAAATCGACGGCAAAGCGTGATTGTGTTTCAGCTTTAATTGCTAGAGTTCCTATTCCTTATTCCCAACGTATTCTCGAACTAGTCTTCATTTATTTTTCGTTCCTTTACTAATTGAATGAAATCCTTTTGAGTTATAGTTTTGAAGCCATTGGGCTCTATCGTAAATCTACAGGGGAATTTTGTTTCCCTTGGAATAATTTTTCCTCCCGCAATTTATTGGGCGACCTCGGAATATATTTCCAAACAATGCCGAGGGAATTTTTCCTCATCATTTTCTATCTAATGTTTGAAACAAGGGATTTGAAACAAGGGAAACATTCCCAAGGGAAATTTTTCGACCATAGCCCCCATTAAGTTAGCTTAGAGATGATAGGGTGTTGCACATATGCTTTAGTTTCCAATACTGAAAACTGAATTTGAGTCTGTTTATCCATCTTTTAAGGTCGTTTTTTTTTTTTTAAATGCCTTGAGTATAAAGGTTAAAAAAACAACATAATGGAAAAAGATCTTTTAATTCAGTCCAGCAAATTATCGAAAAATAGCAAAATAAGCAAAAAGAAGTCTTTAACGACAGATAAAACAAAAATAATCAAATAGTAAAGAACAAAATTTTAATATTAACAAAATGCATGACAAACAATAATAAGAATTAAATATTATTATTATTTTTTTAAATTTATGTTATACAAATAAATTATTTAAGTGTCTTATAGGTTATTTGATACATTTTTTTTTTAAATTATTATTTAAAAATAATTGTGTGTTAATTTATGTAGTTAAAAAATCATCATCATCAAAATTATTTCCCATAACTTTATAAACCTAAACCTAAAACTAAATCTTTTTTTAATTTTATTTTTTTTTTTTTATATAAAAAAATTGGTGGTATTTTGGTAGTAAAATTAGTAATTTGAACTAACTAGTTTCCTTACCAAAACAAGACAAAAATGAATCTCAAATTGTAGTTCAATTTAGAAAAATCGCAAAACTTTCGGTATAATTATTTATTAAATTTGAGAATTAGCTTTTTATGTTCAAGCTGACTTTCTTGGTTTCACTTCTCTTGTTGCTTCTAAATTTTTGTTTTCGAAGGATAACAGTTGAAGTGAAAACTTGAAATATACTAAATCAATGATTCGACGGAGATATGCGATAATTTCTAGTAGATTCCTTATCGACTTTTTTTGCATTTTGACATTTTGTTTCCTAATCTTTAAACTAACTAATTGACATTTTGTTAAGTCGAGATTTCAAACTGTCTAGATTTTTTAAATCGATGTAAAAAATTTTAACATTGCAACTATGTACAAAAAAACAAAAATAAATAAATAATCCATCCAATTGACTACATATTTTTTGCTGTCGATCTAATCTATGTACGTAACTCGAAAATAAGTTCACAAAGTTATTCCAATTTTTTCCAAAAAAATAAGATTGATCAACTTTAGTGAAATTGGTAATTAAGGAAAATCAGATCGGGGTTAACTTTCTCACTGAAAAACGGGGTCTTATGCACAATTAATTCGTTCTCCATTATATTTAAAATCGCCTTTGAAAATTGAAAAATCTGTCAAATCGCATACGAATTTTTAAAATTCCAATTTTATATGGTGACTTTAAATTTAATGGTGAGTAAGTAAATTGGGCCTTTGTACAGACTGCAGTTAACTGATTAACAGTTAATAATTTTTAAAAATTTGTATTAAAAAAAAAACACAAAATACTACCAAGCATATTGTTTTTTTTTTTTTAAGTTTTAAAAACAGAATAAATAAAAGCTACAGCTTTTTTATATATTTTAATTTTTATTGAGTATATTTTGCTATCCCCACCACTATCAAAAATATCCCATTGAATTGGCCTTACTTCCCTCAATACCAATAAATATATTATAATAATTATGCATTATTATTGTCTACATACATATTATAACAAACAAAATATAAATTTATAATCTGTGTTTTTCTGTTTTTTTTTATAATTTACTTTTCTTTGTTTAATTCCATGCTGCCGATATATCGAAATTCTAAAAAAAAACAAAACAAATAAAAATATTAACAACATTTTTATATTCGAAATATTAAAAATTAAACATAAAACTACTACGCAAATGTATGTATATTTAAATCTTCTTTTTTATTTTATATAAATATTTTTTTTTCTAAACAAAAAAATTCAAATTTTATAAAATGAAAACGTTTAAATTCTATACAAAAAAAAAATTGCTTCCATTGTATTTGCTTGAATTTACATTTTAAAACTTTTTTCTATACATTTTATTTTATTTATTAAAAAAAAAAAATTAATTTTAATATTTTTTTAATAATAATTAAAATTAATATTAAAAAGGACAATTGTCATCTCCAACTAGTTGCCTGACATTAAATCGCTATCGATTGTTATCGGAAAATGATTTTAGTGAAATCTCTGATATAATTTCTAGTTAATAAAAACAATTTTGTGTTTGAAATTATGTGAAAAAAAATGCAATTTTTTCAAAAGTTGGAATTTGTTCATGTTTTTTTTTTTTAACAAGTTTGTATGAATGTTTGATTACAGAGAGTGACAAAAGTTTTTCAACAAAAATTAAAGATCAAACAAAATGATCCAAAATTTTATTTTGACAGCGAATGGTAGAGAGGTAAGGACAACCAATTAAGCACATAACATGAACAAATTCTCAAAAAAAACAAAACAAAACAAATTTTATCCATCTTTTGTGTTCTTGAAATACTTTTTGAACAAAACTCTCTTAGATGCATGTATTCCTCTCGTTTTTTCTTCTTTTATAATATTACTTTGATACCCTTTTGTTATTTACTTTGTTTTTTTCGTTTCCTTTTCTCCGTTCCACTTGCTTGTTTTGGCGTCCATTTTGTGTTGATTCACTTGAATATAATTTATGTAATAATGATAATTATAACCTTCGCTAGTGTATATTTTATTTAGTTGAAATCATCCTCATCATCGCTTATTTTAACAAAATTTGATTTAATACTTAATTTTTTTTTAAACGTTTAAAATGGGATTGTTTCAGATGGAATTTTTAAGAGAAATCTAATTGAGAAAAAGTTAAATTCGAATTCGAAATAAAGATAGAGTGCCTCCAAAGTCGTGACTTTAAAAAAAATTTTACGAGTGCGAAACACTTAATTCACATTCACATGAACAAGATATAACCCAGAATTGTTGAATTTCACTTTTCGCCTATTGTGATTGTGAGTTTCACGCGAAAAAGTTTTTCACTTTCGAAAAATTTTCTCGTGAAATGTGAGGTATATAATCAAAAGCTTTTTATTTAAATTTTGGTAGCTTAAAATACTTACTGCAAATGTTAATTTTACTTCAGTGAAATTTGCGATAGCTTTTAAATTTCAAAATTTCATTTAAATATTTCGGGCGAAAAAAAATGTTCGAAAAAATTCCTTGCATTTTGAACTTTTTTCACGTGAAATGCGCGGTATCTAATCGCTCTTCATTTTACTTAAACGAACATCAAACTACTTAAGATCGTTCTCATTAGGACAGCTAGTTTCCGTCAAAAAGATTACGCCCGCAAAAAAAAATATTTCATTTTGCCTCAATTTTGATTTCCTGGCGAACACTTTTTTCAGGAGAAATACGAGACAGTCCATCGCTTTTTTTTCACTTAAGTGTTGGTGACCTAAAACACCCAAGTTTACACGTGAAACTCATAATAAACTTGATTGTACTGAACAGCATAAAGCTGTTCTCTTCTGTTAAAAATTTGCTACTTATGAGTTATGACTTTTTCTCTGGTATCTTGAAAATATAAAAAAAAAAAAATCTGAAACCATTCCTATTACTTCTTATTTTCTATTATTTATTTCCCTTTGTTTTTTTTTTAGTTGTATGTATATATTTTTAATTGTTTGTTGTGTCCTTTCAGGTGAATCTACTTATCTTTAAAAAAAAATAATAATAATTAATTAAAATAAAACTCATCCACTCATAAAAATAAATGTAAATAAAAAAAAAAAAAAACAATTAATGCGAAAAAAAAATTCAAATTCTATTTATTATTTATATACATAAATGTATGTATATAAATAATATATATATACATAATTATGTATATATTTAACTATATATTAAATGTATATACTTAATTATATAATTTTTTTTATTACTTAATGATATAATTTTATTATTAATTTTGTTTATTTTTTTTCTCTGTACAAAATAATTATAAATTAACTTAAAGTTATTGTTTATTTGTGTATATTATTATTATAATGTTTTTTTTTTTATATAAAATATAATTTTTTTTTTATAAAATAAATACATAATAATTATTATTATTTAATAAAAGAACAGCAAAATCATCTTTTTAAAAACACAGCGAAACATTTATGCTTTATAATATTATTGTTAAATTTATTTTATCTTGTTCAATTTTTACAAAAAAATTATTAATAAATGCAATAAACAAAATTAAATTTTGCAACTATCCAGTTAAAAAAAAAATAAGAAAAGATATATAGAATGTCACGATTTTGTCTACCCATTTTTTTTTTTTTAAAGTTAAATTTGCACTTGTATTGTTCTTCCTGTTAAGTTTTTTTTTTTTTTTCTTAAACAAAAACAAATTCCTTTTAAACTAACAATTTTTTTCTTTAGGTAAAGTTAAAATATTTTCCCAGCATTACAGGATTTATTCAAAAGGCGTATAACATGATAAACCTCGTTTAAGAAATTATCAGAAATGTGTTTTGGTATTTTGAGGTTTGTCGGTAAAAAAACAATTTGAGGAACTGATTATTATTATTTAAAGAAAAGATATATTATGTTAATTTAAAAAGTCAGAAAATGTGACATTTAATTTTTAGTTCCTACTTAGCACACTCATTTAACCAAAATAGTTTAAATTTTCATCATAATTAACAATAAAAATTGTAATTGATAAATCCAGCTACACGTTGCCAGTGGCGTATCCAGAAAAAAATTTGGGGGGGGCTGAAAAATTTTTCAAAAATTTTTGATAAGGTAAATGTACTAAAAATTTTTCTCTTTTTTTATTCATCTTTGATCGAGAGAAAAGAGCTGTGCTGCGGTACTGAAAGTCGTATAGTAGCATTTTACTGCTCCCGACAACTTCGTACTCGTACTACTGTCTCCTTTCACATTCAAAGTAGCTATTTTTCCAAGTTCTTGTATCCCAAACATTTTACACAAAGAGCAAGGTGTTTAGTAATCTGTAAAAAAAAACACTTTTTCGTTCGAACTTTTTCATGTGCTGAATTCAAAACTGTTTACAGATTTATTCCTATCACGTCTAGTTTTTGATCTATACTCATCATTTTTTTCGGTATAAATGCCCATATTTCCACAATTCGACCGAAAGTGAACTGGCATCACTTTTCAATTTCACGTGAAATTGATCTTCGATTGATTTCGAAAACTTCGAAAATGCTTCTTTTATTGGCAACTTTATTGGAAAAAAGCAGAATTAAAAAAAAAAAATAAAAGTCACATTTTGCGAGACATATGAAATATGTAAGTGAAATGCAGAACATGGGCGATATTATTGCAAATTTTCAAAGAAAAATGAATTAGATAAAATGTAAAGCGAATGAGGTTGCAAACACAGAGGCATGATATTTCATGCCTCATGTGTTTTATGTATTTTGTATTAAATTAACAACAAATAAACATTACAAAACAATAAAAATATAAGTTTTGATAATATTTTGTCCAAAAATTGGAGATTCATTGAAAAAGATACCAAGTTCACGAGCAGAAACAAAGCGAATTGAATTTGATCAGAAAATCTAAATGAGCGAAAAAATGTAGAACACCAAATTTCACTATCATCAACGCAAGTGAATGCTCATAAAGTAAAATGCAAAACGAAAAAGTCTCAAAAACTAATTTTCAACATAAACTATTAGTTATGTTGACCACTAAGATATTGAGATATAAAAAATTTGTATTTCCAATATCTTTGAGAAAAATATTATTTTTGAAAAAAAATAATATAATCAAGACAATAAAATACGACGTGATTGCATAAGAAGCTTTGCAAAATTTAACGGTGATGTAATTCGACGTCAAAACAACAAACAAATTATTTGAAGAATTCTGAATTAGACTAAAATCCTGAAAATCCCAAACCTCAACGTCAACTAAGGCACTTACTCAAACAAACACAAACAACCATTTTAGAATTTGGAGGGGGCTCGATCATTTGAGCTGCCTCTAAATCTCTACGATTTACGAAGAAGTTTCAGTTAGTCATGTAGATTATGATGAAATCAGCTAAAAAGTAACATGATTTTGGAGACTTGGGGGATGGCTTGAGCCCCCTGAGCCCCCCCCCCCCTCAATACGCCACTGCACATTGCATATTTAACTTTTGAAGTTATCTCAACAAAAAAAAAAAAAAAAAAATCTGAGCATTCAGATATGTATGTCATTTTCGAGATCACGTCTAATAAATCACAAATTGCGTATTTATTCTTTATCAAAAGCAATTAAGTTCTGATTTGAATTATCATGCAGTGGGTCTAATTAGACGAATACTCTTGCCTTATTGCTTCAAAGTACACAGTACACACTAAATGGACGAGTTTCAATATGTATGTAATTCGAGTCCATCAGGGTTATCTTACCAGATTATGTTCGAAATTGTAAAATTATTTTACGAAATATCCCTTCGTATTGACAATTCGGAGAAATCTTAGCATAAAATATAACAAAAGTCATCATAATCCAACGTGATGGTTTTCAGAAGTTGCCAGAATAAAAAGTAGTAGTTTTTTTTTCGAAAATGATTTTACTCCGCAACGTATAATTCGAACGTAATTCGAGTTTTGGTTGGACATATCGTTTCCGTAATTTTATACAATCGTCTGTTTCGTCAATGGAAGGGAAATGGAAACTGGGACATGTTGTTATTTGCCTACAAGCTCTATTCACTCCTGAGTTTTTCAGAAAAGCGATTTTAAATATTTTTATTCTAAAAAAAAAATAATTGCCGTCTAGAGTTTATTAATTTTTGATCCTCTATTGAATAATAAAAATCATTTTTTTAAAAATCTCTTAAAAAAACAAAAAAAACTATAGAGACTTCTGTCGTTTCGCATAAAAATAAATACTATTCTTGTGGTTTTTTCTCAGCGTTTTGCATTAAAATTAAACCAATAGTTTTGTTTATTAACAAGGATGGTACCTTAAATACAAAATAACGTTATGCCCTAACGTTTTTAGTTTAAGAAATATTTTAATGAGAGTTTGACCAGAAAATAGCTTATTGTTTTATGATTGTTTCTGTATACTTGACTCAAAATCGCTAAATTTAAAGATATGATACTTTGCTTCTCTGAGGCGATGGTATATTTTTTTACTTGCTCAATAGGGCAAGTATTGGTTTCGTGTAAAAAAAAAAATTCGAGGTTTTAACCCTCCAGTAGGCGCGTGGTCTACGGGTGAAGACCAGCCTTTTTTAATGTCGCCATTCTCAGAAAAACATTTTTTTCGCCATCCTTCACAATAGCTGTAGATAATTAGTTGCTCTACCTAATTAGTATCCTATTTGTTTGTATTTGGATGGCAAAAAAAAATGTTTTTCTGAGAATGGCGACATTTTAAAAAAGGCTGGTCTACACCCGTACTTTGTATATAAAATCTATAGTACTATCATGAAGTGCAATTTTTTAGTTTGTTCGTTACCTGAGTGGTCGCGAGGGCGCTTAGATCGAATTAATAATAGGAGTAAGGAGATGAGATATACATTTCTGTTTGAAATTTGACATATTTTTTAGTTCGTTCGCTAGCTTACTTTTTTGGTGGCGCTGTTTTTTTTCATGATAGTACTATAGATTTTATATACAAAGCACCCGTAGATCACGCGCCTACTGGAGGGTTAATCAAAACTAACATTACGATGATGGAGAAGTCCGAAAAAGTGGTTTTCATCATGACGTCCGTCGGTCTGTGCGTCGGTGCGTCGGTGCGTCGTCACAAAAAGCTGTACATGAAGCTGCAGCCTAAACGGGTTGAGGGATTTTCTTGAAATTTGGTACAGATGATTTTTTTGTAATTTCCAAGGTTGGTTTTTTTTTTGTTTTTTAATATCTCGCTTTAAACGTATACCTCCCATACAAAGTTTTGGAGTTATTGCAACTTTCTCGAAAACGGCTCTAACGATTTTGATTAAATTTAACATACGTAATGCTGTTTGTAGTTCTAACATAACTGCGTTTTTAGTTTTTCTCAAAAAATGCGGATAGTGAAAATATGACATTAACTCTTTTTTAAATCGCGGATGTCGGCTCTTCCCGTACATCTTAATGGAGTTATTGCAATTTTCTCGTAAATGACTCTAACGATTTCGATTAAATTTTACACAAGTAATGTTATACGTAAATCTAACGTAACTGCATTTTTAGTTTTTCTCAAAAAATACGGATAATGGAAATATGACTTTACATTTTTTTTAATCTTTGAGTACACCGTTAATGAGTTATTACAATTTTCTAGACTAAATTTGACATACATAATGCTTTAAGTGATTTTAATATATGTAGCTAATTGCATTTTTTGTTTTTGTCAAAAAAAACACGAGTAACAAAAATATGGCGTAAGAAAAACCAAAAAAAAAAATAATTTCGTATTTTTGTATTTCTTATGAAATTCCTTAAAAAAATCAAATTTTAACTAATTCAAAATTATTTTTTTCTAAATCTTTGACATAAAAGCTACTTTTATCATAAGAGCAGGTACGTGCGGCCCCAGTCGTGCATTTTATTTTACTTCCAATCAAAAACACCTTTGGAATCATTTGTCATTAAGTTAAAATTATAAAAAATCCGCAAATTGAATGTCAATATTTTTGGCTGAAAATCGGATTTACATTATTCACGCTAAGCGAAATGGTCCTAGGTAAAAATTCTGTTTTATATTAGAAACATAAATCACATTTTGCTTGTTGTTAAAAGTTAGTTAGTTGCAGGAGTAGGTAGATTATCAAGTTAGAATCCGTTCAGGTTGCACAAGGTATACCAGTCATTGGCAATGCTAGGGTTGTAAAATAATAAAAAGTGAAATTCTAAAATAAAATCTAAGAAACGCCCTTCGAATTAGTAAAAATGTAAGCGAGGATTATAATGATCCCTAATATGTGTCATCATTTCAAATATGGTAACTAATTAGTTTTGAAATACTTAAAATTCGCAAAATAAAAGACACGCCCATGTTCTGTATTTCGTTTTATGAATTCCCTTGCCGAAATTGATTTTAGGTAGAGCGCTTTCATAAATGCATGGTTGCGCAAGTCTGACGAATGCAAAGCGTTCATTAATGCAAATGACAAATGTCAGGTGTTCATAAATGTAAAACGCAAATATTTGCAGCGCAAATGTGCAAATGAAAAAATTCTCATGCGCAATGAATTTAAACTTAAAGAAAGAAGGAACATGACGTAAAAGATGATACAGCTTATCTTTATTTCTCAATTCTGTCAAAATATTAATTGGAAATTCAAAGTAAAAGTCAAAATAACAAAAATAGCCGCGAATTTCTTGGATATAATAAATTTGTAAATATTGACAGAAATGTTTAAAAAAAAGTTTTTTTCTTAAACGATGGAATTAAGATAATATATTGCTAATTTTGGAGAAGAGGCTGAATTGCAACTTAAAATTTTTGTCAAAATGACGCAAATCAGAAAAAGTGTTTATAAATTCAAAGTAAAATACATGCGCAAATAGTTTTTCTGACATTAGTCTGATCGCAAATGACCGCATGTAAACAAAGCAACCATGCAATTATGAAAGCACCCGTATTCTACATTTCGGGCAACTTTATGTGATCAAATTCATTTCACTTTGATTCTTTTGTGTGAAATACATGTCTTTTTCGAAATAGAACGAAATGTTTAACACTTCACATCATTTCATTTACATACATAATCGAATATGAATGTCGATGAGCGATAACTTCATTATTGATTGATGGTAATGCACTCAAGGTTCTCTTGTTGCACTTATTGAAAATTGACATTATTCTATATACCATCGTGAATGTCCGATGCTTATCAATTGTTAAAGATTCTTTTCAGTATTAATTTTTTTTAACCAAGTTCTAAAAGGGAAAATATTTTTATCAAGTAAAACCCTTCATTTGGGGCTAACGTGAATAAAAATTTCGAAAATAATAAAAAAAAACGAAAATAACCATGAAAGTTTGTCTCCGAATTTACTGGTTTCGGCTTTAAATTGAGCTATCATTTCATAGAATTTTCGTTCCCTGGAAATAAATACCGAGGGAAATCCATGATTGATTAATATTTCAATAAAGTCTTACATGAATCAGACTGAATTACTTATGTAAAAACAACTAATAAAAAATTTAAAGATAGCTAAAAGCTTTTCTATATATCGCTTATATACAATCTTTTTGTGCACAATAATTTCAATATCCTCTTCGAAGAATCTCAATTTGTCAATCGAACTTTTTCTTAATTTTTAAAAAATTCGAATTTGAATTCCATAATTAATTTTTGCGATAAAGTTACTGGGATTAAAAAAAAAAAAAAAAAAAACACTTTGGATTTCATCTATTTAAATGGAAAATGTTGTAACTGGTGAAACAAATAGTTTTGTATTAATACTCAAAATTTGCCACAGCATAATGTATCAATTTTTAAAAATAATCAGTTTCTAATAAAAACACAAATTTCTCAGTTCAATGTTTAAAAAAAAAATAACATCCAATATAAAACAGTGAAGATTTCCCAAATTTTGTCCTCTATTTATCATCTTAACAAAAAAAAAAAAATAAAAAAAATAAACAAAAATTAATTAAAAACAACAAATTTAGTTTTAAATAAATTTAATTTATTTTATAAAAAAAAAAAAATGATTTGTCAATTGTACATTGTATTTGTATTATTAATAATTTTGAATTTAAGAACAAATTTATAAATCTATATATATCTATACATAATAAATAAATATATAAAATATATATGTATATATGAATTAATTTAATTTAATATACATATTAGGGTGGGTCAAAAAAATTGAAAATTTTTTTTTTTGATTTTGTACTCCGAAAAATCGATTGCTAGACCCCTCTTGAATATACACACCAAATATGAGCTCTTTATATTAATGGGAAGGTCCTCCGCTTTGCAATTTTCCATTTTTACATCAAGCTTCTACTAAAAAAAAATAATTTTTTTTATTAATTGACTTTTTAGCAAATTTCTTTTCATATTCTTGTAGGAATAGAACGCTCTACAAAAAAGGCCTTGTACACTTTTTTCGTTTATCTAACCGTTGAATAGATATTTGAGGTCCAAAAATCGAAAAAATCTTTAAAAATTCGTTTTTTGTTCTTAATTTTGTAACAAATTGAAAAATTATAATGATCAAACGCGCAAGACATATTTTTGTTGAAAATTGATTGCTCCACAAAAAAGGTCTTGTTAACTTTTTTCATTAATCTAACCATTCTAAAGATATTCCAGGTAAAAGTTAAAAAAAAATATAAAAACATTTTATATTTTTAAAAAATTTCTAATTCACTGAAACTTCATTATTTTCAAATTAGCAAGATATATTCTTGTAGGGGCTTAAACGTTCTACAAAAAATTCCTTGGAATGAAATTGATTGCTTTAACCGTTTAGAAGATATTCGTATCCAAATCGCAATGCATACGGGTCATAAGAAAACTATTGAAATCAGTGAGCATTGGTTTGGATACGAATATCTTCTAAACGGTTAAAGCAATCAATTTCATTCCAAGGAATTTTTTGTAGAACGTTTAAGCCCCTACAAGAATATATCTTGCTAATTTGAAAATAATGAAGTTTCAGTGAATTAGAAATTTTTTTAAAATATAAAATGTTTTTATATTTTTTTTTAACTTTGACCTGGAATATCTTTAGAATGGTTAGATTAATGAAAAAAGTTAACAAGACCTTTTTTGTGGAGCAATCAATTTTCAACAAAAATATGTCTTGCGCGTTTGATCATTATAATTTTTCAATTTGTTACAAAATTAAGAACAAAAAACGAATTTTTAAAGATTTTTTCGATTTTTGGACCTCAAATATCTATTCAACGGTTAGATAAACGAAAAAAGTGTACAAGGCCTTTTTTGTAGAGCGTTCAATTTCCTACAAGAATATGAAAAGAAATTTGCTAAAAAGTCGATTAATAAAAAAATTATTTTTTTTTAGTAGAAGCTTGATGTAAAAATGGAAAATTGCAAAGCGGAGGACCTTTCCATTAATATAAAGAGCTCATATTTGGTGTGCATATTCTAGAGGAGTCTAGCAATCGATTTTTTGGAGTATCAATTCAAAAAAAAGAATTTCGATTTTTTTGACCCACCCTAATACATATACATATATATACTTATATATATTATAATAAAATTTACAAAATATATATGTAGATATAAATAAAAAAAAAAAACAATTAAATAATAATAATAAAAAAAAACAGAAAAAAAACAAAATGAATGGATAAAAAATAAACAAAAAAACCCAATTTGTGATATAATAAGTTAATGGAAAAAAATGTTTAATAAGAATTTTTATATGTAAAAAACAAAAACAAAAAAAAAACAAACTAGCTACTCACAAGAAATTATTAAAAAAAAAGAAACAAAAAAAGAACTAAATATATAAAATATGAAATTTGATTATTTTTTAGATAGAGTTTAACAAAAGGCTATAAATAAAGGTGGCAAAAATAAAAAGTTAAAAAATAGTTAAAAACAAAAAAAAAAAAGAATTAATCTAAAGAGAAAAAAAAGGCAAACTATTATCAATAAAAAAATAAAATAAAAACATGTGTGTAATAAGAAGTAAAGTAAAAAAAAAAAGGAAATAAATATTTAAAAATATGAGAATGCGCAATCTAAATTGTATACAAAACGTACATATATGTTTTTTTTTCTTGTTTTATATATTTCGGTAAAAAATTCCTGGCATATTCTTTTCAATAAAAAAAAAAGTTCCTAACTGATTCTAATTTAAATTTTTATCTATACTCTCTGGGCTAGAAAGTTGAGGAGATTAATATATTAGAGATGGCGCCCAGTGTGAGATCTTTTTGTAAATATTTTGTCCTTGTGATCTCAAAACGCAGCAGAACTCTTATGGTTGAGAGCATTAGACTTAAAGTTCTCTAAGGATCTCCTTGTGCCTGATGAAGTAGTATTTTTTTTTGTTCTTAATAAACTATTACTTGTTCCTCAATTTATGTTTTCTGTTAAATATTTAAGTTCTTTAACAAAATTCAAAATTTTTCACAAAATTAACTTTTCGTTTAAAATAATACAAAAATTAAAAACAAAAAAAATTACAACCAAAAAATCAACATTTTTAATCACACACAAGAAATGTTAAATTCAATGCACACCATTTTAAATTAAAAAAAAAAAAAAAAAACAAATATCCAAAATATTAGAAAACATAATAAATGTACTTAAATATAAAAATAAATGTGCTTAGTAAAACAAAACAAAAAAAAAAAACACATTCTTTGTTATGAAGCTATTTCCGTTTTCAATATAAACCTATTTAAAAAATATTGCCGTTAAACTTTCATTATTCATTTTTTTGTTTTCATTTTTATTTTTACTTTTTCTTTATTTTGTTTCTCTCAATACATGCATTTTTTATTTTAAATAAATAAACATCTTCAAAGTAAATGCTAAAAATATAAAAAAAAAAAATCCATAAATATCCACAAAAAAAAATCTCATATATCCAATAATTTTATATTAAAAAAAAAATTGTAGTACTGAAAATATAATTATGTTTAAAAAAAGAAACAATTAAAAAAAAATAAAATATTTAAATGAACAAAACCATCGCAACAATGTTTTTAAAATACAATTTAAAATAAATAAAATATAAAACACACACATGCAAAAGAAACAAACAAACAACAAAATATACAAAATAATTATGTAAAAACAAAATGAAACAAATCATATGTATGTACTGTCTTTTTAAAGAAATAATGAAAAAAAAAAAAATACAAAATGGATATGAAGATGAGAAAAAAAAATTTAAATGAAAATAAAACGATATGATTTACCTATAGAGTACAAATCAAAAAATAAATAAAAAAAAAACTATAAACATAAAAATATTTAATTGACAATTAAAAAAGGATGAAACAAATTGATAAAATGCAAAACAAAAAGTGGTCAATAAAAATTCTAAAAAAAAAATGAAAAAAAAAAAAAAATATATAAATACATAAAACATTGTCTTTTATTTTGAGTTAAGAGAATTTAAGACATTGGTGATATTAAATTTAGAAAAATATATATTATCATTTTTCAATTAGAAAAAAAGGTGAGTCATTAATGTTTATTAGATACTGATATCTTTGGCTGATTACATTGGTCAACAAGGTATTTGCCACAAGAACCAAAATATACTTTTCTAGTAGTTTTGGATGTGCTGAACTCGATATTACCGTTAGAAAATGCCAAAAAAACGTCATTTTGGCTGTTTTCGAGGTTATGTTTTTATGTGAGGTAATTCATTAGGAATAAATTTGTAACGGTGCCTATAAGAACTGGTCTTATTCTCTCAAAAAATGTTTAAATCTTTCCGATATCCCTTTTGCTGCCCGAGATATTTAAAATTTAAGTTGCGGTCTTTAACTCAGAAACAGCACTGCCCAACCAAATTAAACTTTTTTTGTCACAAGAACCAAAATATACTTTTCTGAAGGTTTTTTGGTTGCTGAATTCGAATCCGCAGTCAGAAAAATTCTATTAGAAATATTACCGTTATAAAATACAGAAAAAAGGTTTTTTTTTTAAACGTTTATATTTCAAGAACAGAAGCTAATAGAATTTTTCTGACTGCGTTTTCGAGTTCAGCAACCCAAAAACCTTCCGAAAAGTATATTTTGGCTCTTGTGGCAAAAATTCTGTGACCAGTGATTTAAACTTTAGATTAAGTTTAGTTTCTCTTTGGCTTATTAACTGAAATTTAAGATATAAAATAAAGTGTCACAATTGATTCCTTATCAAATATTGAAGTCCATATGTTTTAATGCTTTCTAGTTTTTGAGAAAATTGAAAAAATAAAAAAATTCTTTTTTATCAGACCAACTCGAGATCTTACTTCTGGTTCCACGAAATTTTATTTTGTAAACTATCCATATTTTTAATGATGTCGTTGTTGATGCAGCGCCTCATAATATTGAATATCGGATATGTTTTTTGATGGTGGCAAAAATATCGAAAACAGCCATAAAAATTATAATCTGATAAAAAAGAATTTTTTTTATTTTTCAATTTTCTCAAAAACTAGAAAGCATTAAAACATAATGGACTTCAGTATTTGATAAGGAATCAATTGTGACACTTTATTTTATCAGCCATTTTTTGTATTGTAATCCACAATCTTGACAAAAATAGTATTTAATGTGGTTTTTTAAACTTTTATCCCCAATTTTTTACTTTTAAATCGATTATTTCAAAAATAATTGATTGAAATAACCTAACTTTAAAATAAGAATGAAGTGTACAGTTCTAGCTTTTGAAAAAGGTATCATTCATAATTGTAAGTGTTGCCATTGGTTTTTAATATTTTTTTTATTATTTAAAGTAATTTTTTAGAAAATTGCCATTCCCGCCTAAACGGAGCCAGATAGACCACCGCTCCCATAGTAAAAAATGATCGTATTTAACTCGAGTTAAAGAGAGTTAAAGAGGATCCTCTACAAACTACTGTTATCAAATCTCGGCGCCCAAGATATAGTACCCTCCCCCATTTTTCCTTCACTTGTTTTGGTACGATCTTTTTTAAATTTTTTTTTCTTTTATCAATTTAAGAAGAATTGAGCAATATAAAAGCACGGCTTTTATATTAAATTTGATGAGGAATGCGATAAAAATAATTTTGACCGTTAAAAAAAAAAACAGTATAACATAGTTTTAAGGCTTTTTTGCCAGCATTTATCAGTAATTTCGACTTCTAACCCCTGGGAATCAGTCAAAAATATATCACTTGCGAAATGGAATTTTTATCGGTAAATTGTTGGATGGGTTGGAATTTAGAATACAATAATAAAAACAATTGGCAGAAAGCACACTTGACGGAAAAGCTTGGGTGGATGAGCCCCTTGCTTTAAAAAAAAAAACTCCCCTCCAAAGCTGAAAATTATCTGAGGATGTTGAAGAAAGTGACCGAAAAGGGGTGAAAGAAGCGTGCAAAGTTATAATTTTCATTGATTTTTTTTTTTTTGAAAATTTACCTGACTCCGAAACTTCTGCTCTTTTACGAGTGATGATTCCATCAGAAAATTTAAAATAGCAGAAGGCAGACTGGACAGGTTCTATTTAATTTAATTTTTTTTAACTTTGGAGAGTGTCAGACAAAACTCTATACGCATAGAAAAAATTGTTTAAATACAACGGTAATGCCAGCAGTCTTATATTCATATATATATATAAATTCGTGAGATTCACGTGAACAAGATTCCACCAGAAAAATTTAATTTCACGAAAAGTTGTTTACGTTCGGACATCTGCCTCTATTTTCAATGATCCATTTGACAGCTCTTCTCTCACTTAAATTTTGGTGCCGAACAAGAAACTAGTTCAGCGGAAAATGTAAATTGCCTTCGGGTGAAAATTATGATAGCTTCTAAAATTCCGGACGAACGAAAATTTTCCGGAAAAATTTCCACGTAAACTCAGGATAAAGCTGAGAAGCAAGCTAACTAATGTTTATTTTTTCAAAAAAGTTGCATTTTTATCTCTTAAGTAAGAAAAATATGAAAAAAAAAACACAAATTGATCGTTACGAATTAAAATTTGTCAAACAAGGGTTCCAACGGTTTTGAATTTCTAAAATTTATTTTTACAAAAAAATAACCTGCCCGAAAACTCCTCGAATTTTGAACATTTTTCAGGTAGGTAATATGCGACGTAATCAACAGCTCTTGTCTAACTTAAATTCTGGTGAAGAACAAGAAACCAGTTTAACGAAAAATGATAATTCCCTTCAGATGAAACTTGCAATAGCTTTTTAAATTGCGCGAACACAAATATTTGGGGTAGAAAAATTTGCACGTTAAACTCACAATAAAATAAATCGAGTTGGTTATTTTTAAGAATATAATAGATTTAAGGCTAGTATTCAGATCGAAAAAAATTTTAACTCTTATACAAAATTATCTCCAAAATAAAGTTGATATGAGATTTTAGAGAGAAATATGTGTGGGAGTGGGAGCTGAGATTTAGATCGGTCTACTAGCCCAGTCGGGATGTACAAAAAATTAAGCTGAAATGGAAATAATTAGATCGTGCAATTTTTTTTCATAGGATGATAGAGGGGATCACTGAGAGCTTAAAACCAGTTTTTCGGAAAAATCGACCTTGTGCTTAAGCCGCCATCTTGGATTAAAGATAAAACACGTTTTAGTGAATAACTCAGCCATTTTTGATTTTTGACAAAAATTATACATGTAAAACTTGTAGAAAATTGTATTTTCTATAACTTTTGTCTTAATAAATTTTTCTATATGACCCATATTTTTCGAGTTAATTTGAAAAAACTATACCCCTACTCAGCTTAAACTTTATACCCGCTTTGATAATAGATTTTAAGATCAACGCAATATGGGAGTGTTTTTATATGTTTTTGGGGATGATAAATCTTGCTGCAATGTTAGTTTTTGCAAATTCGTGAAATTTTATAAACAAAACGAACTATCTCAAAATCGGTTAGTGTCGTTTTAAACAAAATTAATAAATATTATAATTGATTTCTAGCAAGACAAGCAAGTCTTTGAATTTTTCAAATCGGTTCATTAATGCCTGAGATATAAAATGCACGTACAATACTGTGCTATATTAAAGTAGTAATCTATTCTTTGTTTTATTTTTTGACTTAAGTTGTTTCATTAAATAGTTTTTGAGAAATTAAATTTTAAATATAAAATTTTGAGAAAAAATGTTTACGTTTTTTAATTGATTTTGTATAAAATTTTGCAATATTATGGACATATTTATACCATTATTTAATGACCTAGTAGTTTTTAGTCAAATACTAAAGACTTCATTCTAATAAATATTAAAGTTCCTAAGAATAACAAAAAACTGAAACATACTTTTTTCCCGGGAAACACAGTTTTTTTTCTTTTTTATTTGCATTAAAATTTGTTTGTTGTCTCAAGAATATTGTGTTCAAATTGTAGGTCTATTGGAGCCAAATTGACAAAGTTTTGAGTATTTTAATACTTCGCTTACGAACGTTTTAGTCCAGAGTTCAAAACTTTAAATCGTTCTCCCCCACAACTAATGTTTTCAAAGCCGGTGCCCCTCTCATAACTTCAAAACTACTGCACCGATTCTTTTGAAATTTGCAACACTATTTTTTTTTACATTTTTTACTATTACTATTTTTTTTAAAGGTATCCCTGGAGAAACTTTCTCAATAAAATAATATTTATAAAAATCTATAAGTAAGGGTCGCTTTGGAGGAGTTTTTTTCAAGGGGTCTTTATTTTCGGGGTGCAAACTTGGGCAAACTTCTGAAATGCAAGTTTGTTCTACGTATCCAGCAATTAAATAATATATAAAAAATAGAGTTGCATATACAATTAAATTTTTTTTAGAATACCATTCATGCCTTGATTGTCGATGTCCATATCAAAATTTTTCACCAAAATCACTTTGAAGTAAAAAAAAAACACTTAGAAAATTCACTTTTTTTTTGTTGGGCACGTGCCCCCTGGATCCGCCGTTGTACACATTTGTGTTTTTTAAAAGGATCTGATTGTCAATTATGCTGGTTCTTTGATACTTCATATTTTTTTATTTTTTTTTTGTGCTAAAAAACCCGCCTTCGAATAATAAAAGAGTTCTTTTGACTATATATCAATATTTTCTGAAAAAAAAGATCTTGGGTGTTTTCATAAACGTCGGAAATCTGCGTCGGTCCAATCGTCTTTCTGCTTTGCTGCATTAATGAACACACCAATTCTGCAGAATAATTGCAGGCCTGCGTTTGTACAATTTTCAGCAGTCACTGAGTGTTCATAAACGTCAGAAAAAAAATATAAAAAAATTACCATAGAATGAGTTTTGTTTAAGCGAAAAAAAATTTCTTTTTCAGTTCCCGAAAATATTGTTTTTAATAACACGAAAAATAAGTAAACCGTGTAACATTAGGGTGGCTAAAAAAAAATACTTTCTTCTAAAAAAAAATAAAAACACCGAGTAGTTCACATTTAAAACAAATTATCTATGGAAAAAATATTTTTAATTAGGGTGTTCAAGAAAGTTTTTTTATGCGTTTGAAAAAAAAAAATTATTTTTAGTGCACAGAAAATTTGTTAAGTGCGTTTTTGCTATAGTAATATTAAATTCATGCCAAATTAATTAAATTGAATTTGGTTGAATTCCAAGCGTAAATGTTAAATACCTATACCATTTTCTGAGCCCCCTAATTCGAAAATACCTACCCCAATTTTACATTATATTTCATAAACCATGTTTTACAAACTTTCTCTGCAGTGAAAAATAATTTTTTTTGTAATTAATTAAAAAAAAAAATTTGAACCACCCTAATGGAAAAGTTTTTTTTTCTTCGATAATTTGGTCAAAACAATATCCACGTTGATTTGTTTGATGATTCAAGCATTTGTAGAAGATAACATTTTTTAGAGCCACCCTAATAAGAAAAAAATTAATATAAAAAGGAGTCTGATGATCGGATTGGCATCCGTGAAACAGTACTGTAACTCTAGCCATAAAACACTTGGTGGTAGCACCTTCAAGATGTTGTTGTTGTTCAAAGATTATAATATAAACTCCTTTTCTCAAAAAACACGATTTCGAAATTTTTTGTGTCATTAAAATTTAAATTTTTCGAAAAATGAAAAAAGAAACATTTTTTGCACCACCCTAATTAATATGTTTTCTTTTCATTTTTTTTAACAATATTTACATTTATTAACAAAAAAAATCGAATCAAGAGTCAAATAAATTTCTTTTTGAGTTCTGCAGCAATAAAATTTTGGCTGCGCAATCTGCCCGATGTTGACGACATGCTGACGTTTATGAACAGCAGAACTGCAGTTGGACTAAGTCAGTCCGATCGCAGATCTGACTTTATGAACACGACTAACGCAAGCCTAAGTTAGGCAGACCCCTTATTTGAAGGATTCATTTTTGAAAATTAGCTTTAACGTCATTTATGTTTTTTTTTCTAAAATGCGCTAAGTTAAAACAAGAAATCTAGCGGAGTTTTTTTTAAGTCCCATTTTTTCACGTTAAAAAAATCCGTATTTTTTTAATTACCTTTTTTTCAAATGAATAGATAATCATTTTATTTTTCTCAAATTTTAGTGTATTTTATTGGAAACAAATATTTCGAGTGAAAAATTGTATGAAACTCATTATAGGGCTGATTGAATAATTTTTTACGAAGTTATCTTCGTTTTCATTTAAAAAAATACATACAATGTACATAGCTTCTAAAATTCATAGTACTCAAAAATCAAATTTGAAATTGAATAAAATCAAAAAAGATTGAGGTTTTTTTAGAAACCGAATTAGATTTGAAAGTGAGTTTTGTATTTTAAATTTTTAATTTGATTGTTCGAATTTGACTTTTTTGAAAAAGACAATTCATATAAGTTTTTATTATATTTTATAATTTTCTCAGTTTAAAAACAAAATGGTCGCTTATTTATATTTAATGTTAGTTTTTGTATACAAATAAATAAAATAACTTAGTAAATTCAAATAAACCTACATACATATAAGCGAAATTATTCACAAAACGATATAATGTCCATGTTGAATATCTGTAACCATGTTAAGTATATCTAAAAATAAAACAAAAATATAATTAGTGAAACACAAAGGATTATTAAATACCCGAGCCTTATGACTTTTACCTCACGTC
Source organism: Episyrphus balteatus (assembly GCF_945859705.1). Lineage (NCBI taxonomy): Eukaryota > Metazoa > Arthropoda > Insecta > Diptera > Syrphidae > Episyrphus > Episyrphus balteatus. Next base: position 27,722,575 of record NC_079134.1, on the reverse strand, counting down.
AATAATTCGAAAACATTTTTCAAAAGTGGATTATCCGTGCAATCAACCACCATTTTCTACTTAGAATGGTGCAAAGGTATTCACAATCTACCTGCATAAATTGATACAACTTTCATCCCTGTTGTACCTTAAGACAGGTAATAAGCCAGGTATTTTATAAGTGCAACATACTTAAGCCCTTCTAACTATGACTTATACATAAACTAAGAATAAATTATTTATCCTTCTTGGAATCAAAAAATGATTAGTGATGATTTTCCTTACGTAACTATCCTAGATAAAAGCCACACCTGAGGCAAAGTAGGACATTCAAATTTGGTTGTTCATTCGATAAGTTACTCCAATACAGCTCCTATTTGATTTAAATATTTTACTGAATCGATAAATTTACATAAATTAAAATGGCAACATTTCTATTACATCGGAAACAACCATTAAATCGCAAACAACGTTTATTGGAATATATTAAAATACAAGAAAAATCAAAAGAATTAGAAATCGAAAAAGAAATTGAAGCAGTATTCGAAAAATTGGTATCAGATCCGGACGGTGAATCAAAAGCTTCTAAAATTGGCCCAAAAGAAGTTAAAACCACCACTAAACGAGAACACCAGGAGACAAATCCAAACAACAGCGACAGTCCACCAGCGAAGAAACCAAAACTTGTAGAATTACCAACTCAACAACTCAAGGAATACTCGGAGAAATTTAATTCTGTAGTTGAACAAGCAGAAATTCTTCATAAACAACTCCAGGATGTGGCCGAACAAGGAATCATTGTTTGTGAAGATGCAGATGTTGCCTATGAAGATGTCAAGACCGTTGTGGAAAGAGAACATTCACCAGTTCCAGAAATGAAGATGAAACAGTCTGATAAAAAACCAATCAAGAAAATTCTCCATATTACTGGTGATTCCACTCTGGAATATTACGAAGAAGAAACAACCGATGATTTTGATCTTGCCAACGAAGAAAAAGAAAATTCCCCAATTAAAGAAAAGAAGAAGAAACGCCGATCTTCCAAGAAATCTACAAAGGAACATGTTCATATTACAGGCGATTCACCATCTTTGGAGGATTACGAAGAGGAAGAATCATCATCTGGAAAATCATCACCCGTTTCTGACATCAGTAATCAATCTCAAGGTTCACTTGATTGCTATCCCCGTGAATCCGCCGTCAATCCAGAGTACATGGTTATTGGACCCAACGAAACTCACATCAGCAAATACGATTTCAAAAATATCGACTGGAATCTTTCGGCTCCAATTGTAACAAGGAAACTTCTGTTGCATATTTTTGGACGAGAAATTCTCTCGACGCATAGTTTAACTGGAAAACCATCACCCGCCTTCCTCAACGTCAACAAGCCACTCAAGAAGCCTTTGGATGCAAATAAGGTTGCTGACATTATTTACATTGTGACAAATAAGATGAATGTCAAGCCTAAGGAAGTTCGCCTGGCAATTACTAGTAAGTGTGCTGATGAACAAAAGATGCGAAAAACTCGATTGTCAAAATAAATAGCCTAAGGATGAATATCAACAGTAGTTTTAAGTCCATTCCAAGAAGTCCGTTCAAATGTATCCAGCAAATGTACTGATCAATTTAATCCAATTGAATTTTAAATATTTTTTTTTTTAAAGTAGTTGATGTAAAACCACACCAGTAATGTATCCAGTTTTACAACAATAATTACAAATTGTACACAAAATATGAAAAATTCAAAAAATAATAAAAAAAAACATTTTGCATTTATTTTAAACTAATCGTTTTAATTTTTTAATATTTGTTGGGGGAGATCCCTTCTTTATTCAAACTAATATCAGCAAGAAAAATCTAATTGAAAAACTTGGTATCGTCTGCGTATACTGAGATATGGTACTTTTGCATGAGTATTCCGATATTGTTTATACATAGTGAGGATAAATGAAAAGAAGAGGGCCCTAAATGACTACCTTGAGGAACACCGAAGGTATGAAAATTACAAATCTGAAAAGAAAATTGAAGTTTCGGTTTTCCAAACTGAAGGGAGTGTCTACAGATTAAAAATTATGAATCTGAAATTTTGCCCAAAATCTTACTAAAATCAATGATAACGTGTCGAATTTATTAATATTCTCTAATGTTGAGTGGATATAGGATATTTTCAACTACAAAGAGAAGCCGACGAAGTTATGAATACCAGAGTTATGCGCGTCAAAGTTATGAAAAATAGAAGTTATGAACAACCGAAGTTATGAAAAACCGAAGTTATAAAAAACCCAAAGCTATGCTATGATTTTGCGTTGGCAACGTAGGTTGAGCCAAGACAACAAGTAAACCGACTTCCATGGTCAAAATTGGTTTACTCAGTCCAAAGTTATGAATATGAAGTAACAAACACAAAAAAATAAAAAACAATATATAGATGGATAGATTTGGAGACAATTTATGAAAATTCCTTGTTTTTTAGACCCCTTGGATAGTTTTCGAAAATCTTAAAAATTAAATTTGTAACTTTTTTTAGCTCTCTTTCACTGTGATATCATATCCGTAAATCCAAACTTGTTTCGGGACTTTAATCCGAAAATATCTGCTTTCGAATGAACGAAAAAAAAAGTATTGCGATTGCAAATAACTCAGCAACCAGACCTCAAAGAAACTTTTGGTTTTCAGTTATGAATAGAGCTTAAAGAGACTCTTCTTTTGATGTCTCACTCGACGAATTTGGAGTTAATTTATTAAAATGCATTTTTTTCGGCAAGGGGTTAACCTTGATTTTTTCTCGAAAATATGAAAAAAAAAAATTTGTAATTTTTTTACCTAAATGGATAGGCCTATTCAAAATTAGGAAAAAATGGTATGAAAAGTTTCTGTTTTCAAAATTTAACTTTTTTTTGGTTTATCTAAAATTCAAACGATATTTATTGATTAAATGTTCAAATAAACTCAAAAGAATTTGAATAATGATTAGTAATTAGAAGTAAGTCATTTAAAAGTTCAAACCTTCACAACAAAAAAACTGCTTTATGAATAAGTCTGAAACTTTGCATATTAATTTCAGGTTTATTAAGCTTCAATAATTAAGCCTCAGTTTAATCTTATCGCCCATAATTAGAAAAAAGCGGCACATTTTCTTAATTGATCTTAAATGTAAGAAAACTTTTTTTTAACAAAGCTTAATTTTTCTGTAGAGAATTAAATGAAGTTAGTTAGTTTTTCTATAAAGTGATCCGTTGTTAAGATATTGATAGTCAAAGTCAAAAGTATGGGCTTTGGAGTGATGACTGATATTGCAGTGTAATAAAAATCGTAGAAGTTTGAAACAAAAAGAATTTTGGAGCCAAATAAAAAACCTTTCTATAAATAATAACCATTTCATCACAAAAAAATGTTCCCACTTTTTTATTAGAAAAGTAAATGCAGAAACAGTTACAAGTTCTATTTTACAATCACAATTTTTTTTTTGTTCCCTTAATTTTTTGGACTAGTGTATTTGGATGCAAACAACTTAGCAACCAGACCTCCAGGAAACTTTTGGTTTTCAATTATAAATAGAGCTTAAAGATAGCTTTCTTTTAATGTCTCACTCGATGGATTTGGAAGAAATTTAAAAAAAATTATTTATTTGGGGCAAGGGTATAAAGGGTACAACTAGGATTTTTTTTGAAAATCTAAAAAACAAAATAGATATGCAATTTTATTACCTGAATACATAGGATTGTTGATTATTATTAAACCATATCCTTAATTCAAAACTAATTTCCAGACTTTGGTCAAAAGATATCGGTTTCGCAAGAGTGCAAGAAAATGTTTGTTTGGAAATGTCTCAAGAACCAAACTTCAATAATCTTTTGATTTGCAGCTATAAATAGAGCTTAAAGAGATCTTTCTTGATGTCTCACCTGGTTAATAGAAAAAATTCGCTTGGCCCGGGGTCCCAGCAGCTTAATGTAAGCCTCTGGCAGTACCCCGTTTGGACTGTCACGTCGTAGTTCCTGAGCTAATATCCACTTATCATCTCCTTAAATTGTAATGTAAATACTTCTATGGGGCATGTTTAGGCTTCGGTAACATGACATTATGATGATGCCAATTTTTTTAATGCATTTTTGTATATATACAATAATTTTTTTTAAACTTCAAATGCTTTTTTTAATTGATATTATAATCTTTCATTTTTGTATTGATGTCACGGGTCTGATTACTTTTTGTCACGTGTGGAACACGTGCGAATTTAAATGTAAGAAAATTATTTTTAAATGTCAATTCAAATCAATATTTAAAAATCTTTGATGTAACCAATTAATTAGGTGCTGGAGTTTATGAAATAATCTTATCATAGGTTAATAGGTTTTAGCTTAAAAACCAAACCAATGGATTGAAAATATTAGGTGCTAAATGTTTGATATATAAACATTTTTGCACAATTTTGTCAAAGTTCACTTTCTCATTCAATGCCTCCTCAAACAACGGCAAGGACATTTGTCCGTTTTTAAGTTTTTGCAATTGCTTTATTACGTGTTCAAAATTTAATCAAAATCATTAGATCCGTTTTTGAGAAAATAACAATATGTCAAAATTTTTGTATCAGTGTGGTACAATTGCTAAGCGAGATATTAAAAAAAAGAGAAAAAAATCTACTTCCAAAACTGTATAAACATCATCTGTACGATATTATTATTATTTAAAATATGAACTAAGTAAATTCTCAAGTGAAAAATCTCCACTTGGAGATAATTTTGAATTAAAATTTGGCTTTTCCAAACGCTTAAAATTTGTTTTAACTTGATTGACGGTTATGAAATCCACACAACCCAGCAAGTGCTTAATCTAAAATAAAAGTCATACTCCAAACAGGTGATGGGATAAACTTAATGAATATCTATGTCAATAGAATATTTCACATACTCGTATAATAGCTATTAATCCATAAATTTAAAATTAACATTCATGTAAACAGTGGCGTACGTTAAATCGCCGGGGCCCGGGGGCAAGACTAAATGTTGGGGCCTCTTTGATTTTTGGGGGCCCCTTAGATACAAAAAAAGTACGTATACGCCATACATTTTTTTGTATGGCTTATTTATTTTTAGGTTTATTTGAATGTTTTAATATGTTCGTAATCCACTTTGCTATAGGTACTTACTTATTAAAATGTCTATCATAAAAGTAGTAAATACTTGTACTAGGGGCCCCAAAATTAAATATTTAGAGACCCCTAAAATACAATTTTTTTTAGCTTAGAATTGATAGTTCTTGGGGTCTCTGTTCTGAAGTAATATGTACACATTTGATTTTCCATCATCAAACATAGTTTATTTCTTTTGGGGCCCCTGAAATATTATTTTTGGGGCCTCAAAATTAAGTGCTTGGAGGCCCCTTAAATATAATATAATTTTTTTGGAGCCAAGAATTAATAGGTATTGGGGCCTCTGTTCTGAAGTAATATTCGGAATGCCACCAATAACGTTATGTTTTTATTTTGGGCCCTGATATATTCATTTTGGGGCCCCTGAATTGATATTTTATTTTCAATTTGATTGTTTTGAACCACTGAAGTAATAGCTTTTGAGCATCCTCGAATAATATTTGCCATGCCATCAAAAAATTTGATGAATATTTTTGGGATCCTTAGTAATAGATTTTGGATCCTCCAAATTAATATTTGATTGCCGCTCACCTAACGGGGTTCCTGAAAAATTATTTTTTGGGACCCTTCATATAATATTTTTGGAGCCCCAAAATCATATTTTTTGGGACTCCTAAAGTAATATTTAGTAATCCATCAACAAATGTAGTTTAATTTAAAAAACAATTTTTTTTAAATTTAATTTTTTTAGTGACACCCTGAAGTTAAGGCTTTTTGGGCCCCTATCCTGAATTTGTTTGCTTTTTTGGGGCCCCTAACGTATTGACTTGAAGTAATATTTGGTATGCCATTAACAAAGCTTTTTTTGCTTTTTTGGGTTGCAACTAATATTTTTTGGGGCCCTAAGATAAAATTATAATTTTTCTTTTAAAAAAGCAGTTTATTTTTTTGGGGCCCCTGTGGTAACCTTTTTTTTAAATCAATATATATTGTGGCTACCAATGCATTATACATTACACTGAATGACATAATTTGTCTTCCTTGTATCCAAAGTGATTCAAATACATTTAATTACTTCATAACTCAATTTATGCTAACAGTTTCCTTCTCTGCATTGTCTCCAGTGGGGGCCCTAGGATCAGCCGGGGCCCCGGAGCGCCGCCCGAGTGTACGCCCCTGCATGTAAACCAATCAAATATTGGTTTTAAATTAGATACATAATTAAATTTAAATGGATTTATAAGCCACTATGTATAAATTCTAAAATTAAATTGCTGTTGTTTTAATTATTCAGCTTATGGAAAACATTACAAACATTTATTTGTGGTCAAAACGTTTGTACATAATATATGTACATTATCATTTAATCACATCTCAATTCTAATAAGTTTTTTTTTTGTCCTATTTAAATTATGTTCAGATTGATTCAAATAATTTATTGTTTGAAATTATCACCTCTATTAGAACCCAGAGGCAGCAATATCAAATTCAGTTTTTTTATTAATTTGATTCAAAACCAATCTTGTTGCATGAAAATCGATTACCTCTATAATATTATCACATCTGCCGCTATTGAAATTAAGACGAAACGAGATAATATTAATGCATCCTTAATTGCATTTTAACCACAATAGTGCAAAGAGTAGCGTTGAAAATGATAGAAAAATAAAAGTTTAGTTCAAAACTATTAAATTTGTGACATTTTGTATCTTCAAAAGTCTGAACGAAAATCAACCATATTCTACAAAAAAAGTATGGATTCTAAATTCCATATGTTTGTTAATAACACTCATACCTCTTTTTGGACTTCCAACAATGCAACTTAACCTTTCACACTATACTTTTATAAATTCCTTTCTACATTGGTCCTTGGTTAGCAGCAACAAACCAAAGAATGATAAACTCATAGTGGCTTTAAAATGAATTAGAATTTATAGACTTTTATCCGACATTGCAACGAGTTTAATATCTCTACATTATCTAATAATGAAATATATATAAAAAAAAAAAACTATTTATGTATGGTATTTGGAATTCATGTTGAGGTTGAGGTTAAATTTCACATCCTGGATGGCAGCAACAACGTCGCATTCAAAAAAATAACCTTTAACCACAAATATTCACCACCATCCATTGTTCATTGTTATTTTAAAATCTTCTATTTTATATTTTTCTATGTGTTTATCTATAAATTTAATATTTTAATTAATACGAAAAATAATAATGTGGCAATTGTAATCATTATTTTCATATTTTTAATACCAAAATAGTTTTAGCTTGTGCTAAATAATTACTTTTAATATGGAAATATGGAATGGCAAATAAAATTGCAAATTAATTTTTTGGAATGTTTTTTTTTTTTCGTTTGTTTACATATATTGTTCTTTTTTTTTACTTGTAGCAATGAATATGAATGTAAAATGATTAAATTTAAAATTTAATGGTTTTTTTTTTTTTTTTTGAAAATTTTAATTTTTAATCATTTTATATTTTTTTTTGTTGATTTCGACATTTCGTGCGATATATGTTTGGATAGATAAACGGAAATAGCTTTCAATTGCAAGTTATGGCTTGTTCTATTTCCGCTAGATTATTTTTATATAATTTAAAAAATTAATTATCAATAAAAATTTTAAATGAAATCAATGTATTTAATTAAGCGATATTTAGAAACAGATTTCTATCAAATTAAAAAATCACATTAAAGTGAATGCTTGAACAATTTAAGTGACTTTTCTTATATTTTGTGAGTATTATATTTTTAAGTAAGTAAGTATTATATTTTTTTAATTTTAATTTATTTGTATCTCAACAAGTTCCAAAATTTTCCTAAACAAAATTTGATGTCCAGGCATTTTTTTTAATCAAAATATGTTTTATTTAAAACTTTTTTCTCATTTACCAAAGAAAAGTTTCCATTTCTTTTGAATCTAATATACCTAAAAAAAAAGCGTTCCCGAACATGTCCATAACTCAAAAACTAAAAATCAAATGGCTTAAGAACACATAAAAGTCAATTATTTTTGAGTATTTCTTTTCTTAACACTACATTATACACAATATTATTTATAAATTTAATTTTGTTATTTTTATACTTTAATAAAAGTTGTCCCAAGAAAAACGACGCATCATACCAATATTTGTTACAGGGTCAATATTTTAATCATCTAACGTACAAATAGTGCTGCAAGCAGTTTTTAAAGTTGATATTATATGGATTTATCATTCCACACCTATTTTTATGGATAAATATATAAAGTGTATGTTAGAAGCTACTTTAAGTTTCATTAATTAACCGTCATTCCGGGAACGCTTGTTTTGGTGTATAGTTAGATTAAAATTTAAATTTGTAGGTGATATTATGATCAAAAATCGAGGCCATTACAATATAATCTCAAAAATATTTCGTTTTACTTTGTGACATAAAAAATAAAAATAAATTAAGGTCAAAACGTCATTTAAAAATTATAAACCAGACCTAAAGCCCACTTAGGATTGAATTTATATTTTTAAAAATAAGTTTGAAAAACTGAAAAGGGATTCCAACTTCTGCAATGTTAAAAAAATGTTAAAAGGGATAGATAAATTGATTTTTTAGAGTCAGAAAAAAAAATCTAGGTACACAAAAATAAATTTTTCTGATTAAAATCCTTTTTATAAAAAACTCCGTGAAATCAACAAAAAAAAAAGTAGTGAAACAAGTTTAAATCGTTATTGGCAACAAAAATTCTCTCTTAACATCACGTTTAATAGCTCTGATTATTCATAACTTTGGTTTTTCATATCTTTGAAGCGCATAACTCTGTAGCGCATTACTCTGGTTTTCATATCTCCGTTACTATTTCTTAATTCTTTTTTGAATTAAATAAGTTCAAAACTAAATTAGACATTTTTGAAAATCAGTTTAAGTCTGGCAAAAATAGAGTTTTTTTTTCAAAGAAACCAACACCGAAGAAAACATAAAAACCGGTGAAACTCAAAAAACGAAGTGTAAACGAGAAAATAACTTATGTGGTGGAACGTGAAATATTACTGAAGTAATATTTTGTACGTATTTTAATTCTTTATCAAAATTAAATGTTTGAATTATTTCCCAAAGCACTTACATAATATACGGTGCTCTAAAAAGTCGCTCAAATAATATTTTTCTCATTCACCATACCTATTGTAAAGGTCATATAAGTTTTTTGGTGAACAGGCTTCAGATCAAATGAAACAAATATATTTGTTTCATTTGACCTGAAGCCCGTTCACCAAAAAACTTATATAAGTACTAAAAGGTCACCAATATCAATAGATATTGTAAAGGTCATGTCAGCTCTTTAAACTTTGCGAAACAATATAAAGATTGTGGGATAAATAATCTAAAGTCATTAATGATCTTACCAAAATGTAACCATACATTCATATCATATAACACTCAACCCATATATGAGGCGCTCAGCGCCAAAACGGCCTAACCCACAAAATTTCGTTTTGAGAAAAACGAGTTTAAAGAAAATCTTATTTTCAGGGTTTCTTTTTTGTTGGCTTGTAAAAGTTATAAAAAAAATATTATTCAATACTTAGTTTGTAATTTTTTTTAGTTAGGAGTGTTAACTACACTTTTGGGCTAAGGTCTGATATTTTTTTTATTCCGAAACTACATTTGCTATAAATGATTTAGGCAATTTTGTCGCCGAAGCCAAAATGGCGTCCACTAGAGTGACAAAAGTTTTTGGCTCTAATTTTAACTCTATTTAATGTAATTTAATGGGGATGTATTTTTATATTATAAATTGTTTTATTGCGGTTCGATCTGTGTACTCAGTTTGATTTTTTTGAAAATGTGGGTTAGGCCGTTTTAGTTCTGAGCTCCTCATATATTTCCTATCCTTTAACATAAACTAGCTCAAGGCCTAGCACACGCACAAGTTGGCAATCTTTATTTATTTTTGTATATGATTTATGACAAACTATATTAACAACAAAGTTTTAAAAGCCTAACCCTTTTCTAACACACAATAGAAAATAACCATCATCATATATTGTGTATAAATGTCTGCCTCAATATCCTTGCAATGGTAAAAGTATGCCCTTCGTCTGATGCACTCTCCTAATAAGTAAAATCGATATTGAATGAAAAGCTATACCACTATAGAGGACTTGTGTGTAACTACCATTTAACAGCAATAAGTTTTAGTGCACTTTTGGTACATATCACTTCTTTGCATTTAGACATTTTTACTTAATGGCCAACTTCATCATTCAGCATCAATATATTATGTGGATTCTAGGCGAGAACCGAGAACCTTATTGCCATTGTCATTGTGGTGCCATTGAATGGGCACTTTAAAATGCATTAAGATTATGTTTCCAAAGTAACGTATAGAGAGCTATAAAGAGACCTCTCTCAATGATACCATTCCAATAGCTTTAAACCATAGATAGAAATTGTTGCATGTTGGAAAATCTCGATTTCAAAAAGTGGCAGATGACATATTTTGTATATTTACACAACATCACTTTTCAGTTTGTTTTGAAATATTTATGCAAATAAATATTAAATAACAAATCAATATAATCAAACAGAAGTTTACCCTCAATTAACTAGCATCAACTATGAATAGGAAAAGGTATATAAGCTCAATTTGAAAGAGTTAAAAGCCTTCAAGGCCTTCAACCTCATACCTACCATCATCATCAATAGCACCATCGCAAATCGGGGAAAACCCCAATGATATTGCTAAATTGTGCGTATGTCTCTTTCTCTCTAAAATATATGTAATCCTCAATAGTGCCATTCAGGAGTTTTGTATATCTACTCTGACGTTTATAGAGGCATTCACCATACCAATACCACATCAGAGAATATATACCACTTGTCAATTCAAGTCTAATGATCCGCATAAAAAATTCAATGCGAATATTTTCGTGCCATTGAATCTCTAGTGAATTAATAACGGAATTTGTTCGATTTAAACGGATTGATAACTCCCCGTAGGGACGATGCAATGCAAGCCCCAGCCATATGCCGCACCACCCTGGCATATATACGCAAATATTTGTATTCTAGTCAACCGCCCCGAGGACCCAATTTACAGACCCCCATCATACAATATACAATGTCTCGCTCTCCAGATATCGATGTACGAATATGTTTAAAACGGACGGGGCTGGATTAGAAACAAAAGTAATAATATTACTGTTTTGAACTGGTGAAATGGCGACATAGTGACTTAAGTAAAAGTTCCCACTTTAATTGCATCACGTGACTAAATAGTAGCAAAATAAATTGCACGACTGGGGTAGCCCGTACTTGCTCTTATGCTTAAAGTAACTATAATGTTAAAGCTATTTATTCAAGAAATTTAAAATTTGATATTTTGAAGAAATTTCATAAGTAGTATAAAAAAATTAAATCTGTTTTTATAATTAATTAAACTCCGTTTTAAATTATCTTAAAAAAAAAAACAAATATGCCATTTTATTTCTTGTATAAAAAGGTATTTTTAGAAAAAAATTTTCGAAAATTGTAGGAGCCGTTTTTTAAAAAAATAAATTTTTATATATACAAATTTTTTAACATTTTTCAAAAAAAAAGTTGGTATGCCATTTTGAAGAAATAATTAATTTACACATAAAAACTAAATTTCAAAATTTTTCATTGATCCGTTTTCAAAAAATTGATTTTTCAAAAAAAAAATTTGAAATATTTTTTAAAAATCCAAAAATGCGTTTTTTGAAAATTTTCTAAAATTTTAATATTATCTTTACTTACACACTTTTTTATAAAAATTTTCATTTAAATCGGGTTAATGTTGTACGAGATATTCAGAAACGAAAAAAACCGTTCTATGACAGGTACCTTTAATAACGGTACAAAAAATATTTTTTTTTATTTAAAAAGTTGGCTCTTATATGTAGTACTAAACACAAAAATTTTAATCAAAATCGTTAGAGCCGTTTTTGAAAAAAATTAACTTTTCTATTTTCGTTATATGGCAGGTACCGTTAGTTTTGGTCATAAAAAAAAAAATTTCAATTTCCCCTCTAGGGAATCACCAAAAACTGCTAACTACCAAGTTTGAAGAAAATCACTTCACTCGTTTAGGGTGCAGCTCCAGATAGAGACAGACACACAGACAGACAGACAGAATTGCCGGACTCACTTTTTTGGCATTCTCCATCATCGTAATGTCATGTAAAATTGTTATCTCAAGTTCGATTTTTTTTACGAATCCTAAACTTGCCCTATAGTACCTATATCGCAAGTAAAAAATAGCAGGAGTGATCGGAACATGTATTTCCCTTATTTATTAACAAGTTGGCATGCAAAAAAAAAACAGCAATATTGATTTTGAGTGATATTGGTGGCTTGACCACACCGAAAGGTATATGCGGAATGCGGTAGCGGTACGGGTTCTTGTATGAAAAAAATTTCACACCTGAATATTGATGTTCCAGTTTGAATTTTTTTCCATACAATTATACACGTACCGCTACCGCATATACCTTCCAGTGTAGTCTAGCCTAAACTATACTCTGTCCAACAAAAATTGTCAGTTCATGCCTTATGGGAGAGCTTTTTTCAAATCAGTGGGACCAAACGATTTCACAGGAGTACAAATGGCCCCTGAAATACATAAGAAAGCCACAGACGTGCCTTGTCATTGTTGTTGTAATTTCTTTATCAAGCGACACGTACATCCTCCTATGACCTATCCGTACGGTGACCATATTTCTGAAAGCGAAACCCGGGACAGCTAAAAAAATCGTTGGATCGTTTTAAAAATATTGGTTTTTCAAAAAAAAAAAATTAAATTTTTTAAATGAGTTTTCATAATTTTTCCTAATTTTGATATCCCGATTTCTTAAACGATTTTATGGGAGTGTGTTTGTTGAAATCATTTAATTCGTTTACGAAATCAGAAATCAAGAAAATGGTTTTATAATAATGTCTGTTAATAACTTAAAAAAAAATTTTTTTATTCAAAATCGGGAGAGCCTGTTTTTCAACATTTTAATTTTATTTTAAATGATTTTAAAATTGTATGATCTTTAAAACAACTATTGACATTTCCTTAAAAATTTTGAAACTCTTATCTGGGTTCTTTACTCTTCCATATTTTGTTCTTTATTCGAAAACATTTTACCTGGTGTAGCAACCTGACAAACAGAAGCTGGAACTAAATAATAGGCTTTAGCCTAGTCTAGAGGCGAAACGAAAATTTTCATACATAACCAACACAAAATTTTGGTTTTCGTTGCACAATACGCAGCTTAGGTAACGAAATTCTTACCTGTGCTAGAATATATGGAGATTTTTTAATCGTTTGTCACTCCCATTTCATTCCCAAATCCAGGCAATTTTTCTTGCAGCAGAAGTTTTTTGACTTTGGAGACTTAGAAACATTTTCGTTTTGCTTCAGCAGCGTACTAGGTTTAATGCTTTATCCGAAAAATTAGAAACATTTTAATTTCCAGCAACTATTTTCTTGTTTTCCAATGTAGGTAGGTTACAATGTAGGTATTTAAAATATTGAATAAAAAAATCAGAGAATGTCCAAATACGGGACAATCACGGGACCAATTACAAAATACGGGACACTTACACGTCCCGGGTAAGTCTTAAATAAAAACCCGGGACAAGCTGTAGAAATACGGGACAGTAACCGGGACGGATGGTCACCGTACCTATCTGCCACACGATCGTTGATAAAATGATAACAAGGATGTGTATTTAAAATATTCACAATACATTGATAAATTTGGTTGGTGGCTTTCTATTTATCGTTTGTTTTTAAAACAATTAATGTTAACATTTGAACTTGCGCTGCAATGGACTTTTAGAGAAAATCTTTTAGCGGGCGTGTTGCGTCGGGATGTTTCTTGAATAAGGCCGTGTATGAATTGCGTTAAATAGTGTAAAATTTTTGACACTATTGAGGTGAATACAAAATTTTCAACTGTCAAAAATTTAATGGGCTCTGGGACCTGGTTAAATTAGGTTAAATTATTTTCGCAGATGGTTTGATTTTGTTTTTTTTTTTTGAAGTTATACTTCTTATGGGAGGGTGGGTATGAAAATTTACTTTTTGACAAGAATGTCAAAGGGATTATGACGCGATCACCCTGGGTAGCAGGGCTGTCGTTTCACCTTTAGAGTAGGCAGTACTTTAGTATTTAAAAATGCAGTACGCCGCAGTACGGCAAACATAAAACACACAACACGTTGCAAGTTACATGTTTCATGTGGCAAGTTGCATGTGGCAAGCTGCATGTGGCAAGCTGCATGTGGCAAGTTACCTACATGTGGCAAGTTGCATGTGGTAATTTCAGCTCAGCTCGCAGCTCAGCTCTAATTTGAGCTAGCTCAAATTTTGAGGTAGCTCACTTTTGAGCTAGGTACCATAGCTCAGCTCATTTTATCTGAGCTGAAAGTGAGCTGAGCTGAAAGTGAGCGCCCCCAACTTCCAACGCCTATATCTCGGAATTTTGATGAAAATGAAAAAAAAATGTTTGATGCCAAAAGGTAGCGGGGACTGTAACCTACATTTGGGTACAACTCTCATCCCTGTAGGTCCACGCGTTCTCAAACCGGGAGAACTTAAAAGTAAAAAAAAAAATAGGCACGATTCTGAAAAAATAGGCATGATGTGGCGGTTTAACATGGAAGGCAATTTTTTAAAAATCTGACAATGTGCAAAGCGTAGGCCCATGACACAAGCTATCATTTGGCATCACTCCAAAAAATTGCTCTCAAGCGGTTTAGCTTCCAGGAGCGTTCAAAGATTCGGGGATTTTTTGAAAAAAAATTTTACCCCAACTTTCAAACGCGATTTTCTCGGAATTTTGAAAAAAATCGAAAAACCGGATTATACCACTTTTGGGTAGCTGAGAATATAAACTTTCGTATGGCACCACTCCCATGTCTCTAGATCAAAACGTGCAAACTCCTATATCGCGGAATTTTTAAGAAAATTAAAATAAAATTTTTGATGCCAAAAGGTAGCGGGGACTCTAACCTACATTTGGGTACAACTCCCATCCCTGTAAGTCCACGCGTTCTCCAACCGGGAGAACTTAAAAGTAAAAAAAAAAATAGGCATGATTCTGAAAAAAAGGCATGATGTGGCGGTTTAACATGGAAGGCGATTTTTTAAAAATCTGATAATGTGCAAAGCGTAGGCCCATGACACAAGCTATCATTTGGCATTACTCCCAAAAATTGTTCTCAAGCGGCTTAGCTTCCAGGAGCGTTCAAAGATTCGGGGATTTTTCGAAAAAAAAAATTTCCCCAACTTTCAAACGCGATTTTCTCGGAATTAAAAAAAAAGTCGAAAAAGCGAATTGTACCGGAATTTTTTTTATGATAAAAAAAGAAATATTTAACTAAAAAAATAGAAATATATTTACTTTTAAAAAAACCAAGAGAAAAGATCACGAAAAATTATCTGTTTCATTTATAAAAATATCCATGTGTTAGAACCTAACCAACCTCCCTCACGATGTAATAATCCAGTCAAATAAGGATTTAACCTCGGAATGAATGTTAGTAGAAATTTTTTTTGCTCAATATCTTCCTTTTGCCATTCTATAACATAACTCAAAAGTCTAGAAAAATCTCATGTCCGCTTGTCGCGATTTCAAGGTCAAATCGCGAAATGGAGATTTTCAAAATTAGCAAAAATAGGCTATGGTATTATATACACATATGATACATGATTTTAAGGTATTTTTTAATGCTGATTCCAAAAAATCTAAAATCAAGGCAATCTGACGTCTCTGAAAAAAGTTATACCTGTTTTTCATCTTTCAACCCATATTATTATAACAGTTGCTAACTTACTACCGAAAAACCTTTAAAAGTAATGGTAGCGGAATCATATTTTGCATGAGGGTTTTCATATCCATTATCATTAAGAATCAAAACAATGCAATGCAAAAAAACATTTATATCTATGACAAAATGGTATTTTTTGAGAAAAGGGGAAATTTAGGGATGTGCACTAAAAAACATCCTGGTACGATCTTGGAATTAGTGCTAATAGGCTAATTTTTTTGTTTCTATCTTTGTTTGGATATTCTATAACTATGTCAAAAATCTAAAAAAATCTCATGACCGCAAGTTCTTATTTTCCAGGTTAAACTAAGTTAGGTGCAGATTTAAAAAAAATAATAAGAAAATTTTAGATTCTTATATGTATACCAACATAACCCATATCATTTCAAGGTATTTTTTAACGCTGATTCCAACAAAACCCACAAACAAATCAATATGACCATCCCTGAAAAGTAATGTACCTTATTCATGTTGATCTGACACAAATATCTGAAGAGTAGTTTTTCAATTTTTTCAAATCTGCACCTTATCTTCAAACCAAGAAAATTAGGACTTGCGGACATGAGATTTTTTTAGATTTTTGAGGGTAGTTAAAGAATATCCAAACAAAGATTAAAATGAAAAAATTAGCCTATTAGCACTTATTCCTAAGATGAACAAGAATCTTCTTTAGTGCATATCCTGAAATTTGCCCCTCCATCAAAAAATACCATTATTTCGTAGATATATATATTTTTTGTAATGGATTGTTCTGATTTTTAATAATGATGGATTCTAAAATCTTCATGCAAAATTTGGTTCATCTACCATCACTTTTAAGGGTTTTTCGGCAGTAAGTTTGCAACTGTTATAATAATATGAGTTGACAGATGAAAAACAGGTATAACTTTTTCCAGAGACGTCAGATTGTCTTGATTTTAGATTTTTTGGAATCAGCATTAAAAAATACCTTGAAATCATGTATTATATGTGTATATAATACCATAGCCTATTTTTGCTAGTTTTGAAAATCTCCATTTCGCGATTTGACCTTGAAATCGCGACAAGCGGACATGAGATTTTTCTAGACTTTTGAGATATGTTAAAGAATGGTAAAAGGAAGATATTGAGCAAAAAAAATTTCTGCTAACATTCATTCCGAGATTTACCCCTTTTTTCTCCTTATTTTACTGTATTATAATTGTTTTAACAGAGACGTGGCTATGTTCATCAATAGCTAATTCTGAACTTTTTGATAGCAACTACCAAATTTACCGACGTGATCGTCATTCTAACTACGATTCAACCGTGGTCGGCGGAGGAATTATTATAGCCGTACAAAGTTCGTTAATGTGCTCTCTCGTCGATGACTTCCGACAATCCTTGCTTGAAATATTGTGCACAAAGATAAAAATGCCTAATGGTTTCCTCTACGTAGTGGCTACTTATATTCCGCCTTGCTCCAACAGTGATGTATATGATCAACTTTACGACTGCCTGGATGGCATAACTGAAAACATTGACCCTAACGATGAAATAATCATAGTTGGCGATTTCAATCTAAGTGATCTAAACTGATTTCATTGTTTTTGATTATATGTTAAACTCCTCTAGTTTACACGTCCAATCCAGCTTTTCTGATCTTGGTATAATCCTAGATTCAAAGTTATCATTTACCAATCACTACGATTCAATAAATAATCAAAAAAGCTAATAGATCACTCGGTTTTATTAAACGTTTTGGAAGTGAGTTCCGTGATCCCTTCGTAATTAAATGTCTATTTTTTTCGTTTGCCAGATCGGTATTAGAATATGGCTGTGTTATATGGGCCCCTTATTACAATGTTCACACAAATAGAATTGAAAGTGTCCAAAAGAAATTCATTAGGTTTTACCTTCGATTTCTTCCTCGGTCAAATTTAATTGAATGGCCTTCCTACCCTCAGAACTTAATTCTCTTGAATATCCCATCCCTTTCTGCGCATAGAAAGTTTTTACAGCTTTGCTTCATCGTTGGATTAATGAATGGATCACACTTAGGAGCAAAAAAACGGAATCAAATAAATTATATTATATTAAAAACAAAAATTGCCATGGATAAAATATTTTTATTCAAAGTCTCATGGTCTCATTTTAAAGCTTGTATTTTTTACTTTGAATCGTTGGTAAAAACATAAAAATGCATACGATAGTGTTACCGCTGTCTGTCAATAAATTGCACTTCATTTTTGTTTTAATGTTAAATTTTCCAGATACTCTCTGTTTCAATTTCAGTCTTTTTTTTCCAACGATAGTTTTAGCGTTGGCTGTCAATGAATTGCACTTAATTTTTTTTAAATGTTAAATTTTCCAGATAATTTGTGTTTTAATTTCAGTTTTTTTTTTCCTTACATACTTCATTTATGTTGGATGGATAGAACCAACGAACGGATTTTTGAGTTCTTAGCATTGACTTAAAGCTTTTGTTTCAAGCTTTTCAATGCTACCATTAACATTTATGTATGTCGATTACTTCACGACCAATTATCGTTTTTACAGAACGCAAATATTGATTCCATTTTTTTGCTCCTAAGTGTATTTGCTCATTCTCAGTTTTGTGTCGTTTGAGCTTTAACGCGGCCCGTGTCGGGTAAAGAACTAGATTGCCAATACGTCCCAGTTTTAGCAGATCGAACTATGGGTCTAACAGTCCGATTAATCAGTTGATTAATATTTTCAATAAACATTATAACTTAATTGACTCTGTTAACGTAAATTTGAAATCAAAACAGTTTAAAATTAGATTTTTCGTTAATTTTGTAAATTAGAAATTTAATTGTGTTATCTTTTTTTTTTATACATACATTCATTTTTTATTATTATTGTTATTTATATTTATTTATATTTATAATTACCTGTAACGTTAGGATATTAACGTGCTCAATAAATCAAATCAAATAATTCCATTAATAACTAGAACCAAACATCTTAAGCTATGGTGTTTTATAAAGGTTTAAAATATCTTCATATTTCATTATACTTTCCAAATAAAAATCAATGTATCCTCTCGCCCATCACCGCTCAGCTCAGCTTACTTTACTTTAGCTCACCCAACAGCTCAGCTCACCGACAGCTCAGCTCACGCAACAGCTCAGCTCAACCATCAGCTCAGCTCACTTTCAGCTCAGCTCAAATGAGTTGGGATTCATTAACTAAATAATAGAAATTAAAAATATCAAATGAAATTCATTTACATATACTGAATGAGAAGTATAACTTCAGTCGCGTGTACATGTGTACACACACTCTTTTTTTTTATTAAAAAGGAGTTTCATGGCAGAAAAGAGGCAGAGCAAAATATTAAACAATTAGCCATACAGCTGAAATTTTTTTATTCACCTCAATAGCGTCAAAAATTTAACACGGGGTTAACTATTTAACGCAATTCACACACGGCCTAGGTAAATTGCAAAAATGAGGTCAGTTCAGATTCAATGGCTCTAGTGAAAACAGGCTATAATTCGGCACTGATTCAATCTTAAAGCAGCTAGAACAGCAACAAGTATTATAACTAAAACTTTGTTTGTCACAGTTGTTGATTGGCAAGCTAAATGTTTGAATAAATAGATTAAAATAATGATTCTCATTCGCTGAAACTTTGAAAGACATTAATTTAGTTTTTTTACTAACTACTAATTTGTGTTAAGCGATCCAGATTCTTAGAGTTTGTAAATGGATGATCCGTTCAGCTTAATTCCAAAATTTTAATTTACATATATAAATTAGGAATAACAAGGGACCAACAAAGGAACCCTATGGAACCTCATTTTTTTTTAATTCTTGACTCACTTAAAGACCCAATATTTATAGTCAATTTGTTAAAACTTTAAACTTAAACTTTTTATTCAACTTGTAGATTAGATTTGATAACAAATATTGAATTTCATATCAAATAATTAAATACATTTTTTTATATTTTGAAATTTCGAAAATTCAAAACGTCTTTTTTAAGACTTTGGACCTGAATTGAGCAAAACTCAATTTTAAGAAAAGAATTAATGGTAATAAAACAAACATGTAACTTCTATACTTAGAATTGGTTTAGAAGCAGTTTACCTTACAGATGTAGATTTAAAAATTCTAGCGCTTTTTCAATTTGGAAGTTAAAATTCGGTTCTATTAGGTATTAACGGCCTTTGAATTCAGAATTTTGAAATTTGAAATTGAAATTTAAAAAAACCATCCAAAATCAAAACTGAATATTTAAGAAAACTCTTAAAATTAAATACATGTGTAGGGGAAGTGGAGGAAAGACCGCCTATGGGGGCAAGACCGTTTTTGTACTATTTCTATGAAAAAACTTAAAATTGGCAGCACTTGTAATATAAAATAAGTAACTTCTTGTAAGATAGATCATGTCTGTTAGTATGAGCAAGTTCAGTTGAAACTACAAAAAGTAAAAGGTAAATTTTTGTAGGTACTTTTGAAAGTGAAATAATTAAAAGTCTTACATTTTTTATTTTTTTTATAATAAAAGGTGGAAACCGATGAAGATATATCATACGTGTCTTATTATTGAAAAAAAAAATCCATTTTTACAAAAAGAAACGGTTTTACTATCAACTGAATTTGATAGGGCGGTCTTGCCCGCACATGGGGGGCAAGACCTAGATATTATTTTTTGTTTAGTATTTTTTATTTTTATTATAATAATGAGAGTTATTGCAAAAAAAACGTTTAACTTAATGAATAAAGACTTTATTTTAATTTAATGATGTTTTTTATTGGTTTTTAATTCAGTTAAACACTAAAGGGGTGGTCTTGCCCCCACTTCCCCTATACTGTGCTTTGTAAGTAGTCCTGACGAAGAACATTCAACGACCTAAAGCCCGCTTAGAATTCAATAGATCAATGTATGGTTCAAGTTTATCCGAAATTTCGGTAAAAAAAATGATTAAATTTGCCATGCTCAAAGGGTCATCAATTTTTTCAATGTCATCAGTCTTCGTAGCAATCAATTTCTGAACTCTATTTATTTCTACCTAGAATACCATCAATAACGTTTAGAATAGAATTTATTTCGAGTGTTTCTGTATCAAAATTTTACTTGTTTAAATAATAATATAATATTGCTCTATAAAAGGCACCTTCCCTTATAAAAAGTTAAAAAAATAGTTTTTAATTATTTTGAAATGTTCGACATTTTTTCGAATTTCATAACTTTTGTAGGCATTGATACACATATATTCAAGAAAACCAAACTTTCAAAATAAACTGTCTATAACATACTTATGTATATCGACATTTCTGAGCAACATGTTGAACTATTTCGATGAAGTAGTATTTAAAAATTAAGTTTTTAAAGTCAAAAGCAATTCACATACTTTGTATGGTTTTGTGTGGGACCTTTTTTACTTTGTTACAGAAAAATCAAATGGGAATATAAAGGGCAAATAAACATCTCTATAACTTCCTAAAACTTCCTATGAGTTATCATACTTTCTGATAGATAAGGAATAGTCAGAAAAAGGAACTCTTGTCCTGATAGTCCAGTCAAAGCGTCATTTGACCTTGCGCACAGAGGCACTGTCAGTTTTTATTTCATGGATCGATAGGGATATACATATTTAAAAGGCTTAAACCCAATTTCTCACCAGTCACCACCTGATCATTCTTTTTAGCGGAGTTATTCACAAAAATGCATTTTTTGGGATATTTTACTTCTAAGCTTATATCTTTGCTCCAGTTTGTCGTAGACCAAAAAATAAACATACATTCTCTTCCTTATAATATTTTCTATTGTTGTATGTAATTTCATTGTATTAAAGTAAGTTACTACAAAATGGCAGCCAGTTAAAGTCAAATTCTAGTTGTTAAAAACCCCATTTTCGTTTTTATTTCGAAAAAGCTTATATCGTCGGCACAACGCCAAAACCGCGAATCTGCATTTTTGGACATTTTGATTTTAATGTGTCATTTTACTTGTTATCGGTCCCTCTATTCACTGCGTCAATCCCAATCCTCCATCTGTTGCCTAGAAGCCTTAAATATCATTTTTTATTGCACGAGTTTCCATAAGATTGCACGAGTTTCCATAAGATTGCATGTGTTTCCAAAACTTTGAAGCCGTTTTTCTCAAAACTACAATTTTGCAGATTCGTGGTTTTGGCTTTGTGCCCACGATATTATGGTTAACACTTTTCTAACTTATTTTGTAGCCTTCTTAATTTCCTGCATTTTAGAGAAAAAATCAACTATTTATCACTAAAGATGGCCGAGCAATTGATAAATGAACGCACGAAAAACCGGTGCGACCACCCAAAAATATCGTTTTTCGGAAATAACTCGACTTCAGAATGTCCTACGGCGAAAAATAAAGCAATTAATTGTTCGTTACAACATTTTCTATCTATCTATTGGTGCATTCTTTTTGTTTAAACAAATAAAAAGTAAATAATGTTAAGTCGAAATCGTTTTTTTGTTTATCAAACTCTTGCCTTATTATTTTGTGATCGGTGCAAGTATTGGCTAACAAAATAAAATACTATTGTAGTCCTTTAACACGGGTCGTTTGAACGCGACACTACTCGAAGTGTCTTGCACTCCATATGTTTTGATGCAGAAATGTTCCTTGGGGTCTAAATAGTAAGAAAAAAGCTTTTTTAAAATTTTCTATCGAGCTATTCGTTTTTTATGAGCTTAATAAGTTATGAAAATACGTACTTTTGCGTACTTTTTCACACGTTTTTATTAATAACTCTGTTAATAATAATGGTAAGTTTATGGGTAAGAAAATTTTTGACTAACCAAAAAACTTAAAGGAATGCAAAATTTTTTGCGATTTGTCATGAAACCCAAACGAACTAAGATTTTTTTTCATAGAGAATATTCACCAAACATGTTGAATTGATTTTAGGATTTCTCGGAGAAGAAAAGCGATATCGAAATGATTTAAACGGATTTTAAAAGAAGAAACTTAGTTCTTTAAGAAACCGCTACAAATGTAATTATAAAAAATTATCACGCAAGATGACATAACCTCAAAAACTGTTAAAAAAGGGTATTTTTGATTTTTTAACGGTAATATCTCAAAAACTTGATGTGATGGAATTTTTTTGACTTTGGATTCGAGTTCAGCATACGAAAAACCATTAGAAAAGTATACCCTGACTTCTATAAAAAAAACTTTTTGATTAGAGAAATCGAATTGGGCAGAAAAAATGAACGGACTTAGATTCGAATATCTGAAGATCTAAAAATGCCACTAATTTGATTGAAATGCCGTTAAAAAGAGGGATATTTTTTCTAAAAATAGAGCCATTATTTGAGTTTCTACCATTATTATTAACAGAGTTATTAATAAAAACGTGTGAAAAAGTACGTAAAAGTACGTTTTTTCATAACTTATTAAGCTCATAAAAAACGAATAGCTCGATAGAAAATTTTAAAAAAGCTTTTTTTTTACTATTTAGACCACAAGGAACATTTCTGCATCAAAACATATGGAGTGCAAGATACTTCGAGTAGTGTCGCGTTCAAACGACCCGTGTTAAATTATCTACAAAAAAAATTAGACCGGAGCCGAGTTATTATAATTTTAAGAAAGCATTAATCCATAAAAAAAATTAAAAAAATTTCAGTTGTTTATAAGTCAAATATAATAGTTCTCAGTGAGAGGGGTTGTTTTCATTGTTTCTTGTTATAAGAGGATTTGTCTCATGTTTTTCAATGGTCATTTGGAGCTTTTAAACAAAATTAATTTCTCGGCTCGTGTGGGTCGTAGAGATCTAATTTTTGTTTTAAATTATAGATAATTTAAAGGACTACAATAGTATTTTATTTTTTATTTGTGAATAACTCCGCTAAAAAGAATGATCAGGTGGTGAGAAATTGGGTTTAAGCTTTTTAAATATATCCCTAACGATCCATGAAATAAAAACTGACAGTGCCTCTGTGCGCAAGGTTAGGCCCTTTTTTCCGACGCTTTGACTGGAGTATGAGTATTTTCAAGAATAGGACAACTTTCGTTAAACCTTAAACGTTATTTAAAAAAAGCACTCATACACCCCAGTGTCCCTCTAAGAAGACTCTCTCTCTCTCGTCTCTAGGTAAAATCTAAAATCACAAGAAAAAGCAAAAATGAAACTAAGTCACATATGTACGTTGTTTTTTTTTTGTATCGCCCTTCTGTTCATGGCCCAAGTCTTTTTGCTTAAGACACCAAACATCACTGATTCAACCCTGTATTTCGTGATACTCGCATAGATTTCCCAAGCATAAAGCATTATAGAGTTGCGAATATATATAAAATACCTAATGGAGTCATGCATGCACAAAGGATATACGCGCCTTTATCCCACAGGGAGTGTTGCTGCCAATCTCTGATCCATGTGCTCTCAATTTGGAATTCTAGATTCGAGTTATAGGGCAAAATGCGTGGTGGTGGCGTTCATAGAGAGTGCTTGGAGTTATTCCTGCAACTGCTGCGGCTGAAAACAAAGTTCGCAGATTTATTGCGTTTTGTGGTATATACGTACTCTCTTTTAGTGAACAAAAGATAACTGCTTTTTTTTTTTTTTTGTTAACTGTAGCATATATACAGTACGCGTGGGCTTTTTGAAAGTAGGCTAGGCCTGGTGTACTGTTTATTGCTTGAACGTTTTCGTCCTCGTTTTCATCGTTGTCGTCGTCGTCGTAGTACCTATAGTTCTCATCAACCAACGTTTTATATTAAGCTCTCTATGTGTATCTATGAACCTTCTCTAGCAGCAATATAGAGCAATAAACAGAGTATAGTCGGCAGTGGCGGCAAAAAAGCCGCCATTCGTATAGGAGTCGCGTTGAAATTGTTTTTCTTTATATTTTTTTTTGTGTTGAGTTCTGTTTTCGAGCAAACTCTGCAGATGTGGATTAAAAGCAGAATTAATCTTATCAAAGGAAATGAATGCTATTGCACTGCTGCTAGATTCAAAGAGTGGAAATGGAAACGTTTTATTGGAATTCAGGTGCAGGTGCAGCCTGCCAAACAAAAGAATACAAAATCTCGTTGTGTTAAATAGAAAAAAAAAGTAGGTTTGTTTGGCTTTTAGCATAGAAGAGCCCCCCAACTTCACAGCATATAGCCCTGTTCGTTTCAAATTACTACAAGTTGAGTTGATCGGAATCCATGCTGAAACAATGAGTTTGTTTGAGAGAGTTCATATAGGCTTTTGTGTGTTGTTATTATGAAATAGCTTTGTTGATGTGTGATGGCATCAAGGTAATATAGATGCCTTTGATGTCGAGGCTAAAAGAGGAGCTAATAAAGTTGATGTTTTTGAAATGAGACGTGTCAAGAAGTTGGAGTTACTCGTATATCTCAAAGTCTTTAGAAGAGTAATTGCATTGATGATTAAGACTTTTACTGAATCATTTGTGGAAATGGTATAAAGATAAATTAGGTGCTCCACATACATACGAATTTTTACATGTTAATGGATGTTTTGGTCTCTCGAAGTATTTATCTCTGAGAGTCGACTTTTCTGGAAGCTATAATTGAGAAGATGGACTTGCAGAATGTTTGTGTTTTATATTGATATTTTTTTATATAGTGAAAAACTTCTCCATCTTTTTATGTGCATTGTAATGTTCTACTTCAATTTGTTTTGTCTTTTACATTCATAGGTTCATATGCAAAAAGAATGAGCTTTAGCTATATCTCATTTTTTATTACATTATATCTTCAGATCTAGGTATCTTAAAAAAATGTCCTGAAAAAGGAGATATGAGCTTAAACTCATTTTTATTGCATACGACCCATAACAATTTAATATGAGTCTATTATATATATATAAATGTTCTTACATAAAAAAAAGTAGCCAAACAATAAAAAAAATGTCAAACATACATAAATAATATTCAAGCAAATGCAAAAAAAAAACAAATTTCGTCAAACTTTTAGTATTCTGCACTAATGGACCATGTTGGATAAGCCACACAAAAAAAAGGATCAAATCATGGTTGTAACTCCATGTGTATTAAAAGTGAAATATTTATGATTTAAAGTGCCCCAAAAAGGTCAACGACATGTCTTGACCATGCCCGAAAATTCCAAACTTTTCCGAACATTACCAAATATTTCCCAACATTTCAAAACTATTCGAAACATTCCCGAACATTTCCCAACGTCTCCGAATATTACCGAACATTTTAGTACATGTCGGGCATATCCCGAACATGTACCGAACATGTTCTGAACATGTACCAAACATTTCCCAAACATGTCCCAAAAATGTCCCGAACATGTCCCGAAAATGTCCCGAAAATGTCCCGAACATGACCCCAACTTGTCCCGGACTAGTCCCAACAAGAAAAACGCGACACGATGTGAAACGACTCGACAGAAAGCGACACAACGCAAAATGATGTGACACAACGTGACACGACACCATGCGATGCGAAGAAAAGTGAGACGACGTGACACAACGCGACATGACGCAACATTTTCGAACATTTCCAAACACATCCGCTCATATTCAAACACTTCTGAACATGTCCGGACAATTCCGACCATTTCCGAATACTACCAAACATTTCCCAACGTTTCTGGACATTTCCCAACATTTCCGATAGTTTTCGAAGATGTCTAAACACTTCCTAACACTTGCGAACATCTCCCAACAATTCCGAACATTACCGGACATTTCCAATGCCACGAACACTTCCGGACATTTATGAATAATGTCAAGCATTTCCGAACGCTTCCGAACATTTTCGATAATTTTCGAATATGTCCGATCATTTCCGAATACTTGCGAACATCTGCGAACAATTCCGAACATTACCGGACATTTATGAAGACTTCCAAACATTACCGAACAATTTCAAACCTTTCCGAACACTTTTGAACACTTCCCAACATTTCTGAAAACCTCCGAAAACTTCCGAACATTTCCGACACGACGCGATCATAACCAAATAATTCTGAACATTACCAAACATTTGGACGATCACAGACGAGCTGAAGTTGATGAAAGTGGACTGGGTGACCCAATTTTAATAATATTCTTTTTGTATTCGAATGCTTGTGTCTGCAGTGTGCTTCCATTTCAATTTGGTCCACTTCTTACTATAGTATCCATGAGAAGTCGGTTTTTTTTTTTTATAAAAATGATTTTTATATAACTTAATGTCTCAGACTGAAAGAATTTTTCTTAAAGATGCCATAGATTTATTATTCAAAAGGATCACTTTGGCATATATGCAACTTTTCTTCATTTAATTTTATTTACAAACACATTTTATGCAAAAGAGGTAAGAAATTATATGTAATTTCAAGTTGAAAATTATTGTGGGAAATTATTTCAATGCATTTATTATTATTAACTCTATTAATCTATTACTATCTATAAAGTGTTTATATTTCTTCCTTTCATCTGATCTGTTTTTCAAATTATTGTTAAATTTAACCTTTTGTTTTTCTCTTTCCGCTTAGAAAAGTATTATATAATAAAAGTATTATATAATATAATGTCTAGCCATGACCCTCGAGTTATTACACAACTATTTTCAGACTTTTTTCAAGGCGCCTTTAACTGTGATACTTTAAACTGTGATACTTTAAACTGTGATACTTCGATCTGTGATAATTCTGACGAAAATTGTCAAAGATTTGACTTTTTGAAACCTTTTTCATACTTGACTGATATAAACTTTGTTATAAATACTGACAATATTTCAAAGTTTATATCTAATCTTGACGACAATTTTATACCTGGTCCTGATGGTATACCTTCTATTGTTATAAAAAACTGTGCAAGTCAATTATTGTCACCTCTTTCTGTACTTTTTAATTTATCGTTATCTTCTTGTGTATTTCCTTGTATCTGGAAAAAATCATTTATTATCCCTCTACATAAGAAAGGAAAAAAAGACGAGGTCCAAAACTATAGACCTATAGCAAAGTTGTCGGTTATTCCGAAACTCTTTGAGGCTATTATTTGTGAATCTTTGTCTTTCTATGTATGTTAAATCAGTTATTGTCCCAAATCAGCACGGATTTACAAAAGGCCGCTCTACCGTGACTTTTCTCATGGAATTTGCCGAAAATTGTATTGAGTCATTTAAAACTAAGAAACAGTTAGACTGCGTCTTCACAGACTTCAGCAAGGCGTTTGACAAACTCTCGCATAGAATTTTGTTAAGTAAGTTGAGAGCTCTTGGATTTAATGAAAACTTTGTTAAGTGGCTTCAATCTTATTTATTAAATAGATCATACTCGGTGCTTTTCAATGGTTGTCCATCAAAATACTTTTGTGTTAATTCTGGAATACCGCAAGGCAGCCATTTGGGCCCTATACTTTTTATAATATTCATAAATGACTTACCATCCGTCTTGAAACATTCGAATTGCCTTATTTATGCGGATGATGTTACAATCTTTAAAACCGTCTCTAATGTTCGTGATTGTGAAATGTTGCAATGTGACCTTAACTCATTTTTCGATTGGTGTGTTCGTAATTGTTTGCTTCTTAATGTCAATAAATGTAATTTTATGAGTTTTACGAGAAAACTATCTAAAATTCCTTTCAATTATTTGTTAAATGGAGTTTCCTTGTCGAATGTAAGTCAAGTTTCTGTTCTTGGTGTCTTATTTGATCCTAAACTGGAGTTTATTGAACACATCAATTCCATAAGCAATAAAGCCAATTCGCTTCTCGGTTGGATTAAGAGAGAGTCACGTCAGTTTTCCGATCCTTTTATTGCAAAACAGCTATTTGTAACTTTTGTCAAACCCATCCTAGAGTACGCTTGTCAGGTTTGGTCACCTCATTATGAGTGTCAAATAGCGAGGCTAGAACGAGTTCAAAAAAGGTTTTTGCGGTTTGCCTTAAGAGGCTTAGGATGGGACAACCCTTACAACCTCCCCCCATACATAGACAGACTCAAACTTATTGACATGCCTTGTCTTCAGAATAGAAGGTCTTATTTATGTTTTTCGTTCATTGTAAAATTAATTAATGGGAAAATAGACTCTTTGCACCTTTTGTCTCGCATTAATTTTAATATTAATCAACGCAATTTCAGAAATGTCCCCAATAGTATATTAATCTCAAACTATCGTACCAATTACGAACGTTTTTCTCCTTTAAATGTAATGTTCAGTTTATTTAATGTTTTCAATAATAGATTTCATAATTTATTTGACCAATCACTTAATTTATCTCCTAATTTTCAATCAAATTTTTACTCGATTTTGTAATTTATACCTAATATAATGTTATAATGTTTTGTTAAAATTTGTAAATTAATGTAAATTGAAGCTAGTATTTAGCTGTACTAAATAAATAAATAAATAAATAAATATATAAAATTCCACTTCAATAAATATTCAAGCATCATTGAAGGTATGATTATTGTATAGATAAACTTTTAAATTAAAACATCAAAGATATCCTAATGTATCCTTTGCAATAAAGTTCCTTTAAGAAACTATAATTGCAAAACATATCTTTCTGAAAAGTATCGATATTTTTGCAAAATTGCCATTTCTATTGTAGATAGACTAAATTCCACACTCCAATAAAAACCTCAACCTTGAGTATAGTAAGAAAGAAAGTTCAGTCTCTTTTGATACAGGAAACTCAGCATTAACTTTATTCTCTGTTGCATAATTTACAATTTAATTGTTCGTATAGTTTGATCTGTCCATCTTACCAGTTTTTTCACAAAAAAAAAAAAAACCAGTCAACCCCACAATATCCTGACTGTCTCTTTGGTAGAACCATAAAATCCGAAATTTTACTCAGCAAAAATTCTAATTGCATACTTTTGGTGAATATACATATAGTAAATGTGTATATACATATTTTTGTTCAATAAACCAGAACTGATACATGTGTATATATAATATATAGATATAGTCGAGACACTCTTTTGCATCCTTTGTTATTGTACAGTCGATCTGTCAAACACTGATGGGTTAGTTCCTTTGTTATTCGCATTTCATTAAATTTAATTTTTAACGGGGATCTTAAAACTACTGAAAATTAGTTAAATTAAGGAAAACGGTTCAAAATTTTGGAGTAGATTCTACGAAAATTTAGGTATCATATGAGGCAACACCAAAATTTTATTTAAATTAATACTATGAATGTATTACATTTTTAAGTCTAATACAAAATTAACTGATATTTAAATTTTTTTAATTAAAAACCACATACGTTTTCCTGAATTTAAAGTTTTATTTTATTATAATGATATTTCTTTCTTTTTCTTTTTATTGTTTTGAGTATTTTCTTTCTTACTTCTTTAAAATGAAACAAAACCATTCTGAAAGTGATTACTATAATCATAAATATAATAATGTTGATTTTTTTATCTTTTTTTTTTTACAAACTATGTGAAGTGAAATCTTATATTCATACATTTTACTTCGAAAAAACACAAAGCGCCTTCGAAATAGTGCAAATTCAGATTTTTTATTTTTTATCAGAAAAAAGGTTGCCGAATGCATTTTTCTGAACCAAAATTGTTTTATATAAGTATTTTTTTCAGGTAGCGATAACCCTTAATCCAGGCACTTTTTTTTTTTTTTTGTTTACGTTTTTAATACAGTTTGATAAAAATTTGATTTTCTTGTATTAAATAAAACAAGATGAGTATTTAATTTCAATTCTTAACTATTATCTAGTTATCTAGGGAATTAGTTTTTAATTCAAATTTTCTTTTATTTCAATACTTTGGATTACATTTCAATATTTTGTATTTGAAACTAATACATTTTAGTTTTTATATTTGAAATTAATAAAAAAGTTACTAAAAAACTGTGTAATAAAATCGCAATATTAAAAACTGAAAATGTGTGGTTGTATTAAAAAAAACGACAGAATTTTTAACGATTTTCAAGTACGCAATTAAATTTTAAAAAAAATCAAAAATTTAAACATATCTAAAAGAAAACAAAATTGGTTTTTAAATAATTCAATTTTAAATATTTTATTTTTAGTTTATATATGAATTAAGGCTGCTTTAGAGAGCAAGTTTGTGAGAATTGGTTCAGCCGTTAGAGACAGTCAAAAATTAAAATTAAAAATCACCGTTTTAAGAAAAGTACATTTTTATTATGTTTTTAAGAAATAACTTGAAGTTATTTTAAAAGCTGCTTAAAATACAAAAGCTTTTTTAAAACTCCATATAAGAATATTTTTTAAATTTAATTTTATAAGACATTTTATTAAAACTTGAAAATATTATAAAATTTTAATCAGCAACAAATTACTTTCTTGGGAACAATATGAATTCTTTTAATAAATGAATAGATAAAAGATATTTTCTTATTCTCATATAAACGAAAGTTTTCAACAATACTTCTCATTTTTTTTTATTATAAAACATATCTTTGACCTCTAAACGAAGTATGTCATAAAATTTCTTGTGCAGTAAACAATTTTTAGAATTTTTTTTTTTTTTAATTTGGAACCGTTTCTTATCAATAAGGATTTTCAAATTCGCTTTAAGAAAATTGATTTTTCAAAAAAAAAAAATGATTTTTTTTAAAATACTTCTTAATTTTGACATTAAAGTTACTAAATTGTTTTTGTAGAAAAAATTTCGTTGAAATCGCTTACGTGTTTTACGAGAAGGTCAGACATCAAGTAAATAATTCTACAGCTGGTATCGTTAATAACAGTAAAAAAAAAATATGATTTTTTATTTCAAAAAGTGCAACTTATTTTCCACAATACATTTTTTTTTTTCAAAATCATAAGAGTTTTTTCGTCGCATGGTAAAGAATACGTTAGTAGATAATTAAACAACAATATTTTACGAAAAAAATTATAACTTTGCACTTCGATTTTACCATATTTTCAATTTGTCGAAATCAGTTCAATTTTGAACTGTTTAACGGTGCCCAGTATCCAGAAAATCGAAACTTTGGTTTACAGAACTATACTCTGGCATTCAAATGCATTTGAAAAAAAAAAAAAAAAATTTATTGCAAATAAAAAAAATGCATTAAAAAATATATTTATTGCTTCTGAAAAATTGCATTTAAAAAAGTTTTGTATTGCAACTGAAAAATATTTGCATTGAAAATAAAATTTGTATTGCAAATAAAAATATTTTGCATTAAAAAAAAAAAATTTAATGCAAATAAAAAATTTTCTACGTTGAGAAAAATTCAATCCATAGGTAATGTGTGTATTAAATATGTATTTTAATATTATTCGTCGAATTTATTACAATTTTTGTTATTTGACCATACATAAGATATTTCAGTTTTCAACTATAATATTAAACCTTGTGTATAGACAAATATTCAAAATTGTAACAAAGGAAATGGCACATTTTTGGGCCCAGTGTGTTCACTTACGAAATGGGTATCAAATGAAAGGTGACGGTAAGCACATTACGTGGGTAAAATATTTTCAAATTCGTTAGTGGGGTTTTGGAGATATTTGAGTTTGAAGTTTCGGATTTCAAAATCAAGATTTCAGCTATTTTTGCGATCAATTAATCGTAGAATGCGTAGGAAGGACTTTTTAGATTGGAAATTAGTTAATCTTTCTTTTTCTAGTACATCATTTTTCTCTAGGAGTTATACTTTCAGAGTAACAGAACCGCAAAGTATCTCATTCTCAGTAATTCCGCACTTAACTCTAAGGGTTGTTTAAAATATTTAAAATATCAAAAAACACACAATTTTCGGTAGTGTAACTCTGAAATTATAACTCCTAGAGAAAAATGATGAACTAGAAAAAGAAAGATTAACTGATTTCCAATCTAAAAAGTCCTCTCTAGTTTTCTGTCCGACCAGTCGTTCTCGAGATATTGAGACAAATGCGTTTTTCAAAATGGCGGTCGCCCCACAAGACCAAACAATACGCAATCTGAGATTTGTACTTCGGATAAACCCCTCTTCAATACTGCATTCAAATTTAGCTCACGTCATAGATTTTTCCAGATTTTTCCCCATTGACTGAACTATAGTTTCTATTCTTATTATTTAATAGGCATATTTCAGCGCGTATTTGTGTATTTTGCTTATTATAAGGTTTTTGTATGTTTATATATAGAATTAAAGGTAACACATTAAGCTATCGAAAAATTACAAAAAAAAAGTGCATGTCACCACTGAATATTTTGATATTTCGATGTGCCAAATGCCTCGCTTAAAAAAATCACCTTTTGAGAAGTAAATACCTAATATGTATTATTTTTTTTAACAAAGAAAAAAACTTTTGATACAGATTTATAGACAAGAGAAATACCTTTTATTTGATACTAATATTATTTCTGTACACCCATTATTACGCATTCTACGATTAATTGTTCGAAAAATTAGCTGAAATCTTGATTGTGAAATCCGAAACTTCAAACTCAAATATCTCCAAAACCCCACTAACGAATTTGAAAATATTTTACCCACGTAATGTGCTTACCGTCACCTTTCATTTGATACCAATTTCGTTAGTGAACACACTGGGCCCAAGCTCCATAGAAAAATGTGCCATCTCCTTTGACGAATATTAAAAATAATTATCTAATGCACACATTGAATTTTCTCCCAGTGCCGAAAATTTTTTATTTGCAAAACAAAATTGTTTTTAATGCAAAATATTTCATTTGCAATAAAAAATGTATATTTAATGCAAATATTTTTCAGTTGCAAAAATTTGTAATATGCAAAAGGTACTTTATTTATTGCATTTAGTTTTCGGTTAAAATAAAAATTTTTTTGAATGCAAATTTTTTTTATTTGCAATAAATATTTTATTTTAATGCAAACGTTTTTTATTTGCAACAAATAATTTTTTTTTAATTTGTAATGGAAAACAGATGCATTAAAAAAATGATTAAGCCCTTCTGTTTGATGACAACCGATAGAGTCACTGTACTAAGAATTTCCTACTTTTCTGTACACCGACAACCCACTTCAGTTCTTATCATTTCGGTTCGTTCCACAGTAATTAAGGAACAAAAGATCATTCTAGAGAAGTGAAAGAAATTAAGAAAAAAAAAAAAAAAAAATTACAATCAAGGATATTTTGTTAAGGACTTCTTCATTGGTGCACTCGGTCGGCCACACGCTAACAGCAGAAGCGTCAGTGTCAGTCTATTACATTCAGTAGAGCTAGAGAAAATGTACAACGACCGACGAATACGACGACGACGACGATACAACTTAATTGAATTGTTTACTTCAACCATCATGGCCGGGGTCGTGCATATATAGAACCTCCGAGTCCTTTCTGATAAGGATATTCTGGCTGCATTTAAGATTCCTGATGGACATAACAAGTGCAATTTAGAGTGTCCAGAAAAGCGAAACACACAGACAGATCGAAAAAGAGAGAGAGAAAGGCAGTGAGAAAGTTAAGGAAGTGTAGGTAAAAAGTTGAAGTGTAATTAACTTGAATGGAGACACTTAGTGTACACAGGACCCATGCACTTTCTTTCTCTCTTCCTGCCTGCGATTGCTCTGTCTCTGTGAGTGTTATTAAAAATCATTGGTGTCTTTCCATTTTCACAATCATGCAAAGTATCCTCTCTGAAATTTGTTTACCATGCAAACGCATTTGTTGATTCTGGAAAACAATTTGCGCAAAACTGTGTGTCTCAAGGGGAGCATAAACTCCCAAACAATATGTTTTTCATACCCGTTTTTGTGTTTTGTAAGGATAACAAGTTTTAAAGACAATGAAATCATAATTATCATTGAACATGAACACATACTTTCTGTTTGTGTGTCTGAGAAAGTTTAAAAACGATAGAGATACTGGGTAAACATGTTGGAGGAAGAAAGTTTCCCTTTGCTTTGGTTGGTGTCTTGGAATTTCTTAGAGGTCCTTGTGTCTTTTATATGAAACTTCTTCTCTCTGGAAGGAAGCTCATCTTTTGACTTCATATTTCTCACTATCTTAGTGAAAAAAGGAGGTTCTTGTATACAGATTTTCTGTGGTGTGGTGTTGGAAAGTACGTGATTGAATTTTTAAAAAAACTCAACTTGGTTTCATTGAATCAAAATGAACTGTGTTGTCTCTAATGGGAAAGAAGGATCACGAGGAAGTTAATTGAATTTTATTTTTATTATTTTTTTTTTAAATTCAAGTTGAATAGCAGGATGGTTTTTATTTATTTTTTTTTTGTGTTAGTAACTTCATCTGTGGTAACGCCAACGCGAAAATAAAGTACTGCCGAGTAATTTTATTTTGAGTTTTTGAGCGCGCGTTGGATGGAATAGAAGTTGCAAATATAATAAGAGTTGAAACATTGAATGAGAGAAAATAAACAAAAAAAAAAACAAAAAGTATTTAAAAATATGTATAGAAAAAAGTTTCAGTTTTAATTAGAAAGGGCGAATTCCTATGAGAGAACTGAAAAATATTCTCGGAATTGGCATAATTACTTCAGAGTTCAAAATCAACTGACCCAATTAAAATAAATTCCTTAGAGAGTTAATATTTTATAATGTTGTTTTTTTTTTTTTTTTAGAATTTTTTATGTTATGGTATTTGAAAAAATAAAAGAAAAAATATAGATGGGTTGGGAATGCATATATTGGTGGAATGTTTTTTTTCTAATTTGCTTTTGGTCATGTAAACAAACAACAAATTACATAAAAAGTAATTGGTAAAATAGTCATGATGCTCATTTTGTTTTATTATAATTTAAATATTTAACGAAAATTACTTAAACCTTGAGGAATTCGCTCAGAAATAAATTTAAAAATGTTTGGACAGCTTAAATGTGAAAATATGCAATTCGTTTGTTCAAGTCACACATTTTGCATTTAGATAAAAGGGGGACCAAAATTATAGTGGCAATATTCCGAAAGTGAGTTTTAAATATATATACGCTCAATTTTGTTTTTTTTTTTTGTGATTTGGGAAAAAGAGTCCTATGATATAACTAGCTTACCGGTTTGAGACCTTTCACATGTTCAAAAAGAAAATATACATATAGTCAAGATTTAAAGCTCTTTTTTTCTTTTTGACTAGCAATATTACAGGGCAAGGATAGGATTTGTTAAAATAATTGAGCTGGAGATATCAATCACACATGCCATTACGAGGATACATATTATATTATATGTAATACGAAATTCTACACCGAAAAAAAAACCAATATCAATTTAACATTATATAAATATCAAATTAACATTTTTTAAATAACAGCCAAAAATGCTCTATAAAATGTGTTTTATGATATTTAAAATGTTAAAACAATATTTTTATTATCAGGATGATATTTAAATGTCACATTTTGTAATTTTTTTTTGATATTTTATTATCATTTTTTCATATCAATTTCTCATTCCAAATTATTGAAAAATATTAAATAAAAAATTCTTAAAAAAAGGCGCTTTGTGTTTTTTCGAAGTAAAATATATGATTTACTGAGAAAATTTGATCGGCAATAAGATTTTACTTCACATAGTTTGGGAGAAAATAACAAAACAATTATATCCCCTAATAGAAATAAAATGCACGACTGGATCGCACGAACTTGCTCTTAGAGTTAAAGTTGCTTAAATTTTTAAGACTTTTTATATAGAAATTTGGAAAAAAAAAAAAAAATAAAATTCGTTTTTTAAAAAAATAAAATAATCTGAAATTAAATTGCCCTCCAAAACAAGTATGCAGTTTTGATTGATATATTAAGATGCATTTTTAGAAAAAAAATTTTCAAAATCGTTGGAGCCGTTTTTTAAAAAACAAATTTTTTATGAATAATTTTTTGGAAAAAAGTTTTAAAATAAAATTGGTAAAAAATAAAATAAAAAAAATAAAATTTCAAAAAAATTCAATGTTTTTTTTTTCAAAATTTTTTTAAAATTAATTTTTTTAAAAATCCAAAAATTATTTTTTTCAAAATTTTATTTTTGGCTTATATTTAAATTATATAAATGCTTCTTCACAAAAAGTTTCGTTGAAATCGAATAATGTTTTGAAAAAAGAAAGAAAATACTTAAAATAATAAAAATAATAAAAAAGAAAAAGAAAGAAATAGGTTTCATTATAATAAACTAAAACGTAAAATCTAGTCAACATTGATATTTTAATTGTCAAAGTGAAATTTTCACTATCCACTTAAACTTAAAAAAAATGTCAAAATGATATTTTAATTTTCAAAGTGAAATTTTCACTATCCACTTAAACTTAAAAAAATGTCAAAATGATATGATAAAATATCAAAATTGATATTTTAATTGTTGGACGACTTTTGTCACTCAAAAATGTTAATTTGATAGCTGTTATCAAATTTTTTTTTCGGTGTATCTATCAGAATGTCAGAATGTATTTATCTTGAATTGAAACCGATACTACTTTTCTTCAAAGTAGTAGTTATGAGTTTTGTGAGATGCCCTAGACACGAAATTGATATTTTATTTTTAGGGCAAGCTACCTTAGTTTTAACAAAAAAATTTTTTTTGGAATTCTTTAAAACAAATTAAATTTTTTTTTTGCAATATCATTTTTTTTTTAAAGGGATTAATGAATTTTTTTGAGATTTTGTTTTTTTATGAGTAGATAAATAGTTTTTTTTTAAATGGTGTGTCATTTTTTTTTTTGAAAAATACTTTATCAAAACTATTTTTTAATGGCTAATTTATTTTAGGGGTCATAACCATTTAAAATGATGTTTTTGGGATTTCAAAATAAATTTTTATATTGATTTTTATTTTTTTTTTATTTTTATTTAATAAAATACTATTTCATAAATTTTTTTCTCTCCAATATTCTAAGCTACTTTTATCATAAGGGAAAGTGCGATGTGAACCAATAATATATTTTATTTTGTTCAGAAATGACGGAAATATGCCCTTCAAATATTATAACTTTTTTCTTTGCTTTTGACTTTTTTTTTGGTTCAAAACAACATTTCAAAATGTGGTAAAAAAAGTAATAATCGGTAAGTCGTAGTATTTTGAGGAACTCAGAAGATTATATTAATATAAATTAACATAAACAAACAAAATAAAATGCTCTTACAGTTCAAAGCACTCTTAGAGTTAACTTGTAGATTATAAAAAACAGTCTCTACATATAAATTTTTAAGAAATTTGGATGATATGGAGGAATTTTTTGTTTTTGTTAGGTATTTGAATTTTTTAAAGAAAAACAAAAAAACTGGTTTCTTGCAATTCCTTTTAATATTACGTAAGCAAAGTTTCATCAAAATCGTAAGAGACATTTTTAAGAAAATAGAAATAGTTTGAAAGAAAAATTATGGGAGGTAGGTACCTATGTACATTTTTTATTTAAAAAATAAAATAAAATGGACGACTAGGGTAGCACGTACTTGCTCTCATGTTAAAAGTAACTCTAATGTTAATGAACAAAATTAGGGAAAATTTAAAATTTGATATTTTTAAGGAATTTCATAAGGAGTGTAAAAAAAATAAAATCTGTTTTTATAATTAATTAAACACCGTTTTAAATGATCTTTTACACAAAACCAAGTATGCCATTTGATTTCTTGCATAAACAGGAATTTTTAGAAAACAAATTCGAAAATCGTTAGAGCCGTTTTTTTTTTTAAATAATTTTTTATATAGGTACATATCGCACCCTCAGTGCAAAAGAGCGAGAACTCAAAAAAGTTCATTTCGAGAAAACGCTTCTGTAAAATACTGACTCTAAACTTTCTCCTATAACTTTCCATGCGACAGTAATTTCCATAATGTCAAAGCTGTATTACAAGAACCATTATGTTTATTTTGTATTTTTAATAAATTTATTTTTTAAATTTGTTTAAATAATATAAATTATTAGAAAAGAAAAATATTTTTTGTATTGTCGCTCTTTTGCATGGAAACATTCAGATAGAAAAGGAGAACTATTTTGGTTTATCGCTCTTTAGCACTAAAAAAAAAGAAATATATTTGTTTTGTATTTGTTTTGCATTGGAACCAAGAATTGTTTAAAGGGGATTTTTTTGGAATGTCTCTGTTTTCCATAGATTTTTTTTTTTCAAAATGAGAAAATCTGTGTGATTTAAGGGACTATTTTGGATTATCTCTTTCTTGCATTGAAATTACTCAAGAAAAAAGGTGAGCATTTTGTGTTACCTCTGTTTTGCTCTGGAAATTAGGAAAGAGTTTGACTTTTAATAAAGTAGGAATTGCATAAAAACAGTCATAATCTTTCGAATTTTTCGTTCATGTAAACAACAAGCCCTTCAAAAGAAAGATAATTTAAAAAGCAACATTTCCTCATCATTATAGCAAAAATGTCACTTTTTGACTTATCGCTCTTTTGCACTGAGGGTGCGATATGTAATTGTATGTATATAAATTTTCTAACATTGAAAAAAAAAAAAAAAATTGTTTTTTTTAGAAAATATTATTCAACCCAAAAAATAAAAAGAAATTTCGATAAAAAAACCCGTTTTCAAAAAAATCGATTTTTCAAAAAAAAAAAAAAAAAAAAAATTGAAATATTTTTAAAAAATCCCAAAATGTGAAATTTGCTTTGTCGTTTACGAGAAATTCATAAATCAAAAAAACCGTTCTATGGCAGGTACTGTTAATAACG
Source organism: Episyrphus balteatus (assembly GCF_945859705.1). Taxonomy (NCBI): domain Eukaryota; kingdom Metazoa; phylum Arthropoda; class Insecta; order Diptera; family Syrphidae; genus Episyrphus; species Episyrphus balteatus. Next base: position 27,683,196 of record NC_079134.1, on the reverse strand, counting down.
GTACAAAAAATATTTTTTTATTTCCAAAGTAAGCTTCTATGTGTAACTAATGAAAATCGTTAGAGCAGTTTTTGAAATAAATTAACTTTTCTATTTCCGTTATATGACAGGTACCGTTAGTTTTGGTCGAAAAAAAAATTTTTAATTTGTCCTCAGAATTTCATAAAAATCATCTGTACAAAATACGACTGATGACGAAATAACGAGACCCACTTTTTCGAACTTCTCCTTTTTGGTTTTTATTAAAATCTCGAAATTTTTTTTGACCCGAAACCAATACTTGCCCTGCAGAGCAAGTAAAAATTAAATGATATACAAATCAATTGGGTTTACTTATTTGTGACTGGTACAGTTTTACTATGGAAAAAAGTTGCGTATACGCCACAGTGACCTGGAAATCATTTGATGAAATATAAAATTATCATCATTTATAAAATTATGATGAATAGCTTAGAAGATGTGTAGTAAAAAAATTAACATAACATTAGGTATGTTCACATGTGCAAAGAAATATTTTCTTCGAAAAGTACGGATTTTATACTTAAATAATTTTATTTTTTAATTAAAAAAATTTAAAGATTTTTTTATTTTTTTTTTTCAAAGGAATCCATACAAATTCCAACAAAACTTTCAAAAGATCAAAATGAAAAGCTCTTTTCTCTCTCTTTTAGCTTATATTTCCTTTTATGATAACAAATTCCTTCGGGTTATAATATAATCTCTTACAAGTTTTTTTGTTTTTCTGCAGATAATCCAAATGCATCCACACAAAGGACAATTATATTACTCCTCACATCCTCAATGATTATGGGAAAAAATGTTCTCATACCCAAAAGTACATACGAGTACCAGACTCAGTTGTTGTCCATGTTCAGGTCACTCATACTAATCCCCAACCAACTTAAGAGCTATACCAATGTCCTGTGCACATTTTATCACCACCACCCACACCATTACCCTTCAATCTCGTTACGCTTCTATGCATTTCTATTACCTCATTTCAGAAATGAAAACCAACCAAACCACTCTGAGCCACAAATTAAAAGACTTCCAACGGGGGATATTTTTAACCAAAACACTGCCCAGCACTCATGTACGCATATTAAAACGAAATCGCACAAATGTAACTAATTTGCATTCCATTATGCTGAATATCCTTGTGCAGTTTGCAATTCATACAGAACCAAGAATAAAAATAAAAAAAAAAAACACAAATTGTAACAAGGAAAAAATCTCATTGCTGCAGCAATTTTTCGCTTGGACACAAACGAGAGGAATAAAAATGGCATTATAAAAAGGGTCCTTTTTTTTTTGCATTTGTGAATTCTTAGAGTTGAAGGGCACCCTGGCTGGCCGGCAGTAGGAGTAAGGGGCATTGAGCTAGTGGACCACTTTGAAATGCAATTTCACAAGCAGAATTAAAAGAACAAAAAAAAAAAAAAAAAAAAAATTGTATAAAATCAGACAAAGCCAAAACCAAGGAGAAGTACATTTTTCCACTACTAACACGACCCAAACCCAAGCCTCTCTCTAGTTCTGGTCTGGTCTATGTAGTAGCTTCTGCCAACAACGAAATAACTATATACTGCAACTACACAGAAGTAGTTTTGAATGCAATTATTATTTCCCTCTGACATATCAAGTGAATAATAAATTTAAATTAAATTAATTATCTTGGCATACTCGAGAAGTCAAAGAATGTTTTCTTTCAATTACCAGCATTACAGAAGTTTTCGTGTTGCAATGGCTACCATAAGAAAATTTTGCTAACTCTTTTGTAACGCAGACTGATGCTTGATGCTATAGTGGTGCAGTCCAATCATCACAGCTATAGTCCAACCGGCTGGCAGAGTTTAGACATGCGGATATGAAAGTTTTTTCTATGACTTTCACTGTCATATTTATTTTTCATTTTTTTTTTAAGGTACACTTGGAGAAAATTAAAAAAATTAATAGTCGTGCTAATTTTTTCAGTTATTGAAGGAACACAAGCCTCCTCTTAACCAGCGGCCTTTTTGTCCAAAATCATATGGCTCATCTTGCTATATTGTACACAATAGGTGGCATGGAAATCGATAAATAGGTGAAGGATATCAATTAAAACCCTCTAGGATCTTTCAACGAACTACCGCAATGTGAATATTTGGTCAATGGTCGAATTTTTTGTTCTTAGGCCACACTTATGAACGTTATAGATAGTTTTAAAGATTGTATGCGTATATGAGGCAGTTTGAATATTTCAAAACGGAAGGTAATTCAAATATAAATAAAATGAAAAGTAAAGGCCCCAAGTGGCTGCCTTGTGGTATTCCAGAATAAACAAAGAAATCGTGAAAAAAGCACTCTGTAGAATCGTTTCAATAGATAAGATTAAAGCTAATTAATAAAATTTTCACTTAATCCAAGGACCCTTAATTTACAAAGCCAAATTCGATGTGAGAGCTTGTAAAATGTTTACTTAAGTCTGTAAAGACGCAATCAAACTGTTTATATCTTTTAAAAATTTCAATGGAATTGTACGCCAAACACTAAGAAATGAAATGCGCGACTGGGTCGCTCGTACTTCCTCTTGCACTTTTATATTAGTTTATTTGTAGATTTTAAAAGCTGGCTCTAAATAAATTTTTAAAAATTTGATGTTGGGGAGTCGACATTTAGGGAATCATTTTGTTAAATGAAAAAAATTTGTTTGTTATTTGACTTTTTTGAAAAAAAAAAAAAATGCAGTTTTATTGCAACTGCGTTGAATATTACGAATGCAAAGTTAATCATAATCGTTGTAGACGTTTTCGAAAAATTTTCTGTAACTTGAAAAATTTGTATGGGAAGTACACTTTCGAAGCGAGATACATATATAAAAAAAAAAAACAACTTTTAAAATTATAAAAAAATCATGGACGCACAGACGGACGGACGGATTTGCGAGATCCACTTTTTCGGACTTCTCCATCATCGTTATGTTGGTTTTGATTAAACTTAAATTTTTTCTTTCGACACGAAACAAATACTTGCCCTATAAAGCAAGTAAAAATCAGAATAGGACGGTATTTAGGATTGATTTGGAACAGTGACTGATTTTACATTTTAACACAAAAATGTTCAAATAATAGTTTCAAAGAGCTTCGGAATAACTGAAAATTTTGACTTATCTTTTAGCTTTTTCTTTTTTTGTCTTTCTTAGGTAAAGGAATTATAAATACTTTTTTTTTGCAACTAAGCATATATAAATACATTCGAAGACAAGAAACATTTTCATTTCCACACGCTTAAAAGGCTGACACACTGAGGGTAAAGCCACCACAAAACAACGTGAAATCAATGAAAACCACATTGATTTAACTATTATTCGGAATGATTTTGCATTGAAGATGGACATTTTAAAATCAACGTGGAAAATAGGTTAATTTTTGATGGTTTCGTATCTTAAAGTCACATAAATCAAAGTAGTTCAACTTTGAAACAACGACGTTTCAATTCAACTTCAATTTATTTTTTCCCTCAGTGCAGCCTATCTTACAGGATGAAGCCAGCTTGTATCAATTGATTCGATTACCTCTCATCCCTTTCCATTAACATTTGGCGTTCCGCAAGGGAGTCATTTAGGCCCAATACTATTCCTCGATTTTATAAATTACCCACCTGATGTCCTTACAAATTCAATGCGGATAATTTAAATTTTTGTAGATATGTACAGAATTTAAGAGACTTAAGCTTCTGCAAAATGTTATTAACAATTTTGTGTATGGGTATAATAAAAATCAATTAGCCATAAATATATCTAAATTTCAATTTTTTTCGTTTACCCGTCCGTCGTTTGTTACTTATCGTTTACGAATGTAGTATTCAAAATAATGTCTTTCATAGAGTTTCTATTAAAAAAAGATCTTGGTGTAATCTTATCTCTTAAGGATCTTTACGCTCCTTTTCGAGATCTAAGAATTCGTACCTTATTTCGGAAAAGCATTTATAGATTTAAAAGTGTTTAATGAACCCAAAACTAGCAGTATTAAGTAAGTTAATAATGGGCCAATTAGTATAGATTTTAATTTTCATTTGAGTAGAAACTCATTCAAAATAATGTTAAACAAGAACTTTTTAACAAATTAAAAATAAAGTACATATTTGAATAATTTGAATTTTTTTTTTGTATAAAGCTAATTTTATTATGATTCAATCTACATTTTAAATTTCGTTAGTCTAATTGTAAAATCTGAATGATATTAATAAAAAAATAAATAAATAATTTCCTCTAACTCTTCTTGTTATTGCACTAGAAAGCGTTTTAAATTGTATCAAAATTAAGAGCAACAAGTTTTTTGTCAGTGTAAAAGTCGTGTCTCATCACATCTTTAAATTTGCTTTAATTTCTTTTCCGCTTTCCTTGTTTTTTTTTTTTTTTCTTGAATCTCATGTTTCAATAGAAACGATTTGCATAGAAAAAAAAAGAAATTTTCTAGAAATAAGAAGTGGAATAAGGATACAGGATATAAGACAACAAATAGCTATTTTTAAAAACAGTGATATTTTTTTCAAACTTCCTAGAGTACAAGATAGTCCTTTTTATTTTGATTTCCTGTTTCATTATTTAAACAACATGGAATGTCATATTGATGCTGGAATTTTTTATTTAACTCGTAATTGAAAAAGACGCAATATGGTTGTTGATAATGATGATGATGCTAATCAAAAAGAGGAAAGCACTTCCTATTCATTTATTTTTTTTTTTGAGCTTGAGCAAATGATGAATGATGAACTGCTAAAGGGTAATAATCAGGTTGGTTGTGTGCGCAAAGTTCAAATTGAGTACCTAATTTATATGTTTGTACTGTTGTTATGATGTTGGTTTTAATTTGAGCATAGAAGTAGTCAAAAAGAAATAAATGGGTAGACATAATATGTGGCTACATGGGGGCTGCCCAGGCGCCTATCGGGTGAGTTTATGAGCAAGAGGGACGAGGAGTGAAGAGGAAAAAATAGAGTTGCTTGAAAATCTGAATTCTTTTGACTGAACAAAAAGTCCAAGAGTTTTATATCAAGTATATTTTTAAGTCAGTGCAATATAGTTTTAATGAATCTAAAAAATATTACATAGGATTTAAAAAATTAAATTTATATATTATTATTTTCATAGGTACTAGAATTTTAAAATTGTATTTTCGTTATAACTTAGTTTGAAATGACTCATTAGTATTTTCTTGTATTGTATTCGTATAGAATTGTTATAATAATCTATTTGAATACGGTTGACGACTACTAAAAATAAATAAAAGAGGCAAAAATAACACTAGCTTACAAATTTTCTATTCTTACTATGTCCTTAAAATTCATTCAAAGATATAAGTTTTTGACTTTTGAACGCTTAATTCAAAAAAATCGAACAGTGATTAGTGAGACATGAACTTTCGAAGTTGTTGTTTTAAGGATTAAGCCAAAGTTGGATGATTTTTTTTTTTATTGAACTATTTCTGAAATTGATAACCATTTGTTTTTGGAAGAATTTTGGATCTTCTATTAGGTACCCTAAAGACTTGTAATCCAGTCAAATAAGGGTTTAACCTCGGAATGAATGTTAGTAGAAATTTTTTTTGCTCAATATCTTCCTTTTGCCATTCTATAATATATCTCAAAAGTCTAGAAAAATCTCATGTCCGCTTGTCGCGATTTCAAGGTCAAATCGCGAAATGGAGATTTTCAAAATTAGCAATAATAGGCTATGGTATTATATACACATATGATACATGATTTCAAGGTATTTTTAAATACTGATTCCAAAAAATCTAAAATCAAGACAATCTGACGTCTCTGGAAAAAGTTATACCTGTTTTTCATCTGTCAACTCTTATTATTATAACAGTTGCAAACTTACTGCCGAAAAACCCTTAAAAGTTATGGTAGATGAACTAAATTTTGCATTAAGATTTTAGAATCCATCATTATTAAAAATCAAAACAATCCATTACAAAAATATATATACCTACGAAATAATGGTATTTTTTGATGGAGGGGCAAATTTTAGAATATGCACTAAAGAAGATTCTTGTTCATCTTAGGAATAAGTGCAAATAGGCTAATTTTTTCATTTTAATCTTTGTTTGGATATTCTTTAATTACCCTCAAAAATTTTAAAAAAATCTCATGTCCGCAAGTCCTAATTTTCTTGGTTTGAAAATAAGGTGCAGATTTAAAAAAATTGAAAAACTACACCTTAGATATTTGTGTCAGATCAACATGAATAAGGTGCATTACTTTTCAGGGATGGTCAGGTTGACTTGTTTGTGAGTTTTGTTGGAATTAGTGTTAAAAAATACCTTTAAATCATGTCGCTTAAGTTGGTATACATATAAAAATTTAAACTTTTCTTATTAATTTTTTAAAATCTGCACCTTATTTTCAAACCAAGAAAATTAGGTCTTGCGGACATGAGATTTTTTTAGATTTTTGAGGGTAATTAAAGAATATCCAAACAAAGATTAAAATGAAAAAATTAGGCTATTTGCACTTATTCCTAAGATGAACAAGAATCTTCTTTAGTGCATATCCTAAAATTTGCCCCTCCATCAAAAAATACCATTATTTCGTAGGTGTATATATTTTTTGTAAGGGATCGTTTTGATTTTTAATAATGATGGATTCTAAAATCTTCATGCAAAATTTGGTTCGTCTATCATAACTTTTAAGGGTTTTTCGGCAGTAAGTTTGCAACTGTTATAATAATATGAGTTGACAGATGAAAAACAGGTATAACTTTTTCCAGAGACGTCAGATTGTCTTAATTTTAGATTTTTTGGAATCAGCATTAAAATATACCTTGAAATCATGTATCATATGTGTATATAATACCATAGCCTATTTTTGCTAATTTTGAAAATCTCCATTTCGCGATTTGGCCTTGAAATCGCGACAAGCGGACATGAGATTTTTCTAGACTTTTGAGATATGTTATAGAATGGCAAAAGGAAGATATTGAGCAAAAAAAATTTCTACTAACATTCATTCCGAGATTTACCCCTTTTTTCTCCTTATTTGACTGTATTATTGAGTTAATTGAATTTTCCTGTTCCCAGGAGAGTGACGGCGAACTACTGTATTTTCATTCAATTAATTTAATTTTGTTGTTGTAGCATTTCCATTTTTCTTTTGAAATACACTCAATTAATTTTTAATCAAAAAATATAATTATTTAAAAAAGTGGCTGTCTGTAAAGTCGGTTTACGGACGATGATTTTACGTGATAACGTCATAAGAAAACAGGTTGTGTGCTTTTGTTAAAAAAATTATCTAAAAATTATTTATTTGTATAAAGACTAAGATCTTACATATTTATATAGGTAAGTATGTTTTGTAGAAAAACCTAAAAACGGAAAGAACGTGTTTAAAAATAGAACTTTATTTTACCGTTATCTCAATATTGTGAATACGAAATTGATTTAAATTTTGGACAAATATAGTCCTATTTATTATCTATCTACCTACAGTATAATTTCATTGATTTATCTGTTGAAGAAAAAAAGATAAACATAAAAAACGGTTAAAAACGGTCAAAGAACTTGGGACAAAAAAACTTGTTTTTCCTGTTATTCGGTAAAAAATCATTTAAGAATACCGATTTTTTTACACATGCATTGCGTAAAACAATAAAATATATGTTCTATAAGTTTTAGATTTTTTGAACGCTACGAAAAATTGCTAAAAATAAAAACCCATCTAAAAATACCCCTTAGAAAGTAGGTGTTTTTCAAAAATTCATTTTCGAAACGCAGAGTCTTAGAAAAAAATCCGCATTAGAACCTTTTTTTCATTATCTTTTGAAGGGCATTTCTCAAATTGTCAAAAAAAAATGTCCCCTACCTATAATCACTACTTTGTCAAAGGTCTAGCTCATTTTTTAGTTCTAAAAAAACCATTTATAACTTGGTTTTGGAATTTTTTTTTAAACTTTTTCAATTTCAATTATCAGTCTTACAATAAATTTATCAATAGATTAAAAAAAATCAACTTTTTACAACGTCGGGTTTAAAAAACAGCCACTTTTTTACAATTTTGTTTTACCCCTATTAACCCTATTAAATTATGAAATTATTAAAAAATTCTTTATTCGTATTCAACTGTAGGTTATTATCTTTCAAATAAGCTAAGAAAATGTTTGTATCTCCAATAGTTTATTTTTAATTTTTAATTGAATTGAAGCCGCACTGCTAGAAATTTCAGATGGAACAGGAGAAAATGGCGTCACTTTTTCGTGGATGCTGCCATGGTTCATCGATTTATAAGGCGTTATCACGTAAAAAAAATATAAAGTTTGTTGCTCAGCTCTTTCGTTTGAACGAGCTAAGCAACAAATTTTATCTTATTTTTAATTATTTTTTTTTAAATTGATCATATTTCCAAAGAAAAAATGAAATATTATTAAAAAAAAATGCTACAACATAAAAATGTCTGCTTAAAACTGCTTATTTATCTATTTCCAATTTTAAATGATAGATAAAATAATGTAAAAGTTCTTATATTTTACACTCCTTTTATTATATTTTCTTTCTTCTCCGACCACTTAAATAAAAAACAACTCGTCAGTTGAAAAATCAGTCAATCTTATTTGATTTTGACTTAGGTATCAGTGAGGTGTGATTTCCCTTTAAGAAGCGCCTTTTGTTACCTAACAAATTCAATTTCGTTAAAAATCAGTACAGTGCAATTTCTTGATGCCCTGGATTTTATTATATTGCAGAGAATTTTCATGTATACAAAATAAAGCAAACACAGAAAATAGTTTTATGATTTTTTTTATTATGATTTTAGTTTATGAAGCATTTAAGGAGAAGGTACAGTATTTATAATTTTTTTTTTGTTTTCTGTATAATACAAACATTTAGTACATCATTCATGGATCTTACATTTTATAATTTTTTGTTTTCTTTATTTTTTTCTGTTGCTGGTATGTAACTTATTTTCATATGATTTTTTTTTAGTATTTCAACTTGAATATGGCAAGACATTTTCCATCATCATATAAAGAGAATTTTCTCAATATTTCTTAATTTATTTTATTTATAATTTTTATTTTTTGTTTAATTATTTTCTTTTTTTTTTTAATAATCTAGGCTATGTAAGACTTTCGCGCTTTAAGTATCTTTTTATTATTTTTTTTTTCTTTCAAAATTTTACTAATATAAAACTTTTTTTTTCTTATTTGTTTTGAATGAACACCCTGTAAAAAATTGTTTTTTTTTCTTTTCTTTTTTTTATATTTTACACATTATTCCATATAATCTATATATTTATTTATATATGAATTTATTATTTAAATTTATAATATTTTACTAGTTTCATGTATTTTCTTTGCAATTTAATAATAAATTTAACTTTAATTTTTTTTTTGTTTTCTTGTGTAAATGCTTCTTTAACGTATAATGCAATGCAATGTATGGAATTTTATTTTTTAGTTACATTGAGAAGATCTAATTATACATATTTAGAATATTTTTTTCTAAATTTTGGGTTTTTTTGTATATATTTTTTTGGCAACATTTATAAAATTTCCTTTTTTTTTTTCTTAGAGAGAAGAATTTTCTTTTTTTGGTTTGTGAATAAAAATTATTGTTTAGATTTTTTAAAGGAATTTTTCTCTATATATTTTTTTTTTGGTAGGACGTAGTTTTCTTTTTTAAATTCTGTATAACATCTCGTACTTCTTCGAAGTAAATAAATCGAGTTGTAAGTGGAGACTGGCAAGTTGGAAAGAATATTTTTTGTTTTTTTTATTTTATCAGTTCGGTTCTATTTGAAGGCAATATTGATCTTAATGGTGTTTGACTGATTCACTAGCCTATCTCATGATTTTTTTTGGATTGTAATAACAAAACGGAGGAGAGTGTTAAGAGTAAGTGATTTTATCATCGTATACCAGCTTGCAATTTGTCATCAAATTTTTTGTTAAATATAATTTTTTTAAGTAAAAAAGAATATGAAAAAATATTGTTTAAGAAATTAAATTTTAATTTCGAAAAAATTTTTGTTGTTTTAATTATTGTATGTCAGGAAATATTCTTTTATTATTAAAATATAGTTTTTTTTTAAATTAACATGTTTTACCAAAAATATATTAACTTAAAAAAGCGCGAGGAATATTATATCAAAAAGCTAAACTTAACATTTTTTTTTTTATTATATTATTATTATTTTTTTTTTTTAATTAAATCATTTTTAATTAGAATTTTTTAATATTTATAAATATAAAAGGACAGACATCAAGATTTCTAAATTCGAATATATGCGTAGGTAAATTAAATTTTGCAAAAACAAAAAATAAGATTGGTTTGTATTTTGTGCTGCCTCTTTTGTTCAAAAATTTAATGATGTAATGACTAACTGTAAAGTTAACAAAAATAAAAAAAAATATATTTTTGGGTTACCTAAAAAAAGATGTTAGTTTCAAGACGCTGTGAACAAAGAACAGCTCGGAGTAGAAGTGGGCAAAGGATGGATTGTTAAGAAAAGGGTAGATACGAAAGAAGTACCTTAATCTGTGTTAAAAGACGGTACATTTTTCAATAGACAACTGGTTTAATGTCAAATATTTGAATGCCATAAAAAAAGTTCACAAGTACTATCTGCAAAGAGAAAATCAATTTGATGTATTACGACTGGTATATTGAATTAAATTTCCTATACAATCAAACAATTATATCACATCATCATAGGACAACTCAACAAAGGACAACTCATCATGAGAAAATTTATCACAAAATTCCATTAGAACAAATTAATTTTGAGTTTAGTTTATTTAAATGTTCTTCTTTTGGGAAGGGACGCAATTGAATTTTTTTGTATTTAAATGTTTCTCATGTTCATGATGACTTGTATTTTGATTAGCGGTGCAGTCATTAGATGAGTTATTATAGATGAGCTTTGAAGCTGATGATGTTGTTGAGTTGTTTTTTCATCATGATCTTTTGTCGAATTGATTCTCATAGAGGTATTTCTGGGAGGAATAAAATGTAAAAAAACTTAAGCAAATTTTTAAGCGTATCCAAATTTTCTCTGTTCAATTCAATTATTTTGCGTTCGAAAAAATTTGTCGTTGAAGGTAAAAGCCTTTAGCCCAGATATAAGAAGGCTAACGCGTTTTTTTTAATCTTTTAAAGTGGATTTAAGAAAAATCGGTGAAACTATCACAGTCAGTAGATTCTTCCAAATTTTTTGAGATATTTTAAATAATTTTTGAAACCAAGGCAGCTATTTGGGTTGGGTTAAAATTCTGGAGGTTATTTACTTTTCTGGAAAAGGGAAAACGTTATTTCAGTTACATAACTTAAACGTATTAAAATACTATAAATAATATGCTAATTTTCTTAGTTATCCGAGACTTAATTTGGTAGCACTTTGTAGCCTTGATCTATTTAGGTTTCAAACAAACATATTAATACATAATTCTTATAGGCAGTTCACTCAATTTTTGGAATAAGAACTTATGTTTAATTGTATAATAACTCCAGTAATCATCTTTTTTAAAACTGTGGTCTGAAATATACAAACTTTGAATAACGCATCTTCAATTTTAAATTAAAACGCTTTGAGTAGGAATTTTTTAAAAATATCATTCCAACTAATGTCCTTTTACCTACCTATAATCACAATCTGTGAGATTAACCCTCTGTAGGCACACCTTTTTTTTTGTGACGTGATAGGCACACGGGTGCGAATTTGGTTTAGACTTTTTCATGTCGCTAGAACTTTTTTCGGTCACAATATTTTATAGAGAATCAAGTATGAAATTGATGTAGAGTATTCCGAGGAATTCGAATATTGTATTCACAATTCCGAAAAAAAAATATTTTCACCCTTATAAAGAGACTTTTTTGTGACCACTTTTTTGAAAAATCGTAATTTTTTTTATTTTTGTCCTGCCAAATTCGCACCCGTGTGCCGACAGAGGGTTAAAAATATCATTGTAAAAAAATGCATTTTTAAGAAACCTTGAAGTTGATTTAATCCGAATAATAAAACATCTGTATCTATATTAAACGCAACGCCAACTTAAGCTTTTAAAAATAAACCCAATTTTTGTATATAAAAAAAGTTTTTTTCTAAATTTACCTTAAATAAAACCATTCATTTTGAAGGCTACATAGTTCCTTAAATAAAAATTATTATACACAAATTCAACTCACCTTTGAAGTCTTCTAGTTTTTGGCATTTGTTTTTTTTTTTGTAATTTCATTTATGTTTTTATTCCCTCAATATTTATAATTATAAGTATAATAATAATAATTTTTTAATAGTTAACAAATAAATTTGGAATAGGTAAATATGATTTTTTTTGTTTTATTTTGTCTTTGTTTATTTTATATGATGAAATGTATGAATGATGTATATAATCGACATAATTATATATATAATAATAACATAATTATATATATATTTTTGTTTGTTTTTTATTTCTTATTAATTTTTTTTTCACTTATCATTTAACTTTCGTATCTAATAAATCGTCTCTGTTTTTATTTTATTTTACTTCGATACTCGAACTTATAACTCTGTGTACAAAGGCAGAACAAAAAAAAAAAAATTAATAGTAAACAAAGCAAATTTGTATGTAATAACATCGCATTGAAAAATAAAAAAAATTCACCACCACAGGAATGTTGTTGATTGACTTTTTGAAGTTATATTATTTATTTATAACCTCACAATCCATGTGACACTGGTATATGGTGTCGCCCTCTGGTGTTGGAAAATGGTCTCACATTACTAACAGCAATCACAGCAAATGAAATGCATAGAGTTTCTAAAGCGGTAAGCAGGCTGACAGATCGAGGACCACCGCTAGGTGGTTCATTGGAAAGTGTGGTGAATTTTTCAACTTTAGTCCAATCGCTAAGACCAGCGAGATTTTTGGACGCAGCACGCATAAGATAGGTTGTGTTGGATTCTAAGTTGCCAATCAGAAATGTTGCTCCTAAAAATAAACAAACAATTTGAGATTAGATTTGTATTCATTACGAAATTCTGAAGTTCTATAGCTGAAATGGTCATCAGGAACAATCATAAGCAATTTTAAGAAAAATTCGAAGTTTTATAGATATTAACCCTTTCAATATTTAACAATTTAACTCTACGAAAGCAACCTGGTTGCAAAACTAAATGGTCAATTTCGTTACCTACAAAACGAAAAATCCAGTGAGGCTTACACGAGGTAAGTATACAGGAAAAAAAATTGGTCTCAAATGAAAGATGAGCTGAAATGAAAAAATAGGGTTCCCACAATGTCAAAATGTGACAACGCTATTTTAAAGGAAAAATTGCAAACAAAAAACAAAACAATTATTTTGCAGTATTGGAGTAGGGTTTACATTGTATTTGCTCGTATTTTAGAGATGGCACCCGACATTTAAAATATAGGGTAGGATGGTACAAGAGTGCGCGGGTGATAAGAGTGCGCAAAGCGATTTTCTACGGTTTGAAATGGAATATAAGACTGAATGCACTTATTTTGGAAAAATCTAGGTGAGTTTGATCTGCTGTCAAAATTTTTTTAAGTTTTTTAGCACTTTTTTTTCCAATTTTTCTTGCCAAACAAATAAAATTTTCCGCTTAACAACAAAAAATAACAATAAACAAAGTATGGGACATTGAAAAGTCGACAAAAAGAAACATTTAAGGAACACGTAAGATTGGTCATAAAATGCATTGTGAAATACATATATATTCTTCGATTACATGTCTGGACGTGTAAGAGTGCGCACCATGATGATGTATAAGAGTGCGCGGGTTAAAAAAGCAGTAAATGCTATCCAAGGCTTCAAAATAACTGGCATTTGTCCATATACCAGCAAACAGCAGCTAGAAAAAGCAATTCCAACCAAAAAGAAACCAAATACAAGTTTTACAGAAAACAAGCAAATGAAAGTAACTAGGAAATATTGAAATTTTCTCGGAACCATTAATCGAAGACTAAATTGATTGTTCCTCATGCAAGGAGTGATGGGTTGAAAAATACTCTGTTTATTTAAAGATAGGCAGTTTTGTTTGCGAATTTTGTGCGAACTTACACCTGTGCGCACTCTTACAAACTAAGCCGCGCACTCTTACACAATAGTGTGTATAAGAGTGCGCAAATGACCTAATGTGGTATTTTGTTTATAACTATTGAATTAATATACATTTTTGTTGCCAGTTTTAAGTTTTTTTCGTTGCTTTGATTATAAACTAAAAACTATATATAAAAAAAGTAGTTAAATTCTTTTTGTTATTGTTTTATTTATTGTTTTGTGTAAAATGCGCACTCTTATACCACCTTACCCTAGAAGAGGGTCTCTTTTAAAATCTGAGTATGGTTTAGCCCTTAACTCTATCAAATATCATACATTTTAGCTGAAAAACTGCTATTTTGAGAGTTTTTTTTTTTAAATTAAGCTACCAAGTAGTTACTTAGGTACTCATATTTTAGTTACGGCAAAAGAGAGTGACAACTAAAGTTTAGTCTAAAGTTTAACCTATTAGTGAAGAAAGAACCATGCAATATTTATAAAACTGCATTCCGTATATTATTTTGTTAATTTTTTAAAAATTAGACCATTTTTATACGGTCACAGCTTGGGCAAAAACAAAAGTTCTAGAAAGATAAATTGGTAGATAAGTTGCATTTGCACTTTGTTGCAATCGAGAGGAACAGTTGTTTCGAGGGCAGTCAGAGTCCCGCACTTGCGGACGCCATTTCCGGTTCTCATAGAGTCTTTTGAAGATTTAAACACCTTCCCAAGGAAAAAAAATCAATTTTCACTTTTAACTTACATTAAGTTCCACTTGAACGATGGACAATTTATTAGATTTAGCAAATGTTGGTTGGTTCGCCATTGTTATTTTTTGGTAAATGTTTGAGCATTCAGATTTCACATGATAAAAAGAAAATAATGGTAAAACCTGCAAATTCATTGACACGTTGTTACTCGTGTGAATGCGTCTGTAAGCTAAATAATTAACTCTCTCTGAAATGAGGGATAAAGGCAAGGTTCCCAGGTTTTCAAAATAAAAATCCTCTTTTTTTTAACACCAAAACGTTTTAGTTTCCCCTTTTTCGTAAAAAAATCCCCTTTTTTTCTGAAGAAAAAAATGCAAGTATGTATTTGAAACTTTTTTTTAAACATTAATTTATGTATTTAGTTTATATTCATAAAAAATAAAACCTTTATAATGTATCTATCTATACATATAATAAAAACAAAAAATTAAGTAAACATTTTTTTTTTATTATTTATCAGCCCTGTTGTGAGTTTCACGTGGTCAATTTTTCTCCCGAAATATTTTTGTTCGTCCGGAATTTTAAAAACCTATTGCAAGTAACCTCGCATTTTAACTAAAAAAAGTTAAAAAAACGGAGAGTTTTCGGGACGCGATCAACTTTTCGTCCTCAACTCACAATAGAGGATAAGTAAAATTCAATTTTTTCGGGTGGAAACTTGTTCAAATGAAACTCACAATAGGACTGAATATGTTTTTCCCCAAACCCCCCCCCCCCCTGCGTTCGCCCCCGTTATAATGTATTTTTGTAAATCGTAGAATATTTATGCAGATTAAGGCAGGTGATGTTGTAACAATTAGTATTTTTTGGGACTATTTTTTTTTCACTGCAGGAGCATGCCGCACAGTGGTGCCATTCTTTGTTTTTGACGTCAAAATTCATTTGCACGGCCATTTCTGGACGAAAAGTCATGAAATTTGGTACACTGAATGATAATATAATAGTATGGAGAATACAAAAAGACTGCCAACTTTTTTTTATTCAAAATGGCGGCTCCAAAATGGCGGAAAGAATGAGCTTTAAAATAGAATTTTCATTTTCAAAACAGTATATAAGCTAGAAATTGGGCTAAATTCATGTTCAACAAGGTGTTAGATTTAAGATTTAGGACTCATAGATTCATATTCTTTACAAAAAAATCAAAAAATTTGAAAACAAAGTCCAAAAAATGCCAATTTAGTAAAACACACTTTAAGACCTCTAAATACGCTATTTCATGTATTTTTTTTCACTTATCACAATTTTGAGATCTCTTCTATTTATGTTTCATAAGAAAATTGAAAATATTGGGGTTATATGGTTGCCAACTATGTTTTTAAGTAAATATAAGAAAACATGATATTATGAAAAGTTACAATGTTCAATAAAACTGAGAATTTATTTTTTCCGTAAACCGTTCTAAATTCAAATCCGAAGTTGAAAAAAATCTATGACGTCACATTTCGTAGATAAAAATTTATTTTGATCTGCTTATATCTCAAAAACGTGACGTCATAGATTTTTTTGACTTCGGATTTGAATTTAGAATTCAAAAATCCACTTAGCGTGGATTACAATAGTTTATTTTGAAATTAAGTTTTATTTAAAATCAATTTAATCATTGTTCAAGGATTGTGTCTCATGTTTTTGTAAGTATATAGTTTTCTCATTTTAGGTATTTTTGCTCCTTTTTATCCTCGTCTCCCATTTTATCCCTTTAGTGTAAGAAAGTTGGCAAAAATGGTGATTTTCCCTTCAACCAGGGAACCCTGGATAAAGGTGTTCTGAAAAGATAGGTTAGCGAATTCACGCACTCTAACTAAATTTATACCTAAGTTCCACAATAATTTTTTTAAAGGTATCTATACCAGAGGCGTTGGTTGAGCTGTTGGGGCCCCAGGGCAAGACTTATTTAGGGTCCCTTTTTTTTAAATAAAATGTTATTCTTTTATTATGAAGTCTGTTTAAATAGCGTTTGGTCGTCCGGAACAATCCGGAAAATTCCGGAGTAATTCTGGTACTGTTTGATTGGAGCTAAATGAAAAACGCAATCGGATTCAAAGACGCAATCGATAACAGTTTTTATTTTTCATTAAACAAAGAACAATACAATTTTCTGGGGCCAACTATTTTATTTTCGCAAGGGCCCAATAAAATTACAGATCATTGTATTTACATATTTTGCGAAACAATAACAAAACAAAATCCTGCTTTTGTTGTAAAGCTAATAAAAACATTGATCTGATCTGGATCACGAAAAAAAATAAAACACAGCTAATATTATAAGATCTTAATTTAAAAATTTACAAAAATTTGTATTCCACAAAATTTTAATAGTTTTTTAGGGTAAAAAAAATACAAAATGGATTAGAAACATTAAAATATCAGAACGTAAAATATTTTTGCGATACCTAAATATCTTACTTTATTTTTTACTTAGCGAAAATATTAATTTTCTAGGAATTAAAAATTAATTCACTACGAAACAATATTTTACTATTTGTTTTCACGAGAAAAAAGACTGTTAGATCCTTTTTTCACTTGGAAATTAAATTTGTTGTTGTTTGTTGAAAGAATTAATATTGGACCAAAAAAATTCATAATCTATATGGATTTATGTCTGTCAGTAAAATTGTCTCCATTTCAAACAAAAAAGTTTCAAAAACAAAAATAATTAATACAAATAATTATTCTAACATAGCTTTGACATCCCTAAAGCAATTGTATCAACACATATAAAGTCTTCTAATCAAAAATTCACTTCATTTTAAATCCGAATGTAAAAATGAAAATGATGTTAAAAGCCACCTTAAGGCTATAATTTAATTTCAAGTGTCTCAATAAAGATCATACTAAAATAATTTCCTTTGATTTTTCGTCCTTTAAAACAAAATTTTCAACAAAAAAAAAAAAGAAATTTTCCAACTTACCATCTTCGAATGGAAAATCCTTTCGCTTGGCATAGCTCCAATTGCCGGCGGCCGACTTGAATTCATAGTCGGTCATGAATTCAATCCGGAAGCCATTCACGTCCATTAAATTTCTCACTGGCGTTGTACGTACCGAACCAACATCCACATCAAATGTATTCGAATTGAAGCCTCGCAATTGCAGATGAATTGGTGGCGGTGGCTTTGTGCCCTTCTCCAACTGGGTAGATCTCTCAATGGCACCCTGACTGTTGGCCGCCTTACATTTGTATGTGTCGTACAAAGTCTCATCTTTGATATCTATCACCAAAGTCGAGATGTAGGGTTCGTTGTGGATGATGTACTTATCGGAGTGCAGACGCTTCTTGTTGCGGTACCAAGTAAAATTTGCTGGTGGTTCAGCAATGGCCTCGCACGAAATGCTCGTCCTGCCACCTGGGTATCCATATTGCATGCTAACGTGATGTTTGTGTGTCCAAAATGGCTTATCTGTGAGAAGAAAGAGATAGAAAGAGAGTAAGGAAGGAAACGCAGTCATTTACGAACAATTAAGCTCCAGTTGCATTTCGTAGTCATGAACTGACTCCGACTCTGACTTCACTCTGATGTTACTCTGGCCTACTCTGTGTTCTATCTGTGTGTGGAATTTCAAGCATTTCCATGGTTCATGATGAAGACAAGGACAAAGAAAGGCGAGACACGGGAAGAGTAGATCAACATGCAGACAAGTTAAGTAAGAAAGTTCATTTCTCAATGACTATGGCAAAGTATATTTTTGCAAAATGAAATCTCTCCCCAGTAAACGAGAGTAAACGGCTCCCAAAACGGGTTACGGGTAATCAAGGCAAGCAAGGGCTGCTGATGTCCTGGTCTTGGTATAAGCTTTTGGATTAAAGGAAATCGCCGTAGGCACGCAAATACCACAGCCATATCCGCCTCTGTAAAGCAATTATGTACAGCAGTTTTCATATGTGTGTGCTGTGTGGTATGAGGTGAAGTGCGAGGACTATCTGGCATCCGGGACATGAGGATGAGGATAAGGACGAGGATGGAGTAAGTTTTGGATAATGCTACAAATCTGTGCTTCAATTTGCCTGCGAATCGTTTTCTGTATGTTACGTTTACGTTACGAAAAAGCTGAAAACTGCTGTGTTAAGGACCACAGTTGTTGTAGCAAGGATGGGCGCGTCATTGTGAAAATTGAAATTTCATGGTTATTGTGGCGATGGTGGTGCTGGATGAAATAATCGTGGTTAATCTTTTGGAATAAAATTGGATGTGAGGGAGAATAATGTAGGTATAGAGGGAGCTACTAGTAGAAGCTTAGATAAGAGAAGATATGAGTTTTGGCAGGTGGTACTAGCACTAGTTAGATATGTAGGTATCCTTAAAATAGGTTTTTTTTAGAGTTAGTCAAGAAATCTTGGTCCAGACACACATACAATTTGCAAATTAGTGCGAACAAGAATGAATTTAAAGACAGCTATTTAAGATGATAGGGCAATTGAAAAGTTGTCTAAAAACTTTTTTGCGGAGGGAGTGGGAAACAAATTTGAATGTGCTAATCGCGAACAAATGAAGTAAAAGTTTTCAAACATAGGATTATTTCGATGGGAAGCTTCCTAGAGAAGTAAATTTAGTAATATTAAGCTAGTTTTCGGAAGCTCTTATAGTTAAGTGGTTTAAGAGGAAGGCATATCTACTTTCATGGATGGGTTTTTGTGTGAGGTAACACGAGGAAACAGCACCTAAACTGTGATTTAAATACTTTGTATGGGAAGTTTATTTTGAAGTTTTTATTGTTTTATCAAGTAAAAGTGGAAGGATAAGATTTATAGATTGAATAGGTGTGTTTTATGAGTTGAAAATATGAAAATTTAAGGGTCTATGAAAGATTTAAAAAATATGAATCTTCTAGAATAATAGAAAAATCTTTAAAAATTAAGCATCTGTAAATTACTGTTGTTCGAAAAAATTAAAGTTCGTTAAAGTATTGAAAAGTTTCAATAGAACAACTTTTGATTGGCAAACTTTTTATTCCATCAACATATATGAAACTAATTCATAGTTCTGGCTTAGAAGACCTTTTCTTGATTTAGATAAGAACCATACCAGAGGAGAAACAAGCATTGATCAGTGATCTGCTGTATTGGAAAAAATTCCATCTATTAAAGTGCTGTATTTTAAGAATTTTAAGATCTACGAAGCTACGTTTACTATGAAGTTATAGGAAATTTTGTGTTTTTAACTGTTTTTAAGTGAATTTTTCCATAATATGCACCTTTTAGAAAATAAAAGCCAAAAACTGAAAAAAAGCAGAATATTTCACGGTTTTACTCGTATCACGCAGTTAGCAGAGACCTTTCGAAGCTTCCAACTTGGTTTGAAATAACTGGTAAAATAAAATATGTCATCACCAGGGCAAGGATATATGTGAATACCTACATATTTTTTCCCACATTAATAGAAATATTGGAATAAGACAGTTTTTCGAATCAAGTAATTTCCTTTAAAATGGCATTTACTTGTTAGTGCATATTTTTGCATATTTTGCTTTAAATGCATATAAACCCATATTTTGGTTTTTAGTGCATATTTTAATGATAAACCCCTAATTTTTCGTCATATTTTTGAAAAAGGGAAGAATTTTTTTTTGTTTCACTTAAATTTTAATTTGATTCAAGGGTGTAGGTACGCAACTTAATCATTTTAATTTCAACATCCATGAAAAAAACGCATTTTGCAGCACTTAACACAATTCCAACCGTCACAGTTTCTAGTTTAATTGCAGTAAAAAACCTACTATGCAAAAAATTTTGAAAGTTTTGAAGAAGTTTTCAAACCTGACGATGAAGAGGTTTTGGTAAACTTTTTGGGTAGAGAGATACTTGCGTACAAAAATGCTCAAATGACAACGACTGAATTTGAATATGTACAAAAGTTATGTCAGGCCAAATAGGCAGAATTTTATCATTTAAAATTTCAGAAAATATTTTGTGGTGTATACCTACTGTGACCATATTACTAGAAGCGAAACCCGGGACAGATAAAAATTCATTGGATCTTTTCTTAGAGGATATAATATATGGAGTGCTTGTGCTTTTAGTTCCGTGAAGCTTTTATAGAGGGCTCTAGTTTCTTTAAGTTTTTCGATGAGTGTCTGTCATCAACAAGCGTGTTTATTTACAGCTTCGGAACCGGGTTCGCACTGAAAAACGAAGGCAGCGACCCCTATCCGTGTATATGGCGTTACAATGTATTAGGTATAGGAACAAGCACTCCATATATTATATCCTCTAAGGATCTTTTTGAAAATATTGATTTTTCAACAAAAAAAATTTTATTTGGTTTGGTAAAATGAGTTTTCATAATGTTTCCTTATTTTAATATCGAATTTCTTAAACTATTTTATAGGAACTTTTTCGTTGAAATCATTTAAGTCGTTTACGAAATCAGAAATCAAGAAAACGGTTGAATAGGTGATAGGTTTTATGTTTTAAAAACCTTAAGAGCTGTTTTCTAACATTTTAATTTTATTTTAAATGATTTGAAATTTTATAATCTTTAATTCAACTTTTAACATGCTTAAAAGTTTTGAAATTTAGCTAGGTTCATATATGTTGCACATTATTCGAAAAAAAAAAAACTTTTCAACCTTTTTTACAAAACCAACTCAACGAAATCATAAACGAAAATTTTACTTTTCGTTACACATTACGCTGCCTAACCAACGAAATTCTTACCCGTGCTAGAATATTTGGAGCGTATTCAATCGTTTGTCACTCACATTTAATTGTGTTGGTAAATTTTCTTGATCCAAAAGAGTTTTTTTACTTTGGAGACTTTTTCGTTTTGCTTCAGCAGCGTATTGGGCTTTTAAGCCAAACGTCACTTTCGAAGAAAAAATATACGTGACAATAACAGGACAAATAACAATATACGGGACACTTATACGTCCCGGTTTTCCTTAATAAAAACCCGGGACAAGCTGTAGAAATACGGGACTGTCCCGGGTAAACCGGGACGGATGGTCACCGTATGTATACCAAAACAATTTATTCTTATGATTTGTTTGCATGTACACAAAATACTTGCAATGGTCATCACTAATCAACATCTAAACAAAATTCAATGTTCGTTTCCAAAAATTTGATTTTTCAAAAAAAAAAAAAAAAAATTTTGTTTTTTAAATTAAAAATTTTTCTTTTTCAAAATTGTATTTCTGATTTACATTAAAATTATATAAATGCTTTTGTATAAAAATTTTCTTTTAAATTAAATTGGTAGTTATGACTTATGAAGCGCTTATTTGGACAACAAATTTTCATTAAAGACCGGCTGTGGATATTTCACTGTAGAACAAGGCCGTAACCAAGGAAGTTAAGAGGATTGATTTCTCCTTTCTACGTCTGTTGTCTAAAATGAAAAATTTCAAAAAATTGGGAGATTTTATGATCACTTTTATTTCAACTTTTTTTGTAGTAACAAAGTTGTCTGTAAAAATTTCTCCAAGAAGGTTGGCCTCAAATCAAAAATTATCATGTACAAGGAAAAATGAACAACCTTTAAAAAATAATATATTGAGTAGGGTGCTTCTTAAAAATCAATTTTCGAAATTTTAATGGGACACCCTTTCATTTTGTTCTTCCTGCCTTAAATATAAATTGGGTAAAATTTGGTCCAGTTTAAACACGTTCTAGGGGTCGCTACCACAATTCAAAAAATACACCAAATTTTGTTTTTTTTTTCTCAGAAAATTTAAAAATTTGTAATCAGAATTAAGTACCTTATATTAAATCTTTGACTGTTTTGAAAGAAGTTTTGATAAAAATACAGCGGAATAAAAATGAAGTTTAATTTTGAATATTTTTGAATTTGACATTTTTTTTGTGTTATTCTGTAGAATAGCTTAATTGAAAAATTCAATGATTTTATCTGATTGTTTATGAGCCTAATATCTTTATTCGACAGACAGTTAACTGACTATTTATTAGAAGATTGAAAAATCGGGTCTTAAACGTACTTTGTACTGTAACAAAAAAAATTTTGTTGAAATTGATCTTTTTTTTTACTTAAATCTTTAGTGAATGGTAGCGACCCCTAAATTTTAATATTAAAATCGGAAAAAAATACCATACACTATGCTTATATGGTAGTGGTAGAACATAATGCAGGGGTGTCCCATTAAAAAATCGAAAAAAAAGATTTTTTCGACCATATAAGAAGCACCCTAATATTGAGCCTTTCCCAAATTATAGTAAGCGCAAAATTAACTTATGAATTATGGACAACATCATATATGTACCTACTTGTATTTTTTCGACAAGAAGAACAAATAAGATATAACTTTTTTGTGTTAATTTGATCTACAATTGCTCATAAAAACATTCACATCAAAATTGTCTCCAATAAGTTTAAAAACAAAATATAATAACGATTTTTTATGTAAACTACAACATCGTAAGCGCCATGTAGCTAACGATAATTTGGCGGGAAGGGGTTTTAATAATTGAGACCTTTTCCAAGTTTCAATCATTAGTCATCATTGATATAAGTAAAGACATACCAGACTAAGCGTTTTCTTAAATCATCGCTTAGTGGTATCAATATAGAACGTTAATATGAAACAACTTGTTTATCTGCATCTGCAGTTAAAAAGCGTGAGATCACACGATCTAGTGTCAAACTCAGCGAACCATAACGATTTTATTTTATTTTTTTTTTTTTTTTGAAAAAAGAGTCTCCTCCATTTTTTAAAATGCCATTTCAATGTAGGTTCATAACCTTGTCAGGTCCCCGGCTTCAAATTTTAATTTTAGGGCTAGAGTTGAAAGTTTAAAAAAAAACATTAAAAAAGCAAAGTTCCTACACGGAGAAAAAAGTGTCACCTTAAAATAAGATGATGCGCCCATTAAATTTCACCACTTTAAATTAAGGTGATATCCGCTTAAAATAAGGTGATTCCACTTAAACTCAGTTAAATTTAATGCACGGAGAAAACAAACCAGATAGAATTAAGCGGATCGCACCTTAATATAAGCGGATTTCTACATGGTTTTTTGCTAATATGACACTTTTTTCTCCGTGTATGCTCCTTTAGACAAATTAATTATACCATCTATAAAAATAAAATTTTTTTAAAAATTATATTAAAATCTAGAAACATTTTTTTTTTTTCAAAAATGTGCTGAGAGGTTTTGTAATTTTTTTTAATTTTTTTTTTTTTGATTGAAAACCCAAGAACATTTATATTTATTCACAGCTTTTTGCAAATACATATACATGTTTTAATATGCAGTAATTTGTATGCCCAGGTGCTTTAACACACATGTAATTATCCATTCATTAATTATATGTGAGTTTCATATATCAAAACTTGTATTTTAATTTTTTAGCTGAAATGACCACAGCGGTGCATCGTACATACAACCAAATTAAGGGACATCAATAGCACATTAAACAAAGGAGTTTAAGTTTAAAAAATAATTCTCGTTAGTAAAAAAAAATGTTTTCCGTCCACAACGTAACAAGTGTTTAAAACCACGCATCTGCTGATATCATTTGATTATCTCAGATTTCATGTGGTAAAAAAGTTTGCTCAGTTTTTTTATTTTATTTTATTAAGCTCAGTTTCATATAACGGTAATGACAGTCCTCTTAAAAAAATACACTTCTAATGAATTTATAAAAAAAATCCAGCGACCATTTTATGGTATATATCAGTCAAAATATCCCCTTCATCACACACTTCTAAGTCTCTAAACTGTCAAAATGTCTTCTAATGCAGCATCATTAGTTTGCCAGCATAGTATTTTCAGAGGATAATCCTCCAGAGATAGCATACAGCTTTAGTGCAATTAGTAGACCATTCATTAAATACAAAAAAAAAATTAAGAGTGAGAAAAAAAAATCACCTCTTGTGGGTTAAATTAATTCAACCCCAACTCGTGGCATCCTGATGGTGAATATCATCACACTGCCACGGATGCAATGCAAATTTTTGCATATCTTATAAAAAAAACTACCAGCAGTGCAGCGCCAGCAACTGACCGACAACGACAACCGGGGACAACGATAACGACAACGACGGACGACTATCAGATACATACGAACGACACAGACGACACGACAAGATAAATGAATTAATTTCGCAAATCTTTTTGCATGCAACCAGAACAGAATATTCCGCCATTTTGTGTAACAAAACTAAAGTGTCAACATTTGGGTACAAAGGGGAAAATTTCAATGCAATGTGATGCCATACCGTATCTTTCGTTTTTTTTTTTTGGTTACATCAAGATATGTAGATACATTTACTCCTCCATCCGCCACTCACTATCATGACTTTTGGGTGGACCAGGAGTGGAATTGAGCGATTTACATAGAAAAAAAAGTTGAGTAAAATTTTTCCTTTAAAAGTGTTTGTCAGATTAAACGTTTAAGAAATCGTGCATTTAAGTGAACAGTATGAAAAAATAAATAAAATGCACGAAAGGGTCATACGAATTTGCTATTAGTAAGCAAGTACACTTTAAAACATGTTCACTATGGTGTATACGTATTTTTTTTTTAATTATTTTTGCTTTATATTAAAATATTATTTTATTGCATTTTAAACATGAAAGTTTAACTATGAATATGTTTGAAACAGATTTTTGTATACATTTGCATTTTCACTTTAATTTTAAGTTTTTATGATTTAAATGCAATAAAATAAAATTTAAGTGAAAATGCAAAAAAAAGTACGTATACGCCATGGTGTACCCATTCAAAGTGTGCTTCCTACTTGTGTAGGAAAACAGATTGAACTTAAAAAAAAAAAACAATCACAAAGGGCATCATGACATATCCGTTCCTTTAAGACAAAAGCTTATTTAGACGAAGTTACCTTTTAATAAATGATCGGTTTTTGTAAATAAATGATAAGTGTATTTGTGGGTGAACAATGTCAGTTACTTAAAAAAATTTATTTAAGGGAATCAAAATTAACTTTTGAAATCAGTTTGAGCTCCAAAAAAAGTACGCATATTTTATTATTTTATTATTTATTAAGATAAGAACAAGGATTTAAACAAATTGGAAAACAAATCAGCAAATTTCAATTTTTATTTCAAACCAAAAGTGTATTTTTGGAAAATCTTGATTTATAATAAAATAAGTCGTATAAATGCTTTTGTATAAATAAAATACACTGAAATTGAAAAGATTTTTGACCAAAAAAAAAAAATTTTTCATTGGAAACATCTAAGAAATAACACTTGCTTTTTTTTATTCCAAATTGTAGCAGCCGTTTTCGAGAGTTAGTTAAACTTTACCAAAATTGCTATATGAGAGGTAGCGTTCTTTTTTTGGTCGAAAATAATTAGTTCCAAAACGGGTCCTTTACATTGGCGGATACTTTGGGCACAATAAAAAAAAATTAATATCAGTAATTGTATATAATAAAACACTTCTTATCCTCGTACAATAGTTGTATTTATTTACAAACGTTTTCGAAAAGTTAACTTTTCATCTTCAGGTGATAGCAAAAAATATAATTTTAAAAAATTTTTTGATAAGTTTACAAATTAATCAAAAATGTTTTTATATAAATTGAAATTTTAATAATTTTGTTAAGTAATTGAAATTTAAAGTTATTTTAATAATGTCTAATAATGATAATTTTATAATAACAAGAAGAAGAGGGAAGTGAATAAATGCGTTTAAAATTTTTTCTCAAAAATGTACTTAGATGATAATGGTTTTAAGAATTTATGCAAAGAAGATCGTTCAAAAGTTTTGTTTTTATTCATGTTTTTTGTACGATTTATGAACATTTCTTCATAAGCATTTAATAAATTTGGGTTGTTAATTTCTTTTAACAAACGAAAACCTGCTATTTTATGATTTTTATCAATCATATGATCTGCTGGTGTTGATTCGTGTAATGTTTTTGAGTGTATCGCTTTATAGTGTTCTGACCATCTAATTTTAGTTTTTCTTCTTGTTTGGCCTATATATATTTCATCACAGTCTTGACAAATCACTGAATAAATTCCAGATTTCTCAAGAATATCTGTTTTGTCTTTTATGGTCCCAATTAGATTTTTGACTTTATTACCATTGCTATTTGGTGATAGTTTTATTGAAAAATTATTTAGTACTCTTTTTAAAGAGTAAGTCAACCCTTCAATGAATGTACCACCCATATATGCTAATACATTTTCTTTAATAGGAACTAAAGAGGTTAAATTCTTCAAATCTTTTTTCTCTCGATGTTTTTTTAATAAACTATTGACTATTCTATTAGTATAACCGTTTATTTTTGCTATTCTTTGAATATTTTCAACCTCTTTATTATAATTGTTTTTGCTAAGAGGAACATTAATAGCACGGTAACAATAGGAATTCAAAGCTGCAAATTTAGTTTGTTTTGGATGATTTGAGTTGGATGGAATACATCTGTCAGTGTTTGTTGGTTTTCGGTATATATCAAACTCTATCTGATTATCGACTCTTTTAACCATGACATCTAAAAATGGTAATTGAAAATCAATTTCACTTTCAAAAGTAAATCTTATTACTCCTTGCATGACATTATTTAAAAAATCGAGAAAATTTGCAAGTTTGTCTTTATGGATGATAATATATGTATCGTCAACATATCTGACCCATAATAATGGAAAGTCAGGGTAGTTTTCTTTAGCTTTTGTTTCGAATTCAGCCATAAAACAATTTGCTGCAAAAGCAGATAAAGGGTTGCCCATAGCCAGACCTTCAGTTTGTTGATAGACTTTATCATCAAATTGGACATAATTTTTTGAAAAGCATAAATTAACAAGACGCATGTATTCACTTACCCTTAAATCATCTAGCGTATTTATATTTCTTAGCCAATTCTCAATTGATTCTTCAGCTTTTGATATTGGAATACTGTTATACATGTTGTCTATATCTATTGAAGCTTGAATGAAGTCAAAAATCTAATTGGGACCATAAAAGACAAAACAGATATTCTTGAGAAATCTGGAATTTATTCAGTGATTTGTCAAGACTGTGATGAAATATATATAGGCCAAACAAGAAGAAATACTAAAATTAGATGGTCAGAACACTATAAATCGATACACTCAAAAACATTACACGAATCAACACCAGCAGATCATATGATTGATAAAAATCATAAAATAGCAGGTTTTCGTTTGTTAAAAGAAATTAACAACCCAAATTTATTAAATGCTTATGAAGAAATGTTCATAAATCGTACAAAAAACATGAATAAAAACAAAACTTTTGAACGATCTTCTTTGCATAAATTCTTAAAACCATTATCATCTAAGTACATTTTTGAGAAAAAATTTTAAACGCATTTATTCACTTCCCTCTTCTTCTTGTTATTATAAAATTATCATTATTAGACATTATTAAAATAACTTTAAATTTCAATTACTTAACAAAATTATTAAAATTTCAATTTATATAAAAACATTTTTGATTAATTTGTAAACTTATCAAAAAATTTTTTAAAATTATATTTTTTGCTATCACCTGAAGATGAAAAGTTAACTTTTCGAAAACGTTTGTAAATAAATACAACTATTGTACGAGGATAAGAAGTGTTTTATTATATACCTAATTATAAAACTCGTACAGAAATTCCAAATATAATTCAATACGAATTAATAGATAATCAGTAATTGTAGCTAATTAAATGCAAATTTTTTGCGTGAACCAAATATTTTTTGTTCTCATGGTTTTTGAGTTTTTGAATCTTCCGCGATAATAAGTCTGAAGTTATATCGGACAAAATCTGAAATAATTACAAACAATGGGTTTGGCTGGCATCTAAATTTGAGGCTTTTTAAATGCTTTAGAAGTCAACAAACTTCGTTATTAAAGCCTCAAAAGTTTTTTTTATTTTTTAAAAATCATACTAATTTCTTTAATTTTTTAATTCAATTTTAAGTTTAAATAATGAAATTCCGGTTCGATCAGGGCATTGGAGGATTTTTGAAAAAAAAAAAAAAAAAAAAAATTGACGCAAACCCTGAAACTTTTTGAAGTTTTCAAGTTTTTTAAATAAGTAAGTAAAACAAAAAAAAATTATAAATAAATCAAAATTTTGCATTGATTTTCTTTTTATCACAACAAATATTAAATAACAAATGATGGAAGAAGTTTCCGAAACGCGTCGTTTTTTTTGTTTTTTAAATATATATAATGCTGTGATGTGTTTATCAATAAAAAAATTTAAACTTTTTTATAATTTTTTTCATTTTGTTATTTATTTAAAAAATGAAACAACATCTAGACAACACCACAAATACATTTTATTTGAAATAGTTAGCTCAAAATTCAGCATTGAAAAAAAAAAACAAATTCAAAATTTTTATGCAGAAATTTGAAGTAACCTAAACTCAGATGTAAAACTTAAACCTCGAATTTGTTGCTCGATCAGTTTTCTTGTCAAAATTTTCAAAGTTCCATTTTTACTTTGTTTTATATTCTATAAATTGTGAGTTTGCAAAACAGTTTTGTAGTTACCCTTAGTCATTTCCTATTTCAATTTGAAGTTTTGCTAAGCTAAAATTTCTACAGAACAAAAGAAAAATTAAAATTTTTTTAAAAAATTTGACCATGAGACAAATTCTTATTTTAACGATATCTTGAACAACAATTTCTCTATTAAAAGTTCTCGAAAGGGAGATTTGGAAAAAACAATTAAAAGCTTACGTATTAAGACCTTAAAACTAAAGTGTTTATCTGGTTTTTACGCTTTCAATATTAAATTTCTTACCAAAGATACGGCCAATTAAAAAATCTTTAAAAATTTAGACTTTTTGTAATCTTCTTTTTTCCAGTTTTAACTTTAACAGATCAATAACCAAAAAAAAAACTTCTTTATTCTATTAGAGTGAACCGTGATTTAACCGGAGAAGTAAGAAAATTCGGGGAAGCCAACATATCAAAAATACTGTCTTGGACAAATTGTATCACCAATACTTTTTTTTTTTACTACTTTTGCTATAGGTAGAAATTTGAATAATCCGGCACTGTTTTCTGGTCAGCTATTACTTTCTGAGATTTTTTTTTATTTTGTTTGTGTAAATTGTTATCCTTGCCACGATTTCAAATGAAATATTGCAAAGTTTTCCTATCTCTCTGCAAGTCTATGAAAAAAAATCCTCTCCCACCCACACACACACAGATTAAATCCAGCAGCTCAGAAGCAACAACAACGACGTGAAGGACATCGATTTGTGTGACAAAAAATAAAAGAAATACTGAAAAAAAATGAAAAAAAAAATGATACTCACGTTCGATTTTCATCAGGACGGTTCGTTCTTGTACATCCGAGATATCCTTTGTAAATTGATACGCTTTGCACGTATACTCGCCGGTGTCATTTTGCGTCACCTTGTGGATAAGTAATCCATCAGCTAGCTTGCGGAACTTCGATGTAGCTGCTGCAAATAGTAACAAAAATAAAAAAATAAAAAACACTCTCAACAAAAACACACAACACTGACACACACACACACGATATGGCAACAAAAACAAAAATGAGAAAAGGATATCTATGCAATTTTAAGGACCAAACGAGAAGCACCACTTGGGGATATATAAACCCCCTTTTAGGATTCAATTTTAATTTTTTGCCATCAATGCAACAGGGATTCACTATGAATGGATATCGGTAGGTGATGGAGATAAAGCTTCCACTATATCGCCAGGATTAAAAAAGGATTCTAGTGGTGCCATAGAGAGCGCGAGAGGGAAAAGGACGAAAAAGAAACAAATTGAAGTTGGATACACGATTTGCGGGTGGGGATAAATTTTAAAGAGGATTTCCGGAATGGCTTCAGTGCGGGAGCCAGGAGATAGATAGAAAATACATACAGAATTCAATTGGTTGTCCATTAAGTTGCCAGGATACGGTTGGTTCGGGATCACCTTTAACCTCGCAAAGAATTGTCGCATTTTTACCTTCCTTGACAGTTAGGATAGTCGCATTTTCAGTGAATGAGATTTTTTCTGTTCATAAAAAAATAAAAAAAAAAAATAGCATTTGTTATAAGTGGTTCAAAAGAGTGGTTGTCGTTTTTTTTTTTTTCATATTGACACTTACGATATACAACAAGATTAAAGGACTTGTTGGCGTTCGCTGTACCATCGACATCTTCACACGTCCAATTACCCTTGTCGCTAAGAGCGATGTGCACAAAGATGAGGGCCAATTGTCCTACACACACACACACACACACAAATACATTATAAATATATTGATTTATTTATTATTAGTTTATTTGAGTTACCTGGAGTCTTTTCTTCAATGTGAATTCGACCTTTGACATCTTTCATAATATCACCTTTTGGTGATTTCCAATGGATTTTCAGATCGGTGGGGGCATTACATAAAACTATGTGAGATTCATTGGTAAAACGAACTACTTTATCGGTGGATGGACTAAGTGTGAGGACATCATCGCTGGCTACTACTGTATAAACTGTGAATGAAAGAAACAAAATTGACACTTAGAAATGTTTTTCAGATAAATTATTATTATATAGGTAACATTATTCTTTCAAATGCAAAGGATATTTTTTTAAATCAGTCGTTCTAATACTAACAAGAAAATTGTAACGCGAGTGAAATTTGATATTTTTTCTCTAAGTTAATATAAGGAAAAAATTTAGTGTAAATTTCTCAAACTCCAATTTTCAACGTTTTGTGTTAATTATAATAAAGTTTAACCTTTTTTTATAACCTTTATCACTATTTTTTTGATAAAACTCCAAAATATATAAATTAAAAATTACTAGGCAATACAAATAAATGAAATAAAGAATTCTTGTTGTTCAAAAGATTTTTTTAACTGTTACAACGGCCTCGGTGCAACCTTCACCCTCAAGCTTTTTGTCACATATATCTAGTGAAAATTCTACTTGTATGGTAAAAATATTAAAATCGATTTAAGTCCTATGGCAATGGGAAAAGCAAACGACAACATTTTTCTATTATTTTAGTGTAACCGTGGTTCTGAAGAATCAATAGAACTCGGAATATAACACTTTCAAAGCTGACCAATTTGTTAAAAAATTTAAAAACTTTAGTTTTAGTCGTAAGGCTCCAAAATAAATGATGTCTCTATGACATTAATTATTCCTTACTTCGTGACCCACATAGGATTAAATATCTATGACATTACATAAATATCATTTTAATGTGGGACATAGCCAGTGGCGAATTGAGGGGGCTCAAGCCCTCCCCTAAGCCTTCAAGATCATGTTATTATTTACCTGATTTCATCATAATGTACATGATTAACTGAAACTTATTAGAAAATCTTAGAGATTTAGAGACAGCTCAAATGCTCGAGCCCCCTCCATATTCTGAATAGGCTAACTTGTGTTTGTTTGAGTAAGAGTCTTAGCTGACGTTGACAATTGAATTATTTTTTTTTTCGGATTTTAACCCAATTCGGAATTCTTCAGATCAATTTTTTAGTATTTTGTTGGCAAATTACATAGAACTTAAAATTTGCAAAACTTCTTATGCAATCGTCTTTAAAAGGTATATTTCCCTTTTTTTTTAAACAATATTTTTCTCAAAGATATTGGAAATAAAAAATTTTTATATCTCAAAATCTTAGTGGTCAACATAACTAATGGTTTCTTTAAGCAAATTCCAGATTGCGCTTCTGATTTGGATTTAAAAAAAATAAAATATTACGAAAAAATATGTATTTCGGATTAAACATCAAGAAGTACATATTTGATTAAAAATTAGTTTTTGAGAGTTTCACGTTCTGCATTTGACTTTTTGCTCATACAATTGAAAGAGAAATTAGGTTTTCTGCACTTTTTCAACATTCAGATTTTCTGATCGAATTCAACTCACTTTGTTTCTGTTCGGGAATTTCCTTTTTCAATGAATTTGCAATTTTCGGACAAAATATTATCAAAACTTATATTTTTGTTGTTTTGTAATGTTTATTTGTTGTTAATTTAATACAAAATACATAAAACACATTAGGCATGAGTCATGAAATATAATAATTTATCACTGCCTATGTGTTTGCAACCTCATTCGCTTTATTTAAAACATTTTTCTTTTAAAATTTGCAAAATGTATCTTCTTATTTTTTCTTTAAAATACTGCTTTTTTTCCATTAAAACTGCCAATAAAATTGATAAGAATAAATCTGTAAACTGTTTTGAATTCAGCACAAAGACATTCAGACAAAGTTCGAACGAAAAAAATTTTTTTTTAATGATGGCTCAATATCTTGCTGTGTGTGTAAAATGTTTGTGATACAAGAACTTTGAAAAAACACTACTTTGAACGTGATAAGAGGAGACAGTAGTACGAGGCTGTATATAATACATACCACTTTCAGTACCGCACTTTCAGTACCGCACAGCGCTTCACTCTCGATCAAAGATGAATAAATAGGAGAGAAAATTTTTTCGTACATTTACCCTCTAAAAAATTTTTGAAAAATTTTCCTGGATACGCCACTGGACATAGCATATAAGTGCTAAATCCTTTTCCAAGCTCAGCTTTATTAATTTATCAGGAAATTTCAAAAGGATACCTATAAACTTTACTAAAATTGGTATATGACAAGTACCGTTATTTTTGATCCAAAAAATTTAATATCGTCGCCCGAGAGTTGTTTTGTCGTAAACGCCTAAATGCACTTTTTTAAACTGGATATGCAGTAATATGTTTTAGAACGTTCTCTTTTCATTTCTGTTATCAGATTTGTCCTATCGTTTACCGTTACTGAGATAATTAGTATGCATTTTGTCGTATATCCACAAAATAAGCATCGGATTAGGTTTGGTTTGTCGTAAGCGCCAACTTTTGGCGTTTACTTCATTGCTGGTTTGTCGTACAAAACAGATACGGTAGAAAATTTCGAACGAAATTTTAAAATTGTTTTGTCTGTGTAGGCTTATGTCCCAAAGAAAATATAAACTAGAAAAGTATTTATTGAAAACAAGTGCATTTCAGAGACATCTCAAATGTTGTATTTAATTTTGTTATGGTTCTTGTTGTTTGTTCCTGCCCCTATAGATACTAGACCTCATCCTCGGTCGCAAGTACCAATCTGACACAATATGGAAGTGGGTGTGCCCTATAAATATGTACACTTTGTAAGACGGCCAAACATATAACATAATTAAAAAGAAAACACGATGTTATCGCTTCAGACGATGGACAAGAACTGCTCTTTATTATACAAATATTTTACAATTTTGAAGCTTAACAACTAGAGTGCATGATCGGGTCATACGGTAATTTGGATAAATCATATTTACATAAAATAGGTCATACGATAATGTATGGTAAATAGACAAAGCATAATTAGAATAAATAGAATCGTACGATAGATGAATACGTGTTTACATATTATACGTTAAAAACATAAAGAAGATGATAATAAGCGAGAGTAACACTGTGGTTACATTAATTAAAGCCTACAGTTCGGCCAATCCTGACATAAAATCGACTCGATTTTCTAGTACATATTTTCATTTAGTATTTTCTAATAATTCGATTTTTACATTTTTAAAATAGCAACAAATTGAACAAACGATAATGATAACTGAACAAAATATAATTATTAAAACAAAATTACAAAATTAAAACTTGTATTAAAGTTATAAAAATTGATTTAAAGAACATTCGAACTAGGAGTTTTTTTTTTAATCATAATTAATTCATTTTATAATATTATAAACTCCATGTTTTTTTTTCAAAAGTTATATTACTATTAATTATTGTCAAATTAAATTCATTTACATATATCACAACAAAAATGTGTATTCAAAATATCTGTAGCGAAAGTTTCGTCACTTAAGATTTTAAAATTTTCATCACAATTGGTTTTAGTAAAATCAAATACGCTAAAATTTTCATAATTTTTCACACAATTTGTAGCATTTTTTTTTTTCAGATAAAATCAGAATTTTTTAAATTCATACTTTTCATACTAAGCTTATCATAATCATAACATTTTTACATAAAACATAATTTGCATAAAACATAATTTGCATAAAACTTATTACTAATTATTAAATTGGTATCATAATTCTTATCATAAACATAATCAGAAAATTTATCATAATTTATTAATTCAATTTTTTTCATTTTTAACTAGGTACATGCAACATAAAACTTAACTCACATAAATAACGATCACTCACATAACACATTTAACTTGTCCAATGACGTAGCTGATTTCGTAAAAGCAGAAGCTGTATGTTCTGGTTGCTCGTCCCACCTGAGCATTGGCTCTGTCTCCTCAAAGCTTCTCGTACTACAGAGAGCTGCAAGTGTTCTTTGAGCTCTAAAATTTCCCGTTGCTTTTTAGTTTTTTCCGCAAGCGCATTGATCTGAAGTTGAAGGTCATCGTCTTGATCGTCACTGGGTGACTCCTCATTTGGATCTTCCGGAAAATGAATTGAAATTTGAGGTTCTTCTAGCTGGTCCACATGGTCTTGCAACCTCATTTTCAACACCGATTTGTTTCCATCAGTGCTGAGATTAAAGCGGATTAGTTTTTCTTTAAGAGAAGCCACTGTTGTCTCTTGTTAGATTTTTGTGCTCGAACTTTAGCCATTACTTTAATTTTTCAGTAATCACGCACGAATTTTTTTTTTTTTTTTTTTTTAATTTCAAACATTAAACATAAAAACATAAAATGTACTTAAAAACTTTGAATGTGACATGAAAAAAAACGGGGTTTAATAGATCCCACTTCTGATATGTAAGACGGCCAAACATATAACATAATTAAAAAGAAAACACGATGTTATCGCTTCAGACGATGGACAAGAACTGCTCTTTATTATACAAATATTTTACAATTTTGAAGCTTAACAACTAGAGTGCATGATCGGGTCATACGGTAATTTGGATAAATCATATTTACATAAAATAGGTCATACGATAATGTATGGTAAATAGACAAAGCATAATTAGAATAAATAGAATCGTACGATAGATGAATACGTGTTTACATATTATACGTTAAAAACATAAAGAACATGATAATAAGCGAGAGTAACACTGTGGTTACATTAATTAAAGCCTACAACTTGTTGATCTTCTATCGAAATAAAGGTGTTTGGGACCATATAGCAAGCTTTAATATAATAGACTCGCACTATTGCAGGGCTAGTACAAGCAGGAAGTATTTTGAAAGCCACTTAAATATAAGTAAATAAAATATAGGGCTTTACAAAAATGTATGTTTTTTAATTTTTTGGCATTAAACGTGTAAAAAGCGATTTTTGAAAAAGTCTGAGAAAAATGATTTTTTTAACAAGCTAAATCTCTAAAATTATAACAATTAAAAATCTGAAAAATTTTCAAATAATAGCTACACTTATTAAATTTGAGTCTATAAAGTTTTTAATTTTTTGAACGAATGGTTTGGCTGGAATTTAAAATTGATCGAACAAGGTCCAAGAAACCCCATGTTATTTCCATAAGAAACTTCAACCAAGTTGCGGCACAGGTTAGAATCAAGTTAGAGACTTGAAACTTGGGGAATATTTTTTTTAGTTTATTTTCAACCATATAAGATCCTAGGAGCATAGAAATTCTAATTATTTTAAAATAACGAACACCCTATTGTGCATCTTGCAATTCACATCATGAAAAGCCACATTTTGTATTTACGAAAAAGTAGCATAGATTCCGCAGTTTTTATCCAATTCAATAAAAATATACGCCAATTTGTGCCTAAATGTATACTCTTTCAGAATATAACCTTACTTTATTTTTTTGTTTGTTTTATTTTGCAAAAATAATTAGGTAAAATTGAAAAAATTGAGAAAAAAATCACTTTTTCAAGATTTATGGGATAAAAACCTACACTTAATTTGTTTAAACAATAGACTTATATACATCATTCAAAAGGTCTAGAAATCCTCTTTCCAAAAACATATAACATATTGAGAGTTGTTAGAAAAATGACTGAGATATTGATAGATTACATCGTAAGGTCTGTAAAAATGGTTTTTTGTAAATAAAAACAAAATGGAGGGTTCCAAAAATATAACAAAAATATTTTTATGCATTATTCGACCATACGAACAGCCTCCACTATGTAATTTCTCAGGTGTATTTTTTTTTTTTTATTTTGTAGCACAGTGTATTCATCAAATTAGAATAAATTCTTAAATTTGATATTTATTTAATTTTGCTTTTATTTATGGTCATATATTTAATTATTAATTTAATCAAACTTTGTTTATTTTTTTCATGTTTTATAGTCATGTTAAAAAAATAATTTTTTTTTATTTTTTTAATTTTTTTTTCATGTTTATCGTCATAGGATGACCGATTTTGTTTTTTTCTCTGTTTTTAATCGATTTATTTTAATAATTAAGCCTCTAAGTCAAACCAATACTACTTCTATGTAATAAGAAACTATTTTTGTAATGTTTAATTAATAAACAAAAACGAACTAAGAAAATTGGAAATTTACTTTTTTTAATTGTGTCTTAGTATTGCCATGTTCAAAGGAGAGATCCTGAGAACCCCGTCAAAAAAGCAATATCATATAACGTTGCAACACGAAATAAAAAGAAAGGTAGGCCTAAAAACTCCTAGTACAAGCAAATGCAAAAACACCAGCATTCAGTTGGCCTCAGAAACGGAACAATACAAAACCGGGAGGCTTGCCGTCGATTTCTGAGGTCAACCCGGCGAACCCCACAGGCGGATCATAACAGCGCCGAGAAAAAGGAAGAAGAAGAAGAATTGTGTCTTAGTATATTGGAGTGTCGTACGTGCATCTACTTTGTCGTACGTGTATGGGATGGAAAAAAAGTTGATTTTGGTGGCGTTTACGACAAACTGATTTTGGGTAAAAACCTTTATAATTTGAAAACCAAACCAGATGTGGCAGTTTTAACAACATAAATAAGAACAAAATATTCTATTAAAAATTGAAAAAATTCTATCGGCCGGTTTATTTTTTATAGAACCTTAAAATGCGATTTCCCAAAATTCCAAAATTGGCGTTTACGACAAAACAATTCTCGCGCGACGAATTCCAAAGAATTCCAAAAGAGTCTCCAAAAAATGCTTTATACCAAGTTTGAAGTCAATCGTTCCATCCGTTTAGGTTGTAGCTCCTTATACAGACAGACAGACGCATTTTCTACCATCGTAAACGTAATATCATGGAAAAATGTTATCTCAACTTTTTTTTGTACGAATGCATAACTTGATAATATAGTATCTACCTATATCGCAAGTAAAAATTAAATAATCGACGGAGTCACACACTCTTGCTCTCTTAAATTTAAGTTCCTAATTTACAATCTGTCTTCATTGTTTTCGCTTGATGACGAACTCAATGGTCTAATTCTATACTAATGTTTTAGTAAAAATTAAAATATCTATAAGATATTTTATGAGATTTTTGAATTCGTTGATACCAACGATATAAATTGATATAAACAAAATGAGCGAATTAACATATCCGTTTAGGCTGTAACTGGAAATATCGACAGAATGGCGTGATAATACTATTCATTGATGATCTGAAATTTATTTGCTTCACATACCAATTCTGCCTATAGTGGCTACCTACACGTATGTACATATGTTGTGGACTATGTACATTAAAAAAAATCAGTTTTTACCCTTTTTCGCTTGTATATATTTCGCTTAAAATAAGTTTGTAAACGCCTTTACAGAAAAAAAATATACAAACTTTTTCGGCAGAAACACAACAAACGGATAAAACTTCCTAAAAAAATAAACTAAAAACAAGTCCATAGTTTGGAAAAGTAAAGTTATTCTTCACTGTCACCCGTACAATTGTTCCTTTGAGAAAGAAGTCTGCAACCGAAATCAAGCAACGTAACCATTTTATTTTATATTTTGTATACTTTTTCTTTAAAAAGGTATTGAGCTCATAGTGAAACCTTTTTTTCTCAAATACTTTCAAGTAAGTTGTATCTTTAAAGAAACATATACAAAAAAAAAAAAATAGAAATGAATGAGAAAATATCCTTGGAAACTTTATTAAGGATGTTTTTCTTTTCCATTTCGCAGCAATTCTGTTATTGTTGTTGTTGCTACTTACAATGAGTTGGTTGGTAAGAAAGCAAAAAAAAAAAAAAAAACTTAAAAATACTTATTACATGTTCGATGTGAACAACTCTCAAGAAAAACTGTGTTCCACCAAACTTTATACGTACCCCCTTTACATTGCCATCCACATTTCTTCCCTTACCACCACCTTCCACATCCGCTTACACTCTCCTTCAACAGTCTTTGAAAAGAAATTTACATGAAGTTGAACTTTTTCCATTTCAACATTAAAATGAAATTAAAAAAAAAAAAGAGAAAGAAACGCAAGATGAACATTTACACATTTTCTACACCAAACATGAAAGAGGTAGAAAGTTTGTTTTTCACTTCCTGTTCGTTCATTTTTTTTTTTGTTGAAAACATTCCCAACATTACACTTACGTGATTGTGTGGAAGAGTGCGGAAAAACTCTTCTTAACTATTACTCTGCTGCTGGTAGGTACTACTCCTTCCCCTGCTCCTGTAGAGCCTTATTATTGGTTACAAATAAAATGCATTTCCCTAGTAAAGTGCAATCTATCATATTTTTTTTGGGGGGCAAAATTTTTGATTCGATTTTTAATGCTGGTTTGGTTATGTAGATGCGACATATACATCAGGGGCGTACACACCATTGGGGCAAGTGGGGCGGTGTCCCCAACACGCCAGGGCCCCATAAAGAGACAATGCAGAGAAGGCAACTGGTTAAAAAAGTATCGAAGCAAATAGATAAGATACTTGACATGAATCACTTCGGACACAAGAGAGACAAATTATATTTTTCAGTGAATTGGTAGGCAGCCACAGGGGTCCCAAAAAAATAAATTGCTTTTTTGAAAGTAAAATTACATATTATCTTGGGGCCCCAAAAAATATTACTTACACAATTTTAGCGACCAACAAATGATAGGTACTCAAGGGCCCAAAAAAAAAATAAGCGGGCGTATACGTACTTTTTTATTCGTTCTTATTTTCTGTATCAAAGGGGCCCCTTTGCCCCGGGCCCTGACAACTCAACGTACGCCCCTGCATATACTCCTTCATATACAATATATGAATGTACATAATGTACTTGTAGGTGCATGTAAAATAATAACTTTGCTTTATAAGAAATTTATTTGTAAATATAGGTAATAGTGAGCATAAAAGCTTTTATGAACGAGATTGAATCAATGAGGAATTATATGTATAAAATGTTTCAAAGCATGTCGAATATCAACAAACGACAAGTCTTCTGGTTTGATGGAATAGTATATTTTTTCCATAATACAAACTATGTATGTATATGTAGTTTTCAAATGTAAAAAAGTTGTTCAAAAAGATTGAAGACTAATTTCCGAAACAACGCAACTCTAATTTTAGCTATTACTACCAGTCTAATCGTTGTAAATTGAATTTTATGAATGCAAAATAGTGTTAAATATTGTTAATATTTCACAAAAGCTAAATTTTGTATAATGTTTTATGCCGATAAATCATTCTTGTCAATTTGGAAAGTTCGCTTTTTGTTTATTTGACAAAGGTTGCTTTTCAGACAAATGTGACGATTTAAGAATAGCGATATCTTGGACAAGCCCATAGACGCATTAAATTACCCTGGTCTGCAAAATTTAACTTTTTTTTTCTCCTTCAAATAATTTTTTGATATTATGAAAGATTAGATTTTCTTCAATCTAAATCTGGTTTCAGAAAAATTCTATCAGGTACCATTTTTGTAAAAATGATTTTTGAAAAATGTGGGTAGTTTCTAAAAACTCACCCTTTTAGATTCATTTGAACTTGTATAAAATTAAAACTATTTGTCGCACTGAGCTCAAAGGGGACTTATTCCTTTTACATTAATTTTTACTCATTTTAAAAAATACTGATTGACAAAAAAAGCAGATTTTTCGAAATCCTTCACTTTTTAGTAAATCCTACATGAACAAAAGCACCCAAATTAAGAGAACTAAATTTAAAAGAAAAAAATAAGTTCTTTCATAAAGCGTAATAATTTTAATTGAAAAAGATTACATTATGCCAAAATATTTCTTCGAAAACAGCAAAAACATGCGTTTTTGAGATTTTCTAACGGGAATATCTAAAAAAAAAAACGTGACGTGCTAGGTCAATTCTGACTTCGGATTCGGAATCAGCATACAAAAACCCTTTAAAAAAGTATAGTTTTTTTTTTTAAAGGAGGATTTCCTTGCAGACCAGTGTTATAGGACATTTCGCTGGATGAAAATTTTCCTCAGTTAAATATTTTTATTTATTGTTTTATATTTTAGAAATTTTTCGTTTGATATCACTGGTCAACAAAATTGAACTTTTTTTTTGCCACAAGAACCAAGATATACTTTTCTAGAGGTTTTGGGTTGCTGAACTCGAATCTGAAGTCAGAAAAATTTGATTGGCCTCCGTTTTTGAAATATTACCGTTATAAAATGCTGAAAAACGTCATTTTGACTGTTTTCGAGCTTCTAATTTTATGTGGGGTAATTCATTATAAACAAATTTTTACCGGTGATTATAAGAACAGATATTCTTCTTTCAAAGACTGTTTCAATTTTCCCGATATCTCTTTTATTGCTCGAGATATCTAGAGTTTCAGTTAGTAAGCCAAAGAGAAACTAAATTTAATCTAAAGTTTAAGTCCCTGGGCATACAATTTTTGCCGCAAGAACTAAAATATACTTTTCTAAAGCTTTTTGGGTCGCTAAACTTGAATCCGCAATCAGAAAAATTCTATTAGCTTCCGTTCTTGAAATATAACTGTTATAAAAAAAAAACATTTTTTTTGCATTTTATAACGGTAATATTCCAAGAACTAGGCCCAATATAATTTTTCTGATTGCGGATTCGAGTTCAGCAACCCAAAAACCTCTAGAAAAGTATATTTTGATTCTTGTGGCAAAAAAAGTTTAATTTGGTTGGC
Source organism: Episyrphus balteatus (assembly GCF_945859705.1). Lineage (NCBI taxonomy): Eukaryota > Metazoa > Arthropoda > Insecta > Diptera > Syrphidae > Episyrphus > Episyrphus balteatus. Next base: position 27,641,488 of record NC_079134.1, on the reverse strand, counting down.
CATTGCTGCTTCTGAGTCAAAGACCGGTACTTAAATTTTTAATATCTCGGGCAGTAAAAGAGATATCGGAAAGATTTAAACATTTTTTGAAAGATAAAAACCAGTTCTTATAGACACCGTTATAATTTTTTTCAAAATGAATTACCCCACATAAAAACATAATCTCGAAAACAGCCAAAATGACGTTTTTCGGCATTTTCTAACGGTAATATTTCAAAAACGGAGGCCAATAAATATTTTCTGACTTCAGATTCGAGTTCAGCACATCAAAAACATATAGAAAAGTATATTTTGGTTCTTGTGGCAAAAACCTTGTTGACCAGTGTATTCAGTTCATTAGTCTCTCACAACAACTGTTTGAAACAGTTGTGATTTTGATGATTTAAAAAATACATACTTTAAGAAATGACCATGCAAGTGATTTTTTACATTGAAAAGTATGAAAGGCACTGTGCTGTACATCCAGTGTTATTTAATTTATTTTTAGCTAAATAAATAAAATAAATAAAAAGAAATATAGTTCAAAAACGTTAAAGACAATATTCATAAATGTGCAACTAAAATTAGTTAGTCTTAAAAGCACAAAAATATTACATATTCTGCCTTTTTGAAAAGTCGCTATTTCGGGACTCTTTAAGGACGCTTGGTGGGGGTAAGGCCGTGGTTTAAACGTCTGAGACTTATTTATTTACTATCACGAGGTATAGTGATAATTTTTTAAGAGTAACCATCAGATGGTTGTATTTAAGGGGAAAAAATTAGCTTACCTCTTTTCTGAAAATGCATTTCAGGATTTCTACGACGTCTGGTAGGGTGAATGCAGCGAATAAAACGTCTGGGATCGAACTTTTTGGAATCAAGTTATATAGCCCTCTATCAGCTCTATATGAATCAAAGTGGTTATATACTCGACACAAAAATTGGAAAAAATGAATTTTTCAACTCCCCAATAACCAGGATTTTTGGTTATACCTCAACTCCCAAAATCTGCCGTTGGCTCTTAGACTAAAATAATAATTTTATTTTTGTATTAAAAAAAAAAAAATATTTTAAGAAGAAAAAAAAGATACATTTTGCAGACAGTGATATCAGCAGCAGCGTTAATCGTAACAAATACTGGTTTATCAATATGGACAATGCTTTGCGTTCAATATGGAAAAATTGAAGGTGTTCAAAGAGGGAGCGGTTTCTGTACGACAAAATTCTGTGGGGTCAAAATACTGTAAGACCATAATTCTGTACGTCATTATACTGTAAATACAAAATTATGTACGTCAAAATACTGTATGAACAAAATACTGACTTGCAAAATTCTGTTTTGTAAAATTCTGTACGGCAAAATACTGTATTTTCAATACAGTATTTTTAAAGAAATTTCCTTTGATAAAAAAAACACTAAATACTAGCTTTAAATATAATTATTGACAGTAAAGTTGTAATTTTATACAAACATAATTATTAAAGTAAAAAAGTAAATCAATTCTAAATAGGAACACAAATCAAACTTTTCTTAAACATACAAAATACATTTTACAAAAAAAATGTCAAAATCAATATAAATTTAATTTTTTTTCAATCCGTTTTAGGTATGCAACGTGGTTTAATTCAGATTGTTTTTTTTTTAAATAAGTGTAGTTTTGTTTTCTCTCTCTTTTTTCCGTAGCTCCTAATAAGGTACCTAGATTAATCAACATTAAGCTTGCCTCTTTATTAAGTTGATCTCTTAGAAATTCACAGTAAACCCTCTTTTAAATATATATTTGTTTCAAAATTCTGTAAAAATGCGAGCGCACTTTTTTACATTATCAAAACGATATTTTTTACAGCATTTTTACAGAATTTTGAAATACAGAATTTTGATGTACAGAATTTTGAAATACAGTATTTTGACCAACCAGAATTTTGCTATACAGAATTTCGACTTTCAGAATTTTGTTCGTACAGCATTTTGCACATACAGAATTTTGACATACAGTATTTTGGCATACAGTATTTTGAATACAGAATTTTGCAACATACAGAATTTCGACCCCAACCCGTTCAAAGAAGTAGATCGGTGTCATCTTCAAAACATAAAAAGGAGGTAATTTTGACGGCTAAAATTTTGATATCACAGTCGAAACAAGCACATCAAGGGAGACACATACATAATGTAGACCCCAAAGCTAGATACAAGTCCTTGTTGAGTTATACCAAGGCGGATGCTAACTGTAAGAGGTCAACAAATGGTGATTTTAGAAGAACCGTTCCAATTGAGTATTTTTTTTTTTTAATGTTCGTTAAGGGTTTTTATTTTTAGGAACAAAATAGAAAAACCAAAATTATTTTTTTTAAGCAATTTTTATATACCTAGAATAAAAATAAGAAATGGTTCATCGTTTTTATTTTTGAGCAACATGGCAAATTTTAAGTTTTTTTCACTTTTATGTTTTTTAACAGTTTATACCTGATTAGCACAATATTAGCGAAGAGGTCCATCGGTGTTGTTGGACTTGTATCGAAGCAAAGGTTCTATGGAATTCTGGTTCTCTCTTGATGTGCTTGTTCGACTATAATACTGCAATACTTAAATTTTGGTCGTCAAAATTATCTCCTTTTTACCGACTTCCAAAAAGGAGGAGGTATTCAATTCGTCTTTTTTTTTTTTTTTTTTTTTTTTTTTTTTTTTTTTTTTTTTTTTATGTTTGTTACCGCATAACTTTGGACTGAGTGAACCAATTTTGATAATTCTTTTTGTATTGGAAAGCTGGTGGCTGCAGTGTGGTCCCATTTCAATTCAATTCCCATTTCATTTTTAGCCATAGGAACTATTTTAAAAACCATAAAACCCAGTTTTGATCCATGGAAGTCGGTTTTGTTTTTTTGCTAAAAATGATTATATGTCTTGAAAATGACGCTGATCTAATTTGTTGACCACTTTCCTGAAGATGACTATGGCTAGAGAAAAAAAATTTAATACCTAAAATGTAACTATTTTTTTTTTGATGAAATGTGTCCCTCCAAATGAGAGTATTCTCACGATCTTGTAAACCTGGTTTCAAGAGTCATTATATTTAGTACTATAATACTATTTCTAGTTTATAGCGACCCTTTGCAAATTGGAAATAGCTTTTTTGTATAAGTGTACACTATTCTGGAGGCAGTTCAACTTTTCGAAGCATTCATAGTTCCGTTCCATAATTAAGGAAGGCTGCATTCAACCCCATTGAATTATGTTTTTGCCAAAAAAGACTTACCATTTTCGACTAACTACATTAGAAATCATTTCAATGATTTGGTATTTCCCAATGTTTACCATACAATCCAGGTCGCGAATCATCATATTAAAACTTCAATGATTTATTTTGAAATTCGATTCCAAATATTACTATAAGCAGAAAACAACACCATTTAGGTATATTGAATAAAGTGGAATTCAAATACAAACAAAGATTACTGATTGCTGCTGCTGCCTGCACACAAAAGTCCTCTCTATTCGATAATGGTCTTCCTGGTTTTCCGCTTAAATTGAGTATTTCCCCAATCCTTCTATTATTTATTATTCTACATGCATTTTCCCCACACATAGACTTAATTCATCTCTCTGGTCACTGGTCAATGCCAGAGTACAGAAAAGTGCAATTTTGAAGGGACCACGTATTGTGTTTACTTTTAAATCGAACCAAGTAAAAAACAAAACCAAAACATGAACCTTCCAATTCATTCACTATTCAAATCCTTTACTCACTCTTCTTCCTATTGTTCTACATTTCATATAAAAGTTGAACTCTAAATCGATTCATGTAAGGTATCTATATAGAATGCCTAAGCCCACAACCATTTGTATATTTATTGCTTCTAGACAATGAATCAATTCCAAAACGCAATGGTCCAGTCCAGTATTTCGAGTATACATTTCACATTTGCGCTAACTGGATCCATAGCCAAAACTATATAGCCTGACTCTGATTTCCGTATCACGTTACATCTGTAAAATGTCACATACAACACACAGTGTTACAGAGGCAGAAGAACCGTTTAGTCCTCTGTTTTGTTTGTCCTTGCAACGGACAACGATTCGTCCCGAACATTGACATCAATAAAAACGTTTTCTCTCATTCATCAGCCAACCGCAGAAACACACAAAATACAACAAAACCAATTGCATTCCGTTAAGTTAACAGTTCAACTGTCAACCGCATTGAAATTAATCGAAAACGCTTGAGAGCGAAAAATCGTCCGAGTTTGTATTGGTTGGTCCAATCCAAATGCATATATGAGAAGAGAGTGTATGTGATTTCATTTTCTCTCTGGAACAAGGACACACAATTCGATTGCATACAAAAATGCGATTTACCTCTCAAACTGGTGCAATATGTCAACCGCAGTATTTTCCCAGCAAACGGTACAGAAAAAAAAATATCATCACTCTGACCGCAACGACATCTATATTCCAATAAAAAAAAAAACAAACACAACAAAATAGAACCAAAACTAAATGAGGAGGATACACAGGAAGAAAAAAAGGATAGAAAAACCAAACCAATTTGTCGCACTTTACAACCGACACCGGGCCCTGCTGTATATTTATTTACCGCAGTAAAAAGCAACTGTCAGTCGCACTGGGCGCCATTTGTATTTTAAAAACTCGCAGCCACCCAGAGCATCTTTTGATTTATAAACCTGGTTAAAGGCTGTGTGAAAAACGAAAAGAACCTCCGTCTTTCCCGGCAGCAACATTCCAATCGACTGTCAAGCTTCTACTTACCAGGCTATCTGTGTCAATTATGAAGCTCTACGACCAATAAATATAAAACTGGAGAAGGTAAAGGTATGTGGCGCCCTCTGTTTGTGCCATATCACATTCCATCCAACCATAACCACGGCCACATTCAACGGTATTGCCGCCGGAATGTGTTTACCTGGTCAATAAAATTTTATGTGCTCTGCCGCAACATGTGTAGTTAATGACCAAAACACTAACAGCAATGTGTACCTGCCCTGCCTTCCCCGTGTTACCGTAGGCGAAACGTAAAAAAGTATACGGACGGAAATTGGAGCGTAAAGTACATTAAACCGCAGGTTACACTGTAAAAATGCAAAAACATTCTCTCTCCAACAACATCCACAAGAGCGATAAGTAGGTATATCGGGAGAGGGGGAGAGAGAGAGATAGACTCTTCCCATGTTAGCCCTGGCCTTTTCCTGGAGCCCTAAGGGAAGCCATAAAATAGTAAATTTATGAGGATGCACGTACTAAGTGTGGGGTTTAGTGTGTGACACAACCCTCATGCCTGCAAATGAGGCTCCATAAAGAGGTGCGAATGCTTACAGGCAGGATGTTGCTGCTGATGCTCAAGTTCGCGTCCAAGGTATACTAGAATGTATACAATACTGTAACTTGGGAAGCCACGATATTGCCTTGCAATATGTCGATGATGGTGTTAGTTCTGCTGCTGGTGGTGATGGTGTTATTGCAACCAATGAAGATGAGGTTTTCCAACGGAACGAACGAACGGACGGACAGTACTGGTTCTGTTTGGTTTAACATTTCGGTTCACCTTTTTTCCTTTTTGTAGTTCCTCTTCCTACACAAAGAAAAAGAGAGTTAGGAATGAATTCAAATAAAAACTTTGCTGGGAGTCCATAAATCGCCACTAAACGGAAAACAGTTGGCGGTTTTTATCGATAAAGGAAATAACAAAAAAGTACGGAAATAAAAATCCCTCCAAACCGGGCTAAAATAGAAAAAAAAAAAAAAAACAAGAACGAAATAAAAGTTTAGGGGGAGTATGTGGTGTTTAAGGGAAGAATTTATGGTCAAAGAAGAGATGAAAAAAAAGACTAAAACCAAAATATCGGTGAAATTAGTTTTTGTGGCAATGATGGCGAATGGCGGGCGGCGGGGGCGACTGTTTGTACCATCGACCGATGACAGTGTCAAATACAGAAATTTGTGTAATTTCGCTTCTCGTTCGAAAGCCATAGCAACCCTCTTCAATTCAATTCGATCCGGATCAGTGAAAATTATAGGTTTTTCTGTTATAAGTTTGGTCGACGACGCGACGGGATGTGAAATAAAATGCGTTTTACGGCATGTTTGACAGTCGACGTCGTCGTCGTCGGTCGTTCATGTCCACTATATAAATGGGAGTCAAAGTAATCAACTTAATGGGATTTTTATGGGGATAAGAATTAAAGTGACCTGTTGGTTAAAGCTTGTTAATGGGAAAAGTCATTCGAATTAAATTCTTGAGTTCCGACAACGTGGAACATAAGGGCGATAAAAATAATTTATGAGCCGTGTTTCATTTTTTGGAAAAGAACTCGAACTTGGCTATAACATTAAAGGCTAAGCATCTTTTTATTTCTTTGTTTTTTTAAAAGAGAAAAAGAGCAAGAGAAAAGGAACTGTTTTTATCTTTAAATGTTTTGTTTTAGTATAACATTTTTAATGACTGTGATGGAGAATGTGGTTAGATGATATCTATTTTCGTTTGTAAGGTTATGGGATTTCGTGGGTTATGATGTATTAGGTATACTGCAGAAGTGATAACTGGAATGTTTTTTGTTGTTGTTGTAAGTAGAACCATTTGCACATAAAAAATTACGTATACACCATGTAATCCAAAATAATTGTAATCAAATTTGACATTTGAGCATATTTTTATATTCTTTTGAATTTTATTTACAAAGTAAATAGATTTTTATTGTAGGCTTTAAGTCAATTTTGTATTTTTATTTCTATTTTTTATTTTCGGCACAACGGCAACGTTTCGGAGATGGTAATCTCCTTCGTCACAAAAGTAACAAAAGTAAGTAAATAATTTATTTGTAAAGAGTCAAACATAAGAAGAAAATATGTATGATTTATTGATTTATAATAATTTGGTTCACTTGAAACAAGAACATTACTCAGTAAATCAAAATGCTAGAGAGAGGCACACGAAAACTTGTTCGTATAGAATTCAAAATGTTTTTTTTTTTTAAGAAGCATTTTAAGAAAAATAAAAAATTTAACTAATTTCTTGTAGATAAATTAAAAAAAAAAAATGAAAATAAAGTTTGTATACCGCATTTTGTAGCTGGTACTTATGTCCCATTTTCGAAAATTTAATTTCTCAAAAAAAATTTTTTTTTTTAAATACAAAATTTTGTGTTTACTTTGCGGTTTTTGGATGCGGTTTTCTGTTTTTCTTTAAAAACAAATAACAGCATCGAATTTTAAAAACTTAAGTAGTACTTATTTAAATAAAATTTTGAAAAAAATTAGTTTGAAATTTTTTTTTTTCAAAATTTTGATTTCGAAAATTAATTTTTCAAAAATGAAAATGGCCATATTAAACATTTTTGTAAAAGACGAGGTTTTTGGCTTTACAAAAAGGTATAGCACGTTATTGTAAGTATAACCGTTGATTTTTAATATTTTTTTGTTTCAAATTAAATAATTTCTTTTTTAAATTGTCCCTCCCCGCTAAACGAAGGGGAATACACCCTCCTCCCATACGATTTTTTTCTTGTCTCGACCGAACCTATACGCTCTAACTTTTTGGCACATTGCTCAATCTCTTTTGAAAATTGCTCCCAGTACATTACTTCCAACAAGAATGTAAATTTTAAAGGGCGTTGTGAACCCTCAAGATATTTTTTGATCGGGCTGAGATTTGGTATGCTCTTTTTTGATGACTAATGGCACCCGTCCCTGGTATGTAGAAGAAGAAAAACAAAAAAAGAAAATAAAGTGCAGTTTCACTCCACGCTAATGTCTATAGGAATATCATTGTAGAAAGCTTGTTTTTTGATAAAAAAAAAATTGGGTGTTTTTTTTCGAGGGGGAACTTTAACAACAACAGGTCAATAATTCGTTAAGAAATTTAGTGTATAGACATTCTACACTAGCCCAAAAAATTAAGGGAACAAAAAAAAATTGTTTATTTGAACGTTTTATTTATGTAAAATTTATGATAAATCCAAGAAAAACTAAAAGTTTTCAAAAAAAGTTAAATTTTGAAAAAAAAACTTTTCATAGGTTCCATTTTTGGATATTTTTCCTAATGTTGAAAATTATTGATTTTTCTTTGGTTTATCTAAAATTCGTACGATATTTATTAAAAAAATGTTCAAATAAACTGAAAAGAATTTGATTTTTCTCATACAAAAAGAGTGTATGTACACTACACATGTACACTAGACTGGGCCAAAAAAATAAAATATTTTTTTTTTTGAAAGTTACTTCGAAAATCTTGTTCAGGATGATGAAAAAAAAATTTGGTGAAAATTTGAGCCGTTAAAAAAAATTTTAAGAGGTCTATCATCGGTGTTTTTTATTTTTATACATGATATGATGTTTTACAACAGAACTGCTAGACGATCAAAGTAAAAAAAAATTCTGTTCATTTTTTTTTTTTTATAAAAATAAATTTCCTACAAAAAAGATCTAATTGAAAATTTTCGTCAGACGAGCCGTATTCGAGTAATTAAGCTTTTAAAATCGAAGTGTTTTTTCAATTTGCCTGTTTCACTTTGGAATTTTGTGATGAGCAAATAAGTGAATAGAAAAATAAAACCTCGACAGATTCTTATAGGAAATTTAATTCTCTACAAAAAAGGTCTTGTAGTAATTTTCCCTAAATTGAGTTTTGAAGAAGTTATTTACGATTTAAATCGAGAAAAAAATTAAAAAATCAATTTTCAATTTCAAAATTTTCTAATTAACTGAAAATTCAATATTTTCAAATTAGCAAGATGTTTTCTTGTAGGGAATTAAACGTTCTATAAAAAGTTCTTTGGCAGCAAATTAATTGCTTTAACCGTTTAGAAGATAATCGTATTCAAATCGCAAATGCATACTTGTCATAAGAAAACTATTGAAATCAGTGGGCATTGGTTTTGATACGAATATCTTTTTAACGGTTAAAGCAATTAATTTGCTGCCAAAGAACTTTTTATAGAACGTTTAATTCCCTACAAGAAAACATCTTGCTAATTTGAAAATATTGAATTTTCAGTTAATTAGAAAATTTTGAAATTGAAAATTGATTTTTTAATTTTTTTCTCGATTTAAATCGTAAATAACTTCTTCAAAACTCAATTTAGGGAAAATTACTACAAGACCTTTTTTGTAGAGAATTAAATTTCCTATAAGAATCTGTCAAGGTTTTATTTTTCTATTCACTTATTTGCTCATCACAAAATTCCAAAGTGAAACAGGCAAATTGAAAAAACACTTCGATTTTAAAAGCTTAATTACTCGAATACGGCTCGTCTGACGAAAATTTTCAATTAGATCTTTTTTGTAGGAAATTTAATTTTATATAAGAAAAAATGAACAGAAATTTTTTTTACTTTGATTGTCTAGCAGTTCAGTTGTAAAACATCATATCATGTATAAAAATAAAAAACACCGATGATAGACCTCTTAAAATTTTTTTTAACGGCTCAAATTTTCACCAAATTTTTTTTTCATCATCCTGAACAAGATTTTCGAAGTAACTTTCAAAAAAAAAAATATTTTATTTTTTTGGCCCAGTCTAATGTACACGCGACTTAAGTTATACTTCTCACTCAGTATTTTAAATGAATTTCATTTGATATTTTTAATTTGTACTATTATTTTTGTTTTACATATTATTAAAATAATCAAACATCGTATTTTTTTATCAATCTCAGCTTATGGTGATCTTGGGAAATTTTTTGATGCTATCTCCGCAGCTTAACCCAAGACAATCTGAATTCCCTGAATATAGTTTAGTTATGCATGAAAAAATCTTTATAATTGGAAATTAAGAATCTTCTTACTAATTTCCGGGGCTTAATTTTTGAAAAAAAAAAAAAAAAAATAAATTTATATACGATTGGTGGCTCTATATCAATACAAGTTTAGTTTAAGTCTATCTTGTTTTCTTTTCCTTTTATTTATGAGTATTTACATTTACATAAAACATGCAACTTGCCACGTGTTGTGTGTTTTTTTTTGACATTCTTGTCAAAGAACAAATTTTCATACCCACCGTCCCATAAGAAGTATAACTTCAAAAAGTGATTAGAAGTAAGTCATTTACAGCTGCTGCAGAAATATGGTGTTTTATTTCATCTCAAAAGTTCAAACCCTCACGACAGAAAAACTGCTTGATGAATAAGTCTGAAACTTTGCATATTAATTTCAGGTTTATTAAGCTTCAATAATTAAGCCTTTGTTTAATCTTATCACCCATAGTTATGAAAAAGCGGCACATTTTCTAAAAAAACCATAAAGAGGCCTATTTATATAGCTTTTCTAAATTGGTCTCAAATGTAAGAAAACATCTTTTTTCACAAAGTAAGCTTAATTTATTTGTAGATAATTGAAGGAAGTTCTTAAATGTATCCTTAAATTTTCTGTAAGGTGATTCGTTGTTAAGATGTTGATAGTCAAAGTCAAAAGTATGGGTTTTGGTTTGATGACTGGTATTGTAGTCTAAAAAAAATCGTAAAAGTTTGAAACAAAAAGAAATCTTATAGCTAAATAAATAACAATTGTAAAAATGATAATCATTTCATCACTTTTTAATAAGAAAAATAAAACAAAAAAAAAAAAATTTGAAAATTATAGTTTTTGAACAGTTCCAACGATTAACCTATTTTACAGTAAGAAATAATGTATTTTGTTATAAAAACCTAAAATTAGAAGAAAGTAGCTCACACATGCTTTTTGTTTTGTCATTATGATCGTTTTTTACTGAGATAAAGCCTATCGAAAATCACTAAAAAAATCACCCTTTCACACCCTATAGGCACTTTAGATTCTTGCTTCCAATCTTAAATAAACATAACTAGGTACTAAATTTCAATGGGGTACCATTATTTTACCAAAAATACCACATTTACTCAACACATGAAATAAATACCCTTTTACATGAAATAAAAACTGATTCGCAATATCCCAAACAACATTTTTAACAAAGTTTTTAATATACCTCTCCCACAAAAACACCTTTTTGCCTAAAATATTTTTTTAAAGGCGTCTTAGATTCTTGGTTTCTGTCGTCTCCCTAAAAACACTCTCTAAGCTTTTATAGTACCAAAAATGGATAATTTTGCGCTATAGAAGTGAGGACTCGACTGTTTAAACATAAGTTTAAATTATCTAGCTTCTCTAATAAATTAAATTTTTAACACTTACAAAGGAATATGGTTGCTCATACCAACTTAATTTGAACTTATTCTTCTTCCGCACTTAACTCAATTATATGAACTCTCAAGGCTTTTGTATTCTTTGACCAACCATTTTTTTTCCATAAAAGTCGAAGAATAGAAGAAATAACACTTCCTCATGTTATAACCCCGCGTATTATTTAGAATTATCTAAGACCATTAAGTCCATAAAATATATCCCCCTTTTTTTTTCTTGGAAGATTCTATTTCTTCCTTATTTTTTTTTCTTCTTTTTGAAATTGAATTCCCCCATTATGGAAATTATCCCCCTTGCAAAGGTGTTCAATTTTAAGCGCCTTTTAGTTGGGCTATAAACGTTCTTCTTATCCCCCAAAAATCCAACTAAGAGAGAGAGAAAAAAAAAAAACCGGAACTACCTTTAGATAAATATAAAGTTTCAAAAAATATTCCCTAGATCCAGCTTTTTAGTGGATTTACAATTTAAAAAGTCTTATATTTCTCGCAGAACAAAGGAAGAAAAAAAAAAAAAACTTGTCTAAATATCATTTTATTTCGACAAAAAAATTCAGCTTCTTTTTACCAACCACCACATTCGTCCCCCACACAAAAACCAGCCAATTTATAAACACAAAGGACCATGTCGCCGCCGTCTTCGTTGGTCGTTCGGGACGCTATAAGAGGAATTCCCCAATCAGGTGAAGAAAAAAAAAAAAGAAGAAAATAAAGAACTTACCTTCTCAAGAAAACCGACCCAGTAACGAAACGACTACAGCATTTTAAACCACTTTGAGACCAGCCAGCGCCAGCATCTCACCTGAGACCCAAACCTTATGCCACCGAACGAACACAGATCCCGATGAGCTTCTTTTATATTCCCTTTTGTAAAGCCGGGGTGTGTTGAAATTTTTCCGTGTCGTCGCTCCAAACTAACTATGGCAAAGTGGAAAGAACAAAATTCCTTGTTGCTAATTCGCAAAGGGAAAACTTTTAATTGTGCACAAAAGTTGTTGGTTGAGGAGCCAGTAGTTCTTCTTTTTTTTTTTTATTATTTGCTAGCTGGTACTTCTTTTCTGTGTGAACAAGCAAAGTTCTTTTTCATTTGCATACCACAGAAACACACAGGAAGGATGTCCCGTGCCGGCCGGTTTTACAACTCCTTAGAGTTCAATTTCGTTTAAGCTTTTTGTCGTAATGAAGGAATTATTCACTGGCGCACGAGTCGAGTCAAACCCCGGCAAAATGAAACAAAAAAACGCTAAAGCAAGATGTTTACCTTTGTTTGGGCATACCAAAGTGTCCTTTTGGTGTATCCTTTTTATTTTTGGTTGTTTTCTTTTTTTGTGCCACCCTTCTATTTGGATAGTGTAGGGTAGGTCGATTGGACCTTTTCACGGTCCTTATTTATAAGCTAACAAAAGGAAACATAAAGTTATCGTGATTCTAAAGGTTTTTTTTTTTTTATTAAATTTATTGGTGTGAGAAGGAACTTCTGTAGATGGGGTTGTAGATGAGGTTAATTCAGTGTTAATACTGATTTCGAGTGTAAAATAAATATATTATACTCTAGTGCATATTTAATCACCCACCAACTTAAGAGTCTTTTGGGTGAGCAGGAGTAAATTAATTTTGAGGGGAATGGACTGTCACTTCAGAAGTTCTGGTTTAAAATCCATCAGCCTTATTTTAAATTTATTTTAAATTCTTAGTTTTTAAATCTATAATTTGCTAAAAAAAGGTAAACTGTTAATTTTGCACCTGAGTATTAAATGTTCATTTGGCAATCAGCTCTCTTTTCGCTAGGTCTTCGAATAATAAATGTGCCAATAAATTCTTTGCTTTTAAGGATACGTTTTTATGGACCCATAATATTGTTATTGGTAAGAGTAGGTAGGTAATAAATGACGATGGAAAGGTTCTTTCATTCAATTTTTTTTTCTTTTTGTGGGTTGGGAATCCAACTCCCAAACAAAAAGGGTATAATGATGATTATTGTTTTTAATTAAAATAATTTTTATTCCGTTTTTTGAAAAGTTCCGGTTATTTTTCTTTTTTGTTGATAAGATAAGGTTTTGATTTTCTTTCCTAATTCTTTTGTTTAATACAAAAAAAGGAACAAAAAATAATAATTAATCAGAAGAAGTATAAATTGAGTTAACAGGCAGTTAAAGAGTGTAAAGACAATTTTTTGGCAAGTTTTATAGTCCTTCATCAATCCTTAGAGTTTATCTTATTTGGTCATGTTTGGGTATTAATTTTGAGTCAAGGGTATGGCAAAGGGTTGGTGACATTTTGTTAAATTTATATCCAACTCTTAAATATTAATTAAGGAAATTTAATAAAAGAATAAAGGAAATTAAAATTAAATTTTTCAAAATATAATGAACTTGTCGTTAAGTTTATTGGGGAATTTGTTTTAAGATGATTAAAAAGGTTTTGATTTCAGTTGAATTTGAAGATAATGTGAATATTAAATATAAAAAAACTTTTTATTTATGTTTTTGACTTGGGGGTAAATTGATAAGGTTTAAGTATACTCAACTACCCCATCCATTACAAAATACATAAATTTGGTCAATTATATCTTTGTTTTTTGACGTGATAACGTCTTATAAATCGATGAACCATGGCAGCCACCACAAAAAAGTGACGCCATTTTCTAACGTTACACTCTCGCACTTTCGCAGTGCGGCAAAAAATTTCAATTAAAAATTAAAAATAAACTATTAGAGATACAAAAATCTTCTATAGCTTATTTGAAAGATAATAACCTAAAGCTTAATCTAAATGATGGATTTTTAAAAATTCCGTCATTTAATAGGGTAAACAGGGGTAAAACGGAAAGATGAAATTTAGGCTAAAATCTAAACGCGTATTTGTAGAGAAATGATTCTTTTTGCTATAGATAGATGAGACTAAATTAAGAATAACTGCATTTAAGAAAAATTCTTAAAAATTTTGAAACTAAGCTATAACGTTTTGTTTGAACGTTGTACACGTGTTGGGGCTATGACAAAATGATGATTTTGGGTAAAGGAATTTTTTTTTGACAATTCTAAAGATGCCAGATGGAAGATGAGGGAAAAAAAATTAGGCGTCTGATACGAATTTTTTTCCAACACTCTGCGTTTCGGAATATGAGTTTTAAAAAAACACCTTGTTTTTTAGGGGTATTTTTTTGGTAATTTTTGATTTTTAGCTTTTTTTTTGAGCGTTCAAACTTATAGGACATGTAGGCTTTGGCCTTATGCATACATGTGCAAAAACTTGGAATCGTTTTGTGAGTTTTGACTGAATAACGTAAGAAACAAGTTTTAAAAAAACACGTTTTTTGACCATTTTTAACCGATTTTTATCGTTTTTTATTTTTATACAGGAATAAAGTATATCGAGTAATGATAGACCTTGACTACGACTATATGTGTGCGAAGTTTCAATCATTTTCGTCAACACAATTTTGAGATAACGGTAAAATAAAATTTTAGAATTCAACAGGTTATAACTTTTGACCAAAAGCAGATAGAAATTTTATTAAACTTTTATAAGCATCCTGATACATTTACCTTTCATTTGGAATATCACACATAACGGTAGACCCCCCCCCCCCCCTCCGAACAGCCACCAGTGTGGGAAGTACTGTAATCTCAGTCTGGAATTTCGACATGGTTGACTTTAAAAATCTCTTACTCCTCTTGTAGGCATCTCAGGAATATGATTGAAGCGTCATATGAAAGGTGAAACAATAAGCATTCACATGGTATAATTTTTATAGGTTGTCATTTAAAAAAATTGATAAAATAGAATGAGAACATAAAAATAAATGTTTTTTTTTTGCTTTTTTTAATGAAATTTGATCGAGTTCAAAATTCAATTCTAGCTCTTTTTGTAGATGTCTCATAGACCTGATCGATATATATGTTTTGAGCTGAGACAATAAGCTTTCAGATGGTATAAAATTTTGTATAGGTTGTTAGGGAAAAAAATGAAATTGATTACGTGAGAAGATAAAAATTCATGTTTTTTTTTTTTGCTTTTTTTGATAAAAATGATTTTTTTCCATAAATTATTTTTATACTTTTTGCGCATTGTAAAAATTAAAAAAAAAATCATGTGTGCAATTCACACGTGGTTGAAGTAAAACCTTAAAAAACATTTTTCTTGCAAAAAAAAAATCGAAAAAATATAACTTTTTTAGTCTATTACTTTTTTTATATGACAACCTACAATAAATCTGAAAGCTTATTGTTTTAGCTCAAAATATTTATATCGATCATATCTGTACAACATCTACAAAAAGAGCTAGAACTTTTTAACCCAATTAGTTTTCAAAAAGAAAAGCAAAACAATCAATCTCTTTTCTCTTCTAACGCCATTTAATCCATTTTTAAATGACAACCTATAATAAATTTTATATCATTATTGTTTCACTTTTTATATGACGCTTCAATAATATTTCTACCATGCCTACAAAAAAAAAAGCAAAAATTTTTTAAAGCCAGTAATGTCGAAATTTCAAACTGAGATTACGGTACTTCCTACACTGGTGGCTGGTCATCGGCAACAGGGGTCGAATTACGGCACACGATTACGATCATACGTTAACGTTTTGACATCTACAAAAACAGCTAGAATTTTTTAAACTCAATGAAATTTCATCAAAAAAAGCAAAAAAAAACATTTCTTTTTATGTTCTCATGCTAGGTATTAATTCAATATAAAAAATTTTATACCATGTGAAAGCTTATTGTTTCACCTTGTATAATGATGTATAAATCTTATTTCAAAGATGTCTACAAGAGAAGTTAGAATTTTTTAAAGTCAACCATGTCGAATTTCCAGACTGAGATTACGGTACTTCCTACACTAGTAGCTGGTCATCGCCAACAGATCTCCACAGGTGTTTTGAGGTATTTTTCAATTTTTTTAATTTAAGATTGTGAAACTTGTAGAGCACGTAACGTTATGTGTGATATATCAAATAAAAGGTTATGTTATCAGCATGCGTATTAAAGTTAAATCAAATTTGTATGTGCACTAGATCAAAAGATATAACGTGTGTTGGAAAAGAACATCTTTTTACCGTTATTTCCGAATTTTGAATATGAAATTAATTGAAATTTTGTACAATTATAACTTATTTAATTACCTATCTACAGTACAAATTTCATTCATCTATCTATTACAACAAAAAAGTTATAACAAGTTGAAGTCGTGTCGCGTTTTCGTTTCATCTTGTTTAAAATCACTACGATACTAAAGAAGTTTTCACTTCAAAAATGGTTTTATTCTTAAGAAAAAATACTTGGCTTTTAAATTGCATAATTTTTTTGTAAGCTTTTAAAATAAAAAAAATTAATATACCTAATGAGAAAATAAAAAAGTTATTTTTTTTTTTTTAGCTTTTTCTTGTAAATTATGATTGTTTGAAATAAGTAAGCGCTTCAATTGACTCATTTTAAAAGCACACAACCTGTGTTCTGACGACGTTGTCACGTAAAATCATCGTCCGTAAACCGGCTTTACAGACAACCTCTTTTTTTTTCAAACAAAAGAAGAAGAGAATTAATTTTTTTTTAAAGTGCTAATCCTTGTATGGAACATAAATTTTCAACAAAATCCACATCAATGGCTAATTTGCCTAAAATATATGTCCCCAATTATTATATGTAGCTACCGGTATAACGGTAAGCTAACCTATATATACATTTTGTGGCAATGTCTATGGGGTTAACCCTTTGAGCTGCTTAATGGCGAGTACCAATATAATATGTGCGAATACATCTGTAATGGGAGATTAATGGAGTTAGCTACGAAAATACAGTTAACACCTTAAGGCTGTCCGCCCTAAACAACAATGGCTGACATAAAATTTGCATTGTTGATCACAGTGTAATGTTAATGTGTTTGTGTGTTGTCGTATATACCTTTTGTAAGTCCCAAAGGTAAAGTGTGGGTGTTTTGCTTTAAGATGTTGGTATCGCCGTCATCGAGGATATTGTATAGTTCCTTCTGTAACCTCTTTGAACAACACGACTGAAAATGGGCTTACAGGCAAAACTATACCTATACTAATAATCGAATAATTAAGCCCAATATAATTGAGGAGTATAATAACACCCATCCAGCTTTAAGGGCTTGGGTGGATTATATGTATATAAAGGTGCGGTGCTACGCGGCGTTAGAAGTGTATTTATAAATTTATGCAATTATTTGCATCAGTTACTAATGCGTCCACATGAATGGCATTTGGTGAAATATGGCCAATATGTCACTTTCGTGTGTATTGGGCTAATTTCCAGAATGATATGTGGGGGATTTATACATGTGGCAGAATGTGTCCAACAACAAAGGAACATTGGTTTGGTTATTGTGGTAAGCCATTCAAGATATCAGACACATTTTAACACTGTGCTTATCATCAGTTTTCAAGCCATTCGCATAGAAATAACTAAACAGGAATCATTGTTAATGGTTTTGACATTGATTGTTAATGCAAATTCAAACCAATACGCCTTTTCGTTTATGATAGACAAAAGGACATATCGAATTATGTGGTAGCGTCAATACATTTATTTGTGGATAAATATTTTGAAGGCATTTTGTGATGGAATTTAGTCATTTTTTCTCTTCTTTGGTTAAATGTTATCTTTATTAATTATTAATAGGAGACACAAATTTATATGTTTATATTTCAATAGTGTCAAACACTCAATTATGAAGATTTTAAAGGAATATGCAAATAAAGTAAATTTCTGGGACAGACACTTCAATTGAATCTAATAACAACATATTTCACTTATTTATTAATTTCACTTACTGTAGATAAAAAAAAAGTCAAGTGTGCAATTCACACGTGGTAGAAGTGAAACCTTAAAAAACCTCCTTTAAGAGGCCTTCGGACAAAATTTTGAGAAAAACGAGAAATTCGGAAATTTTCTGCACAGTTTGTGAGGTCCACAGAACACTTATTGCAAAAAACTAATTTGCTAATGAAAGATTGACATTTAATCTAAGACATGGTCTAGCCACATTTTTACTTTTTAAATTTAGTTCATACCTACCTTATATTAATATTTCAATAACAGTTTTTGCAAAATAGCCGAAAACAACTTTTTTCTTGTATAGTTTATGAGAAACTGAAGTCTAAAACACATATGATATATATGTCAATTTAAAGGTAATGAAAAAAATTAGAACATGGTCTGAGCGGATTTTTCATTTTTGGCCCTATTTTTGAATAATCATTTCATGAAAAACATCAAAATTGCTCATTTTCTCATGCATTTTTAAATGTGTAGTTGTATGAAAAAAGCAATATAATTTTCCCCAAATGACAAAATACCTTCTTTTAATTGATCCAACAAAAAAAAAAAAATCAAAAAGCTACTTATTATTGCAAAATGACACAATTAATAAAACTCTATTTTTTTATCAAAAGTCGTTACTTTCTGATAACGGCTAATTTTAGTTCATCGATTTACCACCAGGGTTGTTTTTTCGAAGATACCCCTTTTTTTGTTTGAAGTTGGAACATAAACAAGTTGGAAGTAAGAAGATACAAAAAAAGGAGTATGACGATAGAAAAATGTAGAATGCGACAAGTGATAGGTTATTTCTGTTTTCAATAACATTGCGGATCTGCGGATGTTAGACAGAGACATGGATGTAGGTACGTAGATCTTTATATGGATATGGTGTTTATGGACGAAAACTGGTTTGGAATATAATATTTTCATAAAAAAGTGTTGTTTGTACCAATTTTTGTAGAAATAAAAAAACTTGTTTTCATGTTGTTGTTGTGGATGACATTTGAGTTGTTTGTGTATCTGAGAAATTTTTTGCATTGTATAACAATTATAATTTCTCAGCGGAAAAGTAGGTAGAGGATGTGTATTGTGGGTGCTTTGTTTGTGTAATGAAATTCACAGTTTCTTATGTGAAGGATTGAAGAAGGATTGCTTTTCATGTACTTGTTGACTTTTGGGTTGGTAAAAAAAAAGTATGAGGTTTGAAAAAATTTGGAATGCGAAATTAGTGTGTTAATTATTGTAGATACCATGCCGCGGCGCTCCGCGTTGATACGCTGGTGTGGGTATATGGTATATATTCTGAGGAAGAAACGTAACTACCTTCCTAACTCATTGAGGGAAAAACCCATGTCTGTCACAGTTTTGAATGAGATTCAGGGTTAAAACCTTTTATATATGTACTTTGATTTCTATAAAAAACTTTTTGACTTGTGAAATCGAACAGGGCAGAAAAAATCGAATGCCTTGTTCGATTTCACTAGTCAAAAAGTTTTTTTATAGAAATCAAAGTATATTTTTCTAATGGTTTTTTGTGCGCTGAGCTCGAATCTGAAATCAGAAAAATTCTATCACATCACGTTTTTGACATATAACCATGCCAAAAATCAGAAAAATAGTATTTGCGACGTTCAAAATTCAATATCTCAAAAACTTTGCACGTTAGAGCTATTCTAGTGCTTGATTCAAATTAAAAAGGTCAATGACCATTATAAAAGTATAATTTGGTTTCTATGGAAAATTATTTTTCGCCAATATTACTGTCATTTACGGAAAAATCAATCTTAAAAATCGTTTTTTTGTTTTTTTCAATTTTTCTCAATATTTTCTAAAACAAAACTATAGTTTTTCCACACAATCTTTAAAAACCGGTTTTAAGCTAAATAATTGCATTCCAAACTTTCCAAAAATCAAAAATTTTTTCGGTAACTTTTTTGATTGAAAAATAGGCTATTTTTTCAAATTAAATTCGTCAAAAATCCAAAAATTAACTTTTTGCTCAAAAAACATTTTTAGTAGATAGAAAACATAACAAAGTAATTTTTAACCAAGTTTTGTTAAAATCCAACTATTTTTGTAAAAGATAAAAATAAAAAATAAAAAAAATGGTATTTTTGCATTTTTTTCAATATTTTTGAGGTTATAGAAAAAAATTGTTTGAGAAAAAGTTGTAGACATTTATACTACCTACAACTTTTGCATTTGACTTTTTTCGATAGGACGTGTAATTTTGGCAGAAATCGTAAAAAACCATGATTTTTGACACCCACCCCCTTTCCCCCAATTTTTTTGTGTTCAATTTTTTTTCCAATTTCATATACCATTTATCCTAAATTATCCCACCACCCATATGTTGCTAATAATTTTTTTATTTTAAAAAATTATTGGCACTGGTCTATAATATAGATAATAATATAGCATTTAAAAATTTTAAGTTTAAACAGTTTTTGGAATTTTTTGAATTATAATGATAAAAGCTATTTAAACACTTATTTACACCACTGTATGTTAGTAAAAAATTAGAAATATTCTTTTTTTTTAATTTTTGAAAGTTTAATACTTATGTGGCAACTTTTTCGCCTACGATTCTTTAAAGTTTTCTATCTACATACACCAAAAAAAAAATTTGATAATAACAGCTATCAAATAAACATTTTTGAGTGACAAAAGTCGTCCAACAATTAAAATATCAATTTTGATATTATCATGATATCATTATGACATTTTTAATTCTAAATTTTTTAAAATTTAATAACTTGTATAGGGTCAATGTGGGTAAATGTAAACAATTTCATGTCTTTTTTTTCTTTCGACTTTAGATTTTTTTATGTTTTCACGGAACAACTTGAATGGTATCTTCAAATGCAAATATGAAATGATGGCAATTCTTCTTTATAAATATAAACAAATATTTTCCAAATTGTTTACATTACTGTCAAATATGGCATGTTTACAAATACCCCACCATGTTTGTGTTTTTTTGCAAATTCGGGGTAAATGTAAACGGTGGTATAAAATTTAGAATTTCCTCTTTATCATATGGATAACAACTTGAAAAACTTTCAAGAAGGTATTTGACAAAAACTTTTTCAAATTCCAATAAAAGTTTTTGTTTTCTTCCTTTGATTCTTCATATAGGCGCCCAATATGCATCCTGAGCAGCTCTGAACGTAATATTTTTTGTTTTTTTACGTCAAAGGCCGATTTTGCAACATCATCCACTGAAAATGATGGTGTTGGCTACTTTAAAATGTGACTCCGCGGCACTTTAGCAGTAGTAATTGACTTAAAATATGTTATTTTTATTAAAACCAATAATTTCACCAAAAATGTATGTTTATATTTACCCCCAGAATACGTTGTTTACATTTACCCATTATGAAAAATATTCTGGGGTAAATGTAAACACATGCAAATCGACATAAATGTCCTGTATTTTAAAATTTGCTTGTATCACATAGAATCTACATCAAAATTAAAAACAAAAAAATATTTGCAAATTATACTGACTTTATTGAATCTGCAAAAATATTTAATTTTTCTGAAAGACTAACGACTTGTTTGGCACTTTAAAAAATTATCTTTCACGGAAAATACGCTCGTCGAATGAATTCTCTCTTGACAGCAATGAGCTTGACGTATAAGTGATACATGCGTCCGCGATTTGTACTTATGTATGCATCAAATAGATTTAACTGAAGCTTGTTATGAGCCATGTTTTCATTTACCCCTGTTTACATTTACCCACATTGACCCTAGGTACATTATTGACAACTCTTACTTTTTTCCCAAAATTATTTTTTTGTTTAAATTTTCAATGAAGACCATTCTGAAGAACACAATAATTATCTTAAATAACCATCTGCTTAAAAGATGCATGTAACAACTATCGATAAAAAAAAACTATTGGCTCTTTTGACCTTAATTGACTAGTATAACTAAAACCCCTTCCAGAAAACTAAAATTTTGCACCTGGAACCTCCTCAAAAGTCAAATTTTCCAAACTTATTTTTTCTATAGTCAACTTCACTGCATCTTCAAAATATCCGCCATTTTTGTGAATTTGATTATGCAGCGTTTCTAAGGAAAATACCTGGGCTTGAATTCTATTCGAAAGTTTATCACTTTTTTTCCTGTTTTTGTCTTTTGAATGGAAAAACTTTTCAATTAATCTTTCTAATAGATTTACCCGTTGTTTGTCCTTAGTGTGTTGCAGCTCACGAAGGGTAGGTGGAAGATGGTACGAAGGTACTGATGGAATCTTTTTTGTGTATTAACATTGTCCAGGAGGGTTTTTTTTCAAGTTTTTTGTTTGTTTTTTCGGACTAAAAAACAAAAAACTTCTTTACTTTTGCAATTTTACGCAGTTTATTGTGTCAAGATAAAGCGGAATGACTTTTTCATTTCTCTTCAGTTTAAATACCAAAAAAAAAAAAAGAAGAAGAGTTGTTTTCCTCTTCATTTTGTTTTGAGAATTTCCCTCGAATGTTTTTACAATGGTTTTTGTTGAATTAAGGAAGAGAAAAATAAATAAATTCTTCTTTCCATCAAATTCAAGAAGAAAACGGGACTAAGGCAATGTACCAGAAAGTCCATTTAAGTGATAAAGACAAGACAAAAAAAAAAAAATAATTGTAATAAGTGGACAAGGGAAAATGAACAAACCCCCTTAAGTACACTGAAAATAATAAATTTCGTAAAATTACGAAAATCGTTTCATACACTACATTTTCGTTGGCCCAACGAAACTTTCGTTGGCTCAACGAAAATATGTAATTTTTCATAATATGAAAACCTTCATCAATTAATGAAAACGTTTCATACACTTTTTCTCCCTTTTTAGTGCCAAAAAATCCAATTCAATGAAAAGATTCATCAATTAACGAAAAATTTCATACTCATTTTAAAGAATAAAAATAAGAATTTTTTCCTTACTTTATTAAAGTTTTAATTAAGTAACGAAAAAATTCATTAACTTATGAAATTCAACATTAACTAACGAAAATCTTCATAAGCTCATGAAAATTCTTCATATACTAATGAAATATTACATTGGCTTATGAAAAAATACATCAGTTAACGAAAAAAAACGTTGCCTTACAAAAAAAAAAACGTAGACTTGGGTGCATTTCTGTTTTAATGATTAAAAATTGAATCTTGCTTTATATAGTTCACATTAGGTTTTTGTTTAAAAATCTATGTAAGCTGAGCTGAATATAAAAAATATTTGCGTATTGACAAGGTGTCTCACGATAAGTCGGACTCATCAGTTGACTTAAGTGAGCTCCACCGGGTCGAAACGCCAATTTTTGGTTTGGACTATTGAATCAATGATTTAACAGGTCCAATTAAATATTTATAAAAATAAAAAATGAATGAAAAAATTCGAAGGTTAACGAAAAAATTCGTAATTCTACGAAAAGAATGTAAAAATAATCTACTAAAAAAATAATTAATACAACGAAAAGTTTCGTTAGCTAACGAATATTTTTTCGTAATTTAATTAAAATATTCATAAAATTTACGAAAAACTTCGTTAGTTTACGAAAGTTTTAATTAAATTTTACGTTAATTGATGAAAAAATTTCGTAAAGTGATGTAAAAATTCATTAATTCTCGATCAAATTTTTTTATGAAAAATTTCATTAAAATACGAAAGTTTTCGTTAATTGATGAAGTTCTTCATTAACGTATGAAAGCCATTTCGTTGAGCCAATTAAATTTTTCACCGGCTGAAAATTAATTAAATTTTCGTTGGCTCAACGAATTTTTTCGTTGTATTTACGTAAGGATTTGGTTCAGTGTAGTGTCTCGAAAATTGTATTTGTTTTCCTGTGTTTTTTTAAGTTCGTTTCTATCTCGAAAAACACAGTGACAGTTCAAAGAAGAGACAAAAAAAAATAATAAAAGTGAAGGGTTCTTCAGAGTTTTGTTTTCATTTCTGCCTGCAGAAGGTGCCTATCTATGTATTAAGGATTCCAGAAAATGACAGACGTTTATCCACTTGTTTTTGAGAAGATCCTTTTTCCAAAAAAAAAATGAAGAAAGAGTAAAAGAGAGAGGAATGTAATTTAAGTTTTATAATTGTTATAATTTGATATTTGGAGAAGATTTGTGAAGACGGCCATGAAAGGAACTTTCGGACTGTTTGTTGTCTTTCAGAGAGTTTTTGAAAGATTTTTGCTTTAAGCTGAAAATGATAAGTTTAGTGAGTTTTTGAGGCTTTGGGTTTAATGTTGTGGTTATGACACAAGATCGGATTGAAATGATGGATGGACGTCATCGTCATAGCTTTGTTTGAATATAAAGACTACTCTTGTCGGTATAAGGGAACAAAGATGTCTAAGCAAAATGTGTTTATAAAGATAATTAAGACACAAAACCACAAAGAGTTTAAAATATTTGACAAAAGTCTGACAAATTTGATAAAAGAAACTTAAACTTTATTATTTGTTATCATTACCATGCAAATGTTTGAGTAACTATTAAAAGTTATACCCAAATAATCCAGTTTAGTTAAGGATGCGAGTATAGACTACATCCAAGATATAACAAACTTAAACAATAGACAAAAAAATGAAGAACTCTTTGTTTAGGTGGAATGAGCGAAATTAATTTTATATAGTTTGTGATGCTTAATTTCCAAAGGCTGAGGTAAGTTCGCCGGAATCCAAGGTTCGTCCTGAGAAAAGCAATCTTAAAACTCAGTTAGAATAAAACCACCGATTTCTTTCCAATTATATTATTAATGTTCTTTATTTATTCAATAGACTAACTACTTTCTTTTAATTATTAAATTATTTGTTTCTTTATTTATTATACTATGTTATACCCTAACATGCTCTGATTAGAAAAGCCCGTTGCTCAGGTTGAGTGGGAATTAGACCAGGCCCAAGATGAGAGGGAATATTCTGGTGCACCGTGCACACCTCCTAGCGAGGGTGAATAGAGCGCTACCTAATAACTCTAAGAGAAAGCCCAGTCTCAAAGTGAGTGGGAATTAATTACGTCCCTAGTGCACAGCCTCCTAACGAGGGTGAAAGAGTTATATATAAAAACTAAATAAACTTTTGCTTCAAGTCGGAATAATTAGTTAAAATTGAACCTGGCACCATAACCAAGTTGCTATTCAACTTTAGTAGCGGCGGGAGAACTACTTCTTTTATTCAAGGTTTACGATTCTCGATTTTCAGTGGAAATTTCACCTCTACTTACATATATTTTTGCTTAGACTAAATGTGAATCGTAAAAACTAAACAATAATTCTGGTACAATTACACATTATAATATAATTAATCTTAAATATATATATATAATCCAGTCAAATAAGGGTTTAACCTCGGAATGAATGTTAGTAGAAATTTTTTTTGCTCAATATCTTCCTTTTGCCATTCTATAACATATCTCAAAAGTCTAGAAAAATCTCATGTCCGCTTGTCGCGATTTCAAGGTCAAATCGCGAAATGGAGATTTTCAAAATTAGCAGAAATAGGCTATGGTACTATATACACATATGATACATGATGTCAAGGTATTTTTTAATGCTGATTCCAAAAAATCTAAAATCAAGACAATCTGACGTCTCTGGAAAAAGTTATACCTGTTTTTCATCTGTCAACTCATATTATTATAACAGTTGCAAACTTACTGCCGAAAAACCCTTAAAAGTTATGGTAGATGAACCAAATTTTGCATGAAGATTTTAGAATCCATCATTATTAAAAATCAAAACAATCCATTACAAAAAATATATATACCTACGAAATAATGGTATTTTTTGATGGAGGGGCAAATTTTAGGATATGCACTAAAGAAGATCCTTGTTCATCTTAGGAATAAGTGCTAATAGGCTAATTTTTTCATTTTAATCTTTGTTTGGATATTCTTTAACTACCCTCAAAAATCTAAAAAAATCTCATGTCCGCAAGTCCTAATTTTCTTGGTTTGAAGATAAGGTGCAGATTTTAAAAAATTGAAAAACTACACTTCAGATATTTGTGTCAGATCAACATGAATAAGGTGCATTACTTTTCAGGGATGGTCAGGTTGACTTGTTTGTGAGTTTTGTTGGAATAAGTGTTAAAAAATACCTCTAAATCATGTCGCTTATGTTGGTATACATATAAAAATTTAAACTTTTCTTATTAATTTTTTAAAATCTGCACCTTATTTTCAAACCAAGAAAATTAGGACTTGCGGACATGAGATTTTTTTAGATTTTTGAGGGTAGTTAAAGAATATCCAAACAAAGATTAAAATGAAAAAATTAGCCTATTAGCACTTATTCCTAAGATGAACAAGGATCTTCTTTAGTGCATATCCTAAAATTTGCCCCTCCATCAAAAAATACCATTATTTCGTAGGTATATATATTTTTTGTAATGGATTGTTTTGATTTTTAATAATGATGGATTCTAAAATCTTCATGCAAAATTTGGTTCATCTAATATAACTTTTAAGGGTTTTTCGGCAGTAAGTTTGCAACTGTTATAATAATATGAGTTGACAGATGAAAAACAGGTATAACTTTTTCCAGAGACGTCAGATTGTCTTGATTTTAGATTTTTTGGAATCAGCATTAAAAAATACCTTGACATCATGTATCATATGTGTATATAGTACCATAGCCTATTTCTGCTAATTTTGAAAATCTCCATTTCGCGATTTGACCTTGAAATCGCGACAAGCGGACATGAGATTTTTCTAGACTTTTGAGATATGTTATAGAATGGCAAAAGGAAGATATTGAGCAAAAAAAATTTCTACTAACATTCATTCCGAGATTTACCCCTTTTTTCTCCCTATTTTACTGTATTAATATGTTGTTGCAGATGTTGATGGTGTGGTGATGGTTGGTAGGTACGCCTATAGTCCGGGTGGTGCAGTTGCTTGGATTTCATAGTCTGGGTGTACAGTTGCAAAATTGGATTTCGGTAATGAAGGTGATGGTAGTGGACTGGGTTTATAGTCCGGGTGGTATTGGTTATCGGTTCTGTTTATAGTACGGGGGTATATGTATATATGGAAATGTAACGCTTCGTTACAAGTTATTAGATACTTTTATTAATTTTTTTTTTCTAGGTACCTATAGGTCCCTAATAGGAAATTAGTTAGAAACGGATTATTTAATGTGGACTCAAATGTGTGGATCAGAATCAAAACCCATTATATCCACTTTTCAAAAAAAATGACTTAGGTATGAGGTTTTGTTTCTATTATTCAAATACATACGTTGCGCCCAAGTTTGAGTCTCTAATTATATTTTTTGGCATAGAAATCAGACCACAAAGTTAGAGGTTAATTTCAAAACCCATTTTATCCACTTGAGTTTTTGTTTCAAAACCCATTATATCCAAACAATTTTATTCGCGTCAAAATCCATTATATCCATTCAAAATATTATTTCTAAAATAAATTTGAAATTCAAAAACCATTTTATCCATGGGATGAGATTAGATGGGAATATCCGAAAATTTATACGGATTTTTGAAAAAAAAATTTTCGGCACTTAGGATTGAATTTATTTGTTCAAGAAAGTAGGCGTAGTTAAAAAAAAGGAAATAAAGTTTTATCGTTTTTCATTGAGTTTTTTTTAATGCCATATTTTCTTATTTTGGTCTGAAATTCAGAGGTGATTTTCAAAATCCATTCTATAGATATTTGTTTTGGGTATAACTCTAAAACTAAAACCCTCAGATCACGATTTCTGGACTTAAACTGTAGGGAATCCTAATTGAATCAATCCTGCATTTAAAAAAGTACTTAAAAATGTTTCGTTTACGAGATACAAGTTTTTCTCGATTTACTCGAAATCAAAAAAAGTGGATAAAATGGGTTTTGATTCTGATCCACACAAATAATACACAAGATTTCTTGGAAACTATATGCACAAAAAATATTATTTTTAAGGTTTTTTTATGTTAACGAGATATACGACAAGAAAATTTTGGGAAAGACCGGCATCACTATTCTTTCGCTGTACAATTTTTTTTTTAAAGAAAACTCAAAGCTCTATATTTTTATTACGATCAATAAAATTGTGTGTTATTAGTGTATTCATAATCGTATAAGTCGTGTTCAATAAAGTTTTGAATGCGATAAGGGTGCTCAAAATCAGAATTTCAAGCACAACATTTTCTTAGAGTTCAAGTTGCTTAAATTCTTAAGACTTTTTATATAAAGGAAAACACTTTTTTCGAATTTCGAACCCTTTTAGCACGGAAAAGTTGTAAATGGTGAAAACTAAAAAGGGTTTAAAAACAATCAAAATCGTTTAGTATCTGTATCTTCTACCTCCAGTTCGGCCCTAAAGCTTGAAAAAAAATTTTAAAAAACTTGTATTCTTAGAAAAAAAAATTAACCACCCTAACTTTAATATAATAGCTTTAGACAACTCTTTTATGAGCTTTATATTAAGTAGAAAAAAAATTGTTCGAATTCGGTATGGACTTCCGGACTTCTGACGTTTTGAGATTTGTCGAATTAATGCAAAATTCCTATTTTTACGATATTTTTTCATTTTTATCGACTATTTGGTAAATCACTATTTTTCCCAAATAAAAAATTAAAATTCGCTGAAGATTTAAAAATCTGTCAATCAAGCTGGCTTTGACTATTTATCATTCTCCTCCCCGCACAGTGGTGCATTTTGGTGTATATGACGTCAAAAATCATTTGCACGGCCATTTCTTGATGAATTAATTCTCCATGTCAAGTTCTCAATTAAATAAGTTTAATGATCGGGAGAGATAAAACTGGAAATCATCTTCATGGAGCTGCAAAATGACCTATAAAAATAAAATAAGGCCCCAAAATTGAACCCTGTGGAATTCCACCAAACAAGTTTAATAAATGGCAGGAAGCATCCCCAACTTTAAATTTTTACTGCCAAATTTCAGGTCGTAGTTTGATGCCTGTTTATTGTTAGCTGCAAAACCATTGTTAAGATCTAGAAAGTTTTCAAATTCTTTAAATCTTATGTTAGATAAAAAAAAAAACAACCAGAAATTTTTGAAATACTATTTTATTTATATTTACATCTCTATTTAAGCTTTCCTGTCAATTATTTTTGTCAGATCTTATCTACCCAACACATATATAGATAAAAACTCTCCATTCTAGCTGCAAGGAGTCATTTAATTTGTATTTTTGGTTAATTTACAGAGCTGCTTTATATTCATTCATTCTGCCAGCAAAATTAATAGGTACCCGAAATTCCATATAATAATAAAATTAAGTAAGAAAGCTTTAATTCGTCCTCAAAAAAAAATTTTTATCTCAATGTATAATCAACGCCCATTAATATTAAAGTTTTTGATTAATTCTTTATAATTTGTTACTTTGAGTGTAAAAAATTGGTCAAAACCCAGCGCACTCAAAGGTCAAAATCCCACATTAACAAGCAGCACTTTGACAAGAAGATTAATTTGTTACATTTTTCATCATTAGAATTATTACACTTCTCCGTGTGGCAGGACATAATTCTGACACAGATGAATACCTACTTAAGTGTGGCTCTTTAAGAGTCTCTCGATAAAATTATACCTCTAATATCCTACGCCTCCAAAATTCACAAAACGACCACATCCATCAACAACGTATACAAATACATTCACTTTAATAATAAGGACATCTTATTAGTTTATATATCTCTTGAGAGTTATGATTTGTCATATCCTTCAATCATATACAACCTAATCCACTTCACCGCCGAGCAGCATTCGTGTATTAATGTCCATTAAGCTTCTTCAATTTATTGCCTCCTTCCCCCCAAAATGGACTTGAATTCATTATATTGGTCCTGGCTGCTGGATGCACATAATGCCTATTTATTGTTAAGTACGCGCCACCTGATGGATCCTATTCGGTCCTCTCTCCCAGGGGGCTGTGGAGATTCCAATTGGCACTCTAATTTACAACCAGCAGCAATTTTATGTGTCCGAATAAACAGATCTTCAATCTTCCTTGGAAGGATAAAAATAAAATAATAATAAAAACACAAGGACCTTATACTCTTATGACGAATCATAGACGAAACGACAAATTAGTAGCAAATCACTAAGATTTCTCCTGCTTTTTTATTCCGACATAAAACAACAGAAGTGAAATAATTTTTTTTTGTTCCTAGAAAAAAAAGGGGGGAAGGAGGGAATAATCTGCAAAATAATTTATTAGATCCTTGTCCGCAAAAAAGTTGTTGGTTTCCTGACTAAAAGGATGCCGTTTGCACAAATACCACATGAAAAATTAATCCAAAGCCACTGAACGAAGGATCAGAGCAAGGATTTGTGTCCTTTATCCTGTTACCCTCTCTCTCTCAAGGTTCCTTGTTTTCTTCTCACTTGGAATATCCTGAAATTGTTGTTTGTTTGTTTTGTTGGCAACGAGAGGGCTTTTTCGTTCTTGTAGTCCCTCATTGCTCCAGTACTGCAGTAAGGATACTTTTTTTTTAGGGAAAGTTCCTTAAAATAGAGATTTCCATTCCCCGTATGCTCCCGCTCTCTATCGGGGTGTGTATGTTATTCTTCAAGAAAGACATAATAAATCGCTGCCAGAGGGGGCAACCGACACAACAGTAATCACAACAACACCACACAAAATTGCACCAAGAAGGACGAAGGACGAAGGAGAAGAAAATGGAGGATGAAATCCATCCTCATTGTGGTTTCCAAGCACGTTTGTTGTTCTTTGTTGGATTTTAGGGTACCCTCAAACATCGTTTCGTTGCCCCTTTGCCATGATGTGTCGTCTTGAATTTAAGCCATCATCGATGGCTTCTTTTTTTTTTTGGGTGGCACTCAAGGGGTTCGGGCTTCGGCATATCGAAAGAAGAAGAAGACTCTCCTTCCGAGCTGATAGATAGTTGTTGTCTACAATGCAGACAAATATACGCTCCAGTGAGCTTAGGGGATTGCAATGAAGCTGCTGGATGGTTGGTTTGGTGCAACCCCGATGGAGTAGGTAATGCACTTTCTCTGGCGAATCCCTTTTGGCAGGATGATTTGAAATTTTTGGTTACTTCTTCGAATATATAGAGGAATTGGCAAAAGGGATTTCTGGGAATGGAGGGAATATAGGTTTTGAGGTTTTAAGACCCCCCCGAATGCGTTAGCACAAATTTGAATACAGATTGGAAATACCGAAACAGAAATTGGCTCTTACCTATGCGAATGCATGATGATACGGTAATGGGGTCGGATGCAAAATACATCACGAGAACGAATAAATTACGATTGGGAATTTTATTTAAATATATTTCAACAAGCTGGCTCTGGATGGTGGAGTAGCATCGACACACAACATCATTGGAATTGGAAAGGTAACACCAGAAGGTTTGTGTTGCTTGTAAAATGTAAAGGATCGCTAACAACAACAACAAGAACGATGACAATAACGAAATCGAGACGAGAAATGCGCAGTTTTTGACATTTTTTTCAATTTTTTTTGTCCTTTTTTTCATTTTGAAATATCCTTATGTTTGGATCTGATGGATGCATTGATGTTATGTTTGAGAAAAGGATGCATATTGGATGTATAGAGATGATGCTGTATGGTGGAAGCTTTGGATGCGAATTACATTTCATCAGCATCTGGGTTTCTGCCAGAACAGAATATATGTAGATTGATTACGCTCTTATGCATTGTTGTTCAACACGTACACACACACAAACTAGTGGTAATGGTATACCCTATATTATGGAGATGATAAGAGGATATCTGTGTCACAGATTTGCATCATCCAAAATATATGCAACTTTTGCTTCCAGGTATGTAATTTTCCACTTATTAAGTTTGTATTTCTAGGAATATCGAAAATATCCCTTTTTCGGAAATGAAGAGAATTTTCGTCCTTTTTCTGTCTGAGGGTTTATGGATCGATACATAAAACGAGTTTCTGGTGAACTAATGCATTAATTAGTGTCAGAAATTTTATGGAAAGTTTTGAAGTTGATATTTTGTGATAAAAACAAGAGGCTTTTTCATTTTCATGCTCATAATAAAAGACACCTTAGGTAATTGGAACTCCATGATGGAAGCAATTTTTTTTAATCAAAAAAGTTTGTTCAGTATACCTGCAGTTTGGGTAATGCATAAAATTCAAACAGATTCATCTTCCAATTTCAATAAGATGTACGTTAGAGTTAAATAAAATAAAAAATAAAATAACACCGGCACACAAAATAAAAAAAGTGTCATGTACCAGAAACCAGACCTATCTTTCTACATGTTTTTGGGCACGTTGAATCCGAATTTCAAGTCAGTTTGGCCCTGTCACCCTCCAGTCACCCTCCAGGAAGTTTTTTGCCTTTTTTGGGGTATTTTTTTACATTTTTCTCAAAACTGGAGGGTGACCGGGCAAAACGGACTTGAAATTCGGATTCAGCGGGTCCAAAAACATATAGAAAGATAGGTCTGGTTTCTGGTACATGACACTTTTTACTTGCTCTATAGGGCAAGTATTGGTTTCGTGTAGAAAAAAAAATTGAGGTTTTAATCAAAACCAACATTACGATAATGGAGAAGATCAAAAAAGTGGTTTTCGTCATGCCGTCCGTCGGTCTGTGCGTCTGTGCGTCTGTGCGTCTGTACGTCCATCTGTACATCGAGCTAGGGCCTAAACGGATGGATGGATTTGCTTGAAACTTGGTACAGATGACTTTTACGTAATTCCCTAGACCCCTTTTTTTTTATTTTTTTAATATCTCCGTTTTAACGCATATCTACCATATAACGTTTTCGAGGTATTGCAAATTTCTCGAAAACGGCTCTAACGATTTTGATTAAATTTAGTGTACGTAATACTCTTACTAATTCTAACAAAACTGCGTTTTTAGTTTTTCTCAAAAAATGCGGAGAACGGAAATATGGCGTTGCCGTTTTTCAAAAATTGACATATTTTTAAAGTTCATAAATTTCATCAAAACATAAGTCAATTTTATTCAAAATTTATAGACATAATTTTGAACTGGCGAATGTAAAAAAAATTAAAAAGAAGTTTTTAAAAAAAATTTTTTAAAAGGTTTTTGAAAAAAATAAATTTAAATGTAATTTTTTTAACTTTCATTTTTTTTTGTTATCTAGACAAACCCATACATTCTTAATAATCTCTTCTGCTTTTGCAGGATATAGATCTAACTTTTGATAAATTCGAGAGACTAAACGAATTTTGGAAAAACTTCCAAATTGTTAGGTTTTTGTAGATATTTACCATTATATCGTTTTCTTGATTTTTTAAAAATCTTTTTGCAGGCACACAATTTGAGTTTAAGCTGTTAACGGAGAGATATTTGATATTTTTTGAAATCATTATTTTGTTTTTCTTCATTATTTCTTACTCTTTGTGCAATAACTGTTTTGTGAACATACCTGAAAATAAAAAGAGAAAAAAGTGTTTTTTTTTAGATATTAGTGTATTCAGCAATGGAAAGAAATCGAAACACAGTACCTACTAATAATATTACAGTACAAATAAACCTAATTTAAAAAAAATATTATCAGTTATAATAATAATATTTTTTTTTTTGTTTTTTTGTTTTTTATTATTTTAATCTTTAAAAATGTTTTGATTTTGATTAAATTTTATAAAACTGTACATTTTTGTATTTTAAATAAGTTTTTATTTTGTTTGAAGCAAAGTACCTATTCATTTTTTGATTTTGTTACCTTTTTTTTTCGACAATACCCTATACAAATGCCAATTTTGTTCTAATTTTTTTTTTGCGATATAGGTACTATAGCCTATAGGCCAAGTTTAGGATTCGTAAAAAAAATCAGACTCGAGATAACAATGAGCCATAACATTACGATGATGGAGAATACAAAAAAAGTGGGTCCCGCCATTATGTCTGTCTGTCCGTCTGTAGGTACACTGAGCCAAAAAACAACGTAAAATCAATCGAAACCACTTTGAATCAATGGAAAATCACTACATTTTTAGCCTAAAGCGGAAAATGATTGAATCAAAGTAGTACACTTTAAATCTAAGTTGTTCACACATTAAAAAAAAAAATAAAAAAAAGGAAAACTGGCATCCGCTTAGGATCAAACCTGCTATACCTGGGTTGACAAGCTTGTGCTTTACCACTGTGCCATCTCACTTATAAAAATTGATGTGACAAACTGTAAGTTAAGCATAGGACGATTTTTAGAAAATTAATGAATATATTTTTCACCATTGATTCAATGTAGAACGGATTAAAAATTACTATGCGTTTTTTCTCTGGGTGTATGCACCTCGAGCTACAGCCTAAACTACTATAGCGATTTTCTTCAAACTTGGTAGTAAACAGTCTTTGATGATTCCCTAGATGGGAAATTGAATTTTTTTTTTAGGACCAAAACTAACGGTACCTTTCATATAACAGAAATAGAAGAGTTAATTTTTTTCGTAAACGGCTCTAAAAATTGTGATTAAAAATGTTATGCGTAGGTAGTATTACACATAAGAGCTAACTTTTGAAATAAAAAAATATTTTTTGTCATAGAACGGTTATTTTGATTTATTATTTCCTCGTAAACGATTTAGCCGATTTCAATCAAAATTTCTAAACAGAAATGTTAAATAAAAATTTTTCAAAAAACACATTTTTGGATTTTTAGAAAATATTTCAAATTTTTTTTTTTGAAAAATCGATTTTTTGAAAACGGGTCGATGAATTTTATTGAAAGTTCGTTTTTATATGTCGAATAATATTTTCTTTAAAATGGCATAGCAAAATTTTTTTTTTTTAATTTTAGAAAATTTTTATACAGGGTGTCCCAAAAGTAATGGATCAAAAGAAATATGCTGATAGGCCAACTTGAGGGCTCTCAGAATTTGGTAACTTGTTCATCCCAAATCCTTGCGGTTTTCGATTTAATGCAGTTTTTGTGAAATTTCGAAAAATCCCGACTTCGCAACAGTATTTTGCTTCCTCCGCTCATAATTGATTTTTGTTTTTTACAATTCGTTCACTAAAACATTGCCTAATAATAAGAAATAATTAATTAATAAAATATTTTTTATTCCATACGCCATTTTGCTGCAAATTAATTAACAGTTCCTTATTTTATAAAAACTCAATTTCTTACTTTTATTTCAGAGCAACACGCTGAAACAAATTTGTATAGTGTGACTCTGGTTTATTATTTTGAAAACTTGCCGTGTTATTGCAGTTTTCAAAAATGTACAAAACTTTCCAAAGTTGAAATTAGAACGAAAGATATTACAGTTTGAATGCAAAAAAACAGAGATTTTCAGAGCAAAATAACAAACAAAAATCGAGGCTTTTATTCAAAAAGAAATAAACAAACAACAGTCCAGAAAATGTGTTTATTTTTCTTTGTTATTTTTCTCTGAAAAGCCCTGTTTTGGTGCTTTTAAATTGTAATATCTTTAGTTCTAACTTTAACTTTGGAAAGTTTTGTACATTTTTGAAAACTGCAATAACACGGCAAGTTTTCAAAATAATAAACCAGAGTCACACTATACAAATTTGTTTCAGCGTGTTGCTCTGAAATAAAAGTAAGAAATTGAGTTTTTATAAAATAAGGAACTGTTAATTAATTTGCAGCAAAATGGCGTATGGAATAAAAAATATTTTGATTAATTAATTATTTCTTATTATTAGGCAATGTTTTAGTGAAAGAATTGTAAAAAACAAAAATCAATTATGAGCGGAGGAAGCAAAATACTGTTGCGAAGTCGGGATTTTTCGAAATTTCCAAAAAATGCGTTAAATCGAAAACCGTAAGGATTTGGGATGAACAAGTTACCAAATTCTGAGAGCCCTCAAGTTGGCCTATCAGCATATTTAGTTTGATCCATTACTTTTGGGACACCCTGTATATAAAAAATTATTTTTATATATAAAAATGGCTTTAACGATTTTCGAAATTTTTTTTTCTAAAAATTCCTTTTTATGCAAGAAATCATATGGCATACTTAGTTTTGTGTAAAAGATCATTTAAAACAATCTTTAATTAATTATAAAAACAGATTTTAATTCTTTTTACATTACTTATGAAGTTCCTTAAAAATAACAAATTTTAAATTTTTTCTAATTATGTTCAGTAAAAATATTTAACATTAGAGTTAATTTTACCATAAGAGCAAGTAAGTGTGACCCCAGTCGTGCAATTTATTTTTCTTAAAAGACCATTTAAAGTTTACCACATTTTAACAACCCTTCTTAATTTTTGATTTTTTTGGAATTTAAAATAATAGGTATTTAAAAAAAAATTCTGTAACATTACAATTTTGAAGAAGAAAATAGTTATGTAAAATTATATCACCCATTGAAATTTCTTTTAGTTATTTTTCAGTATTCGAAACATGATAATACCGATAGCATAAAGCAAATTGTGTTTTTCAAAATGTTCATATACAGGGTGTCCCAAAAGTTAACGTCGAAACGAAAACGGTAGATAGGGTAGATGGTGAGAGTTATCAGAAAAATAATAAAAAAAATCGCAGCCATATATTCTGTGAGTTATGGGCATTTGAATAAAAGTCGAAAAAATAGTCACCCTGTGACGGTTTTTTATGTGCCGTGAATACAAATCTTAATTTTTCTCATTTTTTTCTTTTGTTACGGAACCTAGAATATTACTCAGCTGCATCAGTTTTAAAGAAAATTTCACTTTGTTGCCCAACTAAGTACTAAAAAATTTTACATGACTCTAATTCAATGAACCGTTGTGTAAAAAAAATGCACTACGATGTTTCGGCAAGTTACCTTAAAAGTTGGTGTGTTCAATTCTCTTTTCAAAATGGTATAACATTGTTGAGAATATAATCCATAAACAACCGAGATAAAATTTATTTTCTAACGAATCCGACTTTTTTATTAGGTATTTTTTTCATAGGTATTATTATAGTTTTGTACCCTTTCAGAACCTTTCAGAATACAAAAACTTAAATAATATGGAGTAGGTGTACTTTACCTACTCTACTCAGTCCAAAGCTATCAGGTAACAAACATAAAAAAGAATACAGATGAATTGAATAACTCCTTTTTGAAAGTCGATAAAAAGTAACATGACTTCATAGACTAAAAAGATGTCAAAATACTTCTTTTTAATTTTATGTTATGAACCTTCACTTTTCTGAAGTTGAATCCTTATTTGAATTGAATAATATTCATAATGAATGTGTTTGGTACATATGTTATGTTTATTTGCTCTTCATACTTTTTCAAGTTAAACTTACTAGACTAATAGCATGTTTTTATTACAGCCCAAATGAGATAAATTAGCTCAGTTCAAATTTCAAATGTACCTAATAAATTTCCTATACGATTTGACATTCAAAATTAGATAATTTGCGAAATTATCTCAAAATTATAACATTCAAAAATTCTAACAAAGTATGTATTAAGGCACTCTATATGGGTACCAGCTTAATGTAGAAGCCTGTAGTAATGAAAACTAGACTGAGTGTTTGGAGGTAGTATTTTTACAATCTTCTAAACAAGCTGCTTTTAAATTCTTTAATATCGTTCTTGAAGGAATTGCGTGCATTTGCTAGTTCATATTGAAAAGGAAGCAAGAAGATCATGGTTTGAGTTAATAACCCAATGTTATCGAATCGGAAACAAAGACTATAGTCAAATATAACTTCATATAATTTGCAGGTTTTATCTACCTGCAACCACTATTAAAATTTTAAAACATCCACATGAACAGGAGATCATAAAATACCAAAACTGATTTGACTGACACTCATAATCTTTGTTATCATTTTGAGGGAAAGTGCGAAGTACCACATATGTCAAACCTTGGTAAACTTGCTACCTGGTTTGGGTATTTCCAAAGGATACCTACATTTCAATCGTTCATTACGTGTTTTTTTTTTGATAACTCTTACCTATGATCTTCAATTTACTCGAGCACCTGTTTCTTCACAAAATTTAACTTTGCGCAAGGAAGTAGGTATGGTGTTTTGAAAAACCCAAAACCACCATAAAAATCCAGGTTGAAATAGCTGAAATGTTGCTTGAATTTCTGAGAATTGCCCTGGCGAAATCCATGATAAATTACTTTCTCGTAATCATTTCGCTAATGTTCGCAATTTTTGGCATATAAAATGCCTTCGATTCCTCTAGACTGCCATTAGTCTAAGTTCTACATTATTGAAAGGAGGTCTTCCTTTGACGAAAAATGATAAAAAGTTTCGGAAAGTGTAGTTCAAAAAGTTTGCCATGCCGTATGTCATGGCTTCTCATCGAAGTAAATGATGACGGAAGAAATGAATATTTTGTTATACATTCGGTTGAGGTTTCCGGCGACCTCAATAAAGCCTACGTAAACAGAAGAATTCGTTTCAATCAGGAACGCCGTGAATTGATTGGTATTGTTCGTCTTGCATCTGATGATTTGAGAGCAGTGGAAATGGAAAGAAATCGCTTAGTTGCGAGTGAAAAACTTATAACAACAGAATTGGATCCTTTAAAAGCAAACCTCTTTTGCCTAGTTCGTCAAACAACAGATGATAGCAAAGTGCAATTGCTAACAGTCAATTGCAAGAATTTAACTTATATTGAAAGTTCTGACATCAAGAGAAAACACTTTCTAATGCGTCAAGGTAATGCACAAATTCCAGTAGCATTGTTACATGTTTTGGATAATGAGAATCAGCTGCTTGATGAGATGGAATTATTTAACAACTCCATCAGCCAAAATTTGTTGGTAAGTAAAACGGATGGACTTTTTAAAATTGAGAGATTGAAATAGTTTAACACATTTTTTCTTTGCAGTGTGAAGAAAAAGATCGATTGGTAGAATCCGAAGGTCTTGAGGAGTCATTTTTGCTTCTTCAATATTTCGAATCAAGAAATAATCTCATTTATACAATTGTGCGATACAAGGATACAGTTTTCAAAGATGAAAATCTTTTCCAGAATGTCGTGGCATACATTCTCACAGGAGATAATACAACAATCAGTCAAGGCATCATTTTACGGAAATCTTTCGAAAGAGATGACTTAACTAATCTACTGGGTAATATTAGAGAGACTTGTGATAATTTGGACTTTCGATTGTTAAATACTAATAACATTAATGAAACCTAAGTATTATTCAAATGAAAATGTGGACATGTAAATATGTACAAAATAATGTAAATAAAAATTCAAGCATCAAATAAATATTCGAGTATAATGAATATTGAACAAAG
The DNA here is from genome assembly GCF_945859705.1 of Episyrphus balteatus. NCBI lineage: Eukaryota > Metazoa > Arthropoda > Insecta > Diptera > Syrphidae > Episyrphus > Episyrphus balteatus. Next base: position 27,602,398 of record NC_079134.1, on the reverse strand, counting down.
TTGAACTTCTTTAGTTTTTTTTTGCGATATACAAGACAAAGTTTTACTGAATTCAAGTTTACTATTGGTCAGGTTTATGTTGAAACTTAAAAAACATAAATCCTGAAAATTTTAGCAAGTTTTTAAAACTCTTCAAAAATGCAATTCTGTGACTTATTGCCAAACGGCAAATAACTATACCTTAAATATTAAAACTTTCAATTTGATTGATTTTGGTACGATTTTTTCCCACTTAATTCAATCACAACACAGAGATATTAACGGAACTATAAAGTAGCATTGTATTTGATAAAAATAAAACAACCGATCAGTTTGACTTCCAGGATAAAAAGAGGAAGTTAAAGCGTTTAATACAAAAGACTTGAGGTTAGAACTACATAATGTAATGTAATGTAAAGTAATGAAAGTAAGTATAACAATTTGTAAGTCAGTGTACTAATGAATGTATTCAGAGAGTGATTAATTAATTCAAGTTAATAATGTATATTCAACACTCCCCCTCATTATTGACATTTACAATTTCTAATTGAAAAGCAAAAACAAACAATTATTAAATAATATTAATTTTAACTTTAAAGTATTCAAATTTTTCTTTACATAAAGGTTTAGTGAATATGTCAGCTAATTGTTCATTAGTTGGTATATAAGAAATATCAAATAAATTTTCATAATACTTTTCTCTTATAAAATGCACTCGAACGTCGATATGCTTTGTCCTCGAATGGTATTCCGGATTTTTGATAAGTTTCAAAGCTCCTTGGTTGTCTATATAAAGCATTGCTCGCACATCGCACTCTTGTAGGATATCTCTTATTAAAACTCTTATCCACATGAGTTCTTTTACGGCTTCTGATGCTGCCACGTATTCAGCTTCCGTTGATGATAGTGCTGTGCATCGTTGTCTTCGTGAACCCCAGGCAATTGGTGAATCTCCTAGTAGGAATATATAACCACTAGTTGATCGTCGTGTGTCGACATCGCCAGCGTAATCGGAGTCACTATAACATAAAAGATTTAAGTTACATTTATTTTTGAAAAATATACCTATATTTTGAGTAGCCTTCAAATAACGAAAGACTCGTTTCAATGTTTTGATATGCTGTGGAGCTGGCCTGTCCAGGTATCGACTTAAAACTCCAACAACATATGAAATATCTGGTCTTGTAGCTATGGCCAGATACATCAGGCATCCAATCGCTTCTCGGTACGGAAAACCAGTTTCATCCGTAGAAGTTGGACTGAGAAGTGACGATTTTGATATTGCTTCGCACGGTGTAGCAAAACCTTTTCTGCCATATTAAAACGGCTCAAAAGACGTTGAATGTAAGCAGACTGCAAAACATGAATATCTCCAGCAGAATTTCGCTTCAGTTCCAAACCAAGGTAGTAATTCGCCTTATTCATCGTAAGTTGCAAATGTTGATTTAAGTATGTAATCAGCTCATAAATATCGTTCACGTCGGTTGCTGCCATCAGTCCATCATCTATATACAGCGCGATTATAACAATTCTCTCCTCTTTCCGAAGCACGAACAAACATGGATCAGCAGCGCACGTTATAAAATTATAATTATTGAGTAGTTTAGATATGGTCAGGTTCCAGTTTCTCGAAGCTTGTTTGAGGCCGTATAAGGTTTTATTTAGCTTACAAACCTTTCCCGACTGGTCCACATATCCAATTGGCTGCGCCATATAAATGTCCTCTTCTAATGTCCCGTTCAAAAAAGCGGTTTTGACATCAAATTGGTATAACAAAAGTCGTTTACATGTAGCTATGGCAATAATTGTTCGTATTGAATTGAATTTAGCAACTGGGCTAAAGGTTTCGTTGAAGTCGATTCCTTCTTGTTGGCTACAACCTTTGATAACCAACCTAGCTTTATATCGCTCAATATTGTTTTGAGCAGAAAGCTTAACTTTATATACCCACTTACAAGGAATTACCTTTCTATCTTTTGGGCAATCCACGAGCTCCCATGTCTTGTTCAGTCGATGAGCTTCCATTTCTTCTTCCATAGCTGCCATCCACATTTTAGAATCCTCTGAATTGATAGCTTCACTATAGGTCAATGGCTCCATCGTCCCAGCCAAAAATGCATGGCCTTCTGTTATTGCAGCTACCAAACTTGGATGAGGCCCCGCGTCCCAATTTTCATTGCTGCGGAGCTTGGACTTAAAAACAGAATCTGAAGCTCCATCGAATTTCTTTTGACCTCGACGACGTTGTTGTGCGGCTTCTAGCTCTTTACTTTTCGTTTTCTCATTGGCTTTTATCAAAGTGTTTTCTTCGGCCTCTGCTCGGTGCGGTCCACCTTCTTCTGCCGAACTAAATTGATCATCTTCGCTTCCTGTCAAGTTCTCCAGTCTATCTGTCTCAACTGCAACATCTCTCAACGGCTCATCAACAACAGCATCACCTCTCAACGGCTCATCAACAACAGCAATAGGTTTCAACGGCTCATCAACAACAGCAACAACAGGTTCCTTAATATCTTCCTTTGGAGTTTCATTTGAAGTTCCCAGCTTGAAGGTTGCCTTCTCTTTAAACAAAATATCACGAGAAAGCTGTATTTTGTTTGATTCTGGTACCCAAACACGAAACCCCTTTGTATTATCTGGATACCCAACAAAGATTCCCGACGAAGCCTTTTTATCCCACTTTTGCCTTTTTTCCTTAGGAATATGTATGAAAACTTCACTGCCAAAAGACTTCAAATTGCTAATACTGGGAGTTTGCTGCAACCACAACTCATAAGGGCTTTTGTTCTTAACAGGAGACGGTCCAAAACGATTTAATAAATAAACCGCCGTATTGACAGCTTCACTCCACAGTCTAAGAGGCAAGTCGTTGCCATGCAGCATAGTTCTAGCAATTTCCACAATAAAACGCATGTCCCTTTCCGCACGTCCGTTTTGTTGAGGACTATAAGGAACAGACAATTGATGAATAATCCCACGTGCTGACAAAAGATCTTGAACATGTTTATTGACAAACTCCAAACCATTGTCGGACCTGAGAGTTTTAATGTTATTGCTTAAAAGAGACTGAACTTCATTAAGAAATTTTTCAATTAAAGACGGAACCTCACTTTTTTCTTTAATGAAATATACTTTTCTAAAGCTTGAATAATCGTCTTTGAACAATAAAAAATACCTTGAACCTCCTAACGACTTCGTCTGCATAGGGCCGCATAGGTCTGTGTGCACGAGAACACCTCTTTCTGTTGCTCTAGACTGACTTTCACCAAATGGAGAACGATGCATTTTTCCCATAGCACATGCATCACAAAAAAAATTGGGGTTATCAACAAATTTAATTTCACGTTGATTAAGTATTTTTTTAACTTGTCCAATGCACATGTGACCTAACCTGTTATGCCACACTTCCAGAGATTCAATTTTAGACACTAGATTAGCATGAACACTTTCATTTTTTACTCTAAAAAGCATTTTATATAGGCGACTACATCTGATGCCAATAGCAACTGGTTGGCCATCTTTCAAAATCTCACATTTTTCACTGTCAGACACTAGGGAATAATTTTTTTTATCCAACGCACTTCCAGAAGAAAACAAATTAACTCTGATGTCAGGAACAAAATACACATTTGTGAGTCGTTTTTTAACCCACTGTTGATGATTGTATGCTTCGATATGGATATCGCCTCTACCATGCGCTCTGATCTGGGTTCCATTGCCCACTGTAATCATGACTGGTGTCTCCAACTTCTCGTAAGAACTGAACCATTCTCGCCTAAAGCACATGTGCTCACTGGCTCCCGAATCTAAAACCCAATCATCTACTGTCACAGCATCTCCGATGGTAATCGTCTCGCAAACAAATGCATCACAGCTGCTTCCATCAATAGAAGCACTCTCACGATTTGCAAAATTAAGTTGCTTTGAGTTGTTTCTCTTTGGACAATTATTTTTCCAATGACCAGACTGTTTGCATATAAAGCATTTACCTTTGCGTCTCTGAGAGTTTTGATTCTTCTTCTTATTAGATTGACCGTATTTTTTCTCGTCTTTTATGTACAAAGCTGCTTCTGTTGACCTTTGAGCATCACATGTGCCCAAACGAGTTTCTTCCATAATTAGTCTAGATCTTAAATTACCAATGGTCTGGTTTTTTGTTTCAGTCGATTCCCACGCACTAAAGAAATGTGCAAATTTTTCTGGTAACGTCATCAATACCTTGGTAACTAACATAGACTCAGAAACCGATTCACCAGATTCTCTAAGCTGCTGAGTTAAACTCTCTAACTTGCTTATGTGAGTCGCAATGTCATCATTTTTGTCTTTTTTAAAACCATGAAATTGTTGCTGTAGCATGCTTATGCTAGTATTTGACTTTTGATCATAAATTGAACAAAGCTTAGACCACATTTGATTTGAAGACAAACAATGCATAATATGCACTAACACACTTTGTCCAATTGACGTAGCAATTATTTTTTGCGCTTTTCTATCCCTTTGATGCCATGTTTTCAACTCCAACTTGGTAGCAGGTTTTGTTTCATCGACAACTGGCATCTTCTCTTCTCCAGTCACAACCTCGAAGAGATCACTTGCGTTTAGAAGAATACGTACTTGAAATTTCCATGTGCACCACTGTTCTGCACACTGAAGTTTGTCTATTTTAATTGTTTCGTTGTCCATGTCAGACACAAAAAAAAACTTCTAGGAAATTAAATGCTGATTTCTCAAAACTGATCTTCTTTAATCTCTGCAATCCGGCCTTCTTTTACGAATCTGAAATATTACTTTTATTTCTCGCAAAATAACGAATTCTCCGCAGTTAAAAGAAAAGACTTAGATTATGGTAGATGTAAAAAAAAATTTAATTTAATTATTACAAGGGACTGGGCCCATAACCTGATAAAAATAAAACAACCGATCAGTTTGACTTCCAGGATAAAAAGAGGAAGTTAAAGCGTTTAATACAAAAGACTTGAGGTTAGAACTACATAATGTAATGTAATGTAAAGTAATGAAAGTAAGTATAACAATTTGTAAGTCAGTGTACTAATGAATGTATTCAGAGAGTGATTAATTAATTCAAGTTAATAATGTATATTCAACAGTATTTTTAAGCGTTCACTTAACCTTACACTTTTGATTATTTTTCCGAAATCGAATCCAATAAATTTACAATCATATATAGAACACAAAATTTGCGCAAAATTTTAATTTGTATAAGTATAATTTTTCGGGATCCTTTTCGAGATTAAGGGTTTTCGGGATTCTGTGCTTTGAGAACATTAGATTTTTTGGCATTTAGATTTTCAGGATTTTGGGCTTTCGGGGTTTTTGATTTTTTGGATTTTAGGTTTTCTGCATTTTGGGTTTTCGGGATTTTGGGTTTACGGTTTTTGGGACTTTGAACCAAATTTCTCAAAATCATACCGGTGAAAGATATAGATGATAACATGTTAAATTAAGTTTATGTCTAGCTCAGCAGTATAAGTTTTAAACCACGTTGTAGACGAAAACGTCTAACGCCACCATATGGCGCTTCAATCATATTTCTGCGATGCCTAAACATAAAAGTTAGAATTTTTTTAAGGCCAACCATGTCAAAATTTCAAACTGAGAATACAGTACTTCCTACACTGGTGGCTGGTCATGGGCAACAGATCCCCACAGGTGTTTTGAGGTATTTCTGAAGTTTTTTAATTTAACATTGTGTAGCTTGTAGTAAATATACCGTTATATACCAAATGAAAGGTAATTCTATCAGTATGCTCAACAAAGTTAAATTTAATTTGTATCTGCTCTAGATCAAAAGTAAAAACGTGTTGAGAAATACAACATTTTTTTACCCTTATCTCAAAATTGTGACTATTTGTTGCACAAATATAGTCCTGCCTATTATCTATCTACAGTACAAGTTTTATTCATTTATTCCTTGTAGACAAAAAGAAAAAAATAAAAAACGGAAAAACGGTCAAAAAAACTTGGGACAAAAAAACTTGTTTTTGCCGTTTTTCGGTCAAAAATAATTTTAAAATACCAATTTTTTGCACATGCATGCATTGCACATATAGACTATACAGGGTGTCCCACAGTCACCGCCCCAAACGAAAACCATAGATTCCTGAGGTCATTTTAAGTCGAAAAACTTAAGAGGTAATTTTCTCGTTTTCGTCCCGTTTTCGAGTTACCGCGGTTTTTATGATTTTTGCTCTGTTGTCCTTTAACTGGCATTATCTTTGCCAAACTACGTTTGATTTGAAAGATTTTTTTTTCAACCTATCAAGAATTTATTACAGTTTTAGTTTGTCTCAAAACTTTTTTTTCTGCGGACAACCGTTTCTCCACAATTTTGCATCAAATACAATTTTCTTCGTTTTTTAATTTGTTTTTTACACTTTCATATCATTTAAGTCAAAAAAACACGTTAATGAGTATTAATTTTTTGTGCTTTTTATTAAAGCCCAGTTTATTTTAATAAAAAATAAGTTTTATTTCATAAAAAAGGCTACTGAAAGTAATTAAAAAAAAAAATAAACAAACTGAGTGAATTAAAAAAAAAATAATTTTTAAATAAAAAATTAATTTAAATGAATTATAAACTTTTTCTGAGCTATTGTGGTTAAGAAAAGAACAAATAGATAAAGCTCAGAAAAAGTTTTAATTCATTTAAAATAATTTTGTATTTAAAAATTATTTTTTTTTTATACACTCAGTTTGTTTATTTTTTTTTTTAATTACTTTCAGTAGCCTTTTTTATGAAATAAAACTTATTTTATTTATTTAAATAAACTGGGCTTTAATAAAAAGCACAAAAAATTAATACTCATTAACGTGTTTTTTTGACTAAAATGATATGAAAGTGTAAAAAACAACTTACAAAACGAAGACAATTGTGTTTGATGCAAAATTGTGGAGAAACGGATGTCCGCAGAAAAAAAAAGTTTTGAGACAAACTTAAACTGTAATAAATTCTTGATTGGTTGTAAAAAAAATCTTTCAAATCATACGTAGTTTGGCAAAGATAATGCCAGTTAAAGGACAACAGAGCAAAAATCATAAAAACCGCGGTAACTCGAAAACGGGACGAAAACGAGAAAATTACCTCTTAAGTTTTTCGACTTAAAATGACCTCAGGAATCTATGGTTTTCATTTGTGACTGTGGGACACCCTGTATATTCGATAAGTCTGAGATTTTTTGAACACTACGAAAAATTGTAAAAATAAAAACCCACCTAAAAATACCCCAAAAAACGTAGGTGTTTTTCAAAAATTCATATTTAAAAAAAAATTGTCAGCAAAAAATTCCCCTAGCTATAATCTTTATACTTTGTCAAAGGTCTACCTCATGTTTTAGTTTTAGAAAACCATTTACTACTTGGTTTTGAAATTTTTTAGAATTTTTTCAATACCATTTTCAGTCTTGCAATAAATTTATCTATGGATTATAAAAATTCAACTCTTTACAATGTCACGTTTAAAAAATAGGCATTTTTTTGCAATTTGGTTACCCTATTAAATGATGAAATTTTCTAAAAATTCTTCATTTGTATTCAACTTTAGGTTATTATCTTTCAAATAAGCTATAAAAGATATTTGTATCTCTAATAGTTTATTTTTAATTGAAATTTTTGCCGCACTGCGAAAAATTTCAAGTGGAACGGGAGAAAATGGCGTCACTTTTTCGTGGTGGCTGCCATGGTTCATCGATTTATAAGACGTTATCACGTCAAAAAGCTTTCCCATAAGGCCTGTACTGACAATTTTTGTTGCACAGATTATAGTAGGAAAGCATTTGAAGAGATGAAATATTGAAAGCGAGATATGTTTCATTTACATGCACTATTTATAGCTTGATAATTCTTTTTTTTTTTTGCTAAGAGTTGGTCCACTATCTTAATAACTTTACTTTAGTCCATTTACTTGCAATATATGTCTTCTGTGTCAACCAGTATTAATGACTATTGTCCACTTGACCTACCAGAATTAAAGAAGAAACAAACTTCTTGTTTTTTTACTTAAGAAATTAATATTATGTGTAGGTACTTTTGAAAGTCACCTTGGGAGCTGTCCTGTATACAGGGTGTCCCAAAAGTTAACGTCGAAACGAAAACGGTAGATAGGGTAGGTGGTGACAGTTATCAGAAAAATGATAAAAAAAATCGCAGCCATATATTTTGGGAGTTATGGGCATTTGAAAAAAAGTCGAAAAAATGGTCACCCTGTGACGGTTTTTCATGTGCCGTGACTACAAATCTTATTTTTTCTGAAATATGGAAAAATTACCTCATAAAAAAGTCGGATTTCTTAAGACAAAAAAGATTTATCTCGGTTATCTATGGAATATTCCCAACAATGTTATACCATTTTGAAAAGAGAATTAAACACACTAACTTTTAAGGCAACTTGCCGAAACATTGTAGTGCATTTTTTTACACTACGGCTCATTGAATTAGAGTCATGTACAATTTTTTAGTACTAAGTTGGGTAAAAAAGTAATATTTTCTTTAAAACTGATACAGCTGAGTTAAAATTTTTGAATGCATTTGATAGCAGGGTTATTCAAGGTTCCGTAACAAAAGAAAAAAATGAAAAAATTAAGAGTTGTAGTCACGGCACATGAAAAACCGTCACAGGGTGACCATTTTTTCGAATTTTTTCAAATGCCCATAACTCCCAAAATATATGGCTGCGATTTTTTTTATCATTTTTCTGATAACTGTCACCACCTACCCTATCTACCGTTTTCGTTTCGACGTTAACTTTTGGGACACCCTGTATGTAACTAACTAAAACGTTCTCAATAAATGTTTTCTCATTCAATTTAATACCACACAAAGAATAAATTTAAGTAAAAAAAACTTTCTCCAATCACCGTAACCGCCTTATGACAAATGACAGAACATTTTTCTTTTTTTTTTTTTTTTTGTCTTGCCAAGATATGAATTGAGTTGGTTTTTCGTAACAATTTGTTCTCCAACTCCAATGTGTAATTTTTGTTTTTTTTTTAATATTTCACAAGACAACCCTTGATATGTCTTCGATTTCATATGTGTGTTTGCTTTAGTTTATATTACAAGCCATTAATCATTAGTATCAAGTCATAGTTGAGCAAGCTCCAGCTCCACCTTCTTCTCCTACAACGCCATACAAGAAATCAAATTTCGCAGAAAGATCAGGATGAATTTCAAAAAAAAAAGAAAAAAAAAATCAAACAAATAAAAAAAACTTTTCTCGTTTCTTCCAACTTTTTTTTCCTCCTCCTTCTTCTATTACTTTTTTTGTTGTTGCTGTTGTGTCTTCAAGTTTGACATCTCATTTCGGATTAAATTTAATTTGACATGAATTTATTACACAGGCCTTCAGCCAAAAGACGTTAAAAAATCTCTTTCGTTTAAAAACACTTTGTCGTCCGCTGTTATATAGGCCTTGAGTTTAGACCCATTCGGGTGGTTAGGTTAGGGAAATGAATTTATTCCACCAGCTATAAGATTAATTTCAAATAAAAAAAAAACACACACACATAGACACAGACAGAGATACAAAGCCACACGTGTAGATGAGTAATTCGGAGGGTTCAAGAGTAGAAATAATTTTCCCATGTAATTTTATGGACCATAAGAACACGATGAATTAACGTGTAATGTACCCTAAAATCCCAATTAACGCCACCGACAGTCCGTCCATTATAATTAGAGAGATCTCAAGTGTAATTAATTCGCGGAGGATTAGTTTCCTCGCTCTCGCTCTTATACTGTGTGCAGTAAAAATGATATATAGCAGGAAGTTTAGCCATTAACGACTTAAGCCTAACAAAACAAAGTGATGAATTAACCGTAAGAGGATTGAGATAGAGAGGTGCATTGACCTTAGAGTCCTTTTACGAGCGACCATATTAGCCCAGGATACGGCCATCCATTTTATATGTCTATGTGCTTAAGCATGCATGGCCGATGGAGAGAATTTATTTATTCAGGACACGCCTTCAGCACATTCCCTAAATAATTACTCAATTACTCAAATGGCACCTCGGCTTCCTTTTTAGGAGCCTCGAGCCGCACCATGCTGCCGTGCCTGCCTGCCTGTCCCGTTCCGTCCCGTTTTCCGTTTACATCCAAAGCTAGGACTGACTTCCGCAGAGATTGCAAAGTTAAACAAAAGTTTTGAGCCTCTCAGTTCTCTCTGTTGTTGTATAGTTATCGTCTTCCTGATTCCCATCTTCACCCTTCCACCAAGTTCACAAAACCCATGCAGATGCTACGAGTTTATTTCTCGATGAAGATAAATAAAAGTTTGTGTATAATTTTCTCGCTCCATCATACTGCTCTCGGGTTTCGGTTTTACCCCGTTCCCATTGTACCCCTCCGCACTCTCTTCCAAACAATCATCATCCTCATCTTCATCGTCATAGTATTTTAGTTGTTGGCCATTCGGGCGGGTGTTAAGCCATCCGGCTTCCGGATTTTGCACCAGAAAATTGTATTGTGTACCCACATTAACCTTTTCGCTTGAAATAACCACTTGTTAAGCAATCTTGAGGTTAACCCTTAAATAAGAATGTAGGCGAAACAATTTTCGTTCCGAACCAAAATATATGTATGTATATATTGCAATCCATTCAGATTGTGTCGGTGAACAGAGATGATTCCAAGGGTAAAGGTGAAGGGTATTATAATGCTGATGAGCTCGAAGGGTGAATAATATCTGTTTGACGTAAAAAAAAACTCCCCTTTCAAAGAAAAAAAAGTGTAAAGCTACTTCCGTGGGTGGCAAGTGAACGGAAACGATCCGATGGCGTGAAAAATGACAGTACACGATGACATTTAAAGCTCTTTTCTAATGTGTCATTTTGTGTAGCTGTTAAGTGTAAGGTGGGGGCGAAATGGAGAATGTCACGCAATCATCACTGGTTTTTTTCAGTCTTTTCAACTTTGATGATGGCAATGTTGATGGTGGTGTAGCTTAAGAGTTGAAAGTACTCTGAGTAACTCTATGAATGTTTTATGGTAAAGTCTTGGGTACAAGTTTGGTGTCAATGGAGAAATTTAGAATCTATTCTTTCACGAAAGTAAACGCACTTGTTAATTTGATGGAAAGTGAATGAAGATAATGCTAAACGGGGTACGACCTAACCGACGGTTTTTGTTTTTAAAAAGAGAATTGATTTCTAGAAAACAAAAAGTTATTTTTCACAAACATCCGAGCAAAAGTTTAAAACTTTCTGGCTACATATAATGTCAATATGTATTACAGTTTATGAAAAAAATTAAAAAGTATTTCATTTTCGAAAAACTTTTTTTAATAAAAGTTTTGAAAAAAAAACTAAGTTATTATATTTTTAGTTCAAAATTTAAATATATAATAATACAGTTAAATAAGGAGAAAAAAGGGGTAAATCTCGGAATGAATGTTAGTAGAAATTTTTTTTGCTCAATATCTTCCTTTTACCATTCTATAACATATCTCAAAAGTCTAGAAAAATCTCATGTCCGCTTGTCGCGATTTCAAGGTCAAATCGCGAAATGGAGATTTTCAAAATTAGCAAAAATAGGCTATGGTATTATATACACATATGATACATGATTTCAAAGTATTTTTTAATGCTGATTCCAAAAAATCTAAAATCAAGACAATCTGACGTCTCTGGAAAAAGTTACACCTGTTTTTCATCTGTCAACTCATATTTTTATAACAGTTGCAAACTTGCTGCCGAAAAACCCTTAAAAGTTATGGTAGATGAACCAAATTTTGCATGAAGATTTTAGAATCCATCATTATTAAAAATCAAAACAATCCATTACAAAAAATATATATACCTACGAAATAATGGTATTTTTTTATGGAGGGGCAAATTTTAGGATTCTTGTTCATCTTAGGAATAAGTGCTAATAGGCTAATTTTTTCATTTTAATCTTTGTTTGGATATTCTTTAACTCCCTCAAAAATCTAAAAAAATCTCATGTCCGCAAGTCCTAATTTTCTTGGTTTGAAGATAAGTTGCAGATTTAAAAAAATTGAAAAACTACACTTCAGATATTTGTGTCAGATCAACATGAATAAGGTACATTACTTTTCAGGGATGGTCATATTGATTTGTTTGTGGGTTTTGTTGGAATCAGCGTTAAAAAATACCTTGAAATGATATGGGTTATGTTGGTATACATATAAGAATCTAAAGTTTTCTTATTATTATTTTTAAATCTGCACCTAACTTAGTTTAACCTGGAAAATTAGAACTTGCGGACATGAGATTTTTTTAGATTTTTGACATACGTAATAGAATATCCAAACAAAGATAGAAATAAAAAAATTAGGCTACTAGCACTAATTCCAAGATTGTACCAGGATGTTTTTTTTGTGCACATCCCAAAATTTTCCCTTTTCTCAAAAAATACAATTCTGTCATAGATATAAATGATTTTTTTGCATTGCATTGTTTTGATTCTTCATGATAATAGATATGAAAACCGTCATGCAAAATATGATTCCGCTACCATTACTTTAAGGGTTTTTCGGTAGTAAGTTAGCAACTGTTATAATAATATGGGTTTAAAGATGAAAAACAGGTATAACTTTTTTCAGAGACGTCAGATTGCCTTGATTTTAGATTTTTTGGAATCAGCATTAAAAAATACTTTGAAATCATGTATCATATGTGTATATAATACCATAGCCTATTTTTGCTAATTTTGAAAATCTCCATTTCGCGATTTGACCTTGAAATCGCGACAAGCGGACATGAGATTTTTCTAGACTTTTGAGTTATGTTATAGAATGGCAAAAGGAAGATATTGAGCAAAAAAAATTTCTACTAACATTCATTCCGAGGTTAAACCCTTATTTGACTGGATTAAAAGTTAAATAGCAAAATCTTAATATTCTTATTTGCCAAAATCTTTGAGAAAATCAATTATTTCAATGCAAAAATTCAATGAATTTGAAGTAATTTTTAGTTTTTTTTTTCAAAACTGTAATAAATATTACCTTTTTCTCTTCGAAATTCATCTGATAATGTTTATGACCAAACATTTTTTAAAGTAAATTCTTATTTTACTACGAAAAAGTTTGAAAAAAAAGACATTTAAAAATTTGTAATAACGTTTTTTGTTTTCAAAATTCTGAATTGAGGACCATTCTTTCTTGATTAAATTTAGTGGATTTAAATTTTACAGAAAGAAATGAGATTCTGGCTTTTTAAAAACGTGTATGCAAATATTGTAGGTGTTGCTGTTGTGTTCCAAATATTTTTTTTTGTGTTTGAAGTCAGTTTGTGAGAAAATTGCATTTATCGCTTAAACGATGGAAGATTGTCTTTTACTGCCATATATTTGTTTCTCTTAAATTACGAAGAGAATATTTTGGTATAATTTATTTTATGAAATTTAAGCAATTATAATAAAAAAAAAACAATATGGCAACATCGGCAATTTTTAACCTTTAGACCTTAAAGTATTTTTAATTGCCAACGTTTGAAAAAAAAAGATCATCAAAATCAGAGCTGTTCGGCCGGGTTCCCTAACAATTTGCTTTAGTTACTCCACTAATAACAACATGGAATACAAACAATTGCAATGAAATACTGAGGGGAAAAGTCACAGCATTGAAGTTTAACCTTGAAATGGTAAACTCTTGGACGAAAAAATGAAAGAGGGTCAAAGTACAGAACGAAAACATGTTTTTTTTTTTTTTTTTGCCTCAACACCAACAAAAGAGTTCACCACAAAGTTCAAATACAAAATATATGCCTTATTAATGGTAAAGTTACTGATGATTTGTCTCAAAAAATTATCATTCTGATTCAATTAACAAAATGTAACGAACTCCAATAAAGTTGGTTGGAAAGGCTCCAAATTACAATCTAAACTCATCAGAAAATCAAAAAAGTTTTATTTTAGGTAGCTAGGGGTTCTTGGAGAATCCATTTTAAAAACAGAAAATTTTATTTTTCGATCAAATTTAAACAAAAATAAGATAATTTAAAGGTCAAAACCTTTTAATGAGAAGTTTTTGTAATTTTAAAACGATTTTTAAGTTCTTAATACATTTCCTATAAAATATAACTAAAATAAAATGCACGACTGGGTCGCACGAACTTGCTCTTAGAGTTCAAGTTGCTTAAGTTTTTAAGACTTTTTATATAGAAACTTGGGAAATGTAGGTTCATAACAATAAAAAAAAAAAAAACAAACAAAAGAAAAATAAAATTCATTTTTCAAAAAAATAAAACAATATCTGAAATCAAATCGCCCCACAAAACAAGTACGCAGTTTTATTTGATATATTAAGGTGCATTTTTAGAAAAAAAATTTTCAAAATCGTTAGAGCCGTTTTTTAAAAAAACTAATTTTTTATAAATAATTTTTTGAAAAAAAAGTTTTAAAATAAAATTGGTATGCCATTTTGTAGAAATCAATAATCAACATCTAAAAACAAAATTTCAAAAAAATTCAATGTCCCGTTTTCGAAAATTTGAGAAAACATGAGAAAAATGTTTCTAAAAGCGAAGGGGCTCCATTTCTGAAGTAAAACAAAGCTTCCAAGCAAATTAACAATGTTAAGAAACAAAATTTTCCAACAAAAAATTTTTACAAATTGTGTAGATTTACAACCTCTTAATGCATACAAGGCCAAATATGGCTTCCGTACTTTTTGCCCTCCCAAGACAAGGCCAATAATTTTTTTTCAATCAAAATTGGTTCATAGCATACACAATTAGACAATCGATCAAAAATTAACCATTAACCATTTTTTTGTGACAGAGAAGAGAAAAGTGCATACAAACACACAAAACCATATTTGGCTTCGTATGCAGTAGAGGGTTAAAAATCCAAAAATTATTTTTTTTCAAAATTCTATTTTTGGCTTTTATTTAAAGTATATACATAAATGCTTTTGTATGAAAAATTTCGTTGAAATACAATAATCAGTTTTGCAGAAAATCCGATTTGAAAAAAGCGGTCCTATGGCAGGTACCGTTAATAATGATTTTCAAAAAAATTTTTTTCTTCAAAAGATAGACCTCGTTTAAAAACTAACATTTGAATTTTTTAAACAAAATCGTTGGAGCTGTTTTCGTGAAATTAAACTTTTCCGACCGGTATATCGGATCCTTATCTTTTCTTACAGCAGGTTCCTAACCGTGTTCGATAAGATTCATACTCAAACTCATCGAAAGCCAAGCATTACATCGATTTCTACTTTTTGGCAAGAACTTGGAAACGCACGTGTTGGAAGTTTTCCTTCTGCCCAATAAACTGATAAAAAAAGCTTAATTGTGTGCTTTGTGATAAAAAAATGAGATTTTCATCGTTGGTAGATAGTATAATTAATGTAAGAGTTAGATTGAGATATGTATTGGGCCGCCTTGTATTCCATCTGGGAGGGTAGGTTCAAGACTTTTTCTGTGTTTCATATCATAGGAGTATAATATACATGATTTCCATGAGACATGTCAATGTCGATAGCACAACCATCGATATCATGTGTCAAATATTCAGATAACATTTTGTACTTCTGTTAAAGTTAAAATTCTTATGAATTTGTTATTGAAAGAAAACGCCCTGGGGCGAAATAGGCTATCACGATAGTCGATAGTTGATATAATAGTCAATAAAACGATAATTTTGCTCCAAAAATCGTCGATTTTGATTATCATATTATCGACTATTGCGTTCACTCCTGTTCTTTACGCTGATGTTCAAAATATGAAGAAACAAAGACATAAATATTCATGTTTATTACCGAAGACGCAGTGATTCACTCTCCGGGAATCTAGTCGATCCGCAACCGAATCAAATTTTAATCCTTCAACTCCCCGGCAGACAATGATAATCCATTCTCTCTAATTTGAGAGCAGAATAGGGTAAAGATACATTAAAAATAAGCTGAAAAATGGGTTTTGATGAAAATTGTCTGATGAGTGTGAACGAAAAATATAATTCGGCCATCAGGCCAAATGACAATCGGTCTGTCCGGTAAGTTGGTCAATGTGAACCCACCTCATCACTTTCGCACTGGCGGTGGGTAAAGCCAGAACTATAATTGACTGAAGCGTCGGATGAAACGGAGGTGAACAGCGCTCGCAACCGCACTCAACGGATGAAAACTTATCGAAAACTTACTTCCGACTCAATCCGCCAATTATGGTTCTAACTTAACCCTCTACTGCATGAATTAATATTAGCGGACGAAAAAATTAAAAAATGCTTTACATGGGTTCTTTGGGTTGTTTCAAAACGGTTTTCATTAAAAAAAATTTTTTTAATTAATTTGTTTAAAAAATTTGTTTATAAGCCAAATTTGGCTTCGTATGCATTAAGGGGTAAGAAATTTTACTAATTTTATTTATTCAGATTATGTAAAGAATACAATTCAAAATATCAAAGGATAAATATTTATCATTTAAAAACAAAATAATGTAAAATAAATACATTGCAGTACAAAAAGTTAAGGATTAATTCAAATTTGGCTCATTTTAAGCCATGGAACCGAGAAAAGCAATTTGTTTTTTCCGTTAAATATATTTTTTTCTGGTTCACATTCTTTCCACTGTCGAAGTAAGTCTTGCTCCAACATTTTCACCCACTCCCAGATCTTACAAAAGCTAAGAAGTAATAAAATTATTGAAAAATATTATAGGTGAGCCCCCCTTTCCCTGAAATTTGTGTGGTTACGCCGCCGGAAATGGGGTTAACATGTGAAAAATGTCTCTAAAAGCGAAGGGACTCCATTTCTGAATAAAACATAGCTTCCAAGCAAAATAACAATGTAAAGGAACAAAATTTTCCAACAAAAAAGTTTTACATATTGTGTAGATTTACAACCCCTTAATGCATACGAAGCCAAATATGGCTTCCCTACTTTTTGCCCTCCCAAGACCAGGCCAATAACTTTTTTTCAATAAAAATTGGTTCATAACATACACAATTAGACAATCGATCCTAAATAAATTTTTAATTCCACTTTACTTTCCAAAGAAACGCAGTAATTAACACTTAAAGTATGAATATATTCTACACTTTCGATTTCAATGCAAACGACTGATCGACTCACCTGTGATCATAAAATACACCTATATTTTGTGTCGGACACACGAAAAAACTATCTCTATGGGTTCTCAGAAACACAAAGAAGAGGATTGTATTGAATCTTTACCATTTTTTTGTGACAGAGAAGAGAAAAGTGCTTTCAAACTGACAAAACCATATTTGGCTTCGTATGCAGTAGAGGGTTAAGGTAATAGGAAATCTGACGAAAGTGACTCAAACTCCCGCCGCAGTGCATCTGCGTCTTCGGCAATAGGCATGAATATTTGAATTTAAACCTTAATTTTTAATAATTGTTTCGTAAATTAAGAACCCTTCCATTTTTATATCAAGAGAAAGTTCCAAAATTTATAATTGAAACTCATGGTGAAAGTTTTCACCGAAAATGAATCGTTTTTGAAGTACAAAGCATAGAACAAGCAATCTAAATTTTTGCTTAAGAGAACACAATGGTCGTGATAGGTGAGAGAAGGGTGAGAGAACATAGTGATGGGAACTATCGAATAAAACTATCGATACTGTGGACGTCCTGTATAACGAATGATAATGATATAATGAAAAAAAGTTATTTAGAGATGTAAATTTTAATCTTAAAAACCGTTCGTTATATCGAAATTCGCGAATACCCGATATAAAATATTCATTCATTCGATAGTTTTAAATCATTCATTCATTTAGATACTATATTTAGAATAGTTTTTTTATTCGATAGTTTTTATTCGATACTTTTTATTCGATAGTTTTTATTCGAATGAATAAATGAATGAACTATCCGATAGTTCAAATCATTCAGTTACTAACTATCGATAGTTCAAATTATTCGATCGTTCCCATCACTAGAGAGAAGGTTTTCAATATGAAAGGACTAATATGTCTTATTGCACTTCAATAACCAACGTATGAGTGATTGCTATCTATTAAGGTTTGTCTATTTCTGTTGCACAAACTGTGTGTAACTAAAAAACCACGTTACATATCAAAATAAAATTACATTCTATTCAAAACACAATAAAAAATGTACAAAAACAAAAAAAAACAGAATAAAATCCCTCAAGTCCTTTACTCCTCGGTCTCGCTTTTGTATATGCGGTTGATTCACAAAAATACAACACAGAAGAATTTTATGTGTTGTTGTTTTTTTTTTTTTTTGAGTGCAACTGATTGTGCAAGTAAAATAAATTGTTGAGTAAAAATTTGTCGTCATTGTTTTTAGAGTATATAAGCTCCTTTTCTCTCTCGCTCCGTGTATGGTGTAGAATCTTCGTATCCTGCCAGGATTGCATATAGAACACATTTATATATATATTTACAATTGTTGTTTCAATACGACACATACCAACATTGAATGAATACAAAAAAAAAAAAAAACATTTTGGAAAAAAACAAGGAAACCATAAATTTTCGAAAGAATGAGAATTGAGTTTTGCTGGTGTTTTCACTTGGATGTTGGATTTCGGAGCTGGGTGACTGAGTTGAAGCTGGAGCAACGATTGCTTGCAGAGCTCTCCTCTCTCCCAAAGGGAAGCGATGAAGTGCAAATGAACAAATCTGTTGGAAATCCACTTTCAACACAGAAACACTCAGCAGCAGGAGCAGAAACGGTACCATCACCAAGGCAAAATACCAGCAGGAGTGCAATTCACACACAGAATTTGGGGGCGGGCAGGCGAATGTTATATGTGACAGCCAAAAATGACATCCCCGTACTGAATTGTCCCGGTATAGTAAACGGAAAACGGATTGATTCCGATACACATCGTCGTCAGAGAGATGCACATTGCATATAGGACGACCGACGACGAGGACGACAAAAAACGACCCCCATCGTTGTTCCATCGCCTGGAAAAAGGATTCACATTGTTTCATGTCGTCGTCGTCGCTTCACCAAATGAATGGGGCGCTCACACACTAAGTTTGAGGGCTAGGCGAATAAGTTTCACTATTGTTTCCTCCAGGGGCAAGTTTTTTTCTGTTTCCAAGCTGATTTTTTTTTTTCGATAAACTTTAAGCTGTTTTTTTTTTAAAGGAAGAAGCATCATAAGGACTTTTTTATTCTGTTTTTGTTTTTCTGTGATTTTTGTTTTGGTTGTGAATGGAAGGACTCTGCTTGGAGCATGGCCAACGGTGAACCGAAAAAAATATTTAATCACTTTTTGTGACATTTACTTCAATACACAGCTAAATTGTGATGATAGTGTGTGTGTACATGTGAGTGAGTGGTGGGAGTGTAGGAGTATTGGCTGGCTGGCAACAAACGTGTTTGTAAATTTTGTAAATTTACCCTGATAGTTTAATTCTGTGGTTTTTTTTTTTTTGTTTTTGTTGAAAAGTTTCCAATTATTTTCGTGTTAGCCTCTTTTCAGAGAAAAAGAATGGACAACAAGGACGAAAAAAAAATACAATAAAAAAAACTTTAATAAAGGAAACTCGTTTGTTATGGTTGCATTATTTATTACCACACATATAAGTTTTATATCCGAAAAAAAAAACTCCCACACAATAAGGATATTCTCTACTCGTGAAGTCAAGAATTGGGTGATGCTAGATATACTCTGGGTGGTAATGAATCAATATACCTAGTCCTTTAGGCGATGCCAGGTAGCGATTTTATAAAATTAAGCTTCTTTCATTCTATAAAAAAAAAAAAAAAATAATGGAGGAAATTTATGTTTCACCAACAACTGGAATTTCCTTAATTAACACTGAGGATGTGCAGTTTAATTAGTTTTAAACTTTTTGGTGGTGGATTTTGAAAAAAGAGAAGAAGAAAGAAAGTTTTATTTGTGCAGTAAGTAAGTATGACTTTGGTGGAAGATATAGAATTCGAGTGCAAATTATGTAGTAAAGTCACGAAGTTTTTCGTGTTAGAAATCATCTAATGACTTGGTATTTGTTTCATACGTGTTTTTTTTTCAGTTTGGTTAAACAAAAAAAAAAAAAAACTCGATTTTGAAATATGTACTACAATTACAAGGATGTGAAAATTTGTATTAACTTTTACCTAAAAGTTGAAGTTTAAATTTTCCGAGTAAAAATGGAACTTTTTAAAAATATTATTTTAACGCAATTAAATCTATAAAATAATAACAATACCTAACAGTGGCACACGTATCTAGACAAATTTTGACTTTAAATTTGGATTTTACACACTCTTAAACATAAAATTCTTCTATTTGTACGAAACTGCAGCCGTTGAACAGGGAAATCACTGGTTTTGATTGCTTTAAGGGGGTTTTGCCCGACTTTGCGACGACGGAAGGACGCACCTACCTACGGAAGAACAGACGCCCAGGTCGAATAATGGTATGACGAAAACCTTTCTTTTGAACTTCTCCAACATCGTAATGTTGGTATTGATTAACCTCAATTTTTTTTTTTTGAATGAAGCCTATGCATGCGTTCAACATAAGAAGTACATAAATAACATTTTTTCTTTAAAAGAAAAATTATTTTTTACAGCAAAAGAGTTAAATTTTTAAATTTTCGAAATTAAAAAACAATTTTCTTCAAGTCAAAAGTTCAAGTCCGTGTGACCCAGTTGTGCAATTTATTTTCGGAAAGGTATGAAAAGAGTTCATACATGATACTATTTTCTATACCTATTAAAATTTTGAAAACAATTGTTTTGAATTGTCAAACAAATTAAGACCATTTTTTTTCGTCAACGGGTTGTGTGAAAAAGTGTGAAAGCGAAAAATATATATGTATACCATCCTTCAAATTTTGAACATTATTACGATTTTTTAAATGACTTCAATGTTTGTTGGCAAAGACAACAAATATTCAGCTTAAAATTCTAAATACACTAGTACAAAAAATTAAGGGAACAATCGTGATTTTTTTTAGTGATTTTTGATAGGCTGTATCTCAGTAAAAAATGATCGCATCATGACAAAATAAAATATGAAAAAATAAATATGAAAGCTCTATTCTTCTAGTTTCAGGATTAAATGTTAAAATATTTTCTTTCTAACGGTAAAATAGCTAAATTGTTGGAACTGTTCAAAAACCAAAATTTTCCAATTTTTTTTCGTATTTACTGTTCCCCTAAGAAAGTGGGAAATTTTTTTCAGATAAAATGATTATTATTTTTAGAAAGGCTATTTATTTGGCTTTAAGATTCATTTTGTTTCAAACCTCTACGATTTTCTTTAAACTGCAATATAAGTCATAAAACCAAAAACCATACTTTTGACTTTGACTATCAATATCTCAACAACGGATCACTTTACAGAACATTCAAGGACACATTTAAAAACTTCATTCAATTCTCTACAAAGGAATTAAGTTTGCTTTGTTAGACAAAATGTTTTCTTATTTTTGAGATTAATTTAGAAAAGCTATCAAAATAGGCATTTTTACGGTTTTTTAGAAAATTTACCGCTTTTTTATTTTTATGGGTGATAAGATTAAATTGAGGCTTCATTATTGAAGCTAAATATACCTGTAATTAGTATGCAAAGTTTCAGACTTATTCATTAAGCAGTTTTTCTGTTGTGAGGGTTTGAACTTTTGAGATGAAATAAAACACCATATTTCTGCAGGCCTAAATTACTTACTTCTTGTAACTTTTTTATGAGCAAAATCAAATTCTTTTGAGTTTATTTGATAATTTTATTGAAAAATATCGTTTAAATTTAAGAAAAACCAAGGAAAAAAATTTGAAAATTTTGGTTTTTGAACAGTTCCAACAATTTAGTTATTTTACCGTTAGAAAGAAAATATTTTAACACTTAATATTGAAACTAGAAGAATAGAGCTTTCACATGCTTTTTATTTTGTCATGATGCGATCATTTTTTACTGAGATACAGCCTATCAAAAATCACTAAAAAAATTACGATTTTTTTTTTGTTCCCTTAATTTTTTGGGCTAGTGTATTTTATGTGTTCGGTTCGGCTCCTTAAAGTGACTAATAAATGAAAAAAAAAAAAAGAGATTAATATCTTGATCCCCCCCCTTGTGACTAGTCACCCGTCACAAATTTTGTGACTTTTCCTGATGACTGATGATGATTATTGTGACTTGATATTATTTGATCAGCTTAGAACTAGATAACAATTTTGAAATTTTGTGTGACTGTCACCAGTTTTGACGTCGGGGAAGAATACTAAAAAGTCACAAAATGAATCTCATATCTTTTTGTGACTTTTTAAGTATCTGTGATGTAAGGGAGAATAGGCTGGTAAGTCAGCAAAAAGTTTCAGAAGTTAGTTCTAGCCTTCTTTGACTTTGTTGACTTGTATCTTTTTTGTAACGAGTCGGGCCTGGGACATAAACTGCTTAAAATCACTCTATGACCAACAGTAAATGAAATCATTTTAAAGATGGGAAAGAAGGATTATATGAGGAGTAAGTACGTTTGACTTGAGTACAACAATAAGTAAACAATTTTATTTTATTCGATCTTAGTTTAAGCTTTAAAATAAACTGTTGAAAACTCTTTTTTTGGGCTAGGTCTTTCTTCCATCTCCTTAAAAACATCTTTGTTTCACTTGGATCAATAAAGTTAAAAAATATTTACTCTTCACTCAATTGTATTGTTTAAAGATTGAGTTATATTTAGATATAATTTCCTTATAAATAAATTACACACAATACTCAACACTTTAGTTTCAACAATTCAACTATAACCTAAACAATGTAATTCATAGTTATAAATAAATTCATGAGTAGATAAACATAATGAACTAAAAACTATTGTTAAGTTTATTCAAATATTATTCAGAGCAAATTAAATTTGATTTAATTTTTGATTAAAAACACACACAAATTTTCACTTCGAAGTAAACAAATAGTAATGAAAAAATTGTAATTTTTACTCCATCATCAATCAAAAACTAGGCCATATTACATTTCAATTTGAACAAAAACCAAAGTTGTCTTAAAAAAACACACACATAAATGTATGCGATGCAATTGTCGAAAGCGTTTACATAATTCATTTGTATACTCATGCACCATGCATGCACAGAAACATGCGGTAGAATAATTGCCTGCGCTTCATATCTCTTAGCTTTAAACATTTACCTACATCTTCAGATTCAAGATTCACTTTATTATATCCCTTCAAGGACTTGTTGAAATTTTTCATTGATTTATGCTTCTTTTCCTTCCCTTTCTTTAGCCCCTCCATCAAAATTGGTTTTCTTCCTCTTGAGTAACTCAAATCAAAATACCAATGATGGTGTTTGAGTAGAAGAAGAAGAAGAAGTAAGTAAGCATAAGTACGTTGGATTTATTTCATTCACTTTTCTGTGTGAATCCTGTTTTGCAGAATCCTTGTACTACCAAGAAATGCCATAGTCAAGATTTCTTAATTGATTCAAGACCTATAAAACTTGCCTCTGTGCTGCCTGATGGGTAATAGACTTTTCATGATGATGAAAATGTAAATTCTCTTTTCAGTTTAGTTTGTTTGACTTTAATCGATGTAGTTTTCCTCACACGAACTAAATATTGCCACGTTCTAAAGTACCCAATTAGTTGCTTCAAAACAAACATGCACTACATTTCTCTTCGCATACGCACATACACAAAAATAAACACATGCATACGAACAAAAGAAACAACTAGGTAACGGTAACGGTAGGTATCCGTTTTATTCTTCGAGGAATTTTCATTAATATTCCATTGTAATAGATTCAAACAAATTGGCAAACTTTTGCTTGCACATGCAAATGAAATGCTAATGAGCTGAACTCATCGTTACGAGCCTTTCTTCGTTTTCGTCATCTCGCATTCGCATCCTTGCTCGATGTGTCTGTATAGTGAATATAACCTAACTTTCAGTCGTACGCACGCAAATGAGCTGAAACTTCAAAAGTCACACTCTATTTGGTAGTTGTGACTTTAGATCTGGCAACTGGCATTCGGCATGGAAGAGCAAAGCCAATGACAAGGAAGTCGTTGGTTTTTTTCTTTCGTGCAAGTTCTTTTTAGCGGTGAAGACAATTTGCACTTTGAATAATATTACCTTAGCCAAGGCCGTAGCCAGAAAACTTTTTTATTGTTTCAATTCAATTTGCTTTTTTTTGTTTCTCCTGAATCCACGAAAATGAGGTGGTTTTTGTTAATCGTCACTTTTAATCAAAAATTTTTGGATTTATAGAATGCATGGGTCGATATTGCACTGCAGATGGTGGGTGAATACATACACGGAAAATTAAAAAAAAATCCACTTAATTTAAGCGGAAAATCATCTTATTTGTATGTGGAAACATTTTGATGAAAAAAATCTGGCAGCTTTACCATCAGCCTATCTCACTGTTCACTGTTCGGCCTAAGGCGAAATTCAGAGTCGTCACTCAAGTAAAATTTGTTCTCCAAGCACAAGACCGAGTTGAGTTTTCTGAGTGTTTGCTCACGTATTTACTTCAAAATTTCCTCAGTTGGTATTCATTAGCTTAAATTTAAAAAAAAATTATGTGTGCAATTCACACGTGGTAGAAGTGAAACCTTTAAAATCATTTTTCTTACAAAAAAAAAAAAAAAAATCGAAAAGTATAACTTTTTTTTATTCCATCACTTTTGTTATATGACAACCTACAATAAATTTTATACCATCTGAAAGCTTATTGTTTCAGCTCAAAATATTTATATCGACCATGTCTATACAACATCTACAAAAAGCGCTAGAATTTTTTTAACCCAATTAGTTTTCATAAAAAATGGAAAACAATAAAAATCTCTTTTCTGTTCTAACGCCATTAAATCCATTTTTTAAATGACAACCTATAATAAATTTTATATCATTGTTATTTCACTTTTTATATGACGCTTTAATCATATTTCTACCATGCCTACAAAAAAAGTAAGAATTTTTTAAAGCCAACCAGTCGAAATTTCAAACTGAGATTACGGTACTTCCTACGCTAGTAGCTGCTCATCAGCAACAGATCTTCACAGGTGTTTTGAGTTTTTTTTCAAGTTTTTCAATTAAAAATTATATAACTTGTAGAACACGTACCATTATGTGTGATATATCAAATGAAAGGTAATATTATCAGCATGCGTATTAAAGTTAAATAAATTTGTTATGTGCTCTAGATCAAAAGATATAACGTGTTTAAAAAGAACATCTTTTCACCGTTGTCTCAGAATTTTGAATATGAAATTAATTGATTAATTGCACAATTATAATTTTTTTTAATTACCTATCTACTGTATAAATTTCATTCATCTATCTATTGAAACAAAAAAGTTATGATCAATTGATTTTTCGTGTCGCTTTTTCGTTTCATCTTGTTTCAAATCACTACGATACTAAAGAAGTTTTCACTTCAAAAACTTAAGTTTTCTTAACTTAAAGAGTAGCTAAAGTGGGTCAAACGCAAGAGCAAATGTTCGTTTGAGTGACTTTTAACTCTGAATTACGCTCTAATTTTTAGAATGAAGTTTAACTTAAAATTCAATCGAAGCGAATTCCACTTATTTCAAGCGGATTTTCAGATAATATACATTTCTATATCAAATTACTTTTAGAAAAAAAAAAAATATTTTGAACAAAAAATTTTAAATATTTAAGACGGTAAAATATGGACTTTTGAGATTGCATAAGTAGTTTTGCAAAAAAAAATTTAACGGTGATGAAATTCAACGTCAAAAGTACCAAAAAAACGCGTTTTTGACCTGTTAATATTAAAATATTTCAAAAACATGACGTGTCAGTGAAATTTTTACTATGGATTCGGAATCAGAACACAAAAATCCCTTAGAAAAGTATGATTTGGTTCAAGCTCTATTTTCGTTGCCGACCAGTGTAATTTGTTAAATTAAAGTCACTGTTCATGAGTTATCACTTAATTGCTGTCTGGAGTCATAAATCTGATTCAGCCAACACGACCTCCCGCTTATCGTGTCCAATTATAATTCTGATAAATCATTTGAAGATGATTCTTCCTCGATTTCTTGTACTCGTTACCCTGAATTTGTTCGTTACATTTGCATCTAATCTACTATGAAGATAAATCTATCGGACTAGAAAACTGAGGTCATTGAGTGATACAACAAAAGACATTGGTACAACACAAAAAGACAAAGATGAGAATAAACTAACAAGAACAACAGAAAGATCACATTACAATATCACGCAGTTGGCAGTTGACGGCCCTCCATATTTCCACTAAATGCGGTCAGTAAGGCTTGATTTCGGTAATCTATCGCGAGCTGAAACTTTATCAGGGACAAGGCCGCCGTCACGTTTAATCTTTCCCGCTACCATATGCAAGTTGTGGAGCATTCACTTCGGCTATCTGAGAGTTTTGTCAGAGTTTCCCCCTTCGGATTCCAGCTTTTTAACACATACATTTCTTTTTCTGGATTTAGGTTGCCTAGAAAACCAAACAACAAATGGACTCTCTATTTCATATAGCATCAAAGTTCCTACGTTCGAAAGACTTGAGACTTAAACTTGTGTGTCACTTTGCATCAATTATTTCTTATCGTGATGCGGTAATCATTTAAAGTAGTAATCGGCCTTGAGATATAATTCGTGTTGTAAATGTTTAAATTTGATAAAACCATAGTCTTGGAAAGAAAATTCTTCAAACCAAAATTATTTACTTTTTTAGAAGGAAGATCGCTCCCACAAACTTTGTCAAATTGTTGCTATATAAAACCCTGGGAAGCTCTTATTTACTGACAAAATATTTTTTGAAAAAACCTTTTTTTTTTAACCAAATAATTTAAAGGAGGTTTGGACCTGTGAAACTGGAGGTGTGTTCAGGGGCGTATACAGGTTTGCTTCTTGGGGGGGTCGTGCCAATTTTTTTTTTTTTTTTTCAAAAGTTTCGATAGAAGGCATAAACCTGAAAATGGGCTTTTTGAATTATTAAACATTAAAATTTGTGCGTCTTGCATTTCGAATCGAAAAGTTCCGAATGTAGTTCTAAAAATAACCAAACAAAAACGGTATGAGATTCGTTTAAGTTTAGCGTTAAGCCTTAAAGCCTAGAACGCTGCTGATGTGAAACGAAATTTTTCATCGGTCTCCACGAGGACAACGAAATGCTTGCGAAATCTGGACCGAAAAATACTCAAAAATTGCAAAACATAAATGAAAAAAAAGCAAACACGCATCGCAGAAAGACATGCAATGACAAAATGAACAACAAAACCAAACAAAAAAACTCAAAATGTAATTTTTCCACACACAATGAATGTCCCCCGCAATTGTTTGTGTGCGAAAAAGAAGTTTAGACTTTCAATTTCGTTGTGCCGAACAGCGTACTACAGAACGAAAAGTTGAACGAAATTTTTGATTTACCATTTCGTTGTTTCATTTCTGTATGGGATTTTTCGTTTCTCATCAGCAGCGTACTAGGCTTTAATTTTGACCAATTGAGGCTATCCTCTCCTAAAAATAAAATGTACTGTACGAGTACTTCGATTGAATAATTTGCCTTAAAACAACGGTTCATTGTTTTCCGCTAGCCCAGAAAGTTAATATACAAATCGTTTTTACTTAATAACAGTTTTAACTTTTGAATTAAAAGTCTTCCTAACCTCAGGCAAACGAATCGCAAAGTTTTGTAAAAAAAAAATTGCATTGAAAATATAATTTTTTTTAAATTTTGTTTTAAAATTGTATGGGAATTTAAAATACCTCTATTAAAATAGTAAAGACAAAAAGAATAATTTTGGCGATATTTTGGGATTCGTCCGTTTTCAGGTATTAATCAGCGGCTTACAATATAAAAAACATTCAGTTGTATTTATTAGATTAAGCCCTGCTTTTTCAATCGTCAGATAGACTATCAGAAGAATAAATGTCACTATAAAAAAAAACTTTTATTCCTAGGAATAAGCTCTAACTTAGGTTTATCTAACTATTCAAAAAATTAGCCCTAAGTGATATTTAGTAATAATATTTAAATTGCCTTAGATAAGGTTGCTTACATTGCTTCTATAATTGGCTGGCCATTGATGATTAACAAATCGATAGTTGTTTCAAAAAATGCAACAGATCTAGCAAATTTAGTATATGCACAAAATACTGTTATATTCTGTAAGCAAACAAAATTCACCAAATTTTATCAGACGAATGTATTGAATCCAGTTCATTGCAAAAAACTAAAAAGATTTGAGAAATGATATCCTTCTTTAACATTTTGCCGATGACGAATTTTATCAACAGAATTGACCTCCACACAGCAAGGCCACAGAAAGCTTCAATATTTAAAACATATTTTATTCACTTCATCATATAAAAAAAAAAGATATGGCTGCTTCTTTTATTTGCTGGTAAGCAGTGTCTTGCCCTTAAGATATTATTTTTGTGTACCTACTAGATTCAATTTCTTTTAAAAAGCTTTGAATATAATACTTATCCGGATTTTGTTTCCATACAAAACTCTACAGCTCAACTAATATTATCGAACGAATCAAAATAATCCTAATCCAGCATAGCGTTCGCTAAAAATATGACCACATCCCCAAAATATGGTAAAATAGTTTGTTTGAAATTTTGTTTACTTTTAATTTTCGTTCATGTTCTAAAACTTCAACATTTTGAAAATAATCTTACTCAAGAGATTTCAGTATCACATAACAAATTCTTTTTTAAGTTCTGAGTTCTTGGGGGGGGGGGGGGGGGTCATGACCCCGTGACCCCCCCCTTGTATACGCCATTGGGTGTGTTGATGTTATTGGAAATTGTAAAAAAAAACATTTGTTGTTCGAATAAGAGCTAGTTTTTCAATAGCCTGATAAACCCCTGTTAAGGATTATTCCTACGAATAAACATTTTTTTATATTGACATTATTCCTCTGATAGTCTTAACTGACGGTTGAACTTCTCAACAAAATTAAATTTCTCTGCTCAAGAACCAAAATATGTATAATCCGTACAAATTTACTATCAACACTTCAACACCTGTTTTTAAAATATTACTGCTATAAAATGCTAAGGCATTTTGTAAATACTGTTGTTTAGGTTATGCTTTAGATTGAGGTAATTTAATTAAACTTTATTTTTTAATTTGTAGCAGCAAAAACTAATTACATTTTTGCCGATACCTCTCTCTCTTGTGCGAGAGTCGTAAGTTTGAGTAAGTCATTTTCTCATTAACTTAAATTTAAGATGTACATATGTACATATTAGACAATAAAAACGATATTAGGACACACTGTTATTCAATTTATGCATTTATATAAAAAAAAGTTGAGATAACAATAAAACTTGAAATATAGGATACAGAATACGGAAAAAGTCAGTTAAATAATTTTTTTAAAATCATTTTCAGTGGTACCTACAAGCAACAACCAGTTTTTTTTTAATTTCTGAAATTGTCCAAAAAAATTGACATAATACGAAATTTTGTATAGGTACAAAAATAAAAATTGAAAAAAAAATTGTGTTTTTTTGTGATTTTGAATGTTTTTCAAATTTTGATCGTAATTTTTGAAAATGCATGTTAAAAAAATAAAATTAAAGAAATGAAATTGCATACATTTTTGGGGGTCAAATTCATTTTTTATGTTGTTTTTTCATCCTCCTCATTTAAATTCAGAGAGTAATAAATTCGTGGAACCCAGTCGTGCATCTTTTTCATTACGCTGCTGGCTTAGAAGGGTTTTGTTGCCGAAACAAAAATGTACATCTCTGAATGTTTTCGTGTGTGCTGAACTCGAATCCGTGTTCAGAAAAAACTAATCAGCTCCCCTTTTTGAAATATTACCGTTAGAAAATTAAAAAAAAAACGTTTTTTTTTGTACTTCGGACCTTATTTTTTTATATAAGGAAAA
Organism: Episyrphus balteatus; assembly: GCF_945859705.1. Classification (NCBI taxonomy): domain Eukaryota; kingdom Metazoa; phylum Arthropoda; class Insecta; order Diptera; family Syrphidae; genus Episyrphus; species Episyrphus balteatus. Next base: position 27,572,630 of record NC_079134.1, on the reverse strand, counting down.
TATTTTTGAATATCTTTTTTATTTCCCGAGAAATCTTAAAATGATGTAAGTAATAAAGGAGATAATGGCGTTATTAAATTTCAGACGATATTTGTCAATTTTTCTGAAACCTTCTATAAGACTGTTTATTGCAGTTTATAATCTATATCTTCTCTATCATGCAAATAAATATTTCTGATTAAGTGCTCGCTATAGTTTTCGATGTTATTCTATTAATAATATGGTTGAAAAGCATATTCTATGTATTTGAAAAAAAGTTGGAAGGTAACACAGTTGTAATTTAATTTGCGAAGTAAGTTAAAACTGTTGAAATATGTATAGAGGATATCCATTAGTCTTATACATAAACCTTGACTTGACACCTTTATATAAAAAACAAAGGTTCTTTCTTACTTTTCTCTACATTTTTTCGCTACGGCCTTGACTTTATTATGATTTTGATGAAAAACAGGAAACACGGTAGATTCACATTTACTCGCAATGAATAAAATTCTAAATTGTGGCAACTTTGACACGGTCTCAAGAATAAATTTCGTAAAAAAAAAAAACACAGCTAAGTAGCACACACATCATCATCACATTGTTGATGCAATCCACCTTCATCATGTTCTTTGACAAAAAAGCAGCTTTAGCCAAGTAGAAAGATATTTTTCTTTATTTTTATGAAAATTCACGTAACCAGGAACAAAAAGAAGTTTCACTAATGGACTTTTGGTATGCATGTGAATGGCAGCCGGTATTTCCGGGTTTCGCACCACTTTACTATGACACTTTCTCTCTTTCTCTTGCATAATAATCGCCGTCATAATGATAAAAACCCTTCCAAATCATCCAAACCCACACAACTTTTCTACTGGGCCTGACACTGCCAACCAACGTATGAATTGCATTACAACCACAATTTTGCGGTGAATACGTAGTAGGTATCCTTGCCAGAGAATCAAAAGCAAGTGAAGGCCTTAAAGACATAATGGCTTTGTCAGTGGCGGTGCGGTGGGGTAAGTAAAACGAAGAAAATGTGATTTAAGTTAGGCTGCATCAGGAAGAAGGCTTTCTCTCGTCCATAAATCTTCTATGCGAAAAGTTAGCTTCTCAAAGATGATTTTATGTGCACACACACATGAAATGTGTATAAAGGATAATTTTCATATGTGCTCCGGCGGCAGCATCCTCAACATTGTATTCAGACACAAACAAACTGGAGAAAGAGAGTGTGAGAAGCCTTGTCTATATGTCAAGCTGAAATTCCATCTTTTTGCACCTCTTTTCCCCTTGAACTTCTTCTCTAAGCATCACAGAAGCTTGTGGTGTTTTTTGGAGTAAGAGTATAAAACAATTTTAAAGTTTAGACGATGTTGGTACATATTTTAAAGTTTTAAGGTGAAACAAGCTTTTGTTTGTGTCATGAGGTGGAAAAGCAATGTACAAAAGGTCGAACATGGCTCTTCTCTGTCTCTCGTGTTCGTTATGTGTTATAGTTTCATGTTGTGTTGTGACACTAATTTGACATGAAGCATGATTGATGGAAGTTTCACAAACTCCTGCAGGTAAAATTTATAGTTTCTTTTTTTGTTCTATACCTTCTGTCTGTCCCATCGTTGTCAGTTATAGTTCTCATAAGAATGTGTTTTGATGGGTAAACGAAGTTACGGTCTATGAAAATTGTAAACTTTATTTACATTAAACAGTTTTACATGAGGATTTTCATATTACAAAAGGGTCAATTTTTCATTCTTTTGAATAAGAACACAGGTGGGATGGTAAGAGGACTAGATGGAATCAGTAATAGCATTACCACTTTCTGTCAGTTTAAGCTTAGACCTTGTTTAAAAGTTGTTGAAAAGCCCAAGTCATACTGGTGGCTTCTGATGTACCAGATTAACTAGGGGCAGATGTATAATGAAGACTTCATTCATGACTTAACGAAATTCAAAATCATCATAAAATATAAGAACTTGACGAAGTAACAAGTGTGACTTTTTCTCTCATTTAGGATGAAACTTAACGACATTCAAAGTCTTCATAAAATATAAGAACTTGACGAAGTAAAAAGTTAGAGTTTTTCTCTCATTTAAAATAAGACTTTACGAAATTCAAAGTCTTCATTAGAACTTAACGAAGTAAAAAGTGTTAATTATACTTTACGAAATTCAAAGTCTTCATAAAATATACGAACTAGATGCGGTAAAAAGTATGACTTTTTCTCTCATTCAAAATGAGACTGAACGAAATTCAAAGACTTTATAATACATTTGAACTTGACGAAGAAAAATGTGTGCTTTTTTCTGTAATACAAGATAAAAATTAAGGAAATTCAAAGTCTTCATAAAATATTAAAACTTAACGAAGTAAAAAGTGTGACTTTTTCTCTCAATCATGATGAGATTTTACTAATTTCAAAGCCTTTATAAAATATTACAACTTAACGAAGTAAAAACTAAGACTTTTTCTCACATCCAGGATGAGAAATAACGAAATTCAAAGTCTTCAAAATGAGACTGAACGAAATTCAAAGTCTTTATAATACATTTGAACTTGACGAAGGAAAATGTGTGCTTTTTTCCGTAATACAAGATAAAACTTAAAGAAATTCAAAGTCTTCATAAAATATTAGAACTTAACGAAGTAAAAACTAAGACTTTTTCTCACATTCAGGATGAGACTTAACGAAATTAAAAGTCTTCATAAAACATTAGAACTTGACGAAGTAAAAAGTGTGACATTTTCTCTCATTCAAAATGAGACTTTACGAAATTCAAAGTCTTCATAAATTATTAGAACTTGACGAAGTAAAATGTGTGACTTTTTCTCTCATTCAGGATGAGATTTTACGAAATCGAAAATCTTCATAAAATATTATAATTTGACGAAGTAAAACGTGTAACTTTTTCTCTCATTCAGGATGAGACTTAACGAAATCAAAAGTCTTCATAAAACATTAGAACTCGACGAAGTAAAAAGTGTGACATTTTCTCTCATTCAAAATGAGACTTTACGAAATTCAAAGTCTTCATAAATTATTAGAACTTGACGAAGTAAAATGTGTGACTTTTTCTCTCATTCAGGATGAGACTTAACGAAATCAAAAGTCTTCATAAAACATTAGAACTCGACGAAGTAGAAAGTGTGACATTTTCTCTCATTCAAAATGAGACTTAACGAAATCAAAAGTCTTCATAAAACATTAGAACTTGACGAAGTAAAATGTGTGACTTTTTCTACTATTCAGGATGAGACTTTACAAAGTTATCATATAATACGTATTTAAAATATTAATCTTCATATGCATTTCATTTTCATTTAATGATTGCTGGTTGATCACAAGGAGCTTGAGGGTTGCAAAAATTGGAAAAATTTTTTCTTTACATTTTGGAACGAGAAATAATTTTCTTATACCTAAATACCACGATTGCTTAAGCCTAAAATACCAATACTGCCAGTAACACCATCAAACCCACACCCATAAATACTGTGTAGAATTAAAATAAAGAAATTCCAATACCTAATTGTTTGATTTTATTAATTACTTGGCATCATTATGAAAATAAGACAAAAGTTATCCACTCATAAATTCTATGAAAAACATCAACACCACACTCTTAACTTCACTCAAACCATAAAACCACTTACAATCATCGTCCTCCTCCTTCAAAAACAAGAAAAACAAAGTCAATAACTTAATCACTATTGCCATTAACACCAGAGGCTTTAACATTATTATCTGACTTAAAAGAAAAAATAAAATCCAACCACATTCCAATTAATATACCTCCACAACCACACACACACACACAAAACTACATATAAACTATTTTTCCTCAATATGACCTACTACTACAACCAACCAATCGACACAGGACGAAAGTGATGCCTTAAGCTACCGCAAAGTACATTTAATTCACCACAAAATAAAATCCCCATAAGTAAATTCCAATTTTGTTAATCAACACGTCCGTCCGCCTACCTTGCTTCGATTTCATTCCACACAAAGTCATTAAAATCTGATTACGTATTATAAGATCCTTGCTCAATATCCACCCAGTTGGTCCTTCTTTTTTTGTATGGTTTTTTTTCAGTCGTCCTTTTACATACACACACGACCTATATATTTATTTTTTTTGTAGTCAAAAGTAATCCAATGGGATACCACCAATCCACCTTCAATTTCCAGATAAGCTTTTCAAAAAGGATGAGCTCCTCATAAATTAATGTCCTTCTATATAGCCTTCAGGAGTATATCCTTTGTGCTGGTTTATGTATGCTCATCTCAATATGGGCCGATAACATGTCATTAAACGCAAGTTTCTTTATTTCCTTTTTTTTTTGTTGTTGTTGTTGAGTTGGGAGGATATCTTTTTTAAGGATGCGTTTCTATGAATAAAATCGATCCTGGGTGAAGAGAGAAAGATGATTGTTGCTGCCGTGATATTAAGGACATGTTGCTTTTGACATGTCAATTGTTCAATATATGATATACGGTTTTTTTTTTGTCGTCATCGTGGTTGATGTTGTCATCACATCTTCGTCTCCTTTCGTGTGCTTGCTGACAAGGAGATCGAAATTGTCCACTCTTACAAAAAGATTACAACCATACAAGAGTGTGCTATTATCCTTGTGTCGTCAATGTATCATAAAATACACATCAAATATGAAAAGCATCCACCGTTTGTTTGTTTGTTTGTTGGTTTGTTGAATATGTGCGGATAAGGATAAGGACCCTCGAGAATAATATAAACGAAAACTTGAGGCAGGATTCACCTGCTTATCTATGGCGAAAACCCACAAAAAGAATATATTGAATAGCAACACAAACAAACAATATGTACATTCCACCACACTTCAGTTATAGGTACACGCCACATATAGAAGAGGAGACTCCTTAGCAACAGACATCAAGTCTGTGAATAGAATAAACTGCCAAATGTTTATACGTACATATATTTTCTCCAAAAGTGAATTTCTGCGTATCCTTTTTAGTCCTTTCTAGTCGAGAAAGGGAGTAAAAGCTTATCTTGAAATATATTTGGATAACGTTTTCTCCCTTTGAATAAGCATAAAGAAATGGAATTTAGCTAGGAAAATCCATTTTGAAAAGGTTAGAAAGGATATAAAACTCTTGTAGAATTGTGGTGGAATTATATTATGTTGTATACACACATCTTGAAATAAGCTAACAGTTCTATATACTCAAGAAAAACCCAAGAGAAGTTTTAGGATATTAATATAAACTATAAATAAATGAAACAATTTCTAATAGAAGGACCTTCTTACTCTCCTTTTTTGCTCCTTGAGGTATTAAAATTTCTACTTTAGTCTTAAGAGTTAAGTTATTTTGAAGACGAATGAGTTGGAGTAGCTTAATTTTCAAAAACCGATTTGACAATGAATACAAATATAGATTAAGACTTAAGAGGTAAGTATACAGATTAAGTAGGTTTGTACAAATATATAGGTGAGAGAGTTTATATTGGTATTAAGGATTTCTATGATTATTTGGTCTTTATATCGAAGTCTCTTGTGCCATGTGTACTTAGAACATATGTTTGTGCCTTAATTTTAGCAAAATTCTAAATTTATTATCGGATGAATATTAAATTAGAACATCAAAGTTCGGTGAGAATTGATGGAAAATTGAGAAGTGAATATCCATTTTCCTTATTCATAAAATTCCTGAACACATAGGTACACCTTCAAGGCCTCAATGGGTCTCGAATGTTGCTCTACATTAATAAATTTTGATAAATACTAGTCGGTGGAAGACAGCAGAGCCCAAAATAAAAAAAAAAATTAACTGCGGTGTATACGTACTATTTTTTGCACTTGAGAAAGAGTTTTTTTTCATATATAAGCTACATTTTAAATTTTTTAAGGCAACACGGTAACAGTTGCAATTTTTAACGTATTTTTTAATACCGTTGCATTTAAAAAAATCACAATTTTTGGCCGGGTTCCCTTATATTGCCATTTTTTAACTTACATTTTTTTTTAATTACCTATTATTAATAAATTTTTATGTAAAAATATTTACCATAGTTAAAAAACTTTGAACATACGAGTAAGATGAAGTTATTTTTAAAATTTAAAATTGAAGAAAATCATTACATAAGTACTTTTTATATATATTTTTTAAACTTTTTACAAATATTTTTGGGAGTATTATATTTTTAACTAGACTCTTCAAATTGTTTTATATATAATTTTCTTTTTTAATTTTATAAAGACTTTTCCCAAAAATGACGCGAGATCGTAAATTACTGGTTGAACAATAAATGAAGAGTCTTTCGAAAATGGATACATGCTTTAAGTTTAAAAACTCAATAAAGTAATTTTCAAAAATTCGCGAAAATTATTTTATATAGTTTTAAAAATTGTATAAGTATTTTTGAGAGAGAGCAAAGCAATTCGAAAAATAAAAGGTCTTTTCTAAAGTCATATCGTTAAATGTTAAGGCTAAAAGTCTACAGGAAATTTGTGTAAACTTTTGACCTAAACACTGAGATAAAAGCTTATTATGGACTTTTGGCCTGCGGACTTTTGACCCTGCAACGGTTCCAGTATGTTGTACGTACAACGAAAAACATAAGTAAAATGAGTTGCTCCTAATGTTTTCTAAGTACAGTCAGTCCATTATATTTAAATTCATTAATACAAAATGGCAGTTAGTTGAAGACATATTCTAGGTAAAACAAAGAAAACAGATGATTTTATCTGAATTTCTTTTTTTAATATCTCACTTAAAAAATGTACCTCCCATACAAGCTTTAATGATTTCTATTAAATTCGGTCTACATAATAATCTAGCTATTCTAATCAAACAGCGTCTTTAGTTTTTCTCAAAAAATTTGGATACGGCCTTGCCATTTTTTATTGAAAACTGACATTTTTATTATTTACACATATTTCGTTGAGGAGTGAACCGATTTTATTCAAACCAGACACACAGATATTTCTTATCATTTAAAAGGATTAAGTTTATTCAAATTTTCAAAAAAAAACATTGTTCATGATTTTTCTTTTGAATATTTTCTGATCGTTAAAAGTCCATTGGTAAGCTATTATTTATGTACTTTTTGTTATAAGGACAAGTACGTGCATTTTATTTTTAGTAAAAATTATGTAATGTCATAAAGCTTTATCCAACAGTGAAATGATTAAATGATTGTTTATGGTTTTTAATAAATGAAATAATACAATTAAAAAAAAAAGTTCACTGTGGTGTATACGTACTTTTTTTGATTTTTGATTTAATTTTTTTTTTAATGCATTTTTAACATGAAAACTTAATTGAAAAGGGAAGGGAGGTGTTTATAAAAGTGACAGAGCACCTAAAGCTTTAGGTTGGCAGCCCTGTGTTTTAGCCTTCAAAAAAGGAAATAAAATTAAAAAGTACGTTTTCTATGCAATCCATGCCCGGAAGATTACCAGACCGGTCCAATACTTAATTTTTTTCATTGAGGAATAACGTGAAATTCTTAACTTACACTTCCACAATAACCAAAAAGACTTATATTTTTCGCTTGGGTTTAATAAATGACAGGGTACCATAAAATGGCCTGGTCGAATTTAGAAAACTAAATCTTCGCTGCTGCAATGTGAAAATGAAAAGGAATATTTTAAGGAGTTAACTAACAAGCATTTAATTTGAATAGTGTATTTTCAAAATTTAGAAACTATTTACATTAGACTATTAGTAAATTGAACACATAACTTGAACTTTTGCTTGTTTTGCAATCTTATGGCCGCTTATATCATGGAACTGTTCTTAAATAATGAATTGTACTAAAGTATTCCGTAGACAACGTTATGACATTTATTCGTTGGTTTTTATTTTAAATTTAATGACATTCATTGCAAATTCATTTACAATCTCTTTAAAAAAAAATAAACAAATTTAAATAAAATAGTCAATTGATTGACATTCATCGATTTTGTATGATAAATAATTAATTTTATATGTGTCTGTATTTGTACATATGGATATATATACAAATATATAATTAATTAAACAAAAATTGATTAAAATAAATTTACCACAAAATTCTTCAGGCATTAAATGACATAAACAATAAAAATTCAATTAAATAATAGTACTCTCATTGGATATTATTTAAACAAAAAAAATATATATATACTCGTATTATATTTCAATCTATTGATTCACCACCATTTGTGGTAATTGTGTGGTAAAATAAAATGACATGAAAGATTATCATTTATACGATGATGTTAATTTTTTTTTTTGTATTAATTTTTTTATTATTATTATTATTTTTCTGTCATGCTCTTTTAACTTTTAACATAAAAATACAAATTGGTGTAAAGTCAACATTTCCCTTTTTTATTTGATATTTTTTTTTTTTATTTTATATTTGTATATATGAATAAGTAATTACCTTTATTGTATGTTTGTGACACTTACAACATTTTCGAAAAAAAAAAAAAAAATAAAATCCCATAAAGTTGTTATTACCTGAAAAGAGAAAAAAATAACTTGTTTATAATTAATATGAATATTTTGTTGATTTTATTACCTTAAATAATATTTATTTAATAACTATAAATTTAGAACGAAATATATGTGGAAGCAAATGCTTACAGTGTTAAAAAGATAATTAAAAATATATTTCAAAACAGCGAGGCGGAATAAATACTTTTTCTTCTCTATTTTATATATGCTTAAAGCAGACACGCCCATGTTATTAATCATACCCTATATCCCGTTGTTCAAGTAATTTCACTTAAATATTATTCTTTTCCATAAATGTTTATTTGTCTCCTTTTTAAGCTTCTATACAGAAGATTAAATTGTTTCTAGTAGGTAAAAATCACATTTAAGAAAGTAGCACATTGTGGAAAGCTTTAAGAGTACAAAAATAACATTTTGAGAGACGAAAGTTAAACTAACTGATTTTTAACTATAGCATAAAAGTCGTGATACATCGTTTTTATTTAAGTAGTCCTTGAAAGCTAAAATCATCCAAGACTAAAAAATTCCAGTATTTGTTTTACATTTTTAGCATTTTTAATGAAATCGAACTTTTTTCCGAAAAATTAGGATATTCATTGGACCATGACCATTAACTTTCAAAATTTTTTTCTAACGTTACTGGAATAAATAAATTGTAGCTTACTATTATAAGAAGATAGATTTTAAATTTCGTGTGATCCTAAAAATTTAAAAACCATTTTTAATAATTTCTCATCATATAGCAATTGTTGTGAGGTGAGCAAACTTGGCAAGGAAGAAGGCCGACCTATCATAAAGTAGGGATAAGATGACTGACATGACTATATTAGTCTTAAATATGTAAACATCATCAGGATACATTAAACAGTAAAAAGAATCGGTCCTAAATAGTTTCCTTGAGGAACTCCAGAATTTGCCGAAAACAAGTAAAATTCAAACCAATTAAGTCCAATTTTGCTCATTTTTTGTATTTAAACTTGGTAGGAGAGTAGTTTATCGAAGGACTTATTACTAATCTGTTACCAAAGGCATTTGATTTGCCGTCTGTTTTTTTAAATCCGTATAAATTTGGAACAATTGATTTACCTTATACTAAATCTTAATGTATTGCGAACAAAGTTTTGAAATAGCTGAAAATTTAGGTAATTATCGATAATTCTTAGTCTCATCTTTTCTTCCATTTCTGTATATAGAGGAATTATAAAAAAATGTTGACAAACATTGTAAAACTTATAAGAAAATAAAGAGTAGTTAAATGGAACAGCAATTGGAATCGACTAATGATTTTGCTTATATTTTGAAGACAATAACATTTCGAAGTCAGACAAACACTTTATGATATCTTGAAAAGGGTTTGAGTTCAGAATTTCGAAAACAAAAAAATTCCAACTATCCAAAATTCCAAAAAAATTGGCAAGAAAAGTTAATTTTTTTCATCCGCACTTAGCAGATTGAAAAATAAAAATTACTTGACTTTTAAACACTTCCACGTTACTTTAGCAATTCAAGACGGGATAATTTGATACTTCAATTTTAAGTTTCAGAAATAAATTTAAAAAAACTTCATAAAAACAAAAATATCGATATGGGTCACTATGGCGTATGTGGAACATTTTTATCTCTAAACGCATTTGCTATTAGTGCCCATTACTAAAGGAATATGTATAAAGTTTTGTTTAATAGTAACTAAAAAACAACAAAAATTTATAAAATAATATTTCTATTTGTTGTTTTCCTACCCTTTTATAATTCACAGTGTGTTTCTTCAGAAAAATAAAAAAAAAAAACACATATTTTCTGCAAAATTCCTACCATACAATAAAGATCTGACCTAAACGTCCTGTTATTGAATTCTTGAATTAATATATTTATAATAGACTAAAATATAAATATCAGAAAGTGGCATTGCAATTAAAATTGCCTGTAAGCCATCAAAAATACTGTAGCAAAATATTCCTTTTATATTGTTCCACACACATTCGTTCAAATATAAATTCAACATAAAATGTTGAAAAAATTTCATTTGCAATTCTCGAATATAAAACAAAAGAGTTGTGCATCTCCCATATTAACACAAAAAATATTTCCCAATACTCATCCTGCCAGCTATACACAATAGTTTTATAAAATCCTTATCCATTTTAGACAATTTCTGTAAACATATCGTTGCGAGTGAAATATTCAACTAAGCCCTTGAATATACATGTATATATGAACATTCAACTGCAAACTGCATATAGTAGTCTCCCCCGAAGCACAATCAGCACTCAAAGGATAACTTCTGCATAAGCCATGAGTATAGAGTATTTTGTAGAATAGAAAACATTGAAACAGAATTTTACGTATACGAAAAAGGATTCATCGATTCACAATCACGTCGAATATTTACCCTTAACTCAACCCCAAATTGTTCGATGTATTTTCAAAATCAAAATGTCCAAAAACTTTGCAAAACTAGCTACACAATTGGCATATATATTGAACATTTATTTACATTTATTTGTATTAAGGGAATTCGCATCAATAATTTCATTCAAAAGTCCTGAGGGCGGACGAAATGGAGTGACTTTTTGAGAGATTGAGATGCAATTCTCTTTAATTTTTTTTTTGTCTAAGTCCTTTTGGCTATGGGGAAGTATAAAATTGACGTTTGACTGTCAAACGCATTCCCACATCCTCCTCTTATCCATGGAACCCATCAGCAGGAGAGAGACAATATTGAACCATTTCTAACCAACGAAAATTATTTGAGGTTACCTTTGCTCACAGGATGTCAAGGAAGTTCCTGTGTACGTAACGGAAAGAACTGTAAAACAAAGGATTCCAATTGCATCACCTACAGTCAATGCCCGGCAGCAGGATGAAGGATACTCACTTTACTTATACTCTAAAACGTTAGTGAAGGAAAAATAAAATAAATGAAAATGCAGGTCCTTTGTCAAGACAACACACACACAAACACACACATCACAATTCTTTCACTCCTTCTCCAGCATCTCGGACTGGGGCATTGTTAAGCAAGGACAACACCCTTGGCCGCACAAATAGCTAGCAATGTCCTCTTTGGAATTGCATGTAGGGTATATTTGGATTTAGTTAAAATGAAAACACACAACAGCAGCAACAAGGGCCTTTGTGAGTCGTCCTCGTCCGACAACCACCACCGGCACATAGAAAGAAAAAGCGTTCCTTGTTCTGAATGAGATTCGGACATTTAAGTGAAAGAACAAGGATTCTCTCTGTTTTTTTTTTTTTTATTATTATTTTGTGTTGATTCTGTTTGTTGTTGTATTTGGTAAAGTTAAGCATGCGGCAACAATACAGAATTTCCGACATCACTGGTCAAGTGTGAGATCACACATCCTTCCTTGTTTTGTGTGTGTACCATTTTATAGTCGTGGAAAATTGGAACTTGAAATTACTCTAACTTTTTTATATGAGAACCGTTTGAGCGTAAGGAACTATATATATAAAAAAACTAAAAAAAAGGGACACGCTAACGGACGGACGGTATTTGAGATCAGGACTTTGCGGTTGATTTTTGTCGTCATCTGAATGTTTTCTCTGTTGTACACGTTTTGGTCTGATAGTGTGGTCCATTTGAACGAATGTTATTGGGGATGTTTGGTTTGTGGATAAAGTTTTTATTTGTATTTGTTTTTATTTTCAACAAAAAGTTTCTTCCTTCCTCTGCGGCTAAAGTGGCTAGTTTAACTTTTTTTGTTATACATATTTTTATTATTTTATGAGGAAAATAGTTATGTTTAGCAATAAACAAAAAGCTACAGATGTTGATGGCTGATGGTAAAGTTCAGGTTTAAGTGTGGACAATAATATTTTAGTTGAGTTATGTGGGTTTTTACTTGCTCAATAGGGCAAGTATTGGTTTCGTGTAAAAAAAAAAATTCGAGGTTTTAATCAAAACTAACATTACGATGATGGAGAAGCCCAAAAAAGTGGGTTTCGTCATGACGTCCGTCGGTCTGTGCGTCGGTGCGTCGGTGCGTCCGTGCGTCCATCTGTACAAGTAGCTACAGCCTAAACGAGTGGACGGATTTTCTTGAAATTTGGTATGGATGTTTTTTTCGTAATTTCCAAGGTTGGTTTTTTTTTGTTTTTTAATATCTCGCTTAGAACGTATACCTCCCATACAAAATTTTCGAGTTATTGCAATTTTCTCGAAAACGGCTCTAACGATTTCGATTAAATTTAGCACACGTAATGCTGTATATAGTTCTAACATAACTGCGTTTTTATTTTTTCTCAAAAAATACGGATAGTGGAAATATGGTCTTTACATTTTTTTAAATCGCGGATGTCGGCTCTTCCCGTACATCATTATGGAGTTATTGCAATTTTCTCAAAAATGGCTCTAAGGATTTTGATAAAATTTTGCATACGTAATATTCAAAGTAATTGCAGTAAAACTGCGTTTTTAGTTTTTTTTCAAAAAAGTCAAGTAAAATAAAAAAAAATTTTATTTAACTAACATTTGGCCTCCATGCCGGCTCTTCCCCTACATCAACCAAATTTCTTAAAAATGTATATAGAGGCAGCTCTAATAACCTACAAGTAAGCTAACATAAAAAGGCTTTGAACTGCAAGAGCAAGTACGTGCGGCCCCAGTCGTGCATTTTATTTTTTTGTTCTATGCAGATGATGATGATGGTTAAGTTAGTTGTTTATATTTTTCTTATTTTTTATTAAAAGATAAATTTGCAGTAAAAAGCTTGCATTTAATTTAGTTAATTGAAACTTTACGGTAGAAATAAAGAACAAGAGCTTTAAGACTTTGAAAACATAATATAATATCAAGAATTATGACTAGAGTTCTTAAACATAAAATCCGAATTCTTGGATAATTGTTTCCTTTGCTTAACAATGTACCCAACTTACCCCACTAAATCATCTCTTTTTTATCATCACCATAAACGATATTGAAACGTTCTCAAAAATTCTTTGTTATTGTTGATGTTGAATGTCAGTAAAATGTCATTTTTGAATTTAATTGTCAACAAGCTGGAACATTCACAACAAGCTTTGATCTTTACCGATTTCAATCGGATTATGTTCGGATTTATAAAAGTTGAGCAGCTCTATTGAACAACATGTCCACATTTACTCCATTTTGTTGATCAAGCATTTGTTGAGCATCACAAATCAACATAATGTATACGCAGACTTAGATTTAGATATTTTTTGAAAAGAATTTTGTATGGGAGAGGTTTATCTGCATACAAGGCTTAAGTTTATTATATTCTCAGGTGTGATTAATTTTTTTTATTAAAATGCATTGAAAAAATCAAAATAAATAGGGTAGATTTAAAAAAATAGATTCTCATAAAAAATTTAAAAAACAGTACAAGTTGAATATGTTACTACGTAATAATTATTTGTTAACATTCAAAACCAAAATTTAAAAACAAAAACAAATGCTCCGTTTTCGAAAAATTGGTTAAAAAAAAAAAATATTAGGTATTTTTTATCATTATTTTTTCAAATTTCAATTTACTCAAAACACATTATAAATAAATAACATTTTTCATCAAAATCTGGTTAAAAAACCAGCACTTGGATATTTTTTGGGACAGTTTTGTGCTTCAAATATCTTCTAAACGGTTAGAGCAATCAATTAGATGCCAGTTAATTTTTTGTAGAACGTTTAAGCCCTTATATGAATATATCTTTCTAACTTAATAATAATGAATTTTCAGTAAATTAGAAAATTTTTAAAAGTGAAAAATGTTTTTATAATTTTTGTTTAACTTTGACCTCGAATATCTTTCAAATGGTTAGATTAATAAAAAAAATTAGCACTTTTTTTGTGGAACAATCTATTTTCTACAAGAATATGTCTTGCGCGTTTGATTATTATAATTTTTAATTTTTTTAAACGAATTTTTAAAGATTTTCTCGATTTTTATATCTCAAATATCTATTAAACGGTTAGATAAACGAAAAAAGTGTATAAAGTGTTTTTTTGTAGAGCGTTCAATTTTCTACAAGAATATGTAAAGAAATTTGCTAAAAAGTCGATTTATAAAAAATGATTTTTTTTTTAGTAGAAGCTTGATGTTAAAATGGAAAATTGCAAAGCAGAGAATCTTCCCATTAAGATAAAAAGCTCATATTTGGTGAGTACATTCTAGAGGTATCTAGCAATCGATTTTTCGAAGTACAAAATCAAAAAACCATTTCATATTTATCATCAAAAACGCTTCCTGAACATTTCACTCGATCTTTAAGCTCTTGAGTTTTGAGTTTTTTTTCTTTAATTTTAAATTTGGCGAGGTATACCTAAACAGAGACAACCAAATTTCGTTTCGTTGTTGTTTTGTAACTTTTTCATTTCGAGAAATCATCACAAAATAAAATTTGAAAATTTTCACTTTTGTATTTTTTCACTATTTAGGCCAATGTACTAAAGGTATTTATTCTTAAAATTTAATAAACGTAGCTTAAAATAAAAATTTTAGAAAATTTTAGGAAAAACACATTTTTGGGTTTTGAAAAAATTTTTCGAATTTTTTTTTTTGAAAAATCAATTTTTTGAAAATTAATTGTGTATATATATTATTTAAAAAAAAAACGAAAAAATAAAATTTTATAAATTTGTTATATTTGCTCTAACGATTTTCGAAAATTTTTTTCTAAAAATTCCTTTTTATACCTACAAGAAATTAAATTAATGACATACTTGGTTTTTTGTAAAAATCAATTAAAACGGTGTTTAATTAATTATATAAACAGATTTTTTTTCTTTTTTAATTTTCTGAAAATTATCTCTAATTTTCTTGAATAAAAAGCTTTATTCGAGGGAAGTTTTAAATTAGTTACTTTTAGTACAGGGAACTGATGGATAGTTTTTAGGAAACTAATTAATTAGTTTCCTAAAAACTATCCATCAGTTCCCTGTACTAAAAATAACTAATTTGAAACTTCCCCCGAAAAAAAAACCCTTTTTCAAAATAGACAAGATGATCTAAAAAAAACTTTTAATTACAACCAAAAAATGTTCAACTTTACTGACTAGTGGTTGTTAAAAAAAAATTAAAAGTTTAATGTTCATTCATCTAAAAATAAAAAACACCACAAGTTATAAGTTATTGAATGAACTATATATACAAATTCTCCCTTCAGAAAAAGTTTCCATCCAATGAAAACTTAATCAACAGAAAAAAAAAATGTGTAAAATATTTCAATTTCATAAACTATTCAATCCCAAAAAAATTGATGTTCATATGTGTGCACGTTTAAAGCTTCTCCAATCAATCACTCAAGCATGTGCTCTCTCATTTATAACCAACCAAAAATATATTAATAGCCAATTAATAAAATTCATTCAAGCGAAATTAATTTAACTGACGTATATGCAGAAGTAGATACCAAACCATCAGAGAACCTCCACACATAACACAATCTCGTTCCTATCGCGCCATCCTATCAACCTCAAGCTCGAACAGAATATAGAACAACGAGGATGAAATTTCCTTGATCCTTGAACATACAAAATATTTAAACTTTCGTCAAACTTTTAATTCGCATCTCGATTAAAAATGTTTTTCTTTCGCTATAGGTTTTTCTTGCTTGGTTAGGTAGATAGAGTACATACATATTTGTAACTCATTCGTTGTGAAAGGAGGTTATTTTTACCCGACATTTTCCAACCATATCCTTGTTTTTGTTTGAAAATGTAAAACACACAAAATAAATACCAGAAAAAGCAAATCTAATTTACAAACTGTGAACTCGTTTCAGTTAGGAGGACGACAAGTGAGTTGGTTAGTGCGAGTATGTGTACCTGCACGATGTTGTTGTGGATAAGTAGTCCTTTCAGGACTAAACACACTCATATTAAACACTCTGTTGTAAGAGAAATTATAAATTAACTTCGTGTAACATCCTACTTTGAGTTCTGTACGATTTAAGGTAACATTTTTTTCATTTTTACGTAAAGAAGATGGAAGTAGAGAGTGTTACAATTTCAATTTCTCCGAAAATAATTATAACACATTCAAGTAGCAAAGGTTTTAAAGTTAAGTTTGAAGCCTTTGTTTGGTGCTTGATGGTGATGTAAATTACCTACATAGATATTCAGTAAGCAATTCATTGAAGAATATTTTTTAAGTTAAACTTAACGAGACTTAACTTAAAGAAACAAAACATAAAATTTGTTTTTAAAATTAAAAAAAAAAATCTTTTTAAAAATATCCAAATATGTATGTAAATTAAATTTTATCATAACAAGAATTTTTAGAAAAAAAAATTAATTGATTTTCAAAAAAAAGAAGAATAAAGAAATATTAATCGACAGTGAAAGGAAAATGTCAGAGAAATGTATTGGTCCGTTTTCGAATAATTGATTTTTCAAGCAAAAATTCTGAAATATTTTAAAAAATTCATAAATGCATATTTTTTTTTTTTTTTGTACCTAATTTACCTAATTCTAATATAGAGTTTGGTTTTTTTTTTATATATTTTCGTTTATGAGAAAGTAGAAAATCTACAAAACGATTTCATGACGCATACCGTTAACAAGATCCAAAAAATATTTTTTTTTTTTATTTTAAACCTTATTTGTCTAAGTACCTTCACATATTTTTCAAATCAAAATCTTTAGATCCGTTATAAAAAAAACACCATATGGCAAGTACCGTTATATCTTTGATGCCGGGTACAAAGGGGTTAAGTCAAAAAAATCGATTTTCGGATTTTATTGGACTTTAGTCAGTTTTTTTTTTCTTTTTCGTTTCTCGTATCTCCTTCCGTTAGAAATGATTCGGTACAAACGGTTTAAGTCAAAAAATTTTTAAATTGTATGGTACTAAGGGCGTAAGTTGACTTAACTCCTTTGTTTTTGCATTCCTTTTTTAATTTTTAAATACAAAAATTGATCCTAAAGCGTTAAGTCAAGAGGAAGAAAAAAAAACGAAAAGCGATTTTTCTACTGTGTTATATTATTTCAAAAAGAATTTTCACAATTGGTAATTAATCACATTAATAATTAATATTTAAAACTTTCTTTTATAAATAAAACCTTGTTATCAATGTAAACAAAGATTTTTCTTGACTTAACACCTTTGGACCAACTCTATTTTTGAAGACTAAATGGCTCTAAAGTGTTAAGTCAACACATTTTTTTTTTTAAACGGTTATTTTCTGGTCAACAGCATATGGATATTAAAATAAATCTTATGAATGATGTTTCTGCATCATTACTTTTTTAAAATAATAATATTCAGATTTACAAACAAAAATTGAAACTTCAATTTCATTTTCCTCAAAACTACATTTTCTGACTTAAAACCTTTGTACCCGTCGCAAAAGATATAAAAGTACGTTTTTCAAAGAAGCACAAAAAACCAAAGTTATAAATAAATTAAATAAAAGTTCTAAAAAAGTAAATCAACTTAATTTCTTTATTTATATATATTAGGGTGCGTCAAAAAAAATCTAAATTCGTTTTTTCGATTTTGTACTCCTAAAAATCGATTGCTAGACACCTCAAGAATATACACACCAAATATGAACTCTTTATATTAATGGGAAGGTCCTCCACTTCGCAATTTTCCATTTTTACATCAAGCTTCTACGAAAAAAAAATCAGTTTTTTATTAATTGACTTTTTAGCAAATTTTTTTACTCTTGTAGAAAATTGAACGCTCTACAAAAAAGGCTTTATACACTTTTTTCAATTATCTAACCGTTTAGTAGATATTTGAGGTCCAAAAGTGAGAAAATCTTTAAAAATTCGTTTTTTGTTCTTAATTTTGTAACAAATTGAAAAATTATAATAATCAAACGCGCATGACATATTCTTGTAAGAAACAAATTGATCCACAAAAAATTTCTTATCAACTTTTTCATTAATCTTTAAAAAAAATTATAAAAACAATTTTTACTTTTAAAAATTTTCCAATTCACTGAAACTTCATTATTTTCAAATTAACAAGATGTATTCTTGTAGGGGCTTAAACGTTCTACGAAAAATTTATTGCTTTAACAGTTTAGAAGATATTCGTATCCAAATCGCAATGCATACGAGTCGTAAGAAAACTATTGAAATCAGTGGGCATTGGTTTGGATACGAAAAAGCAATCAATTTGATGACAAGCAATTTTTTGTAGAACGTTTAAGCCCCTACAAGAATACATCTTGTTAATTTGAAAATAATGAAATTTCAGGGCATTGGAAAATTTTTAAAAGTAAAAATTGTTTTTATATTTTTTTTTAACTTTGGCATCGAATATCTTTAGAATGGATAGATTAATGAAAAAAGTTAATAAAACCTTTTTTGAGGAGCAATCTGTTTCCTACAAGAATATGTCATGCGCGTTTGATTATTATAATTTTTTAAATTGCTCAATACTCAAAGCATAAATTAAAAAAAAATCAACTTTTAGTTTTCGTAAAAAAACTATTATTATTTTTCTAACCAAAAATTAATTTTTTTGATAATTTAATTTTTAGTTTTTGTAAAATTGTAAAAAAAGTTTTTGTATAAAAATTCATTGAAATAGAAAAAATTGTTTGAGAGATTTTTGCTTCCTCTTAGAGTCGGTTGCTATGGTTCCGGCTGGGACTCGGCAAATTTGCAGGATTGATATTGCTGATTTTTAGTTTATCCGTTCAAATTTGTAGGCTCCTTTGGATGTATGCCTTAAATTCGTCTAAGACTGGATCTTCGGAAGTGTTCGGTTCGAAACCAATACTTGCTGTATAAAGCAAGTTAAATCGGTAATTGCTTTTACTAGAAAATATTGAATGGTTAGAACTATACACCATTTCATTCGTGCAATCTAGATGCACGAATGAATCGACATTCATATATGTAATATATAATATGACAATAGCCTGGTCGGTCCCTGTCGACGCGGCGGGCGGTGGTTATAAGTGAGCTAATTTCAGAATATTAAACGACGCCACATCACCCATCTTTCGTCATTTCAAAAATGTTGCCTTCCTGTCAAAATTATATTCAAAAAGAAAATTGTTTTGCCGTTGTAAGATTCGACCAAATGTTGCCTGGGGGCCTAAAGAGAAATTTTTTTTCTCTTCAGGCCCCCAGGTATTAGTGAATATTTAAAAAAAAATCATGGGTGTGCAATTCACACGTGGTAGAAGTGAAACCTTACCTAAATATAATAAATTTTATATCATTTGAAAGCTTATTGTTTCAGCTCAAAATATTTATATCGACCTTGTCTATACAACATCAACAAAAATAGCTAGAATTTTTTGAACCCAGTCAGTTTACATCAAAAAAAGAAAAAAAAAAATCAATCTTTTTACTCTTCTAACACCATTGAAACCATTTTTTTTAATTACAACCTAAAATAAATTTTATATCATCTGAAAGCTTATTATTTCACCTTTTATATGGCGCTACATTCATATTTCTACCATCTCTACAAAAAAAGGAAGAACTTTTTAAAGCCAACCATATTGAAATTTCAAACTAAGATTACGGTACTTCCTACACTGGTAGCTGGTCATCGGCAATAGATCTCCACTGGTGTTTTGGAGTAGGTATTATATCAATCAGCATGCGCATTAAAGTTAAATAACATTTTTGTGTGCTCTAAATCAAAAGATATAACGTGTTTAGCAAAAGAACATCTTTTCACTGTAATCTCAGGATTTTGATTAAGAAATTAATTGAAATTTTGCACAATTATAGTTTCTTTAATAACCTATCTACAGTATAAATTTTATGTATGTATCTAATTAAAAAAAAGAAAGTGATGTGTGCAATTCACACGTGGTAGAAGTGAAAACTTAAAAAAAAATTCTTGCAAAAAAAGAAAAGAAAATCTACCTATTTTGTATTCTATCTCCTTTAAATACATGTTTTTTATATGGCAACCTATATTAATTAATATCATCTGAAAGCTTATTGTTTCAGCTAAAAATATTTATATCGTCCATGTCTATACAACATCTACACAAAGAGCTCATTTTTTTCAAACCAAATCACTTTTCATCAAAAAAGCAAAAAAATCAATCTTTTTTCTCTTAAAACACCATTAAATTTTTTTTTAAATGACAACTTATAGTAAATTGTATATCATCTGAATCATATTTCTACCATGCCTAGGAAAAAAAAATAAGAATTTTTTAAAGCCAACTATGTCGAAATTTCAAGCTGAGATTACGGTACTTCCTACACTTTGGTCATCGTCAACAAATCTCCACATGTGTTTTGACTTATTTTTCAAGTTTTTCAATTGTAACTTGTAGAGCTCGTAGAGTTAATTGTGATATATCAAATGAAAGGTAATATTATCAGCATGCGTATTAAAGTCAAATAAAATGTTTATGTGCTCTAAATCGAAAGATATAACATGTTAAGAAAAATAACGTATTTTTACCGTTATCTCAGGATATTGAATATGAAATTAATTTAAATTTTGCAAAATTATAGTTTATTTAATTGCCTATCTACAGTATAAATTTCATTCATCTATCTATTAAAACAAAAGTTATAACAAGTTGAATGTTCGTGTCGCGTTTTCGTTTCATCTTGTTTCAAATCACTACGAAACTAAAAAAGTTTTCACTTCAAAAAGTTATAATCAATTGATTTTTCCTGTCAAAGTTTTCACTTCAAAATATACCTTTCACATGCTTTGAAGATCTTTCAGTAGTCGAAAGTTGAAAACATAGTAGCTCTTAGGAATTATGGAAGCATTATCTCTTTGGGTAAAATTTTGTATGTGATCCTTATCAGGATGCATGTTTCACCAAAACACTTGAACAAAATCATAAATTCCATGCACCCTACAGCACTTTACTAAGGTATTACTTCCGCAGTTGAAGATTGAAGATTTCTCCAGGTAAGCTATTAGTATGAGTGGAATAGTCAGCACATCTTGCTTTTAAAAACAAAGGTTCTTGGTAAAATAAGTTTAAGTAAAGAAAACTGTTTCCATAAAGCCTCATAACATCTAAGGTATACCTACAAACACATTTCAATGTTTCTTCTGGTAACAACTGTAGTTACTAGCTTACAAAGTTCACAGTAAATTCCTTTGTTTAACATAGTTCCTGGGGTATGAAATATGCCATGTAAATTATCTTTGGTTTCTTGATTCACTCATCACTCGTCCACACTTTTCTCCTCTCTCCTTTTTAAAGTGAAAAAAATACCTCACAAGACCGAGGATTTCGGCTCAGCGACGATGATGACGACGTTGATGATGATAATGATGATGAGGCTAACCATTCCAAGTGTAATTACAATTCTTCTACCAAACCAAACACCTGGCCTAAAGCAACACACCAACGAGTAGCTGATGCTATGAAGGTACTTTCAAAAGCAAGGAAGCTTATAAGAGTGTGTGATGTTGGCACAACAATCGTTACAAGCAATTCACAAAATATGTTCCTCATTCTACCTCTAAGTGTGGAAATGCGTCCTCTTCGTCTCCGTTTTTTCTTTCTCCATCGCATGTATCTGAATGATGCTTTCAGGCAGAGAGTGCTCTAGTGCTATCACCGAATGCGAACACTAGAAGGATCTCCTCATTGAACTTCTGGGTCAATTACTCCCACATACTAAAGAAGTAAAACAGACGAGAGAGGGCACATGACCAGGATACTACAGAAAAATATACACCACACTCAATATTCTTGTTGTAGTTCCTTTGTAGTAGTTATGCAGCTTCAAGGATTCTCAGTAAGAGGTGTGCTGTGCACTGTTGGGGTGGTACTTATGTCATCCTGGCATCCACCAAGCGTATATCTTTTGTATGTTTTACTTATCGTCCGTCCGTTCGCTCGGTCGTCCGTACTGGGAACCGTACCCACACACTCTGGTGGTGTAAATGAGAATAATCTCATCCTGTCAGTATGTGTGTATATTAAAAATGTAAAATTACTGAAGCAGCGAATTAAGTTGAAAATGAAAATATACAATTTTTTTTTTCGTTGTTTATGTAAGAAAAAGAAGTAGTTCGCTTTACACACAATAATTATTGTTCTTCTCCCGAAAAAAAAAATAAAAATGCTGAAAGAGTTAAGAGAGAGAGTGAGAGGAAAGCAGAGAGGGCGATGACCAAAAGGATATCCGGGAAGTAGAATTTTTAAAATGCTCTTTTCCGTTGTTTCTGTGATGTGAAAAAATAAAGAAAGCAGTAAAAAAAGGCTAATTTCCCAACCAACGAACGCATCACAGACCATGGGAGAGAGTGAGTGAGTGCCTGGGTTTTATTATAGCGAAGGAAAAAGGTGAATTCTTTTGTAATTAAAATAAAAGGAATAAGTATATGTAGATCGTATAAGTTAAGAGGATTCTTTTGTAAAATTTTATGCCCTGCTTTTTTTCCTTGGAATATACGGACGGATGAACTGGAATAAAACGGAAGGAAAAATAATAATTTAACTCTCTTTAAGTGATGTTTTTTTTTTTTTTTAACTTTGATGATTAATATTTTTGTATATAAATGGAGGTGAATATTTCAACAATCTTTCTATATCTTGCAACTGTTTCAACTGTTTCAATTTTAGCATTCATTCCAAGACATATTCTCTTTTCATCTAATTTCTTTGATAGAAAGATTTATTAAGCTTAAGTTTGTTTATTTTAAAAAATCACTGATCAAAAACTAATTTACACACTGTGTAATTAAGGCTTGAAATAAAAAATATATTTATTCGCTTTATTAATAATTATTATGGTCAGCATTCTTTAAAAAAAATGTTACACATACACCACAGTGACCCATTACGAAAATAAGTATAGAGGACATTCCATTAGGAACTTAACCACAAAATTGAAAAAGATTTACCAACTTTATTCGACCTGTTAGAATGGCCGACATACAGTGCCACAGGTTGAAAAGGTTTCGAATGAAAAAAAGACTATAAGAGACATTATTTGAAATGAATTCGAGCTAGATAAAAAAAAAACACGGAAATTGATTTCTATTATTAAGAAGTATCCTTTTTAGACAAAAAAAAAGAAAATGCACGACTGGGTCGCAGGCTTGTAAAAGAATGCAATCTTTTGGGAATGCAGTCATTGCCATTCAGTTACACAATTCCAACAAAAGATTGCATTCATTGACTTACACTTGAGACTTAGACTTCAAATTTTGCAATCACCAATCATTTTCCATGAAATGATTGCAATCTTTTTTTTTTCCAATCAATTGACTGCATTCAAATGATTGCAGTCTTTTGGGACTGCATGCAGTCTTTGCATTCTTTTTGCAATCTTTCCATTCCTTGGCAGTCTTTGCATTCCTTGGCAGTCTTTTGCATTCATTTGCATTCCTTGGCAGTCTTTTGCATTCATTTGCAGTCTTTTGCATTCATTTGCATTCTTTTGAATTCTTTTGAATTCTTTTGCATTCTTTTGCATTCCTTGGCAGTCTTTTGCATTCATTTGCATTCTTTTGAATTCTTTTGCATTCTTTTGCATTCCTTGGCAGTCTTTTGCATTCATTTGCATTCTTTTGCATTCTTTTGAATTCTTTTGCATTCTTTTGCATTCCTTGGCAGTCTTTTGCATTCATTTGCATTACTTGGCAGTCTTTTGCATTCTTTTGCATTCTTTTGAATTCTTTTGCATTCTTTTGCATTCATTTGCATTCTTTTGAATTCTTTTGCATTCTTTTGCATTCTTTTGCCACACCCACACCAAACGTATGGATTTCACAAAAATTTTAACATTTTTTTAGTTCAAGGATGAATTTGATAGTTTTAAGAATTAAGTTCAACTATAGTATCATTGTCTGTGCAGGAGTAATAGTACAGTCAAATACAGTGAAAAAGGGGTATGCCTCGGAATGAATTCTAATAATAATATTTTTTTTGCTTAATATCTTCGTTTTGGCATTCTATAACTTACCTCAAAAATCTCATGTTCGGAGGTCGTGATTTTTAAGGCCAAACCACAATGGTATTATATAAACATATGATACATGATTTCAGAGATATGTATTTGTTATGATTGTTAATGATTAATGGATATAAAAGCCTTCATGCAAAATTTGGTTACTCTACCATAATTTTTAAAGGTTTTTTGGTAGTAAGTTTGCAAGTGTTTTGATAATATAGGTTGAAAGATGAAAAAGAGTTAAAACTTTTTTTTAGAGACGTCAGATTTCCTGGATTTTAGTTTTTTTTTCATCATTGAATAATACCATTGTCTATTATTGCTTATTTCCAAAATCTTAATTTTGTGGTTTGGCCTTAAAAATCACGAACTCCGAACATGAGATTTTTGAGGTAAGTTATAGAATGCCAAAACGAAGATATTAAGCAAAAAAAATATTATTATTAGAATTCATTCCGAGGCATACCCCTTTTTCACTGTATTTGACTGTACTATTACTCCTGCACAGACAATGATACTATAGTTGAACTTAATTCTTAAAACTATCAAATTCATCCTTGAACTAAAAAAATGTTAAAATTTTTGTGAAATCCATACGTTTGGTGTGGGTGTGGCAAAAGAATGCAAAAAGAATGCAAAAGAATTCAAAAGAATGCAAATGAATGCAAAAGACTGCAAATGAATGCAAAAGACTGCCAAGTAATGCAAATGAATGCAAAAGACTGCCAAGGAATGCAAAAGAATGCAAAAGAATTCAAAAGAATGCAAAAGAATGCAAATGAATGCAAAAGACTGCAAATGAATGCAAAAGACTGCCAAGGAATGCAAATGAATGCAAAAGACTGCAAATGAATGCAAAAGACTGCCAAGGAATGCAAATGAATGCAAAAGACTGCCAAGGAATGCAAAGACTGCCAAGGAATGGAAAGATTGCAAAAAGAATGCAAAGACTGCAATCATTTCATGGAAAATGATTGGTGATTGCAAATTTGAAGTCTAAGTCTCAAATGTAAGTCAATGAATGCAATCTTTTGATTGAAGTCATTAAAGATTGCATTCAAAAAAGATTGCAATCTTTTACAACTCTGCTGGGTCGCACATATCTTCTCTTATCTTAAAAGAAACTGTGAGAAGTAGAGTAGTAGTAGCTTTTATGAAAAAAAAGGTTTAAAGTTATTTGTATAAAGATTTTTTTGTACTCACCGATTTGAATGAATTTTTTGAAAAAAAAATTAACCCTCTACTGCATACGAAGCCAAATATGGTTTTGTCTGTTTGTATGCACTTTTCTCTTCTCTGTCACAAAAAAATGGTAAAGATTAAATACAATCCTCTTCTTTGTGTTTCTGAGAACCCATAGAGATAGTTTTTTCGTGTGTCCGACACAAAATAAAGGTGTATTTTATGATCACAGGTGACTCGATCAGTCGTCTGCGTTGAAATCAAAAGTGTAGAATATATTCATACTTTAACGGCCATATTATTCACTAGTTTAAAAAATACATCTGGATGTAAACAATGTCAAATGTCAAAAATAAATCCAATTTCATAATATTCACTACTTAAATCCAATCTTAAATCCAATTTTTTAAATCCAATCTCGTTAAATCCAAACAAATTTAAACTGCTCTCTGGAGGTCTGTTTAACTTTATGAATCCAGATGTAAAATTAATTTTCACAGTGTTCAGTTCTTTTTTCACGTATTTTGTGAAGGAAAAATAAAGATAAATGCAAATTATACAAAATTTATTGAATAAACACATAATTTTTTTTTGAGTGAATAATATGATCAAAAAATTAAATCCTTGGATTTATGAAATTCAGATTTAATGGATTGGATTTAAAATTAACTTTAATCCAAACTAAATCCAGAGTGAATAATATGGCCGTAAGTGTTAATTACTGCGTTTGTTTGGAAAGTAAAGTGGAATTAAAAATGTATTTTTGATCGATTGTCTAATTGTGTATGCTATGAACCAATTTTTGTTGAAAAAAAAACCAGAAGAAATATTTAAAACGGACAAAAACAAATTAGTTTTCTAGGTTCCATGTCTTAAAATGAGCCAAATTTGAATTAATTCTTATCCTTTTGTAATGGAAATGTATTTATTTTACTTTATTTTGTTTTTAAATGATAAATATTTATCTTTTGATATTTTTTTAATTGTATTCTTTACATAATCTGAATAAATAAAATTAGTAAAATTTCTTACCCCTTAATGCATACGAAGCCAAATTTGGCTTATAAACAATTTTTTTTAAACAAATTAATTTAAACAATTTTTTTTAATGAAAACCGTTTTGAAACAACCCAAAGAACCCATGTAAAGCATTTTCTAATTTTTTCGTCCGCTAATATTTATAAATTTGCTATTTCATTTTGTTGTATTTCGCTACTATCATAATTAAAAAAAAAAACTGGTTTTCAAGGAAACGAGTTATAATTTATAAATTAATATCGATCCATTTTTGTATGTTAAAAGTTAGATTCTAAAACAAAACTCGTACTCCCTCTCCGTCAGCATTTAAAGTTAAGAAATGATTTTTTGCAGGATTAAAATTTTGTATTCCAATAACCTTTACGCTCTAAACTCAAAAAAATAAACCAAAGTTTTCGCAAAAATTTCTCTCGTTTTCAAAAATTTAATTCTAATTTCTTAAATACAAAAATTTATTTGTTCAAAACTAATTTAATTATAGATATTTTTGATTCATTCTGAAGTCTTATAAACGCTTTTGTGTTCTTTAAAAATTGTGGAAATTGAATCAATGATTTAAGAAAAACTTAAGAAATAAGAAAAAAGAAGTACAGAAATATAAGCGTTCTGCCACTGTAAAGCTATTGCATAATATTTTTTATCAACTTATGCAATTATAATTATTTATTTATATTTATCCATGCAGTATTTTTTTCTTTGATATTAACTCAAGTTTTTTCTTTGATTAATTCAAGTTACAATTACATATTATCAAAGAAAAAAAAAGTGATTGTCTGTAAATCCGCTTTACGGAAGATAATTTTACGTAATAACGTCATAATTTATAATTTTTTAATTATAAAAAAGTGAAAAAAAAATTAATTAAATTAAAAATTAGCATTTCTCATTATGTCAATTTTTTACACAAAAATATACATAAAAATTATACTTTCAATAAGCCTTATATTTCTTCTAAAGAATTAAACCAAAACTAAAGCCAATTATGTTTTGTAAAAAGTTTTCTTGAAGTAACACACTTTTCAGGAAAAGAGCGAAAAAATGTATTTTTATTTCTTTACACATCATATTGTCAATATTTTTACATGACAACCTATACTAAATTTTATATCATTGGAAAGCTCATCATTTAATCTTTAAAAATATCCATCAACCATTTCCGTACGACACCTACAAAGTAAAAATTTTTTAAAGAAATTCATGTTACGATTTTTTTCTCAAATATTTTTTTAAAGCCAAAATTATTATTTTTTCAATCAATTACTCTCAAAGATAACACGGTGTTACAAAAATGAGGTTTTAAAATATACGCGGGCGGAGATCTATCAGGTTTTGTAGAGCTAGTCGCACTGAATACGAAACGGTATTTGAAAATCCCCTAACACCCCCAAAATCTGGAGTTACGGGCAAAAAACGGTTTTTTGGACCTTCGCCCATTGAAAAAATTCTAGCTTCGACAATTTTTTACCCATTTTCGATTTTTTTACAGTTTCTGATAGAAGATAAATATACCTTTTTAACAATGTATAAAACATGTAACTCGGTTAAACCACTTAGAATTTATAAGATGTCAAAGTTCAAAAATTCAATTTTTTTTGTCATTTGCCCAACTTCGGCATCAATTTAAAGTATATGTTTTCAAAACAACATGCTATTTAAAAAATATATTCTAAAACTATATATATTTCCCAATTGATCGAGGTATTTTTTATGAAAATCACTTCAACATTGGCTTAGAAAAAAAAATTTTTCGATTTCAACCCAGATACAGAAATTGGAACTTTTAGGTATAGAACAAAAATGTTGTTTCGGCACGTAGTAGGATAAGTTGGGCGCCAGGATTTGATAAAAGGTTTTTGTAGAGGAGCTCAATACAAACATTTTTTTCTTTGGAAGGGGGGTCTATCTCCCCCCGTTTAGGTGGGAGGGGCATTTTTCTAAAAAAAAATTATCAAAATAAAAAAAAATTATTAAAAAACAACGGCAACACTTACAGTAATAAATGATACCATTTCCAAAAGGCAAAATTGTGCATTTGATTCTAATTTTTAAATCAATATAATATTACCAATAGTTTTTGAAATAATCGATTTCAAAGTTTAAAATAGGGGAAAAAAATTTTTTTAAAACTCATTTTATACTATTTTTGTCCAGACTGCGAATTTTAGTAAATAAATTACTTAGACAGAAAACTGCCTCAATTGATTCCTTATCGAACCGTGAAAACTATATGTTTCTATGTCTTCTAGTTTTTGGGAAAATTGAAAAATTATTTTATCAGATTTTTCTTTTTTCAAAATATTTTTTGTTTTTATTTTTTTTTATTTTTCAATTTTCTCAAAAACTAGAAGACATAGAAACATATAGTTTTCACGGTTCGATAAGGAATCAATTGAGGCAGTTTTCTGTGTGAGTAATTTATTTACTAAAATTCACAGTCTGGACAAAAATAGTATAAAATGAGTTTTAAAAAAAATTTTTTCCCCTATTTTAAACTTTGAAATCGATTATTTCAAAAACTATTGGTAATATTATATTGATTTAAAAATTAGAATCAAATGCACAATTTTGCCTTTTGGAAATGGTATCATTTATTACTGTAAGTGTTGCCGTTGTTTTTTAATAATTTTTTTTTATTTTGATAATTTTTTTTTAGAAAAATGCCCCTCCCACCTAAACGGGGGGAGATAGACCCCCCTTCCAAAGAAAAAAATGTTTGTATTGAGCTCCTCTACAAAAACCTTTTATCAAATCCTGGCGCCCAACTTATCCTACTACGTGCCGAAACAACATTTTTGTTCTATACCTAAAAGTTCCAATTTCTGTATCTGGGTTGAAATCGAAAAATTTTTTTTTCTAAGCCAATGTTGAAGTGATTTTCATAAAAAATACCTCGATCAATTGGGAAATATATATAGTTTTAGAATATATTTTTTAAATAGCATGTTGTTTTGAAAACATATACTTTAAATTGATGCCGAAGTTGGGCAAATGACAAAAAAAAATTGAAATTTTGAACTTCGACATCTTATAAATTCTAAGTGGTTTAACCGAGTTACATGTTTTATACATTGTTAAAAAGGTATATTTATCTTCTATCAGAAACTGTAAAAAAATCGAAAATGGGTAAAAAATTGTCGAAGCTAGATTTTTTTCAATGGGCGAAGGTCCAAAAAACCGTTTTTTGCCCGTAACTCCAGATTTTGGGGGTGTTAGGGGATTTTTAAATACCGTTTCGTATTCAGTGCGACTAGCTCTACAAAACCTGATAGGTCTCCGCCCGCGTATTTTTTGAGTGTTACACCGTGTAATGTATTCACAACTTTCTCTTACAGCCAAATTGACAAAAAATGATAAAATTTATGTAAAAGGACTTGATGTACCTATCAAATAATTCGGTAATATGTATTATAATAATGTGCTCTTTTCCTTTTAAAGCCTATGTAATTTAATTCTGAACACCAATCACTAGACATATCCATCAAAGGCTAGAAAAATTAAAATACATAATTAAAAGTTCATTAATCAACACACACTGTGTACCTCATTAAAGCAGCCATGAACAAAAACTAATTAATTGTGCAACACTTTTTGACCTTCGTCAACCTCGAATAGCCTTTTTAGATTTAAAAATATAACAAACGAACTATGTAAGTTCATTATTTCACGTCTTTTGTCATAAAAATATCATTTTCAAAAAAGAAGAAGGACGATGGACGTAGTTTTTTTTTTTCATTCTTTTTTTTAATAAGTCCAATTTACGTTGCAGAGGAGAGTAAAAAAAAAAACATTTCAATTATCCTTGAGCTTCTAGAAAAGAAACGACTACGACGACAGCCCAGCACCAACAACAACTATCAGTCACGCGGTAAGAGGCGAGGAGGTGTTTTTTATTTTTTTTTTTGACGATAACTGCGCTGTGAAGTCAAATACCTAAATGTTAAAACAACACAGAACTACCACTCCCATCCCGTTGCCGTTTTTATATACATTTTTCTTCATCGCTCGACAAAATGCAATTTAATTTTCGGAAAATGCTTTCTCTCCGAACAGGTTGTCATGTAGCGGAAACGGAAGTAGACGTTCGTTCGTTGCTTGTCTTTTGTCTGTTGCTAGCGCATTCGGCTGCTGCTAAGATGGAAGAAGACACCAAATTTATATATAAACGAGTAAGAGTACAGAAAAATAAATACAAAAAAAAAACACAGAAACGCTCGAATCACTTTCAGTTAACAACCAAAAATCGTTTCAATTATTTCTACAGTTTGTGTTTCCCAACTTCCGCAAGGAGTCGCGATAGTCAGTTAAAAGTGTATACCTACCAACCTACAAAGTTAAGCAAAAACCCTATATGCAACCGCACATCTTGAGGCTCTAAATTTTTGCAATTGTTTTCCATGCAAGAGAAGCTCTGTACTAACAGAGTTGAAGAGTGAAGTTCAACAAACAAGACGATGACGACAAATTTAATCATTTTTCAAGGAGGTAATAGGTATCCTGGTGCGCTCGAAAAATAAATGTACACAGTACAAACTACAATAACTGAATTACTTCTTCTCCTCTGAGAATCACGATGATGGCATATTTTTACTTCCACAGCTACTATACAACTGGGAATAGATAGATAGCTTCTTCTTGCTCCTGATGTGCAAGGATACTATACGAGTGTATATCTTGTCAATGATTTTCTTCTTTGAAGCACATATATTGGAATGTTTTGATGTTTTGGTAATTAAATTCCAAAAACCGTAAGTGCCTTCTGTTTTCGATACAATTTAATTAGAAAGTCTATGGAGAAAAGAGGATATAAGGAAAAGGATGCGAAATCTAGGATCTTAGAAAAGATTTCTATGAAATACATTGTTTTAGGTTATAGGTTTACCTACTAGCTTATACCGACCGCCACTAGGGTTCACTTTGAACGTTTGTATTCTATTTGAACCTTTGATACATGCAGGCAAGGATATTATAAAGTCTTTGGAGTATGTTCAACAGCATGTGAAAAAGGATGAAGATGGTATTTTGTGTTTTAAGACGATTTAGGTTTCAAGAGACTATTATACTAAGCTCTGTGAATAGAAAATTAATTTCAAATGTTGTTGGTTTTGATAAATATTTCAAAGAATTCTAAATATTTTTCTAAGAAATTTAAATATTTTTTGCTAATTAATCAATTAGGTTAAACTTTTTCACTTATCATATTTGCTTATTAATATTCCTTTTAATTAAAAATGTTGAGTAAAAATCATTTTAATGAGAATTTTTGCTCCAAATGATAAAAAAAAGCATTTTAAGACCAAGTTTTGGATTTTGGAACACTCCGTGAGTTGTCTTTAATTTAAAGAAAATATTTTTATTTAGAAAAATTTAACAAAACTATCTTTGATGGTAAAACAAAATTTTCTTCCTCTTGAAACTTGGTAATAAGTTTTCTTTTCCTATACAAAATTTTGGGTGGAAAGGTGTTTTTGCGGGAGAGAGTTGACCTTCACCTCTACTACCTACAATTTCCCAAAATTTTCCAATTTCCACTAAATGGTTTTTTTTTCGAGAATCAAGTTCCTTAGTGTAAAAACTTTTTCTTAAAAATAAAAAAAATCCCCTAATTTTTTCAGATTTTTATTTTGACAGCAGATGGGCACCCCAAGAGGGTTAAAGTATTTATTTTAATATTCGTTGAATTTCTTACAATTTTGACTATTTGACCACACATCAGCTATGTCAACTATAATACTGAACCTAATGTCAAATCAAATAGTCAAAATTGTAAGAAATTCGGAGAATATTAAAAAAAAAAAAATGAACGCATAGATTTTTTTTTTCAATGCAAAAATTTTTTTATTTGTAAATAGGTTATTTTTGCATTTTGGTACAAATTACTTCCCAATTACTCTAGATAGGATAAAAACTATTATCATTCTGAAATGCCCTTTTGACGCGCTTATTTTAAAAAAAGTTGGCCACTTACGTTTCCATAGATTTTTACTTGCGATATAGGTACTATAGGGCAAGTTTAGGATTCGTAAAAAAAATCGAACTCGAGATAACAATTTTACATGACATTACGATGATGGAGAATGCCAAAAAAGTGGGTCCGGCAATTCTGTCTGTCTGTCTGTCTGTCTGTCTGTCTGTCCGTCTGTCTCTATCTGGAGCTGCAGCCTAAACGAGTGAAGTGATTTTCTTCAAACTTGGTAGTTAGCAGTTTTTGGTGATTCCCTAGAGGGGAAATTGAAATTTTTTTTTTATGACCAAAACTAATGGTACCTGCCATATAACGGAAATAGAAAAGTTAATTTTTTTCAAAAACGGCTCTAACGATTTTGATTAAAATTTTTGTGTGTAATACTACACATAAGGGCCAACTTTTTAAATACAAAAAATATTTTTTGTACCGTTATTAACGGTACCTGTCATAGAAGGGTTTTTTTCGTTTCTGAATATCTCGTACAAAATTAACCCGATTTAAATGAAAATTTTTATACAAAAGTGTGTAAGTAAAGATAATATTAAAATTTTAGAAAATTTTCAAAAAACGCATTTTTGGTTTTTTAAAAAATATTTCAAAATTTTTTTTTGAAAAATCAATTTTTTGAAAACGGATCAATGAAAAATTTTGAAATTTAGTTTTTATGTGTAAATTAATTATTTCTTCAAAATGGCATACCAACTTTTTTTTTGAAAAATGTTAAAAAAATTTTATATATAAAAAATTATTTTTTTAAAAAACGGCTCCTACAATTTTCAAAATTTTTTTTCTAAAAATACCTTTTTATACGAGAAATAAAATGGCATATTTGTTTTTTTTTTTAAGATATTTTAAAACGGAGTTTTATTAATTATAAAAACAGATTTAATTTTTTTATACTACTTATGAAATTTCTTCAAAATATCGAATTTTAAATTTCTTGAATAAAAAGCTTTAACATTATAGTTACTTTAAGCATAAGAGCAAGTACGTGCGACCCCAGTCGTGCAATTTATTTTTTTTACTACAGGTGTTCATAAAATATTTTGTTTTTTTTACATTTTGCATCGAAAAACAAATTTAAAATTTTTAAATTCATCGATTCGTGGTTGTGGTTAAAGAAAATGTAAGATGATGAAATTTAAAGTACACTGACAGAAAAAAAGCTAATATTTTCTAAACTAGTTGCTATAGAATTTTTTTCTATTTTGTTGAAAAATACTCGTAGTTCATATAGGTACAAATTTTTTTGACAACCGGACTGAAATTACAACCACGGTTGTCATTTTGACTACCGAAATTTTCATGTCAACTTCCAAAAATTGTCATATTAGCTAGATATTTGTAGAAACAAATTTTATACTCATATCGACTATCGCGTTTGTTAGCTGAAACTTAAGTTTTTAACTGTCGTGTTGACTACTAAAAAAAATAGTCAATTTGACAACTCTTTTATTTCTGTGAAATTTCAATTGAACTTGACAAATTATCCTGAACGAAAACTTATAACATGCCAGTGTCTATGATTGACAACACACCAAGATTTTAAAAATATTTACGAAACATTTTACCTTAATTAGATTGACACCGAATGTTCATTAAAACTTCATACAATTCTAAAAATGAAAATACCAAAACAATTCTCTCTAAACATGCACTCTTTTCATTGATTTTTCTCTATCTCTCTAAAAAGTTCAAAAACTTTTAAAATTAGCAAACAAAAGTCAAAATATTTCAATTAAATTTAGTTTAATGTTTATAAATAAATTAAGTTCTTTATTGAGGTCTCAAAATAAAAATACAAAATTTCACCCATACAAAAAAAAAAAAAAAACTAAACAAAACAAACAGTCAAGGTAATAGTTTATTTTTTTGTTTTTGTTCTCTACCCAAAAAAAAAGTTGAATCACTCCAACGACAAAGTTTACGGCCAGATTACCAGTGGATTTTTGCCTTCAAGCTGTCATTTCTTTCACATGGAGAGAAGGTAGAAGAACTTTTATCCACCATTGCAGATTTCGGAAATGTTGATTTTTCTATGGCAGTCGACTTCTTCCTTCTCTATTCTCTTTTTCGAGCTTCATAACTGAATTATAATTTTTGCCACGATTTGAACTCACAGTCTTCAATGGCTGATAGAATAGGAGTAGATATGTGTTTGGGAAACATTTTAGTGAAGCAGTCTTCAAATTGTCCATCTCCGTGTCATGGCTCGTTGTTTTCATATAGTTTCCAGGTATTTATTCAACGTCAAGTTTTCCAAAACTCACTAAATTAACGTAAACTTGATTAAATTCCTTACGGAACAGGCAACTCAACTGGCAGAACAATTGCACTTTGTATGCGAATACCTTTTAGTCTTGACTCGAATGGTACCTAACATTGGAAATAATAGTAGTTTAGGACTTGGTAAGACTTAAAACAAATCTAGGACTATTATGCAGACATGTTATTGTTGTTTTTGAAAGGACTCAATGTCATCATCGACCGAAGAAAAGGAGTTGAACAGAACAGAGCTTTGAGAGCGTGAGGACCTCTTTTTACAGAGCCATGTCTTTGATGGCATTTGGAAGGGGGTTTTTTGTGGGGCACATTCATCATCACGAATTGTGCGATTTATCTCCGTCAAGAAAGTCCGACAAAATGGATTCTAAAAGATGAAATAGATGAATATTCATGTGCATGTGAATGCAATTTTCCTACAAAAAAGAAAGAGAAGAAGAGAGAAAGAGTGAGATGGAGAGTTTTTAGTAGAGTTGTTCGAGTAGAAAAAAGGCAGTATCGAGGGGATCGGGAAGAGGGAACAACGTAACGGAAACATCTTGAGAACAAAAGGATGGCAGGGAAAGATGAAATGAATTTATGAATACCGAATATTCAGAGATTTTCCATATCCTCGATCCTGGCTGGTATCAGTGTGATGTACAAAAATGCTCACATAGAAATACAACGGATGGCGTTCCATGTAAATGCATTTGAATAAGTTTTGTTATTTTTTTTTTTTACTTTTTTTTTTGTCTTTACTCTTTAGTTTTGAGGGAAATATTTTTTGTGTTTTTTTCTTTTTTTTTTCATTTTTAAGTTTCGGAGAAAAAGTTTTGTTTCATGATTAATGGTTTGGAATATCGTAGTACAATTGAATAGGGAAAATGTCTGAACACCAGTTTTGTATTTTGTGTTTCTTTTTTTTTTTCTATAGAAAGGATTTAAGTTTCATTTCATTTGTTTCATGTGGAATGATATTGTACTTGACAACACCTGTGGATTTTAGATTAAGGACTTTTTTTTTAAGGAATAAAATACGCTTATTATCAATCAAGATTTATTTTAAATTAACAATATTGCATACAAATTATTTTTGTGAGATAAAAAAGGAAATATTGTTATTTATGAACTTTGTTAAAAAGGCAAAATTAAGTCTAGAAATGTGTTGTTGATTTCGCTCAGTAAGTGAATTTGGACAACATCGTAATGTCGTTGTTATATTTACAAACCTATAGGTTTCTATCTTTAAACAAGTTGTAACTTTTTCTGTAGGTCTCGTACAGATATGGTTTATGCATATTTTTAAAGGTTAAATAATAAGGTTTCCAGTGATATGAAATTTATTATAGGTTGTCATGTAAAAATATTGACAATAACGATGTATAAAGAAAAAAAAAGTAATTTTTTTTTGCTTTTTTTCATAAAAAGTGTGTGTTTTCAAGAATTAATTTTTATACTTTTTACAAAACTTATAGGCTTTAGTTATGGTTAAATTCTTTAGAAGAAATATAAAGTTTATTGGCAATTTAAAAAAAAATGGCATTATGAGAAATGTTTATTTTCAATTTAATTAATTTTTTCGCTTTTTTATAATATATGTTTTGAGCTTCAAAAATTATGAATTTTGACATTATCGCGTAAAATTATCGTCCTTAAACCGGATTTACAGACAATAGGGTGTGTCAATTTTGTATGGCCGAAAAAAAGTACCCTAATTTAGCAAAGTAATAGTGGTCAAAAGTTTTATTAGAGTGTAAGGTTTAATAATATGTAAAAAAAATTATAATATCGTTCGTCTTTGGCTCGCTCAAATCGGTTGAAGTTGGTAGGAAAAAAAAAACGATTTTATATAAAAAAATAATTTTTTTTCTTCGCATATTATTTCGCAGCTTCTTTACTAAGAGTTCAATTCTAACAAATATAAGCTTTCTTATAAAGATATATATTTAATATATTTGTTTTTGTATTCAAACGGCGCAATTAAAAAAAAACATATATTTCAAAAATCTCTAAAAATTCAAATTCCTTCGATTTCTTCCTATATTTTGAGCGAGCCAAAGATATTAATTAAAATGAAAATTGTAAACGCAGGATTTATTTTTGATAAGTAATGCAACTTTTAAAAGCTATTACATTTGAAAATTCCATACTTTAGCATTTTGACACACCCTAACAGACAACCACTTTTTTTTCTTTGATAATAATTGTAACTTGAGAAAGAAAGAAAAAAACTTGAAGCAATGTCAAAGAAAAAAAAAATACCACATAAATAAAAATTAAATTAATAATTATAATTGCATAAGTTGAAAAAAAAAATATTATTCCAAAGCTTTACCGCGGCAGATCCCGAGTGCTACAAATCTTTTTTTTTTTGTTGAAAAATCCATTTGTTGCTGACTTTCTTAGAAATTTAAATTTTAAATGTTGATTAAGGGTTGGGGTCAAAATTCTGCCGCGGTCAAATTCCTTTGTCAAAATTCTGCTTTCGAAATTCTGCTTTTTAAAATTCTGTTTTTCAAAATTCTGCTTTTAAAAATTCTGCTTTTCATATTTCTGTTTTACAAAATTCTGCAAAAAATTAAAAAAAGGGTTCATAAAATGTTTAAAAGCGCACGCCTTTTCAATTTTTTACAGAATTTTGTAAAATCATCTTCTAGCAAAATTTGCTGCCTATTTGAAATTACTTACAACAATACTTTGTCTATTTTTTGTAATATTCATATTTTTTTGATAAATCAATAAATTTAAAAATATTGAGAAAAGGTTTTTAATGATAAATATCTTCGAAAAATAATAATTGAACATTATTTAATTAGTTAAATAAAAATTGATATTCAAAACATTTAATAAGAAAAGGAATATACTTTATCACACAACATAGTATCTATAAAATAGTTTTCAAAGAAAGTCAGTAGGTACTCTAAACAGTTTGAAAATTATTTGTGATGTGTTAAACAGCAGTTAAGAAAATACCAACCTAAAAAAACATTGATGAGATGTATTTTGCTATGAAAAAAAAGTAGAATTAGCAGAATTTTTTTGTTAAACAAAATGCTGGTAGAATTTTGAAAGACAGAATTGAAAAAGCAGAATTTTGAAAAACAGAATTTTCTTGAAAAAATCAGAATTTTGTAAATCAGAATTTTGAAGTCAGAATTTTGACCCGCTCCCGTTGATTAAATGGCGTACCAACTTTTTGTTTTTGAGAAATGTTAAAAAAATTGTATCTATGCCTACAAAATTAAAAAAAAAAACTATATAACCTAACCATTTGTAAATTTGTTTTTCATAAGAAAATACGTTTTATAAAAACAAATTCCGTAAAATATCAAATTTTAATTTTTTCCTATTTTTTCACAAAAAGCTTTAAAATAGTGCCACATAATTTGGTAACGTTGAATAATAACTTTGTAACATAGGTGCCATAAACTGTGAGTTTATTTTTGATCCTTTCTTAACCAAAACAACAAAACTAATTTTGCAGCTTATTCACTAATATTTTATTGTATGACACAGACACTAAAACTATCTTTCTTATCCACTAAATATCCAATCAAAAACCATCAGAGTGTGAATTTTGTGAATAAAAATAAACTTTCCCTTAATTATATCTACACTGAATGAATAGCCAACCAGATCAAAAGAAAATCCTGACAGATGTAAACCACTTAATACATTTAATTCTTTTCTTGTGTTTCACAATTGATTTCTAGCACCCAGTCTCAACTTACTACTTGCAAACATTTATGTGTATAAGCTTCATAAGTGGCATTTATAGCCCCCCGCAATATCAAAGATAATAACAATATAATTGGCGTCTATTCATAAGATTGCGTAGATTCCACAAATTCCGGCAAGGATTATTTCTCTGCTCTCTATCCTATGCGACACAATACAAAAATGTAACGAAGGAAAAATTTATAGTAAAAGCCGATGAATACAGTGGGATTGTTTTGGTTTTGGTTTGTACAAAACCATATCTTGAGATATCCATATTGTTCGTTTAGTTTGGTAATCCGTAAGAAATTGAAAACCTCGACTAAAACTTACCAAACTTATGATATTTTCAACTCTGAGATTGAAATGTTTGGTTTTTTTTCTTTTTTTTTTTGAGAAAAGTCTGTAAATATTTTCGGTTTTAGAATAATTTTCAAGAACTCAAACTTTCTAGTGAATAATTTGATTTTTATAATTTCGTTTCTAAATTGAGTTTGCAAATTTTCAATTTTAGTGGAAATTTCATAGTGCAGTTTTTTTTTTTTTTTAAATTGAACCATTAAATGACTTCTAAAGGTTTAAAAACATGTTGGATCTTTTTTTAGAAATTGATAGTTGAATTTTCGACTGTTACACCAAGTTTATCCAAAACTGAAGGTTAAAGGATTTCAAAATTTCTATGTGTCTTGGACTTTGATTCTTTTTGACCCAAAATTTCTTGTAAATTCTGTTTCTTTTCGAAATTTAATTGTAAGTTTGTTTGAATAAATATTCATAAATATAAACTTTCGGTTTATTGTTATTAACTTTGGTTTTAATTTTTGACTATTTATGCTTTGGGCATTTCAAATCTTCAGATGCCGAGGATTTGATTTAAGAATTTTTTTTATCAATATTTAAGAATTAATCCTTTCAAATTCTATACTGTTTCCAAAATTGTCTTAAAAAAAATCTTTTCATAAAAAAATTAAAAATTTCTGAATTTTTGGGTCTTAATCACATTTTATTGAAGATATAAATTTTTTAAATCTATTCTTTTCAATTTTTTTTTCAAAATTTGTGGTAATTTGAAAAAAAAAAATTTCCAAAATTGAGTTTCTACAGACCTTATTTTTAATTAAGAAATTAACTAGTTTTAAAAAATTTAAAATCAATTCGGTGTATTTTTATGTATGTACTTACTGTAGGTACCTGGTACCTACATCTGTAGGCTATTGATTATGTCGAAAAAAACAGGGTAATAAGGAACTAAGACGTTCACGGGTTCTTATTGCAGGAATCGTTCAATGGGTTATAAAAGAAGATTAAACCGCGGAGTGCTATTAAATGAGAGGGTGGAAACTAAAGATAGGGGTGCAAAAGCCCCCTTTTTGGTTGAGATAGACATAAACATTGCTCCAAAGAAAAAAAGAAGATTAAATTTCCTTCAAAATGCTGTACTCACTAAAGTTTTTCATTGAAAATTGACCGAAGTATGGCCATTTTAATCTATCTTTTTTTTTCGCATTTTTAGTTTTACTTAAGTAAAACAGAAACATTT
Source organism: Episyrphus balteatus (assembly GCF_945859705.1). Classification (NCBI taxonomy): domain Eukaryota; kingdom Metazoa; phylum Arthropoda; class Insecta; order Diptera; family Syrphidae; genus Episyrphus; species Episyrphus balteatus. The sequence continues at coordinate 27,532,615 of NC_079134.1, read as the reverse complement.
GAGGGGAAAGTACGATTAAAATTTTCACAAAGACTGTGGACTTCAATACAACAAAGTAAACTGCCTTAATTATTGATTTCTTATCAAATCATGAAAATCATAATGTTCCTATGCCTTCTACTTTTTGAGAAAATTGAAAAATAGACAAAATACTTTCTTTATCGGAATCACTCGTTTATTTCAAAAAGAATTGATTAAAATAACTTCATTTTGAAATTAATATTAAGATTATAATTCTAGCTTTTGAAAAAAGTATCAATCAAAACTGTAAGTGTTGCCGTTGTTTTTTAATAATTTTTTTAATTTTAAGTATTTTTTTTAGAAAATTGCCCCTCCCTCCAAAACGGGGGGACATTGACCCTCCCTCCCATAGTAAACAATGATTGTATTTAACCCCTCTACAAAATCTCATTATCAGTTCTTGGTGCTTAAGTTATCGTACTTTCCCCTCAAATGTTTCTGTTTTACTTAAGTAAAACTAAAAATGCGAAAAAAAAGATAGATTAAAATGGCCATACTTCGGTCAATTTTCAATGAAAAACTTTAGTGAGTATACCATTTTGAGGGAAATTTAATCTTCTTTTTTTCTTTGGAGCAATGTTTATGTCTATCTCAACCCAAAAAAAATGTACAACTAAAAACGCAAAAAAACTCAAAAAATAGATTTTTTTGATATTTTTTTTTTGATTGTTTCGACTATTTTGTTATGGAAATTTTTTTTTTCAATTTTTAAAAAACATTATTCCAATTGGAAATTTAATTCTCTACGAAAAGTTGTATATACAATATATCAAAATTTTGCTTGGTTTACGAGGTATATTGAAAAAAAAACCAAAAAGGGGGCTTTTGCACCCCTATCTTCAGTTTCCACCCTCTCACAATCAAAACAAAATCTAGTTTCATAATTTGAATTGCAAAATTATAATTTTTGAATTTTTTTTAATCTCGCTTCAAAAATCGAGTATTTTGGATCCATTAACATATACATATATTTTTTATTTAATTTCAAAAATTAATTTTTTAAGTAAATCGGAAAACTTTTCTTTAATTTATAGAAACACAAACTCTTGGGATTCCTAGATATTTTCAATGTTTGTCCTTTTTACTGAAAATAAAACAAAAATCTTAAGTTGCTTGTGATATTGTATCCACAAAATTATTATATTTCTGGAATTGTTAAAAAATTCATTTAATTTTTTTTTTGTAATAAAAATTATTTTAAAAATACATGTATTTAGATAAAGTGTCTTTTTTGACCTCAAACAATTTTAGTTTTTCGATTTAACATTTTCAAAAAGTTAGTTTTTTTTCGAAATTTTTCATTCATGAAGTCAATATTTTTCGAAAATAATTTCGAAAACTCATTCTTTTTGGTAAAGTTTGTTCTTAAAAAAATATGCAAATTTTCTAATAAAATTTTTAAAATACAAACTTCAAGAATTTTGATTTTTTCAAATTTTTTGGGATTGAAAATTTTCGAAAATTATTTTCTTATAGAAAATATTTCGAATATTTTATTTTGGAAAACTTTATTGGTATATCTACTTTGCTTCAAAACTATTTTTAAAATTTTCTCATAAATAATCGAGTCTTTCCACTGTTTTTTTTTTTTTCTCATCACTTTCCATGTTGTATAACTTCTCAGCTTCCGTCTTATCCCAGAACCTTTTTCACATTCTCACTTCCTGTACTCTGCCCCAAAGAAATGTCATGTTTCTTGGCACCAAAAATGAAAGAAGAAAAAAAAATCCCCTCATTTTTTATTTATTCTTCTGTTTTCTATTGCGAATGAAGAAGATTTTGTGGCGCCTTATAGACGAGGACATCAATGGTGGTGTGGAAACTGATTTTTTTTCCCATAGAAATGGAATGTGGTCTTCAGAAGGTGGAATCGATGTCTTAAGGGGGTTGATTCTAGCTATATAGTATCTTGGCGACGACGACAACGGGAAGACTATAGTTTTGCTATTGTTGTGGTTGTTGTTGTTGTTGTGGAATTGTTTGTGAGGCATTTGTGAGGACAAAGAGTATTGGAATGTCCTTCTTCTTCCTGATACATATTCGTATACGATGCTATAGATAGTTTCACCATCTCGCATTAATGGAAAGTCTTAGAAATTCTTATCCCGTTGTGTTTGGTGTGCTTGTGATGTCGTTGTTGTCATCTTGTTCTCTGTGTGTCCTTGGAATGCTTAAGAGTGAGCTTCTTGGTGTATCCATATCCAACGAGGGCACATCCGTAGCTGGACTAAAGGAAACATTCCTTTTCATTCCTCTATGTTGTGATGTAGTTATGTAGAATGACATCATTGCATTGCATTCATTATTTAAAAGCCACTTTCTTCGTTGCACTGAGGTTGCCTATATCGACGACGATGATGATGACGATGGCGACGCACAAAGCTAGAAGACTCAAAGCCAGATTCTGCTTCCTTGGTCTTTCATCCTTGTAGCTGTCATCATTGTCGTCATCTGCATTGGCATTCCTCGTACTCCTCTTTTATCCATCGTTTCATCGGAATTTTTTATTTAAAAGGATACAGTGGCGTCGATTAGTAACAGAATTCTTGTGAAATAGGATCCTTTTGCGGAAATCCATTCCCGCTAAGTTGTAAAATTGATTTATATTGACTTGAGTTATTAGGTACTTTAACTCGGTCTAGGAAGGTACTTTTGGGTATTTGCTTTCACCACGATAAGTATTAGCCAATATTTGAGCACATACACAATGAAACGATTAAATGAGCTATCAAAACACAGCTGAAATATCCTTTTGATACAGATCAACTGGAAAAAAACATACATAAACACACTGAAGGTCATAGAATTTACGTAATTTAACTGTGTGGCAGTATAATATTTATTTGAAACACTTTCTGTCAGTTGAATTCGCAGATTTATTGGTTTAAATGGAAATGCTCTTGGGGTTCGAAGAGAGAGCATCAGAGGATATCAAAAAAAAAAACCCTGTTAAGGGACTTTGGATTTATTTGACTATTTAATTTAATGGATTGTCGTCGTTTAAGTACCCAACACAAACGCACACACAAGAAGAAGTAAAAGTAGAAGGTATTTTGATTTAGAAATGAGCATCGACATCGAAGTTCAAAAGGACACAATTTCCAAGTTAAAGGTTGAGTTTAAGAGGGATGTTAAATTTTATGGTATATCTAATAAAATAGATTTAAGTTGTTTTGAAGATTTTTTTCACATTTAATGTTTACGGAAATGAATGTTTTACCCAGCGTAAACAGAATAAGTGTTAATTATTTTTTTTTCTTAAGTACAAGGGTGACGTTCTTAAGGTCCTGTATGTAAGGGGTTAATTTTGAAGCTCGTACTTCTTTGATTTTGAACAAAAGTCATAAAAATTCATTTCATTGTCATTTATTTGTGTTCAAATGAGAAGCTATTAATCTTTTAACAAATTTCATTGGAAAAACAATTTTACTGGAAATCATCACAATTTTTTAGGTTGCTAGAAGTTTCCCAAAATTGGACAAAGAATCTGTATCAATTTTAAAAATTAACAAAGTTTAGAATGTTGACTGTGGCGTATTGTTAAGCTACGTTGAACTTAAGTAATGCATATCGGATAAACAAAAAGGCGGTAAAGGCGAGACGAGTTTTCAAATTCAGGAAAAATTACAGACAATCATTTCGAATGATTAATAATTAAAAATTTGCTCTTCACACTCAAGTTGGTAAAATCAAGCCATACATTTTAATTCGATATAAGGAAGCATGTAAGTTTAAACCGCAGACCTACACTTTTTGTAGGTAATAGTTCGAGATCCTGTAATCTTGTTTTATAACTTGGTTACAGGCGATAAACATGGGTGAATTATTCCTATCAAGGAGCTGGATGCCCTTGAATTTTTATTTTTATTTAGTTCTTTTTTTAAATCCTGAACGGTGATGAAGATTTTAAGACGTGTTGCGTACCAAAACACTAAAATTTAGCCAAGTTACAGACATACATATCTCGAAATGACTCGAAATGATTGACTTTCGTCCGATTGCATATAATTTTTCGATAACTTTATTTTTACTTGCTCTTCCGATTTAGAAATTTAAACGTTTCAATCAAAACTAACATAAGGTAACGATGATGGAGAAATCCAAAAAAAAAAAAAAAAAAAAATCCACGACTGGGGTCGCACGTACTTGCTCTTATGCTTTAAGTTAATGTTAAAGCTTTTTATTCAAGAAAATTAAGAAAATTTAAAATTTGAGAACAAATAAAATCTGGGGTCAAATTACGGCATACGTTCGTTAACGAATGGTTGCTATGTGTCCCTATCGTTTTCTAATAATTAAATACAGACAGAAATAGTCCAAACGATAACGTATGATCGTAATCGTGTGCCGTAATTCGACCCCTGTTTTTATAATTAGTTAAACATCGTTTTGAATGATCTTTCACAAAAAAAAAAAAAACAAGTATGCCACTTTACTTATTGTATAAAAAGGAATTTCTAGAAAAATATTTTCGAGCCGTTTTTTAAAAAAATAATTTTTTATATATAAAAATTTTCTAACATTTTTCAAAAAAAAAGTTGGTATGCAATTTTGAAGAAATAATTAATTTACGTATAAAAACGAAATTTCAAAATTTTTCATAAACACGTTTTCAAAAAATTGATTTTTCAAAAAAAAATTTTGAAATATTTTTTAAAAATCCAAAAATAAGTTTTTTGAAAATTTTCTAAATATTTAACATTACCTTTACCTAAAACGGTATTCTTGAACGAGATATTCATAAATAAAAAAAAAATATTTTTTTATTTCGAAAGTTGGCTCTTATGTGTAATACTAAACTCAAAAATTTTAATGAAAAAAAAAAAAATTAGAGCCGTTTTTGAAAAAAAAATTAACTTTTCTATTTCCGTTATATGACAGGTACCGTTAGTTTTGGTCCTAAAGAAAAATTTCAATTTGTCCTCTAGAGAATCACCCAAAACGCTTAACTACCAAGTTTGAACAAAATCACTCGAATAGTTTAGGCTGTAGCTCGAGGTACATACAGACAGACAGACAGACAGAATTGCCGGACCCACTTTTTTGGCATTCTCCATCATCGTAATGTCATGTAAAATTGTTATCTCGAGTTCGATTTTTTTTACGAATCCTAAACTTGCCCTATAGTTACGGTGATCATCCGTCCCGGTTTACCCGGGACTGTCCCGTATTTCTACAGCTTGTCACGGGTTTTTATTTAAGAAAACCGGGACGTATAAGTGTCCCGTATTTTGTAATTTGTCCCGTGATTGTCCCGTATTTGCACATTCTCTGATTTTTGTATTCAATATTTTACATACTTTGTACGGAAAACAAGAAAACAGTGGTTGTAAATTAAAATTTTTCTAATTTTTCGGATAAAGCATTAAGCCTGCTGCAGCAAAACGAAAAATTTTCTAAGTCTCCAAAGTCAAAAAACTTTTGCTGCAAGAAAATTTGCCTGGACAAATAAATGGAGGTGACAAACGATTGAAAACTTTCCATATATTCTAGTACATATACACTGAGGGAAAAAATAAATTGAAGTTGAAACGTCTTTGTTTTAAAGATGAACTACTTTGATTTATGTAACTTTAAGATACGTTGATTTTAAAATGTTCATCTTCAACGCAAAATCATTTCGAATAATAGTTAAAAATGTGGTTTTCATTGGTTTTACGTTGTTTTATGGTGGCTTTTCCCTCAGTGTAAGAATTTCGTTGCCTAAGCTGCGTATTGTGCAACGAAAAGCAAAATTTTTGTTTATGATTTCGTTGTGCTGGTTTTGTATGAAAATTTTCGTTTCGCCTCTAGACTAGGCTATAGTTGTTTTTAAATGTATGTCAATTATTTAGTTCCAGCTTCTGTTTTTCTGGTTGCTACACCAGGAAAAATGTATTCGAATAAAGAACAACATATGAAAGAGTAAATAACCCAGATAAGTTTCAAGACTTTCAAGGACATCGTCGCCCGAGAATTGTTTTGTCGTAAACGCCAAAATGCACTTTTTTAAACTGGATATGTAGTAATAGGTTTTAGAACGTTCTCTTTTCATTTCTGTTATCAGATTTGTCCTATCGTTTACCGTTACTGAGATAATTAGTGTGCATTTTATTTATTTATTTATTTATTTAATATCAATTAGAGTTTACAATCTCAAATAGACTAACGAAATTTTTAAAATTATACATAGAATCATTATAAAATTAAAGCTACCCAAAAAAATAAAATTATATATTTACATTATTTAATTAGTTAAAAAATACAAATTTAACATATTTTTGAATGAGTTTCTACTCAAATGGAAATTAAAATCTATATTATTTGACACATTATTAATCTCCCTAACACTGCGAGTCATAGGTTCATTAAACGCATAATTTACTCTATGAACGTTTTCGCGGAATAAGGTTCGAATTCTTAGTTCTCTAGAAGGAGCGTAAAGATCTATCAGCGATAACAAATAAGGACAATCAATATGATATGATAAAATATCACTGACAAAATTTATAGCAAACATCTTACGGCGGTTTTCTAATGTCTGTATACCAATAAGCTGACATCTAACGTTATACGAAGGCATTTCAATGTTCCAGCCTAGTTTGTGTACTACAAATCTTGTAAAATTTTTTTGGATATTTTCTATTCTTGTAATATGAACATTGTAATGAGGATTCCACACTACGCAGCAATATTCCAGGACCGATCTAACATACGAAACATAAAGGGCTTTTAGAGTGTATGGGTCCCTAAGACCAAACGAATTACGAAAAATAAAACCCAACATAGAGTTGGCTTTGTTCACCATGTATTCTGTGTGATGTACAAAGTTTAGCTTGTAATCAAAAATTACTCCAAGGTCTTTTTTAATAGAAACTCTTTCAAGGACATGATTATGCATATTGTAATCGTAAACGATAGGTAACAAACGACGAGTAAACGAAAAACATTGACATTTGGATATGTTTAGGGCTAATTGGTTTATATTGCACCAGTTGATAAGATTTTTAACATCGTTTTGGAGAAGCGTACAGTCTGTTAAATTTTTTACACGTCTAAAAAATTTTAAATCGTCCGCAAACATAAGACACGTTGAGTTAGTAAGGACATCAGGAAGGTCATTTATAAAAATAAGGAACAGCATTGGACCTAAATGACTCCCTTGTGGAACGCCGGAAGTTACAGAAAAGGGATGAGAGGTAATCGAATCAATTGAAACCATCTGGCTGCGTCCTGTAAGATAAGCTGTCAGCCATTGAAGCATGTTGGAATGAAAACCTATGTTCTCTAATTTTTGCAATAAAATTTTATGATGCACCCTATCAAACGCCTTTGCAAAATCGGTGTAGATAACGTCCACTTGGTAACCCATTTCTAATGAATTGAGAATACAATTCGTGAAAATGGTTAGGTTAGTGGAAGTTGATCTACCGGATACAAAGCCGTGTTGGTACGGGGATATGGTTTCTTTCAATATAAAATTCAATTTATCGCAAACAATTTTCTCAAATAATTTAATTAATTTTTTTAATTTTTGTCGTATATCCACAAAATAAGCATCGGATTAGCGTTGGTTTGTCGTAAGCGCCAACTTTTGGCGTTTACGACAAAAATTCTATGGATTGGGGACAAAATCCCGAAAACCGAAATCCCGAAAACCCAAAATCCCGAAAACCCCAAATCCCGAAAACCCGAAATCCCGAAAACCCAAAATCCCGAAAACCCAAAATCCCGAAAACCCAGAATCCCGAAAACCCAAAATCCCGAAAACCCAAAATCCCGAAAACCCAGAATCCCGAAAACCCAGAATCCCGAATGGGATCCCGAAATCCCGAAAAATTATATAAAATGAAAAATCCCGAAAACCCCAAATCCCGAAAACCCAAAATCCCGAAAACCTAAAATCCCGAAAACCCAAAATCTCGAAAACCCAGAATCCCGAAAACCCAAAATCCCGAAAACCCAGAATCCCGAAAAAACAAAATCCCGAAAACCCAAAATCCAGAAAGGCCAAAATCCCGAAAAAAAACAGAAAAAATAAAAAACTCTTCAAAACTGTGTTTTACTGAAATTTTAACTGAAACATAAAATTAAAACCAATTAAAAACAATTTAAACATACAATTATTATAAGTTAAATATTAAAACTAATAATTCTTTTGATTTTAGTTCAACGATTTTCCAACTTAACTCAATCATTACAAAGCATTGCTGAAATCACAATAAGAACTTGAAATCATGTAAAAAAGAGATATTAACGGAATCATAAACTTATATTGTTTTTTACGTAATAACACCTTAATTTCACACTTAGGATTGTTTTCGAAACCGAAATCCCGAAAAATTATATAAAATGAAAAATTTGCGCAAAAAAAAAACCCCAAATCCCGAAAACCCAAAATCCCGAAAACCTAAAATCCCGAAAACCCAAAATCCCGAAAACCCAGAATCCCGAAAACCCAAAATCCCGAAAACCCAGAATCCCGAAAAAACAAAATCCCGAAAACCCAGAATCCCGAAAAAACAAAATCCCGAAAACCCAAAATCCAGAAAGGCCAAAATCCCGAAAAAAAACAGAAAAAATAAAAAACTCTTCAAAACTGTGTTTTACTGAAATTTTAACTGAAACATAAAATTAAAACCAATTAAAAACAATTTAAACATACAATTATTATAAGTTAAATATTAAAACTAATAATTCTTTTGATTTTTGTTCAACGATTTTCCAACTTAACTCAATCATTACAAAGCATTGCTGAAATCACAATAAGAACTTGAAATCATGTAAAAAAGAGATATTAACGGAATCATAAACTTATATTGTTTTTTACGTAATAACACCTTAATTTCACACTTAGGATTGTTTTCGAAACCGAAATCCCGAAAAATTATATAAAATGAAAAATTTGCGCAAAAAAAAAACCCCAAATCCCGAAAACCCAAAATCCCGAAAACCTAAAATCCCGAAAACCCAAAATCCCGAAAACCCAGAATCCCGAAAACCCAAAATCCCGAAAACCCAGAATCCCGAAAAAACAAAATCCCGAAAACCCAGAATCCCGAAAAAACAAAATCCCGAAAACCCAAAATCCAGAAAGGCCAAAATCCCGAAAAAAAACAGAAAAAATAAAAAACTCTTCAAAACTGTGTTTTACTGAAATTTTAACTGAAACATAAAATTAAAACCAATTAAAAACAATTTAAACATACAATTATTATAAGTTAAATATTAAAACTAATAATTCTTTTGATTTTTGTTCAACGATTTTCCAACTTAACTCAATCATTACAAAGCATTGCTGAAATCACAATAAGAACTTGAAATCATGTAAAAAAGAGATATTAACGGAATCATAAACTTATATTGTTTTTTACGTAATAACACCTTAATTTCACACTTAGGATTGTTTTCGAAACCGAAATCCCGAAAAATTATATAAAATGAAAAATTTGCGCAAATTTTTCATTTTATATAATTTTTCGGGATTTCGGGATCCCATTCGGGATTTTGGGTTTTCGGGATTCTGGGTTTTCGGGATTCTGGGTTTTCGGGATTTTGGGTTTTCGGGATTTTGGGTTTTCGGGATTCTGGGTTTTCGGGATTTTGGGTTTTCGGGATTTTGGGTTTTCGGGATTTCGGGTTTTCGGGATTTGGGGTTTTCGGGATTTTGGGTTTTCGGGATTTCGGTTTTCGGGATTTTGTCCCCAATCCCTTGTTTTGTCTTACATGTATGTAGGTATATGACCCAAATAGAATATAAACAAATATAATAAACCTACTAGAAAAGTATTTATTGAAAATAAGGACTTCATGTGCTATAAGGACAATGAATTTAAAAACTAAGAGCTGCATTAAGCTTTGCGCTACTTGAGGTTTTGCACTATTCCTAGAGGTGCAAGGAAGAAAAATGTGCATCTGAGAGACATCTCAATTGTTGTATTTAATTTTGTCATGGTTCTTGTCGTTTTTTCCTGCCGCTAGATACTTGACCTCATCCTCGGTCACAAGTACCGCTTATAAATATGTACACTTGTTGATCTTCTATCGAACACAAGATCAAGAAGTCGACCGTCGGTCGCGGGCGCCGATTCGTTCAAGCGCGTTGTCTTGAGCGAAGTGAAAAAAGGTCGCAGTTTTATTGTTTTATTGTTGTACACTTATTGATCTTGTCACTTCGTTCGCGCGCGCTGTCTTCAACGAAGTAAAGTGAAAAAAAGGTTGCTGTTTTATTGCTGTATACTTATTGATCTTGTATCGAACACACAAGTTCAACAAGTCGACTGTAGTCGTGGGCGCCGAGCCCGTGGCGCCTCTTAGTTCACGCTTGTTGTCGTGAACGAAGCGAAAAAGGGTTGCTGTGAGTTTTGTTATTGCACCCGCTCGCAAAAAACACCTGCTGGTCGAAAATTATTTTTTTAAGGCGCCATTGTTCTTCGCTAAATTTGCATTATTGTTTTGCAAATTGATGATACTGATGATACTTTTACACTATTTTATAAAGCGAGCGGTAGAAAAGTGGAATATAAAAGCTCATCAATATTTAAAACATATAAAAAGTCTACCATAGCAACTCCTGTAAATTTATTCAGCCAATGTCTTCAAATTACTAAAAAATCTAACTCGATAACTAAGGATAAGATTATTGATATTAAAAGCCTTTTCATATTTATGCCTAAATCAGACCAAGAATATTATGAAGCATCAAATCAAAAAATTAGAATAAATTCTTTAGTTTGATATTTATTTAATTTACTTTTATTTATGACCATATATTAATTTAACCAAATTTGGTTTATTTTTATTTTATTTCTTTCATATTTCATAGCCATGGGATGACTTTTATTTTTTGTTAAGACATTTTTTAAATTTTTTTATGTTTATGGTCATATTTTTTGGTTTTTCTTTATTTTAGATATATTTATTTTAATAATTGAGCCTCTAAGTCAAACCAATACTACTTCTATGTAATAAGAAACTATTTTTTAAATATTTAATTAATAAATAAAAACGAACTGTGAAATTGTTTTTATTTATTTTTTAGTATTGGAATGTTGTACGTGCGCCTACTTTGTCGTACGTGTACGGGATGGAAAAAAAAGTTGATTTTGGTGGCGTTTACGACAAACTGATTTTGGATAAAAACCTTGATAATTTGAAAACTAAAATAGATGTGACAATTTTGACAACATAAATATAAAGAAGATATCGCACAAAATATTCTATTAAAAATTGAAAAGAATCTATCGGGAAGTTTTTTTTTTATAAAAGCTCAAACCTTAAAATGCGATATCCCAAAATTCCAAAATTGGCGTATACGACAAAACAATTCTCAGGCGACGACATGTTAAAAGTTGTGTTAAAGATCATACAATTTCAAAATCATTTTAAATAAAATTAAAATGTTAAAAAGCAGCTCTTTCGATTTTGATTTAAAAATATTTTTTTAGAAGTTATTAATAGACATTATTATAAAACAATTTTCTTGATTTCGTAAACGACTTAAATAATTTCAACAAAAACGCTCCCAAAAAATCGTTCTTAATATCAAAATAAGGAAAATTTATGAAAACTCATTTAAAAAAAAATTGAATTTTTTTTGAAAAATCAATATTTTCAAAACGATCCAATGAATTTTGTATCTGTCCCGGGTTTGGCTTCCAGAAATATGGTCACCGTACCTATAGTACCTATATCGCAAGTAAAAAAGGTTTTCGTCATGACGTCCGACTCCGTCGGATAAAGAATTTTTTTTAATGTCTCTTATGACTGCTCGTCCCGTATATGTTGGTAATAGTTAACCCAAGTTAAATGAATAGAGTTCTGATAAAACTTAATATATTATAATACTTTCAAATGCAAATACGTGCGACCCAGTCGTGCATTTTATTATATTTTTTTATAAATATTTTTGCTTGAAACATTTCTCTAAAAAGTGAAAAAAAATTTCTATTCACCATAATTTTTCTAATGCACGTATTGTGTGGAGGACCTTCGGGACTTACCAACATTTTGGCGCCATTTTCTAATATTTAAAAAAAAAATTTACAATTTTAGATATTATTAAACATACAAATATATAAAACGTGACCTCGATACACCATTTTTTATTAAAAATGCACAAAAATTCATCTCTGGACTCGGAAATATTCCATTTTAGGAAAATAAAATAAGTGTTTTAGGGGGGCACTAATTTCCAATTTTTCATTAATTCTTGTATTTTCCAAAATAATGTATTCGAAAAATTTATCAAAAAAAAAAAAAAAAAAAAAACAACTCTACCAAATATCAGAACTACCAGATAGATATAACATTTTTAGCCAAAAAAAATCATGTGTGCAATTCACACGTGGTTTAAGTGAAACTTTAAAAATCATTTTTCTTGCAAAAAAAAAAATCGAAAAAATATAACTTTTTTTTAGTCCATTACTTTTTTTTATATGACAACCTACAATAAATTTTATACCATCTGAAAGCTTATTGTTTCAGCTTAAAATATTTATTTAGACCATGTCTATACAACATCTACCAAAAGGGCTAGAACTTTTTTAACCCAATTAGTTTTCATAAAAAAAGCAAAACAATCAATCTCTTTTCTCTTCTAACGCCATTTAATCCATTCTTTAAATGACAACCTATAATAAATTTTATATCATTATTATTTCATCTTTTATAATGACGCTTCAATCATATTTCTACAATGCCTACAAAAAAAGTAAGAAAGTAAGAGCACGTACCATTATGTGTGATATATCAAATGAAAGGTAATATTATCAGCATGCGTATTAAAGTTAAATAGTTTTTTTATGTGCTCTAGATCAAAAGATATAACGTGTTTAGAAAAAGAACATTTTTTCACCGTTATCTCAGAATTTTGAATATGAAAATAATTGAAATTTTGCACAATTATAATTTATTTAATTACCTATCTACTGTATAAATTTCATTAATCTATCTATTAAAACAAAAAAGTTTTGATCAATTGATTTTTCGTGTCGCTTTTTCGTTTCATCTTGTTTCAAATCACTACGATACTAAAGAAGTTATGCACTTCAAAATAGGTACGAATACTTTGTAGCTTCCTTTTCTACGGGCAGTATTGTAACAAATTACTTAGTCCAATTAACTCGAAGAAGAAATTTTTTAAGTAGGTAGATCGATGATTTTATTTGTGATTTACTTGTAGTGAATAGTGTCAACAAAAATCAACCAAAAACTTTCACCACAAAAAAAAAAATGGCTTGAAAACGATTTCAAACGTTTCACTGAAGACCAAAGAGAATTTAACACATACACCGTTATGGTGTAGTAACTAACTCAAGTCTGTAAACATCGTTTCATGTTGTTTCAGTATTCTGCCTAAAGATTCCTTTTCTGCTAACGATGCTCTGACGTCAACTCCTTTGAACCTATATTAGTCGTCAAATGGGATTTCTGCCACCGCTGAATAACAAAATTAATTACACCAGTTTAGAAGTAACTCATTTTAAAACCCTATGCAAATCAGTAAGATTCAGCCAGAAATTTAAGAAGCATTACGATAAATTTTATAAAAATGACAGAAGTTAGAATAAATAATGATGTAAAATATTTAACAATTAAGCTCAATAAACTATGTATTTCGCTTCAAACTTCAAGTCAGAGGCAAAAAACAAATTATCTTCTTCTCTATTAACAGCTTTTTCTCCATATAACTAGTTTTCTTTTAAAACTAGTCTTGTAAGCAGGGGCGTACACTCCCTTGGGGCAAGCGGGGCGTCGTCCCGGGGCCCCCGGCCTACCCCAGGGCCCCCACTGGAGACAATACAGAGAAGGAAACTGTTAGCATAAATTGAGTTACGAAGTAAATTAAAATGTATTTGAATCACTCCGGATACAAGGGATACAAATTATGCCATTCAGTGTAATGTATAATGCATTGGTAGCCACACAACAAATTGATTTAAAAAAAAGGTTACCCCAGGGGCCCCAAAAAAATAAACTGCTTTTTTAAAAGAAAAATTATAATTTTATCTTAGGGCCCCAAAAAATATAACTTGAAAAATCCTTGCAACCACAAATAATACATTAGGTGCCCCAAAAAAGCAAAAAAAAATTTGTTAATGGCATACCAAATATTACTTCAAGTCAATACATTAGAGGCCACAAAAAAGCAAACAACTTCAGGCCTGGGGTCCCAAAAGCCTTTACTTCAGGGCGTCAAAAAAAAAATTTTAAAAAATTGCTTTAAATTAAATTACATTTGGTGATGGATTACTAAATATTACTTTAGGAGTCCCAAAAAATATGACTTCGGGGCTCCAAAAATATTATATGAAGAGTCCAAAAAAATAATTTTAGTTAGTTGAGAGGCAATCAAATATTAATTTGGGGCCCCAAAATCTATTACTAAGGAGCCAAAAAATATTCATCAAATTTTTTGATGGCATGACAAATATTATTTGAGGATCCTCAAAAGCTATTACTTCAGTGGTTCAAAACAATCAAATGGAAAATTAAATATCAATTCAGGGGCCCCAACATAAATACATCAGGGCCCAAAATAAATGCATTACGTTATTGGTGGCATTCCGAATATTACTTCAAAACAGAGGCCCCAATACCTATTAATTCTTGGCTCCAAAAAAAATATATTATATTTTAGGGGCCTCTAAGCACTTAATTGTGAGGCCCCAAAAATAATTTTTCAGGGGCCCCAAAAGAAAAAAACTATGTTTGGTAATGTAACATCAAATGTGTACATATTACTTCAGAACAGAGGCCCCAAGAGCTATCAATTCTAAGCTAAAAAAAAAATGTATTTTAGGGGTCTCTAAATATTTAATTTTGGGGTCCCCTAGTATACAAGTATTTACTACTTTTATGATAGAAATTTTAAGAAAGTATAGCAAAGTGCATTACGAACATATTAAAACATTAAAATAAACCTAAAAATAAATAAGCCATACAAAAAAAAATGTATAGCGTATACGTACTTTTTTTTGTATCTAAGGGGCCCCCAAATATCAGAGGGGCCCCAAAATTTAGTCTTGCCCCGGGGCCCCGGTGACTCAACGTACGCCACTGTGTAAGAGACTAGAAAACTTAAAATTTTTGCCTACTTTACAACAAACAAATAACTTAAAGCAACTTGATGCTTCATGTAAAAATAAAATAAATGTTGTTATGACACACCTTTTCCCATCAATGTTACCTCAATTTTCTAAACTCTAAACGATTCACTTCACCATAAAAAAAAATACAGGCATAAAAATTCATGTCAATACAATTTGACATTTTTATAAATTTATTTTCCCTAAAACAAAATAAAAAAAAAAATAAAATAAAAATGTTATTTAAATTGACAGAAATCGCTATGTTAAGCACTTTTTTTCTTCTTCACTAAATTTTATCGACAACAATTTCTCTCCCTCAATTTTTGAGGTCGTGCATCACTCATAACAAAAAAAAAAAAAAAAAAAAAAAAAAACCCACAAAATTTTGCAAAACACACAACAACTCTGCCAACGAACGAACGAAGAACATTTCCCCGGTAAACCACTCGAAATTATTTCACAGCAATTTAAATAAATTGCACACTCATCAATCAGCAGTCATTGAGGCGATATGGTGGGGCTTCACACAAGTGTCTTTTCCTTCAATCCATAAGGTCTCTCCTTTCCATACCCAGTTTTATCCTTATACAAAAAAAAAAAAATGCTTGCTATTTTTTAAGCAGGAGCTACCCTCGAAACAACATCAACACTCCAACCACATCAATGTCGTTCATTCCACCCCTCTGCTTCGCTCCGCACACCAACTTTTTTATTTCCAGTTCGAATGACGACAACTTCCCTGCTGCCAATATAACTTTATGGCGCCGTCTAGACATCAAGTGTGAGATACAATTTCAACCCATCCAACCCCCTCATCATATGATGAGTCCTTGGGCACACAAAAAAGTTAGATATACACACAGGGAACGAGGATTCGAGAAAAATTAAGGTCGAGGATTATGTATCCTATCCTAAGCTGCTATAAGGGACATAGGAATACAAAAGAAGGATATCAAAAAAAAAAAAAACAAACACTGAAGGCAAACATACAATCCCGGACACTATTTCCTTCCATAGAATAGAAAACACGATACAATACACAGAGATAGATACAAGGAACAAGATTGTGTTATGTCATAACACTCGCTGTTTGTAGATGCATCCAGCACTCGCTCTAGGATCAAGGATCAGGCGTTGCAATAACAGACACAAAAAATAGCAAAACAAAAAATAAAGAAACAATACAAGCTCAAAAGTCAAGCTGAAGGGATGACAAGATGACACTATAAGCTCAATACAACGAGATATACAAGAACCTCATCGAAAAGAATGAGCAATTGATCCTGAGAGATACATTTGGAGTAGCAGCAGCAAAAAAAAAGGGATACGCGACGACACATACATGGTTTTTTTTCTCTGTACAGTGTGAGGGTTGTATTGTATTTCCTTTTCCGTTCCCTTTGGGGCCAATGTTTGCCATTAAGCTCTTACTTTCTCAAAAATTTCAAACCAAATGCGGATTCTATTATCCTGATACAGGATATTGTGTTCATTTTTTTTTTCTTCTCTCTCTCTCGATGGACTTTCAATAGAAATGCTAACTCGTATTTAGAAAGAAAGTAAATATATTGTATACACTCAAGTGCAAGAAAGAATAACTTTCTTCTCTATAAGAATTCTACTTGTTTAAAAGGATTCTATTGTCATTTTGAAATTGGATTATTTGGAAAATGTTAAGTACCTATATTTCATATACTTTTTTTAAATAGAAAAAGTATAATTTGATACTTACTTTTTCTTAAAACTCAAAGTTCTTATTAAAAATAACCATTACAGTACAGTAGACTCTTGACCCAAGTTCTTGAAAACTTTGCCACATTGCCTATCTCATTTAAAGAAAACCCTTTAAGTACATTTTACTGTAGCTCTATGATAGACTCTGATATCAAACATGTGATTACAACAATAAGTACGCTTTGTCTATTCGCATCAGTAATAGTCAAATTTTTCCATTATTTAGTCAGCTATTGAATAAGACGGATTTAAAAGGGTCACTATGGTGTATGTGTAACTTTTTGGTACTTTGCGCAAATTGTTCTATTCTAAATACTTCTGTGAAATTTAAATAAATTTGTTATGTGCTCTAGATCAAAAGATATAACGTGTTTAGGAAAAGAACATCTTTTCACCGTTATCTCAGAATATTGAATATAAAATTAATTAAAATTTTGCACAATTATAATTTATTTAATTACACTGGTCGGCAACGGATGTAGAGCAAGAACCAAACCCTACTTTTCGAGAGGAATTTTGTGTGCTGAGTCCGAATCTGAAGTCAAAATTTCACTGGCACGTCACGTTTTTGAAATAATTGAATATTAATAGGTCAAAAACGCGTGTTTTTGGGTACATTTGAAATCAAATTACATCACCGTTAATTTTTTTTTTGTAAAACTACTTATGCAATCTCAAAACGCCATATCAATATGTCCTAAAGGTACTTATATTTTTTCAAAATTATTTTTTTTCTCAAAGATATTGAAAAAAGAAATTTATGATAGATAGGTATCTCAAAATCTTGATTATTTTTTTCAAAGTAATGAATGGTTTTTTGAATCAAATTCCATCTTCCGTCTTCAACATATTACGGAAAATATATATTTTTGACTAAACATAAAAAAAAACTCAATTAAAAATTAGTTTTTGAAGCTTTATAGCGAAAATAGTGATGAGTATAGCTCAAAAACTAGACGTGATAGAAAAAATCTGTTAACACACTAAAGTCAATCAAAATCACCTTATAAAGTTCTTGCTCCCGACTTTTTTTTGTTTTTGTCGACCATTGTTACCTATCTACTGTTTAAATTTCATTCATCTATCTATTAAAACAAAAAAGTTATGATCAATTGATTTTTCGTGTCGCTTTTTCGTTTTATCTTGTTTCAAATCACTACGATACTAAAGAAGTTGAATCTTATAGAGAAGATTTTCCAAGTACATACCAAAAAATGTATGGATTTTTTTAGAAAATTTTGTGAATGTCTTTTTTGTTTATTGTTTCCTTCAAGTAATCGGGTGTGACACAGTTACTTAATTTTTTGTTCCTGGTTTGGGTACTATTCACTAATTAGTGAAAATTTAGCTAAATAATGTATTTAATAGCTTAACACTTAATGTATTTAGTTGTTTAAATATTTTCAAAATTACATTTTTATAAACCAGGCTTTCAACTTTACAAGATCTTATGATAAGGATTTAACGTGACGTTAATAAATCGATTCATTCTGCTTCGGTGACTTTTAGAAGCCATATATTGTAGATTTTTTAATGAAAAGTCGTGAATATCGTATATATGAATGAAGATTTAATTACATTTTCATAAGGCATAGAAGGAAAGGAGAGTGGGCATTTTGGCCCATTGGTGTAACACATTGAGACATACATCAAATGAAAGGTCTCGATGAGTGTACTATTTTTTTGTATGGGCACAAGTCTGTATCTCGTGCAGGGAAAGTGCAGTGATGCATTTTTATGTTAAAAAATATGTTTAATCAAAATCAGAAAAGTATACATTTTGACAAGATGCTCGATTAAATTGTTTCAAAAACATTACATAACTGTGTTGGAAGTTCAATTGGGCTATTCCATCACCAGTTTTCACCCATGACTTAATGCATTTTTCGGTTTTTAAAACACTTTTGTATGGAACGTGGCTCATTTGTGTAAGATATTGATACATACTTCAAATAAAAGGTCTCGATTAGTTTGTTATTTTTTATATGGCCAAAAGTCTGTGCCTCGTGCAGGGAAAGTGCAGTTTATTTAGAAAAAATATTTTTTTTTTTTTTTCTTTGCTAACTGAAGACTTCTATTTATTAGTAATATTATGGTGTACTTGTTCGATAAAGCAATATTTAAATAGTTCGTATGGCTTTAGTAGGATTTTTTTTTTTGTTACAGAAATGTCACACGGGGCTGTTAGATAAGCTTTTTTGTGAAAACATTTTCGTTAAATTCGGTTAAGCCATAAAAAAGATTCAGACAACAAGAAAACGATTCTAAATAAAGTAATTGAGGCAAAATATCATTGGTACTTTAATTGTGAGATTTAAAATTAATTAACGGAGCCGTCAAATAGACCACTCATATCTTCATTATGCATATCCGTGTACTTAGTAAAGATATTTTTAAGGAAATTTCACCAAATAATAATTTGATTTGTTTTGTCAACATTGTTGGAATGTTGGCATTGAAAATAAATAGTTTTCTGGAAATTGATGTCTTTAAAAATTAGTTCTAAAAATCTCGCTCGGACATCTCCGAGAAATGCCACAAACCAAGTTCAAAGTGAATTTTCTTCGGCCAACTTTTCTCATCGGTGCTCAATCCAAAAAAAAAGTATTTAAAAATAATTATTAATGTGACCTCATACTGAAGAAATACGTATGGTATAAATAGTTTACCATAAAAAGTAGTGATGGGAACTATCGAATGATTTAAACTATCGAATAGTTCATTCATTTATTCATTCGCATAAAAACTATCGAATAAAACTATCGAATAAAAACTATCAAAAAAACTATCGAATAAACTATCGAATAAAAACTATCGTATAAGAAAACTATTCGAATGAAAATAGTAACTAAACTATTCGAATGAAAAACTATTCGAATGAAAATAGGAACTAAACTATTTGAATGAAAAAACTATCACACAAAAAAAAAATCCATTCGAATGAGAAAACTATCGTATAGAAAAACAATTCGAATGAAAAAACTATCGAATAAGAATAATGTTCAAAAGAAAATACTATCAAATAAAAACTATTTTAATGACAAAACTATCGTAAAAAAAAAACTATTCGAATGAAAATAGTAACTAAACTATCGAATGAAAAAACTATTCGAATGAAAATAGTAACTAAATTAATGAATGAATGAATGAATGAATGAATGAATGAATGATTTAAAACTATCGAATGAATGAATATTTTGAAACTATCGATAGGTTGAAAGTTTTTATTCAATAGTTCCCATCACTAATAAAAAGTCTAAAAGATCATTTACGCTTTCATCAGTTTTTTCCAACTGTATCCCATGTTTTTTTTATTATAACTTTGTCTAGAATTTTAAGTTTTCTATAGAGCCAACAATTTTTAAAATGGTATACAATAAGTTTTTTTTTTCCGAAATAGCTTTAAACAGTCTTCCCTCTTTTTGGGATCAATATTTTATCAATGTGTTTTTGTAATTTCATTAAACATGTAAACAAAAACCGGTCTTTCGTTAGACAATTCGTCCATTGTACATTAACAAGAACTTTAATAAACTAAGCTGTCGAGAAGGTTTTCCACAGATTGCATTTTCCTTGAGACAATAAGTTCGTGTGAGGTGTGGGAAAATTAAAAGACTTCACTTCCACTTTTAAAAGTTACAAAGTTCCATTCTTCTCAGGTGAGGTTCAATTTAACCTTTACACATACTCTAATGAGCATCCTTTTCCGAAGGCTTTAGCAAGAATTTCTGCGAATACAATTTCTAACAACTGCCATGAACTTATTTACTCCTGCTTAAAAGTTTGAGCTTTAAAAAAAATAAATGGAAAGATTAACTAGTCAGCGTTTTGTGAGTATACATCGTTTTTTTGTTTTCTTAACAAAATGCTGAATGTGAGTTATTTCACAAGGAAATTCCTTGGATACATTTTTTTATTGATGTGCAAATGGAATCACCACCGTCACCGCCATATATAACAAGAAGCCTTATTTAAATCACATTCGCAATAAACAACAAAAGAAAAAAAAAAGTGGGTGGTTATGTTCGAACCTGGGTATTATTAAAATCGTATAACTCGTAACAATACACAACACAGATAAATAAAATCGATTTGAGTGAAGAATCTTTCCAAGTTTTTGTTGTTTTGTTGATGTTTTTTTACTTATTTTTTTTTTTTCATTTCGTTGTTTCGTTACTTTTTTTTTTTTGTGTTTTTGTTTTCTATTTCAATTGCTGTCTTGTGTACATGACTCGTTGACCTATTTTGAAAATTTCGCTCTTCGTTTTAATTTCCTCCTCCTAGCCCTGGTTTACTTATTACTGCAGGACGACTGACAGGATTTTTATTCTATTTTTCTATTTTTTTTTTTTTGTTAAAAATTTTAGCGAACATCCTTCGTCTTCATCATCTTTTATTAAGTCCAAGGCAACAACTAATTGAAATTAAATTCGCTTACAATTTTTGCTTTTTTCTTTCTCCTTTTTTCTATTTTTTTTTTTTTTAAGTAATGTAATTGGAAGCCTTAAAGGCACCAATGATGATGGTTGTAAGGACACGACACAATGATGACAACGTTAGAGAGGAGAATATGGACGAAGAAATGAAAGAGTTTGGTTGTTGAGAGTTGAAGGGGTTGGAGGAGCATTGTGGGATGGATCCTGATTTGTAATGACATTATGTTTTAATCCTTTTGACCTAAATTGTGATGGAGATGAATAGCGTGCCGTGGCGATGGCGATGATGGCGTGGCATGGTGGCATGGTGGCATGGTGGCGTGGCGTAGCTGGCGTCTAAAATGAGTGCAACGAGATAATAATTCATAACAACAATTGATGCTAATGAAAATGGAAATTTCAACGATGATGCTGGTTGATGGTGGCAATAATGATGGTGATGGTAATTGTGGTGGTTTTTAAAGGAAAAACAGATATTGAGGTTGATATAGGACTGGGTAGATGGATGTTTTTGAAGTTGGGTTAGATTGTGGTGTGTGTGCGATTTTTGTTTTGAGGGAAATATATTTATGTGGTTTTATACTTTAACATCATTTTAGTAAGTTTATGATTTGTGGTCAGCTCGGTACTCTATTGTGTTTGTTAATTTATATCTAGGTGTATATCTTTCATAATGTATAAAATTCACTAAACAAAGTAACTTGATCTTGTAAGAAATTTAAAACAAGTTCTCTGGAAATACAAACGTTAACTATTGATATTTTAAACGATACAGTTTTTTTTATCATAAAAAACCAATGTTTTTTTCTTTGGAGAGAACTGGTTTAAATTTTGTTTCAATTTGAAGGCTTTATCCTTAAAAAAATAAATAATTGATGTCCCAACCGAAAATTTCATGAATGGACCCTTGTCCTACAACTTTCAACCATTCTTGTGTGTTTATTTGCAAGAATTTCAGGGAACCGCAATTTTCTATCGTCCCGAACGATTTAGCAGAGATGCACTTTTTCATGAAAATTATACTCCTTTTCAATTCCTCGTAAGAGCCAGAGAACATATCCCGATTTTCATATTTTCCTGCTATTATAATATTGTTTTTTAAAATGCTGCCTTTTCCAAATCCCGCTTTTAAAATCACGTTTTTTTTTTTAATCAAAACAAGGTGTTTTATTTTAACATCCATCGCCGCGATTTTTTTAAGTCATTTATTTTTCAATACAAATTTGGAAAAAAAAAATATTTATTGCACATACAAAATAATTCTGCATTAAAGCAAAAAATCAATGTTTGTCGAATTGTTTAAAATTTTTACTTTTAAAACTTACATATTTGCTTAAATGTTATAAAGTTGAAATTGATAATGAAATTTCAAATATACAATATTGTAATTAAATGGACGTATATAAAAAAAATATTTGCCAACACATTTCGCATTAATTTTTTTTTCAATGCAGATTTTTTTCAATGAATTTTTTTTTTATTAGGAAACTGGTACCATATTGAGTTGAGGAGAAGTTATCAAAATATGAAACAGGATTCGCAACATAAACGGGTTTTCCCTTACACTGAAAATAATAAATTTCGTAAAATTACGAAAATTGTTTCATACACTACATTTTCGTTGGCCCAACGAAACTTTCGTTGGCTCAACGAAAATATGTAATTTTTCGTAATATGAAAACCTTCATCAATTAATGAAAACGTTTCATACACTTTTTCTCCCTTTTTAGTGCCAAAAAATCCAATTCAATGAAAAGATTCATCAATTAACGAAAAATTTCATACTCATTTTAAAGAATAAAAATAAGAATTTTTTCCTTACTTTATTAAAGTTTTAATTAAGTAACGAAAAAATTCATTAACCTATGAAATTCAACATTAACTAACGAAAATCTTCATAAGCTTATGAAAATTCTTCATATACTAATGAAATATTACATTGGCTTATGAAAAAATACATCAGTTAACGAAAAAAATCGTTGCCTTACAAAAAAAAAACGTAGACTTGGGTGCATTTCTGTTTTAATGATTAAAAATTGAATCTTGCTTTATATAGTTCACATTAGGTTTTTGTTTAAAAATCTATGTAAGTTGAGCTGAATATAAAAGATATTTGCGTATTGACAAGGTGTCTCACGATAAGTCGGACTCATCAGTTGACTTAAGTGAGCTCCACCGGGTCGAAACGCCAATTTTTGGTTTTGGACTATATTAAATTAATAATTTAACAAGTCCAATAAAAAAATACAATTAATACAACGAAAAGTTTCGTTAGCGTACAAATATTTTTTCGTAATTTAATTAAAATATTCATTAAATTTACGAAAAAATTCGTTAGCTAACGAAAGTTCTTTCATAAATTAATCAAAAAATACATTGACTAACGAAAAATATCACCGTGGTTAATTAAATTTTACGTTAACCGATGAAAAATTTCGTAAAGTGATGTAAAAATTCATTAACTCTCGATCAAAAATTTTTATGAAAAATTTCATTAAAATACTACAGTTTTCGTTGATTGATGAAGTTCTTCATTAACGTATGAAAGCCATTTCGTTGAGCCAATTAAATTTTTCATCGGCTGAAAATTAATTAAATTTTCGTTGGCTCAACGAATTTTTTCGTTGTATTTACGTAAGGATTTGGTTCAGTGTAGGAAGGATTTTTATAAGAGGGATTCCCATAAGACAGTACCTACTTTAAAAACGGGATTTTAAACATTTTTTTTTTTCAGAATTTCAGAATATGGGATATTGAAAAGCGGGATTCCGATACGCTCCTTAGAGCCAGTACCCTTGACAAAAAATATCTCAATGGTGAAGGCTGACTTTGAACCCAGACCCTCTGACGAGTAAATCCAATGTACTTACCACTGGGTCCTATGGGCGTTATGATTATGTTTTCAAAAATGTATTTAGTAAAGAAATATTTGTGTTAAAAATTATAGAGTAGATTTATGAATAAACCTTTTAACACACTTTGAGGAAAAAAAAGTAAGAATTATAAAAAGAATTATGAAAAAACATGCTGATATAGGTATTTTTAATTAAATTGCTAAATCAACATTAAAATCTACAGTGTACAATTTACACGGAGAAAAAAAAAACGCAAGGGATAACTTTAATTTTGGTGTATTTAATCAAGATAATAGTTATCAGAAATAAAGTATAATATGCCAGAATTAGAAGTTAGGTTATCCCTGCTTAGTTTTCTTTTTGTGCATGCTCAATAGGGTGTCCGTTATTTCACAAAGTGATGTTTTCGGGGGAGACACCTCAGATCGAAATTTTAGGACCTAAATAAAGGGAATTTAGCAAAAAACATTTCTCTAGGTTCATACTTTCCCAATACAAATTTGTATGGGAAATTTTTAACTTTTACATAAAATTTTTTTTCTCTATCCATCTATTTTCAAAATATTTGTTGATTCTGGTTAGAAAATAGTTCCTTTAAAAGATCACAAAAATGTTGCTAGATTTCCTTTATTTATGTCCTAAACTTTCGTTCTGGGGGGTGTCTCCCCCGAAAACATCGCTTTGGGAAATAACGGACACCCTAATGCTCAATATGTGTTTTTTTACCAGTTGGCGTTTTGTACCAGCTTTTTACTTTTAGATTAAAAAAAAAATCAGATTTTTCCATATTTCGTTACACGTTCAGCTATAGTTATTAAAAAGTTTTGCAGATTTACCGCTTACATAATTATTTTTAACTGATTTTTTTTGTAATGCAAGAAAATTTACAAAATTATCCAATAGTTTAATAGTTTAAACTTAGTATTTTGGATCCCATACAAAATTGTCCTTAAATTTTGTATGGGCAAAACCTGGGACAGATACAAAATTCGTTGGATTGTTTTGAAAACATTGCTTTATAAAAAAAAAAGTAAATAAAATGAGTTTTCATAATTTTTCGTAATCTTGGTATGAAGATTTCTTAAACTATTTTATGAGAACATTTTCGTTAAAATCATTTAAGTTCTTTACGAGGAAGACAGAAATCAAGAAAACGGTTTTATAATAGATACTGTTAATACGTTCTAAAAAATATATATAGGGTAAAGTCGGGTGATATGGCACCACGGGTGATATGGCACCCTTTCAATATCTCCCACTTAGTGACTTATTTTCAAAGCAAAAAGAGCAAAAAAGAATTCAGTCTGACGTATGCTTTCAGTGGATGCATTCGGATCCGCAGTTACCATTGCCACTAAAATTTAAAAAATGGACAAACAAAAAAGTGAGGTCAATTTGAGCGAAAAGTTTTTTTGTGTAAAATTGTTGTACGTGTAATTCCAAAAGTATTTGACGCCGAGGGTTCATTTTAACACAAAAAAGAACGGTAACGGTTATATTCTTGTGTTTGCTCATTGCCATAACTAAGCAAACGTGATTATTCGCGTCATTTGAAAAAAACAGAAGTGTAGTCAAATGGGGGATATGGCACCCAAAACCATAGGGATATATGGCACCGGTGCCATTTCCCCCGCATCTACTTTTGAACCTATTTATTATTCAACTGACAATAATTGTATTCACAAAAAAATTCAGCAAATCAGGCCAAGTGGACTAAAACCCAAATCACAGCAGCCGTTGGAGCGGCTGAATGTCAAAAAAGCAGGACCTAAGCATTTTGCGATTCCCTTCACACTTCACTACATTAAAAAGGCTTCTTAAATGACCAGAACCTAAAATTTTGCCAAATAGCTGTCAAACTGGCTGAAAAGTGTGGAATAAGGCAGTAATCATAATGTCACTTTTGGTCTTATGATTCGTGTACGTCTTTCAACAACACATGCAACAAGTGTCACAAAACAATATCAAGAAGAAATAGGGTGCCATATCACCCTCGATCAGGTGCCATATCACCCTCCATTTTTTCAATCATGTGTTTTTTAATGTTTTTTATTTTTGCAAAAAATAACAAGAAATTATCTTTGAATTACACTTATGTACCTATTTTGTATTTAAGAAATAGTTTTAAAATAAATCCGCTTTTGTTTGAAATAGATATCTTCTTTATTTCTCAAGCAATAACGAAAAACGAAAATGGGTGCCATATCCCCCGACTTTACCCTAGTAAGATCTGTTTTTTAACATTTTAATTTTATTTTAAATGATTTTGAAATTTTGTAATATTTAATTCAACATGTAATAAATATGTCCTTAAAAATTTTCAAATTTAGCTGATTTCTTTCTTTTTTCAAATTTAATAATGTTCCTTAATCGAAAAAACTTTTTCTACCACTGTTTTCTCGTTTTTCGTAAAAAGTATGTACATATTTAGAATTTTGAATATGACTAAGAAAATTTCAATTTCTAATCAAAATAATATGCAATATCAATCAATCAATTTAACGAACATTTTTTAACCGAAGTAATCGTTAAATTAAAATTTGGTAAAATTTTCAAAAATTACATTTTTGGATAATAAGTTGAAAACTTTTGATAAAATTAATTTTAATGTAAATTTAAAACCAATTTAATTGTAAATTTTTTTTTTTATAAATAAAGACCTGAAGAAGGGGATAAAAATCCCAGAAACGTCGTATTAAAAAGAAAAAAAGAAAACATTGTACCTTAAGCTTTCTTAACATACCTATTATGTATAACATTTTTTGAAGTAAATCGATTGAAAAATAATTGAGTGGGTGAAATGTAGAAAAAGCTATTGAAAATATTGCTCTCACATTGAAAAGTAAAGAGAACATTCTAAAGTAGAGTAAATTTTTCCCAGTAGCTAAGACTTGAAATTTTACTTTACATTAGTTCCACAAACAAACTGAATTGACACCAGTTCAAAAAATAGTGTTGAAAGTAATAATTCTTCCATCACAAATTCTAAAGAAAAAGACTTGTAAACTTTCACGAAACACTACTTTGAAATTATCCCTCAAAAATTTCATCACATAGACAATTTGATTCATTGGAAGGTAATGTAAAGTTTCAATGTCAAAACATCTATGATTCTAAGAACACACAGAATATCCTTCTCTGGTAGAGACAGTCTAGTTTGTATTAGTAGATACTTTTAGTTGAAAAAAAATATCAAAAATGAAATTAAAACAAAAGAAAAACAAACAACATTAGTTTGTTTTGCGTAGATTTCATTTTCCTAAGAAATAGTTCGAAATAGTTTATTTTCTTGATAATTACTGTTTAAACATTCCATCAGATTCATTAATGAGGCAATTCTACGAAACCTTAAAAAAGGACACTGTTTAAAAACACTGATTTGCAATGGAAATTGAATACTGGTTAATGGCTTTCGTAGATAGTTTTCTTATTTCTCATAGCATTTCTCCGAATTGTTCAATATTACCCTTTTCTAAGAATATTCCTGTAAAAAGAAAATTGAAACTCAGAAATGGAAATTAACATAATAAAAAAAAAACTTTAAACGATTTTCTTAGAAACATGTGAACTGTGAGAAAAGTCCACGAAAAAATGCTAAAATTTCTGAAACTAAGACAACATTTTTTTCTTTGAAAAACTGGTGTTTTTTTCAATTTCTGCAGCTATTCCTTATTTGATGCAATGAATCATACTCTTTGGTATGACATTGACATATTTTTCAAAAACTTTCCACTACACACTTATTTACACCCTATTGCATTCACACATAATCTTTATCGATTTTGTGAGTCCTTGATGATGAAAACTCCTTCGCAGTCTTATATCGAAATTTAAAGCCCTTTGGTTTTTATTTTTTTTTTTTTCATTTCCAACAAAAACTAAACACTTTTTCTCTTAGACTAATCACATTTTCATATCACATACCACCCACTTTTTTTATTTCATAAGAAACGCATTTTTTAAACTCCTTTTCAAGGATTTTTGTGAAAAATATTTGTTTTTGGTACTATTTTTCATTCTTCTTTAGTTTTTTTTTTTTAATTTTTTATTTCTATAACCACGATGCAAAGATGAGAGAAAAAGAGAGAGTGGAATGAATGGATTTATTATTGTTGTTCTATCAATTTGTTACACAACAAGAAGCAACCAAGCAAGTAAGTATCGCATCCAGGGCGAGTCCTTGAGGACATTTATTAACTTCAACAACGGAAAATGAAGTTGTCGATAACTCACAACAACAAGACGAAGGATTTTTGTGGAGCCCACATTGTATGCTATTGTCATTAATTTTTATATAGCACTTTGTTATGAGAATTTTTATGTTTTTCTTTTTTTTATTTTGGCGAAAAAGAACGAAAATAAAAACCAAGTATAGGTACACTCTGCAGTTTTTCGATGTTATTCATACCGAAGAGCAAATTATCACCCAAGAAGATAGATATTTATTTATATAACAGTGGATCTGAATTTATTTCAATATTGAATATATTATTTTTTTTTTAATTTCACAATTGAATTGATATGATTTGATTTTTTTTTTTTATTGACTTTCATTAATAAGGAGTTTACCAAGATCTTGTTAAAATTGGAAATTACCTAATCTTTAAGAATAAGAAAACTATTTTTTTGAATTTCAAAATTCTGTTCTTAGAATAGAAAGAAAGGTAGGCCTAAAAACTCCTGGTACAAGCAAATGCAAAACCACCAGCATTCAGTTGGCCTTAAAAATGGAACAATACAAAACCGGGAGGCTTGCCGCCGATTTCTGACGTCAACCCGGCGAACCCCACAGGCGGATCACTAGTGTGAAGCAGTTACGTGGGATAGTTATGATCCCCTCGACATCGAGATCATAACAGCGCCGAGAAAAAGGAAGAAGAAGAAGAATTTTGGAATACAGAATAATTACCCTGTCCCAAAAAAAAAAAAACGCACAGTTTCCTTCATTATAAACACAGATTTGTAATAAGGCTTTAAGGAAAGAATTTTTTGAATTATTTTGATTCAGCAGCAAAAAAGTGAAAAATAAAATGCACGACTGGGGTCGCACGTACTTGCTCTTGCAGTTCAAAGCACTTTTATGTTAGTCTACACTTGTAGATTTTAAAAGCTGGATCTAAATTTAAAAAAAATTGTGTGTGTACACATGTACACGCGACTGAAGTTATACTTCTCATTCAGTATATGTAAATGAATTTCATTTGATATTTTTAATTTCTATTATTAAATTAATTAATCCACACATCGTTTTTTTACGTTTTTATCAAGTGAACAATAAATTAATTCTTTCATCCTCCTTGCGTCCATGTAGTTTTCAGTTTATTCTGTGAAATTTACACATGTTGTGCGGTTCAGAACGTACGGTATACGCTCAACGAAACTAAATGAATTGAGCATAAAATGTGCGATATGGTAATTTTATGAGAATTGTGTGTGCTTCAGCACTAGTAGTAGCAATATGGAACTTGCAGGGTTGCTACAAAGCTCAAAAGTGAGCTGAGCTCAGCTCACAGCTCAGCTCAAATTTTGAGCTAGCTGACTTTTGAGCTATGTACCATTGCTCAGCTCATTTGAGCTGAGCTGAAAGTGAGCTGAGCTGATGGTTGACCTGAGCTGTTGGGTGAACTGAGCTGTCGGTGAGCTGAGCTGTTGGGTGAGCTAAAGTAAAGTGAACTGAGCTGAGCTGTGATGGGTGAGAGGATACATTGATTTTTATTTGGAAAGTATAATGAAATATGAAGATATTTTAAACTTTTATAAAACACCATAGCTCAAGATGTTTGGTTCTAGTTATTAATGGAATTATTTTAACACATGGATATTTTTATAAATATCTTTCTCTTGGTTTTTTTAACCCTAGAAAGATAATCATAATATACGTCTCAGAGACGTATGATCCTAAAAAAGATTTTTGGTGTTATGTTAACACTTTTTGTCATATTTATTTAACTCATTACTTAGATTATTTTAAAGAAGTGATATAATAAATCAAATCAATTTAACAAAAACCCAGAAATTTGAATTGAATTAGATAAAACAGTTCTTTATACGCCATACGTCTTACAGACGTAGATTATCTTTCTAGGGTTAATAGTAAATATATTTCTATTTTTTTAGTAAAATATTTCTTTTTTAATCATAAAAAAATCAGGTACAATCCGGTTTTACGACTTTTTTCAAAATTCCGAGAAAATCGCGTTTGAAAGTTGGGGTAAATTTTTTTTTCGAAAAATCCCCGAATCTTTGAACGCTCCTGGAAGCTAAACCGCTTGAGAGCAATTTTTGGGAGTGGTGCCAAGTGATAGCTTGTGTCATGGGCCTACGCTTTGCACATTATCAGATTTTTAAAAAATCGCCTTCCATGTTAAACCGCCACATCATGCCTTTTTTTTTCAGAATCGGGCTTAACTTTTTTTTTACCTTTAAGTTCTCCTGGTTTGAGAACGCGTGTACCTACAGGGATGGAAGTTGTACCCAAATGTAGGTTAGAGTCCCCGCTACCTTTTGGCATCAAAAAAATTTTTTTCATTTTTTTCAAAATTCCGAGATATAGGCGTTGGAAGGCTTTGATCTAGAGACAGGGGAGTGGTGCCTTATGAAAGCTTATATTCTCAGCTACCCGAAAGTGGTATAATCCGGTTTTTCGATTTTTTTTCAAAATTCCGAGAAAATCGTGTTTGAAAGTTGGGGTAAATTTTTTTTTCGAAAAATCCATGAATCTTTGAACGCTCCTGGAAGCTAAGCCGCTTGAGAGCAATTTTTGGGAGTGATGCCAAATGATAGCTTGTGTCATGGGCCTACGCTTTGCTCATTGTCAGATTTTTAAAAAATCGCCTTGCATGTTAAACCGCCACATCATGCCTATTTTTTCAGAATCGGGCTTAACTTTTTTTTTACCTTTAAGTTCTCCTGGTTTGAGAACGCGTGTACCTACAGGGATGGAAGTTGTACCCAAATGTAGGTTAGAGTCCCCGCTACCTTTTGGCATCAAAAAATTTTTTTTCATTTTTTTCAAAATTCCGAGATATAGGCGTTGGAAGTTGGGGCGCTCACTTTCAGCTCAGCTCACTTTCAGCTCAGCTCAAATGAGCTAAGCTATGGTACCTAGCTCAAATTTGAGCTGAGCTGTGAGCTGAGTTGAAATGTTAGCTTTTTGCAACCCTGGCAACTTGCCACATGTAACTTGCCACATGCAACTTGCCACACGCAATTTGCCACATGCAACTTGCCACACGCAACTTGCCACATACAACTTGCCACATGCAACTTGCCACATGCAACTTGCCACATACAACTTGCCACATGCAACTGTGGCGTACTGCATTTTTAAATACTAAAGTACTGCGTACTCTAAAGGTGAAACGACAGCCCTGCTACCCAGGGTGATCGCGTCATAATCCCTTTGACATTCTTGTCAAAAAGTAAATTTTCATACCCACCCTCCCATAAGAAGTATAACTTCAAAAAATTGATATTGGGGAAGAGCCGACATTTAGGGCAAAATTTTGTTAAATGAAAAAAATTTATTTTGTTATTTGACTTTTTTGAGAAAAAATAAAAATGCAGTTTTATTGCCACTGCTTTAAATATTATGTATGGGAGGTATACGTTCTAAACGAGATATAAAAAAACAAAAAAAAAAAACAACTTTCAGAATTACATAAAAATCATCTGTACCAAATTTGAAGAAAATCCATCCACCAGTTTAGGCTGTGAAAATGTGTACAGATGGACGCACAGACGCACGGACGGAATTGCGAGACCCACTTTTTCGGAATTCTCCATCATCGTCATTCGATTTTTTCTGCCCTGTTCGATTTCACTAGTCAAAATTTTTTTTTTATAGAAATCAAAGTATATTTTTCTAATAGTTTTTTGTGCGCTGAGCTCGAATCCGAAGTCAAAAAAATTCTATCACATCACGTTTTTGACATATTACCATGCCAAAAATCAGAAAAATAGTGTTTTGGACGTTCAAAATTCAATATCTCTAAAACTTTGCACGTAAGAGCTATTCTAGTGCTTGATTCAAATTAAAAAGGTCAATGACCATTAGAAAAATATAATTTGGTTTCTATGGAAAATTATTTATCGCCATAATTGCTGTCATTTATGGAAAAATCAATCTTAAAAATCGTTTTTTTGTCTTTTTCAATTTTTCTCAATATTTTCTAAAACAAAAGTATAGTTTTTCCACACAATCTTTAAAAACGATTTTAAGCTAAGTAATTGCATTCCAAAATTTTCAAAAATGAAAAATTTTTTCGGTAATTTTTTTGATTGAAAAATAGGCTATTTTTTCAAATTAAATTCGTCAAAAATTCAAAAATTCACTTTTTGCTCAAAAAACACTTTTAATAGATAGAAAACATAATAAAGTAGTTTTTAACCAAGTTTTGTTAAAACCCAACCATTTTTGTAAAAGATAAAAACAAAAAATAAAAAAATCGAATTTTTGCATTTTTTCCAATATTTTTGAGGTTATAGAAAAAAATTGTTTGAGTAAAAGTTGTAGACATTTATATTACCTACAACTTTTGCATTTGACTTTTTTCGATCGGACGTCTAGTTTTGACAGAAATTGTAAAAAACCATAATTTTTGACACCCACCCCACTTTTTCGCCCACCCACCCCCTTTCCCCCAATTTTTTTGTGGGCAATTTATTTTTCCCCTTTCATATACCATTTATCCTAAATTTTCCCATCACCCTTATGCTGCTAATAATTTTTTTATTTTCAAAAATTATTGGCACTGGTCTATTGATCTAAATACTTTTTATAAAATACGCGATGTCAAAATACTGCATGACCAAAATACTGTTATGCAAAATTCTGAATTTCAAAATATTAGTTCGTAAACACGCTGTATTTCAAAATCCTGTTATCAAAATTCTGTATTTTCTGTATTTTAAAATTCCATAAAAATACTGAAAATTTGTTTTCATTATTTAAAAAGTGCGCATTTTAATATTATCCAAATTGATTTTTCAGCATTTTTACAGCATTTAAAAATACAGGGTTTTAAAGTGTCAATTTTACTCCAGCTCCATCACACTCAAACATTTTTATAAACTTCAAATTAAACAATTGCAATTGCAAATACCTAAGTATATTTGGGTCATTCCGTTATCCCGAGAAGCACAATTGTACAACTATTATGTTTTTTTTTCCTTTCAAATAATAATAAAATAATTGAACAAAATTTACATTTAGGCTAAGCGCACACATGCGATTTTGATCGCGCGATTATTCAGTCGCAAATTAGATGACAAGAATTTCAATGACTGTAGACACAATTTTCAATTTTTTAATCGCGGGAAGCATGTGTGTTCAGAGGCATTGAAATCCATGTGATCCATTTTTGCGACTGAATAATCGCGCGACTAAAATCGCATGTGTGCGCCTAGCCTTACAGTACAAAAGACAAGACATGCATAGCAACAACACTAAAATCTGCACCATGAAAAAATTGTGAACTTTATTTTGACAAAATAAAAAAAAAAATAAATAAATAAAAAAACAGAATATTATGCAAGACAAGTTCGCATGTGCTTGCTCTTATGGTGAAAGTTACTCACAATATTAAAGTTTCTTATGTGAACTAAAGAATATTTTTAACTTAGGCCCAATTTATTCACTCTCCATTAAATTTAAAGTCGATATTAAAATTTTAAAATTTGCATGCGATTTGACAACTTTTTAATTTTTAATGGGAACTTTAAGTATAATGGAGTGTGAATAAATTGATTTAATTTTTTAAAAACGATTTAATAAAAACATAAAAAATAGAACTTATAAAATTTATTTTCAAAAAATTACAAAAACATTTTTTAAAATTGTTTTTTAACCTCCAAACCAATGTATCGCATAACAATTTTTTGAATTAAGGTTACTAAAATGTTTTGTTTGACATGATTCATAATTAAAAAAAAAAAACAAAATCCTTTGAGAATTTCGTTAAAAACATGAGCTTTTATTAATCAATTATACATATATATATATGGACTACTAAAATTGATAGTGTTTGTCGTTAAGTTTTTGAAGTCTCTGTAAAAAGGCAAAGGCGATTTACTCTTGATGAGATAGGGCCACACACTTCTTTCTTCTCATCCAAAGGAACCGAAATTATATTTAAAAAGTTGAAAGAATCATTAAATTAGCCTTTTTCCACAAATAAAAAGTTATTCAAAAAATGATTTTCTTCAAAGCCCATGTTTTTTTTTTAATCTTTTTTTCTATAATTTTAGTTTTTTCAAAAAATCTATATTTCATCAAACTTATTCTTTTTCAAAAAACATAGGTAATACTAGAAAAAGATTTTTTTTTAAAGTTGGGGTTTATGGTTGAACTAATTTTTGTTAAGCTACACTAAATGTTACCATAATTAAATAAAAACTAGATTTTTGAACTGTCTTTAAAAAAATTTCCAAAAATTATTTTTACAAGCAAAAAACTCAAATGTACCATAGTCTACCGTTCGATTGTAAATAGCTGGATCCAACAAATTCTTTATTTTTCCCAAAATTTCCGCTGAATTTGGAAGTTTTTATGTCATGTCTTCTTCTTGTCGTTGTCGTCATCATCTTCATCGTCGAACGTCATCTTCAAAATAGTTAAAGTGCGCTGCTTCTTCTGTATTCATTGGATATTAAAATTTGAACGACCATCCTTGGGCCCAAGGACGTCGAAAAGGATAAAGTTCTATCACAAACTTTTTCTTTTAAGTTTACGTTCAAAATATTTGTTTTCGTTTTCTTTTTTTTGTGTTAGTTTTTTTAAAGTTATTTTTTTAGTTCTCATGTTTTCGTTTTTACTCAGTTTTTTTTATCGCGGACAACACACTACCATCATCAGATTTCATCCTTCAAACATTTGGGTAGCTCTAAATTGTTATTGTTGGATGGACCAACGACAGGACAAGGAACCAAAATCTTGTTTACTATCCTGGTTATTGGAGAAAAGGTTCTGATAATTACGAAAGAAATCATAGAGAAAAGTTCAATACAGAAACACAAACAAAGAAGGAGAAGAAGTTAAAGAAAAAATTGAAGCTACCAACTATCTAACGAGAAGAGAAGATGTAAGTTTTTTCTTCACGATTATCTAGTTTTTTTCTATTCATTTTTTATTTTCGTCCTTTTCGAGGACACGATTTGCAAAACTTTTTAAACATTTTTTTTTTTTTGTTGTTTTTGTTTTGATTCAACTTTTGCCAGTTTTTCTCCTTCTTTGCATTTAGTTTTTTATTCTTTTTGTTTTTATTTTGCTGCTGGTAGGGCAATCCTTTTCTCTTTTATTTTTAAGATATTTTTTTGATTTAATCGATTTTGAATAACTTGGTAATTGCTATGGAAAAGTTTAATTCAATTGATTCTCTTTTGTTTAACTTGGAGATTTTATTTTAGATTTTCGAGAATTTTGTGGAATATAAATTACAATGGATTAATATTTTTCGAATTTTTTTTTTTTTTTTTTGTTAGTTGAAATAAAAAGTTTCATATATTTTTTTACTTCCACTTGGGGTGAGCCTTATGGAGTTGATACTCATAATTTGAGATTCTAGCTTTACTAATAAATTGAAATTGAATTTTTTCGTTTTTTGTTGGTTTACTTTTTATTGAAAGTTTATTGGATTTATATCTGGAATTACTGAAATTCATAAACAAAACAAACAACAAAAAAGATACATTGCAGTCAACATTGCGGTGAAAAAAGTTTTTGAATGGGTGTTTTTTTTCAATATTTTATAACTTTATGAAATGGATTTTCAAAGTAGATCACTCACTTTTTAGATTAAATTAAAAGGACTTCGATAGTAAAATTGTTCGTTTGAAGTTGTTCAAGCATAAAAAATGTAGTAAAAGTTTTCAAAAATATTGATTTCAATAGAATTCGGTATTCAGTTCAATGTTGAATTTTTTCATTTTGAATTCAATAACAAAATGGAGAGATTTCATATGAATAAATTTTAAAATTGGCATTCTAAAATTTTTAATACTTTCAATTTAAGAAATTATTTTTCCAAGTATGTAAGTTCTTCCGCATAAATCAGATAACTTTTCGAAGGATTTTTGGTTCTTTGACTTTGAATCAGAAATTTTATCAGATTTTTACCTATTATATAAAAAGTATGGTGAAAGCTTATCTATAGGAGTCCTAAAGAAAAAAGCGAGTGTGTATCTACTATGTACATTGTACACCCGATTGAAGTTATACTTCTCACTCACATGCTTCATGTATTTGCCACATGCGACATGTAACTTGCCACATGTAACTTGCCACTTGCAACTTGCGACATGAAACATACAACTTGCCACGTGTTGTGTGTGTACTGCAACTACTACTACTAAAGTACTGCCAACTTTAATGGTGAAACGACATCCCTGTTGCCCAATTGCCTTACTCGGAGATGGCAATCGCGTCATAATGCCTTTGACATCCTTGTCAAAAAGAAAATTTTCATGGCTCACCGCCGCAAAAGAAGTATAACTTCAAATAACTTCAAAAAATAAAATACGAGATAACAATGAGGCATAACATAATGAAGAACGCAATTTGAATAAGAAGAACGCAAAAAAAGTAGATCTTCCAATTTTGTCTGCCTCGATCAGAATTAACGGTATTTGTAATATGACTAAATGGAAAAGGTTGCTTTCCTTAAATATTACAAAACGTTGTGTACTGTCTCACCTCTCACATAAAGGCCTACTTTCGAAAAAAAATAATTTTTTATAACCGTTATTAACATAACTTGACATAAACCATTTTTTTAACTACCTACTGACTTTTTCGTAAACCCCTTTAACTAAAATTTTCAAAAGTATCTATTTTGGATTTAAAAACAGATTTTTTTTTCTTTGAAAATTCGGGTTTTTCAGATGGATCAATAATTTTTTTTGAAATATGTGAATTAAAATTTCTTCAGAACGTACAATTGTTTTTTGAACGTTTAAAAAAAATTAATTTTTTAAAACGGGTTGGGGTCAAAATTCTGCCGGGGTCAAAATTCTTTTGTCAAAATTCTGCTTTACAAAATTATGCTTTCAAAATTCTGCTTTTCAAAATTCTGTTTTTCAAAATTCTGCAAAAATTAAAAAAGGGTTTGGAAAATGTTAAAAAGCGCGCGATTATTCGAAAGAAAGTCAGTCTATGCATTTTAAAAAATATTTCCGACACAAACAAAAAAAATTAGGAAAGTACCAATGTTGAATTACATTAATGAGGTGTATTTTTCTTTAGTCAGCACATATGCTATACAAAAAAAAAACAGAATTGGCAGAATTTTTTTGTTTAAGTATAATGCTGGCAGAATTTTGAAAAGCAGAATAGAAAAAAAGTAGAATTTTGAAAAACAGAATTTTCGTTAAAAAAGCAGAATTTTGAAGCCAGAATTTTGACCCGATCCCTTTGAAAACACCTTAATAGTCTAAATATTTAATAGACCGGAGCTCCAGAGCAAGAATAGAACAAATTCGTTCAAGAGTTTTTACGATCCTTTGATTTTAGGTTAGAATTTTAGTCAAAAATAATTTTTAATTTTTTTTTTAACCATCTTAACTTGACAAAAAATTTTATTTGGTATGAAAAGTGTCTATAAACCATTTCAAAGTTAGGCTTGGTTTTCGAGTTAATTCAAAAAAACTGAAAACTGACCAGTGTTGCCGTTTTCTTATAAATGCACCAATGAATTTAGTAGCACTTTTGGCTGGAGTATTCTTTTATGCCAAGGAATCATAATCAGCAATAAAAACTCTTTAACGAATTTGTTCCATTCAAAAGGGTCTATTCAATAGACTATAAAAGGCAGCGACGATCTTATAGGCTATATTAAGGAGACTGATACCTTAGTAAATGTAGTTGACGCAGTTAACCCTTTCGGACCCAGCGTTACTCTCATGTAACATTTTTTTAAAAATTCGTAAAAAATATTAAATTAAACAATTTTTTAGGTAACGATGGCTTAATTGAAAGATTATAATGCCTAGTTACTGGATTATTACAAAAATTTAGTCAAAATATCATACCTTTAATTTTTTTTTTTTATCGAGAAAGGGACTGAAATTCACATTTTTTTTTTTTTTTTTGCAAAAAAAAATTTTTTTATTTATGGTCATAATTTTGAAAAAAAGATATAAAAAATGTTAATGCAGAAAGTGTTTTGTTTTTTTTTGCTTAGAAGAAGTAGCATACATTATAGTTTCATAAAAAGTTATTTCCTCAGTTCTCCGACTTTTTTTGGTGGTCATAGGCAGTGCATGTTACTTACATGTACATAAGAAAAACACATTAGTTTTGCTATTTATTATTTTGGAAAATAACTTTTTGCTATGCATATTTCTTAGTTGTGATGTTTTTGACCCGTTAATACCGAAAAAACATTTTTTAATATTGATTTCATAGCTTGGGCTCGAAAGGGTTAAGAGGTTCTCGGGGAGACAATGCTGAGTTTCCATTTCCAGCTGCTTTTTAGCCTTGAGCTTGGATAAAGGGTTAAAAATGCATAAGACTGTCCGTTGCGAAGCGTCAAACAGCTCACATCTATTATGACGTCCCATGGTCGCCAGGTTAACTGAGTATAAGTTATTGCTTGCTAACAAATTACCCCCAACAAAATGTTTTTCCCCCCTTTCTACAGATGAGATGGTATAGTGAAAGAATTAACTCGGAGTATCAACATTACCGTTCCAGATAGGTCGAACTACTTGGTGAAAACCTTATGTGAACTATTGCAATGTTTTGGGTGCAAAGGTACATAAGCATCAGTTGAACCGACCGACCTGTAGAATTTGGAGTAATTGAATTACATGATCCTCCATGGGGACTGGGGTTACTGCCCGGCGTCGCCGACGTAGGAGTAGGAGTTGCTAGTTATGACCCAATTAAAGATCTAGGAGATAGGCATGTAAAAAGCAAAAAAAAAAAAAATCATGAATAAATTGCCGTTTTTGGAAAAAAAAAATGCTTCGTAAGTCGCTGAAGTGGTTCGAATAGCTTTCTTCTAAAGTATACTTCAATTAAAAATGTAGAGATATGATGAAATTTCAACGAAGAAACGACGCAAATTATACGAATATTGCGAATATCAAGCTATAAGATCAAACCTGACCCAATTTAAATAAAATGCACGAACTTGCTCTTAGAGTTCCAGATGCTTAAATTTTAAATTTGGGAAATGTAGGTTTATAAAAACAAAAAACAAAAATTGAAAAAAAAAATATAAAATTCGTTTTTAAAAAAAATTAGAGCCGTTTTTTAAAAAACTAATTTTTTATAAACAATTTTTTGGAAAAAAAAATTCAAATTAAAATTGGTATGGCATTTTGTAGAAACCACTAATCAACAAATAAGAACAGAATTTCAAAAGAATTCAATGTCCCGTTTTCAAAATTTTTTTAAAAATCCAAATTTTATTTTTGGTTTATATTAAAATTATATAAATGCTTTCTTCACAAAAGTTTCGTTGAAATCGAATAAGCAGTTTCGGAGCAAATTGGATTTAAGAAAAATGGTTCTATGGCAGGTACCGTTAATAATGATTTTCAAAAAAAATTTGTTTCATTAGAAGATAGACCTTGTCTTAAAACTTATCTCTATCATCGTAATGTCATGGAAAAATGTTATCTAAACTTTTTTTTTTGTACGAATGCATAACTTGATATATAGTACCTATATAGCAAGTAAAAAAGCTATACCAGGATATGCAGTGGAAATGGAAACCCTATCAAACCCTAAATTAAGATAAATGAACATACCTACAAAAATTTTTTTCTTTACCTAAAACATATTCATCAGTTTTTTTTTGGCGAAAAAGATTATAGCTTCAAAAAGATTTCAAGATTACATTTATAGTAGAGTAACTAAAGCAAATTATTAGGGAACCCGGCCGAACAGCTCTGATTTTGACTATTTTTTTTTCAAACGTAGGTAATTAAAAATACTTTAAAGTCTATAGATTAAAAATTGCCGGTGTTGCTGTATTGTTTTTTAAAATTAAAATTAATTTTTTTTTAACAAAACCATTTTTTTTTTGCTTAAATTTCATAAAACAAATGATAGCAAAAGATTCTCTAAGTAATTAAAGGAAAATATATAAAAGTCAGTAAGGGACAATCTTCCATCGTTTAAGCGATAAATGCAATTTTCTAACATTCTGACCTCAAACCCAAAAAAAATATTTTGAAAACAACGGTAACACCTACAATATTTTAAAATACATTTTAAAAAAGCCAGAAGCTCATTCTTATCTCTAACATTTAAATCCACTAAATTTAATTAAGAGTTTTTGAAAAAATGGTCCCTAGGCTCAGAATTAAAAAAAAAAAAATGTTATTAAAAAAAATTTAAAATGACTCTTTTCCAAACTTTTCTAATAAAATATGAATTTATTTAAAAAAAAGTTTTTGGCCATAAATATTATCAGTTGAATTTCGAAGCAAAAAAGGGCAAATATATCACACTTTTGAAAAAAAAAAATGAAAAATTACTTCAATTTCAATGGTTTTATTTTTATTAAAACTGAATTTTTGCATTGAAATAATTAATTTTCTCAAAGACTGTGGTAAATAGGAACTTTAAATTTTTGCTATTTAATTTTCAACAGTAAGGGTTATTAAATGAATAAAAAATAATTTTATGTTTAGATGTTGAACTTTAAAAAAAAAATAAGTTACATTTTTTTTCAAAACTTTTATTAAAAAAAGTTCTTCGAAAATGAAATACTTTTTAATTTTTTTCATAAACCGTAATACATATTGACATTTCCTTTTATAATTTGAAATCATAATAAATGCAGACAAAAAAATTTGAAAATAAATGCATTTTATATTACGACCAAGTTTAAAAAACGAAATGTTAAAATTTTTTCAGTAATTTTTTTTTTCAAAAATCTGAGTTCAATTACCATTCTTTCAAAAGCCGTTCATTCAATTAACTTAATTTTAATTTTACATATATGACTAAGCTTCTAGCTTTTAAGAAATGTATATTTGAATATTGTAGGTGTTGCCGTTGTGTTCAAATATTTTGTTTTGTGTTTGAAGTCAATTAATAAGAAAATTGCATCTATCGCTTGAACTATGGAAGATTGTCCCTCACTCCCATATATTTCTTTTCCTTGAATTTCGTAGACAATATTTTGGCATCAATTAATTTATGAAATTTAAGAAAAATGTTTGAAAAAAATTTGTTTTTGTTCACAAAAATCTTCAATTAAATTTAAAAAATCCAAACCGGCAACACCGGCAGTTTTTAATCTATAGACTTTAAAGTATTTTTAATTACTGACGTTTGAAAAAAAAGATCATCAAAATCTAAGCTGTTCGGCCGGGTTCCCTAATATTGCCAATTTTTGAGCTTTAGTTACTCCACTATTAAGCAAAAAACAATTTGAACATTCAGAATTATTGAAACAAGAGGACTGAACAGCTTTAAATGTCAAAATATCGCTTAATCCTTCTCCAAATGGATTTTGAATTAAAGTCTTTTACAGAATTGTTAAGTAACTCGAATTTCTGTACCGAAAGCAGTTTCTCCAACAATAACCTCCTTGTGATAATAATAAAAAAAACAGCCGAGTGTTACATTACCTTTTATTTCTTTGGTGGCTATTCAACTGCGAAACAATAACAATATGCACAATGCTTCACATAGATTTTAAGTGTTTCATTTCTCACAAAAAAAATTAAAAACAGAAAAAGAAGTCAAATAATGTATATGACAGCTCTCCTTTCTTTCTTTGTTTTGCAAAAACAAGTGTTTCCAGCTGGATGACACCGCATCTCCGCAGTGGCAGTCAGTAATTGGCTATGTTCAGTAATTTCACTTCACTCTCGGGGGAATTAATGAGAAATTTCTCACAGAACATTGATGTTAATATTCGTTCCGTCTGCATTAAGGACATCCGAAACCAAAAACACACACACTTAAACTCTCACGTCTCAAACGGTTACATTGTTTCATGTTTCCATTGTTTTCAACAACGACGACGACGAGGAGCGCGCAAGTTTTACGTTTAAATGAAAGATTCAAATAAGATAATGCAACGAGCTGAGCATAGAGCACACCATAGCGCTGACAAGGGACTGAATTGCATTTCTTTCCGCTGCACT
The DNA here is from genome assembly GCF_945859705.1 of Episyrphus balteatus. Taxonomy (NCBI): domain Eukaryota; kingdom Metazoa; phylum Arthropoda; class Insecta; order Diptera; family Syrphidae; genus Episyrphus; species Episyrphus balteatus. Next base: position 27,490,390 of record NC_079134.1, on the reverse strand, counting down.
TGACTTATTAAGAGTCCTGCAAACTGCACTTAACTATTTTAGTTATATCCAAGAGAAAGGACATGGATAGACAAGAATCAGAGGAAAGGACGAAAAAAAAAGCACCAAAGCCACCGAAGCTGCTCTGCAGTTCCTTTAATGAAGAGGCCCTGATGACGCCGAAAGCAGTTAAGCGCGCGTGTTGAAGGTGGGCTCTGGCCCATTATATCCTCCCAGTTCCCAGAAGACGGCAAAAGAGATGAGTGGTGGCACAGAGTGCATACATCAGCGCGCCCTAACTCAGTTCACTCTGGTGCTACCATCACTACCAACAACATCACTCTCTCATGCCTTGAAGGAATAGTAATCAAAAGCAATTTAGTCCTGCCAGGCACACTTTTGGAGTTAGAAGAAGAAGTTTCTTGTATAGTTTTCTGCCACTCGCCATGAATGAGTTTCACATTTTTTCTCATTTCATTTATATGTTTTTTCTGTTTGCTTCCTGCCTGCTTTGCTCTTCCCTCGGGCTTCTCCTGATGGCACTCTCGGGCTTCGACTCTGACTCCGACTCTATGGCTTCTGTGCTAGGGCTCATGGGGGGCTGCCAACCAAGATGAAGAAGCTCAGCAAGATGAAGAAAAAGAAGTAATTTCACTTAAGCGTTTAAGTAGATAATCTACAAGGATATTGCAGTTCCTTTGTTTTGCACAAGTCACTTCTGGTTAGAATGGCTTAAAATACAGTGCAGTAGAAGTTGTAGATTGTAGGTGTTGTAGATTAAAGAGTGTTTTTGGAGCGAAGGAAATTGATTTGCTAAACGAAGGACCATATTGTGTGCAGAGTATGAAAACAGTAATCAAAAAGAGTTGAACTAGGTTACCGAACTGGCACTCTATGTATTTGCAGAAGATTTTAATCAACAAATAAGTTAGAAAAAAAAGGTAGGTATTTTATAAGGGCAGTAGTTAACTCTTAACCTGGAAATGAAGAAATCGATCAGAGATTGGAGGATAAAAGAGTTGTAAAAAGGATTAAACTTAAGACCTTAGTGGCGTTGGCGGTGGCTGTGGTAGTATGGTGTCGACGAGGATGGTTTTATAGAGCGAGAGGATGAAATATGTCAAGTGATTAAGCTTAACAGTTTGCAAATGTTTATTGAGCGCGAATAATTTTATGAGATTTTAAAGCAGTTTTGGTAGGTTAATGGCCTGGAAGATATATGAATAGATAAAATCTAATGGTTTTAGGGTAAACAATATAGAAAGTAACTTGTTGTAGATTTGAACAAATAAAATCACACAGATAGTAATAAATTACTAATTAAATCGACTGTTTCATTCTTTAATGTGAAAAAGTTGCTTGTTGAAAATTTAATACATATTTAAATTGGGTAATTTGTTTTTTTAAGTTCCAACAAGATTTTTTATTTTTTTTTATAAGAAAGGACAACAATAAAAAATTGATTTAAGTTGATTTTATTTGTCTTGTTGGGTGACCTGGACAGTTTTTTTTTTTTATTTTTGGTAACATCGTCAACTTTGTAATTTCCCGAAATTTCTGTTTGACGAAATCAAAAAAAAAATTTAATCTCAAAAACTGTAGAACGTTAAATGCTAATTTTCTGTGCAACTAAAAATATGTATCTTCTATGATTTTTGAGTTGTTGAATTCTCCGCTAAAACTAGCCTCATCTAATTTAAATGACAAAATCTCAAATAATTAAAAATAAAATAAATTTGATTGACATCAAAATTTTGTAACTTTGAAGTTACTCCAGTCAAACAGTAATATGACCTTCCACACAGAGGCACTTCAATTTTATTTCATGGGGCTTTCAATAGGGGCTTATTTAAAAAGCTTAAATCCAAATTTTCACCACCTTATTCGTTTTGTTTATACCTACACAAAAATACATTTTTTTTAAATTTATTGGGTTTTCCTCCAAATAAATCCCTATCGCTTATTGCAATTAAAACTAACAATTCCTCTGCGCACAAGGTTCATATGCCTTTTTTTCAGACGCTTCGACTGGAGCATTGCCAAAACGTGCGGTTCAAAAGGATTTAACCTGCAAACGATGGTTATCATTTTAATTTTTATGAAATAAAGAATTTTTAGAAAAAAAGTTAGAGCCGTTTATAAAAATAATTATTTTTTTAAAAGCAAACATTTTCAAATATTTTCAAAAAAAAAAAAAATTGTCACTAAAACCAAATAAATAAATAAACACCAAAGGAGAGTGGGTGTAACAGATTGAGGCATACATCAAATAAAAGGTTTCGATGAGTGTACTATTTTTTTGTATGGGCACAGGTCTGTATCTCGTGCAGGCAAAGTGCAGTGATGCATTTTATGTTCAAAAATTTATTTAATAAAATTCAGAAAAATATACATTTTGACTCGGTAGATGCTGGATTAAATTGATTCAAAAACTTTATAATAACGGTGTTGGAAGTTCAATTGGGCTATTCCATCACCAGTTTTTAGAACACCGTTATTATAATGTTTTTGAATCAATTTAATCGAGCATCTAGTTTAAATGCATACTTAAAATTATGATCCTAAGTGGGCTGTAGGTCTGTCTTGGTAATTTAATATTTCGTCGACGTTTCGGGCGTGATTACACCCTTCTTCAGGACTCTAAAGTAAAAATTTTATTCTAAAAATACTAAAAAAATCTACATAAATTGATTGATAAAAGGTCACGCAAATAGGATAAATTAAAATGTACCTATACTTTTCTGAATTGTTTTACATACATTTTTGAACATAAAATGCATCACTGCACTTTCTCTGCATGATATACAGACTTTTGCCCATATAAAAAAATAATACACACATCGAGACCTTTCATCTGATGTATGTCTCAATGTGTTACGCCAATGGGCCACGTTAAATACTAAGGTGCCCAGTCTCATTTTTGGTGAAAATTTGTTTGAAAACGGCTTGATGATTTTTTTCTGAAAACTTTCTTGAAACTGGCTAAACAATTGTTTTATTTAAGGAAATTCTTGCCATACCTTAAGAAAACCAGCGGTGATAACACTGGTTAACAAGGGTTCTGTTGCCGAAACAAAAATATACTTTCCTGAAGGTTTTCGGTGTGCTGAACTCGAATCCAGAAAAAATTGATCAGCTCCCGTTTTTGAAATATTTGAAAATGCAAAAAAACGTTTTTTTTTTACTACTTTAAACCTTATTCTTTAATATAAGGAAAATTGTTAGAAGATATTTAGTAACGGTTTCTATAAGAAAAAAAATTTTCCTTCTTTCAAGAACTTTTTTAATCTTTCCGATATCTTTAATATTGTCCGAGATATCTTAAAATGAAGTAAGTGGCTTTGGCTTCATATATCATAAAGGAGATAATGACGTTATAATTTCTATGGTAGATATAATATGCCAAACAACTGAAGATATCTCGGGCAGTAAAAAAGATATCGGAAAGATTTAAACAGTTCTTGAAAGAAGGAAAATTTTTTTTCTTATAGAAACAGTTACTAAATATCTTTTAACAATTTTCCTTATATAAAAAAATAAGGTGCGAAGTAGTCCGAAGTAGGATTTTCAACGGTAATATTTCAAAAACGGGATCTGATTAATTTTTTCTGACTACGGATTCGAGTTCAGCACTACGAAAACCTTCAGAAAAGTATATTTTTGTTCCGGCAACAAAAAAAAGTTTAATTTTGTTAATCAGTGTAAAGTTTATAAATTATAAAAATAAAATACAAGCGACCTAGTCGCACGATTTAAAATCTAATTAAGTGAAAAAAAGAACTATATTTTTAAAAACGATAATTTATTTTTTTTTTTTATTTTTTTCTGTGTTAAATTTTTAGAAAGTAATTCAGTAGTCCTCGAAGCTTTATAAAAGTGCAACAAATTTGTTGCACTATTTAAAGACAACGCTTTGCAACGCTAATGTTTGTTTTTACAAAAAAAAGATCAATGAAATTAATAAATTAATTTATGAAAAATTTCTTTAGGATTAAAAAACAAAAATGTTTTCTTCGAAAAATGGACTTAATTTAAGATGAAAAATGCAGATGAAAATGCAGCCCCACTAACACACCATAACCGCTTTCATCCTTACCATTTTTGTAAAATATTTCATGAAGACGATGCGAATGAGAAAATCGGTGTTTTTGATATACAGGGTGTCCCACAGTCACCTCCCCAAATGAAAACCATGGATTCCTGAGGTCATTTTAAGTCGAAAAACTTAAGAGGTAATTTTCTCGTTTTAGTCCCGTTTTCGAGTTACCACTCTTGTTATTTAACTGGCCTTATCTTTGCCAAACTACGATTTATTCGAAAGATTTAAAAAACGACAACTTAAACAACGAAGAAAATTGTGTTTCATGCAAAATTGTGGAGAAACGGTTGTCCGCAGAAAAAAAAGTTTTGAGACAAACTAAAACTGTAATAAATTCTTGATTGGTTTTAAAAAAATCTTTCGAATAAAACGTAGTTTGGCACAAGAGAGCAAAAATCATAAAAACCGTGGTAACTCGAAAACGGGACGAAACGAGAAAATTACCTCTTAAGTTTTTCGACTTAAAATGACCTCAGGAATCCATGGTTTTCATTTGGGGCGGTGACTGTGGGACACCCTGTATAAGGACTCTTGAATTTTCGCAATAATTTTAACTGAGATCAGGCTCGTATCGAAGAAGTGCTTATCAAAATTCTTGTAAGGGATACTTTTGCTTATTAATTTATTGTAGAGTTTCATTTTCAAAAAAAAAAATTATTTTAATTGTAAGAAAGCAATAAGATTCTATAAAATAAGAGAAGTTAGAAAAAATACATTGATAGTTTTTTGTGAATGTTAAAAAATACATAGATTGTGTAAATACTTTTCTCAGTAAAATTCAGTGGTAAAAAAATGTGTTTACTGTGGCGTATACGTACTTTTAATCGGTTTTAGATGGTTGCGAAGTGCGGAAAAATATAGAAAATATGGAATACAATAACAATTTCTGGTCTCTAATTTAATTCAATTAGATCAATATATTAGAGATTAAATGTTAAAAAGCATTTTCTTTGAATATTCATAAGCACCCTAACGTGGTCTTCCAAAAAAAGAAACATCTACTAGTAGGATAAAATTTTTTTAATAATTGATTTTTCGACAATTTTTACAATTTTTAACCACTCTAATTCTTTTCTAGCACAATCTCTTGTAAACCAATTGGCATATGAATTTAATTTCGTCAAAAATTTGACACAAAGTCTCATTGCCTTTAACTTCACACATTATTTTTTACCACTTTATTCAAAACAGCCTTATTTTTGACAGAAGTAGTATACTTCGAAGCTATCTCTGAGTTTCCAAATCCACCGTTGTTAAACCGTGTGGAAAAATCTAGAATTAACATACAAATTTCTTCCACTCAAACCTCACCTCAGATATAGATTACAACTCTGTTCTGTCTCTTAACCATCATCTTATCTTAACTTAATGAATTAATCTTTTCACCTGGTTTGCCCCCTTTTTAAGAATTTCTAGGGGTATTTTTATATAGGTACTAAGAAAAAAGAAAACCAAAACCATTTGTTAATTCCTTCAAAATATACATTTTGAGTAAATTAAATTCCCTTAAAGCCACCATAATTGCGCGAAATCCAAAAAACACCACTTAAAAATATATATGTGTTCCTATCTACCATGAACATTTTCAAGGACTTCCAAGACATGTTTTTTTTTTTTTTCTTATGACTATAGCTCAATATACTTAGGCATCCGCATGTGTCCTTGGAGATGAGAAAATTTAGTTTTGTGGGGGAGGGCAAAAAACATTCTGGCTGAATTAATTGGAATTGTAGAAGAAGATTTTCTTTCATTTTCCAGCGACTGAATGTGAAACAGTTCGTGACTGAAATATTCCGCTGACATTTGGGTGGTGGTGGTTTGGGTGAAATAAAATTCCTTGTTCGACAAGCAATGACACTAGCTCAGGCAAAACCTATCACAATATGAAGGAAGGATGTTGGATGCAGGATGTGGATTAATGATGAATGTACTACCCACCTTGGTGGTTGGTGAATGAAAAGTGGAAAGATAAATGTATATGTCCTTATGCTTGCCTTTTGCACTGCTTGCACGTACCAACAAAACACTCTTCGTCTAGAATTAAAGCAAGGAAGCAAGGGAAAAGATGCTCTTCTTATATATGTTTGTATGAATCTACCAGCTAAAGGTAAGGTACGCCCACGCTTGTCAAGGTGTCTTTGACAAACTTTTTTTATTAGTCACGTCTTTCCTTTGGTGCGGTGCGGTGCGGTGGTGATGATGGAAAAAAGTGGGTGCCAAAGGAGAAGAGAGGATAAAGATGAAGTGGAGTCTTGTTAGTGGCTTGTCAGCTTCTCTGAGATACCAAAAAGAGTGTAATCCGTAATTTTCTATGCTTTGGTTTTGGCGTCTCTGTACAAGTAGCAAGATACATTTAGAAATTCAGTAGGTACATATGTGAAAGGGACGGTGTGTGAGTGTGTACATAAAAATGTTGAAAACGTTTTGAGTTCCAGACATGACCAATGTCGAAAGGAAAACAAAAATGGCAAATTGAAATCCAGGACAATTGAAACTCAATGCAGTTGGAAAGTGTTTTATTTTTCTAACACAGAGCAAAAAAAAAAAAAAACTCATTTTAAAGCAATTTCTTTCTTTTTGAAGAATACAACGATGAATTCAACTGAATACAGAGTGACGTTGAGGAGTTTACTTTTTCTAGGAATTTTTTATTTGCAGTTTCTATTAGCTTGATGGAAGATTGAAATATTCTTTGAAATGGATTTAAAAGTTAAATGCTTGGAAGTCAGTTTGTGTGTGTGTTTTCTTGATTGGAAATCTTGTTGTAAAGCTTTGCAGATTATCTCAAATGAGTCAAAGACCGGAACTTAAAAATTGTATAGAAAAGAAATTTTTAAAAAATCTAAAAAATTACAAATCAAAAAGAACATTTTTCCAAGCCACTTTACAGATACACAGACTGTTTGATGTAGTTGAAAATTACTTTCGTGGCAGCATCCAGGATTTGAAAAATATAAATTAAAAAACATGCATTTGAAATAAAAAAAAATTATTGCAAATAAAAAAAGTTTGCATTAAAATAAAATATTTGTTGCAACTGAAAAAAAATTGCATTAAAAAATAAAATGCACGACTTGCAATTTTTTTTTTTCAATTATAAATTTATTTTTATTTTTCATCATCTTATAACATATAAAATACCTATATAAAAAAAAAAATATTTTAAAAAAATTATAAAAATCATTTTTGAAAATAATTAAACAGCATCTGACATCAAATTGCCCTCCAAAACACGTATGCAATTTCATTTGTTTTATTAAGATGTATTTTTAGAAAAAAAAATTCAAAATCGTTAAGGCCGTTTTTTTTTTTAAATTAATTTTTTATAAAAGATTTTTGGGAAAAAAAAATTTCAAATCAAATTTGTATGCCATTTTGCCATACAATTTTGAAAAAAATAATTTTTGGATTTTTAAAAAAAATTTGGAAATTTTTTTTTTTTGAAGAATCAAATTTTCGAAAACGGGACATTGAATTTTTTGAAATTATGGTTTTAGATATTGATAAGTGATTCTTACACTTATCAACATCTAAAACCAAAATTTCAAAAAATTCAATGTCCCGTTTTCGAAAATTTGATTTTTCAAAAAAAAAAAAAAAAAATTTTTTTAAAAATCCAAAAATTGTTTTTTTTTTTTATTTTATTTTTAGCTGAAATATATAAACGCTTTTTTAGAAAAATTTCTTTGAAATCGAATAAGTAGTTTTGGAGCAAATCGGACTTAAAAAATGGTTCTATGGCAGATACCGTCAATAAATGATTTTCAAAAACAAAAATTTTCATAAAAATGTCTTGTCTTGAAACTTACATTTAAATTAAAAAAAAAAATCGTTGGAGCCATTTTCGATCAAATTTAACTTTACTAAAATCAATACATGACAGGTTCCGTTATTTTTGGTCCAAAAAAATTAATTCCAAAAACCCCTCTGGAGATTTGCCAATAAACGCTAAAAACCAAGTTTGATGTTAATCGGTCCATCTGTTTAGGCTGTAAGTTCGTATACAGATAATATTTGCATTAAAAAATATATTTATTTGCATCAAAAAAAAAAAAATGATATTTTAAATAAAAAAATTCTGCATTTTTTTCAATGCAGAAATTTTTTTAATTGCATAGAACAATTTTTTTTAATGCAAAACATCTTTATTTGCAATAAATATTTTTTTTTATTGCAAATATTTTTTTGTTGCAATAAAAAATTTTAATTTATTCAAATTTTTTTTCAATTGCAATAAATATTTTTTTTTTGTAATGCAATTTTTTTCATTTGCAATAAATATTTTTTTTTTTAAATTTGAAATGGAAAACCAAATGCATTAAAAATGATTTTTTACAACTCTGGCAGCATCTAATATATCCTACATATTTTTAATGTAAGAAACACCAAATTCACAAAATGAAATTCAAGTCAAAATTAATTTTATTGATGAATTCATTAAAAGACCTGTTGTTCCTAAACCCTTTTTTACTTATTTAATAATTCATTCCTGGACCTGACGAGCCCCAATGTAAATTTATCCAGTTCCCCATTTTCGTTAATCTTTCAATCCTTTTCAAAATCTTATATTCAATATTAAAAAAAAAAGGGTTCAACATACGATATTAATAACAATCGTTCCTACGCATGTATCCCAATTCTTCGAAGTACCTATTTTAAATGAAATTTTTCACCACAAAGGGCAAAGTTTGTTAACCTAAGTAAATAGTGTGTATGGGCCATTTTTTATTGCATACATACATACTTACTTAATCTGTTTGGCTATTCTGAGGTCAAAAGGTTTGAAAAAAAAGTAGAATTAATATATTTTGACAACATTTTTCATTGAGTATCAATTCAGATTTTGTATACAACTTCAATTTATCAACAAGGTTTTTAATCAATTTTTTTTGTTGTTGAAATGGATATCCTTTTACATATTTACTTTACTGAGAGCTGGTAGGTAAATAATTGTATTTCAAAGCATCAACGGATATTTGTCGTTCATCGAGGATTGCAAAAACAAAATTAATTGCTATGATGCATTTTATAATCGCGCTATCCATCAATTTTACACGGTGTATTTATATGTCTAGTATATAATAAAATAAGCATTAAATAACAGGGATTTGTAAAGATTATTCATTGTTAATTTTTTTGGACTGATTTTATATTGCAAGAATATTATAACATAATCATCCTGTGCAACTTTTAACATTATAGGTACCCATTAAAATCTTTGATTGAAACAATCTTTGCCAACACTATTTAAAATAACTATAAGGCCAAACTGAATTCGGATTGTGTATCAAACAAAATTTGATATCAGCTCACAGTGAGCCTGAACATGTTTAAGGTTGACCTCAAATCAACGACAAAAAATAAAGATGAGGCTTTGTTCCTGAAAGCCTCAGCAATAATAATCCGTTTTTACCAAAATCGGATTAGCTTCCTTTTTCGAGATACTCCCGTGTTTTTTCGAGAAAAATTCATATATTCAATACAATCATTTTTGGTTTTGGGAGGGAGGGTCTATGTCCCCCCCTTTAGACGGGAGGGGCAGTTTTCTAAAAATCAAACAAAAAATTATTAAAAAACAATGGCAACACTTACAGTTATGAATGATACCTTTTTCAAAAGCTAGAATTGTACACTAAATTATAGTTTTTTAACCAAGTTATTTTAAACAGTTATTTTCGAAATAATCGATTTCAAAGTCAACAATTGTGAAAAAGAAATTTAAAAATATACATTGAATACTATTTTTGTCAAGACTTTGGTTTTCATTACGGGATAAATTGATAAAGTAAACTACCTCAATAAATTCCTTATCAAATACTGAAAACCATATGTTTCTATGCCTTCTAGTTTTTAAGAAAATTGCAAAATTGGAAAACTACTTTCAAACGATGAAACTCTTTTAAAAAACGCTTTACAAAACATTGCATAGAATTGACTTTATTAACGATCAGATAATTGTATTACGTAAAATCAAGTTTGCAATTAGAATGAACTTTAGAGATCTTTTATAATCAAAAATAAAGCATTTACAAATCTTATCAAAAAACTTAGAGTTCGCTCTTTTTCGAAAATGTCACTGTCTGTCATTTAGTTGAATTAAGAATCAAATGATTAATTGTTCGCAACTTAGTGCATTTGCAAAATTCAATGTTATCTGTATTAAGAATTTTCTTTTACGTTAACATAAATTTATTAGAGCTGCTGAAAAATATTGAGTTCACAACACCTGATTTTGGCAATACAACATTTTGAGAATTTCACTTGATGACCTATTGAGAAGATAAGAAGAAATCCAAAATAAATAAAATAAATAATTGTTTAACAAGTTTGGTAACACATGAAAATACATTAAAAACAAAATAATGTAGGTACCATAAAACGGAGTTACTTTGCTCTTTTTTTCATTAAAATCTTACCTGAATTAATCATTATTTTTCTTAAACTGTTTTTAACGGCGCATAAGAGTATACAGTAGAGTGTCCGCAAGAAATCGATTTTCGAAATTTGGTCGGGGGAACCCCATAAAATGTTCCGCCTTTGCAGATTTTTAGATAGCCAAAATTTAAGCTCGATTGGATAAGTCTAAATGGTGCCGACACTCGCTCAAAGTATCAAAAATCTCTGTTTTTTCACTGTTTTTCGAAGAAAATTAGCTCTAGCTCCCAAACAGATGGGGTTATTTTCACTTTTTATATATTAAATGAAAGGTAGTGTTATTACACATAATTCAGATTCAAAATTTGTTTAGTTTTACAAAAAAAAAAAAGAGTGTGTGTACACATGTACACGCGACTGAAGTTATACTTCTCATTCAGTATATGTAAATGAATTTCATTTGATATTTTTAATTTCTATTATTGAATTAATTAATCCACACATCGTTTTTTTTACATTTTTATCAAGTGAACAATAAATTAATTCTTTCATCCTCCTTGCGTCCATGTAGTTTTCAATTTATTCTGTGAAATTTACACATGTTGTGCGGTTCAGAACGTACGGTATACGCTTAACGAAACTAAATGAATTGAGCATAAAATGTGCGATATGGTTATTTTATGAGAATTGTGTGTGCTTCAGCACTAGTAGTAGCAATATTGAACTTGCAGAGTTGCTACAAAGCTCAAAAGTGAGCTGAGCTCAGCTCACAGCTCAGCTCAAATTTTGAGCTAGCTGACTTTTGAGCTATGTACCATTGCTCAGCTCATTTGAGCTGAGCTGAAAGTGAGCTGAGCTGATGGTTGACCTGAGCTGTTGGGTGAACTGAGCTGTCGGTGAGCTGAGCTGTTGGGTGAGCTAAAGTAAAGTGAGCTGAGCTGAGCTGTGATGGGTGAGAGGATACATTGATTTTTATTTGGAAAGTATAATGAAATATGAAGATATTTTAAACTTTTATAAAGCACCATAGCTCAAGATGTTTGGTTCTAGTTATTAATGGAATTATTTTAACACATGGATATTTTTATAAATAAAACAGATAATTTTTCGTGATCTTTCTCTTGGTTTTTTTAACCCTAGAAAGATAATCATAATATACGTCTCAGAGACGTATGATTCTAAAAAAGATTTTTGGTCTTATGTTAACACTTTTTGTCATATTTATTTAACTCATTACTTAGATTATTTTAAAGAAGTGATATAATAAATGAAATCATTTTAACAAAAACCCAGAAATTTGAATTGAATTAGATAAAACAGTTCTTTACACGCCATACGTCTTACAGACGTAGATTATCTTTCTAGGGTTAATAGTAAATATATTTCTATTTTTTTAGTAAAATATGTCTTTTTTAATCATAAAAAAAATCAGGTACAATCCGGTTTTACGACTTTTTTCAAAATTCCGAGAAAATCGCGTTTGAAAGTTGGGGTAAATTTTTTTTTCGAAAAATCCCCGAATCTTTGAACGGTCCTGGAAGCTAAACCGCTTGAGAGCAATTTTTGGGAGTGGTGCCAAATGATAGCTTGTGTCATGGGCCTACGCTTTGCACATTATCAGATTTTTAAAAAATCGCCTTCCATGTTAAACCGCCACATCATGCCTTTTTTTTCAGAATCGGGCTTAACTTTTTTTTTACCTTTAAGTTCTCCTGGTTTGAGAACGCGTGTACCTACAGGGATGGAAGTTGTACCCAAATGTAGGTTAGAGTCCTCGCTACCTTTTGGCATCAAAAATTTTTTTTTCATTATTTTTCAAAATTCCGAGATATAGGCGTTGGAAGTTGGGGCGCTCACTTTCAGCTCAGCTCACTTTCAGCTCAGCTCAAATGAGCTAAGCTATGGTACCTAGCTCAAATTTGAGCTGAGCTGTGAGCTGAGCTGAAATGTTAGCTTTTTGCAACCCTGGCAACTTGCCACACGCAACTTGCCACATACAACTTGCCACATGCAACTTGCCACATGCAACTTGCCACATACAACTTGCCACATGCAACTTGCCACATGAAACATGTAACTTGCTACGTGTTGTGTGTTTTATGTTTGCCGTACTGTGGCGTACTGCATTTTTAAATACTAAAGTACTGCGTACTCTAAAGGTGAAACGACAGCCCTGCTACCCAGGGTGATCGCGTCATAATCCCTTTGACATTCTTGTCAAAAAGTAAATTTTCATACCCACCCTCCCATAAGAAGTATAACTTCAAAAAAAATATTGTCATCAATTTAAATTTTCAGTACTTACCTCAAAAAGAGCTGAAGTGCAAACTCGATTTAAAATGAAGCTTTTTTTTTACTGTTTTATTTAAAAAAAAATCGAAACATTTAACAGATTTCTAAAAAACAAAATACTTAACATCGTGTTAAATTTCTTATACATAATTATTGAAGTAAATACTAAAAAATTTAATCAAGTGACTTACTTAAAGTAGTTTTGGAAGCATCAGGATATAATTTTCGGCACTCACTGACTACCTGAAGTACATATTGTTTTTGTTCCTCATCTTTAGTTAAAAGATTATTAAAATCGGTTATTAACTTGACTCCTCTTTCTGCCATGTCATTTACGACTTTAAGTGTTTTCACTTTCTTAAAGCCTTCTTTAAAATGGAGGTTTTCGGGCCAAAGATTTGGAGGTTCTTTGAGAAAACTTGTGTCTATTTTCAATCGGCCGAAAAAGTTCAATGTTTCTTTGTTCACAATATTTTTTAACCCTGCTGTGACAAATTGTTCAATTTCATGTGGATGTAGCTTTGGATTTACTATTCTGTTGGTTTCTGTTTCGCTGTTTTTTAAAATTATGTTGGCCATTTCTGATTTTTCGCCATCTGGTAAAGTTGGGTCAAAGAACGCCAGACCTACCAGCTCTGAACTCAAATACCATAAATGGTTTGAGAATTTAGCAAGAGCCTTCTCTGAAATGTCTTTGTCTATCTTGCGGTATTCAATGAAATCACGCAAAAGATCAAGATCTTGTTTAGGAGCCAGATAAGCTCTTGGGGCATTAAACCAAGCCTTGCAGTAAATTTTTACGATGAAAACGCAGATATCACCGAGAGCGTTACGTTCCTCGTTACTCATTTTAAACTGGCTTCGAAACATGAATATTTTTAAGCTATAAATAGCTTTGGCCATCCACCTAGCATGATGAGTGGCTCCTGGTGTTCTGAATCCAACTACGCTTCCATCTAGAACTCCAACAAAAATCAAAACCAACTGAAGAAATTCCTTATAGTCATTTCTAGGCTGACATTCTTGTAGTTTTTCTTTTAATTCACCTGATATCTGGGTTATAACTTCAGAGGTTAGGTGTTTATTTACATTTTTATCACTGATACCCGTGTGATATATTTTTGAATCTATGTTTGACCATTCATTTTGGAACCTTTTAAAAATATCTGGTTGAGGTCCAGTGGTTGAACCCAACTTACAATCAAAAATACCTCTTAGCAAAACTTCGAGAATATGGTGACGACAGGCCAGGTACAGCAACTCTTTATCCAACATTTGCTGCAAAATTTTGCAAGATCCTTTAAGTCTTCCAGTGTTTGAAGCAGTGGTGTCAAAACACATTGCTTTTACAGCATTTGAAACTCCCCATTGTTCCAGCATTTCATACACAGCTGCTGCCTGCTCTTCACCAGTACTATTTTCTATAACTGGCACTCCTAGAAGTTGTTCTTTTTCTCCATAAGATATAGCTATAGCAATGCGTTCATTCTGCTCTCTCTTAAGAACACCTGGCAACAATTTCCCATCCCAATGAACAACCAATGTCTCATTTTCTGATATTTGTATTCGGTTTCGGATTTTTTCTCGGGTGTTTGCTGCCAATGCCATATCAACGAACACAAAATATATCTGGAAAACACTAACAATTCTTAAAACTTCTTTTAATCTTAAAACAAAAACGCAACAGAATATAATACTCACATTTTATTTTAAGTTAATTTATTTTATATACAAAGGAAAATTAGCAAAAAGCGAGAGTTTATCTTAATAAAATTATTGAACTACCAACGAAACGACTCGTGAAGCTTAAACTTCATAAAAAAAACAACAAATATGTATTTTACAACTGCATTTTATTTTTTTTCTATAAAAAAACGTAAATAAACAGAAAAATTATTTCTCTAAAATTTAATTTTTTTTCTATTAAAAGCTTAAATCCTGAAAATTCCATAACACTTCGTTGAATATCTTAAGATTTGTTTTAGTTTGTCACGACAATTGTCAACATTGAGTTAGCCCGATGTTAAAGCGCTCGCCTATCAATCCAGGTATAGCAACCCCCACTGGGTGCCCTTTTTGTTTTGTTTTTTTTTTCAGTCAATTTTACTCTGTGCTTCTATAATTGATAAAATTATTATATATTATTATATATAATACGAGAAGCATTTCAATTAGATAGGTAACATCAATCTATAACATAGAAAGTTTTATTTTAAATCGAGTTTGCACTTCAGCTCTTTTTGAGGTAAGTACTGAAAATTTAAATTGATGACAATATTTTTTTTTTTGTAAAACTAAACAAATTTTGAATCTGAATTATGTGTAATAACACTACCTTTCATTTAATATATAAAAAGTGAAAATAACCCGATCTGTTTGGGAGCTAGAGCTAATTTTCTTCGAAAAACAGTGAAAAAACAGAGATTTTTGATACTTTGAGCGAGTGTCGGCACCATTTAGACTTATCCAATCGAGCTGAAATTTTGGCTATCTAAAAATCTGCAAAGGCGGAACATTTTATGGGGTTCCCCCGAAAAAAATTCGACAAAAATTTTTTGCGAGTTGCGGTCACACAGTATACAGTACCAAGCAAATAAAATACAAACGAAAGAGTTTAAATGAGATTTAAAAAGAACTAAGTTATTTTACATCATAATACATACTACCAAATTCGGCATGCAATATTAAAAATGTGTCATTTTCATTAAACATAAAAATGATTTATTCATATTTTTTGTTTATAAATCTTTGCTATTTGAATGCTTTTGCCTTCTAATCTCCAGATCTACAAGATCCTATACATTTTCTGTGATATTGAGGTCGGGAGATTGCAGTGGCCACTACATATCATCGATATTGGCCATTTAAAAACAACTTTTCACTAACTGGCTTGTGTTTTTGGGGTCTTTTTCCTGTTTATGATGTGATTAGTATTTTATTCACAGCTTATAATGTCTTTCAATTTCATTGAAAAATGAGGTAAAGCTGTAGTAGGTCGTAGTTACTTTGCTCCATCCTGAAACATTGTATTGTTGCTAAGCGTATTATTTCCTTTTATGAATAAAAGAACAAACGGTTTTATAAATATCCAAAATGCATAATTCCTGAGACTCAAACGAATAACGAATCATTTTTGCTCTGTGAGATAATTTACCTCAGAAGTGGCAAAGTAAAACCGTTTAATGGTATTTCAAAAATGTATAATTTATTGAAAATAATGTTGAAAATTTCAACAAATTAAACAAATCAATGTTAGAGTCATTAAGAGGCTATAACTATCTGATCCTCATCAATACTTACAAATCTTATTATTCGAATGATGCTAAAAATAAATTTCCTGCCAATGAACTAATTGCTTTAACTACCTATACAATTCCTTTTTTACTTTCCAACTAAATTTCGTTTGAGCAATGTTTTATCTCATTTTTCCGGAATTGCTATTTTAAGAATTATACTTCTGAAAATAATATTCGTGAAAAGCTTTTGTCAAATTTTACTTTTAAAAAATATATCCCAAAAATGTATTTTTTAAAATTAACTGTATCTTGCTGTTAATAACTTTGTCCTTAAAAATTAAATGACGGATAGGCAGATATTATATAGGTTAATTTTTCCTTAATATAATTACTTAAGTCAACATGAAACTCATTACTTGTATACCTAAATAAAAAAAAAAAAAAAAACTGACAGTGACACAAAAAAAATATTAAATTATCTGTGAACCATATGGCAACTGGCATAATTTCGTGAGTAATTATTTTTTCCAATTAATCCATCATTCTTGCTTTACTTTTTTCTGTATTTATAAAAGAAGTATAATTTTTTTTATTTGTCACAGGAAAAATTCTCATTTTCCATCGATAAAGAATTCTGAAATATTCAAAATGAAAAAATAAAAAAAAATTACTCTCAGACAAAAAAAAATATTACACATACGCCACCGATACCCGCAGTTCAATCTGATACATCACTTCCACACACAATTATCATTTTTATTTTTTTATCATATTTTTTTTTTATTTTCTTCTGTAAAATTGTATTATTCTGGTGGAACCATATTACAACGATCAAAATGGTATTAAAAATGCATTTCTTAAATGTCATCCAGCCTCCATATAGCCCAGCCCAGGGTTGTCTGACTTCAAATAAATATTAAAAAAAAAATATCCTTCGAAATAAAAAAAAAAATAATAAAACAATGACAATGCCATCGTTGGTATAGTGCTAAGAGTAGGTACTACCTCACCATCCACAACCATTGCCACCGCACATCATCAGTTTTTTTTTTTTTTATTATTTTATTTTCTCTTCTATGCTCGAAGGATAAAAATGAAAACAAAACAATTTGTCCTTCAGCGTGAAAAAGGATAATACAAAATAGCTGTTCCACATTTATCTCTGCTCGAGTACACCACCGCCATCACACAGCAACTGAATTTCCATCTCGGGAATACAATAATTCTCTGTGTACTACTACGCGGTACTTTCAGCTCCCACTGGTTCTATAACCCTTAATGTGAATGTGAACTCCAACAAAAACAACAACAACAACAAAAAAACACCACAAAAAAAAAAACATTAAAAAGTAAACATAACATAGAAAAGGATAACTACTAAAAGTCCCTTAGGGCAGCTTCATACTATGACTGCTTTATAGGGTTGCCTTTCCCACTCAAGGGTATTTGGTGGAATGGAAAGAGAGACCCAAAACATATACAAACAAATGATCCCAACGTTCACTTGCGAAATTGTTTGCAGAAATTTAATTTCCCGACGCAAGAGCGCGCGAAATATTAAATCGCCACACTTCCCAAGGACATCGCTATACCAACTACGCGATCCTTATTTCTCTATGCTTCCTGATGGCTTCTAGCACATTTCAGGAGCCAAGTTTTGCATAAACAACAAGGACGTTGATAAATAACAACTTCTGGCATTGGTAAATTGAATTCTTTGGCATTATTTCTGCTCTGGGTTTTACTTCCGCCAGCCGACGACAAGGACACTCTCCCGATGATAGAAGGGCTGCTCTCTCTCACATTTGAATCAATTTCCTTCGTGTTTCTTATTTCCCAATGAAAAACAATAGAGTGATTGTCTTTACTTTTTCTTTCGTTTATCTATCTGCACAGAAAGTGCTGCTCTTGATGTTAAAATGTGATTCAATAAAAAAAAAAGGACATTTACCTCGTTACGCGCGTATTTTTCGCCCTCAAAATGCTTGACGTTGGTTAATATCTTTTCTCGTCCTTTCTGTGCATCTTCTTCAAAATTTACTCAGGAAGATATTTCATTGAAAAGAAGGAATTGGAAAAGTTAAATTGGCAAAATAAGAGAGGAACTTTTAAAAAAAAAGGAGAAGTTTTTTTTTTTTTTTTTAATTTCTCGTCCATCTTAGAATCATTGAATTCCTTCGCTATCTATAGTCCTGCAAAGGATGTGAGTTAATTACTTGCTCGCGCTCGCAAAGTCCATCAGAGACTTGTTTCAAATGACTCCACTACCCGCCCAGTCTTCTACTAAAATTAAGTTCCAGAAAGTAGAATCGCACTAAATTACCTGGAATGAAAAAAAAAACGGTAAGTATAAGTTGTTTTGCTATCAAGGACCAACAATGAAAAGTGTTTAAAAAAAGGAAGAAAAAAAAATTAAATATTATGAAGAAAAATGTTATCAGGAGGATAATGGCAAGTGGAAATGGACTGTGCGAAGGGACATGAATTATATTCGCTTTTTCTCGAGGAGGATGGTTGTTTTTTTTTTAATGTTCCCCAGGATAGTCATGAGCCAGAACCGCACGGAAGATTGAAGGCAATAAATAGATGAGGGCATTCAAGAGTGTCCTTTTTAGCTTTTTACCTATATATATATCCTTTCCCCACTTTTTTCCTATACAAAAAATGTTTAGATAGATACATGTCCTGTTTGAATGGCAATCTTCCTTCCATCAGGATACCTTTTTTTTCTTCCTTTTTATCCTTCTTTTTCTCTCTTCTTCCTTATTTTTTGTTAAATTTCGTTTAAATAATTTAATAGACTTGATGAAATGGAAGACACTTTTATTTATAAGTTGGGATTTGTTGTGTTTTTATTTGTTATTTTTTTTTTTTTTAGTGAGAGGAAAAATAAAAGTTGTAACTAAGGAATGCTTTTAACAGGTAACTGGGGAGAGATTCATGATGGCACACACAAAATAGACAGAGGTTTTTTTTCGTCGGACGTGTAAAATATGGTAAGGAACTTTGGTGGTCATTTCAATTGAGTTAATGATGCTTTATTTTTTTTTTTCCTTCCGTTTTTTTTCTGGAGAAATGTGAATTGAATGAATGTGTCTTTTGATATATTTTTATTTTATATCTGATGTAATTAAGATTTCACAGTTTTGGTTGTAAAATGGTTTACGGTTGAGAAGTTAACTGAACTTTGTGGAACTAAAAAAGAATAGGTACGTTTTTGTTTGAAAGGTTTTATTTATGTATCATGAATTGAATGGGAAATGTATATACGAGTTTTTGTTTTTTTTGTTCTAAAAATAAAATACATTTTTAAATAGATGTGTCTATTATTTAAGATCGTGATGGAAGGTAAAGTTTGTTGTGAAGTTAAATAATGGACAGTTAAGTTGAGAGAAAATTGTAAAAAGTTGTTTTATTTAAGATGTTTTTCCAAAATAAATTATTTAAGTTTCCAATAAAAAAAAAAAACAGAAGAAGAACATTTTAGAATTCTTTTGCGGAAAGCAAAATTGTTCTAAGTCCTTATAAGAAATCCTATGAGTTATGACAATTTTGCTTTCCGCAGACCAAATGTTATTTCATTGTTTTGTTTTGATTTACAATCGACAATTTAAGAGCAAATGTAAACAAAGATCATTAAAAAAAACATAACATGTAAAAGATATTTGAATCGCTTAGATTTTTTTTTTTTTTTGTGAAAATAATACCTCGATGTCGATACCAATACTTGCCATATAGATCAGTAAAAAATTCGAAATTGAATTCTGAAATTCTTCGTTTTTCAAGAAAATGGCATTTTTTTTCGTTTGAAGGCCAAAACGATTTAAAAAGAAGCTTTTGTAGTCTTAGAAACAGTTTTGTTTTTACATTTCTTTAAATAATTTTTATCAAATTAGTTATAAATTCTGTGGCTACAAAGAATTTTATCCCCAATAAGCGATTCCATCTAGTACCATATTTTTTTTTGTATTTTTATCTTAAGCGGTTTATGAATTACAGGTAAAAGAAAAATGAAATTAGGTAGCATTGATTTGTAATGGGAAGCCAAACTTTCAAAACGCTCTCCTGAAAAGTTGTAGAAACTGACTGATGTTGTTTATCCTTGTTGTCACAAAATTATTCCTTAGTGAATTTATACATTATGAAGTTTTGGTGCAGGTTCAAAAGTCCATTGAATTTTGGAAAATTGCTTAGTTTTTCAAAATAGAGAACGTATAGATTTTTAAAGGTTTAAAAATTTCGTAAACATTTTTGAAACTTACTTAACCAAATGTTAAAAAATTAATAATACGTAAATTTTCAAAAGTATTGTAATTTTCTTTAATTCTCGTGAAATTAATTTTTTTTCAAAATTTGGAACAAGTTTTCGAAAATTATTTTATAAGAAACCCGTCAGTTTTCTAAAAAAAATTCATAGAATTTAAAAAAAAAAATTAATTTATAAAAATAAATCTAATAATATAGTTGCAAATATTAAACAATAGCTTACTTTCTCATGGTTTACAAATAAAAATTGCACGTTTAACTCGTCTCCTCTTTAAATTAGTAATTTTTGCCTCACTTTTGTAGTGTTTTGATACACTTGGGTGGGTTGTATAACCCACCCAAATGGGCAAATAGTCCTTTATGAAACTTTGGCACGTGGACTTACCTATGACCCTACACCGAAGTTTTATCTTTTTTAGTAACTAAAACTATTAAAGCAAGTACCAACACGCGGCCCGGTCTTGTTTTTTTTTTTTTTTTAGATTGAATTCAGCATTTTTGAGGTATTCATTTCTTATCAAATTTGATGATTTAAAAAAATTATTGAAGTAAAACTGCAATAAAAAGTTTTTTCTATAAGATTTTCATAAGTTTACATTCTGTACGAAATAGGTATATTTTTTTCTTTTATTTAGAAAATGTACAATACTTTCTTAGACTACACCAATTTTCATAGATTTTCTGAAAACATTGACCTACATTTTTACCTGTAGACGATTTCCTAGTTGGCTTACTAAATATAAAGTTTCCTAATTTTTATTTAATATCTTGAAAGGGTAAGTAAAAAAAATAATTTATGTTTTTTTTTCATTCTTTTCAAAAAATATCTACTATTTATAGGAATTTATTTTAAGTTTTAATAGTTTGGAAAATATGTCAATTTTTTCATTTATCTTCTCGTTAAATGCAAATTTAATAAAAAATATCTAAATATCAATTTTGTTTTTCCAAGAACCTAAAATAACTCAATTAAGAATGTATTTTTTCATGCAAATATGTACAATTTTGCAAGTATATAACAATGAAATTGCATTTTTAAGCTTTGAAGTTTACGTCATTAAAACTATACTCAAAAGACAAAACAGATAATTTTCTTGTAAAACTTATAACTTTAGGTATATTTGTTGCTTCAACACCATTTATAACACAAAATTTAGATCAGTTTGCAGTTTTTTACGTTCAATATCATTGGAAGTTGTTTTAATTATCACCACATCCATCATAGGGATAAATTAGATGCAAGATCATTTACAAGAATATTAAAAAGTATAGGACCCAAATGGCTTCCTTGTGGAACTGCAGAATTGTCAGTTAAGCTTGTTAATTCAAAGCCATTTAAAATCACATTAAGAATAAAAATAAATCCAATCATTATTGATTTCTGTAGCAAAACTTAGAGTAAGAGTTTTTTCAATGTTTTACAAACAATTTAACACCACATTTTGTAATTTTTGGCTTTCTCATGTATTTTCATCAATTTTTTATTGCAGTTTTTCCATGTATTGCTGGAATCTGCTTCAAACAATGAATTATTTCGGTCCAATCAGTTTTGTAATGGCGGTGATTAGGTACCTACAAGATTCCAACATTTTTTGGCAAGATAATCTGTTCTTTGATTTTTTCATCAAAAAATAAAAGCCCTGATGTTTTTTTTTTCAACTCCCATCAGCATGTTCATTGTTCTCTCAAATATAAATTCTGCAATTTATTTTTTTTTTTCCTATTCAACTCATATCACACAGGTTTTTGTTTGAAGGACGAAGAAGGAAGAATATGAATTATGGTGGTTTATCAACGGTAGAAGGAAAGTTTAAGGTTGAATAGCAAAAGCAGTGACCATCATCAGTGACAAGAAAAGACATGTGTGTGTGGATTGTGTGGAATGTGCAGAACAGAACAATGTGTTGTCATTACGCTCGGTTGGACAGGTTGATGTCTTTGGCATTCATCAACTATACCTCCCCACAAAACCCTTTATCCATGCAAAGACCTTGTGGAAAATATTTCAGATTGTCAATGGTTTACAAGAGAAGAAGAGAAAGAGACGAGAGACAAGAATGAGGACAACAGTGTGATGGTGGTGGCATATAATGGTCATCGCTCAAAGTTCGCTTCAGTTAAGACGACAACAACTGGACAGGAAAGAACAAGCGGACACAAACAACTACAAAAACAACAACGACAACGAATGACAACAGAATGGTGGACAATTTTGAGTTATGCTGGCATTGCAGGATATGACACTTTTATTGATTAGTCCTTCGTTTACAGTTTTAGATGAATTATTATAGTGCAATGATGCATATATACACACACACACACACACACACACAGTCTTTTACTACTTCTACTTCATCTTTGTGATGCTATAAATATAAGTCGTTTTACGAGAAGAAATCGTAGGTTGTGTGCCAACGAGATTTTGTAGGGAAATCTGTGATTTGTAAATGTCAGTAAGCTTCATTTTACCTTATGTTACTGTTTTTTTTTTTTTTCTATTATTTGTCTGTCACAAGAATTTGTGATGGAGAAAAGTTGGATTTTCTTGAGAATTTAAGGAAGAATATGATTGGAACGAGGAAGGATAGAAAATTTATTGGAATTCATAAAGATATAGTCCGGGCGGCCACTGCAGAAACGCTCAACTCATCGAGCTAAAGAAAATTTCAAATGGGAAGTGAAAGAGGGCTATTAGTAGTTACGAAAACCACAGGTCTTCCCGTTCGCATCCTGGCACGATTGGCGTGGTAAAGTGCATCGTGCATTTCATAGAATTAAAAGACAATATTGGTGTCAAATTAAAGGTGCTATTGTCAGCTATCAAAATTCAGAGGTCTTCCGGGCGAAAGTCTGGCAGTTTTGTCATGCAGCCCGTTTTAAGGTTAGAAGCGATAAAAGTGAGTTTTTTCATAAAGTCTTGTTTTTTGGTATTTTGGTGGATGAGTTAAGGAGTTTTTTCACTATAAAATAAAAATAAGAGTTATTAGCATTTAAATATAAAACGATGTGTTGGAAAAAGCTTGATAGTTTATTAGCAATGACCCAAAGTATATGCAAAACTACGAATAATTCACGAAAAAGTCTCAAATAATACGCTGCGCCCCTTACAACTTACCGAATTAAAAGGCGAATTTAATTTCAAATTAAAGCTAATAATGTCTTTTTTTGAAAACCAGAGGTCTTCCAAGCCACATCTTGTCATTTCACCCCCCAGCCTGCTTGAACGTTTTAAGTGAAAATCGCTCCTAACCTTAAAACAAGCTGCGTGACCTAACTTGAAATTTTTGGCTTGGAAGACCTCTGGTTTTCAAAAAAAGACATTATAAGCTTTAATTTGAAATTAAAGTCGCCTTTTAATTCGATAAGTTGTAAGGGGCGCAGCGTATTATTTGAGACTTTTTCGTGAATTATTCGTAGTTTTGCATATACTTTGGGTCATTGTTAATAAACTATCAAGCTTTTTTCAAAACATCGTTTTATATTTAAATGCTAATAACTCTTATTTTTATTTTATAGTGAAAAAACTCCTTAACTCATCCACCAAAATACCAAAAAACAAGACTTTATGAAAAAACTCACTTTTATCGCTTCTAACCTTAAAACGGGCTGCATGACAAAACTGCCAGACTTTCGCCCGGAAGACCTCTGAATTTTGATAGCTTACAATAGCACCTTTAATTTGACACCAATATTGTCTTTTAACTCTATGAGATGCACGATGCACTTTACCACGCCAATCGTGCCAGGATGCGAACGGGAAGACCTGTGGTTTTCGTAACTACTAATAGCCCTCTTTCACTTCCCGTTTCAAATTTTCTTTAGCTCGATGAGTTGAGCGTTTCTGCAGTGGCCGCCCGCTCTAATAGATATTTGGATTATTTGTTAACTGTGTCAACTAAGAATTTTACTTATTTTGCTTTCGCAAGGAACTGACCTGGATAAAAGATAATTACTTGTGGTTGTTTGGAAGTTCTTTATAGGAACTTTCGTTCTTAATTCAAAGAATGTAGTCCAGTTTAAAGTGGAAATACTAAATATTTTCGACATCTTCTGTATACAATTTCCGAAAAAGACAATACAGTATTTATTTATCAATGTGGTGTCGAAAGAACAATTTGATTCATTTTTTAAACTTTTATTTAAGCAAATAAACAGATTTTCAAAGAAAAAACTATGAATGTATGAGGTTTATGCATTATGATATAAGTCACTACGGCGTATACGTAACATTTATTTGTAATAAAATCTTGAACCACAATAATAACTATTAAAAATGCGTAGGAATCGTTGAAATATTTTTAAAATTAAATAAACTTCATGGTAACATATTCCATTCAAAATCATAAAATTGGTCGTCCGAGATATAATAATTGAGCTAAGCTCAGTGAGAAGAATCTTGAGAACAAAACTTACCTAAACTAAGAAAAAAATAGAAAACTATTTTTTCTTTATTTTAAATACAAAACTAAGTTAGGTAATTTTTTTCAAAAAAAAAAAAGAAGTTAAAGAAATCGAAAAAATAATATTTTTCTTTAAACAAAATTCAAGCTTACTTGGAACCTAAAATTTTTGAAGTGAAAACTTCTTTAGTATCGTAGTGATTTGAAACAAGATGAAACGAAAACGCGACACGACTTCAACTTGTTATAACTTTTTTGGTTTAATAGATAGATGAATGAAATTTGTACTGTAGATAGGTAATTAAATAAATTATAATTGTACAAAATTTCAATTAATTTCATATTCAAAATTCGGAGATAACGGTAAAAAGATGTTCTTTTCCAACACACGTTATATCTTTTGATCTAGTTCACATACAAATTTGATTTAACTTTAATACGCATGCTGATAACATAACCTTTTATTTGATATATCACACATAACGTTAGGTGCTCTACAAGTTACACAATCTTAAATTGAAAAAAATTTAAAAATACCTCAAAACACCTGTGGAGATCTGTTGGCGATGACCAGCTACCAGTGTAGGAAGTACCGTAATCTCAGTCTCGAAATTCGACATGGTTGACTTTAAAAAATTCTAACTTCTCTTGTAGACATCTTTGAAAAAAGATTTATACATCATTATACAAGGTGAAACAATAAGCTTTCGCATGGTATAACATTTTTTATAGGTTGTCAAACAAAAAAATTGATTTATTAGCATGAGAACATAAAAATAAATGTTTTTTTGCTTTTTGGATGAAATTTCATCGAGTTTAAAAAATTCTAGCTCTTTTTGTAGATGTCTCATACACCTGATCGATATATATATTTTGAGCTAAGACAATAAGCTTACAGATGGTGTAAAAATTTGGTTGTTGGGGAAAAAAATGTATTTAATAGCGTGAGAAGATAAAATTACTTGTTTTTTTCGCTTTTTTTGATGAAAATTATTGTTTTGAATAAATTATTTTTATGTTTTACGCATTGTAAAAAACTAAGTTTCTTAAGAAAACTTTGTAAGCTTTTTGATGGTCTATTTTTTTTTTCAAGAAAAATGATTTTTTAAGGTTTCACTTCTACCACGTGTGCATTGCACACATGATTTTTTTTTTATGTTAAAGGTAAGAATAAAAACTGAAGAAAAAAAGTTTTGACATTTTTCTCAATATTTTTGAGGTTAGGTAAAAAATGATAAAAGTAAAAGTTTTAGCTTTTCTACAACTTTTATATGCTTTTCAACAAGAAAGGCACTTTTGCTAGAAATATTTAAATTTGTATTTAGGTTATGTACCCATTTCCTGCAATCAAATCGATTTTTCCTAAATTTTCTCAACACTCATTTTCCTCTACTATTTTGTTTGATCTGCGAAAATAACTTTGACACTGGTCTACAAACTATTAAATATTAAAGCTTTACATGTAAAAACTTATTTAAGAATATTTTTGATTTAATTTTATGATAATAGGCGTGTTTTTTCTATTACTCAGTAGCTACTAATTTTTGATTTTATTCGCAAAACAATAATAAAAATTACACAATAGTGGAGTAAGTAAAGCTCAAAAAGCTTAGATTTTGATGATCTTTTTTTCAAACGTCGGTAATTAAAAATACTTTAAAGTCTATAGATTAAAAATTGCTGGTGTTGCCGTTTTGATTTTTTAAAATTTAATTGAAGTTTTTTCTGAACAAAAAAAAAATTTTTTCAAAAATTTTTCTTAAATTTAATAAATTAATTGATGCCAAAAGATTGTCTAGGAAATTCAAGGAAAAAAAATATATGGGAGTGATTGACAATCTTCCATCGTTCAAGCGATAGATACAATTTTCTTATTAATTGACTTCAAACACAAACAAAAATATTTGAACGCAACGGCAACACCTACAATATTTAAATATACATTTTTAAAAAGCTAGAAGCTTAGTCACATTTGTAAAATTAAAATTAAGTTAATTGAATGAAGGGCTTTTAAAAGAATGGTAATTAAACTCAGATTTTTGAAAAAAAAAAAAAATTATTGACAAAATTTTAACTTGTCGTTTTTAAAACTTTTTCGATATATAAATGCATTTATTTTTCAAATTTTTAGGATACATATGATTTGAAATTATAAAAAGGAAATGTCAATATGTATTACAGTTTATGAAAAAAAAATTAAAAAGTATTTCATTTTCGAAGAACTTTTTTAATAGAAATTTTTAAAAAATATGTAACTTATTTTTTTTTTAAAGTTCAACATTTAAAAATAAAGTTATTATTTATTTATTAAATAGCCCTTATTGTTTTAAGTTAAATAGTCAAAGTTTAAAGTTCTTATTTGCAAAAATCTTTGAGAAAATCAATTATTTCAATGCAAAAATTCAGTTTTTATCAAAAATACCCATTGAAATTGAAGTAATTTTTAATTTTTATTTTTTTCAAAAGTGTGATATGTGTATATTACCTTTTGTGCTTAGGAATTCAACTGATAATATTTATGGCCAACTTTTTTTTTAAATAAATTCATATTTTATTAGAAAAAGTTTAGAAAAAGTCATTTTAAATTTTTTTTCTAAATTTTTTTTTGAAATTCTAAGTTTGAGGACTATTTTTTCAAAAACTCTTTATTAAATTTAGTGGATTTAAATTTAAGAGATAAGAATGAGCTTCTGGCTTTTTAAAAATGTATTTTTAAATATTATAGGTGTTGCCGTTGTTTTCAAAATATTTTTTTTTGTTTTTGAAGTCAGATTATGAGAAAATTGCATTTATTGGATGGAAGATTGTCCTTTACTCCCTTATATTTTAGTTCCTTAAATTACTTAGATAATCTTTTGCTTTCATTTGTTTTATGAAATTTAAGCAAAAAAACTGATATTGTTCAAAAAAAATTTAATTTTAATTTTAAAAAACAATACGGCAACATCGGCAATTTTTAATCTATAGACTTTAAAGTATTTTTAATTACCTACGTTTGAAAAAAAAATCGTCAAAATCAGAGCTGTTCGGCCAGGTTCCCTAATAATTTTCTTTAGTTACTCTACTACAAGTAAGTATTTGTTTTTATTGTTTTTCAAAAAACACGCCTGATTTAGCAAAACACTTAAAAAATAATTAAAAAAAGTTGTTGTAAAACTACAAAAATATCCTTTTAAATGTTTTGAAATTTTATTTATTGTATAAGAAAACATTAAAAAAAAAAAAAAAAAAATTAAATATTGTGGGAGCCGTTTTTTTTTTCTTAATATAGCAATCTATGTTTGATGATGGTGTTTAAATACTTATCCCTCTTAAGTTAATGATTCCATATAGTTTAATTGTTTTAGTATACCTTCATCTAAAAATTTAAAAAAAGAGGTTTTTTTAAGTAAAATATTTAAAAAATGAATATTCTTGAAGTTTTAAAATCAAGTATTATATTGACGGTGGACATGTATTTTGAACCAAAATTAAAATAAAAATATTTGAAATTTTAAGTTATTAATTTTTTCTTTAATGTATTTAAAAAGTTCATTTCCTCTTACATTGTCACGACCGTTACAAAAATATGTCACACCCGTATCATATTTGAATTATTATACAATCACATTTTTTTTTATTAATTTATTTGAAACATAAGCTCACAGGCAATGTAATTAAATCTAATTTTATAATGAATACCATATCCACGACTTTTTATTAAAAAATCTACAATTTGGCTTCTAAAAGTCACAGAAGCCGGCTGAATTGATTTTCTTAGGTCACACCCGTTACATCTTATCTTAAGAGCTTGTAACGTTGAAAGACAGGTTAGTAAACTGTTATCTAAAACATATATTAAAAAAATAAATATATTAGGTGTTGAACTTATTAAATGCTTTATTTAGTAAATAGTATTCAAGCCAGGAACAAAAAATGAAATAACTGTGTCACACCCGTTACAATGGAAATACACATAATGTTAAAATTTCTTTTCGCTCCCTCTCCCCTGTCAATATTTTCTGTTCAGTTTTAACGGTTATTAAATTAGATACTCTTATATCATATCAAAGTGAAGCTCATTCTAAGTTCTGGTTATTTCTTGGAAAGTATCAAATTCAGTTAAAAAGAATCATCATCCATCACTGAGTAATTTTTAATCGATAAACGATAAAAGTTCATTCACTTCTCAAAATCGAAATGAAAGTTTATATAAATACATTATTTAAAGCCAATTAGACTCCCCTCCTGCACGTCACTTTTTTCAATATTTACCATCACAGTTGCGATAAAAAATCTACCTTTACTCTGCACTGTACCAGTTGACTTTATTAAATTTCTGTAAAAAAAACCAATAACCCCCAGGTGAGCAAAAAGGATCGAAATTAAAACTTAATTAAATAACCATGCCACATCATCCACCTCTCTACCCCTTGGCCCGTTTGAAAAGCTTAAACCATCAGGGTTTTATTACATTTCAGGTTGTTTCATTCTTTAAAATGAAAACGTGTCCCCGGGGGGCACCTTGATCCTATTTCATAGCACAATCACTTCTCGAGCGAATAAAGTTGAACTAATTCCTTATGACAGCCCCCGAATTGGGTCGGTTAATTGCTGAGCTCAGTGACTGCACTGTGCACTCTATGTGTCTGTCACTGCCAAACCGAACGAAATCACCCGTATTCAATGTTTTTCTCTATATCATATCTCTTTTATTTATGTCAAACGAGTCGATACACGAAGTATTTGAATTTAATTTGAGGTTCGATTGAAGGTAAGTGTATATATAGAAATAGTGATTAGAGACATTTGCAACAAATCTAGTTACATTTGTATGTGTGTAATGGATACCTAAGCAAAGCAATCAAAGAGGAAGGATTTAACAGTAGTTTTGAACTGTGCATTGCTTTCAATTAATTGCACTAATCCTTTTTGTTGGAAAATTCTCTCTCTCTCTCTCTTCTTTCTTTCAATGAAATTAACACGACGACGACAAAATAAAGGACTATGTAAAATTTCAATATGACAAAGGGTAAAAAGGGGGTTTGAGGGACTGCCACGTTGATCCTTTTTTGGAATCCTGAAAATACACACATAGAAAGAGGATTATTCCTAAAGGGTATTAATTGAAATTCACAAAAGCACCACAATTGAAACATTGCTAAAGACTTTTGAATGCATTCAGTTTAAAGCAATGTTTAGGTAAAAATATAATGTATATATTGCCATTACACTTTTATTCTTTTGTGAGTGACAATTTTTAGTTGTTGTAGTGGATTTTCGATTTTTGCAATTCAAAGTTGCAAGTTTGTTAATTTTGCGTTGAAAAAAATTCAATCGATATTTAGTCCCAATCAACAAAACAAGCTGGATTAAAAATGAATAATGCTCTTTTGTATAACAACAAAATGGGTGTCCAAATACAAAAAAAAAAAAAAAATTCTAAGCTAAAAATAGAATTATTGTTGCCACTCAACGTGTCACTTGTTTATTTATTCTATGAGAATTAGTCTGCTCTTTTTTATAGACACTTGGATGGTTTTCCAACTTTTATAGAATTTAAATTCATTTTAAAAAAGGCTTAGAAACATGTCGATGATGGATTGTTGTTCAATGGGATTAAGGCCACACTCGAATTCTACATTATCTACAGCCTATGCCGTGATCAAACTGGATTTTTATTTGAAATTTGACATTGCTTACACACATAAATGGGGTTGACTAGGTTGAGGGCAAGGAATCCTATTATGAAACTTAGAGCTATATCGAGAAATTTCCCCAATTTATCAAATGCGCAAAAAAAAATCATGACTTGGATAACATTCAACATATTTCCAGTGCTGAGAATTAGTCCAGTAATTTTAGGTTTTATCTGCGGAAAAATTCCTACTGGGCTCGATTTTGGTATAGACCTTCGTTACGGCGTTGTTATGAAGATGTGAAAAATCGACATTGATATCGTGTCCGCGTTAAGAGTTATAGGGGTCAAAAGGTCACAAAAACTGGTTTTTCACGATTTTCAGCAAAACGGTAAGTCTTATCAAAAAATTTTCAATGCAAGAATTGTAGACCAGATTATTATATATAAAAAGTGTCATGACACTTTTTTTCCTAAGACCCACCGTTTCTTAGGTATAACGATTCAAAAAGTTGAAGTTTAGTTGTAATCGTCATAGGGTAAATTAGGGCATTATGGCATACCTAAGCACAAACTCAAATAACTTTACTACGGACAACAATTTTTATTTCAATCGTTTCTTTTAATTAAATTTCATAAAAACGTAACATAAATAAATTATTTCAGAATAAAAATTCAAGCTTTTTAACAAAAAATAAATTAAATTAAAAATAGTCCAAAAAAAACCATATTGCCCTATGTACGGGCAATATGGCGAACAACATTTACTTCGAAGCCCTTTACTTTTTTTACGTATATTCGGCATTTCTGAAATATGATTGTAAATAACTTTCATAAAATTAACGTTAAATTGAGGTTAATTTGAAATTTAAAAAAATGCAGACATATTATGTAAGTTACTTTGGAAATTAGTTTTACATAAGGGCATTATGGCGCAGTCGGCTATAATGTAGCGCCATAATGCCCCTACTGCATCTGCGCCATATTGCAAAATATACACATATTCACAAAACACCAAAAACCAAACACAATTCTTACTTAATTTAAAATATTACAAGTTATATAACGAAACCAAAACTGTACTTTGCATTCCACTCTTCACAACAAACACGTGCACTGTATAGTTACCGAGATACACACAAACAAAAACAAAGCGATATTATATTGGAACCCAGAACCGGTATATTTTTTTTGTTTTCTTTTTTGTTTGACACAAAAATAATAGCACTGACCTGCGATTTTCACAAGGATAGTGCTCAACGAAGACCAAAGTTTCTACATTGGTTTTATTTAAATGCGAGTATTGGAAGTATGGTAGTTGAGAGTTGCGCCATAATGCCCGGTGCGCCATAATGCCCGAAGTTACCCTAATCCTATTCCTGAAAAAAAAACTCCTAACTGAAAAGTTCCTGAAATTTCATTATTTTTTTAGCTTGAATTTCGTTCCTCAACTGTTAAGAATATGGGGAAACCAAAAAAAAAAATGGAAATTTTCGCCATTTTTCCGATTGGGGCCCTTCTCCCGAAACCATTTCCCTGGGAATTTTTGTTTAGAATATGTCTAAAAATATACAGGGTGTGCAATAGAGAATGGACAACCCTAAAACGGCTTATAGCTACACTTATGATTGTTCTAAAAACAGATAGAAAAAAGTTCTATCGCAACCAGTTCATAAAATATGGACTTTTTTTCGTTCAGTGTATTTTAAATTTTATCATCTTATGTTTTCGTTCACTACAACCACGAATGAATGAATTTTATTTATTTCTTTTTTTTATAATTTTCTACAATAATTGGATGAGTACATAAACACTTTAAAAATTCCATAGCTATTGCACATTTTCGTAAAAAAAATTTTGAAATCTGTTTTTTGATGCAAAATGTAAAAAAAGTATTTTATGAAAAATTTTAAACACCTGTGGTATTAAATAAATCTATAGAAACCTAGGTGGCCAACTTTCTTAAAAATATTCTCCTTATACCAGAATATTTTTAAGAAATATTCATAACAACGCCGTAACGAAGGTCTATACCAAAATCGAGCCCAGTAGGAATTTTTCCGCAGATTGGGTTAAAAAATGTCTAAAATTACTGGGCTAAATGTAATTTATACAATTTGCTTTCTTTATTTTCATTATATCAACAGTTTTTTAAGAACACATAGATTAACATCGTTAGTGAGGTGACTTAGCAAAAAAATTGTTATCTATTATATAAATTAAAGTTTGGTTCTGTGTACGTTCGCTAACCAGCCACACCGACTGACTTATTTTCTTAATTTTTTTTTAAATCAAAGAGGCATAAGAGGAGAAGGTTTAAGGCAAAAAAAAAAATTTAAGATTTTATAGGGTAAATAGGGGTAACAAGACATTGAAAAAAGAGGCTATTTTCTAAACGGTAAGCCGTAAAGAGTTGACTTTTTTTAAAATGATAGACAAATTTATTCAATAGTTAAAAAAGGTATTGAAAAAATTCCAAGTTTTGAAGGTTTTTTTGCAGTCATAGACCTTCGACAAAAGACTAATTACAGGTACGCAAAATTTTGCACAGAAATTTGAATTACACCATGAGAAAGATATTTAAAAAAAAATTAGGGGTCTAAAACTGATTTTTTTCATAGGCCCTGTATTTTGAAATAAACATTTTTGAAAAACAACCTAATTTTTAGATACATTTTTGAGTAGTCTTTTATTTTTTTTGGAATAAAAAAATTTATAGGAAATATAGGTTTTAATTATGCGCATGCATGTACAAACTTTTGAATTTTTAAAATGATTTTTGACCGAATAACGGGGAAAACAATTTTTTTTTTGTCCCAAGTTTTTTGGCCGTTTTAAACAGTTTTTTATTTTTATCTTTTTTTCTTCAATAGATAAGTAAATCAAATTTACAGTGTAGATAGATAATGGGCAAGACTATATTTGTACAAAGTTTCAATTAATTTTGTAATGACAAATTTGAAATAACGGTAAAATAAAACTCTATTTTTCAACATATTACATCTTTTTTTTTTTTTTTTTTTTTTAATAATAATTTAACTATATGCCTGTAAGACCTAAGGTCTTTTAAATGCAACTGCACGGCACTAGTTAGAAGGAATAGAAAGATAGGAAAGATTTTTTGTTGGTACAGTGAATTGAGAATAAGATGATTATTATCTCATATAGTCCCACGGGTGGTTTCCAAGCTGGGGGATTAAGAAAAGAATGCTGCCTGAGGTAGGGCTCGAACCCACAACCTTCAGGTTAGCAGTCAAGTACTACATCCACTGCACCATTGCCACCCACTTTTGATCTGGAGCTTATAAAAATTTGATTTATCTTTATTGAGCATCCTGATAATATTACCTTTCATTTGATAACACATTTTAAGCGTGAGAAAATAAAATTAAATGTTTTTTTTTTGCTTTTTATATATATTAAAGTTTGGTTTTTTGTACGTTCGCTATTCGGCCACACCGGCTAACTTATTTTGCTTATTTTTTTTAAATCAAAGGGGAATAAGAGTAGAAGGTTTTAGGCTAAAAAATTAATGATTTTATAGGTTAAATAGGGGTAACACGACATTGAAAATAGAGGCTATTTTCTAAACGGTAAGTTGTAGAGAGTTGAATTTTTTTTTTAAATGATAGATAAATTTATTGTAAGGTTGAAAAAGGTATTGCAAAAATTCTAATAAATTTCAAAACTAAGTTGTGAAGGTTTTTGTGCAGTGAAAACATGTGGTAGAACTTCGACAAAAGTCTTATTAAAGGTAGGGAAATTTTTTTACGGAAACTTGAGTTACACGATTGGAAAGATACTAAGAAAAAAATTTAGGCGTCTTATACGGATTTTTTTCATAGGCCCTGGATTTTGAAATTTGAATTTTTGAAAAACAACTAATTTTTAGCGACATTTTTGAGTAGTTTTTAATTTTTTGTAATTTTTATAAGCCTCCAAAAAATCCCAAGCTTATAGGAAATATAGGCTTTAGTCATGCGCAAGCATTTACAAATTTTTAAATTTTAAAATGATTTTTGACCGAATAACGGGAAAAACAAGTTTTCTTGTCCCAAGTTTTTTGGCCGTTTTTAACATAGGCCATATTTTACATAGGCCACTTTTACTAAAAGTTTTTTTTAAACTCATTTTACGAACTTTTCAAGTTTTGATTCCCTTTTTCATTTAAAATGTTAACTAATTGTAGAGTCGAAAATTAAAAATAAATACAAAAAATGGCGGAACGAAGTCCGCCGGGTCAGCTAGTAATACCATGAAATTTAAAATGTTGGCAATTCTCAATATTTGAGATATTTTGAGATATTGGGCCACTTAATATTTTACCTTGAATTAGTTTTTTATTAGTACAATGGAATTCTATTTAAAAAAAAAAAAATATTTTGATGTCCATATTTTATTATTATTTTATTTTTTCTAGGGTAGGGGAGAGTGTATTAGTTTCGGTGTAATGAATAAATAACACTCAACTTTTTATTAGTTTTTTAATAAGAACATACACAAACTCAAAATTGATTATTATATTATGTATATTCAAGGAACCAAAAAATAATAAAAACTCAGAAAAAATAACCTTAAAATTTAAACTATAGTTATCACATTTACAAGTTGAAAAAAAAAACAAGGAAAATTCATTTAAAACATAACTTAGAAAAATGGAATTCATACCATTTATGCTTCTCAGAGTGAAATAGATTTATTTTGTAATCACCTATATTTCTAGCCATCAAATGCAAATGTTAACAAAGTGGATGTTCTTCATGTACCAGGAGCGTTAATTGGTGTAAGCAGCTTGACTTTAATTTCTGTACCGCTTAAGCGGTATATAATCGAGTTCTCATCGAGATCAGTCTAGTACTCGTAGAACTTGAAGAATTCAGTCATATTTTTTAATCCTCAATGATATTGTACATATTTTTTTCTTTAATTTTGCCCATAATTGATAGTTTCATTCCAAGTTTTTTTTTTAAACTCTTACAATAAAAAAAGTGAAATAATACAAAATCCACTATAAAAATCACCTTCTACCTATAAATCTGAAAGCCAGCTGAGATCACCAAGGAAAGTCATTGACATTTATGGATATGGTGTTGACGGTGTGCCCCACTCTCCCCTATATGAAACGTCCATACAAAATTTCATCACCCTACAACTTTTTTTTGAAGAGTAATTGGTAAAATTCTGACTGTTGCTCTTCCAATAACTTTTTGAATGATGGTCGAGACATTATGGAATTATGTAATTTGTTTGGTCGTTAAAAAATAACTTGAAATCATGTATCATACCTATTAATAAAAATGTGTCATTACCTATATATAGGTACTTTGTTATGCAAAAAAGCTAGTAAAACACATAAAAACAATACTATATCTTCCCTGATGGCGGATGGATCTCAAAATAACTCTAATATTGAGTCCTACCAACGATGTAAATTTCATTTTTTTATTACAAAGCGCACAATTGAGCTCTTCTTTAATGCTAAGCCATTCCACTACGTTTCTAATATAATTTAGAACAAATAGAAATAAACTTTTTTGTCGGTAACGATAACGTGGCTTACGATAAAATAGCGAAAAAGGCTCGATATAATAGCGGAATTTAATTTTCAAAATATGACCTTTCATGGTCGATATGTAGAAACGGAATAATGCCACGAATAAATACGCATGTATCCAACATACCAAAGTTCTTGTCATCATAGACAACTCATCATTAGAAAAGTCATCTTCTAATCAGGAGAGAAAAGTCATCACAATGTTCGTTTGGAACAAATTTATTTTCAATTCAATTTATTTGATTTAGTTTGTGGCCTATATTTTTGTTTTTGGTGCACAAAAAATATTGAATTATTATGTAAGTTTTTATTTTAATTTAAAAAAAAAATCGGCACCGCTTGGATTTAAATTTAAGATTCCAGAGTTACTCAAATCTCTGACTGTATAAGAAACTACAGCCTAAACGGATTCTGGATTCTCTTCCAACTTTGTATGTATCAGTTTTTTGGAGACTTTCCAAACTACATAAATGCATTTATGTAGTTTAAAACGAATCAAAAATAAAATTTTGAACAAATTCAGTTTTGCATTTTTGAAAAAAAAAAAAATTAAAATTCTTTGTTTTTGAAAAATCAAGTGTTCGAAAATAGGGCATATCATTTTCTTTAAATTTGGGATTTAGGTGTTGATCTATATATTTACTGCGAAATAGCATATCAACTTTGTTTTCTTGAGAAAAAAAAAAGTAAACAAAAACTGGCACCGATAGGAATCGAACCTAAGGTCTCCAGCATGCTAGTCGTAGTACTCATCGATTTTTAGCATTTGTAGGGTTTAAAAATCGCTGCTCAGGACGTCACCACCTCTTAGCTCGAAATTGCCGCTCAGGACGTGACCTTATAGCCTTATGCAAGAACTAACGTGTTCGAAAGCGCTAGTTCTGTCTGAAAATAACATCAGCACTTATTTCAGAAATAGGTATCACGCAGAAGAAGATCAAACCCATGAAGAAGATCAATTGCATTATACAAACAAACACTTTCCTCTTTGCCAAGAATCTTAACCCAAGCTTTAAAGAAGTTTAACCACCGCTTTTGTAGTTTTGAGTTTTCCCTGTGTTATTAACATTCGATAAAATTCAAAACCTAGATTATATTTCAATGCTGACACTTAGTAAGCTTTACTTTATATAAAATTTTTTTAACAATTTTCAATAAATTTCAGAAAGGCCAAAAGAAAAATCAATTTTTCTAATGGATTTATCACTCAGCTCCAGACTCTCTTTCAGACCTTATATTGTTTAAGATTTAAATGAAAAATCCTTGCCCGAAATTGTTTCAATAACAAAACAAAATAAAAACAAAAAATAAAACAAACTCGTATGCAAACTAGAAACCACACTTTTCCGTATCGCCTATGTTAAATTTTGTACCACCATAAGAATACCTGTCCTTTGCAAAGCAATAAAAAAAACCATACTAATTCCCGAGATTATAGTCCATTTGCAATATTTTTTATTTTTTTTCTAAGGCACAGTTCTTTCAATGTAGGCAGATTGCAAACTTGCTAGGTATACAATAGAATGACACACTAAACCACAATCCTCCCCCCCCCCCCCTCCCTATTCTTCTTCACCGTATCTATTCTATACCACTTGCCCTATAAATTTATGAAAGTCACCTTCCGTGTGGCCCCAACTTACCTTAGCGTCAGCAAGCAGCGTCAACCTGCAAACACCTCCACCAAAACCAAACACAAACTTCATTCCATACTGATAATGCACATAATTCACCGTTATTTAGGGCCAAACGTTTCATTATTCACCCCGAGGACCCGCATCATCTTCCTCTAAGGCACACACGCTCCTCTTCGGCTTCACAGTTTTTTCTTGTACTTTTTATAATTTTTTTTCGTTTTTGTGCAAAAAAGTTGAATTCATAATTTTTTTTTGCAACTGTCCTACCTCCTACCACCTTTCGGTGGATTGAGGTTGGAGGTGTGTGACAGAAGAGCGGAACCGGGGCTGAATCCCTGCACCATCTTTGTTTTTTTTCTGCTTCTTCTTTTTTTTTTTTAATTTCAGTGTGAAAAATATAAAAACTCACAAAATGGTGTCATCTGCATCAAGTCACAGTTGTAGAAGGGAGATATGTACGTAGATAGTAGATAGGTACAAAGAAGTCATGTGTTTGGGCTTGCGAAGGGGTAGGGGGTAGGAAGTAGAAGGGGAGAAGTGTTAGGGTTGCCCCTAGACACGTTGCTCTTCATCATTTTAAACAAAAGGCTTCCCAAACAAAGGAACAAATGAGAACAGAAAAAAAAAACGAAAAAAAAAAATACCGAGGACCGCTCACTTGTTGTGTTTATATTCTTTTGAAATGTTCATGGAAACGGGATGTCGATGTTGGACGCCACACTGGAACACTAGAGGGCACTTCACTCATAAATTCCAACAAAGGGAACCTTTAAATACAAAAAAAAGAGGAACAACAAAAATACGGAACTACCTACTATCGTTTATGAATATTTTGTTTTTTATTTTGTTTTGTGGCTAAAGCTTACATCATTTTGAAAGAACATGCATGCTCTCACCAGTTTACCCACTAATTGCTCGTAGTTGAACACAAAAATTTTCAAAACGAAACGCTTTTTGCATATTTTTCAACTTTTTTCTTTTTTGGTTAAATGTGATAAATAGCGGAATTGAGTTTTTGCTTTGACGGCACACACATAATGGGCTTATTTTAATTTTTCAAAAGGCTCCTGCCGCGTTACTTTTAGAGAGAGAGAGATGGTGTTAGGTACCTGATGAGTGATGACTTAATATGCTTCAAAGCCTTTTTAAAATATTAAGCTTTTGACCTTTTAGAGTTTTTTTTTTTTAACTGATGTTCTGATGGGAACGTTTTTCAGGTTGCACGAAATTGTTCTCCAGGTGAAGGTTCACCCTGGAAATACGTGGTAGGGCATTCAAATTCGAGACTGGAATAATTTAAATGTTGCGTTGGTCATATTGATTAATTTATAAATTATCGTGTTGTATCAGTAAAGTATGAATGAAAATTTTATATTTGATAGAATCACTTTTTTTCTAGTTTATTTAAGAATTTTCAAACATATGAATTTTCAAAAGCCAGAATTTTTTTGAATGCTACATTTTTTGTTTGTACCTTGAATATTTGATAATTCAGAGTTATTTGACTTTAAATTCCAAATGCTGACTATATAGATTCCATGACCTACCCATATAATACATTCAAATTGTAAAACCATCCCAAAAACACCTAAAAAGTCTGCTGGGGGCTCTAAGATCATAGGGTCACTGTGGTGTATACGTAACTTTTTTTTTTGAAAATCTATTCAAATGGTTTTTGTATGTATTTTTTATATGTTTAATCAATTTATATGAATATTATAAACTCTTGTTAGGTTAGAGTTTAAAGTTTGAAGTAATAGCCACGTTGAAATATAAAACAATGTTAATGTGAAGTGCGCCGCGTCGGCCTTTTAGCATTATAGTCAGAGTGAAAGAGATATAACTCTTTGCAAAAAACAAAGTTTTTGTTGCTTATTCAAAAATATTCCAATTTTAGTTATTCAATAAAATTTGAAGGATCCAAGGAAAAAGCAGCACAAGTCCATTTTGTTCGCCATACAATTTAATGCTAAAGACACACCCGACTAACAAATTTGCTCCTATAAAGCCTTACAGGTGTTAATATTGCTCCTATAAAGCTTTATAGAAGTGATATTGTTTGTAGGGCAGGCACATCATTTATTTATTTTTTTAAATTTGCTTTAAAAGTAATAATGCTATTAGATAATGCTCAGCAACACACAAAACCAAAGTTAAAAAAAATATCCTCGGTCCGTTTAAAAAAAACCTTTAAACTACTTCAACGTTTTTGTATGTAAATGATCGTTGAAATTGATTACGTGGCTTACGGGAAAGTCAGGCATCAAGAAAAATGTTCTATGCCAGGTACCATAAAAATAGGTAAGATAAATATGGTTATTATTTCAAAACAAAAACTTTATTTGTATTTTTTGAAATCATAATCGATGGAACCATTTTTAGAAAAACAACATTTTCCATTTTGTGCGTATTTTGGTAATTTAAAAATTATTTTCAACGAAAGAACTTATTTACATCAATATTTTTTTTATCAAAATTGAGGAAAATTGGTTTTCCAGCAGTATCGTAAGTAATTGTAAAATTTAATTCGAAAAAAAAAACTCAAATTTCTCTCTAGAGAATTATTCAAAGCTCTTAATAACTAAGTTTCAAACTAATCGCTAAGAAAAAACACATGAAAATTAATGTTATGATGAAAATTGACGGTCCTTAACACAACAAAGATTGATGAATCCGAATTTCAATTTTATCAACTCAGTTCACTTGAAAATAATGTTTATTTCAGCTAAGAAAAGCAAATTATGTTTTAATCCATTACAAGAACCTCACAATTCCACAATCGTGTAGCTCGATTTAGAAAGATCATCTCTATGTTCTTAAAGTGAATTTTTGAACTTTCTAAAATCATTTTAAATAACTACCGATAAATATCTGTGGTCATGGGAATGCCATCAAATTGAATTAAAATAACGGTCAAGTTATTTTAATTCTGCTCATAAGAATGTTTCATTGAAAAATCAATAAACACGGAAGAATAAATAACTTAAATAACCAAAATAAGATAGAAAATTTTTCTCAAAAACGGTGCATTCGATTTTGATTAATTATTTTTTTTGTGTAGAAAGCTTCAAATAAAACCCAATTTTGAAATAAAAAAAAATATTGTTTTAAATCCGTGTTAAAGGTACCTACCATAGAAAGTTTTTTTTTTGATTTTTGAATTTTTCGTAAACGGTGAAGCCAATTTAAACAGAAAAGTCAAAGTAACCCTAATATATAAAAATTTTCAAAAAACATGTTTGGATTTTTATAAAATATGCATTTCAATTTTTTCAATTAATATTTTGAAAACGGATGAAATTTCTTTTTTATGTTTTAATTGATATTTTTTAAAGAATAACATTCCAATTTTTTTTCTATTTTAAAAATATAAAAAAAAAAAACTTTTGATAAAAAAAATATATTTTCTTTTTAAACCTCTCAAAGATTTTCAATTTGTTTTCTAAAAAATGCATAGTTCATTTTGTGGTCAAAATCACGTTGTTTTCAGTAATTTTATAAATAGATTTTAGAATAAAAGGAAAAGGAATTTCCTTTAAAAAAAATCTAATTATAATTTTTTTAAATTTTGTTTCATAAAAAGCTTTTAATTTAGAGTTACTTTTACCATAAAAGCAAGTATGTACGACGCAGTCGTGCATTTTTTTAATCTTCTTGAGTCATTTAGTTTATGAATGTTCATAACTTGCACCCATAATAGAACTTAATTAAAAGTTAATAGTTTTCAACATCAGTTTTGATTTCAATAACTGATTGATAAATTACCCCCCGACAAAAAAAAAAATCAAAAAAAGTAAGCATCGAGAAAATTAAGTCTCACCGTCTGTTTGCAACCTTATTTCTAAGGAAACTATCAATTACTGTCAGCAAATGCTTTAGCACAACACAAAAAATAAAGTTACTTATGATGAAAAAAAAAAAAAAAAAAAATCATGTGTGCAATTCACACGTGGTTGAAGTGAAACCTTAAAAAATCATTTTTCTTGCAAAAAAAAAATAAAATAGAAAAAATCTACCTATTTTTATTCTATCACCTTCAAATCCATGTTTTTTATATGACAACCTATATAAATTTTATATCATCTGAAAGCTTATCGTCTTAGTTCAAAATATATATATATATCAGGTCTATGAGACATCTACAAAAAGAGCTAGAATTTTTTAAACTCGATGAAATTTCATCCAAAAAGCAAAAAAAACATTTATTTTTATGTTCTCATGCTATTAAATCAATTTTTTGTTTGACAACCTATAAAAAACTTTATACCATGTGAAAGCTTATTGTTTTACCTTGTATAAAGATGTATAAATCTTATTTCAAAGATGTTTACAAGAGAAGTTAGAATTTTTTAAAGTCAACCATGTCGAATTTCCAGACTGAGATTACGGTACTTCCTACACTGGTAGCTGGTCATCGATAACAGATCTCCACAGGTGTTTTGAGGTATTTTTCAATTTTTTTTAATTTAAGATTGTGTAATTTGTAGAGCACGTACCGTTATGTGTGATATATCAAATAAAAGGTTATGTTATCAGCATGCGTATTAAAGTTAAATCAAATTTGTATGTGCACTAGATCAAAAGATATAACGTGTGTTGGAAAAGAACATCTTTTTACCGTTATCCCCGAATTTTGAATATGAAATTAATTGAAATTTTGTACAATTATAATTTATTTAATTACCTATCTGCAGAACAAATTTCATTCATCTATCTTTTAAAACAAAAAAGTTATAACAAGTTGAAGTCGTGTCGCGTTTTCGTTTCATCTTGTTTCAAATCACTACGATACTAAAGAAGTTTTCACTTCAATAAAAACTAATAAATCCATTCAAGGCATTCGGAGATTTTTAGTACTTCCGTTTCCCTTTTATCTCTCATGCCTCATCGCTGATGCCGCCCTCTTCTGCCAAATCCAAAAAAAAAAAACCAAAGTAGAGAAGTCGAAATACTTGTCCATTTTCTACTTAAGAAATAAAACGAAGGAAATTCTATTTCAAAATGATTTATGTGTGTGCTTCTCTGCAAAATAGGATAAACGGCTCCACAATTCATATATTCTTTATCCCTTCTATACACATATAACACAGAGGATGAAAGAGGGAGATGAAAAAAAAATGCAATACAGTACAGAAATTGAGGAAAAAAAATTTGCAATGCAACGAACCTACTAAGAAAATGGCTTCCTTTACCCTTAGCTTTTCAGTCAGTATATGGTGAAGAAACTTCCTATCCTTCGTGAGTGCAATCCTTTTTTTCATATTTTTTTTTTTTTTTGTTTCTTCAAAAATCCCAGGAAACTAACTCTCTCTACTGCTGCTGCTGCAAATGCAACAAAATTATATTTTTATTTAACAGCAAACAAGAAAAAAGAAATATAAAAATATTCTTTTTTTTTTATTTTTGTTGTTGCTATTCTAGGGTTTATAGAATTTCTCCGGCTGTTGCTGCTGCAGTATCCTGTTTTCATTTTTATACATCTTATATAGCACAACTAATATATATGAGACTGACTTACTCACTGGAATAAGAAAATTCAATTTCAAGCGATTTTTCTTGCTGTTTTTTTTTTCTCTTAGAAAATCTTGCAACAAAAAAAAAAATAAAATAAGAATAAAATAAATTTAAAAAATGTGTTTTCTGCTCAAATGAAATATACTATTTTTAAGTGAAAACGAATTATGCACCTCGCAATGGATTCGCATTAGAGAAATACATATAACTATGAGACCCTTAGTTGACATGGTCGGGTAGAAAAGCAATTGTATATAGGGCCAATTTATAAAAGGGCGCTTAGCGCTTATAATAATTGACGTACAGACAAAATCAGTGGTTTGAAAGCTATTCCTGATAAAGAGAATCTTAAAGTTAAAATTAAAAGATATATCTAAAGTTCTTCAAGACAAATGCCTATAAATAAAAATAAACAATATAGTCGTTTTGTAGAAAAAAAATTGAACCTGATGAATAAAATAATTATAAAATACGTTTTTCATAACAAAGTAACGAGTTATTCAAAATCCAGAGCCTTTAAAAAAACAAAGAACTCATTCAACCAAAGAGTAACTTTTCGTTACTGAATATCTATTTCCTATAAATTTAAGGTAAATAATAAAAACATTTAATGGGATGCAGGACTCAAGCAACATAAAAGTTCTCATCAAACTACTTACATATTCAGCGGTTTAATTTAAGACTATTCAACTAAATCCCTTTTCAATTTATTGAAGTTGTACTTTAACATTCGCCAAAAAAGTAGTAATTTTTATATTCAGCTTTTTCTCATTCATTTCTTTCATATACTTTAACAGATTCCTTTCTGAATTAATTTTTATGTCTGAAGAGTTTTCTAAATAAAGAATTTGGTCTAGTTATTCAGTACCGCTAAAATGCTCCTTATTCAGCACCTAAATTTCAAAAAAAGAGTGTGTGTACACATGTACACGCGACTGAAGTTATACTTCTCATTCAGTATATGTAAATGAATTTCATTTGATATTTTTAATTTCTATTATTAAATTAATTAATCTACACATCGTTTTTTTACATTTTCATCAAGTGAACAATAAATTAATTCTTTCATCCTCCTTGCGTCCATGTAGTTTTCAATTTATTCTGTGAAATTTACACATGTTGTGCGGTTCAGAACGTACGGTATACGCTTAACGAAACTAAATGAATTGAGCATAAAATGTGCGATATGGTTATTTTATGAGAATTGTGTGTGCTTCAGCACTAGTAGTAGCAATATGGAACTTGCAGAGTTGCTACAAAGCTCAAAAGTGAGCTGAGCTCAGCTCACAGCTCAGCTCAAATTTTGAGCTAGCTGACTTTTGAGCTATGTACCATAGCTCAGCTCATTTGAGCTGAGCTGAAAGTCAGCTGAGCTGATGGTTGAGCTGAGCTGTTGGGTGAGCTAAAGTAAAGTGAGCTGAGCTGAGCTGTGATGGGTGAGAGGATACATTGATTTTTATTTGGAAAGTATAATGAAATATGAAG
This sequence comes from Episyrphus balteatus, assembly GCF_945859705.1. Taxonomy (NCBI): domain Eukaryota; kingdom Metazoa; phylum Arthropoda; class Insecta; order Diptera; family Syrphidae; genus Episyrphus; species Episyrphus balteatus. Next base: position 27,445,936 of record NC_079134.1, on the reverse strand, counting down.
ATATTTTAAACTTTTATAAAGCACCATAGCTCAAGATGTTTGGTTCTAGTTATTAATGGAATTATTTTAACACATGGATATTTTTATATATAAAACAGATAATTTTTCGTGATCTTTCTCTTGGTTTTTTTAACCCTAGAAAGATAATCATAATATACGTCTCAGAGACGTATGATTCTAAAAAAGATTTTTGGTCTTATGTTAACACTTTTTGTCATATTTATTTAACTCATTACTTAGATTATTTTAAAGAAGTGATATAATAAATCAAATCAATTTAACAAAAACCCAGAAATTTGAATTGAATTAGATAAAACAGTTCTTTACACGCCATACGTCTTACAGACGTAGATTATCTTTCTAGGGTTAATAGTAAATATATTTCTATTTTTTTAGTAAAATATTTCTTTTTTAATCATAAAAAAAATCAGGTACAATCCGGTTTTACGACTTTTTTCAAAATTCCGGGAAAATCGCGTTTGAAAGTTGGGGTAAATTTTTTTTTTCGAAAAATCCCCGAATCTTTGAACGCTCCTGGAAGCTAAACCGCTTGAGAGCAATTTTTGGGAGTGGTGCCAAATGATAGCTTGTGTCATGGGCCTACGCTTTGCACATTATCAGATTTTTAAAAAATCGCCTTCCATGTTAAACCGCCACATCATGCCTTTTTTTTCAGAATCGGGCTTAACTTTTTTTTTACCTTTAAGTTCTCCTGGTTTGAGAACGCGTGTACCTACAGGGATGGAAGTTGTACCCAAATGTAGGTTAGAGTCCCCGCTACCTTTTGGCATCAAAAAATTTTTTTTTCATTTTTTTCAAAATTCCGAGATATAGGCGTTGGAAGTTGGGGCGCTCACTTTCAGCTCAGCTCAAATGAGCTAAGCTATGGTACCTAGCTCAAATTTGAGCTGAGCTGTGAGCTGAGCTGAAATGTTAGCTTTTTGCAACCCTGGCAACTTGCCACATGTAACTTGCCACATGCAACTTGCCACACGCAATTTGCCACATGCAACTTGCCACACGCAACTTGCCACATACATCTTGCCACATGCAACTTGCCACATGCAACTTGCCACATACAACTTGCCACATGCAACTTGCCACATGAAACATGTAACTTGCTACGTGTTGTGTGTTTTATGTTTGCCGTACTGTGGCGTACTGCATTTTTAAATACTAAAGTACTGCGTACTCTAAAGGTGAAACGACAGCCCTGCTACCCAGGGTGATCGCGTCATAATCCCTTTGACATTCTTGTCAAAAAGTAAATTTTCATACCCACCCTCCCATAAGAAGTATAACTTCAATAAGAACTTAATTTGTATACTCAAGAAGAAATCCCAGCCCTTTACAAATAACTTGGTTTTTATCCAAGTTAAAAAAAAAAAATTCAGTCGTTAATTTTTCACAAATTTTATTAGGTACTAAAAAAATAATACTGAAAAATAAGACTTCATCCAATAGGAAGCAATTCAGCTCATATATTTCACCTAGGTATCAGTTCAGCATAATTTTGTAAGTCTCCTCCATTTTCAAGAATTTTTTTCAAAGGCATGATGGAGAGCTGTAAGCCACGAATATCTTCGCTCTTTATCGGCTCCTTCAAACCAGTTTTGTTTTTTACAAGTAAATTTTCTTTATTCAGCACATTCAATAGAATTAGGAAAAAACTCGTTAAAATACTGAATATTCACCGAAAACTTTGTATTATATTTCTGCAAATCTTCATAATTATTTGCTGAATATGTTTTCTTTATATTAAGTTTAAGATAACACAAACTTTTGGCTATAAGACTGAATTAACTATGAATTCTCTGAAAGAAGTAGTTATTCTTCTTATTCAGCAACTTCATGCGATGCAAGAATGGAGTTTTTATCTAATAATACACCATTCCACAAAAAAAAATATAAAAAAAAGAAACCAATTTTTTTCTTATTCAGCACATATTTCTTTAAAAAATCAAAGATCTGTCTCAGAAGAAGAACATTCAGCTGGACCATGCTGCTGAATATACATTTTTTTGTAAATAAGAAAACTTCATAGTAAAGCCTAATTCGAAGACATCTGTAACTGAGATTCGAAATTGCCAGTGCCTAGTGATTTTTTTAATTGCTGATTGCTATCAGAAAATGCAATCATTTTATCAGATTGATAATATAATTTTCTTTCCGAAGACTCGAAATGCCCACAGAATTCTAGTCTTCCCCCTATCTCTAATTTTTCTGTTTTGATGATGTTTTCGATTCTGCTGCTGCAACAAACAAGATGGACAAACAAGAAGTTCCGTATCCTTTAAAGATTCTGACTTATGTATGCAAACAGAACTACGCATTTTAGTAACTTTATTGTTTTTCCTGACGAACCAATTTCTTTGTCAAAATCAAAATACCAAGAAAATTATCTTTTCTATTAAAAGAAAAAACTGAAGGATCATCAGGACAATAATAGTCTATGATTGTAAAAGTTCAACAAAGTTCATTCCAACTTGTATCTGTTTCTATTTCCATTTCGAATATCAGAATCGATATCTCATTTTATTGATAAATGGAACGTGAAATTATTTTATGAATTTTTCATCCTGTCCTCGTTTTTTTTTTCTCAGAAATTTAAATTCGATTTTGAAATAAGAGACATATATCTTCCGACTTGTTCAGCGCCAATATCTGACATAATTCTTATTTTTTTCAGTTTTAGTTCCCCTAAAGACTGTTGTCACTCTGGCATTTTCTTTTATTTTATTGCGGAGGGTTCATTGAGTGTGAGGAATGTCATCGTCGTGTGTTGTATAATAGGCGACAGAGTTGTATAGCTCGTCGTCGCTTTTGTTTTAACTTTCCATTTACATTTTGGAGCAAATTATCTTTCGCATGAATGCGGATGTGACAGTTCAGGGGAAGGCTTCTTTGCATTCCTAATCAGGCAAACACAAAAGGAACAGAAGACTTTCCATCGCGCCATCAGCAAAAAAAAGTTTCCTCTCTAAATAGAAAGTCGAAAGAGAGAGAGAGAGAGAGAGAATAGGTTCCTTGGGTGTTGGGTACCTAGAGACGACACAACTCCATGGAGGATCACAGTTCAATCATTGCCATCACGTTTGACACTTTTCAAGTGAGAATATCTTAAATGATGACGCAAAAGTAAAGACAAGTTTTAATTACACCAAAAGCGAAAGAAAATGACGTCTAAATTTATTCAAGTCACGATAAATCAGATGATGTGTGTCTCTCTCTGTGATGTGATGGTTATGTACGATGGAATATAGAGGGGGTTGTTGTCTGTCTTATTGCTGGAGTTGGGGGATTTCATACACTTAAAAACCACAATCTCATATTGAATGTGAATTGAGTGTGAAAAGATTTCTTAGCTAAGGATTTTAGAGTGGGTTTGTTGTATAGAAAGAAATGGGGGAGAGAAACGACTTTATGACCCAGATTCTTTAAGTAATTTTTCGTCTTTTATTAATTTTCCACGCGAGTGAGTATAAGGAGAGGAAATTATTTTCACTTTTCTTGTGATATAGCTGGGGGAATTTCCCCGAAATATGAATTTATGCAAGTTTTTATTTTGTGTTAATTTAAAAGTTTTTTATCTGGTATTTTCTTCAAATAAATGAGAGGGGGATTTGGAAAAATTTAACATTCATACATAAAAAGTGTTGGAAATGTTTTAATGAAGATTTTTGAGTAAAAGGGTTTGGCTTGAATTCGGGGAGATAATAAAAGCTATTAGAGAGGTATAGAATTTCAGTGTAAGGAAAAAGTTTTTACATAAGTCTTGAAAACAACTCTTATGATAAAGAAAAATTTGTCAGTTTAAGTAAACTTTCATTCTGAAAGTCTTAATAACTAGGTACCTGCTTCTCTGTAAATTTAACTAAAAACGTTTTAATCTAAATGGATGGTTTTTTTAAATCAGTTATTATCTTAGGATTTGAATTCCTGATAGTCAAAAGTTTTTTTGTGATAGTAAATTTTTCAAATGGTTTTGTTCTATTTTTTTTTTGCTTGGAGTTTTTTTTCCTGAATTTATTAGCTCTATATGAATGAAAGAAAGAGCAATAATTACATATAAAAAAAAATGAACGAGAATCCTGGGGTCGAATTACGGCATCCGTTCGTTAACGTACACAGAGAAAAATATGACCACCTAAAAACTAACAGATTGCATTATTGTTTTGCTGCCCATATGTTTAATAAGGACATCTTATTAAAAGCAACGATTTATAAGGTTTTTTTTTTAAGGATTTCTTATTATTTTTATAGAGAAAATCTTATGAAAATTTGAGTGAAAAGTTAATTTTTTTTGCAACTTAGCACTAAAACAAAAATCGCGATATCTACCAGGTTGGTTCAGGTGGTAAGGTGGGTGACTAATGATTTGAAGTCTCCAGTTCGATTTCCAGACTGGTCGTCGTTTTTTTTTTTTTTTCTTTTCAAAACTCTACAGATTTTAAATCAACAAGGAAAACCCGGTTGTTTTAATAAGGTTTGATTCTTGGATGAAAACCATAGAGAAATTTTTCTCTGTGTATGGTTGCTATGTGTCCCTATCTTTTTCTACTGAATAAATAGAGATAGAAACAGTAAAAACGTTAACGTATGATCGTAATCGTGTGCCGTGATTCGACCCCAGTTTTTTAACTGAAATTTTCTGGACACAGAAGCTCTGCTATGACAGTTTTAGTTTGAATTTCGATTACCAAAATTCAGGTTACTGTTCATCTTAATTACTTAATTTCGAAAAAAAAAATGTTTTGTTTTTTTTGTAGTAGTTTTTTTTTCAAAAACTGGACTATGGATTTTTAAAAAAATTTTTTTTATTTCAAACAATCATAATTTACAAGAAAAAGCTAAAAAAAATACCTTTTTTCTTTTCTCATTATATTAATTTTTTTATTTTAAAAGCTCACAAAAATAATTATACCATTTAAAAGCCAAATATTTCTTCTAAATAATAAAACCATTTTAATGAGCAAACAGTATGAAAATAATTTATTGAAAACAATCATTTCTTATGAAAAAAGTGAAAAAATCACTTCACCCAAAAACTCATTCTTTTGATACAACAACCTATAATAAATTTTATACCACCTGAAAGCTTATTGCTTCAGCTCAAAATATATATATATAGATCATGTCTATTTGACATCTACAAAGAGAGCTAGAATTTTTCGAACTCGATCAAATTTCATTAAAAAAAGCAAAAAAAAAACATGTACATTTATCTTCTCACGCTATTAAATCCATTTTTTTAACAATCTATAAATCTATACAATCTATTTATACCATCTGAAAGCTTATTGTCTTAGCTAAAAATATATATAGACCAAGTCTATGAGACATCTACAAAAAGAGCTAGAATTTTTTGAACTCGATGAAATTTCATCAAAAAAAGCAAAAAAAAAAACATTTATTTTTATGTTCTCATGCTATTAAATTAATTTTTTCCCTAACCAACTGTAAAAAATTTAATACCATGTGAACGCTTATTGTTTCACCTTTCAAATGACGTATCAATCTCATTTCAAAGTTGCCTACAAGAGCAGTTAGAATTTTTTAAAGTCAACCATGTGTAATTTCCAGACTGAGATTACGGTACTTCCCCCAGGGGTGTGGTTTGAGGTTTTTAGCAAGTTTCTTGATTTAACATTGTGTGGCTTTTAGTTAGTCTAGCGTTATGTGTGATATATCAAATGAAAGGTAATTGTATCAGGATTCTCATAAATGTTTAATCAAATTTCTATCTGCTCTTGGTAAAAAGTTATAACCTGTTGAATTCTAAAATTTTATTTTACCGTTATCTCAAAATTGTGTTTACGAAAATAATTGAAATTTCGCACACATATAGTCGTGGTCATGGTCTATCATTACTTCATATATAATATTCCTCTATCTATTAAAAAAAAAGGTAAAAATAAAAAACGATGAAAATCGGTTAAAAACGAAAAAAAAACTGTTTTTTAAAAACTTATTTTTCTCCGTATTCAGTCAAAACTCTTTTAACGATTCCAATTCTTTGCACATGTATGCGCATTGATCAGCCCTACATATCCTATATAATTTGATTTTTTGAACGCTCCAAAATTAAAAACTAAACAAAAATATTTTTCAAATACCGTATGAGACGCCTAATTTTTTTTTCCTTCATCTTTCACCTGGCACCTTTAGAATTGTCAAAAAAAATTTCCCCTACCCATAATCAACATTTTGTCATACCCACAGCACCTGATCAACGTTCAAACAAAACGTTATAGAGGAGTTCCAAAATGTTTTAAATTTTTTTCTTAAATGCAGTTATCCTTAAATCAGTCTCCTCTATCTTTGGCAAAAAAAAATCAATTCTCTACAACTTCGCGTTTTGATTTTAGCTCAAATTTCATATTTCCGTTTTACCCCTGTTTACCCTATTAAATGACGGAATTTTTAAAAAACCTTTCTTTTGGATTAAGCTTTAGGTTATTATCTTTCCAGTAAGCTATAGAAGATTTTTGTATCTCTAATAGTTTATTTTTAATTTAAATTTTTTGCCGCACTGCGAAAGTGCGAGAGTGTAACGTTAGAAAATGGCGTCACTTTTTTGTGGTGGCTGCCATGGTTCATCGATTTATAAGACGTTATCACGTCAAAAAATTATAGAGTAGGTATCTTCCTGAAAATTGGTAATAGCGTTACATTTGGGATAAAAAACTTGATAAAATTATTTTGGTTAAAAGCTTAAAATACCTTTTCTTTTCATCGAGATCTAATGATACATCCTTAAACCACAAGAAAAAAAAAAGTACGTATGTCTTGAATACCAACAAAATTAAATTGTATTTAATAACGCCAAATCTCCCCTGAAAAAAAACTCGTATCTATTTTATCCTCGAATTCATTTTAATTACAAATCAATTAAATACAATTTTAAACCTCAAAAACCTCCTCGATGAATTGAAATAAAATTGAACAGACTTCAACACAATTTCCATATAAAATCATTCAATTCGATTTTCATTATCGTTTAATGGGAAAATCTCGAAATAAGATAAATAAAATGAAGTTTAGCCAATTTAGAATTTTTTTCTTGGTGGATTCTTCTTGGAGTATTTTTTAATATTTGAAGAGGTATTCCAGAGTCTCTCTTCACTTTTTTTTTTCTTGCTTAAAATAGAAACAGCAGTTAAATTGCAGCCACGAATGAATAAGAAGGGAGAAAACCAGCCAGAAGTCGAAATAAAAAAAAATAAAATAAAATAAATAATATAAGTAAACTCCGCTGAACTGTTCATAATTTCATCTTAAGTATCATCTTTTCCTCTATTTTACTGCCTCAGTTTTTAGCTTCTTGTTCACTCTGCCCTGCATCACTCGCTAAACCTTCTATACCGCCATCATTATCCACTACCACCAGGTTTTTGCTAGAAAATGTATAAAAAAAATACCACAAAACTATACTTTATAAGCCAATACAATTCAAGGACTTTTCTTTGGGTCCTTCAACTTCGCCTCCTTCTAATAGAAGTCGATTGCACTTGCAATTTGAAGAAGAAAAAGAAGAAGAAACAGCAACGACTCCTTAGAAAATGAGGAGGAGAGATGAGGATGAGTTCAGTCAAGTAAGTGCACATTCAAAAGAGAAATCGATGGATCCCTTAGTGAAATCCTTGTTGATCCTGAAAAAGTGCCGACTTCACAGAGAGAAGCCATCATCTGCGAGAAGAAGATTTCCTAGAGACTACTAAAAACTAGGTAAGAGGAAATGCGCCTTCTCATTTTGAATTCAGATACATAGAAACGTAACGTAATGACCTTTTCCTACTATACGACCGACTGAACGACCTGCGACGACGGAGACGGACGATGCTTAAAAGGATATTGGCCAGCTTTGCTGCTCCTGCTGAGTTTTTCAGACTTTTCGTTTTTCCTTTTTTCTTCTGGGTACTGCTGGGTCCTGGTCAGACAATATGAAATGAGCTTACTGAAGGACATTGAATTGAAATGTTACGACTTTCCGATATGGGATTCCATGCCAACAGCTGTCTGTATCCACACAGAGAGGGCTAAAGTAGTGAGTGTATGTTGTAGGTTAAGAGTTGAAAATTCAAAAAGGATGCGAGGATGGTAAAAGGAGAGTGAAAAGATAGTTGGGTATTGCAGCACAAAGACAAACAGATAAATCCGGCAGAATGGCCATTTACTCTGAGTGATTCCTGTGCGACAGGAACCTTAATACAATTCTGTCGCATGGAATATCCTCACTTGAATGCGGGATCTGGATGGATTGCTGTTATGCGCCTTGTCCATTTGCTAACCGTAAAAAAAAACTATCAATTTTTATTAAAAGTGAACTTTTGTTTTCTTACTCCGCAGTCAGCCCACAGTCATCTCATAGCTGCTGTGTGTGTGTGTGTGTGCATTTTGATGGTCGAACGAACTGGCTTTAGCTGGATGATTGGCGACTGATAGAATTCGACTGATATTCCGGTTCAGTTCGTTGGAAAATCCAATCAATATTCAGTTTTTGGAGTACAACAAACTGGGGAAGAGGTTTTTAGCTAGTCAAGAGTATTGTTTTTTTTGTTGAACAAATCTTTATGATGACGTTTTACTTGAGATTGTCTTATAATCATTGAGGTTTGCAATAGGATTTATATGTAAATTCAATTGAAATTCTCAAAATCTATAGAAATGGTGATATGGTAGTATGAAAAGCCTTGGGATTGCTTCAAAGGACAGTTATGTTTAAAATTTTCTAATTTTTTTTACCTTAGGGTTTAAAGGTGATTCAGAATTTAGGATGACTTTTTGTAATTAAAATAGAGGACAAGAGTGATATGATCGATGTGGTTCAAGTTCAACCGTCATGAGGAGAGTAATGTGTATTTTTGGACTTCAAGAGTCAAGACCTCTAATTTTTAGGTACCTGACCATGGTCTTGCAAGAAGTTAAAAAACCTGAGCTTGTGACTATCTTATAAAATGTATCTTTTTTAATCTTGGAATTGAAATCTTACAGACGTATATAAAAGCCAATCGCCGTTGCTGAATTCGCTCAAATCTTTTGCTGAAAAGCTCATAGAATTTTTCTATGATTTTGTCGTCTTTTTTACCTTCATATGGTAAAATTTTTATTTTCTATGGCAAAACCCAGCTGTTGTCAATAAATGTAGTGTATTTAAAATGATAATATTGATGGGTAATATCACTCTTAGTTTTTAGCAGGCGTTTGGTACACTGAATCTTTGTATGCGCCTTGTTAGAACTGCACGCAGTTTAAAGCCAAAAGGCAGCATTAAACCATCTTGAACCCATCTTTTTCGTATCGTGGTAGAAAAGTAAATGATTTAGTTACTTTTTTCCTTATTTAAAAAAACTGCAAGGTTGGAGCATTTTATTTTTGAGTACTTGTTACATCAGCAACAACATGTTTTAATTCAAAAAGAAATTTCAAGCTTTTTTTTGAAAATCCATTTCTGGATAACGCATCGATGAACTTTTTTAAATTCTTTTTTAAGTGTTGATTAATACTTTCTTAAAAATAGCATACCATTTCTTTTAATCTTAAAAAATATTTAATTATACATAAAAATATTTTTTCTTTAACGACTCCGACGATTTAAAAAAAAAAACTTAGGTATAAAAATACTTTTTTATAAAAGAAGTCAAATATTATAAATTTATTTTCAAAATCATTTGAACCGGTGTTTAAGAAATTATAAAAACTAATTTTATGTATTTTTATATTTTATGTAAAATTCCTTCAAAAATCAAATTGTAATTATTCTATAGGTAACTTTTTTCATAAAAATGAACCAAAAACAAAGCTTACACTAGACCAGGCATGTCAAACTCAATGGTTACAAGGGGCCAAAACAGCGAGATAAAAATTTGTTGGGCCGAAGAACATGTTAAGCTACAATTTTTATATGTTAAACAATTTTGTAAAAAAAAACAGCAAAAATGATGAAACAATCATTTACCATTTTTTTCTCAGACCAAAGTTTATAGGTAACTCATTCCTTTTAATGACTGAAATAACTGCTCGCTTCGACAGATACCTACTATGAAATTTGCAAACGCTTTTATATGCCAGTTTTCAAGTGCACAAAAACACTTATAAAATCGGGCATTTCAACGAATTTGGAACTTACTTCGGAGTCAAATTAGGAATCGCTTTCCTCCATTTTCACATGATTCGGCATTAACTCTATGTTTATGGAACAAATAAAAAAAAATCAAGCGAACTTGTCTTTCAAGAAATATTCTGCAAGCCTTTTTTCGTATTCAATTTTATAGTTTAGATTTTTTGCTACATCTAGGTAGGTATCATGAATTATAAACTCTGCAACCATTTTAGATAGCAAGACATGCTGGTTTAAAGACTTTTATCATTAAAAACTAAAAAAATTCCCAAGCCCCAGAATCGTTGGTAGGTTAACTCAGAATATTCACTTCCTAGTTCACTTTAAGAAATCACATAACTTACCCTGATTTAACCCACGAGATCTTATAAAATTTGTTATTTTTTTTGGTTTTGTCCCATATTTATTTGTTGATTAGGAGAAAAAGGAGGTGCATGTGTGTCGAAAGCTGTGAACATAAAATCTAAATTATAATCTAAAACTCAAAATTAATAAAAATGTGGACTGGGCCGCAAAGTTATTCGTTGTGGGCCACAAGTTTGACATGCCTGCACTGGACGCTCTTTTGGGTTGAATAGTTTGCCAAATTAATAAATTATAGCATACAACTCCAAAAGGCAGGGTTGTAAAATTATCAATTAAAAAAAATGCATTTGAAATTTGAAAACAAATATTTATTGCAACTGGAAAAAATTTCATTTAAAAAAAATTCGATTGTAACTGAAAAATATTTGCATTAAAAAAATATTTGTTGCAGCTGAAATTGTTTTGCATTAAAAAATATGTAATTGCAACTGAAAAATGTTTGCATTGAAAATAAAATGCACGACTGGGGTCGCACGTACTTGCTCGTGCTTAAAGTAACTTCAATGTTACAGCTTTTTATTCAAGAAAATTATTAAAAATTAAAAAAAAACAAATAAAATCTTTTTTTTTTAATTAAATAAACACCGTTTTAAATGATCTTTTACAAAAAACCAAGTATGCCATTTTATTTCTTGTATAACAAGGAATATTTAGAAAAAAAATTCCGAAATCGTTAGTGCCGTTTTTTAAAAAAATAATTTTATATACCTATATAAAAATGTTCTAATATTTTTTTAAAAAAATTTTGGTATGCCATTTTGAAGAAATAATTAATTTACACATAAAAACGAAATTTCAAAATTTTTCACCTACCCGTATTCAAAGAATTGATTTTTCAAAAAAAAATTTTGAAATATTTTTTAAAAATCCAAAAAGTGTTTTTTGAAAATTCTCTAAAATTTTAATATTACTTTTACTTGAACGCTTCTGTATAAATAAATTTGTTGAAATTGGGTTAGTCTTGTACGAGATATTCATAAATCAAAAAAACCGTTCTATGACAAGTACCGTTAATAACGGTAAAAAAAATAATTTTTTTATTTCAAAAGGTGGCTCTTATGTTTAATACTATACACAAAAATTTTAATTAAAATCGTTAGAGCCGTTTTTGAAAAAAGTTAACTTTTCTATTTCCATTATATGGCAGGTACCGTTAGTTTTGGTCATACAAAAAAATTCAATTTCTCCTCTAGGGAATCACCAAAAACTGCTAACTACCAAGTTTGAAGAAAATCACTCCTTTAGTTTAGGCTTTTAGGCTGCAGCTCCAGGTACTTACAGACGGACAGACAGACAGAATTGCCGGACCCACTTTTTTGGCATTCTCCATCATCGTAATGTCATGTAAAATTATTATCTCGAGTTCGATTTTTTTACGAATCCTAAACTTGCTTTATAGTAGGTACCTATATCGCAAGTAAAAAAATATTCACTGCAAAATAATGTGAGAATAACATACATTTTTTTTTTTAATATTCGTCGAATTTCTTAAAATTTTCACACCTTGTATGGTCAAAAAGTGAAAATTGTAAGAAATTTGATGAATATTAAAAAATATATAAAGCATATCTACATTTGAATTTTTTTTAATGCAAAATATTTTTTTTATTTTCAATGCAAATAATTTTTTAAATGCAAATATTTTTCAGTTGGAATAAATTTTTTTAATATAATTTTTTTTAATGGAAAACAAATGCGCATTCACAAAAAATGATTTTTTACAACCCTACTCCAAGGCCATGTTTTTGCGGCAGTTAATTTTAATTTTGTTTTCTTTTTTTTTTTTCAATTTGACAACGAATATTTTGTAGGTATTTTCTAATAGTTTCTACACACCATATCGTTTAAATTAATTAAAAGAATGTCTGATGGTCCTATCGTAGGCTTAGTCTCTTAGTCTAAGTCGTGGTCGTAATATGATGAAAATATTTAACTTTAAACTGGATTCCATCACCTAACAGATGAATTTTTCTGATATCGTGCAATGATGTTGGTGAAGAAACTCTCCTTTGACATTATTATTTTTATTTTCCGAAACACTTTCATCAAAAGGATCCTTAAGTATAGATGATTTTATGTATTTCATCTTCTCTTTTAAATTTTAAATAAAAACCAATCGAATAAATATTTTACTTTCCTTCAAAGCTCTTAATATACATCTTATTTTATATTTCGGTGAAATCGTTGACTTGTTTTTTTTTTTCGTTTTTCATCTTATTTTTTAAATTTAAAAAATGAACTCAGTGTAAAATGACAATTTTTTAAAATTCAATCCAATATCGAAGAAATCCCATATCTCATCATTAAATATACCTTTTCAGTATCATTTTTTCTAAGGATATTTCTCTTTTTTTCTTTCTAACATATATTCTGAAAGGGAATTATTTTGCGATATCCTATGAATTTTAAAACGAACAAGAATATCCCATAGGACATTGTATACTACATTGGAGTGAGGTATATCTTTTAAAAAGGTTAAGGTTATGTATAGAAGAAAACAGTGTGTTTTTGTAGATAAGCAAAATAAATTTATTTATTTAAATTATTGAGAAGCTTTTGCACACCAAACGATGCTGCTTGGTGTGGTTATTTTGAATAATTTTCTCTTCACTGGATAATATATATTTTCAAAATCTAGCACAATATTTGTGATGGGAATACATTATCTATGGAAAGAAATTAATTTGAAAACAATCACGGAATTGTGAAGTTTGATGAATTATTAATTTGAATTTGATTATAACGAACAAAATAAATGGGGAATTTATCATTATTATAATAAGACAAAATCAATCATTCTTATTTAACTTGCGATGTATTTTCTATGGGGTTGTTTATTCATAAAAATGATCAAAAAAGCCTTTTCACGCGTTTTAAGCCATTTCCGGCGGCTTCCAGTTCCAGTTGACTTAGAAACTTGAAATTTTACATTATCTTGTTTTTGGTCTAATTACACTGGTCAACAAGGTTTTTGCCACAGCAACTAAAATATACTTTTCTAGTAGTTTTTGATGTGCTGAACTCGAATCTGAAGTCAGAAAATTGTTATTGGCCTCCGTTTTTTAAATATTACCGTTAGAAAATGTCAAAAAACGTCATTTTGGCTGCTTTCGAGGTTATGTTTTTATGTGGGGTAATACATTATGAATAAATTTGTAACGGTGGCTATAAGAAATGATTTTATTCTTTCAAAAAATGTTTAAATCTTTCCGATATCTCCTTTACTGCCCGAGATATTTAAAATTTAAATAGCGGTCTTTGAATCAGAAACAACACTGGCCAACCAAAATAAACTTTTTTTGCCACAAGAACCAAAATATACTTTTCTGAAGGTTTTTGGGTTGTTGAGCTCGAATCCGCAATCAGAAAAATTTTATTAGCCTTAATTCTTGAAATATTACCGTTATAAAATGCAAAATAAAAACAGAACCTCGAAAACAGCCAAAATGACGTTTTTTAGCATTTTATAACGGTAATATTTCAAAAATGGAGGGCAATTAAATTTTTCTGACTTCAGATTCTGATTCAACACCCCAAAAAATACTAGAAAAGTATATTTTGGTTCTTGTGGCAAAAAAAAGTCAAATTTTGTTGACCAGAGTTATAGGAATTCTGAAAAAAAAAAATTGTTGTAAAAGCTTTTGGTTTTCCAGAAAATTCTCGTTGCGTTTTCGCAACGCTCGCCGAAAGGGGTATCAAAATGTTTAAAATAACTTTTTTTTACATGAAGTATGAATCAATTTTATTTGAGTATTTTTATGAAGAATGAACCAAATAAAGATAAATCGGGTAATGAAAGACTGTTGAAAAAAAAACAAGACATTTGTAATAAGTTATAAATTATATTTTGATATTTTATGCTTACCTATAACTACTAAGAATGGTTTTTTGTGTGATATTCATGCTAGCATTTTGGATATGAATTGGGTTATTACATTTCCTGCAGGAAATAACGGTTTGGCTGGAACTCTTGCGACATCGTTTTGATGACAGTATGTAATTATAAAAGTGGCTAGTGCATTCATTCCTTATGGTAGTGCAAGTACCTAATCAAAACTTCTCTGATTTGATTGCCTTCAAAAAAAAAGATATAGCAAGTCAGCACCCGGTAACAATCGAGTACACTGAGAGAAAAAATTAAATTGAAGTTGAAACATCGTTGTTTCAAAGATGAACTACTTTGATTTATGTGACTTTAAGATACGAAACCATAAAAAATTAACCTTTTTTCCACGGTACCTGTCATAGGACTATTTTCTTGATTTTTGAATGATTAAAGCGATTTCAAGGGGTATGTTAATTAAGTACAAAAAATAATGATTTTTTAATAAACTTCTTATAAAAATAAATTAAATACATTATATCTTTTCGCTTCATAAATAAAAAAAAAAAAAAAAACAGAAAACTTTAGCAAGGAGTTTTTACCATCGGAGCAAGTATACATGTATTTTATTCTTCTAAAAATATATCTCTATTAAAGCAATTCGTAAATTTTTGTATTTTTGTAGCTCAAATTCAAATTTAGCTCTTGTTTTTTTTTCGATGGGTGAATCAAGGGGCACGGTAGTGCCCAGCCAAGTTCTCTAGCAACTTTGGCACTACACCCTTATTTACAGGAAAAAACTCAGGCCATTTTCGACCCCCCTCTAACTTCCACACCAAAGATGCCAGAATATTCAAACTGGCCGAACCCAAATTCCTCACAAAATTTCAGCTTCTTAGGATGAGTAGTTTCTGAGATATAGGACTTCAAAAATCGCGAAAACCGTAACTGACTCACTGACTCGCTGACAGATCATCAAAATTATGGAGAACTTCCCGCTATCGTAGAAACTTGAAATTTTACATGGTGATAGGACTTGTGGTGAATACAAAGAAAAAATCGAAAATTTGAGATTTTCAATTCAGGGGGCGTGGTAACCGCCCATTTTCGCCGAATTTTCATCAATTATTATAGAGCACTTCTGATTATCGTAGAATCTTGAAATTTGGTAAAATGTTAGAGCTGGTGGTTTATATAAAGGAAAAAAAATTATATTTTAGAATTTTAGCCAGAGGGCGTGGTAACCGCCCATTTTCACTAAATGTTATCAAATTTTTTAGAGCACTTCTGACTATCGTAGAATCTTGAAACTTGGTAGAAAGGTAAAGCAAGTAAGTTATACCAAATAAAAATTTAAAATTTGAGAATTTTGGATAGGGGGTGTGGCAACCGCCCATTTCTGCTGAATTTTCATCAAATATTATAGAGCATTTTTAACTGTCGTAGAACCTTAAAATTTGGTAGAATGGTAGACCTGGTATTTAAACAAAAGAAAAAAATTAAAATTTCAGAATTTTAGACAAGGGGCGTGGTAACCGCCCATTTTCTCTGAGTGTTCGTCAATTATAGAGATTTTAAGTTCTACAGCAATAACTTGCAAAAAGTAGTGAAATCACAACAAAAACATTACTGTTAAAAAAAGAGCCAAGTTCTCCTATGTTGAAGTTATGCTGGCACAAAAAGTACTGAAATGTAAAAGTGTACCAAGTTCTAAGCTTGGCTTTAATTTTGTATAAATAAAATGTTGGTTTCACGTGAAATGCCCCCTATGATAATTGTATCATTGACATGGACATCGCCAAATCTCAAAGCATTTCCTTTAATATATTTTTTGACCTGAAATCCATTCTTCGAAGTTTATTATCTATGTAAACGAGACATAAACCTCCCTAAAAAAATGTTTCCATCATTAATATCACTGCCAGCTTAAGTTTTTTCAATATTCACCACCCAAAATCCTTAAAAGGGATTATCTAGAATCTATTTTAAGGTTACTTTCTATTTTAAGGAAATTTGTCAAAATCTATTAAAAATCCATCAATCACCGCCAATATCTGTCTTAATCTCTTTGGTGAGCGATAAACTTTGTTCCCTTCTGTAATAAATCTCATCGATCAAACACGCTTATAGCTAATAATAAACGACCAAAAAGAAACTTTCTAACTCTTCAACAATAATAATAATACAAGAAACCACCCATTTTATCCTCGAAGAAATACGTAAAACTAAACTTCTTCTTCGTTAAAATCGATTCTATTGCAAAAATATACAACTCTTTCAACTAAAAGTCTCAATATCATGATGTGAAAAAAGGCTTTTAATGAAAAACAAAAACAAAACAAATCTTGGAAATTAGTTCTTCTAACTTTTCTTCACTTTATACCTTAACATTAAGTTCCTCCTCCTTCTTCAATTCTCAACATCAAACTATTCTATCTTTAGACTGACTCTCTATATGATGTGATAAGCTGTCAGAAATAACCCCTTTTATCTTCGAAGGTCCTTTAGCAAAATTTCATTGCAAAAAACATCTGCTTCTCTGTTTTTCTCTCAACTCTTCTAAACAAAACAAGCAAGTATGTGTTTATGTTGAAAATTCCCGCTATTCCAAGGACTTACACATTTCAATATGGGAAAACTTTTTCCTTTTTGTGACTAAGACTAATCCTATCTCTCTACTTTCAGAAACTAACCTCAAACTTTTTGTATATATACATGTGGAATATCCTTTTTCTTTATATCGATTACATGATAATCTATATGGGAAGAAAATTGGGAGGGGGAATGAGTTGAATTTTTGTGAGTAAATCACTTCGGAAAGAAAAATGAATGCGAAAAGAACAACAAAAGCACTCCAAGTTGTATGACAGATCTATTTATCTACCACAAAACTAACTGCTTCAAAATCTAATTTTTTGAAACAAAAGAGGATTACAACTCACACTTGTATCCTTCATACAAAAAAATCCAACTTCTTAGAACTGGAATGCGCCAAGCAAAAACCAACTTAAAGAAGTATCCTTATCTTTTTCCCATTTGGCTCGTAGCAAAACATCCGTCATGCCACTGAAACTACGACAGAACGACATCAGCAACGATAAAGAAAAACACGAAGAAAAGCCACACAAAACTTAGAAAAGGATACTCTCTTTGGCTTACCTCAAGTTGTCCTCGTTGTCGTCATCCACTTCGATTGTAGTTGTTCTCTCAAAGGAAAACAACAAGAAAACGATGACTACAAGAAGTACTAAGATTACGAACGATGATGAGGAAGATGAAGAAGGACGAACATTGGATTGATGAAGGTATCTAAGGACTTCAAGTCATCGCTATACACCAGCCGCCTTCTTCATTATCGTCGTCGTCCTCGCGATGATTTGTGTTTTGTTTTTACCTTTCTCCATCGACTTTTTCGACTCCGATATTTCAGAACTCATCAGGGACATTAGCTTTCTTTTCAAGTTTTTTAGTCCGGTCAAAATAAACATTCAACCCAGAAATAATTCACATTGATCTGGAAAGTTGGTACAGAGCATTGAAATGAAGCCTAATATGTTCTAATCGATGGCAGCTACAAAAAAACAAATCCTACGTTTTTTTATGGAAAACATCATGGGCTATAAAATAAATTCAAAATACCAATTTTTCAAAAACTGTGTTTTAGGAGAGTTAGAGCCGTTTGCTGAATCGAAACTTAAGCATTTATGTTCTACATAAATCCTTATGTGACAGTTTACGCAGAGTAAAAAGTAGAGCATACGAGCTTATGTTCAACTTAAATAACAGAAAATGGCCGTTAAGTACGTGTGGGAAATCGTTTGCCACCAGTTAGGGAAGAACTGTAATCTCAGTTTTAATTTTCACATAGCCTTTAAAAAATTTTAACTTTTTTTGTAGGTGTCGTACAGATATGGTTGATGCATATTTTTAAAGGTGAAATAAAATGCTTTCAGATGATATAAAATTTATTATAAGTTGTCATGTAAAAATATTGGCTATATGATGTGTGAAGAAGAAAAAGTTAATTTTTTTCCCAAAAAATGTGTGATTTGAAGAAATCATTTTTATACTTCTTTAAAAACACTCATTAGTTATGGTGTAATTCTTTAGAAGAATTATAAGGCTTATTGGAGCTTTAATTTTTTTTTTTACTTTTGCATATACAAATAAAATGCACGACCTTGCTCTTATAACTAACAACTTTTTATATACAAATTTGGTAAATGCAAAAAAAAAACTTAAAATTCGTTCTTCAAATGTAATAAAACCCCTTTAAATGAAATTGAGTTCCAAAAAAAGTGGCCTAAAATGGCCCCCCTAAGGAAAATGTCCCATATCTCGAAAAAAAGTAACATTCAAACTTAAATGCTATATACCTGCTTTTCAAAGTTTAATATATTACTCTCACATTTTTTTGCTTTGCGAGTTAAAAAAATTCCAAAAAGTATTTAAATTTTTTAATTTTCAAGACGTCTACAAATTTCACTGATCAAATTTACCCGGCTTAAATGGCACACTGTTCAAATATACGTGATTTTAAATGAAAAATCGAGTCAAAGGGCTCCTTTTCCATTTTCTTGGAACAAGTGGTTCTTAATCCCCCCCCCAAAATTTCTGGGAGTCATTCAAAACCATGTTCCTGTTGGTTTCTCATCTCCTTACTGTAGTTTTTGGAACTTCGAATAATTTGGATGCTTTTTTCCAGATTTTGGACGGAGCCAAGGACTTTCCTCAGTCCAGGGCTTCCTCTCTTTAGATCGTTTATGTTTAGCAACCATTTTCACTATAAAAAAATGAAAATGTGAGAGTCGGTATAAAATGCCATTTGAAAGTAAGTATGCCATTTTACCCGAGTAAGTTTTATACCGAAAATTCTAAAATCGTTCTAAGCGAACTTATTACATTAAATTATTAAGAAATACTTCATACATACGTATATTAACTTCTTTTTCCAAAATACAATGTTTTTTATACTTTTTTTTCAAAAAAAATTTCATAAAATTATAACGAGTGTACTTTTTGTACGGTTTTGCCAGATTAACATAAGAATCGCGTTCATTAAACTTTTTAATTATGTTCGATTCTACGATTTCTAGCAAGGCGCCATTTTACCTTGGGGTGCCATTTTAGGCCACTTTCCACTATGCAGTTTAATCTCATTTATAAAGATGAATTTTTAGAAATTTAGAAACGTAAACCACTTAAAATAAAAATAATTTTGATAATTTTTTATTATTTTTGTTATTTTTTTCTTCGTAAACCCAAAATTTCAAAAAGATTCAATGTCACGTTTTCGAAAATTTGATTTAATAAAACAAAAATTCTAATTTATTTTTTCAATAATACAAAAATTATTTTATTCAAAACTATATTTTTGATTTGTACTACCTACGGCAAAATTAATGTTTTTCCATAAAAATTCGTTAAATTTTTTTTTAATTTATTAGCTCTGAGAAATAAAAACTGAATAAAATTATATATGCTTTGATTTTTTTTTTTTGATAAAATCGACCATTTGATGAAAATAGGCAAAAAATGCTATTTTCGATACATACCACTCTTTTGAGGAGTGCACTACCTTTTAAACGATAGGTGTAAACTATTTTGTAGAAAACGTTATAGTCTTCGAAGTGAGTTGAAAATATATTTTAAACACTCATATTACAGAAGCTAAGTACAAATTTTCGGAATTTTTTGGTTTTTAATAAATAAATTTTTTTTAACACAACTACTTAAAAAAAAAACTAAAAACGATTTTATATAGTAAAGCATATTATCTACCAGTTTTCAAAGACAACTATTCGATAGAACTCACAGTGTAAGTGTCATATACAAAAAAACGTTATTTTCGAAATTTGAAACATTTTAAAATCGTGATAAGAAACGATCGCTATAAGAAAAAAAAATATTATAACAATAATCCTACAAGTCGTAAATATACCTACTTTTTTTGATAGCTTCTACCGTTTTTTTACATTTTTGACATTTAACCTTGAATAAATTTTTTTTTTACTTTTTAATCGACATTTCAATGTTCTGTACCAATTTTCAGCTCTATACGAATTATTTCTGGGTTTGTCCTTTTTTATGTCTATTCTGTCTGGACTATTTATTCTGACAGCAACGACAACCTCCCGAACTCACATCATCTAGCAATTGACAATCGTACCTACTGAAAAAAAAATCCACTCCTGGAAGCACAACCAGAACACTAAAATTGAATGGGGACCTTCAGTATATTGGCTGGCAAAAGTCCTTTTTCATTATATAGACTTTGTGCTGTGAAAAAAACCGCAAAAGCGAAATTAATCTCCCGTCGTCGTCGTCGTCGGAGTAAAAGTAAAAAACAGTTGTAGGACTTCTTTTAGTGGTGGCAGGACTCTGTTGTATGTTGTTGAACTTATGCTATTGTGCCTAAGGGATGATACATTCAAGTTCCAAAGGTGATTTCCGATTTAGACACAAAGTTCTGAACCCGTATAACGACTATCGTCGTCGGGCTATGGATATGAAAGTGATAAGTGTACCTATCTGTTTTATCCCTCTGTTCGTTATATCTCTGGAGTGCGGTGTCCAATTTCACCTTTGACACTTGTTATCCAATTCTCTCCAACTCTTGTCCGTATGTAGTTTATAAATGAAGCAAAGAAAGGAAGGCTCTGCGATGCACTATTGTATTTTGTTGGCTGTCTTGTGGTGGTGCCTTAAACTTTTCGTCGTATCGTCCTTCTTCGAGCCACTTGAACTGAAGATTCTAATCCAAATTTAGATTCCTGCTTATTTCTTCAACCCAACACCTCCCCTTTCCCCCCTTTAGACCCACAAAAAAACAGCAACAACAACACAAAACATGGCACACTTAAGCCATCTGGTGTGTGGCAACTGGAACTTTCATACAATTCAGACTGAAATAGATACAACGACGAGGGAGAGAGAGGGTCGAAGGAAAAAAGGACTTTCAAAAATAGAAATAAGTTTCTGTTTATTTTTATTTTATATTTTATTTTTTTTATTAAGTGTCTTTTGCCATCTCTATGCATTACAGGCAGAAGAAGTACAACACAGAATAGAAGAAAAGATAGTATGACATGGACAACGAACGGACGCTGAAAATAGCATTTTGAGTAGCAAGGACATTCTCACAATATCTTGTTGAACATAAGAACTTTTCCAAAAAATGAAAAAAAAAAAAAAACATGATCCTTTGAATTGATAGCTAAACACCTGTCAGTTCAGAAGATGAAAAAGGATGTGAAGGAGGGAGAGTGACAAAAAGAGGGGGAGGGAGATAGATATAGTGAAATGCGGATGCTAAAAACTTCTCTGACTGTGCACCACTTGCCACAGAAAGTTTTTCCGAAACGAAAGAGAAAACTTTTTATCCAGAGTTGGTTCCTGCTTCCGGTTAAAATTCAATTGCAGGAGTTGTTTCTCGACTGAAAGTGAGAAAGAGACGACCAACACACACACACACAACATAGAGAAACACTTCACAGAGAGAAGATATGATGTGCTTTTGAACAATTTGTTTTGTGTTTTGTTTTTTTTTTTATGAA
Source organism: Episyrphus balteatus (assembly GCF_945859705.1). NCBI lineage: Eukaryota > Metazoa > Arthropoda > Insecta > Diptera > Syrphidae > Episyrphus > Episyrphus balteatus. The sequence continues at coordinate 27,424,071 of NC_079134.1, read as the reverse complement.
AGAAAAAAGATTTTTGTTTCAATTTTTGTTGTTGTTTTTTTTTTTTAGTTTTTTGATTTTAAAATTAAATAAATTTTGAAAAAGAAAGACATTTTTGTTTTTCTTGAGAGAGTATAAAAACTTAAAGGACATGGGTTTTTGCTTAAGAGAAAGTTTTTTTTTTTTTTGTTATATTTGGCTTCACTTATATGCGAAATGACGCAGATGGTATAAGTTTGGCTAAGTCGGATTAAATGAAGTTATCGTTTTTTTTTTTCTGTTATAATCCTTGAAGATTACCAGTTGATGGGTGGGGATATCTTTCACTTAGTTTATAAAAAAAAAAATATGAAATTAAAAAATTATGTAGGTAGGTAACATGATGTTGCTTGAGAAAATATGAATTTAGATTTTGTGTGTGTGTTGTTTGAATGGGATTATACGGCCAGGTAGTAGGTAGATAAAGAAGAAGATGAGCCTTAAAGGAATGAAGAAGGGTGTGTTGGCTTTTTTTCTAAGCTCATTTTAATGAAATTAAATATAGTAGCTTTTAAGTTTCCCTCTAGGCCTTTTAAATCGTAAGGATAAAAATAAATTTGTAGGTATTTTTGAATAAAATATGCATAATATAAACAGCACCAACAGTTGCCTGTTTTAATGTTTTTGTTTTTTTTTTTTTTTCTCTTAATGGATATTTAAGGATGTGTTGTATTAAAAGAAATAAATATTAAGTTATACATCCAGTAAGTCTTCATATCGAAAAGTGTGAGCAAAAGTGAAAAATTAGGATGGTGAAAGCATAGAATTCTAATTTTAAAAAGAAGCATAATAATGCAATTACTCCAACTACAAAAAAAAACTGACCAACATATTTAACTTTCTTAAACTTTTTCTAGTCGAATGCATTAATACAGTAGTCCCTAGATAATGGAACTAATTAAAACAAGGCGTTTTGGGATTTTAGAGGGATTCACATTACTGGAACTTTTTCCAATTGTCATTTAACAGAAAATATTTAGGTATTTTAAGCTCAGTTTAAGCATTTATTGAATTCACAAATAATAATAGTACAGGTAAAATAGGCATTTATAAAAAAAAAATTTTGTTAAACTCATGAAACTTGGCAAAAATTTTGCTTTTGGGATAAGAACCAAGTAAAAAAAAAGTCTATAAAAAAAAGTTGGGTGGAATGGTGTTTTTTCGCGGACAAGAGGGAGGGAGGGGGTGAATGTCAAAAATATACTGAAATAAATTGTTTGTTGAATATCATCATATGACACATGTTTTCAAGGTATTTTTTGATGCTGAATCTAATGACATAAAAATAAAGTCAATACAATTGCTCTAAGAAAAGTTATTTCCGATTAAAAACCAGGGTGCTTGTTTTTTGACCTCAACAGATAAAATATAACCGAAACCCATGTGAAAAACATGCTACACTGACAAAATTTGGGATGAAGGTTAAAGATAAAACAGGGACAAAGGATTCATAAAGTTTTTAAAAATATTTTGGGTGAAAGGGTGTTTTTTTGATAGGTTAAGTTGTGTGTGAGAAAGGTATCATAACAGCTAACTTATATTTTATTAATTTTTAAAACTTGGTGAAATAGTTTTGGTTAGTATAAGAATTAAGAATCTATAAAAAGTAAAAAATTATTTTGAGTGAAAGGATGTTTTTTTTTTCAAGAAATGATGAAATTCGGAATTAGTACCACAAAAACTGGGAAAAAATTGTTACACCAATGAAAATTGGTAAAAATGTTTCATTTATAACAGAAAAAAAGAACTCAAAAAGTCTATACAAATATTTTAGGTTAAAGGGTGTTTTTTTTTGGAAAACAGGGAAAAATCCACGATAAGTCCGATAAAATCAATGGTATAAATTATACCCTTACGAAATTCATTAAATATGTTCTCTTTCCCATGGGAACTACGAATAATGCAAGTCTAAAAATGTTTTTTATGTGAAAGGGTGTTTTTTTTAGTAGTAAAGAAAATATGGATATATTTGAAAAAAGTGTGAAATACTAGAGTAATATAAGTGGTACCCTATTGAAATTTAGCAATAATGTTACTTTTAAGATAAGAAACAAGAATCTTAAGTGATTGGTCCCAAAAAGCCAATGATTCATTTAATTTATGGTTTTGATGAAAAATAAAACATTTATAAATAAGTTCTTACACGTTTTACGCGAAATTGGAAAAAGAACATTTTTAACAAAAAAAAAGTATATTAATAACTTTTGTATTTATAGCGATACAAAAAAAAGTAGTATAGCAGAGTTGTAGAGAATTTTAAGGCAAATAATCTTTTCTCGATACGTTTTTTCATAATTTTGATAAAAAGTGCTCAAATCTTTAAAATTGTCATTTTTTCGTTTTTATTTAAATTTTTTGGCGTGTAACTTTTTTAATATTCAGAATATCGAAAAAATGTTCTTAACATAAAAGACGCGAAATTTAATTTCCTACGTTTCTTGTATACACAACTTTTATGTAGGATAAATAGAAATCGAGATATTCAACAAAAACTAAAATCCAAGATAGCGGCCGAAAGGTGAATTTCACGAGTGCGAAAAATCAGGGTGATGATATTCAGCCAATACTCTATCGAATGAGCAAACAAAATTTGGGGGTGGTACAAACTGCTGGGTCGCCCATGTATGAACATCATAAATGCACTGGACTATTATAAAGATGACAATGAAAATTTTTTGCGATTCACATTTTAGAGTAATTTGCATAATCGGTAATTCACATTATCAAGGGGCTGCTGTACTTGTTGATTTTTCTTTCTTGATAGTGAAAATTATAAAAACATGCAAAAATATAAGGTTTTTGTACACAAACCTTAGTACAAAGAATAAATGTAAAAGATAACGGTTAGTAAAACAAAGAAACAAAGAATGAAGTATATTTTAATGATGACCTATTAAAGTATGTACATAAGTGGCCTCGGGCGCCTTTTTATATAAAAACAATATCTATCGATTCTAGTATCAATCTTTTTTCTACCACTTTTAGACCAGTGCCGATGCCTTCAAAAACATTAAAAAGTAAAAAAAAATCATAGTAGAATGAAACCCATTGGAAAAGGAGGTGAATATGATAAAAATTAAAGGAAAAATAAATTACGGGCGAGCCGAGTTCGGGAAGTGGGTGGGTTGAGTTTTTAATGGTAAAAAATGGTATATCTCGATTTCCGGCAAAACTACAAGTCCTATAGAAAAAAGTTGTATGGCAAAGTTGTAGGTAATAAAAAGATCTACAAATTTTGTACCGACAATTTTTTCACATAACCTCAAAATTTATGTGAAAAATTCAAATAACCGAGTTTTTGGTTTTTTATTTTTATCTTTTTCAAAAACAAAAATTTGTCTACAAAATTTGGTGATAACTTACCTTATTAAAAATACACTGTAATTTATTTGATTTAAAATATTAATTTTTTCACCTTATTTTGACTTAATACCAAAAAAAACACCCTAATTTTGAATCGAAAATTCACGTGTCAAAATATCAGCTTTTTTTCGAATGGTGTAAAAAAAATTTACATTAGTATACTATAGAACATGTTCTCGTAAAATGCAAAAAATGAAAAAAGCTTGAATTCGAAAATTTTTTTTAATCATTGTTTACAATTTTGACCTATTTCTTCAAATTTACACTTTAATTACTCAAAAAAGGTTAGATTTATAAATGTTATATGAAATCTTACATTTTTCGAGTAATTAAAGTGTAAATTTGTAATAGCTGTAGTTTTTTAATAATTGAATTATTAAGGCGAAACAATCGGTCATTGATTGAAGAACACAAATTGAATGCTCTCAATCGATTTTCATTACAAACTTGGTCAGAAAGTGATTTGTATACATTTAAATATTAACATTAAATAACGAATAGAATATATTAAAATATAGGTGTTTAAAATATGTTAAACAATTTTTTGTCCATACAAACCTCATTCATATTTTGTAACTTTGTTTACCTGAAAATAAAAAGAAAAAAAGTTGATCTTAACAAAATTCATGAATTATTATAATTGTATTGTTTAAATTATTGTTTATTAATTATATAACTTATATCTACTGAGCCAAAATGACAGATGCTTAAAACAGAAAACACCATTGTAGCTACTTTTGATAACTTAACCTCAATGCTTACAGTAGATAAAACGATTAACAAATCGAACAGTTAAATAATGTCAGTAAATGGACAAAAGCATGACGAATAGCGTCATGGATATTACGTATAAGAAATTTCATAGGTTCCCTGTTTTTATAAATATTTCTCCAGTTCCGTTTCAAGAGGGGCAAAATATCACAGGATCACTCTAAACTTAAAATTAAAATAGAAGCCGCAACAAAATAAAGGACTAAATCTTCTAATTTGAAATTTTTCATTGTAAGCAATGAATTATTCCATTAATCGTTGAAGTTTATGTCTGAAAAAAATATTACACATACGCCACAGTGAACAGCTTCGACTATAATGGTAATTTATTTAAAATGGCACATCAAATGATTGAAAATACATTTTATCTATTTAATAGATTTTATCTATTTATTCTGAGCTTAAAAAATGCTTAAAAAATGTATCCTTTCACAAAAATTTCTAATCTATTAGAATTTATTTATTATTTAAAAAGACACAATTAAAGCTTCTAAACAATATTGAATGAGTTCAGAACCTCTGCCAATCAACATATTCGAGCCTTGTATATTTATAATACCCCTCCTCCTAACCATTGATTTCTGTTTACATCGAATGCTATCATTAATATTGTCACATCAAATTTCCATTCACGTTTCAATCCCAATAATTAGAATGAAAACCTTTGCTTTTTCTTTTAAGATTTTTCTCAAAACCCATAATAAACTTTTCAAAAACTTTCCATTTGTCAATGACATCCCAAAAATATCTCTGTAGCCACAATTTCTTTACAAAAAAGGGTCAAAAGTACGTCAACCTCTTAATACCTTTCCTAAGTCATCTCCTATTATTTCAATCAAATATAAGTTCTCTCTATAGCTCACTCACATAAGACCAAAAGAAAAGTCTTTTCAAAACTGTATAATTTTCTTTATCATCACACACACACACAGGAGACAGAAGATAAAATAACCCAAACCCTGACAACCGGAAATCTACAAATTTATTTAAAATATCCTCACGCCCAAAAACCTCAAAATTCTACTCAACTCAACTCAAAATTTGTTTCAATAATAATCAAATTCATCATCCTAATAAGTCGACCAAATGTGCCAACAGAATATTGATTACTCACTTTTCACATAAAAAGCCGGCCGGCTGGCTGGTATACAAACGACCAAAAAGAGGACATCGAATCCCTGATGGATGGAGATTTCTATTTGGCAAAATCCATATAACTACTGGCTCTCATCTAGGTCAACCACAAGAGGAAAATGCAAACAAATCTATCGTAGAGAGAGGGAAAGAGAGAAAGAGTTAAGACTGCAATAGAATAGAATATTCATCATGTAGTCCAAGTCCAAGCTTATACGGCTTATATCTACCCCCCTCTCCCATTTGGACCATTTTGTGGTGGTTTTTGTGGGGACAATTTATTCTTGGTCACATCCTTTTGAGCTTCATTAGACAGGCAAATCGAAAACTGGACCACATGCAATCAGGACCAACTCTGTGATTCGAAGATTTTCTCTGCCATTGTTGTCAAAGAATATAGCATAAGGAAGTGTGTTAAATCAGACCTCAAGTCGAAGTCGACTCGAAACCAATTGGATTTTCTTGTCGCATTTCCTCAGAGCATATCTCAATCTTCTCTTACATTCATATAGACTCCGCATCATACAAAAGATATTTTATAGAAGGAGAAAAAAAAAATTGGTCTGGAAAATAGGTTAAAATTATTCACACAATGCACTCACGAATATTTGCATTAAACAGCAAATGATTCGAATTAATCTCTCGACAGGATGATTGAAATTTGCAATTGCATTGCCATTGTCCTGCCATTAAACGGAACGAGTGTATATTCCGAGAGTTGGAAATGATCTCGGTCCTGTGTTTGTATGACTGGGAAATGGACAGTTCCACTAGAGATTTCAGACGGATGCAAAATCAAGAGATCATCGGTGCGTCTGTCTGTCCAGGTCCACCATAGTCCATTTTCATCATTCAACATTTTGTGTGTGTGTGTGTTGTCCATCAGGACGAATCAAAATGAAAAGTTCATTTTGGAGAGAAGATGGATTTCTAGGACACTTCTGACTCTCTGAATGGGATCAGGTACGTACATACATTTATAATGGTAGGGAAATGGACTTATACACTATCTCTCTCTCTCTCTGTAGAATTGATTGTATAGAGAGTGAAGATTTTTAATTGGAGTTAACATAGCAATCAGAGGTAATAAGCAGAGAAATAATTCAAATATCAGATTTCATTAATTTATTATTATTTTCATATAAATGGAAAATTTTCATGATGATGATGATGATGATGATGATGATGATGATGTGCACCAAATTGCTACCAGTTCACAACATGATGAGAGGATGATGGACTTGACTTCGAGTCCATTGCATCTAATTAACATAAAGGGATAAATTTCTCATTTGCAAAACACAGTGTGAGCTTTTTTGGGTAATTTAATATGAAAACTTTGCTTAATTGTCCAAGAAATTTGTTTTCGTAGAAGGATTAAAGGGATTTAAAGGTTTGAAGTTTGTTTTTTTTTTTTTTTTTTTAATTGGAGACTGAAAAGATTGTTTGGGTTGAACTATTTTCACAAACTGAGTTGTTCATAATCAAAAGAACCGTTTTCTTGATGTTTGACTTACTCGTTAACGACAAAACCGATTTAAAAGAAATTTTTTGTACTTACAAAAAAATTTTAAATGATTTTAGCCCCAAAATAAAATTTGTATAAAAAAAAAGAGCTTAAAAAAAAAATTTTTAAAATTATTTGCACTGGTCTGTAATAATAGTACTTGTACTTTTATCTATCCTAAATAAAAAGTAAAAACATTTTAAATTTATGTTCTCCTTATTTGAAACCGATTGAAAATTATTCAAGAATTCAAAAAAAGGAAATTCTTCTCTCGAGGAGAAATTTAATGCATTTTTAAACGATTTTTTTCTTACGTACTTTGATCTCAGGAACTCGGAAATCACTTAAAAAAAATAAAGATGGATGGATAGGTTTTCGAGGTATGATTTTTCAATGTTTCAAAGTCTATATTTTATTCAATTTTAGCCGTATTCAGTTTTTGTGACCATTATCTCCGTTACATATTTAATATCTAGGTATAAATGCTCAAAATATAAAAATAGATTATTTAGTAAAAACATCCAAAATATCATTTTTTTTCTCATTTTTTGAATATATTTTCTTAAGTTTTTTACAATATTTTAATTTTAAAATTTTTTAAAAGGAAATTTAATTATCTACAAAAAATTACAAAATAAAAATTTTCAAACTCGGCTTTCTTTTCAAGTTATAAAAAAAAACTCAAAAAGTAACAACAAAGAGTCCATAATATTGATCGTTACAAAAAATGTCATATCTTTATAATTTATCCATAGATTTTGAAGAAAATTATATTGTTATCTTTGTAAGTAAGTGTTCTACACATGCAAAATTTTAAACTATAAGGACTCTCATCAGAGGCGGATTTACAAATTTTCATGGTATAGGCCAGGGGCGGATCCAGGATTTTTTTCTGGGGGGGGCACAAGGGACGGATTGGCAAAAAAAAACAGCAATAACAGTTAGAAATAAAGTGAAGTACCATACGACTGACTAACAAGCAGAAAATTTTAACGACCCACAGTGGTCTAAAACCTGGCCAAAAATATTTAGGCACATTTCCCACATCAAATAGGTACCAAATGACCAAAAAGTTATTCGGAAGGAAAAATTTTCATTTTCTTGTTACAGTAAAAGCCACTTAAGTGCTAACCCTCTTACTCCTGGATTAGCCGGAAGAAAAAAAATATAAAAAATCAGAAAATGCACGTACAATTCTGTGCTATATTAAAGTTAGTAATCTATTCTTTGTTTAATTTTTTGACTTAAGTTGTTTCACCAAATAGATTTTGAGAAATTAAGTTTTAAAGATGAAATTTTGAATTGATTTTGTATAAAATTTTGCAATATTATGGACATAATTATACCATTAGTTAATGACCTAGTAGTTTTTAGTCAAATACTAAAGACTTCATTCTAATAAATATTAAAGTTCCTAAGAATAACAAAAAAAAACTGAATCCTACTTTTTTACCGGGAAACCCAGTTTTTTTTTTTTATTTGCATTAACCTTTTGTAACCCAAGGTCGTAAATTTAAAAATTAATAAGTCAATCGTTTGCCTTTATCTTTAATAAAACACGTATTTTTTAAAAATTCAATAAAGTCATTATTTACTTAGTTATTTCGATATTTTGGGAGTAAAAAAAAAGTTTAAATAATTTATTTTTATATAAAAATGCAAAAATTCAAGCAAAAAACTATCTAATATTAATTTTTAGGCACTTTCCTAAAATCCAAAAATAAAACCCCGTGGGGTTTACTAACAAAAACTATTTTTTTCTGAATTTCGTAGTTTTTATACAAATTTGCTTATTTTCAAAAAAAGCCCAACTTTCAACATTAACTGTCAATTAAAAACTATTGGTGCTATTTATTAGAAATTTGAAGTACTATTTCGATAAAGCAATACTTAAAGATTATAATATTAGAAGCTTCAAAAGAAAAAAAAAATACTTTGTAGAGCTTTTATGCAATCTTTTTCGGTTTGTTACAGAAATGTCACATGGGGCTACAAGGGGTTAAATTGTTTTATACCTCAAGAATATTGTGTTCAAATCGTAGGTCTCTTGGAGCCAAATTGACCAAGTTATAAGTATTTTAATACTACCCTTAGGAACGTTTTAGTCTTTTAGTCTTTTAGTCCAGAGTTCAAAACTTTAAATCGTTATCCCCACAACTAATGTTTTCAACGCCGGTGCTCCTCATAACTTCAAAACTACTGCACCGATTCTTTTGAAATTTGGAACACTATTATTTTTACATATTTTTAGAGGTATCCCTGGAGAAATTTTCTCAATAAAATAATATTTATAAAAATCTATAAGTAAGGGTCGCTTTTGAGGTGTTTTTTTTCAAGGGGTCTTTATTTTCAGGGTGCAAACTTGGGCAAACTTCTGAAATGCAAGTTTGTTCTACATATATAGCAGTTCTATAATGTATAGTTTATGCAATTTTGTGACGTGTTCCGCTATTTTAAAAACACTAATGTTGAAAAAAAACAACGAAAAAAGTGCAAATTTTTTAACCTCTCTGTATGAAAAAATAGAGTTGCATATACAATTATTTTTTTATATCATTCAATGTCATTCGATGTCCATATCAAAATTTTTCACCAAAATCACTTTGAAAATTCACTTTTTTTTAAATCGAAAAATCGTTTATTTATTTGTGAGGTGGAGCTTTTCATGGGAAAGGGATGAAACAATCAACAAAATTCGCATTTTCAGCCAGAAATAGACAAGAATTTCACTCAAGTTCTTTCTGTTATTATTCATATATTTTTAAAACTCTTATAGTTTGATTTCCTTTAAGTATGAACTTTAAGTTCCTGGGGGGGGCACGTGCCCCCGTGCCCCCCCCCTGAATCCGCCTATGGTATAGGCTATTCAGTTTTTGCCGCCCTTGCTCCTTCATTTTTTTATTTATATCTCGCTTCGAAAGCGTACCTTTCATACAAATTTTTCACGTTATAGCAAATTACTCGAAAACGGCTCTAACGATTTTGATTTAACTTTGAAGACGTAATACTCAAAGCAATCTCAGAAAAGTCAAATAACAAAAATAAAATTTTCATTTTATAAAACTTTACCCTAAATGTCGGCTCTTCCCCAACATCAAATTTTTTTTTTTAATTTATGGGCCAAAATACTATTTAGTGCCTTTAAAAAATGTACCTTTTTTTAATTTCATTTTTCTAGAAAAATTATATGGATATTGAGTTATAAAATTATCATTATTTACACGGTTAAAAATTCTGTAGTATTTTTTAATACAGCTCTTGTATTAAAGCAATTTTCAATAGAAAAAATATTACATTTTAATACTCCCAAAATATTAAAATTATTTTTAATCTTTTTTGTATTAAACAATATTTAAGTATTAAGTTCACTACTTGTAATACAAAAATTATTAGAAAATAATCTCCGTGGGTTAAATTCTAATCTTGTATTGAATTTTAATACCGCTGTACTAGATTTAAATATTTTTGTATTACATTTTAATATATTGTATTACATTTTAATATAATTGTATTAAAATGTAATACAAATTTATTAAAAACTAATATAAAAAGTATTAAATGGAAATACAAGAATATTAAATTTTAATCAAACGACGCCAGCAGCCAAAAAATCCATTGTTTGAGGAACCTTTTCTATAAAAAAAAAAATGAAAATGTGAATTTGTACTAATTTGAAGGCGCTTTGTGTTTTTTTCGAAGCAAAATGCATACATTGTAGATGAATTTTGATCGGCAGTAAGATTTTACATGCCACAGTTTGTGAAACAGATAAACTAGAGAAAATAATATCACCATTATGAATGATAAATTTCTAATTTAAGACAAATTGTAGCTCCCAGAGCAAGTCATTTTAGTATACAAACGGCAAAAGGCGCAGGTGCCCATTACTAGTTGAGGGGCGGCGAACTTGCTGTTTTAGTCTAGAATATGGAATGTGCAATGACTAACGGGAGAAAAAAGTCATTGGAAATTTTTTTTTACAGAATTCTATCTGCAAGTCATCAGAAAGTCGTCATGGAAAAATCTTTTTGACTTCTATGAGGTGAACAGATCGGTCCCCAAATATGCCGCCCCTAAAATCTGCCGCCCTAGGCTCCAGCCTAATCAGCCTTCTGGTAAATCCGCCCCTGAGGACTCTAAAGATTTTGATTCTTTCTTTTTTGGCAAAAATTTCCTTAAAGAAATGGTTTTTTTTTTTTGATACATTGCACTTCAAAATCTTGAGTGATGCAGAAAAGTTGTTCAAGTGTTTTTTGCTTGTTTACTCAGCTTGAAGGTGCCGTTTTTTTTTGTTCACATTGATCGTTTATTATTCAAGATATAGCCCGGATACTATGCATGCTGGGAAAAATAACGACAAAAAACTTTGAAAATCCTATCTTGAAAATCTATCTATGAACATACATTTTCGAATTTTTTGACTCAAATCTATACGTAAAGTATAACGGCACTTATTTTGTTTGTAAACTAGTGTAACATTATATTATCCAGGATATCCCAAACATAGAATTGTCATGAACACCGCAGGTGTTTTTCACGGAGAATAAGGATAGTTTTTCTGTACGTGACAGTTGATATTTATATATATTATTATATATTTATTTTTGCAGCAAAATTACAGTTTTCTCAAATTCATATTGCACAATTTACAGAGATTGGTTATAATCTACTTTACTACTGCCAAGTTCTTAGAATCTAACAATTTTTTTTTTATACAAAATGATTTGAAGGAATATTTATATATATATTTATCAATATATTTTCTCTAAATTCATAAAATACAACATATGTATCTGAAGGCGGAGTCTTGAATAACAAGAAAATTGATCGAATTGCAAAATCGAGGTTTTCATTTTTCATCTGAGTCTAGGTCTTCAAAAAAAAAAAATTTGAATTTCCTATATTTTGGGTTATTTTATTTTTTTATTATCTTGAATATTTCAAAAAGTGTTTGGACCAAACATTTTTTTTTGAAAATTACTGGCAAAAGAAAAAAATTAAAAAAGATTTTTTTTTAATGTCTCCACTGGCATGATCTTCCACAAAAAATTAGCATTTAACTAGCTACAATTTTATATACATATAAAAAAAATAATAATTTTCCTTTTTTGATTCACTAACTTCAGTCTTATTTGAGTGGAATCTTGAATAACAAAAAAAACTGTTGAGGCTTTAAAAACCAAGTTTATTTTGAAAAACATTTTATTTTAAACTACAAATTCGAATCTCAGCCAAATCTATTGTTTTTTTTAATTAATAACTAAGAAAAAATAACAAAAATAATAAAAAAATTATTAAAATTATTTTTATTTTAAATGGAGCGATTGAATATAATTCAATTTTAAAGTTCAAGTGACCTCAACTCCAGCCCACTATGTCGTACCTGGGCATAACGCTTTGGAGTTGAGGTCACTTGAACTTGAACTTGAAATTTTTTTCGCTAACTTCAGACTTATTTTCAAGGAAAATTCAATAACTCAAAAACATCCCGCCAAAAAGTGTCCGCTAAATAAGGGTAGTTACTTATTTGAAAGATCTTACTAAAAAAATAAGTAGGTCTTTGAAGTTTTTCTAAGGGAACTAATGAATAAATGATGGAATTTTTAGAAGGACATTTTTTTTTAAATAATTAGATGTGTTTAATTTCATAAGAAATAATTTCAATGTTCAAACATTAAACAAAAAAAAAAAAAAAAAACAAATTTCGTTCAGAAAAATGTCATTAATTTGATCATTTTTCTGTGAAAATTTTAATCATGTATGTTGGTCTATTTTCTAGAATTTTTAATTTTTTCTTTATATTTCATTTGGTATTCAAAAAATTATTTTTCCATAAAACTTCACTCCACTTAACCCCCATCTTTAAACTAAAAATATAAATTCATTTCCATGGAAATGATAACAAGATAAAATTTACCATAACACATGCCAATAGGTACATAAATAAACATATAAATATAGAACAAATTAACAACAAACTAAAACTAAATCCCAACAAATGCAATATTTCAATGAGATGAAAAAAAAAAAATAAACTAAATAAATATTTATCTAACGATACGGAAGGGTAAAAATGAAATTTATTTCAGGTTTTTCCAACTAAAAATATTCATCAAGGATTAAAAGTTAGGACTTTGGGGGTGCGAAATATATCAAAAATGTTATAGAGTTTTGCTAGCAATTATTTTGTGCTTGATCAAAGAGAAGTTTTTTTGCAGTGAATAATTTTATTACCACACAGTAACAACACGGGAGTGATTGTTAAAAAAAACATGGAAAATTAAATCCATTTTTTTTTTTCTAAAAAAACAAAAATAAAATTCGTTCAAAAAAGGGAAACTTTTATTTGGTTATATAAAAATGTAAAATATTTACATTTTGGTTTATAAAATATTAAAAATAATTAAAGAAAAAAATGGATGTGTTTTAATCAAATAATTCAATTGTTCGTACAATCAAAAAGTACATTGAAACAAGTGTAATTGACATTGAGCTATGCTGTTATCTCTATGACCTGTTGTCGCCTTTTTAATGAGAATTTAAAAATAATTTATTTATTTATTTATTTATTTAATATCAATTAGAGTTTACAATCTCAAATAGACTAACGAAATTTTTTAAAATTATACATAGAATCATTATAAAATTAAAGCTACACAAAAAAATAAAATTATATATTTACATTATTTAATTAGTTAAAAAATACAAATTTAACATATTTTTGAATGAGTTTCTACTCAAATGGAAATTAAAATCTATATTATTTGACACAATATTAATCTCCCTAACACTGCGAGTCATAGGTTCATTAAACGCATAATTTACTCTATGAACGTTTTCGCGGAATAAGGTTCGAATTCTTAGTTCTCTAGAAGGAGCGTAAAGATCTATCAGCGATAACAAATAAGGACAATCAATATGATATGATAAAATATCACTGACAAAATTTATAGCAAACATCTTACGGCGGTTTTCTAATGTCTGTATACCAATAAGCTGACATCTAACGTTATACGAAGGCATTTCAATGTTCCAGCCTAGTTTGTGTACTACAAATCTTGTAAATTTTTTTTGGACATTTTCTATTCTTGTAATATGAACATTGTAATGAGGATTCCACACTACGCAGCAATATTCCAGGACCGATCTAACATACGAAACATAAAGGGCTTTTAGAGTGTATGGGTCCCTAAGACCAAACGAATTACGAAAAATAAAACCCAACATAGAGTTGGCTTTGTTCACCATGAATTCTGTGTGAAGTACAAAGTTTAGCTTGTAATCAAAAATTACTCCAAGGTCTTTTTTAATAGAAACTCTTTCAAGGACATGATTATGCATATTGTAATCGTAAACGATAGGTAACAAACGACGAGTAAACGAAACACATTGACATTTGGATATGTTTAGGGCTAATTGGTTTATATTGCACCAGTTGATAAGATTTTTAACATCATTTTGGAGAAGCGTACAGTCTGTTAAATTTTTTACACGTCTAAAAAATTTTAAATCGTCCGCAAACATAAGACACGTTGAGTTAGTAAGGACATCAGGAAGGTCATTTATAAAAATAAGGAACAGCATTGGACCTAAATGACTCCCTTGTGGAACGCCGGAAGTTACAGAAAAGGGATGAGAGATAATCGAATCAATTGAAACCATCTGGCTGCGTCCTGTAAGATAAGCTGTCAGCCATTGAAGCATGTTGGAATGAAAACCTATGTTCTCTAATTTTTGTAATAAAATTTTATGATGCACCCTATCAAACGCCTTTGCAAAATCGGTGTAGATAACGTCCACTTGGTAACCCTTTTCTAATGAATTGAGAATACAATTCGTGAAAATGGTTAGGTTAGTGGAAGTTGATCTACCGGATACAAAGCCGTGTTGGTACGGGGATATCGTTTCTTTCAATATAAAATTCAATTTATCGCAAACAATTTTCTCAAATAATTTAGGAATTGAGGACAATTTACTTATGGGTCTGTAGTTTGTGATTTCCTGTTTTGGACCACATTTGTGAATAGGAGTAACGAAGGACGTTTTCCATTCTGGCAAAAATACACCATACTTTAACGAACTATTAAAGACAAAACACAAAACTCTAGATAGAGCGACGGAACATTTTTTCAAAACAATAGGTGGAATTTCATCCGGACCAGAATTAATGTCTTCAGTTAGACCACATAGAGCTAATTCCACATCCGATATGGTAACACTTAAATTACCTATGTTTAGACTATTTAGGGACTGGCAGAAAGAGGTGTTTGTGACATTACTAGAATCGATATAATTTGACTTAAAAAACTTAGCAAAGGCATCGCAAATTGATGGTAGACTTGTTAAAGTCGAACCTAAATATTGCATACTTTTAGGGAATCCATTTGATTTTTTTTTATTTTTAATGAAACTCCAAAAACATTTACTATTGACTCTTAACTTGGATTCCATAGAGTAAATATAGTTTTTATATAAAAATTTATTTAGAACATTGAAATTCTTTTCTAATTCATCATAAATACTGCGCAAATTGGCATCAGAAGAACACTTTCGTAAACATTTGTATGCTTTATTCTTTTTATTATTTAAATTAATTAATCGACCGTTATACCAAGGAGGCTTAGAAGCATTTTTCAATTTAGTTTTAGGAACGAATAGATCGATAGCCGTCTTAAGAGAACTAAGAAAATTGTTGTAAAAATTTGATAATTCACAAGATTGAATAAAAGTTGAAGGCAGTGCTAGATTATTAATCTTCAAAGGAATTTCAAATACGCATTATTGTTTGCTTTGATGTTAATAAATAGCCCGCATAAATTTTGTTGATTGTTTTGAAATTGATAAGAATTTCATTTGTTTACATAAAAGCAAAGAAATCATATTTTACTTTTGAAATGTATTTACAAAGGTGTAAAATATTATGCCTGCATAAACATTGAACTCATAAATTTACTAAAATGTATACTTATTAAATCTTGATAATGCTTGGCTCCCGCACAGTGATGAAGGAATTGATAACAACCTAACCACACAATGTTTTTAATGCAATTTAATATCAAAAGAAGCATTGTTATAAGATGTCAATCCAAAAGATAAAGGAAGCATAAACAAAAGTCTAAATCCTTTAATGAATGGACAAATTAAACGTTTATAATTAAGTTCTTAGACGTTCTACACGAATCATTGGCTTTTTGGGACCAATTACAGATTTTACTGTCACTTCGAAAAAAAACACCCTTTGGCCTAAATTTTTTTTATGAAAACTCTTTATTCTTGCTTTCTATCAAAAATTCAATGTTTTTACCAAATTTCATTAGGGTGACCCATCATTTTTGTTTTCACTCAAAAAAACACCCTATTAACCATGATATTTTTATAGACACTGTAGATTCTTGTTTCTTATCTCAAAAGTAACATAATTCCTGAATTTCATTAGGGTACCACTAGTATTACTCTAGTATTTCACACTTTTTTAAATATACCCATATTTTCTCTACACCTAAAAAAAACACCGTTTCACATGAAAAACATTTATAGATTTCTTTTATTCGTAATCCCCATGAGAAAGAGAACATATTTATTGAATTTCGTGAGGTTACCTTTTATACCATTGATTTTATTGGACTTATCGCGGATTTTCCCTATTTAAAAAAAAAAAAAAAAAAAACACCCTTTAACCTAAAATATTTATATAGACTTTTTGGGTTCTTGGTTTCCTTTGTAAATGAAACATTTTTACCAATTTTCATTGGTGTAACAATTTTTTCCCAGTTTTTGTGGTACTTATTCCGAATTTCATCATTTCTTGAAAAAAACACCCTTTCACTCAAGATAATTTTGTACTTTTTAAGTTGCAATGCAAATTTTGTTTTAATGGAAATTCTTTTCAGTTGCAATAAATATTTTTTTTAATGCAAACATTTTTTATTTACGAATTTATGAATTTCGCTCTTATTTTTATTAAGGTTATAACTGAATCATCCCAGTCTTAAATGTTATTAATAATGCAGTTGTTCTCATTATCGTTATAAATATTTCCAATTAGTTTGTTGAGATATATTAAAAAAGGATATTAAATTAAATAGGACTAAATCTTTGATAAAAATTAATTAAATATTAAATCATCTTGTCAAAGCTATTTTCAAATAACACAAGTTTATTAACACATTTCTAATTCTCATGTTCATCTTCATAAAAGAGGATATCTGGGTTATGAATATTTGATAAGCCAATCCATGTTATCGAATCAATTTATAAGTAATTATTTAATTATAAGCTTTTGAAACATCTTAACCACAAACACGTCCGCATGTATCAATAATTTTATAATTTCTTACCTGTAGCAATTATATTAATGTGGATGAATCAAATTTTCGGCAATTATATGATAATTTACTTAAAACTCAATTGAATTCAATTCGAAATGGAATTTTCAAAATGAAATTTTGTCAGATTGAATTAAAAAAAAGAACATGAGTTTGAACTGACACCAAAAAGTCATACCTCTTAACTTGTTTCTACAATTTCACAAATAATCCTTAAAAATGTTTATATACCGTGAAGGGTTTACACTTCAAAATCATATTTTAACCCCTTTATGAGGTGTAACGATTTTCCTAGATAAGCTTTCCCTAACGACCAAAAATATCTTTATGCATCGCAAGCAAAAAAAAAAACCAAAGTATGCCAGTTGTATCATAAATAACTTTCGAAAATAGCTTTCCACAACTTAATTAATGGTCAAAACCGAAAATCGAGGTAGTTTCTCTCTAATTTCCACCAAAAACAATAAATCAAAAAAAAACCATAGATATGTATGTTTCTCGTGTGCACACACATTTCCTGTAAAAATTGAAACAACTGCAGCAAAATAATTCATTCATTTCTCACTGCATTCTGTTATACTTTCCAAAAACCGCACACATTCGCCCAGCTAACTGACTGTGCCATCTATCGATTTTCCTCTTCACATTAAAATACGTTCAATTCCTAAAGGACAACCGATTCATCATGCGTAACATCCGGTTTCCCTTTAAATTGTGTGGTGGGTCGTCCACTTTGAATAGTTTCCAATTCAACTATCAAAATGGTGACCAGTTAACTAAACAAATCCATTCACCATGCATAACAAATAGCCATATAGTTCCAGTTAGTGGCTAGTAAGTTGCATTTGGTCCACCCTAATATCTCAACTCTATGATCTGGAATGGTTCCAATTGTGCCAAAAAAATATTTCAGTCATCTGTATTGTCGACCGAATTAAGTTTCTGGCAATGTTCCTTGAGCTGATTTTTCAGTTCATCAACCTTCTGACGCAGTGTTTTTGTGTAGAAAACTGTCTCTACCAATGCCACATTGCCAGACAACAACGACAAAAGGAAACTTAAGCCAAGTTGAAAGATATTGCTAGAGCAGCCGTATATTTGTGCATATAAACATTCTTCTCTTCTTGCACATATCTCACTCTTGGTCAGTGTTGCCAATAGTGCAGATTTATCTGCATTTTGCAGATTTTTAACACATTCCCAGACTTTTGAGAACCATAAATCTGCAGTGCAGATTTTATCTGCAACTGAAACTTAACGTTTCAATAACAAAAATAGATTTCATTTCAAAAAAATCCAGTAAAATGGTATTAACTTTAGTTTTCAAATCAGCTGGAATTTGTTCATAACGTTCTATATTTTTCCTTCTTGATTTCATTTTCTAAATTCAAATTGTAACAAAACTCAGTACGATTTTGATTTTATAGAGGAAAAAGCCTTCCAGGGTTCCAGGGAAGAAGCTATTGATACAAATTTAACAATTTCAGCGAGAAAAATTATTCTCGAAATTAATTTTAGCTGACACCTGTTCGCAATTTTCTTCATTGCAGATTTTTTTTCATCGTTTCTGCAGATTTTTCAAAATATTTTAATGGCAACACTGCTCTTGGTAGTAAGTACTATTTATTCCCGTTATTGAGCTGATGTCATAACGAACAAGGATCTTCTCTTGAACCTTTTACACATTTTCTCTCCCGCAACACTCACAATGTCGTCCTCGTCGTCGTAAGTTTTGCGAGAGAGAAAACAACAAAGCTCCGGCATACACTGAAAATAATAAATTTCGTAAAATTACGAAAATCGTTTCATACACTACATTTTCGTTGGCCCAACGAAACTTTCGTTGGCTCAACGAAAATATGTAATTTTTCGTAATATGAAAACCTTCATCAATTAATGAAAACGTTTCATACACTTTTTCTCCCTACCTAGTGCCAAAAAATCCAATTCAATGAAAAGATTCATCAATTAACGAAAAATTTCATACTCATTTTAAAGAATAAAAATAAGAATTTTTTCCTTACTTTATTAAAGTTTTAATTAAGTAACGAAAAAATTCATTAATTTATGAAATTCAACATTAACTAACGAAAATCTTCATAAGCTTATGAAAATTCTTCATATACTAATGGAATATTACATTGGCTTATGAAAAAATACATCAGTTAACGAAAAAAATCGTTGCCTTACAAAAAAAACGTACACTTGGGTGCATTTCTGTTTTAATGATTAAAAATTGAATCTTGCTTTATATAGTTCACATTAGGTTTTTGTTTAAAAATCTATGTAAGCTGAGCTGAATATAAAAAATATTTGCGTATTGACAAGGTGCCTCACGAGAAGTCGGACTCATCAGTTGACTTAAGTGAGCTTCACCGGGTCGAAACGCCAATTTTTGGTTTTGGACTATATATTAAATTAATAATTTAACAAGTCCAATAAAAAAATACAATTAATACAACGAAAAGTTACGTTAGCTAACAAATATTTTTTCGTAATTTAATTAAAATGTTCATTAAATTTACGAAAATCTTCGTTAGCTAACGAAAATTTCTTTCATAAATTAATCAAAAAATACATTGACTAACGAAAAATATCACCGTGGTTAATTAAATTTTACGTTAATCGATGAAAAATTTCGTAAAGTGATGTAAAAATTCATTAACTCTCGATCAAAAATTTTTATGAAAAATTTCATTAAAATACTACAGTTTTCGTTGATTGATGAAGTTCTTCATTAACGTATGAAAGCCATTTCGTTGAGCCAATTAAATTTTTCATCGGCTGAAAATTAATTAAATTTTCGTTGGCTCAACGAATTTTTTCGTTGTATTTACGTAAGGATTTGGTTCAGTGTAGTTTATAGGCTCTGACATATTGAATACGTTAACTACATATATTTTACTTAACATCGTTGTTTCCTTGCTGATGGAGGAGAATAAAGCAGAGAAGACTCAAGGATATATTCCCTCTACGACAACATGGCACCATTAATAAGTGCTTAGGAAGGGGGGAGGCCTATTCCCTTTTGTGGGTGAATAAAATTTGTGCACGGATGGGTAACTGATGGTGACGCCTGCAAAACACTATAATGCTGCTTCATGCATCATCTTCTAACAAGAGCATAGCAACATTAGAATTCCATGCATGATAATGGGAAATTGTCGCGTTTCGAACACCACTCTGACTGACTTGATATTACACAAATTCTTGCCTTGTACTACTATCAACTATGCATAAAAAAGGCTTTCCCATCGCTACATCGAATGCGCCGTTGAGAACACATCAACCCGCAATACATTGTCGGTTTTTTTTTCTATTTGCATATTTGCTTTGTAAAACAGGGTTGCATTTATCATATACTTGAAAATCTAAAATTTATTTTATAGGGACTTTAGAATCAAAGGAACCTTTTAAAAATTTGAGGGAGAAGCTTAAGAAATAAAAGACTGGCGGAGTAAGTTAACCTAAATTCCAAGAATTATATTCCATATATAAAATTAATGAAAACTTGGGAATTAATAATAAGTGCTTGAAAAGGATTAAACTTAAAAGTCTTGGCGATCATCAAAAATGTATTTATATCTTATAAGTTTTTGAAATCACAACTGAATTTTTTAAAATTAGGTGCAGTTTAACGACAAACGACATACTTAATAACAATAAACAGGAAACCGACGAAGTTATGAATATCTACCAGAGTTATGCGCGACGGAGTTACGCGCGTCAAAGTTACGAAAAACCCAAGTTACGAAAAATTGAAGTTATGAAAGACCGAATTTATGAAAGACCGAAGTTACGAAAAACCGAAGTTACGAAAAACCAGAGTTACGAACACCAAAGCTATGAAACGATGTTCTTGGGTTGGCAACCATTGAGATGAACGATATACTGGAGGATCGTACCAAAAAGCTAGAGCGTATAGGTTGAGTGAAGGCAAGAAAAAAATTGTATCTGACGGGGGCACAGTGCGTTGACCAGTGGACAAAAATAAAAAAATCAAGTCCATTATATGACGAAAAACCGGTGCTTAACATGAAGGGCTCATATTCTACAATAATACAACACAGTTTTTTACTGTTTAAATTCAAGATTCAAAAAGATTAGTGGTGTTTTTCATGGTGTTTTGATTATTCAAACTTAGGTTCAAATTGAAGTTTATCATTTTTTTTAAAGCAAAAACAAATTTTCTTGACTTTTTTTTTTTGTTAATTATCAAAATGAATATCTGCTGATCAGATGCGTATTTCAGTTTGTTTTTGTAAAGTGAAATTAGTATTTAAAAAATTTAACCGAAAAAAATCTGTTTTTTGTGACTCAAAAACTAAATTTATATTAGACTGTAGCAAGCTGTAGCAGAATCTTGTATGCCACTAGGTTCCCTTATATTTCTACTTTAAACACATGGTCACTTTTTTTGCTCATACGTGCTCATCTTCAAAATATTTACATTTTTGTAGACTCATTTTTAGCACTTAAAAACAAGGATTTTTTCGAAAAATAGGCTTAAATTGCAAAATTTTCAAAGATTAAGGTGATTTACGTGTTTGTTTCAAGTAAAACAAAAAACTGTGGATGTTTCAAATATTTTGTTCCAAAATATCGAGGAATTTAATAGCAATTTTGTCGTTTTTTTGGACAATACGACGTATTGGACATTTACGACGTTTTATGAAATCGTTAATTGTCACGTAAAGAAAAACTTACATTTTTGTGGATATGGAACTCGTCCGTTTGTGTAAAATTAGTCAAATTTTCTTTTGATCAGGAATAGATCTTCAAGATCACTATCGTCGCTTAATGTCAAATACTTTTTTTTAGGGATTTCACCTGCAGAGTTGTCTCTAATTCGATATTAACTAAATATTTATTATTTTTTTTGTGAAATTTATCATTTATTTGAAATATACCATAAATATGTGTTTCTGAAGGTATTCTTATTCAAAGGAACACAAATCATTTATATTCTGGTTTTTGTCCACATCCCCCATACACTCGACGCACTGTGGGGGGTGTCTATTCCCCGCCGTTTGGCCGGGAGGGGGGATTTTCTAAAAAAAATGACTTAATTTGGAAAAAAATTATTCAAAATCAACGGTTACACCAAAAGTAACGTACTTTACGGTTTTGTAAAGCCAAAAACTGTATCTTTTAATTTGTTTTTAAATATAGCTGTTTAATTGACTAGTTTTCAAAATCAAAATTTTGAAAAAAAGTGAAAAAATAAATTTCGAACTTATTTTTTTCAAAATTTTATGTAATTAAGGGCTAATTTAAATTATATAATTTAATGTTCTTATTTGTTTTCAAACTAAAACTGAAAACTAGATCCAAAAACGTCTTGTCGTTTTCGATAAATTAAAAAAAACCAAACCTCCTTTTTTGTTCAAAAAAGCCATATATTTTGTTTTGAAAATTAATTTTTCAAAAACTGTCCATTAAACAGATTTATTTAAAAACAATATACAAAAACAAGTCTTTTGCCTTACAAAAAAGTACAGTACGATATTAATGGTGTAACCGTTGATATTTTAATAATTGTTTTTCCAAATTAAGTCATTATTTTAGAAAATCCCCCTTCCCTGCTAAACGGAGGGGAATAGACACCCCCGTCCCATACAATTTTTTTCTTGCCTTGACTCAACCTATACGCTCTAGCTTTTTGGTACGTTCCTCCAGTATATCGTTCATCTCAATTGTTGCCAACCCAAAAACATCGTTTCATAGCTTTAGTGTTCGTAACTCTGGTTCGGTCTTTCATAACTTCGGTTTTTCGTAACTTCGGTTTTTCGTAACTTTGATGCGCGTAACTCTGTCGCGCATAACTCTAGTATTCGTAACTCCGTTACCATTTCACAATAAACAACCATTGTATTTGAAGAACTTTATAAGAAGAGTATTCACTGTACATTGAAGCTGGGTCTTTAGAAAAACAGTTTAAGTTTTGTATATCTTGAAAACAGCACATACCTACATTCCGAGTCACTTATGATATAAAGTTGAAATATCAAAAAGTTTTTTCACTGGACAGAAAGAAGTGGCCTTTTAGAGACTGTGGAAATTCAAACAAGAAAGATATTTATAAAATGTACACACACTCCGTTTGTAAAACATTTAAGGGGTTTATTCTTCAATTCTTACTTATTTATTTTATTTACTCGAAAGTTGTACCTACACCGTGGTTCGATGCACTATGATTCCAGAGGTCTGGGTTCGTATTCCAGCCTCCATCATCTAAAAAAATTTGTCAAGGGTACCTACTAACCCTCATGAAAAATTAACAAAACTTCTAAGAGTATAATTATCGGAATCGGCGTTTAATTGTAGGTCCCTTCAAGTCTTTCAAAAATACCAAAAAACTTTGCCATTCCCTATTTTTGGCCAGCAGTGTATTTTTCAAGTAAATCGGTTGAAAATTGAATGAGAGAGAAATCTCCAACTATTTCAACCCAATACAGAAATTTTATTTAACATTGTTACCCAATTTTGTGTTCAGAAAAACAATTAAATAATATTGAATTCAAATGTTCGATTTTCTGAAGAAGTTAAAATCTTGAAAAGGAAATTATTCAAAATTAATGCGAAAATCTTCTAAATATTTGGAAGTTCTAATTCTAATTCTAAAAACCTTACACAAATTTTAAAATTTGAATCAGACTTCAGCTTTAGTTCAAATTATCATACTAATAAAGTTGTATGATAATGATTTTTTAAATTTTTATAATATTAAAATTTCTTCACATAAAATTAAAAAGATTTTCTAATTAAATTAGATGGATTATTTTAAATTAAAACATTCAAAAAACTAAGAAGATTTGTCCCCTCAATTTAAGACGAAGGTCTTCTTGGCAAAAAAATCATCCAAAAAATTTCTTAATTTAATAAAAATTCTTTTTGTTTTTAGCATGCCTTTTTTCTCCGTGTAAAATTAAAAAAAAAATCATATAGTAAAATGCTTAAGCAATTTTAGTAACTACTATGTTAAAAATCGGTATGTTTTTAAACTAAGTAACTTACTAAAATAGCTTTAGCATGAAATATGAAATATGAATATCATCATTCATCAATATGAACAGAAAACTGAATTTTAAGGTGCAGTTAAACGTACAAAAATGTTAGTTGGCCGATTACTGGCTTCACCATCCTATAAATTCTTATAAAAACAATTTTTTATATTTATAGAGCATGTGTGAAATTTAGGTAAAAGTAAGGAAAATGTGTGAAAAAGTGTTTTTCACGTGGCAGACAAGAGGTTGTCTGTAAAGCCGGTTTACGGACGATGGTTTTACGTGATAACGTCGTAAGAAAACAGGTTGAGTGCTTTTAAAATGAGCCATTTGAAGCTTTTATTTATTTCAAACAATCATAATTTACAAGAAAAAGCTAAAAAAAATACCTTTTTTCTTTTCTCATTATATTAATTTTTTTATTTTAAAGGCTCACAAAAAAAATTATACCATTAAAATGCCAAATATTTCTTCTAAATAATAAAACCATTTTTAAATTTTTACAATGAGCAAAAAGTATGAAAATAATTTATTGAAAACAATCACATCACCCAAAAACTCATTTTTTTGATACAACAACCTATAATAAATTTTATACCATGTGAAAGCTTATTGTTTCACCTTTCAAATGACGTATCAATCTCATTTCAAAGATGCCAACAAGAGAAGTTAGAATTTTTTAAAGTCAACCATGTCGAATTTCCAGACTGAGATTACGATACTTCCCAAACTGGTGGCTGTTCATGGCGCAACAGATCTCCACTGGTGGTATGATGTTTTTCGCAAGTTTCTTGATTTAACATTGTGTGGCTTGTAGTTAGTCTAGCGTTATGTGTGATTTACCAATTGAAAGGTAATTGTATCAGGATGCTCATAAATGTTTAATCAAATTTCTATCTGCTCTTGGTAAAAAGTTATAACCTGTTGAATTCTAAAATTTTATTTTACCGTTATCTTAAAATTGTGTTTACAAAAATGATTGAAATTTCGCACACATATATTCGTGGTCATGGTCTATCATTACTCTACATATAACTTTCCTCTACCTATTGAAGAAAAAAAGATAAAAATAAAACGATGAAAATCGGTTAAAAACGGCAAAAAAAACGTGTTTTTTAAAAACTTATTTTTCTCCGTATTCAGTTAAAACTCTTTTAATGATTCCAATTTTTTGCACATGTATGCGCATTGATCAGCCCTTAATAGTCTAGGGTAAATTAGGGCATTATGGCATACCTAAGCACAAACTCAAATATCTTTACTACGGACTACAATTTTTACTTCAATCATTTTTTTTAATTAAATTTCATAAAAACGTAATATAAATAAATTATTTAAGAATACAAATTCAAGCTTTTTAACAAAAAATAAATTAATTAAAAAATAGTCCAAAAAAAACCATATTGCCCTATGTACGGGCAATATGGCGAACCCCATTTACTTCGGAACCCTTTACTTTTTTTACGTATATTCAGCATTTCTGAAATATAATTGTTAATAAGTTTCATAAAATTAACGTTAAATTGAGGTTATTTTCAAATTAAAAAAAATGCAGAGTTACTTTTGAAATTAGTTTTACATAAGGGCATTATGGCGCAGTCGGGTATAATATAGCGCCATAATGCCCTTATTGCATCTGCGCCATATTGCAAAATATACACATATTCACAAAACTCCAAAAACTAAACACAATTCTTACTTCAGTTAAAATATAACAAGTGATATAACCAAACCAAAACTGTACTCTGCGTTTCACTCTTTACAACAAACACGTGCACTGTATACTTACCGAGATACACACAAACAAAAACAAAGATTTATTATATTGGAACCCAGAACCGGTATTTTTTTTTTGTTTTCTTTTTTGTTTGGCACAAAAATAATAGCACTGACCTGCGATCGTCACAAGGCTAGTGTTCGACGAAGGCCAAAGTTTCTGCATTGGTTTTATTTAAAAGTGAGTATTGGAAGTATGGTAGTTGAGAGGTGCGCCATAATGCCCGGTGCGCCATAATGCCCGAAGTTACCCTATATAATTTGAACGCTAAAAATCAAAAACTACCCGAAAATACCCCTAAAAAAGTAGGTATTTTTCAAAAATTCATATTTCGAAACGCAGAGTTTTGGAAAAAAAATCCTCATCTTTCACCTGGCACCTTTAGAATTGTCAAAAAAAAATTCCCTTACCCATAATCAACAATTTGTCATACCCACAACACCTGATCAACGTTCAAACAAAATGTTATAGCGGAGTTCCAAATTTTTTCTTAAATGCAGTTATCCTTAAATCAGTCTCCTCTATCTATGGCAAAAAAAATTAACTCTCTACTACCACGCGTTTAGATTTTAGCCCAAATTTCATCTTTCCGTTTTACCCCTGTTTACCCTATTAAAAGACGGAATTTTTAAAAATCCTTCATTTAGCTTTAGGTTATTATCTTTCAAGTAAGCTATAAAAGATTTTTTTTTTTCTTCAAATCTCCAACCATTCATGTTTTAATAGTATGTTAAATTTTTTTTTTAATACTTCGAAATTGATGCTGTAGTTATTTAGAATTATTATTTTGAGTATATTATTTTAAAAGACTTTAAAAACCAAAAATTAAATCAATCAGTGGTCGAGAGTGAACATTTTGGCGAAACTACTTATTATTATGGATCGTTAATGCTGAGAATCAAAGTTAGTAATTATTACCATGATAACACAGTCATTATTTTGCCTTTGAAATAGCATAGAGTACGAAATACAATTCAATTATAGTTTCACTTTTTATTAGAGTTGTTGTGATTTTTTTCAAAATTATATTTTTAACTGTCACTGTGGCGTATACGCAACATTTTTTTGTTGATTATAAAAAACTGTTACTTTAGTATCAAACTAGTTTACTTTTCTAAATAAATTCGAATAACAGAATAACCTTGAATAATAGATATTGTCAACAGCAAACAACTGACTTTTACAAAAATATCTTTAAGTTACCACTTGATGAGTTATCAAATTAAGCATTATAGCCAGAAACGGACATCTTCTGCATATATTCTTTAGTCAGAAACAGAGGATAATTCCATTTTGTTTGTTTGCATTTAATAGTCATTGCAAGTAAACGCATTTTCCAGGATATGTGTCCAATATGAAAAGTGATTAATATAATTGGTCATTAACTCAACTACGTACTATCTTAATGGGCCTTACCACAAAGTGTACACAAAATACACCCCAGAAATTCCAGTAGCAAACATCTCTCTTTCCCAAACCACATTCAACACTCATTTGCGCTCAGTAGGTGGCTCGTTCTGTGTATTCCCAGACATTATTGTGTACCGATGCCAATGACGATCCCGATCCATTAACAACACCACTGAAAGCGGTCGTTTTGCTGAACGTCAAAGCTTTGTCAGTTAACTGTCAGCTTGAATATAGTACAAACATATGTGACTGCACAAAAACTAGTCCCTTTTTGCTGCCTTTGCCGCGTTATGGTATATAGTGGGACCAAAAAGAAAGACAAGTCGAGAATTGAGGAGAGGCAAAGAGAAGTGACAGTAGCAGCAGCAGAAAAGAGGAAAGACCATATAAAATGGTAAAATGTGTCAGTTTGCGTAAACGTGCTACATTAGCATATTACTAAATTCTCCTTTTAGTCTATTGAATTTCAATTTCCTTTCACCGCCATCACTATAACCCACCCAATACCGTTTGCCGACAACGATTCACCAAGGATGCTGTGCTGCTTTTAATACACTCACTTACGTATCCATCTGATGCTCTTCTATAACACTTCTTTATGCCAGCTACTCCCCAATCTCTTCTGTCAAATGGATACACTGCATTGCTCGTCCTCATCATCGTCAACCTCTTCTTGCAGCACTCCATTTGGTGATGATGATGATGATATGATCTCAAGTGTCAGAAAGGAACACAATTTCCAATCACAAAACAAAGTGACGTATGGTGATATGGCAACGGTAGCGGTGTGGTAATGATGGTGATGGTGACGGTGAGACATTTTACTCTTGTTGTCAAAAATCATCACATTAAGCTTCTTAGTGGTGTAATGGCTTTAATGGGTTTGGGGTTGACTTTGGTTATTTTTTTGGGGGGAAAGGGAATGTCAAATATTGCTTAGGCGTGGCGGCGGCGGCCATGTTTTAAAATTTTACACAAAAAAGTCAACAAACAATTTTCTGCCCGAAATTATGTAATTAAATTTTTGTTTGCGGTAGTCTGTTTGGAATGTAATGGCGGCGCGCAGTGTTCGGTCGCCAACCACTAACGCGCGGAATGGCGAATTATAGCTTTGTACGTGACTTGACATTTTAGAATCCTTTATCACACAAAATATATTGTATATAGTGACAGGAAGAGGGTCGCATATAGAATGTGTAATAATGTACCACCGACCAACGACGACAATGCGACGCGACATACAAGTATCCGTATGTGCGATTTAGTACCTTCCTCGTCGACGTATGTTGGGTTTTATAGCCTCGCTCGTTTAGAATCGCGGGTACCTACGTACGAGTATGTCTGCAGGAAATGGCTTTCCATGATAGTGGAGATGTATCACATAAAAGAGGCTTTTATTTTAACATTTTAGGGTATTAAGTTTAATAACTGTCAATGTTCGTTAGCTAGCTAGAGAGTGTGTGTGGGTTATATTATGGTGGTTTAACATTGGTAGATACACATATACTTTTTGTATGAACGAGTTTTAGCCAGTTTTGTTGGCTTAATCACTTTTTAGTTACCAATTACCATTAACTGTGATGATGTTTCGTGATCCCAGGATATAATGTGATTTTCTATTATAATACTGATGCCATCAATAAAGAATAATTACAACAACAAACTGAGCTAGTATCTATAAAATCCTCATCTATTTGATTTTAGATGCATATTGTGATTGTTACATTTCGTCATGAAGGTAGATTTATGGGTTTGGGTATATTTTTCAGAGAATATGTGGTTAATTGACAAAATATCAGAGAGGCTTAGTATTTAAGTCATTTTACTGAATTTTCTACATAAATCACAATGATTAGTGTATTTTTGAATTTAAATAGGAGAGCTCTATTTAAATTCGTAGATTAAATAAAAAATAAAACTCATTTAAATGTAATAAAATAGGGAATTAAATAGGACTAAAGAAATATAATGCAGGTTTTATTTTACTAATTGTTTAAATGGCGCCCAACAAAAAAAATCATAAATTTGGTTAATTGATCAAATAAATTTAAACCAAACAAATTTGTAAAGAGTTTCAGATCCATGCCTAGAATTGCACACTTTAAAAATAAATTGGAATGGTTTATGCGAAAATTTTTGGCGCCCAATTTTTGGAGAATACAAAAAAAAAATTAGCATCGATTAAAATGAGACATAATATGGGTTGAAAGGTCATCAAAAGCAGAAGAAATCGAAGATAATCTCAAAAATATTTAATTTAAGTTTGGCGATAAAAATAAAAAAAAAGCAATAGAGGTTAAAACATGATTTCTGGGAACGCTTTAAGACTCTAAATAAATGTTGTAGTTTTGGGTTTTGGCGGCTAATTGAAGAATAAACTGTTTTGTGTTCTGCCCATTTATGAATAGGTAAATGATAGCTAAACCAAAAAATTTTGTATGAAATTTTTATCATGAGACAAAGCTTATTTTGACTAGTGATGGAATCTATCGAATAAAAACTATCAAACAATCGATAGTTGTAAAATATTCATTCTTTCGATAGTTTTAAATCATTCATTCATTCATTCATTTAGATACTATTTTCATTCGAATAGTTTTTTGTTCGATAGTTTTTTCATTCGAATAGTTTTTTATACGTTTTTATTCGATAGTCTATTCGATAGTTTATTCGATAGTTTGTATTCGATAGTTTGTATTCGAAAGTTTTTATTCGAATGAATAAATGAATGAATGAACTATTCGATAGTTCAAATCATTCTATATATTTTCTCCGGAGCGTATTTATAAAGAGCTAAAATATCAGAGGAAAGTGACAAAAAAATTGTAGCGCCCAAGCTCTTATTGATTGCTCTGAGAATTGATTGAAGTTGTTCGTTATTATGAGAGGGAAGTAGTCTGTGGGGAATTTCCAGGAATTTCATCACAAGAACAAAATATTTAGATCTTGGGTTTAAATTGTTCCATTACGCAAAGTGAACCCAATTAATTCGTACATTTCAATGGTCGTACATATTTGGTAATTTGTTACATCATAACTTTGTAAACTACTTATCATACTTTAATAAATAAATAATCGTTGGAAACATCTTAAAAGTCCACAAGTTAAAGCCTAAAAGACGTCATGTTAAATTGAATATGGTGCCCTCAATGGGAAAGTTAGAAACTTGAGGAAAAAAGAAGTTGTCTGTAAAACAGGTTGTGTGTTTTTGTTTAAAATGAGTCATTTGAAGCGTTTACTTATTCCAAACAATCATAATTTACAAGAAAAAGCTAAAAAACAATACCTTTCTTATTTTCTCATTATATTAATTTTTTTTATTTTAAAAGCTTACAAAAAAAATTATGCAATTATTTTAAAAGCTTACAAAAAAAATTATGCAATTTAAAAGCCAAGTATTTCTTCTTAAGAATAAAACCATTTTTAAATTTTTACAATTCTATAAAAAAAAACTATAAAAATAATTTATTGAAAACAATCATTTTCATCAAAAAAGCAAAAAAACATGAATTTTTATCTTCTTACGTCATTAATTCCATCCCTAACAACCTATAAAAAATGTTATACCATCTGAAAGCTTATTGTCTAAGCTCAAA
The DNA here is from genome assembly GCF_945859705.1 of Episyrphus balteatus. Taxonomy (NCBI): domain Eukaryota; kingdom Metazoa; phylum Arthropoda; class Insecta; order Diptera; family Syrphidae; genus Episyrphus; species Episyrphus balteatus. Next base: position 27,393,163 of record NC_079134.1, on the reverse strand, counting down.
ATATATATATCGATCAGGTCTATGAGACATCTACAAAAAGAGCTAGAATTTTTTAAACTCGATCAAATTTCATTAAAAAAAGCATTTATTTTTATGTTCTCACGCTACGGAATCAATTTTTTTGTTTGACAACCCATACAAAATTTTTTACCATGTGAAAGCTTATTATTTCACCTTTCATATGACGTATCAATCTCATTTTAAAGATGCTTACAAGAGAAGTTAGAATTTTTTAAAGTCAACCATGTCAAATTTCCAGAATGAGATTACGGTACTTCCCACACTAGTGGCTGTTCGGGGGGGCAACAGATCTCCATTGGTGTTTTGAGGTTTTTCGCAAGTTTCTTGATTTAACATTGTGTAGCTTGTAGTTAGTCTACCGTTATGTGTGATATACAAAATGAAAGGTAATTGTATCAGGATGCTCTTAAAAGTTTAATAAAATTTCTATCTGCTCTTGGACCGTTATCTCAGAATTGTGTTTACGAAAATGATTGAAACTTCGCACATATTTAGTCGTGGTCATGGTCTATCATTACGCTATATACTTTATTCCTGTATTTATTGAAGAAAAAAAGATAAAAATAAAAAACGATGAAGACCGATTAAAAACAGTCAAAAAACGTGTTCTTTTAAAAATTGTTTCTTCCGTTATTCAGTCAAAACTCACTAAACGATTCCAAATTTGCACATGCATGCATAAGTCCAAAATCTACATGTCCTATAAGTTTGAGATTTTTTGAACGCTCCAAAAGCTAAAAATCAAAAACTACCCAAAAATACCCCTAAAAAACAAGGTGTTTTTCAAAAATTCATATTTCGAAACCAAGAGTGTTGTAAAAAAAAAACCGTATTAGAAGCCTAATTTTTGTTTAATCATCTTTCACCTGGCACCTTTAGAACTGTCAAAAAAAAAATATTCCCTACCCAAAATCATCATTTTGTCATAGCCCCAACACGTGTACAACGTTCAAACAAAACTTTATAGCTTAATTTAAAAATTTTTTAAAATTTTTTCTTAAATGCAGTTATTCTTAAATTAATCTCATCTATCTATAACAAAAAAAAAAAAAAACTCTCTACAAGTTCGCGTTTAGATTTTAGCTCAAATTTCATCTTTCCGTTTTACCCCTGTTTACCCTATTAAATGACGGAATTTTTAAAAATCCTTCATCCTTCCTGGATTAAGCTTTAGGTTATTATCTTTCAAATAAGCTATAGAAGATTTTCGTATCTGTAATAGTTTATTTTTAGTTGAAATTTTTGCAGCGAAATTTTTGCGCGAGAGTGGAACGGGAGAAAATGGCGTCACTTTTTTGTGGTGGCTGCCATGGTTCATCGATTTATAAGACGTTATCACGTCAAAAAATAAGTTTGAACAACTTATGTTGTAAATCTAAATTCATGCATATTTATTATCCCTAAAAATAACTTTACTATTACACAATAAGAAAAATCTCAATATAAATTTTTCTTAAATGCTCCCATCTGTAACGAAATCATCATTGTAGAAAAATGTTGCATAAAGATCTGTAATAAACTGTAGTGCGTGACAAGAAAAAAAAGAACATTATCCTTTTCCTTTAAACACAAATTCTATACTTTACGAGCCAAGGTAATATACAAATATTCACAATTCTATTTTTTTACTCTTTGTTACACATTTTTTTGCTTGTTTGTTTTTTTTTTTTTTTTTTTTTGTTCTTTTGTTGTTTATGAATTCAAAAGAGAGCAAACCCTTTTTTGTCCCAAATTCAATTACATTTACGAGTATTTTTCCAACACAAAAAAAAAAAAAAACATCGAAAAATCTAAACGTCCTTGTTATGCCTCATACATATTTTATTAAAGGGGACATAGCCAAGCCAGGACTTTTCTCTCTAATTTCAATTAGCCTAAAATGGTTATTTTCTCAATTTGGATAATTCAAATTGAGCTTGCGCCACCTGTACACCCAACATTATAATAAGCAATAAGCAACATGCAAGCAAAACTAAATTGTCTATGTTAAACAATTTAAACATGGTTCGCAGGCATCAGGATAGCATTTCAGCACAAATATTTTCATGCCTTCGGAACTGGAACAAATTGAAACAAATATTCAATATTACTTGGTTGGCAAATTTAGGCTGTTTGTTTGCTTAAAAATAGTGCTTGGCATTTTATGTTATCGACAAAATACATGGCTGGCGGTAATCAAATTCAACTCCATTGCTTTCCCCAATTCTGAGAGTCACCTCAACACATTTTGTTCAATATTTTATTTCGCTTACGTTGTAGTAGTCGATTGGCAGCAGGATAGTGGCGGTGGTATTGGTCCTTACGAGGCGGTGTGGTGCAGTGAGGTTTGGGCTTTTTGTTCCACACGACTCCTTTTTTGTCAGGAGCATCCATGCGCTATCCGAAGTTTCTTCTTCAGTAACATTTAACATGCAAACAATGTTGAAACCAAAACCAAACGTTTGCAGGATGAGTTTTATTTATTTTCTTTTTTTCCTTTTTTTTTTTGTCAAAAAAAAAAAAAAAGAAAGGAACGTCCTTTCTCGGTTCCATGTATAGATGCACATTTGCATTGAATTTCATTCAAATATTCCCACGGGGTTCTGCATCCTTCAATGCATAAATATACAAAAAATAAGGATAACACTGGGAACAAAAAAAAGTTAAAAAACAACTTTTTTTTTCTTTATTTTTATTATGAAACATATGACTTTTTTTATATACATATATTTTCGTGTTTACGTATCTATTCAGGATTGTGATTTTTTTGGCCCACGGCTTTGCTCCTTTATGCAGAGTGGATAAGGGATTTGGATGCTGTTATCCTTGTATCCCTACTGTGCTTATGTCAGAAATTTGTAAAATTTGATATTTTTTGCTGACATGACGACGACAACGTAGACGATATGTTGTAGGAGAGATACCTGATTTAAGTGCTTGTGCTTGTATGTTGTCTACACAACGACCTACGAGTACATGTATTTTCTAATGCAGGATGTTGTTGTTGTTGTTTTGTGTGTCAAGTCATCAAATTATTCATTCATTGTGTATCTGTAGAGCGCATAATGAACTCATAGATAGAAAATTGAATTATTTAAGGATTTCGTTATGAAACAAAAATTAAGGTGTTTTTGTTTTTTTTTTTAAGTAAAATCAAAGGTTTTGAATTTTCTTGGTAATGATTAGCAATATTTTGCGTGAAAAAAATATTTATTTTTCATTTTGTGACAAAAATGCAAAATATTTTTTAATAAATGAATGGTTTATTTCAGAAACAGCATAAGTCCACTTTTTCCAAAAATTTTTTTTTTGGAAATTTCTCATTTATGTATAGTTATTCATCTTCTGAAAAAAAAAAATTAAGTATGTCAGACCCCCCAAAATACGAAAACTGAAAGAAAAGGGTTCAAAATATATGGAAAATTTTCACCCGGTGACAACATTTTTGACTGTTAAATACATGACTTTTTACCAGTTTTAAATTATTTTGGCAGCAATCTTGACACGCACCCCCTTTTGTTATATATCTATAAAATGGTAAAGAATTACTCTATCTATCTGTTAAATTCATTAAAATTGTACTCAGGATTCAAAAGTTATAGCCAGATTTCTGGTGGTGGCAGCATTTTTAACTCTTGAATAATATGACATTTTACCAGTTTTAAATTTTTTTTGGCAAACATCATGACACGCAAGCCTTTAAGTTATACATCTATAAAAAGGTAAAGATTTACTCTATCTACTGCTATTTAATTTATTAAAATCGAAAGTAGGGTTCAAAAACTATAGCTAAATAAAAACAAATGTTTTACCACAAAAATTTCGTTTATTTCAGAAACGACATAAGTCCACCGACTTTAAAGGCTTAAAAACCCGCAAAGACCTAAAAAAAAGTTTATATTTTAAAGGTTTCTAAATGCATCTTAGGCTAGATTATAACTCGGCATACTCTAAATTTGAAGTGTTGTGGAATTTTAAGTAAAAAACAGTTTTTTGTTGCTCCTGAAAAGTTTATGCTCATGGACTTATGTCGTTTCTGAAATAAACGATTCAAATATGAAATCATTTCAAAATGAATTTAAAAGGGTGAGTGGTTCTTCTGATGCTTTCTCTGGGGTACGAAGTCCAAAAGTGGAAACATTTTTAGATAAGGATTTGGAGGGCTTTTCTAATAAATAATAAATTTTAAAGAAGTCGACTTATTTGTAGTTTTTTTTTGAAAATCCAAAAATTCATTTTTTGTAAAATCTTGTTTTTTATTTATATGATATTTATAATAATTAAAATTTGTATCTGTATGGAGAGCCTTTTCTGAGAAAAACATTTACAAATTTAAAACCAAACTTTAGAACTTGGTACACTTTTACATCTCAGTACTTTTTGTGCCACCATAATTTTAACATACGAGAACTTGGCTCTTTTTTAACATTTATGTTTTTGTTGTGATTTCACTACTTTTTGCAACGTATTGCTGTAAAATTTAAAATCTATATAATGTGAGTGAGTCAGTCAGTTATGGAGAGAGTTTGAAATTTCTGGCACATTTGGTGTAGAAGTTAGAGGGGCGTCAAAATGGCCTGAGTTGTTTCCAAAGTTGCTAGAGAACTTGGCTGGGCACCGTGCTTCTTGATCTAAATATGTAAGTCAAAATTAAATTTCCCATCATCAAATTCAATCAAATATGTCCTCTCGTGGAATAAGGAAGAAGAAATTTATAAGGAAACTAAGGCCCATTTGCTGAAACGAGTCTTAAATATTTATGTGAAACATAAACCCTTAAGTTCTACATAGCGGTTTGCAAGAATTTCAAATTGTGTAAAAATAATGTATAAACTAAGTTTAACATAACTTATCTCAGAAGATGGTTTAATTTCCCGCACAAAATTTTTAAGCACTGTTCATCATTTTTGTTTTCATATTTTCAAAACATATTTTGACACACAAACACATTTACAGATCAAATACATTCACATGAACACATTTTTTAGAATCAGATTTATCACATATTTTTGGTCACTTTCTCTATTTTAAATATTTTTCTTGCAATAAAATGCCACAAATATTAGAAAATAAAAAAAATATTTGTGTTATAACTGCTAAATTGCTTTCGATTTGACAAATTAATTTGAAGTTCTCAGCTATTCCTATCATGAAAGTTTATCATTGCTAGGTTTAACATAAATATTTTTAAGAAACTTAGAATAAACTAAGTAGAACATAAGAACTATGTTCGACTTACTTAAGATTCAAATTTATGATCTGTATAAGCAAATGGGCCTAAATTGTTTAGTATTCAGTTGCTTATAAATAACAACTTTCGAAAGCCTGTTAACTTGTTGAACTTGAAAATTTAGCAATGTTTTGTAATTAGCTGCTTATTTACATTGCCGGTCAATAGAATAGATTCATCCTATAAACGGCAATGAAAAACTTTTTTATCTCGAAAAAAAAAAAACTTTTTCGTAAATGCAGTTATTTTTCCCTATTAATAAAATAGAGATAACTAGATAGAAGAATATTGTAACAGTAAATGTGTATATTTTTTTTGCAAAGTTTCCAACAAAAAGGATTATTTTGATGGGTCAATAGAATAGGTTCACCCCCGATTTATAGTAAGTTCAGAATTATGTACATAGATCCTATGGTTAGTTATTTACTGGCATACAAAAGAGTTCGCTCAGATATGTTTTACAAGAAAACGGGACATTCAAAGTGTCTTTGCATCGAATAAAAACATAAACCAATTTGTAAACGAAAAAAAAAAACTAAGTAAATGCACTAGTAACATCGAAAAAAATTAAAAGATCGCAGAAACTAGTAAGTATTTTTTTTAAAAGTCATCAAAAGTTATTCGTAAATAAATAACATTTTTTTTTTTAAGTCGTTTCAATAAATGTAAACGATTATAACTAAACTCAAGATCACACACAAATTTCTTAAAAAAGCTTAAATTCTAGAAAGACATTAGTTTCTATTTCAAAAACAAAAATGAATATTTTAAGCTTCGATTTTACTGATTTAAAAAAATTGGTAAAAACTGTCAGAAAAATCACACCAACTTTTTGAAGTGAAAACTTCTTTAGTATCGTAGTGATTTGAAACAAGATGAAACGAAACGCGACACGAACATTCAACTTGTTATAACTTTTTTGTTTTAATAGATAGATGAGTGAAATTTGTTCTGTAGATAGGTAATTAAATAGATTATAATTGTACAAAATTTCAATTAATTTCATATTTAAAATTCTGAGATAACGGTAAAAAGATGTTCTTTTCCTACACACATTATATCTTTTCATCTAGTGCACATACAATTTTGATTTAACTTTAATACGCATGCTGATAGCATAACCTTTTATTTGATATATCACACATAACGGTACATGCTCTACAAGTTACACAATCTTAAATTGAAAAAATTGAAAAATACCTCAAAACACCTGTGGAGATCTGTTGCCGATGATGATCAGTCTCATTTTGAAATTTCGTCATGGTTGGCTTTAAACAATTCTTATTTTTTGGTAGGCATGGTAGATACATACATCATTGAAGCGTCATATAAAAGGTGTTATAAAATTTGTTATAGGTTGTTGGAATAAAAAAAGGTAGGTTTTTTCGATTTTCTTTGCAAGAAAAATGATTTTTTAAGGTTTCACTTCTAACACGTGTGAATTGCATACATGATTTTTTTTTATTATTTATACAAAAAAAAAAAAAAAAATAATGACTAACTATTCTGAAAAACAAAAATATATTTTTTTTTAAATTTCAATACCACCTAAACGGCAAGTTCAAAGTCAACATGGAGATAAGAAATAATGATAAGGTCACAATTATGACAATAAATATGATTAGTTCAATGTTGTACAAACGCAAATCGTTTTAATGTTTGAAGGTTATAAAAGTATGATTTTCTTATGAATTTCTGTATCAAAATAAAGACATTAGATTAATGTATTCATAATACAATTATTTTGGTTCTTTAAAATAAGTATGTACAAAAATATTCATAAATGAAATAAATGCATGTATGGCGTATACGTACTATTTTTTTTTTTTTTTTTTTTTTTTTTTGAATGCGATAATATACTAGAGGCAACAATAATTGCAATTTAAACACTTGGTTTGAACAATCTGTTCATCTGCTTTAAGCTTCCTAGACACCCATATCAAGGATTGCAAACATCAAAATAAAGAGACATTTGGTTAGAAAAACTTAAGGAATTCTAACCTGCAGATATCCATATTACACAAAATTTTGCTGGTACCCTTTTAAATTCTATCTCTCTGAATTACCGTTCTAAGAACATAACTTCAAAAAAAAAAAATTATCATGCTTCTATTCAAATAGCATAGAAAAAACAAAATGTGCCATATTACCCACCTTTACTCTACATACCTTATACCTACCTCAAAACAAAACGAAACTGTCTTAATTTTATTTAACATTTCTCCCCCCGGTAATATCGCCGTAAATCCTTTTTTTTATCTATAAAATATAAAATTTTACCCCAATTTCCTCAATTCTTTTCAACAACAAGCTACATCATATTGTTCAAAAATAATATTCATCTCGAAAAAAATAAAACAAAATGCACCCTAAATTAAATCCCTTACCTTTTCTATCTTTTATAATAAATAATATCTTGGTTTTATCCCCAACATTAAACTAAACTTGTAGAACAGCATCAGCAAGCAAAAAGGAAGAATACATAAAAAAAAAATAGTTAGAATATGCAGCACTCTCTTCTCTTTCATAACTGTAGTAGGTACCTCTTGGGAATACATTTTAATGCAACGCTATTTAAGTATTCATTTTTAATTTCATCCTTGTTCAAAGCGCACCAGTTTACCCCTTAATCCCTTTGGAAATAATTCACTTTTCCGGAAAAAAGACTCCCGAACCGAACCAAACTCTTTGGGGTTGGGTTGAGTGACTAAACTAAAAAAAAAAAATAAGTAAAAAACTCCTTCTCTCTAACGAACGAGTAGTTCGTAAAAGGAAAAAGCGTGCACAGAAATGAATGCAAGTACACACACCGTTTTTCATTTTTCCAGGAGCAGAAAACCAAAAAAAAAAATGAAAATTATTAAAAACAAAACCAACTCAGTAGAAACAGAAACAGTACAGAACGAACACATTCCCAGAAAAAAAAACCTACTGAAAGGAGTAAAAAAAATTTGGGACAAGGATTTACTTTAACACACATCGCCACACAAAGCCGTCCCTTCACCACACAAAACCAGTTACAAGAACCATGACTTCTGGCACAGCACAGCATCAACCAACTACATGGGAATGGGTTATAGGGAATGGGAATAAGGAATCTTTATGGAATGTCGGTCGTTCTAGTCGTCATGCAAATCAACGGACCAAAGGATTTAATAATCTTTTACATTTTATCATGGAACTCTCTCAGAGTACGAGTTATAAATCGCAGGATATTCCAAAAAGTCACCGACACAAAAGTTGAGAAACAGAAAAATCTATTTACGAGTTGGAAGCTGCTAGCAGAGAATGAAGAAGTGGTAGAGAGAGTATTTGAAGTTTGATGGCGCCAGGATTCTTTTAGCACAACACACACGCATACAAACACATTACAAAGATATGGTAGGGATACATTAACTCATCTTAGAATGCCACAGAGTAGGAGAAAAAAGAATGTCGAAAGGATGTTAAACTGCCTTGAAAATGTTGGTATCTTTGCAAGACAATGTACCTAAATGTACATCACAACATAGAGTTGAAAGAACGAATGAGTTTTGTTCTCTTAGTTTTTGTAAAATTGGGGCAGGCAGGAATCGTAATAGTTTTTATTTCATCCTTCTTCTCCTTTTTTTTTTGGAAAATTCTCTCAAGCTTTCGATGTACGATGAAAATGCTAAAGACGAAAAGACTTTGTAGAACTATTTCTATCCATAATACTTCTAGATTTGTGTGTGTGTTACCTTAATAGGATAATACACACACACACAGTCATATGTCAATGTTTGTGTTTGTTTCCTTTTTAGAGAAGAAACGAAAGGGGATTTATAAAAGGAAGAGGTAAGATATTTATTTGTTTTATTGCAGATAATAATGCGTATAAGGATATGCACGATGATGATGGCCTAATACCCTAATACCAGGCACAACAGCTTCAAAATAGAACAGCTTTGAAGATATTCTTATATTAAATAATCTTGGTTTTCTGGAAATGAAAATTTGTACATGTACATATTGTGCGTTTCGAGAGAAGATAGATGTGATGTGTGTACTTATGAGTGAGAGGATGCTTTTGGAATTTCAAAAGTATATCCGGTGGATTGTCATTTATCCAACATTTGAAACTAAGTATACTATACATACGTATGAGAAATGAAATTCCTCTTTTACTGAAGTGTGTGGGTTTATTAGGGTTTCTATTGAACTGAAATTCACATCTTTTATTAAAACCAAGGTTTTTTGTACAGGGTGACAACATAATAAGAACTTGGATATGTTGCCAAAAAAACTGAAATATCATATCCGCCTTGGCTTTGGTACATAATGTATTTAAGACACAGAAAAGATACCAGAAGATCTGTCTGTCTGTTAAGCCTTATAAGTCGAGCATGAAAGAGAAGCCTTACAAGATTTATTATACTAATAGACAAAGGATTGTTATGTAAAGTTATTATTATGGAGTAATTCTAAGACCTCTTGGATCGAACCTGTACGAGCCTATGGATTCTGTTTGGGTGTGATTTGAAAAATTTCATCAACAAATTCAAGTTTAAAGTCCAAAAAAAACATTAAGCAATTGATTCTAAAACGGTGATAAGTAGATTCCTTAAATTAAAGTTCCAGAAAGAATCCTGAATTCTACAGGCCTTCGAACCACAAGAAAATGGACGATGTCATAAATTATCTTTAACATGCATTGCATACATTTAAAAAAACAAACAATTTTGGCTCGAAGCTTGAAAATCCAATAAATAGAATTTATTAACAGAGAAAAAGAAATCCCTTCTTGGGTGTCTAAGAAGTTCCGAAGCTTCGATGAAAGTCTAACATCTTACTCTGAATTCTAAAACTGGAAAATCAGCTTCAAAACAATAAAAGAACAACTTTAATAAGAACCATAGCCACAGCGTTCCCATGGTCCACCGATACTTTTCAATCAGCGAATAGTGGTACTTGAAAAAGGTTTACCTATGTTTTTTAACGAACTGCCAAGGCATATCCCTGATGAAAGTCTCCAATTAACACATATAGAGGCAGGTCAATTACCCATCATTCCTCGACGTTATTTAAACAACTCTTTATGACGATGGCTGGGGAATATATTTATTAACCCTCTGTAGGCACACCTCTTTTTTGCGAATTTGGTTTATACTTTTTCATGTCGCTAGAACTTTTTTCGGTCTCACTATTTTATAGAGAATCATATATGAAATTGGTGTAGAATATTCCGAGGAATTCGAATATTGTATTCACAATTCAAAAAAATGATTTTTCACCCTTATAAATTTTTGTCCTGTCAAATTCGCAACCGTGTGCCGACAGAGGTTTAATCATTGTCTGCGTAATTCAAAATTTCCAAGTAGTTTTGATAGTGTCTTCTTCTGATTTTGTCAATACATACTATAGAGAAGTTTGGAGATGTTAGCATCACTTGCGGTTAATAGCAGACTCTATTAAACCAGTTAGGATTCCTAAATAGAACTTTAGAGAAGATTCAGCAAAAAAAAAATCAATCCACTGTTACTTAAATTTGACACAACAAAAAACTCAAAAAACTGAGTTATTCCTGTTATTCCCCTATAACTGCTTTATGGTAAATTCTGGACAATAACTGGAAAAGGTGAGTTAATACTGCAAAATTATTCAGCAGCAACATTTTTCGAGGAATATTAAGAGCAGAATTCGTAATCGCTACTCAAGTTAAGATTTTGCTCAAGCTAAGTCTTTATTAATAGAGCGGTATCTCCAGTATACAGTAAAATCTTGACTTGAAAAAATTTTGACTTTTTATATAATTATCTTGACTTGATTACTGACTATGAATTCTACTCCAAATACACATCGGTTCACATAATAATTTACTGGAGATAATATCTTCATGTAAATCAGCCTTTCGAAGAACTTCATGATGAAGATAATCTTAAGTGTTGAAGTTTAAGTTTTTGTTAAGTTTGTTTTCATTACTACTGTCTTTAGCGAGTAATTGAAATAACATTACTTATTAGAGCTGTGTCAATCGTGATTGATTTGGTCTTTTTGATCCGTTCACCGAAAATACTGAGTAATTGCAATCACTATAGACCAAATCAATCAATCCTAAAATCAATCTTGTTCATAAAATAAGAAAATACGAAGTGGAAAAGTACGTTTCGTTCATCCAAATCGTTTACAATCAAAAACCACGAAGTGGAAAAGAACTTTCGTTCATTCAAATCGTTCACAATCAAAAATCATCTAAACTCGGATCTCGTTCATTCCATTCATCATTTCGATTCAATGCATACAACTGATGCAAGTTTATATGAGCAGGTTCAGACGTTCAGAGTTTGAATTGAATCGGATTCGATTGGGAATTTCTATCGAACATCTGACCTTGTCTTCTTTTTATTTTTGATGGATCTATTTCGACGTTTTGAACTTGGCGAAGACATAGTGCCTTACTAATAATCAAATTTACCATTAAAATTTTCCAAAAATATATTAAAAAAAAAAAAAGCGGAGAAAATTTAGATTTTAAAAAAGCTCTCATAGAAAATAAATAAACGAAAAATTGTTGTATATGGTTGCATTGAAATGTTAATATTTCACGATATAGGTACGCGATGAGCTTTTCAGACAAAATTCTCTTAAGAATTGGTATAAAATTATTGGACGAAAATAAACAAAACATAATATTACCAAAGTTTTGTCAAAAATTAAAAAAAAAAAACAAAAAAGTTTTCACGTTTGATTTAAAAAAAAATCTATGGCTATTTTCAAACGCTTATAATACAAGAAAGCCGCAATTAATGTTAGTGTTTATGGCCTCAAAATGTAGCTTAGGTTATACAAATGTTTGTTGTTTCTTTCAAAAAATGTCCACCCATTATGGACCCAATAGCCCCAAAACCACCAAACCAAAAAATTTAAGGAAGTATAGCAATATTAAAAGTACAAAAGTAAATATATTTTTTCTCTTGCTATAGCAATTGGTTTATAAAAAAGAGTTTATAAAAAGTTTGTTTTTTTTTCTTAACCAAATTCTAAGTTTTGTGCTTCATTGTAGTAAAGTTTCTACTCGGAAAAAACGATCTAAAACTACTTTTGAAAATTTTCTCTTTCATGCCAATGCGTTTCTGTAGTCGGTTTTTCAAAAGTCTTCTTTTTTTCTGCGACAGTGAAAACAATCGCCAAGCGTAAATCTTTAGTATAAATACTTTTATGAAAATGCAAACACTCCCTTTTCCAGACTTGTTTTATTTTGTCGTACTAGGAAAAGCATTCCCTATTTCTGTTTCGATTCCATAAGTTTCTCCGATTTCTTGTTCCTTTTCTCATTTCTCAGAACGAAATGAGTGAAAAAGAAATGGTTTTGTTTAAATGAACGAAAGAACGATTGATAGAAAAGACCGAATCTTTGGTGAAATCAATCTTTGAACTATTCGATCTTTTGAAATGAACGATTTGCCCAGCTCTATTACTTATCACAAGACTTTTTTTTAAATTTCAGTTGAGTTATCTACAATTTTTAATCATCTTGCAAGTTACCAACGTTAGTTGGACTTTTTTCTGTAATTCTATCGATCTTTAGTATATAATTAGCAACTAAACTTTTTCAAAAGTTTGTAAAAAAAAAAACAGTTCAACTATCAACTGATTTTGTCAGAAGACCACCAAGAGTACTTTTTCCACTTATCTATACATCAATCGCTTTTTCTTTTCTTATATTCAGAATCTTTTTGAAACTGCAAACAAACAAATTTCCATCACCAATTAAAATTTGGGGTATTAAAAAGTAAAGTTATTTTCTACCAAAATTTGTTTCCCAAGGAAAATAGTATCTTAGAATGCATTGCAATAAAGCATGAATCACCCTGTACATAAATTCAAATAAACAAAAATAAATTAAAATTGCAAAATTTTGGAAGGAAAATATCTGTGAAGGATACACAAACATATACCTATTGCAAAATGCAAAGTACTTCAGCAAAATAGTGCTGAATAAGACCCGTCATTGTGATTGTGTTGTGAAAATGAAACAAATGTTTTGTAAGCTCCAAGGATCAATCTTAAGAACAATATTTTTTATTTGAATTATTAGAATGAAAATTTCTCATATGAAATAAGTATAGAAGATTATTATAAGGTTATTATCGTGAAATAAAATTTGATTAATATTTCAAATAAGAATTTGAAATGTAATGAAGACATTTTTCAAGAGAACATCAAAACATTAATAAGACATTCTGTAGGAAAAACTAATTATATCAATTATTATATTCTTATTAACAAATTTACTTTCGTGTGGTATTGAAAAGGAATCCAGGAACTCCTTAAACCAGAATCTTAACCTCAGATATTTCAAAAATCAAGATTTAAGACTTTCTATTTAAAAAGAATATTTAGGAATTTTTTCCTTCTACCCCACTTTAATCCCAGTTCTTTCCAACTCCTGTTACTTATGTCATTTTTCACCTTATTTATCTGTAATATTGATCTTTCTATGGACTTGTTTTTCTACAAATAGTAATTTGCAATCGTATAAATTACAATACCTTCTTTAAAAAAAAAGATTGAATATCCCCAATAAATCAAAAGTTTCAACTAAAATCTTAAGGAAGTCAAAATTTCCTTTCTGCCAAATTTCCGTCAAAAATAAGATATAATCCCCATCCATACTAATCAAAACCTATTTTAGCATGCACATCGTCTTCGTCTCTTCTTTAAAACAAAGTGTTTCCTTCTAAAACTTATTCAAGTCATTATTATCAATTTCCGATATCTCTCTTTTGTTCTAGTTACCAAACAAGCACTCGTCCTCCTTTTTTGGCATCGGCATCCTATCATAATACTCTTTAAACATGCAAAGTTAAATTGAGTTAAATGAAATACATGCCAAGACAATAAATCAAGATTTATACTTATATACAACAGGCCTTATAGCGAATATAAACAACAACAAAAGAAAAAAGAAACAACTTAAACTCACATAAAATATAACCAATCGAGGGTAAAATAAAAATACAAAAAAAAAAAAAATATACAACGAAAAACATAAAAAAGAAGAAAGAAAAAAATATATATACCCAATGTAATGTAATGTTTTCAAAAAGGTGAGATGTGGGGTCGACGAAAAGTAATAGACAGCCAGCGAAATGAGAACATAAACCAAAATCACAGATAGAAATGAAATCCCTGCAGAAGGCCAACACAATTTCTTGTTAAACCTTTAAGGCAATTTATAAAAAACACTTAGAAAAAATACCTGTAAATAGTTTATTTCTTCTTAGGACTTCCATGTATCAAACTGTTTCTGCAATTTAATTTAAAAAGAAATTCCAACAGTTTTATTTTACAAGATATTTTAATGGGAAGTGTTTTTCTTAATTTCTTTCGAAACTTTAAGTAGTCTTTTTACTTCAGGAATCTTACAGTTTTTAGTAAACAGTGAAAAGTTCTTCTAGAATATTAAATATTTCCCGCATCTATAAGAATAACTTTTTTTTTATAAAAGTAAAATATTTTATTTCATTTAAAAAAAACTGAGTTTTATCAAATTCACAGAACTTGCCGAAGTGCAGTAATTATGTCACCAAAAATATTGACTTGTCTTGAAAATAAAGTTGTAATTCAATGAATTTAGGCTTCCATAGAACTTGCAGAGAAGCACTATGAGATACTCAACTTCTATTCCTGTTTTTTTAAACCTCTCTAAATTTAACAAGGAAAAAAATGGTTATTTTGTATCTATGTATTTGCATAGTCATTTTATAGAATTCAATGAATGGCGAATAACTATTTTTTGACAGAAAATAGTTACAAAATAGTTTAGAATGACTATTGTTATAGTCACACACAGTGTTGCCAGGACCGGCTATTTATAGCCAAACTGACTTTTTTAATAAAAGAACTTAATTATTATGATCACGCCTTAAAAGTCTTCGAAGTAGAACTAAACTACCATTTTCCACATATGAGGCGGCGCGGCGTTCAGAATTATAATGGGTCAAGTCCACTTCTCTTTAGGTTGGATGTTTTAAGGTCTTAAAAATCAAGGGTTTCGTTTTATGTCAAATAAAATAAAAGATTTTGGAGATATAGAGCTATCGATCTGTGAAACATTTATTTCAAAAGTTTCTTTAGTTTCTGAGAAAAAGCTTCTCAAAGTTCAGAATAATTCACAAACTTCAAATGGACTTGACCCACTATTATTCTGAACGCCTCATATTTTGTTTCCACTTTTCCACATTGTTTATTTGTTTTGTTATTTATAGTCTATTGAATAGACCCTTTTGGATGGAACAAATTCGTTCAAGAGTTTTTATTGGCGATTATGATTCCTTGGCATACAAGAATACTCCAGCCGAAAGTGCTACTAAATCCATTGGTGCATTTCTGAGAAAACGGCAACACTGGTCGGTTTTCAGTTTTTTTGATTTAACTCGAAAATCAAGCCTGACTTTGAAATGGTTCAAAGACACTTTTTATAGCAAATTAAATTTTCTGTCAAGTTAAGATGGTTAAAAAATTTTAAAAATTATTTTTGACTAATATTCTAACCTAAAATCAAAGAAAAAAAAGTTAAAAAATTGACAATTTTATTTTTTTTTACTAAATCAAGGGGCATTTTGTGTATGTAGCCGGGACGTCCAAACTTTGTACTAATGAAATAAAGTAGAGGTAAAATCCTTTGATAATATGCAATTTTTAATTTTTTTTGTTAAGAAACAACTTAAATGTACCTATTCAAAAATTAGCACTTTTTCTAAATTTTTGACTTTTTTAGTTAAAAGCAAGTTTTTAAAACTCGATAAAATCGTATTAATTGGTAACTTTTAGACTTTTAAAGTAAACATACTTCGAGGGATTGATTTAATATAAACTAAATATGACAAACAAACAAATTTATTTGCATCCTTATGGCCTTTTGTGCAATTTTGTGTATGTGCATTTTTATAAATTCGGGTCGAATGGATGGACGGAGAGCCATTAGCTTTGGTCTATTGCATAGAAGAACATTTAATACCAACTTTTTTACTGTTTTCAATGGCCTGAAAAACAATTCTTGTAAAATCCGCGACCAACGAAAAGTTTCTCTTGAAAAACAAAAAAAAATACTCTAATGAGTTTGAAACAAAATAGCTCAGGCAAATTAGCAAATCAAATTGCACTTTTCGCGGGACAAATTTTTTTCATGGAACGTATTTAGGTGAATGTCCTTATCGTAAAAGTGAATTTTTTGGGATGATAAGATATCGGGAACAGCCGCCATCTTGGAAAAGAGGTCGGTGCCGTTTTTATTTTATAACTCCATTTTTACTCATTTAAACCAAAAATGTCCGAAGGTAGACTTATTATCAATTAAATTATCTAAAAAATGATATACAAATGAATTCCGTGAGTTAGTTAAATTCAATTTTATAGTCGGTCAAAGTCCGGGTTCTTCTCTCAAGGTTAAGACAATATGACATTTTTTAAAATATCTGAAGAACTTTTGATTTGTTTGGGATTTTCTAAAAGAATGAAATATAGCACTTTTAATTATCTATGAAATGAGCCCTTTATCGTTACTGTAACCAACATAATGTATAAGTTATCTAACGTCGAAGTTCACATTCTACCAGTCAAAAGTGAGAAAATATCAAGTTTTCTTCTATTATAGACCGAGCAAATTTTTGAAGTGGAAGTATAACCAAAATATAAGTAAACAGTTTTTTAACTATATTCGTCTAAATATTGAATTCAAAGTTTGAAATCTTTAATGTTAACCTTTATATGGTTTTCGAGGTTTTAAATGAAGTGAATTTTCCAATTAATGTGAATAAGCTAAAGTGACACTATTTAAAATTCTAAATATAAGAACTGATGCCCTGTCATTTTTCCTAAACATGAACACCTCAATCTCAGCATTACGATAAGTATAACTCAAGATATGAGGTGTGTAAGCCGTTATGTTTTCGAGACTATTGTGTTTAATTTTTGATTGTTTATTTGAACTATTGAAATCCCAAATATGTTCAGTTAAAAAATCGTATATCATGACTTCGACGTTTGGTTGCCTCTACAATGTGATGGTTACAAAAACAATAAAGGGTCCATTTCATAGATAATTAAAAGTGCTATAATTCATTCTTTAAGAAAATCCCAAACAAATCAAAAGTTCTTCAGATATTTGAAAAAATGTCATATTGTCTTAACCTTCCGAGAAGAACCCGGACTTTGACCGACTATAAAATTGAATTTAACTAACTCACGGAATTCATTTGTATATCATTTTTTAGATAATTTAATTGATAATAAGTCTACCTTCGGACATTTTTGGTTTAAATGAGTAAAAATGGAGTTATAAAATAAAAACGGCACCGACCTCTTTTCCAAGATGGCGGCTGTTCCCGATATCTTATCATCCCAAAAAATTCACTTTTACGATAAGGACATTCACCTAAATACGTTCCATGAAAAAAATTTGTCCCGCGAAAAGTGCAATTTGATTTACTAATTTGCCTGAGCTATTTTGTTTCAAACTCATTAGAGTATTTTTTTCGTTTTTCAAGAGAAACTTTTCGTTGGTCGCGGATTTTACAAGAATTGTTTTTCAAGCCATTGAAAACAGTAAAAGAGTTGGTATTAAATGTTCTTCTATGCAATAGACCAAAGCTAATGGCTCTCCGTCCATCCATTCGACCCGAATTTATAAAAATGCACATACACAAAATTGCACAAAAGGCCATAAGGATGCAAATAAATTTGTTTGTTTGTCATATTTAGTTTATATTAAATCAATCCCTCGAAGTATGTTTACTTTAAAAGTCTAAAAGTTACCAATTAATACGATTTTATCGAGTTTTAAAAACTTGCTTTTAACTAAAAAAGTCAAAAATTTAGAAAAAGTGCTAATTTTTGAATAGGTACATTTAAGTTGTTTCTTGACAAAAAAAATTAAAAATTGCATATTATCAAAGGATTTTACCTCTACTTTATTTCATTAGTACAAAGTTTGGACGTCCCGGCTACATACACAAAATGCCCCTTGATTTAGTAAAAAAAAATAAAATTGTCAATTTTTTAACTTTTTTTTCTTTGATTTTAGGTTAGAATATTAGTCAAAAATAATTTTTAAAATTTTTTAACCATCTTAACTTGACAGAAAATTTAATTTGCTATAAAAAGTGTCTTTGAACCATTTCAAAGTCAGGCTTGATTTTCGAGTTAAATCAAAAAAACTGAAAACCGACCAGTGTTGCCGTTTTCTCAGAAATGCACCAATGGATTTAGTAGCACTTTTGGCTGGAGTATTCTTGTATGCCAAGGAATCATAATCGCCAATAAAAAGTCTTGAACGAATTTGTTCTATTTTTGCTCTGGAGCTCGGGTCTATTAAATAGACTATTATTACTAAAATAAAAACTAAAGAATCTAACTTGAAGTCTGATAAATTTAATACAGAGTATTATTTCTTTTTTATTTTTTTTTTAATTTTTTGTAAAACTAAAGAATCTAACTTAAAACCTGATAAATTTAATACAGAGTAGTATTTATTTTTATTTTTTTTTATTTTTTGTTTATGTTATAGTTATCATATTTGTATCTAAGTTAATTTGAAGTTGGAAAAAAATGATGAAAAAAATAAAAAAAAAAATGGTACAAAATACATTATTATGAGTTTTTATGAACAATTTTTGAAATTGGCGATTTTTGGCTTCAAGACTTCTAAAATTCGGCTCCTTGCCTCTAAAATTTTCTGGCAACACTGGTCACACATATCAAAACAAAATAAAAATAACTACATATTAAAATAGTTAAAAGTTAACAAGTAATTACGTAACTATTAAAATAGTCATTTTTAACTATTATGTTTATAGTTAGACATAACTGTTTTAATAGTCACATGCCAAATCAAAGTAGTTAAAAGTAACTTTTGTATAGTTACAGAAAATTTTCTTGTGGAAGCGTGCGATTAAAAGTTTCAAGTCGTGTCGTACAAAAATGGAGACTTTTGTTCAAAAATAATCAAACTTGTTGTTCTTTTAATTCTTTTTAAACAAAAGTCTCTGTTTGAGAGGAAAAACCAGTGTCGAATCCTACAGTTTTTTTTAGAGTGCTGCGCTAAATAAAAGTAAGAAATTATTATTATAATTAATTCATTAATTGTTCAAAATTATTATCTAATTTTTCAGAGGAAAAAATGCATAGTGTCCCATAGTCCCTTCCTCCATCTGACTATTTAAATAGTCACAAATAACTATTTTAATAGTAAAAATTGACTATTTAATTTTTAATTTGGAAAATACTTCGATTGAGTATTAAAATAGTCACAAATAACTATTTTTAACTATTTAAAATAGTTATCCCGATTTTAACTATGAAAATAGTCTAGCCAATCAGAATCACTGAAACAGACTAAGGCGAAGAGTGAGACGGGCGGATAAAACAGAAACAAATTTACTAAAAACGTCAAATAAATAGGAAGATAGTATTTAATTTATATAAGACTACAAGTAACAGAAAAAATAAACAAAAGAAATAGTTGAAGACATCAGAAGAAGAACGGGTTAAGTGCCAAATTTGTGGTTTTGAGTAATCGTCGTTTAAAATTTTTGGTTTACAATGAAAAAAATCTAAAGATAACTTCTAAACTAATGACGTTAGATAAATGCTGATAACACAGTTGTCATTTAACACTTTTATCCGCTGGAAAAAATAAAAATGTCAAAAATTTCACTTAACTCCTTCTTCTTTTAATGTCTTTAATTATATTGAAATTATTAGATTTATCAATTCAAAGATTTTTTCTAACCTTTTTTACGATGTCTCTTGCTTTTTGTCATTACAAGGAAAAATATAATATTTAAAAAAAGCGCGGTTGGGGTCAAAATTCTGCCGGGGTCAAAATTCTTTTGACAAAATTCTGTTGTCAAAATTCAGCTTTTCAAAATTTATCTTCTTTTTATAATTCTGTTTTACAAAATTCTGCCAAAAAATTAAAATTGGATTTGGAAAATGTTTAAAGTGCGCGCGTTTTAACATTTCCCAAACCCTTTTTGAATTTTTGGCAGAATTTTATAAAATCATCTTCTCGCAAAGTTTGAAAAAATATTCGTGATGGTTAGACAGCAAACAGTTAGGAAAGTACCAAACTTTAATAATATTAATGAGGTGTATTTTTTGTTATGCTGTGAAAAACAGAATTATATAGCAGAATTTTTTGTTCTAAAGAATGCTGGCAGTGTTTAGAAAAGCAGAATTTTAAAAAGCAAAACTTTTGAAAGACAGAATAAAAAAGCAGCAATTTGAAAAAAAAAACAGAATTTTCTTGAAAAAAGCAGAATTTTGACAGCCAGAATTTTTTGACCCGATCTCAAAAAAAATGACAAGGAATTCGAAGAACTTGTTATTCTTTCTTCTTTGAAAAAAAAAAACATATTAATACACGAAAGAAAAGTTCCTTCCATTTACCTGATTTTTTGTGTTTTACAAAATTTAATGACATTTAAAAAAATACTTGGATCTGATTTTGTGTAATATTTTCCAGTTAGGGAAAAATTAAAACTCGTAGAAAAAGAAATAAACGTTTTGATCCAAAGTATTGTTACTTTTCTTGTTTTGGAATTGATTGTCTCACTGTTCGTACTGTCTCACTGTTATTTATTTAATTTATTTAATATTATTTAATTTAAGTACCTATAAGGTGTTAGACAAGTTCTATTTTTAAATAAATTCTATTTCAAAAATCGTTAGTAACCTCCCATTAAAACGTTTTTAGATTTTTGATTTTCAAAATAACCAAATACTGTTTCAATTTCAACGATTTTGTATGCAAAAGCATTTATATTGCGTTAGTAAAAATCAAAATCAAGATTTTCAAAAACTTTTGGACGACCCTTGATTATTTTTTTTGGAATCCCAACTTTATTTAAATTAATGAAAAATAAATTTTAACATCCCGTCTTCTGAAATTTCGTTCCTAAAATTCCGCTTATTCGACCAATTATAATGCCGCTTTTTGAAATCCCGTCAAATCCCGACAGTTCTGTTTTTTTTTACAAAATACATGCATTAAATTAGGCAAATAACAACAGTTTTAAACCTTTAAACAAAAATCATGAGAAAAAGACAAAAAATGAGTAAAACTGTTTTTTTTTTTTTTGCATCATAGACATAGACAGATAGATGACAACAGTATAACATTTTTGTTAATTGATTTCAGTTTTTTTTTTGTTGTTTTAAAAGAATACAACTTTACTTTATATTTTTTTTTTTTTTTTGTGGTACATTTTGTAAAATGTTATTGGTATAATATAAAATGCATTTAGAAAAATCTTTCATTTTTTAATTTTTTTTTTTATAATTGCGATATTGAAAGGTTTTTATATAAAAAATCGCGTGATTTTTATGTAAATAAGATATCCAAAAAGATTGAAAACACTAATTTAGATGATTTTCATAGAACTCTATTTTCACTCTTTGGTACTTTCGTTGACAACATTTTTTAGTTCAAGTTGATGTTTCCCTATCTTAAAGCTATGAACTATCATTAAATTGTGTTTTGAAGATCATAATCGCTTTCGCTGATAATTTTCCAATTCGAATTATTAACTACTTTATATTATTATTAAGTTATTTCCCAAATGCACTGATAAGCAGAAACTCCTGTTTGAGTACTACTTCATGGATGTAAAAAGAAGCTTACAAAATATTAAAAACTAAAAAAAATTAATTACAATATTCCATAATTTTTTTCTTCAGTGTACTTGTTTTAAGTAATAAAAGCCCCCTAACGGTCGTTAAACATAGGTTTTTGTATAGGTTTGCCGGTTCTTTTTTTTTCTTCTTCTTCTTCTTTTTTTTATTTTGTTGAACAATTCCACCATGAGTAGCCAGAATATACTACCAAACTTTTTTGTGAAGCCATTTAAAGATGACAAATATATATCCTTCTTGTTTCTATGGCCTAAGCACATTTCCTGGTTTTTGACGATAATCATTAAAGATATCCAAGCCATTAGCAAAAAAGTAGCAGAAGGAAAGAAAGAAAGAAATATTTCCCAACCATCAGGCGGTTCTAGGCCGAATCCATTAACTGAGCAAACACACGAGAGGACGATGAAGTTTTATTTTATTTATTTCTTTTTTCTGTAAGCATCAGTAAAACTTTGCGAGTCCCTACTCGTCTTAGTTTCTATATTCGTCACCACACTGGTATGTGATGTGTTTTGTCAACAGGACATCCTCACATTTTTTTTCCATCATTTTTTTTTTGTCTGTGTTGTCAGATCCTGCGTTGCATTTTGTTAGAAATAATATTTTTTTTTCTCTTCATGCAACCTCAACTTGTGTGTTGTCGAGCCAGATGTCAGGATGAATTTTTAAACGTTACAGTGAAAAAGACTAAAACAAAGTTTTTTTGACTGACTGACACCACAAGGCCGTTACTTATTTTTTCAGTTGAACACTGTTCCACAGGTCTTAACTTTACATAGAGCAACAAAAAAAAAAAAAAGTCATAAAATGAAATAGTGCAGGAAACCACCCGGCTTTGACACAATCATAAGTTGCAGTGTTATCCTGTGTGCACGCTGCGTTATCTGTGTGAAGCAACGAAAGAAGAAACAACAACAAAAAAAAAACGAGGCTAAAATATGAAATACAAGCGCCTTAATTAGACTTATAATGAGATGCTCGAGAAAAAAGGATAGATGAAATCTAGGACAACATACTGCCGCTGTCATTCCTCTCTTCGTGATACATTTTTACCCAGCTTTTTTAGTTTATCTGGTTCGTTTTTTTTAGTTGGGATAAGAGTATAGGGACACTTTTATATTCAGTTTTTTTTTTTGTGTTTGAATTTTTCAAAAGCACAGCTATCGGGAAGAGTTGAGTCCTTTTTAGTTTTTTTTTTTTTTTTTCTTTGGTTATTTTCTGGAATAGGTGTCATAGAAAAAAGTGAGAGAGAGAGAGAGAAATGTTGTTTGAAAGTGAAGGCAGTTTTTTTTGTTGTTGTATGCCATTCAACATAAAACACAAAGCAAAAAAGCCGACATACGCAGCAAGTTATGCCAATTAGCCATACGTTAGAAGCATTATTGCCGTTATAGCATAGAGAGTTGGTATTGTTGCAAACAGGAATATTATATTTTTATCTGTGAATTTAGAAAGGATGCTTTACATCAAACAAATTGCAAACAAAACTAATACAAAAAACAACCAACCCTTGATTACAAAAAAAAAAAAAAATCTTTTAAGTACAAACGTGTTTTACGAAAATGCTTATAGCAAGTTATACGCAATTGTGCAGGAAAATAAAAACTAAACAAAACTTAAAGAAGGTATACTCAAATGAGTTATCAAAACGAGCTGTTCGAAAAATAAAAAAAATAAAGATGAGTGGAGCGATCCTTCAGCAAGAATAGATTTGGTATCCGTAAGTTATATTAGAGGGCTAATAAGACTAACTGAGTTGGTAATGGCATTTCATCACTTGCATAACACAAAATTGAAAATAAAAACAAAAACTTTAATAATGTTTTTCAAAATAAAAAGAGGCCATTTTGTTTATCAAATTAATAAAATAACTTAGTCATATATATTTATTGCCTGTATTTTATTTGTAATAAATGAAATACTATTTTGTTTAGAACCATTTTCTATGCCTATTGTAATTTGTCACTACGGCGTATGCGTAACCTTTTTTTCAAGTTTTTGTATTGAATTAATTTTTTTTTTTTTTTTTTTTTGTTTAGTCTACTAATTTAAATTCCGATATTTTCTCGTAAAACATTTTAGTATTTGGAAATATTAAATAAAAATTGACAACACTTGTAATATAAAATAAGTGGCTTCTGATATATGATGTAAGAATGAGCATTGAGCAATTTCGGTTGAAACCACAAAAAGTTACGGTAAATTTTGTGTTTTTTCATGAAATCGTTAACTTTTATGTGAAAAATAATAATTTATACTTTTGAAAGTGAAATAATTAAAAGTCTAAGATTTTTATTTTTTTATAATGAAAGGTGGGAACCGATGCAGATATAATATTATACGTGTCTGATTATTGGAAAAAAATTCCATTTTTACAGAAAAAAAAAACGGTTTTACTACCAACAGAATTTGATTTGTTAGTTTTTTTTTGAAAACGTATTATCTTTTGTTCAGTACTTTTTATTTTTATTATAATAATGAGAGTTCCTGCAAAAAACGAAATGCTCGTCGAAATTCATTAAGGTAGGTAGATCCGGTTAGAAGTAGGTGCTGGCAACTTTTTTTTTGTGGGTCGGCCAGTGAAATTAAACATCTATTTAAATGGCCATCATAACGAAATATGCTATTTAATTTTAAGAAAACAAAATTTAAAAATAATTTGATTTAAAAAAAAATTATGTGTCTACTTGTATATAAATATTTCAAACTTAAAAAAAAAATCGGTATGCGATTTAAAGGAAATACAAAATTCACATGGATAAAAACAAAAAAAATCAAAAAATTTATTAAACGTTCCCAAAAATTTAAATATCAAAAATTCGAACTTTTTTTTAATTTAAAGGTAATATACATAAATGCTTTTAAATAAGAGCGATCTAATCATTTACGAGTAAGAAAGGCATGAAGGAAACGGTTGTATAGCAGGTACAGTACTTTTTTTTTACATTAAAAGTACGGCCTTTAATTTAATCAAATCGTTAATTTTGACAAAACTAAGAATTTTGTTTTGGTTAAGTCTTAAAAATAAAATTTCAATTTTTACCATTGCATCAGTAGTTTATGCTGTAGTTCAAGGTAGATACAGATAGACTGACCGACAGACGGACAGCATTTTTATCATCGTTATGTTATTAGGTACTTCTGAAAATCCTTAAAAAATCAAATTATAATTATTCCTTACCTAATTTTATTCATAAAAAAACATAAAATTAGAGCCACTTTGACCATAATATAAAGTACGTGAGACCCAGTCGTGCATTTTATTTCATCTAGCAATGAATAATAAATCCATTTATACGAATACAGCTTTTTACGGCCTTTAGTCAGTTAAATCAACTACACGGTGTAACACTCAAAATATACGCGGGCGGAGACCTATCACGTTTTGTAGAGCAGTCGCACTGATTACGAAACGGTGTTTAAAAAGTCAATAACACCCCCAAAATCTGGAGTTAGGGGCAAAAAACGGTTTTTTTTACCTTCACCCATTTAAAAAAATCTAGCTTCGTCAAATTTTCTATTTTTTTACAGTTTCTAATAGACAGTGGCGTATTGAGGGGGGGCTCAGGGGGCTCAAGCCCCCCCTCCCCCAAGCCTTCAAGATCATGTTTTTATTTAGCTGATTTCATCATAATGTACATGATTAACTGAAACTTGTTCGTAAATCTTAGAGATTTAGAGGCAGCACAGATGCTCGAGCCCCCTCCAAATTGTGAAATGGCTGTTTGGGTTTGTTTGAGTAAGAGCCTTAGCTGACGATGAGGATTGTGATAATTTTTTTTTTCGGATTTCAGTCCAATTCCGAATTCTTTAGATAATTTTTTTTAGTATTTTGACGTCCAATTACATCACAATTCTTGTAAAACTTCTATGCAATCTCAAAACGCAGTATTTGATCAAATATTTACTTTTTTTAATAATATTTTTCTCAAAGATATTGGAAATAGAAATTTTTGATATCTCAAAATCTAAGTGGTCAACAGGTTTCTTTAAGAAAATTGCAGTATTGCAGTAAAGAGCAACATATTACGAAAAAGCACATATATTTCTGATTAAACTTAAAAAAGAATTTCATTTAAAATTAGTTTTTGTGACTTTCACGTTCTGCATTTCACTTTTTGCGTATTCACTTGTCGAAAATGAAATATGTGTTCCGCATTTTTTCACTCATTTAGATTTTCAATTCAATTTAGAATTCAATTCACTATGTTTCTGTTCGTGAACTTGGGGGCCTTTTCCAATGAATTGCAGTAATTTCACTTTGGAAACAAAATAAAAATGGAAGATCCTTCAGTTTTGACAGTTAGAAGTAATTTCGAAGTTTTCGAAACCGATCGAAATGAAGAATACTGATATTTCATTTCACGTGAAATTGAAAAGTGATTTGAATTCACTTTCGTTCGAATTGCGGAACATGGTTGTATATAACGAAAATATTAATAAGCATAGCCCAAAAACTCTTGACGTGATATAAATTAATCTGTAAACAGTTTTGGATTCAGCACATGACAAAGTTCGAACGAAATAAAGAGTTTTTTTTTTTTAAGGATGACTCAAATCCTTGCTGTTTGTGTAAAATGTTTGGGACACAAGAACTTTGAAAAAACACTAGGTACGCTGAATGTAAAAGAGGAGACAGTTGTACTAATCTGTCGAGAGCACTATAATGCAACTAGGTATACAACTTTCAGTACCGCAGCACAGCGTTTAACTCTCGATCAAAGATTAATAAAAAAAAATGAAAATTTTTTCGCACATTTACCCTCTAACAAATTTTTGAAAAATTTTCCAACCCCCTCCAAAATTTTTTCTGGATACGCCACTGCTAATAGATAAATATACCTTTTAAACAATGTATAAAACATGTAACTCGGTTAAACCACCTAGATTTTATAAGCTGTTAAAGTTCAAAAACTCCATTTTTTTCGTCATTTACCCAACTTCGACATCAAATTAATGTATATATTTTCACAACAACATGCTATTTTAAAAAAATATTCTAAAATAATATTTATTTCCAAATCAAACGAGGTATTCTTTATGAAAATCAGTTTAAAATTGGCTTATAAAAAAATATTTTTCGATTTCAACCCAGATACAGAAATTCGAACTTTTAGGTATACCTAGAACAAAAATGTTGTTTCGGGACGTAATAGTATAACTTGGGCGCCAGGATTTCATAACGGGTTTTTGTAGATTTTGGGGGTGTTAGGGACTTTTTAAATACCGTTTCGTAATCAGTGCGACTAGCTCTACAAAACGTGATAGGTCTCCACCCGCGTATATTTTAAAACCTCATTTTTGTAACACCGTGTTATTGCACATGGGCCACTACGTTGTTTGTGTAACTTTTGTTTAATTATTTCACAGTCAACAAGTTTTTGGAAATGGAAATGATATAGTATTTAAAAGGTTAGGTATATTTAGGCTTGAAAAAAAATAAAAAAAAATTTTTGTTGGCTTAAAATATACTTTGAACTTTTAAATAACTACCTTTAGAATAATTTGTAATTTGCATTAAACCTATCTTAATTCCAGATAAATGCTATGAATATTTAAAAATCGCTTCTTTAAAAAAAGTTTTTGACGCACTAAGGCGTATGCGTATTTTTATATATTTTGTACAACTCTGTTGTTTGTTGTTTTTTGTTCAACTATAGCTTAAAATGAATTATTATTACTATCAATATGACATTTAATAAAAAATAAAAGATGAGCTTCCTTTTCTATAGCTCTAACAATATATTTATTGGAATAATCCTATGTCTTTTTCTAAATACTAGGTCCTTACCATGAAATGAAAATGAAGTTAAACAAAAACCTAAACAAAATTTAAATTTATATCACAAATTATACAAATTATTTTTTTTTTTTTTTTCTGCACAACACTTCCATTAAAACACCACTTTCCTCATTTTGTACAAACCCATAAATATTTAAATAATAACACCTACACAACTTGTGTACTTAAACTCCAAATTCGATTTCTCCATTTCCTTGACATTTTAATTTCAAATTTTAAATTATTCCATTAATGTATGCAAAAACATGGTCATGCCATCTTTTATCACAAGGCCATATGCATTAAATCAGTTATTGTGTTTAATGAGGTTATGTCTACCTCCTATTATAACACACCACTTGTTTCCCCGCCGCCTACCGGTGGTGTACACTTTTAACCTCTTATAGCCAATTAAACTTTCATGAAGGCTATTTTTCATGGCACGAAGCACCACACTATATTCACTGTTTCAGGAACACAGAATATATTTAAATTTGGAAACAAAAAATTGCATTTTTGTGATTCACATTTTTTTTTTTTTTTTTTTTTTTGGTTTCCCGAGTGAGATAAGCTCTTCCTCTATCACCCATCACGCTTATCCAGAAAAGTGCCAAATTTAATTTTATTCCACACACCCAAAGGAATTCATTCAACTATATACAATAACGACAGCAAAAAATATATTCACCATGGTGAACACCAAATTTTAAAAATACAACAAAAAAAAGAAAGAAAAAAAAAGGTCCTTGCAAAAAAAAAATTGCTGACATTAATTCAAAATTTATCAGAAAATCCGATAAAAAAAAGCGCGTTCTTTAAACGTGTAAGGATTTATGGTCTCAACGGTTGTGGCCCATCATCATAAAAGCCCCATAAATAGCGTTGAATGAACGTTGCAACACACAACAAGTATCATGGATGTTTTTGGTTGAGTGTAAGTGTGTGTGTGTGTTTCATAGTTGTGTTTATGTTGACATTTTATCAATTTTGCTTTCACATGGGAAATTCGTTTCATTTCGGTTTTTTTGGTGCTTGTGTTTTGTTGTGACAGTTTCTTTCATTTTTTATAACAGTCCAGTTTTTTTTTTTTTTTTAAGTTCCCGCTGGCAAGATAATTTGTCTTGTTTTCTTTTTTGTCTGTCATTTCAAAAAGGAGAATAAGAAGTGAAAGAGATGGTAAGAGGAGGAAGAGATTTTCACAATTCCTGCATTCAGTAGCAAACAACGGTTTACGGACGCTTATCCGAATGATTTCTTTTGGGTCATTTGATAGAAAGCATACAAGTACTTTTGGCATTTCTTTTTAGTTTTCATCTATCTTTTATTTTCGATGTGAAATTATTTAAAGATGAAAGGATTAAATTAAGGTGTCAATAACAAACTACATTTCGTTCTACAAATAACCTAATGTTTAATAATTGACAATACTTTTTTGGGTTTCAAAATACCTTGCAGCGGTGCTTCGTTGGTGTTTCGGCGGAATTCCATTTTGTACTCGGGTGAATCATTTCTATTTTCAATAAATTGCTGACTTTGAAATAACTAAACAAAAAAGTTATGCATACACCGTAGTGACCCATATGCAATAATAATTTTCCACATATAATTCTCTGAAATTATGAAATATTTAACTTTCCTGAATCTAAATCTGGTTTCAGAAAAATTCTAGCACAAACCACTTTTTTTTAAAAGATTTTTGAAAAATATGAGTAGTTTGTAGAAAATAACCATTTTAGATTCGGTTGACCTTGTACAAAAATGAAACTATTATTTATTCGTATTCAGCTCAAATGTGGAGGATTTATTTCTCATAACATGATCTGTCATACGACATCAAATTTTTTATTTATTAAGAAAAGTTTACACACATTTTAAAATACTACCTAATTGACAAAAATAGCAAAAATATTGAAATCCTGCAGTTTTTAGTAAATTCCACATGAAAAAAAACACCATAATTAGGGAAAATGTAAAATATCAACACTTGTTGTATTTAAAAAGTCAAATATGTAAAGAAAACTGTAATAAAATACAACATTTTTACGTGTTTTGTAATATGTATATCTCAAAAACGAAAGCACACTTAAATCCATTAGAAATGTAAACTTTTGTTGAAGATATTGAGAAGATTGAAACTGAATTTGAAAGAAAAAAATAAGTTCTTTCATAAACCGTAACAAATTAAGTTAAAGAAGATTACATTATGCCAAAATATTGTTTCGAAAACAGCAAAAAAAAAAATGGGTTTTTGAAAGTTTCTAACGGGAATATCTAAAAAACGTGACTTGCTAGGCCAATTCTGGACTTCGAAGTCAGAATCAGGGTACAAAAATCCTTTAGAAAAGTATAGTTTTATTTAAAGGAGGATTTCTTTGCAGACCAGTGATATTAGTGGTATCTTTATTCATTGCAAATGGTTTACTTGCTATAATGGTCTAAGTACATTATAAATACGGTGACCATCCGTCCCGGTTTACCCGGGACTGTCCCGTATTTCAACAGCTTGTCCCTGGTTTTTATTTAAGAAACCCGGGACATATAAGTGTCCCGTATTTTGCAATTTGTCCCGTGATTGTCCCGTATTTGCACATTTTCTGATTTTTTTGTTCAAAATTTTAAAAACTTTAAAAACAACAAAAAACAGTGGTTGTTGGTTGGTTAAAAATTAAAATTAAAAGTTTTTCTAATTTTTCCGATAAAAACATTAAGCCTAGTACGCTGCTGTAGCAAAACGAAAAAACGAAAGTTTCCTAAGTCAAAAAAACTCTTTTGGAGCAAGAAAAATTACTTGGACAGTTAAATGTCAGTGACAATAACGATTGAAAACTCTCCAAATATTCTAACACAGTTGAGAATATCGTTGGTAAAGCTGCGTAAATGTGTAACGAAAAGGTAAATTTTTGTATTTCCTTGTACTGGTTTCATATAAAAATTGTACCTCCCATACAAAATTTTTGAATTATTGCAGTTTTCTCGAAAACGGCCTTAACTTTTTCGATTAAATTCAGTGAAAATATTGATCTAAGCTATTCTAATCAAACTGCATTTTTAGTTTTCTCAAAAAATTATACATCTTTCTAATTAAATGTGCATGCAAACATTATTATATGAAAATATTTATATTAAACAGTTTCAAAACGGTTTTTCGATATAAAAGCCATGTTATTTTCTCAAGCAAATTTACTAAATTTTTTTTTAATATTTTGACATTTTAAGAAATTTGGCAACATTTCTCCTGCATTAAGTTTTCATTCACAATAAAATGATGCCTATATGAATGTCGATGTTGATATATAAAAATATCCACCAATAATTGGATGGACAACAAGAATTAAATGGAATTATATTATTTTTTTTTAAGAATTAAAAAAAAAAAAATTGTACCAAACATTAATTTCCCATCTCACGAACTGAGAATAACCATTGTTATTTTTTTTTTTTTTGTTTTTATTATATTTTTGGAATTTTTTCCTGATTTCAATGCATTTTTGCGCAAAGAAGAAAGACAAATAAAGGCATTGAGTGTGTGTATTCTGCAACAGTGGGGTCAATTAGTGACAGAGATAAAATATCCATCCATGGTCTCTTTTCTTGTTTGTTTGGGGTTGCAACTAAATGAAAGCTGAGTGGCTATCGAGAGATATACTATAAAGAGAAAGAGGAGTCTTTATAATATATTGAATACCCATAAATGGGGAACGAAGCGATATGTATGTGCTTGGTGCTCTTGTGCATCGTCAACATGACCTAGATTTTGTGTGGTGGCAACCATATTATGTTCATAATACTTGCAAATGAGTTGAATGACCAAAAATTCTGAGCTCAATATACCTACTCTCGTATATCTGTATGTAGAATATAGATAGATACGTGATACGACGAGTTGAGTATGTTGTAGCCAACTAATGGAATCCTGCTATATACGGTTTGAGTTTGGATAAGTGGAGGTTTTAAGAATTAAGCAGTATTTCATTTGAAAATCTGTTGGATTAACGAAAAAGCACGACGCAAAGAGAATATTTAATATAGGCACCATGCTGTGTTTTAATTAAAAAGTTTTATATACATTTTTTTTTTATTTTTTTTTTTTTTGAATTTTTGAAACAATTTATATGTTACCGTATGTTATTGAAGGGGGTATGGTTGATTTATTTTAGGATTGGTCAAATGAATTCAACCACAATCGGAAATATTTTGGTTTGGTTGAGATTTTTTTTTTAAATTAAAAGACTTAAATTGGCAGATGCATGAAAATTATTTTAAAATATAAAAATTAATTTTCAACGAACAGAACAGTCTATAAACAATTTCGGTTCCCAAAATTACAGTATCTCTTCCGAATAATTGCGCTCGTATTCTACATGAAGTGTACACTGTAAAATATACAGAAATAAACATTAAATTAAATAGAGGAGGAAGAGGTGAATGTGTACAGGGGCGAATGTGAACATTTTGATATTCCAAGCTATATAAAAATGTTTAACTAAAAACATCGATGCCCAAATCCAACCCTGTCCACATTTACTTCTTCCTTCTCTACGTTACCTTAAATAAAGTTAAATTTTTGAAATTTTAATTTAATTTTAATTTTAATTTATCATTAATTTTGTTTTTACATTTTATACAGAATTAAAGAACTAAAAATTTCTTTAGGTATTATTTTACTTTATTTTATTTTATTTTATTTTATTTTATTTTATTTTATTTTATTTTATTTTATTTTATTTTATTTTATTTTATTTTATTTTATTTTATTTTATTTTATTTTATTTTATTTTATTTTATTTTATTTTATTTTATTTTATTTTATTTTATTTTATTTTATTTTATTTTATTTTATTTTATTTTATTTTATTTTATTTTATTTTATTTTATTTTATTTTATTTTATTTTATTTTATTTTATTTTATTTTATTTTATTTTATTTTATTTTATTTTATTTTATTTTGTTTTATTTTATTTTATTTTATTTTATTTTATTTTATTTTATTTTATTTTATTTTATTTTATTTTATTTTATTTTATTTTACTTTATTTTATTTTATTTTATTTTATTTTATTTTATTTTATTTTATTTTATTTTATTTTATTTTATTTTATTTTATTTTATTTTACTTTATTTTATTTTATTTTATTTTATTTTATTTTATTTTATTTTATTTTATTTTATTTTATTTTACATTATTTTATTTTATTTTATTTTATTTTATTTTATTTTATTTTATTTTATTTTATTTTATTTTATTTTATTTTATTTTATTTTATTTTATTTTATTTTATTTTATTTTATTTTATTTTATTTTATTTTATTTTATTTTATTTTATTTTATTTTATTTTATTTTATTTTATTTTATTTTATTTTATTTTATTTTATTTTATTTTATTTTATTTTATTTTTAAAATAATGAAAACAACATTTTAAATGGTTTTAAAGTCTTACTGAGTGCGCCATTTGATTTCTTATATGCATAACAATTTTCCAAAAAAAAATGATCCAAAAAACGTAAGAAAATTTTTTTGATATGCGATTTTTGATTCTTTTTTTTTAAGCTTTCAGATAACTTTTGCTTATCAGACTTATCATTTTGTTGATATATTCTAGTTTTCACGCTCATTGGCGGGGGTTAAATTAATTTTGTAATAAATAAAAATGAAAAATGTATGCAAATTGGTTGTCTCTGTCAAATCACTTTGTTGTAAAATGCTTTAATTTTTAAAGAAGTCTTATATCGCCAAGTTCAAAATTTACATTTTAAAAAATTTAAAGTTGATATTTTTAAAGTTTTTCTTAAATTTTAAGTCAAGGTTAAATTCTTCTTTTTTTTTTTCTACAAAAAAAAATAGTTAAATTCGGTTGAATGGCTTACAAGAAAATTAGAAATCCAAATGATTCTATGAAAGGTACCTTTAATAACGATTCAAAAAATATTTTTTTTTTATATCAAAAGTAGGACCTCATTTGGCAAAGCCTACGTTTTTTTTTTTGTATTCAAAGTGGTTAGAGCCGTTTTGGAGACAAAATGTGTTTTTCCATTAGAAAATCTATTTAAACACATAACTAAGAAATGTGAACTGAATTGCTTCATTCGTTTGGGCCAATCCAACCTTTGGGTTGACTAAATGCGATACTGCGAAACCAGCTTAAGTAGACTCCTAAAGGAAATTGTACTACAAAATAAATGTCTGATATTTCTAATAAAACAAAAAATAACTAATGAGACATTGTTGTTTACAATTATTTGCTGTTATATGAACTAGAATACAATAGATAAGTTCAAAAAACCTTAAAAAATCCTTTCAAAATTCTATTGAATTTGATTCAAAATATACTATCATTGAATCCTTTCACAAAATTCCCTGAAAATCTAACAAAAATACATTAAAGAAGTGAAGCAAAAAATAAAAACATCAGTTTCTTATTTCATTCATGCTGCCATAGTAAATTTAATGTACTCATTTTTTTTGTACAAAACCCACATTTCTGAATACAAACTAATTAAATTCAGCCAAACAAGCTTTTCTATTATTTTTTTTGTTGTCCGTATAACTTTGTATATCTAGTAACTTTAGAATCTAAAAAATAGTTAATTTTGTTCATTTCCAAGGAAATCCGCTTTATTCCCACAAAAAGAACAAAAATTCCAAAATTCTAACAAAAAAATACAAAAAAAAAAGAAAAACACAAATTATTACCACTTTATATTTTCATAAAACACAAAATGGCATTTGTATTCATTAAGGTCCTCTTCTCTGTCATCCTTCTTCTCCTTCGTCCATCTTTATATTTCTCTCCTAATGGAGATATAACAAAAAAAAATCTATCCTTACCACTCTAAAGAGACCTAGAATTTATAAATCTTCTTCTGTGTGTGTGTATGATTTTTTTTTCGTTTTTGTTCATTTAGAGAGAAAATTCCATCCATAAATCCATGTTCGGGTTACAGAAATTCTATAACTTTTCTGTGCAAAATTCCAAAGCTGCCCATCTAACCATATATCCGCACTAAAAAACCTCCAACCGAGACCCACAAGTACAACCGAATACAAACCATCACAAAGAACACACAGCCGTAGACCAAAGCTAGATTCAAAGCTCCAGACCCATGGTCTCATTAAGGGACCAAACCAACTATACAGCACAGTAACAGACTAACCAGTTACACAGTAGTTGAGTAGTAAAGTAACAAAAATAGAAAAAAAAAAATCATCCAGGAAGATCCACTTTCCTCCACATCCATATCCTGTTACATCGTCCTTCCCTTTTTTTGGAAGAGTCAGAGTCGTCATCCACTTAACCTCGATTTCAGGGTTTTTGTTCGGTTCTCGACTCGAAATCAAAGGCACAAATCTTACTTTCATAAATTAAATAATAATGGAATGCATACGTCAGTAGATGTGGTGTGTCCTGATTCTCTTGGTTTTGTGTTTTCTCCTTTTTCACATCCTTGATGGTCAGAACGTCCGAACTTTTTGGCCTTTTGATAGTTTAGACTACCTCACTGATGATGATTCTTCAAGTCGATTCGGATGAATCTTATTAAAATGACACAATCGTTGTCATGGAACTGTAAAATTGATCATCGCACAAAAACGTGTCCTTTTTGTTGGGTGGTGGCTCTCAAGTGCGGATCTCTCTCTTTCCTCTCTCTCTTGTTGACTTGGTGATGCGATATGATAAGAAGAGGACTTGACTGTTGGAATTTCTAAAGGTCATCATTGGTATCTTCAAAATTAATGACTTCCATCCTGTGTCGTCCATTGATAGGTTCAATTAAAATATAAATAAAACTCCCCTCTCCCACCAGTTTCAAGGATTCAATTTGTGATGTTCAGTAGAAGTACTCTACTCTCCGGATCCATGCTGCTGCTGCACATCAATGACCCGAAACTGAAATCTGTTCATTAATGCAGCAGCGAGAATACACTCTTTTTCGGTCGCGTTCAAAATGCTGAAGCGCATTTATTGATGCATGAACACTCCGAATGCTTGGTCGTTATTTAGTTCTGGAGACTGAAGAGAGAGAGAGAGAGAGTGGCCATGAATGAGTTTGGGCCAGGAGGAGGAGAGTGAGAGGACATATGGACGTTTGGCGAAGCAACTGACTGACTGACACAACGATACGAGCGTAACTTGGCATCATTTCTATAGGTGAGCATCACGAATTCACTCTAGGTTGAGCACTTTGCAACATTATCCTAGATTACAGTGAGTGCTCGATGCATATCTACCTATTTATATAGGTATTGGTTTCCAGGAGCGCGTCAAAATTTGATTAATGGCAAATGGATACATATAAAGTATAGAGGAAAGCTATTGTATCGGTGCGCACATGAAGGGGCTTGGTCGCCAGCAATTCGCAACATAGAGCTCCCAAAGAGAGAGTGCGAGCTGATGCAATTAAGGTAATACAATGTGTGAGCAAAGCATATACAATATACTCCTTCCCCCTTCTTTCCCCTCTTGGACTATTGGAAGAGAAGGAAGAATTGATGGAAAGATATGGTTCAGTGGAATGGCAGAATGATAAATATCAATTATTTATATCGTCCAGCGGGACAATTGATATGCAATCGAGTCAATTTGGTTTATTGGTGCGACATGGATGATTAATTGGGATACTGGGTTTGGCTTGAGCTGTTAGACAGAGGTGTGAAGTAGTCGAGAGTTGAGCCGAGCCGAGGAGAGAGACCATTGACCAACAACAACCGTGTCGTCCTAGAATTCCAATCAACTCAAATGGTCAACCACAAATTGAGGATACTATATATATACCTACTCTGCTCTTTTGTATAGTTTAGGTTGCTTGGCTGCGATGTTGATGGTTATACGGTGTGATGGTCATGTTGATGCTGCTGAAGCTGATGGTTGTGGTAATTGGATGGTGGGAATTTGATTTTACCTATCCTATATACTATATATCCTATATACTATTGGGGGGCTATATAGTATATAGCCCCCCTTCTTCTTGATGCTGGCTCTGGCTGGCTGGCTTGATCGTATTTTTCCAATTCGTCCTCGGGCATTGGGTTACACTATCACACTTAAATAAATTGATTGCAACTTGATATCTGGATGAGGAACGAACGAACGAAAGGATGGTATGTAGGTAATGTGTGTTGTGCGGTAACATTGTTGATAGATGTTTGATTGTCAATATACAACACTACACATACATGTCATTCTAGTAAGCCAAATGGAGAAATTGACCACTTAGGAATATTGCATGTAAATGAGATATGAGAATATTGTAATTTGAATATGTTGAAGCTAGAGTTTTAGTTTTGTTAAGAGAGATGGAGTAAATTATAAATAAATGCGATTATATTCCAATCAAAACAAAATTTAACTATTGAAATTGGTTTGAGCTAGATATTAAGCCAATAGGAGAGCTTAAAAGAACTAGTGCCCCAAAGTTTTTACGATATTGGGGTATTTAATTGTAATTTATTGAATAAAAAAGTTAAAGTTAAAAAAACCAACTAGTTTTTGAACTTTTACTTTTGGGTTCAATTAGCTTGCAACAAGGGCACCTAAAATTACTGAATTATAAAATATAGCTTTTTTTATTTATAAACCGTTTTAAATGTTTCAGACCACAAAATTTTTTTATTCAAAAGCATTAATCAACAACGAAATTTTAGATAAAAAAATAACCAATCCGTTTTCAAAAATTGATTGATTAAGCCTTATTTAATCTTATCACCCCTAGAAATAAAATAGCGGTAAATTTCCTAAAAAAAAAAAACGTAAAAGTGCCTATTTTGATAGCTTTTCTAACTTAATCTCATTAATAAGAAAACATTTTAATTAACAAATCAAACTTAATTTCTTTGTAGAGAATTGAATGAAGTTTTTAAATGTGTCCTTGAATATTCTGTACAGTGATCCGTTGTTGAGATATTGATAGTCAAAGTCAAAAGTATGGTTTTTGGTTTAGTG
Organism: Episyrphus balteatus; assembly: GCF_945859705.1. NCBI lineage: Eukaryota > Metazoa > Arthropoda > Insecta > Diptera > Syrphidae > Episyrphus > Episyrphus balteatus. The sequence goes on along the minus strand of NC_079134.1, from coordinate 27,355,554 downwards.
ACTGATATTGCAGTCTACAAAAAATCGTAAAAGTTTGAAAAAAATGAATCTTAAAGCCAAATAAATAGCCTTTCTAAAAATAATAATCATTTTATCAGAAATAAAGTATAAAAACAAAACAAATGGAAAATTTTGTTTTTTGAACAATTCCACAGTGCGGCCTTTTGAAGAAAATTTGGACAAAAATCATTTTCTTCAATTTATAGGTACATTTCACTATTTATTTGTACAAAATTAGCTTAACATAGAATTTCTTAAGATAAAAAACAAATTTTGATTTCATAAATATTTTTAAAATACGGAAATTCTTCTCTGATGAGGGATAACCTAAGTTATTATTTTCCTTTTGTTTGGCTTATGCAGTTGCAGTTGATTTTGTACCAGTACCGTTTGGTTCATTGCTAAAAAGTGTTTTTTGCTTTTTTGGTTTGATTGCTATAGCAAAAAGGCCGCTACTTTTGTCCAAGGGATGCCGCAAAAAAATCATGTTCCTTGCTTTATTGAGTATCTTAAAAAATTTATACTGACTCAAGTTTTTGCAATATAGAATAACATAATGCTGCATATTTACCGCAAAACTCGTGTGGTTATATAGTCTATGCTTTTACCCTGAAGTATTATGTTCAAAGAGTAGTTATAAATAAGGCTCTCAGAATTTGAAAACTCTCATGGCAACTTATAAATGCAATACTTTGACCTAACTTTTACCAAATCAAGGAAGGGACTTTAAATATTTTTTGTAACTGCACTTTAAATAAAAATTATCTCAAACAACAAAAAAACATTTTTTTCTTAACATTTTAAGACTTAATAAAAAAATAATTTTTCCTGGTCCAGGTTTTTCTAAGTATCATAAAATGTACATATAACTTTTTTGGTAAACTTGTGTACCTATATATAACATTTTTGTTTATTATTGCTTCCTTCATAAAAATAAATTAATCAAACGCTTTGTTAAAAACACATTTCTCGAAGAATATTGGCCTCAGTCAAAAATTATCATGGGCAAGAAAAAATTAACAGACTTTAAAAATTAATATCCGAGCAATCAAAAAAGATATCAAAATTTCTTAAACGCAGTTAAAAAGAATAACATATTTTCTAAAAATCTTAACTTTGCTTATACCAATTGTTTTAACAGAGAAATCATCATTAATATGAGTAAAGGTATATAAAAGTAAGCGTTTTCTTTAATCATCGTAACGTGGTAGCAACTTTGCAGATAGAGCGTTACTGTAAAACAATTTTTTTCTTAGAATAAACCCAAGAATCACTCCTTAAATTGTTCTTATCTTATACGGGACAGATGTCCAAAAATTAAAATAAAACAAAAATTTAAAAAACTTTTATTTACACAAAAATGTTTTTTTTATGGTTTGATCTACGCTTTTAAAAAATCATTTAAAATAGTGTAGCAGTTTGTAGCAGGAAATTTATACAGTAGCATATAGCCAAAAAAATAATCGTTCGGACTTACCAAACCAGACTGACTAAAATAAATTTTTTCTTGTTGCCAATGCATAGTTGCAACAGACTTTGCCGAAAAACTATTCTGCCCAATGAGAAAAAAATTTTGTTTTACAATGGTTTGGTTATTAGACTATATGATGTAACCGTTACTTTTGTAAAAATCGCACATATTTTTTTTTCTTTTTGTCCAAGGAGTGCCGCACTGTGAGTTCCAACGATTTAGCTATTTGACCGTTAAAAAGAAAATATTTTAACATTTAATTCTAAAACTAAAAGAATAGAGCTTTCACATGCTTTCTATTTTGTCATGATGCGATCATTTTTTTACTGAGATACAGCCTATCGAAAATCACTAAAAAAAATCACGACTTTTTTTTGTTCCCTTAATTTTTTGGGGTAATGTATATTTTTGTTAACTTGTCTTGTAACTTCACAATCTCTCAAGATTTGGTGTAACGATGTAACGTTAGAAACCCGATAGAAATACATTTTTTAATGAAAGTCGTAGATTTCGTATTAAATATCAAAGAAGATTTTTTATTACGTTTGCAGTAATCATAATACATATTTGAAGAATTTGTGTTATTATAACAATTCAAAAATAAAACGGGTCGGGTGTGAAATTGTAAAAAAATTTAAATACTGTATTTACATAAAAAAAACAATAGCACCGAGTTTCGAACGATTTAGTAAAATGCTAAATCCATTTTAGTAATTTATAACAAGTTAAAAATCAGTATGCTTTTTGACTTAGTAGCTTAGTTAAATATGTAAATGGTTATATCACTTTGATAAATAATTTAAGATATTGCTGGAATAACTTCGAATTTCAAATACTAGTTCAAGTTTTACTTCTTATAATCAACATTATATGAAACTTGTAAAATTTTGAACTAAAGGTCAAGAATTATAGTAGCACCCGAAACAGATTAATTTTTTTTTTTTTCAATATTTCTTTCATTTTATTAATTGAATCGACTATTTTCAAAAAATAACAAGCCCATTTGCTAAAAAACAAAAAATTCTAACAACATATTTTTATTAATCGCTATACATAAAATTATATTTTAATTAAGAGTTGAATTCATAAAAATTAATAAAATCATACTTTTTGTGGGCTTAGCCAAAAATATTCAAAATGCCATGTTTTGAAAAAAAAAATTAAATTTATGTGTTCAAATGCAGCATCAGTGTTTCAGAGCCCCAATTGAAAAATAAGTCTCATATCATAATGTTATAGCTCGGTGCATCATTATGGTGTAGAAAACAATTTTATCTAACCAATTATGTTTTAACCATTAGCAATTCATAGGAAAACACTCTACAATCAGTTAAAATTTAATGTGTTTTAGGTACATGATTCCTTTATGTAAAGTACTTTATATACCTATCTACAATTCTACATACAAATAAAGTATTTAATCAATTTCAAAACTTTATTTGACTTTCATCTCAAAAATTGTTAAAACATCAATGTTCACATATTTATCAAATGTTATTTAGAAATTCACTGCAAAGTAAACACATGCCTACAAAATATAATTACTCATGCACATATTTGCTTTGCTTTGAAAAAGTTAAAAATAAAATATAAATAAACGAGTTAAATTTACTTATTCTACACAATTTTTTTATTTTTGATTTTATTTACCCAATAAATTTATTATAATTTAATTAATTTTTTATCCAAACAATTTTAAACAATATTTATCACCAGCAATTTCCTCTTCAATATTTGCTAAATTTTGCCAAAATTCAACAGCTATTTTTTTTTTTTTTCTTTTCAAATTAAAAACAATTAAAAAAATATATCAAATCGATTTCTAAAGCCCAAAAGCTATTTCTATTTGATTTCACGAGGTCTGTTGATGCAACTCGCAACCACTCTATACCCAACCCACCACCCACCCACCACAACGACATAGAGGATTACTAATATTGTAAACATGCATAGCATTGGCGCGTTCCACGTGCTCAAATGCAAAACTATGAATTTGACGCCCATGCAAACCCTGCGTTGCTATATATACTGCACCACCATTCCGTTGGATTTGAATACAAATTGAATTTACAAAGCAAAATGCGGAATCGATTCTGGTTTGGGAGCTTGGGACTGTTTTAGAAGACTCATCATCGAATCCACCCACACGACTACTATGCGAACATATTGCAATGTCAACGTTAGACCGCGGGTATTTTTCAATGGTTTCTCCCATAAGAGAGGTTAGGTTTGACAAATATAAACAATTCGGACTCGTTTTGATGCTCTTGTGTGTACTCTAAGGTACGAATTTCTAGTCCCGTTGTTGATGTTTCTTCTACAGAAACAAATACAAAAAAACATGGCGTATGCAACGGTATTACGAACAAAATATGTTTGTCAACCTCACAAAAAAAAAAAAACAAAAGGAACAAAAAAAATACTAAATTCAATCGCTTGGACAATTATTTGGGAAATTGCTTCATTTGTTTCAATTTCATTTTCAATTTCAATTTGTACATAAAGTACACCTAATACCCCTGGAATTGGTATATTACACACCAGTGACATAGTGGCATAACTGGAAAACAATGCAAAACAACAAACAGAGAAAGGTCGCTTAATTAACTCCCATTTGTTGTGTTCTCCTCAGTGTGTTCCTATGTTGAACGGTTGGTGGCGCGTTCATTTAATTAGTGACATTTCGAGTTATATTGTGCTTTAATTAAATTTTCTCCAAGTGTCAAAGTGCAGATGTTCGTATGTCGTGTGTATGTTCGTTTAGTCGTCGTCGTCGTCGTCAGTCAGTCACTCAATCTGGAAATCTAAGTAAGATGCACAAAAATACTTCATCTCACTTCAAGAACAAGAGTCAAACAAGTGAGTGATGGGTATGGAGGTACTTTCCCCCAAAATGTACTCTCGTATTCGTTGTCGTATCGTATACTCCACATGACTCGTGTACGTAACGTATAGTACATTGAAAACAAGATGAAGAGTTGACTGCAATTTGAAACTTCTCCGTAGGGCTTTGCCTGTCAAATTTTAATTCACCCATTAGAGGTTGCTATAAACGAACATGAATGTTGCATGTAGTCTTGACAGTTCATACACGATGCCATTTGGTCTGTTAGAAACCAGTAACACCATCCCCATCACACACACGATAGATATAGATGGATGGATAAGTTTTTTGGTCTATGAAAACTATACGATGGTAAAAGGGTAACCTAATAATTGAGATGGATGAACCATAATAGCTCATTTAAGTGGGTGCAATGTACGATGGGGCAAAAGTTGGAAAATTAAATATTTTAATTATGTATGTATGTTACTCGTACTTAACTTCAACCTTTGAAATTGTTATTTTGAAGTGTGCGGTCGCGTGTGCAGGGAAATATATGGTTCATCAAAGGTTCTAAATTAGGTTGAAATATATTTTTTTTTTTTTTCGGATAAGTACTTTCTGAATCGAAGTCTTAAGATCGGTCCAGCGTGATATGATAGATGAGAAACGTGAACTTTATAGATGGAGTCTTATGTTTGGATCTGAATTCTTAAAAGAAAAGTATTAAAAGAAGACTTGAACTTATGAGGATGGGGACCTGTGTCATGACTGATAACGTTGTTATTGATCGACTTAATCCTGATTAAGAACAGCATTGCAACATTTATTTCTCGCTGAGACTTAATTCGAAGTCAAAAATATTCCAAGTACCTTTTTTATTAATTTTTTATTTCAAAAGTTTACAAAAAAATTATGCAATTTAAAAGCCAAGTATTTTAAACCATTTTTAAATTTTTATAATGTGCAAAAAGTATAAAAATAAATTTATTGAAAGCAATCATTTTCATCAAAAAAAGCAAAGAAAACATGAATTTTTATCTTCTCACGTCATTAATTCCATTTTTTCCCTAACAACCTATTAAAAATTTTATACCATCTATAAGTTTATTGTCTTTGCTCAAAATATAAATATCAATCAGGTCAATGAGACATCTACAAAAAGAGCTAGAATTTTGTGAACTCGATCAAATTTCAATAAAAAAAGCAAAAAAAAACATTTATTTTTATGTTCTCAGGCAATGGAATCAATTTTTTTGTTTGATAACTTATAAAAAATATATACCATGTGAAAGCTTATTATTTCACCTTTCATATGACGTATCAATCTCATTTCAAAAATGCCTACAAGAGAAGTTAGAATTTCTTAAAGTCAACCATGTCGAATTTCCAGACTGAGATTACGGTACTTCCCACACTGGTGGCTGTTCGGGTTCGGGGGGCAACAGATCTCCACAGGTGTTTTGAGGTTTTTCGCAAGTTTCTTGATTTAACATTGTGTAGCTTGTAGTTAGTCTACCGTTATGTGTGATATACCAAATGAAAGGAAATTGTATCAGGATGCTCATGAAAGTTTAATAAAATTTCTATCTGCTCTTGGTCAAAAGTTATAACCTGTTGAATTCTAAATTTGTATTTTACCGTTATCTCAAAATTGTACACATATAGTCGTAGTCATGGTCTATCATTACTCCATATACTTTATCCCTGTATCTATTAAAGAAAAAAAGATAAAAATAAAAAACGATGAAAATCGGTTAAAAACGGTAAAAAAAACTTGTTTTTTAAAAACTTGTTTCTTCTGTTATTCAGTCAAAACTCACTAAACGATTCCAAGTTTTTGCACATGTATGCATAAGGCCAAAACCTACATGTCCTATAAGTTTGCGATTTTTTGAACTCTCAAAAAAAAAAGCTAAAAATCAAAAATTACCCAAAAATACCCCTAAAAAACAAGGTGTTTTTCAAAAATTCATATTTCGAAACGCAGAGCGTTGAAAAAAATCCGTATCAAACGCCTTATTTTTTTTTCTCTCATCTTTCACTTGGTATCTTTAGAATTGTCCTTTACCCAAAATCATCATTTTGTCATAGCCCCAACACGTGTACAACGTTCAAACAAAACGTTATAGCTTAGTTTCAAAATTTTTAAGAATTTTTCCTTAAATGCAGTTATTCTTAAATTAATCTCATCTATCTATGGCAAAAAAAAATCAATTCTCTACGATTTCTCGTTTAGATTTTAGCCCAAATTTCATCATTCCGTTTTACCCCCTGTTTACCCTATTAAATGACGGAATGTTTTAAAAATCCTTTATTTGGATTAAGTTTCAGGTTATTATCTTTCAAATAAGCTATAGAAGATTTTTGTATCTCTAATAGTTTATTTTTAATTTTGAATTGAAATTTTTTGCCGCACTGCGAAAGTGCGAGAGTGTAACGTTAGAAAATGGCGTCACTTTTTTGTGATGGCTGCCATGGTTCATCGATTTATATGACGTTATCACGTCAAAAAAAATAATGATTTTAACACTTGAAAAAATATTTGTATTTTGTGTGTTTTTAAGGTGAAATGAACAAAAAATCAACTTAAGCTTCTTATCAGGTATGTTTTATAGACTACATACATTCAATTGAGTAAGAATTCTAAGTCAAATAAATAACATTTGAGGCACAATGCCCATACCAGTGGATTTACATTTTCTTAGTAATAAATTAACAAGGTCACTGAGGTGTATACGTACTATTTTTTTTTTTTTTTTTTGTGAGGTGAATAAAAACTAATGCTTCTAAAAATTTTCAACTAAGCGTAGGATAGCGAAAATAAATGTTAAACCTTGGGCAAACAAACCACGGTATTAAATTAACGATTTTTCACAGGAAAAAAATCACAACTTTTACTGATATGAAAAAAAAGTTTGACTATCCTGGGTTAACGCTGGGCATTTGGAGGTGCCAACTGCTCATATCCATAAAAGACATAACTTGTCGGTTATCTCCTACCTATCACAAAAAAAAAAAAAAAAAAAAAAAAAAAAACAGTTTGAACGAAATCAATAGCTGCAATCGACTAGTTGGTCCTTGTATGCATGCAGCATGTAGAAACCTCAAAGTGCTGATGTGATTGTCTGAAATCTTTATTTTAATTGTTATCTGATTAAAATATAATAAAACAATATTAAACTATAGTTTATCTTAAAACTCTTTTTCAATACAATCATTTGACCAATAATAATTAAATTACAAAAAAAAACCTTATACCGGAACACACACACATTGCGCCTTAATGAATTAAATTGTGTGAAAAATGTTTGTACCCTACCACAAACACACCCTCATGATGATGATGGTTTGGTCTGATAATTCTTCTCACGTTTCATTACTCAGTCGGGCTTTAAATTATGATTGATGTGTTATTGTGAAGTCAACAATAATGAATAAAATGTGTTCACTAATATCCTTAGCCATTAAGGATATATCAAATACAATACCCAACACCCTCTAGCAGCAAAAACACAAAATAAAAAAAAAAAATTATAAATTAAACCACCTCTGGTGTCCTACGCTGGTGTCACTCTGGGGCCTCATCCGAACCGAACTCGCTTGGACTCGGGCATATAAAATTTCAAACCAAAGGGAAATATGATTTTGTTGAATAATAATCCAGATAATTTGATAAATCTATAATTCGAATAAATTTATTCGCGCACAGATTTATATAGAATGGAATTATATGCTGGATATAATTCAGTCCGCAGCATAGTCCAAGTGGAACTAAGCCGGAAAATGTGATGCGGTAGTTGTAGTTATTGGTGGGTGGTATAAAAGTATAATGGACGAATGGACATTGGTAAAAACAATGCATAACAATGTAAAATTTCCACCATCAGATCAGGGAGAGACTCATGGATTTTAAGTTTTAATTTTAATTTGAGCAAATATTCGATTTTTAATTTAATGATTCATGTTTGTGTATTGTTTGCATTTTCAAATGAATTTTAACTAATTTCAATTTCTCATTTGCGGTGCTGCGTTTTGAACATTTTCATTTGATTTTATTTTTGTTTGTGCAATAGGAGAATTTGAATTCAATTAATTTCCTTGTGTCCAATTTCACTTCGATGTTTGCGTTTGTTTGCTTGTTTGTTTGGGTTTACCTGAAGCTTTAATACAATTAAACCATATTCATCATCAGAGAGTAGAACAGCTATATACATTGTAGTTAGTTCATTTATGTACATATTTTTATGTATAATATGTGCAAGAGCAATAATAATTATTAACTCGTTTCCTTCCGGCTGTCAAATAGAATTTTTTAATGCAGGGTGTTCATTTAAAGATGGTTTTTAAGATCACATAGTTTTTTGAAGACATAAGAACTTACAAAACCAATCAAGAAATTTTTTTCAGAACAAGATTTCGGGTCATAGTTTAGTAAGTAGAAACATTTTTTTTTTAATTTTTGCACTTATTTCAAAATTCTGTATTTTAAGATTCTATAAGTAAAAAATTCTTTAATCTGAAAAAATGTTTCAAAATTTTTCGTACTAAAATATAAATTTATTTTTTTTCATTTTTTTTTTTTCAAAATTCTGAAATTACACTGAAAAAAAAATGGTACATAAAATTAATGAATTTGTACATTAAATTAATGTAAAAATTCATGGCAAATGAGCCAATGTACAAATTCATTAAATTTAAGAATCTTTTTATGAACAAATTCATAAGGACCAGTTGTTAGAATATTAAGACTTTTTATGTGATAATTCTTAAAGAATACATGATTCTTATTTAATTTAAAACAAAAGCTAAACAAATATACAAATTGCTCTTAACATTGCAAAAACATCGCTTTAAAAGGCTGAAAACTTCAAACGACGAATGCATTTTTTTTTTGTATACAGAATTTAAGAAAAAATAGACATAGGTATGCATTTTTTAAAAAATAATTTTTTGTTTAAAAAAATGTTTAAACTTTAAATAAAAAAAAAAACATTAGTATGTCATTTAGAAGAAATGATTGAAAGAGACATGAAAACAAGTTTCAAAAAATTTGTAGACCGTTTTCAAAAAAAAAAAAAAACAGATATATCAACAAAAACATACAGTGGAGTAACTAAAGCTCAAAAATTGGCAATATTAGGGAACCCGGCCGAACAGCTTAGATTTTGATGATCTTTTTTTTCAAACGTTGGTAATTAAAAATACTTTAAAGTCTATAGATTAAAAATTGCCGGTGTTGCCGTTTTGATTTTTTAAATTTAATTGAAGATTTTTGTGAACAAAAACAAATTTTTTTCAAAAATTTTTCTTAAATTTCATAAATTAATTGATGCCAAAAGATTGTCTAGGAAATTCAAGGAAAAAAAATAAATCGGAGTGAGGGACAATCTTCCATAGTTCAAGCGATAGATGCAATTTTCTAATTAATTGACTTCAAACACAAAAAAAAATATTTGAACACAACTTCAACACCTACAATATTCAAATATACATTTTTTAAAAGCTAGAAGCTTAGTCATACATGTAAAATTAAAATTAAGTTAATTGAATGAACGGCTTTTGAAAGAATGGTAATTGAACTCAGATTTTTGAAAAAAAAAAATTATTGAAAAAATTTTAACATGTCGTTTTTTAAACTTGGTCGTAATATAAAATGCATTTATTTTCAAATTTTTTCGGCCGCATTTATTATGATTTCAAATTATAAAAGGAAATGTCAATATGTATTACGGTTTATGAAAAAAATTAAAAAGTATTTCATTTTCGAAGAACTTTTTTTAATAAAAGTTTTGAAAAAAAATGTAACTTATTTTTTTTTTTAAAGTTCAACATCTAAACATAAAATTATTTTTTATTCATTTAATAACCCTTACTGTTGAAAGTTAAATAGCAAAAATTTAAAGTTCCTATTTACCACAGTCTTTGAGAAAATTAATTATTTCAATGCAAAAATTCAGTTTTAATAAAAAAAAAACCATTGAAATTGAAGTAATTTTTCATTTTTTTTTTTTTTCAAAAGTGTGATATATATATACCTTTTCTGCTTCGGAATTCAACTGATAATATTTATGGCCAAAAATTTTTTTAAAATAAATTCATATTTTATTAGAAAAAGTTTGGAAAAATGTCAATGGGCACATTCAGAAAATATTAGGGACTAGATATTTAGGCAACGTCATTTTCTGAACGGAAATTTGAGTAAATTGACTAAATTAGTTTGGATGTAATCTTATCGTCAAATTTCGAAATTTATTTAAGAATTTTACCGGTCGCATGGGTAAGACACCAAACTTCCCTTAACTATAATGAATAAATAAAATTAATTATAACCGATAATGCACTTTTTAGTTGTTTTCCACACAAATAAATTTAATTTTGCTAAAATAATTCTTTAATTCATGTTGACAAAAAAAAACTTTCCTAAATTTTTAGCGAAAATTTTCTTGCCTAACTTTCCAGTCAGCTTTCCAATAAAATTACCTAAATTGGACGGATTTTTTTTGACAGCTGACCAATCAGAGACCGAGAAATTACCTAAATATTTAGTCCCTAACGTTTCTGAACCTGCCCAATTTAAATTTTTTTTAATAACATTTTTTTTTTTAAATTTTGAGTTTGAGGACCATTTTTTCAAAAAGTCTTGATTAAATTTAGTGGATTTAAATTTAAGAGATAAGAATAAGCTTCTGGCTTTTTAAAAATGTATTTTAAAATATTGTAGGTGCTGCCGTTGTTTTCAAAATATTTTTTTTGTGTTTGAGGTCAGAATGTTAGAAAATTGCATTTATCGCTTAAACGATGGAAGATTGTCCCTTACTGCCTTCTATATATTTTCCTTAAATTACCTAGAGAATCTTTTGCTATCATTTGTTTTATGAAATTTAAGCAAAAAAAAATGGTTTTGTTAAAAAAAAATTAATTTTAATTTTGAAAAACAATACGGCAACACCGGCAATTTTTAATCTATGGACTTTAAAGTATCTTTAATTACCTACGTTTGAAAAAAAAAATCGTCAAAATCAGAGCTGTTCGGCCGGGTTCCCTAATAGTTTGCTTTAGTTACTCTACTAATATCCAAAATTTGATTTTCAAAAATATTACTTATTTTTAGTTTTACAGTTTCTAATTGGCTTTTTAAATTTTTTTTGAAATCGATTGAATCGTCAAACCGTTAATCAGAAATGAATTAAAGGTTCTGTGATAGAGACCGTTAGTATCGGTTAAATTTTTTTAACTTGCACAGTACGAACTAATTTTTTAATCAAAATTGTTGTAGCCGTTTTTGAGAAATATAACTTTCTATATATAAAAGAAACCAGAAATTTTGATCTTAAAATAAAATTTTTTAATCGCCTCTAAAGTATAATCGGTTCTGTAGTTTTGGCTGTATCTTAAGATAGATACAAACGGACTGAAGAATCAGACAAGCAATTGCGGTGTTCCACAGGAATCAAATCTTGGAACATTGTTTTTAAACCAACTTCAAGGTGGTTTTCATTAGTGTCTTTTGGAGTGAAGGCTTAACGTTATTACAATTTTTAAGTATTTCATTTGTATAACTAAAATTTAAAAAAAATACCATAAGCATGCCTAAATTTATGGTATCTAGAATCTCTAGATTAGATATCACATTTCAAATACAGACTATTTGTATATTGTAAATACACACAATATGTTTCTTATTTAGTTTAAAAGTAAAAAACTAAACGGTCACTGTGGCGTATGCGTAACATATTTTTACAGAAAAATGAAGAACTCAACATAAATCTTTCTATCTCTCATCAAAAAAATTTACAACTACCAAACTCCACAATTGTACGTTATTTTCAGTATAGGACTGAGCTAGTTCCCAAAACAGCTTAAGCCGATTCGATTCTGAAACCGGTACCTTTAAAAGCAACATAATAAAATAAAAAAAAAGAAATTTAACGTTCACGTATAAAAAGTCAACACTTTAAATTTATCTTAGAGAAAAGTACATGACAAAACATTTAACACCCTGTAATAATTCGCTGTCGCACATTTACATAAATTGGCTCAACATCGCTAGTTGAAGAAGAACAAAATAATATTGTGGGTTCTACTGGCTTATAAATAATATAAAACGATGGAAATTAAATTTGAATTTTCCACCGAATGCAAACAAATAGGTGGTAATTTTTTCATAACGATATTTAAGTTTTATGCCCAAAATAAAATAAAATAAAAATTATAATTCTGTGAGGTGGAAAGCAATTTTTTTGTACCCACAAAATATTAAATAGGCCATGTACAAGAGGCTTTGACCGAATCACATTTTGTTCGCCAATTGCCTGCGTTAAGAGATCGTCGTCAACCGAAAATGTGAAATTCACAACTGGAAGTTCGTAACTGTATAATATGACTGGACCATGATTAACAATGGAATAAAAAAAAAATACTGCATGTCGTTCAAAAATTGAAGTATACTAAAATATGCAAGAGTAAACATAAACTCTTATTTTATTATTTTTATTTATTTTTTTCTCTTTTGATAAAAAAAAATTCAATTTGACCAATTGTGAAGAGTAAAAAATTATTATATATTTTTTTTTTTTTTTTTTTATTTTTTTATAATATTTTTTGCGGAAGTATGCGGGTTTGGTTGAGGTAGATTTATTTACGGTAAAGTGGATATGGAGTCTTTTTATATTTTTATTTACTGCAGATATAACAATTTGGTTTATTTATTTGCCTCCTTTGTTGGTTGTATATTTGCTGACAAATGCGGGTAGCAGCAAATACATTTAATATTCAATCATGAATAAAATAATATAAAATAAATGTTTTTAAGCAAATACGTTATAAAAAAAAATGTTTGTTTTAACAAAAGACATTATTCGTTGATTTAATTTGCAGTTCATTTGGTTAAATTTTCGTAGAAATTGAAATTTAATTATAAATTGGTTATGACGTCAATGAAAATTGATTGAAAGGTTTAAATTATTGGATTTAAATGCAATTTTTTTTTTTAATGAAACAACAACAATTTGAGAGTTTATCTCCAATCAGAACATCAGAATCACTTATAACGTGCACTAGATTTGTCTCGTATCTCGTAATTCAGCTTGAGTTGTAAAATTTTAGTTGAGTAGAAACTTAAATTAGTTCGCTTGCAATACGCAAATCTTAAAACGCTTATTATAATTCAACTGTTTAAAAACTTTAGTGTGTCCTCAAAAGCGGAAAAATTCACTGCTAATGATTTTTGTAAAATTCTAGAATGCAAGCTTTTGAAGTTAGTATTTAAAAAAAGGTGGTTGATAATTTTACGTAATAACGCCATAAGAAAATAGGTAGTGTGCTTTTAATAAAAAAAATTACTTGAAAATTATTTTTTGTCAACTTTTTTGTAAAAATATTTAAAAGAAAGGTAATAATACCATTTCATAGTTTAATAACTAAGCTTAAGATTAAGACTTTACATATTTATATCTGTATAATTTGTAAAGAAAAAAAAACTTAATAATTAGTTGTATCCAATAATAATTTAGAAGAAAGAACTAAAAAACAATTACCTTTTCTTTTCTCATTATATCAATTTTTTTATATGAAAAGCTTACTATACTTACTATACCATTAAGAAAGCTTGATATTTCTTCTAAAGAATAAAACTACATTTAAGTCTGTACGTTACGTAAAAAGAATAAAAATCATTTATTGAAAACAATAATTTTTAATGAAAAAAGCAAAAACAAATCTGGAAAAATTACCTCATAAGAAAGTCGGATTTCTTAAGAAAAAAAATGTATCTCGGTTATTTATGGAAAATTCCCAACAATGTTGTACCATTTTGAAAAGAGAATTGAACACACCAACTTTTAAGGCAACTTGCCGAAACATCGTAGTGCATTTTTTTTACACTACGGCTCAGTGAATTAGAGTCATGTAAAATTTTTTAGTACTAAGTTGGGTAAAAAAGTAATATTTTCTTTAAAACTGATGCAGCTGCGTTAAAATTTTTGAATGCATTTGATAGCAGGGTTATTCAAGGTTCCGTAACAAAAGAAAAAAATGAGAAAAATTAAGATTTGTAGTCACGGCACATGAAAAACCGTCACAGGGTGACCATTTTTTCGACTTTTTTTCAAATGCCCATAACTCCCAAAATATATGGCTGCGATTTTTTTAATTATTTTTCTGATAACTGTCACCACCAACCATATCTACCGTTTTCGTTTCGACGTTAACTTTTGGGACGCCCTGTATATCAAGTTATGTATGCATTCGTACAAAAAAAAAAAAAAGTTGAAATAGCATTTTTCCATGACATTACGATGGTAGAGAATGCCAAAAAAGTGGGTCCCGGAAGTCCGTCTGTCTGTCCGTCTGTCAGTCTGTCAGTCTGTAAACGAAGCTACAGCCTAAACGGATGGACCGATTGATGTCAAGCTTGGTATGTAGCATTATTTGGCGACTCTACAGAGGGGTTTTTGGAATTAATTTTTTTCAACAAAAAATAACGGTACTTGTTATAAACCGATTTTAGTAAAATTGGAATATCTCGAAAACGGCTCCAACGATTTTGTTTACAAAATTCAAATGTTAGTTTTAAGCTAAGGTCTATCTTTTGATGAAATTTTTTTTTTGAAAATCATTATTAACGGTACCTGCCATACAACCGTTTTTTTCAAATCCGATTATCTCCGAAAGTACTTATTCGATTTCAACGAAACTTTTTGTAAAGAAGCATTTATATGATTCAAGCATAAGCCAAAAATAAAATATCGAAAAAATAATTTTTGGATTTTTAAAAAAATTTTGAAAATTTTCAAAAACCGGTCATTACATTTTTTTGAAATTTTGTTTTTAGATGTTGATTAGTGATTTCTACAAAATGGCATACCAATTTTATTTTAAAACTTTTTTTCAAAAAAATTATTTATAAAAAATTAGTTTTTTTAAAAAACGGCTCTAACGATTTTGAAAATTTTTTGTCTAAAAATGCATCTTAATATATCAATAAAAACTGCATACTTATTTTGAAGGGCAATCTGATTTCAAATTTTATTTTATTTTTTTAAAAAAACGAATTTTTGTTTTCAAAATTTCTATATAAAAAGTCTTAAAAATTTAAGCAACTTTAACTCTAAAAGCAAGTTCGTGCGACCCAGTCGTGCATTTTATTTATATTACAACATATGTATACAAAATTTTATATCATCCTTAGGCTAATAATATGCCTCAACAATATCTGTACGACGACATCTACAAAAAAAAGTTACTATTTTTACCACAGGTGTTTGGATTTAATTTTGAAGTTTTTCAATTTAATAGGTATTATGAAATGGAAGTCTATATTATCTTTATGCGAAATAAAGTTAAATCAAATTTGTATGTGGTCTTGGTCAAAATATATAACGTATTAAAAAAAGAACACCATTTTACCGTTATCTCAAAATTGATCATATGGAAAATGGTAAAAAAAATTTGGGGCAGAAAAACTTGTTTTTCCCATTATTCGGTGAAAAATTATTCTATAAATGCATTCAATGTTTTTGCACGTACGTGCACATAGTTAAAAAATATACATATATAGTTATATATAATATATAAAGTAAAAAAAACGGGTTTTTTTTCAAAAATTTGTGCTTCAAAACGCAGTTTTTGGGAAAAAATACGTAAATTTTTTATTGCTAATTGTACGACACAAATTTCTGTACAAAATTTCCCTTACCCATATTAACTACTTTTTCGAGGTTCTTATTCATGTTTTTGTTTTAAAAAACTCCTAATAACTTGATTTTATTTTTTTTATTTTCTAATACCCTTGTCAACCTAAAAATAAATTTATCTATTACCTAATTTAAAAAAATTCAGCTTTCTTCGATTTTTGGTTTAGACAAAAATTACTTTTGTGCAATGTACATAGTTTTACGCCTTTTTACCCTATTTAATGATTAAATTTTTAAGAATCCTTTATATTACTATTCACCTTTAGGTTAAAACCTGTAATCTGTAATATTTTATTTTTAATTTTTAATTGCAAATTTATACCAAACTGCCAAAAACCTCAGGCATAACGGGAGAAAATGGCGTCACTTTTTCGTTGAAGCAGCCCATGGTTCATTGATTTATAAGACGTTATCACGTCAAAACATTTTTCCAGCATTCCTAACTTTGCCCATTGATAACCGACTTAAATCAACAGTACCTACAACTCGACTTAATTCAACCACATCAAACATTAACGCATCCCCCAATAGCACTCATTACCTAGTTTAGATGCCACGTGACTAATGTGGTTGACCCCAATCCTCCTAGATTTATTTGAACTCATCAAAAAAAAAAAAAAAACTAAACTAAACCAATTGCTTGTGCTTGCTAAGTGCGATGGAGGTCGTATATACAGAAAAATGTATTTTTATCTAAAAGATTCAGCCGATAATGTCAGTTCTTATGCTATAAGCACAAGGTAAATACATATACATACAAATGCAAATGAATATGCATTCCATTTTCCATATAAATTTATGTATGAAACTGTATAGGTAGTAGAGGTACGGGCTTGACTAAACTATAAGCTTTATATCCAAAGAATTTGCAAATAAACTTTTCCAATCGGAATGGTCCAGCTGCAGTTGTATAGAAGTACTATAGAAGTACTATAGAAGTTTTAGCTGACAGCCATGCTCCATACTCGTAACCGTGTATATGTAGCATCGTATTCCCCTTTAAAAACGTGCCGAGTTAAATATTTAATCTAAATATATGTGTGCCACTAACAGTTAACCGGATTATCTTTCCACACAAAGTGTAGCCCAGTCCCAGTGGTAAACCAAAAAAATACACGAATGGGTAATGATGGTGGTAGTGTAGGGAGTACACATTCCAAATCCTAGAGGATACATGAAACATAGATGTGTGGATGAGATCCCACGAAAATGAGCTTAAAGTCTGCAGCGCGGAGGCGGAAGCAGAGCTCTAAAACATGAGTGTTCTAAAAGTACCATTGCCACACATATACACTCAAACAAATTTAGTAGGTACCTAATACTGACAGCAGAATTGCAATTTTTTGCAGATTAACCAGCGCAGTGCTGCGCGCGGATAACATATCCGCCAGGCACAAAGTATATACACTACTCCACACACCCACCGACCGTCCCCGTACGATTAAAAACATACTACTTGGGAGCTGGAATGCTAAAAACGAAAACAAATCAAAAAAAAAAAAAAAAACATTAAAGCGGACTGGAAAACAATGTCACAGTTATGGAGCAGCATGTAGTGGCTGGATAGGGTACTAGTGTGCCGTCACAGTCACTTTGCGATGTCATCTAATGCCCCTTGGATGCCATCGAGCGTGAAGCACTGGCACTCTAACTTGTGGCGAGGGGACTCTCTTGTGCACTGACCTTTTCCAATTTAAACATGAACTCGGAAAGAATACCCAGGCGAGAGGAGGGAATTGGGTGAGTGACAGCACTTTAGAGATGGGCAGCATTCGGCCGTTCTAGTCGTCTCCATCGCCGGTCATCATCGTCGTCAGTTGGGGGAGGGAAGAGGTGGTTTTTATATATTTTTTTTCTTTTTTTGTTTCTGTTTCAAATTAGCGTTTGGTGTTAATTTGTGGTCATATTGCAATGTTTACCCGGCTACATGAAGCCGGATATGTTGCAACCACAATGCCTCGGCTATTTGCGGGTGGACTTTTTTTGTTATAGACTTGCTGGAAGGACACACAACAATAAATTGTGTGCCGTCTAGTCACATATGCATTCTATGGCTAGTCTAGACCGACGACGACGACTGACTTTTAGTGTTTTGATTTTGAAATTTCCCACGAGTTATGGTTATGGCTTGTGGATTTAAGAAGAAGAGGATGTTGGTTGAGTTGAGGCTATATACATATGACCACAAGGATTAATCATTTGTTGATAGGAAGGAGTTAGTTTAAAAAGTTTGTTCTTTTTGTTTGCAAACAGTTAGTTCCATATATAGGTTTTAAATAACGACCTTCAATCCATAAAAAAAGCGCCAAAAAGGCGTTTATCCCGGTTTATAAAATCAATATCTACTTTGCAAAAAAATTTCATTTTAAATGCCCCAATTATGATCATAGCATTTAGTTACCTACCTCAAATATTGAACCAATGTATGAGGGAAAAAAAATCCCAAGCCCCTGTAAAAACAAAAAGTCCGTCGGGTGGGGTTTCCATAAAACATACAACCTTACAATTCTTGGCCAGCGATATAAGAAGGTTTTATTTCCCACGAACTCTCAAATTCTTTTTTACCTGCAAACAAAAAAAAAAAAACTAAGTAAAAATAACAACAAAAAAAACGTTTGAATGATCGGAATTAACTTTAGCCTGCTATCAAGTTTTTGAATACCTGCAAAGTCTTTTTCAATATCGTTGACCACATCACGTTTTCGATTTTCGTGAATGGACTTTCGATTCGAGTAGTATCCATATATTCATCCCCTATTCCGTCTTTGTAGTGACATGTTTTCTTTTAGTATTCACAAAAAAACAAAATCGATTGCTTTTTTCCAATCTGAACCACAATTTAGTCCTGATGAGTCTTTGATCGAAAGAATTTTATCCAAACGAGTAATACCATGCAAACTATCATACAGCAGAATATACCAAACGAATAAAAAAATAATTATAAAATTTCCTATTTCGTTTGCAAAACATTGAAAGCTTTAAATCTACTATACATTACATTATACATACTATCGTATTAAATAATGCACAAAATATTCAAATTTTTCATTGGCGTTTTGCTGACTTTGGACAAAAAATTTGCTGTGACATTAAAAATTTGTTGGAAAATTTTTGTTGAACCACTTTGCTTTTATCATATTATTACCGACACTACATTTTCTCTTAACCGATTTGAGAAAACCCAAGTTCATATTAATTCAAACTTGAACTTACACTGCCGCTCATCTTAATAGGTTCACATTTTAGTTCATCTTACTTTTAGCCTGTCTTGGTATTTAATGCAATGGCACATCTTTTAAATATATGTAACGAGAGAACATCTTTATGCGCTTAGGTAAGGAGAAATAAAAAATCATGTGTGCAATTCACACGTGGTTGAAGTGAAACCTTAAAAATCATTTTAAAAAAATCGAAAAAATATAACTGTTTTATATGACAACCTACAATAAATCTTATACCATCTGAAAGCTTATTGTTTCAGCTCAAAATATTTATATCGACCATGTCTATACAACATCTACACAACGAGCTGGAATTTTTTTAACCCAATTAGTTTTCAGAAAAAAAGCAAAACAATCAATCTCTTTTCTCTTCTAACGCCATTAAATCCATTTTTTAAAAGACAACCTATAATAAATTTTATATCATTATTATTTCACCTTTGATATGACGCTTCAATTATATTTCTACCATGCCTACAAAAAAAGTAAGAATTTTTTAAAGCCAACCATGTCGAAATTTCAAACTGAGATTACGGTACTTCCTCTACTGCTGGCTGGTCATCGGCAACAAATCTTCACAGTTCGTCGCCCTAGTATTGGAGTGCCGTATACGCCAAATTGCATTTTTTGAACTAGGTATGCAGTCGTATGTTTTCGAAGTTGCTCTTTTCAAATCTGCTATCCGTTTTTTTCTATCTTTTTTCGTTGCCGAGATATTCACTATTGTTCTGACAAAAACAAGAAATTTTGGCATTTACGTCAAATTTTTCATGCAATGCAAGAAAATTTTGAGAATTGTTTTGACGTACGTTATGTTTTTTTTTTTACGTACGTGTATATGAATAAAAGAAACTTCTGATTTTCATGGCGTATACGGCAAACTCATTTTGGACAAAAATTTAAATATTTTGAAAACTAAACGAATTGCAGATGTCCAATAATATGTATATAAAAGACACATTTTAATTATATATCATACTAAAATATCAAAAAATACCAGCGGTTAGTTCTTTAGCAATTTTCTTATGAACATTTAAATGCGATCTCCCAAAAATGTAAAAATGGCGTAAACGGCACTTCAATACTAGGGCGACGAGGTGTTTTGAGGTATTTTTCAAGTTCTTCAATTAAAGATTATATAACTTGTAGAGCAAGTACCGTTATGTGTGATATATTAAATGAAAGGTAATATTATCAGCATGCGTAATAAATTTGTTATGTGCTCTAGATCAAAAGATATAACGTGTTTAGAAAAAGAACATCTTTTCAAGGTTATCTCAGAATTTTCAATATTAAATTAATTAAAATTTTACACAATCATAATTTATTTAATTACCTATCTACTGTATAAATTTAAATTATCTATCTATTAAAAGAAAAAAAGTTATGATCAATTGATTTTTCGTGTCGCTTTTTCGTTTCATCTTGTTTCAAATCACTACGATACGAAAGAAGTTTTAACTTCAAAAATGTCCTAGGGCCTACCGTTCTTCTCACACTGTAGCTAGACCAAATCTAGTCATAAAATCAAGCATATTTTTTGGCTCATCTCAATAGGTTCAAAAGCAAAAATGTTAATAAATTTTGAGTTGCATGGGTCAGTTGGACTCAAAATTGTGTCTGTCAATAAATCTGATTGTGTATAACGTGTAAGGATGAAAACTGGTCGTGAAAAATCCTTAGAGGAAAATTAAAGAAGTCTTTGAATTAGGCCGAAAATAACGATGCATTGGGACAAAAACAAACACAAGTTAAAATTTAGTAAGCAGTTATTTGCGCAATATCCAAGGGTATAGAAACAACATTAAAAGTCGATGTAACTCAGTCACAACATGGGCCTATAGATGTGCAATGATCAGAATAGCATGACTTCGCGCTAAAAATTAAGCCGAAAACCGGTATAAAATGCAGTTTAACGACGGCAAAACGGGTTGTCAGAAGTGGTAAACATTTGAGAAGAACAAATCTTCGCAAAAATTACCACTTTACAAGCCACGCAAAGAAACTTGCCTCCAATAGTAAAAAAATACTGTGTTAGAAATTGCAGATCGAAAGTTTTGTAGAAGGAAATAGGTTTGCACTTAATGACACTGCCTTCACAGTTATGCAGACAACTTAAAATAATCCTTCTCTCTACGAAGATCATAAAAAGAGGAATTTAGCCCTCGTGGCCCACTTAATTCATTTTTTTACTTTGAAAAATCACCGGTTGCAAATTTGACTTTCGCGACATGTTTTTTTTTTTTTTATTGGAGGCGAGTTTCTTTTCGTGGTTTTGTTCGAAATTTTAATTTTCATGTCTTTTCTTCAAATTTCGAAAATTTAACAGTACTTAGCTAAGGAAATTTATTTCGGTATATAATAAAAAACAATAAGGTACGACAAGGTAGCAATAGAAGATGATTTAAGTATCAAGCCTTTTTATGTAATAATAAAAAAAAAAAAATGGAATGTTGTGTAATAGAAAATAAATATTCAATATTCCTTTTTACGTGACCTTTTTAGTAAAATTAATTCTACTAGTTTTTGTGGGCTATAGGTTTTTTCTTGAGTTAGTTCTTATTTCCATCAGTCAATAAGAACTTACTCAAGAAAAGACCTATAGCCCACAAAAACTAGTAGAATTAGTTAATAGAAAATTTTATCAAAAATTTGAAAAAAAAAGCTTAGTACTTGTTTTTTTTTTAAACTGCAAAAGACACATTTCTATGTGGTTTTAACCTCAATTATTTTAATTTCAATTCAAAATCGTTAAAACCGTTTAAAAAAAAATATATATTTTATTGATAAAATTGATTTTATTCAAAAAAATATTGTTATCCGATTTAAAAAAAAAATATTAACCAAATATTAACCATGAAAAAGTTATTTGTAACAAAATTTTGAGTTCGTTTTCAAATAAAATGCACGACTGGGGTCGCACGTACTTGCTCTTATGCTTAAAGTAACTCTAATGTTAAAGCTTTTTATTCAAGAAAATTAAGAAAATTTAAAATTTGATAATTAAGACAAAGGAGAATGGGCAAGTTTGTATGGAACGTGGACGTTACGCGGCCATGAATGAATTTGTTATTTTTTGATGCAATTAAGGTTTACATGTATTGTGCAGAAGTTTTATCCTTGTGACGTACTTCAAAAACGGATAAAATGCATTTTTGCATTTAACACTTTATATAGATTGTCTCATTGTTATAACTTAATCGTGTATTTTAAGTGCAAAATATGATACTCTGTCATTTTCCCTGATTCTGAAGACCTTTAACTTGAATATCCATCCACTAGAACACAAACTATAAGCATTTTAAAACAACAATTTCAAGCCTATTTTGAGAGTTTCGTTGTTCAATTTTTTGTTAGTTTGAACTGTTTGAAAACTTTCGAACAAAATCTTGAAATGGTTGTCTAAAAAAATCTTATATTATGAGTTCTATTGGTCGGATTTTCAAGATTTATGTCTTCAGACTCAGGGAAAATGACAGAGCATCATATTTTATGTTTCAAATAAAAATATAAATCAATTTGTCCTTCATACATTGAACAATGCATTAACAATACTAATACTGCATTATCTTGCATTCTTAATGCAATACAGCGAAACGTCTATGGTAAAAGTTTTTCCTATGTTATAATTCTTTCATTTGAAACCAATTTCATTAATGGCCGCTCAACGTCCAAAATGCCCATTCTCCTTTGTCGGTTTTTTTTATTAATTAATTAAAATTTGATATTTTCAAGAAATTAAAAAAAATAAAATCTGGTTTTATAATTAATTAAATACCGTTTTAAATGATCTTTACGAAAAACCAAGTATGCCAGTTTACTTCTTGTATAAAAAGGAATTTTTAGAAAAAAAATTTTCGAAAATCGCTAGAGCCGTTCTTTTTTTAAATTAAAAAATTTTTAGCATTTTTCAAAAAAAAAGTTGGTATGCCATTCTGAAGAACTAATTTATTCACGCATAAAAACGAAATTTCAAAATTTTTCATAAACCTGTTTTCAAAAAATTGATTTTTCAAACAAAAATTTTGAAATATTTTTTAAAAATCCAAAAATTAGTTTTTTGAAAACTTTCTAAAATTTTAATATCACCTTCACCTAAACGCTTTTGTATACAAATTTTCGTTGAAATCGGGGTGGTCTTGAACGAGATATTCATAAATCAAAAAAAAACGTTCTATGACAGGTACCGTTAATAACTGTAAAAAAATATTTTTTTATTTCAATAGTTGGTACTTTGTCCTCTAATACTCTCAAAAATTTTAATCAAAATCGTTGGAGCCGTTTTTGAAAAAAAAAATAACTTTTCTATTTCCGTTGTATGGCAGGTACCGTTAGTTTTGGTCCTAAAAAAAATATTTCAATTTGTCCTCTAGGGAATCACCCAAAACTGTTAACTCCCAAGTTTGAACAAAATCACTCTAATAGTTCAGGCTGTGCCTCGAGGTACATACAGATAGACAGACAGAATTGCCGGACCCACTTTTTTAGCATTCTCCATCATCGTAATGTCATGTAAAATTGTTATCTCGAGTTCGATTTTTTTTACGAATCCTAAACTTGCCCAAGTAAAAATTGTTTTTTCAAAAAAGAAATTTTGAGTTTTGGTTCGAAAATCAAAAAATGTTTTTTTTATTTTTCTTAACTTTAACATTAATTAAACCAGTTTCTACAAAAATGTTGAAATTGTTTGAGTCGCTTGAGGGCAAGTACCTACAGTTATTTTTAGGCCCAAATTAACTTTTTGTTTCGGTGCAAGGTGTGCATATCCTACTTCCCGGTAAACAATAGATATTTATTTAATATGTTAAATGCTAACATTAGATAGATAACCCGTTTATAAAATGAGTCTTTATACTAATCAGCTACTTATTTCACGGGAATAGAATAGAAAACTTAGCTTCATTACTACATATCTTTTTGAAGTTTGTATATGCCTTATTTTAACAAAAAAAACATTTTCTGACTCAAAATTACTGTAAAAAAATTTTATTTGCAATTTTTTATTTGCAATAACATTCTTCAAATCAAAGTATTTATTCTTTCACTGACCATTGACGTGAATTCGATTGCAAATGTTTATCCTCTAAATTCCTTGACACAATTTTTCTTTTCCTAAAATGGAATGGTGCAAAATTTATTTTATTACATTTCGATGTATTTAAACAGTTTTATATTTAATTTAACTTGATTATGTAAGATTGTAAGAGCTGAAAATTATCTGAAATCTCTTTCGAAAATGGAAAAATAGCACAAATATATAAATTATTTCCATCACGTAAAAAGGCTTTGTTAACATGAATGAAAAATTCAAACGAAATTATCATAAATGTAGCTAAGCTTTAAGAGGAACAAAAAAATACCTACAAAAATCGAGATTCGAGGTTTTAAAAGTATTTTTTTTATTCACAATGCATAAACGATACTTCACCATCACAAAAAATTCAGTTAAGCTACTTTGAGTTAAATGAGCTCAACATCAACACATATTACATAAATAACAATCATTGAATTTATAGATGAAAATGTGAACGCAATTGGATTAAATATTTTACTATTTTTACTTGTGATACATGTGCAAAGTATTTCAGGACATGACAATGGAATAAATTTCCTTCAATCTCGGTCGTTTTTGATTGTGAACTTAAACTCAAAATTTTCTAGAAAGCATTTTTTTTTTGACAGTATAAAATATATTTTACAGATTTTCCTAAGATCTAATTCGACTGAAACAAATCTGAAACATTTTCAACGAATATTTTATATGAAATCTAAAACTACGCTACTAACATTCTAACTTCTATAAAGCCTTATAGAAACTGTTGTAACTTCTGTTAGACAAAGTTAAAAAAAAAAACTTCAAAATTCTTAGCATCTTTAACAATATACAAATCTAGTTGATGATATGATTTTATATCATTCATTAAAAGAAAATTATTCTGATTCATTGCGCATAATACTCAAACACAGTCCAAAAAAATCCGATTTATTTTCCAAATACAAATTTCAACATTTCAATGAAATGACATTTTAATTGCATGGAAAGTATAACAACAGCGAGGGTAATATGAATTCAACATGTCTATTCTCTGACTGAACATTGTGATAGCTCTGGATATAACAATATCCCAATCTTCCCTACCCCAAAAATAAAAAGAGAACTTCAACACCTACCCTTATGCAAAAACAAACAAAACAAAGCCAAAAAAAAAAACAGAATGAAAGAATCATTTCATTACGTGTATACAAACATTTTAAAACCTCCTCTCTCAGTGTCTCTGGTTAATGTTGAGCTGTGTTTGTTGAAAGATTGACAGTAATTTGACATTATTATACTCTAGTCATTGTTTTGTCAGTTTTTGTTTGTTTATCTGGGGATTTGCAGGAATAATAATGTTTGTGTTTTTGATGTGTGCGGTGGCGGTGTGATACGTTTACGTTGCGTATATATACATTTTGTGTAACAGAAGTAATTGAAGATGAGGATTTTCTGAACTAACAAATCAATTTAAATTATAATGTCATTATAATTATGTTTACATATTTTGTCATTATTATCAGTTGTTATACCAGTTTTCACTTTGTATATATGCGTCAATGCCATTTATGTTTATTGAAATGAAATAAATTAGAATATTTAATAATGTAACATGTTTTTTTTTTTTAACTTAACAGTGAAGTGTAAAATAACATATGAATTCTCGGGTGTGTGTAAACCAATATCCCATAGTGCTTGTAATTTGATATACCATTTATTAGTTTTTTATGTCAAAAACATTTCTGCCAAATGTCAGAATTATTATGAAAGATATGTCATATTTTAAAATACAACATAATCCTTGTCATTTTTTTTTTTTTGTAATGTGAAGATTGATATTAGGTATAGCATCATTATAATTTTCCTAAAGAGAATTTTTCATTACACCTATAAAGCCACTAAAAAATCTCTATTCAATTTCAAAAAGCTTCTCCATTTCCATACGATAATAACGTTTTTTTTCGTATAAGGTATTGCCACAATCTGCAATCAGTTTGTTTCTATTTGTATTTAATACAAATTTAAAATTTTGCCATCATTATTTGTCATTTAAAAAGCATCAATTAGCTTCATTTTTGTTTCTGCAGCAAGAAATTTTATATAGATCTTGAAAGCTAAAATTACGTGGTCACTGTGGCGTATGTGTAACATACTTTTTTCAAACAAATTTTTGTTGGTTAAAAAAGATTTTTCTAGAAATTAATAATGTCTTCGAAGACTATTTTCTTTATTTTTAATGGTCATTTTAAATTTAAGAAGAAAAGAATCAAAATCTTAAACCAAGGTAAAAAAATGTGTCGTTTTCAAAAAATTGATAATCTAAAAAAAAAAATTTGGTGTAATAAAAATAAAATCTTTTTTTTTTAAATTAATGTTATATAACAGCTTTTGTTAAAATCGAACAACTTCTTTGGGAGGAATTCGAAAACACTAACTATTTTCTTAAAATACAGCTTATTTGAAATCCAGATAAAAGGATAATAATCCTATTTTGTCAATCTTAAAAGCCGTTTTAGAATTAATTACAATACGTTGAAAATATAACATGAAAAATATCCGTTCCAAATGAGATATTAAAAAAACCAGAAAGAAAAACAATTAAAATTTCATAAAAATCATCTAATCTACCAAATTTGAAGAAAAATCCGTCCACAATATAGTTCAAGGGGCGACCCTTGGAAAAATTTTGTGCAGCGCCCCCACCAAAAATAAAACCTTTATTTTCAAATATTTTTTTTTAGTTGGTTTGGTAAACCTCTTTAATTTGAAAATAATGACAATTATTTGCAAAAAATTTAAATATTCGTGACTCTTTTAAATTTTTTGTCTATGAAATTTTTCAATTTAAAAAATAATTAAAATGTGTTTATTCAAATTTTTTTTTTTTAAATATGAATTTATGATAATGGCGCCTTAGTATTAGTCAAAACACATTTTGTGGAAGCCAAATAAACTAAACGAAGATTTTAGGCACCCTTATGCTTCAAAAGAAAGAGAAAAAAGAAAAGATCTTAATGAAAGCCAAAATAACTTGAACCCAGAAGTAGGACTTAAAAGAGAAAGGCATTTGCATGGACGTACAGATCGACGGATGGTTGACCAAAACTTCTTGGATTATTCTTTAATCGTAATGTTGGTTTTGATTAAAACCTGAATTTTTATTTAACACAAAACCAAGTTCTTAATTGAAGTATAATTTAGTACAACCTGCTTGATAAAATAATATTTCTTATAATTCATTTAAATTATCTAGAAAACGACAAACCGATTTTTGTATGTTAACATTTTGAAAACAAACATTTTTTGAGATTAGATTTTTTAATTAATTTTTCGAGAGCGGATTAGTGAACCTATTTTTAAAACCACGCGATAACGACGAAAAAAATTTTTTTTTAATGCACAACAGGATAGAACGCAACTTGCTTTTTGAATTGAAGTTGCTTAAATTTGTATGACTTTTTATCTACACATTTGGTAAATGTACTGTACTTGTACCTGTATAAAAAAAATTATAACAAAAAAAAAAACATAGAACTCGTTCTTAATTTGAATTAAGCTCCAAAAATAAATAAGTTAAATGATTTCTTTTAAAATTACAATTGTTAGAGCCGTTTTTTTAGTAGGGGAAAGTGGCCTAAAATGGCACCCCAAGGTAAAATGGCCCCCTTGCTAGAAATCGTAGAATCGAAAATAATTAGAAAGTTTTGTGAACGCAATTCTTTAGTTTATCTACCAAAACCAACATATATGAAATTTCAGAAACTTCAAGCCATTATTTGAAATTTGACATGTCAAACTGTCTATATCCACCTCAAAAAGTACACTCGTTAAAGTTTTGTGAAATTTTTTTTGCAAAAAAAAAGTATGAAAAACATTGTGTTTTGGAAAAAGAAGTTAATGTATGTATGCATGAAGTATTTCTTATTAATTTACTGAAATAAGTTGGTTTAAAAAAATTTTAAATTTTTTGGTATAAAAATTAAATTGAAAAAACTCAAAATGGGCAAAATGGCCTACTTAGTGCTCGGGTAAAATGGCATACCTATTTCACATGCCATTTTAGATTTTCTTTCACATTTTCATTTTTTTAAAGTGAAAATTCTTGGTAATTATAAACGATGCAAAGAGAATAAGTCCTGGACTGAGGAAATCAATTGGTTCCGTCAAAAACCTGGAAAAAAGCATCCAAAACATTCAAAGTTGCAAAAACTACAAAAACGAGTCGAGCAACCAACATGAACTGGGTTTTGAATGACTCGTAGAAAAATCTAGGGGGATTAAGCACCACTTGTTCCAAGAAAATGGAAAAGGAGCCCTTTGACTCAATTTTGCATTTAAAATCACGTATGTTTTGACAGTGTGCCATTTGACCCGGGTAAATTTGATCAGTGAAATTTGTAGACGTCTTGAAAATTAAAAAATTTAAATACTTTATGGAACTTTTTTAACTCGCAAATGAAAAAAATTTGAGAGTAATATATAAAACTTTGAATAGTATATAGCATTTAAGTTTGAATTTTACTTGTTTTTGAGATATAGGACATTTTCCTTAGGGGGGCCATTTTAGGCCACCTTCCCCTAAATAAATTTTTATAAATAATAAAAAAAAAAATTAAATACTAGAAAGGAATTGCTATGTCATTTCGTTGCAATTATAAATCAACACGTTAAACCAAAATTTGTTTTTTTTTTTTCAAATATAAAAATCAATTTTTAAATCTAAAAACTATTATTTTTTTAATTTGTTTTATATTAAAAAAGTCATTTATTTGACCCTAACATTTTTTCTACTTGTGTATTCCAATTTTTGTAGAAATAAGAATCCTCTATCCAGTAAGCAATAGAGATCAGTTGCGATACAAATTTGATCTTACTTGACAACAGCGCCACCTATTGTTAAAAATCGAATCGTAAAAAAAAATTCCTAAAGTCATGTAAAAATAACCTACGACCTATTAATTTTACTCAGTTTTATTAAACGTATACCAATATTCCTTGACACTGCCTATATTATATGGTTTAAGAAAAAAAATTGACTTAAAACTTAATGACATAACCTTCCGTTTGCTTGCAAGAATTATTAAATGTTTGTCCTAAATTAAAAATGTGTATCATGATGATGTTATAAAAAAATATATAACACAATTGGCTAGGTTTCAAATTACATAATCCCATGTTAAACGGGGCAAAAGTTCAAATTGAAATTCATTTTTTATTTTGCAGATTATTTAATTTATTCATATTTTTCAATCCCTTTTCGCCACCTCTTTTGCTCTATACCCAAAAAAGGGTCAACGAACTGACCTTAAAAATATCTGCTCACCCTCAATTAGATCCAATTTAATTCTTGTAACTAAACACCCTCAAAAAAGTGTTTTCTTCTGTAATCCGTCAATTTTAATATAACCCATCTATTTCTAGGGTTAATCCATCTTCAAATTACATTTAAGAGTTGTGTCAGTTTTACATCAATCTATCATCATTCATTATTATTGACACATCTATACTCTTTCCTTTGTCCCCCCATCAACCAAAAGACGACCATTACACTATACTCTACTCGACCATTACACTATACTCTACTCCGTCATTGTTATGTGCGGTGGAGACTCTCCGTGTGAGTCCTCTGTTACCGTTATACTATAAATTATATCGATTTACCTGTCAGTTTCGCAAAAACAATAACAAGAAATTTCACCTTGTGTTGTATATTGTGTTCTGTTCACATCAGGTACAAAGTGCAAAAAAAAAATACATACCTTCAACACAATACACCGTTAAATGAACTGACAGTGGCAGGGAAATAATTCATTTTCTTAGCACTCACCTGTTAACGCAGCCAAATTCAGCAGTAATCCAATTATCTCCATTGTCTTCATTTATATCTAACGTTACGTTTTTTTTTTTATTATTTTTGTTCCTATTGCTTTTTGAGTATCTATACGTTTATTTCTTCACTCTACTATACTTTGCTTTTATTTATTTTTTTCTTGCTTCTTTTCTAATTTTCTATAGCACAGCGGTAATTCAATTAAGGATATAAATTCAAAACGCAATTTTCTTGCTTTCTTTTAACTTCTATAAGCACTTCTATAAGCACTTTTATATCGCACACCGGAATGACACAAGCAGACGTCAAATGACAGATGAAAAGATTTCTTTATGAACTCAACAATAAAATAAAAAAGAGGAGATGACACTTAAGCACACTTCAATATAAAAATACACCTACGACGTATAATACTGCAGCACGCACAGCATCACATTCACTACTCACTCACTCTCAACCCTCAACCACTTCTTGACCTTTTCACCGAGAATATCTTCAGATTATTCACACAAAATAGTAATAAATGACAGATCTATTACTTTTCAATTTAAAAAAAATGAACCCAAAATGATCTTCGAAAAAAAAACCTCTAAAAACGATCACTGTGACAGCGATTAATAACGGTATAAGGCAAAATTTCTATTTTTCACCACTCAGTGAACACGTAACGAATATGAGAATTTGTTGTCCCCGAAAAAACACCCAGGAAATTCTTGACCGAAGAAATTCGTTTTGTATTTTCCGCACCACACTCACCATAGAACTGAGGAACTTTTTTCCGTTGAAAATTATTCGCCCCCAAATGATGATATGACGACAATGTGTGTGTGTGTTTGTTCGGTTTGTTCAACCTCGTCGTTGGCCTTATGCGACTTTCTCCGAAGTATATTGTGTGGTGATGGGACACACTGTTTAACTGCCCCTAATCGTTAGAGACTCGATGCGTATTTGGGGGTGGTTGGTGGTGTTTTTGTGACTGAGAGAGTGATAAAGTTGATTAAACATTATTTTGAATGTGGTGAGATTTATGTTGTCATAGAAGAAGCAACTGGTGGGTGTTAGAGAAAAACAAGGGTGGAATAAATTGAGCTTTTTCGAAGTTAATATGGCTTTAGCTTTAAAGTGAGGTGAAAAATAAACTGAAACGGAACCGGAAGACAACTTTGGGGAAAGCATGTGCAGACTGTTATACAAAACATGAAAGTTTTTTAAATAAACTTTTGAGTGGGAAAGAAAAAACTCACTCAATTGAAGTCAGTGGTAAGTACTCAGTAGATACACTCTGAAACAAGATTTTGTTTTGAGATCTTGAAAAATCGACTTATTAAGCTCGTATCTTTAAAGCTTTTAGAAAACGGTGTTTGATGCTTCGAAAATTTCGAAATTAGTTTCTAAAACTTCGAGGCTCGATGCATAGGTATTTAAAATTTAATTTTATAGATTAAACGTTTTTATGGGAAATAAGGATAGCAGAGATACATTTTTATCAACACATTGTTCTGTTTTGTATAACAGTTTAAGGACATCTAGTGAAAAACACAAATAAAAGAATTTTAATTTAGTGTTATCAGACCAGGACTTAATAAATGCAAATTTGGTTTAAAACCAGAGATTTTAAGCAGTGGGTACTTTAGTCGAGATATGCTCTTTTAAATGCTCTTTTAGCGCTAAGAAAGGGGAAAATGTCAAACAAAATCTAGTTTCCGTACAATGTAAATAGCTCAACGAAAATTCGTTATTTAGTTGCTGAAATCTGGTTGGGATAAATGCCTTGGACCTTTTTAAAAACATGGAAAATTTATATATTGACTTTAGTGTTTTCGTGAATAATGTTTGCTGCCAATAGTCTTTTTATATAACGTTACGCTCACGCTCAAATTTTTTTCGCTTTATATGCATACTAGGCTTAAAAATGGGAAATTTAGAAAAGTAAAAAAATTTTATTTATTTCTAGCGCTATTTGTTTTTGGAAAATGCTACACCTACATAAACTGTTTTGAAACCAAACATAAGTATCATTATTTTAAATTTTGCTGTCAGAAAAACTATCACAAAATGAGTTTGAATGTTTTCACTTTTTGATTTTTTGCAAAGGAGTTACGAATTGCCCAAAAGCATAGAAGACGATTAGTCGAACATACTAATAGAACAATACTAGAAATTCTCAACGAGACTAACTTAGTACGACATTTGTGATTTAAAAAAAAAAATTATTGCAAATAAAAAACTTTCTGCATTGAAAGAAAAAAAATTCAATGCAATATGTGTGCATTAAATATTTTTTTTTTTAAATATTCGCCGAATTTCTTACAATTTTAATAAAACTCCATATACGTTGCACACCAACAAAAAAGCAGAATTAAAAGAACAAAAAGGGAAACGAAAGTAAAAATGACACTTCCGAGGAAGCACTACCAGCATTATATGATTCCTCAAGTGGCGAAGAGTATACAGACAACTTTTGTCCCATTTGTGACCTGTGCTTCTCCGACAAATTCGGAACAAGATCTGACTGTAATCAATGCTCTAAGTGCAAGAAATCGATCAAAAAGACCCTATATGTTTCACGCGATTAAACTTAAAAAAGGACATACTGCCTAAATGTCTGCCGGCATATCCCATTCGTCAGAAGTGGCGTATTCCCCTCACATGTGGGTAAATCATCCATTTTGGAAAGAAAGGTGGTCTCCTTAACGTATCTAGAAGTGTTAAGAAGAAGCCTTGTAAATATCGGTTAAAGAAGAATTTTATAAGACCTGTTTGAACCGTTCCACTGTGGGCTAGAACGCTATTTTAGCTGGAATTAATTATAGAAATTCTCGAAATAGTCTAAAATTGCAATTAAAGGCATTAAAATGATGTCGAATGATATTATAATGATAATTTTATGGCACAACAGACACTAATGATAAGAAGAACAACAAAAAAAAAACGAATTATGATGTAAAATAAGCTTTTCAAATTTACAACACATATTTTTGGTCTAAAATAACAAAAAAAATGGGGTCTTAGTTTGAACGCACCAAATTTGAAAATGGTATCATTGAAGCGAACAAAAGTTGTTTTTACTTGATATGGAATGTAAAATGTTAATGCAAATAAAAAAACCGTTATATGATAACATTCAACTCGTTTTCTTTTAATCTTAAGTGAGTTTTCTGAATATTTTGCTCCCCATACTTTCGGAGTTACAGCGAAAAAAGTTTGCTCTTGTAGGACATAGTTTTATATAAAACATAAAGCCATATAGACTAGCTACTTTTTAAAATTATTTTTAGAGTGTGCCTACGCGTGCCTTTTTTTTAAAGCTTAGGAACATTCGTTTTATATAAAATCGGTGCTAGTAACATACTTTACTTTAAGATTTATATACAAAAGTTCAATATAATAACAATTTATTAGCAAATACTATATTTGGACACATCACTCATTCATAAACTAGCAAAATTTTCACAATCAATCCGTTAAAACAAACTTAGTAAACGAATATCTGGATAGAGGAAAAAGTGGCCTTTTTTGGTTTTTTTTCGAAAAATGGCTTTCGATTGTGTTTTTTATGTAGCCAATGAATGTTTTGACCTCAACTTTGAATGAGAAATTATAGCTAGTACATTTATCTATCGAATGAGACCAAAATTATCAATTTTGGAAGAAGTTGACATTTTTAATTAATTCCAGCTAAAATAGCTTTCTAGCCCACAGTGCGTTCTAAAGAAGCCTTGTAAGTAAGTGACAGAAGGCCTCTATAAGACCTGTTCCAAGAGGTTCTTGTAAGTATGCAAAGTTTTTATCCTGCAGATATGCAATGTTTGCAACGCATTAGAAAAAAACATTGCATTTCAATGTGAGGTTTCAATTACCTCCCAATTTTCCACTCAACTTTAATATTCGAGCATATTCTACTGGTAAGGTGCTGGCTTGGTATGCAGAGGTACGTGGGATCGATTCCTGGCCGGGGCCATGTGATGAAAATAAAAAAATGTGTTCTTTTTCAATTAAAATAATATTCTCATCATTTCAGAACAACAGAAAAAGCAGTGGAATTTCCAAAAAAAGGAAAAGAAACAAAATATAAAAAAATTAAAATAAATGAAATAAAATGTAGAAAATGCAAAACAGAAAAAATCAAAAGAAAATAAAAAAAAATGAAATAAAATTCAATTAATTCTCTTTTTTTATGCATAATTTCAACATTTTCTACAAAACCTACAACAACTTCTATAAGGCCTTATTATAACATCCTAAGCAAGTAATCCGGTTTGTGCATTAGATAAACCCTGTGCAGTAAGACCTCCGTAAGGCCATTTTAAGCTGTTTGTCACAAGTTATTAGCTGGTGGATTACCTGTGAAGGAAAGTCCTATGCAATTTCGGTAAAAATGCGCCAAAATGATTTTCATAAGACCTGTCCTTCTTGTTATGAAAGCCAAAAAATAGCTTGTATTGACCCTTATGAAATCTAAATTGTTACTTGGGAAATGCCACTTTTTAAGGTTTTTTTTTAAACTTGATTTAGGTAAAATGAGTTAAACGAGTTAAAGTTATGTTTTTATTCATTTTTCTATTGAATAAAATGACAATCTAATAAATAAAAAAAAAACTAAACTTGCTTTTACTATTTAATATGATTGTTTTACTGTTAAGTGTGGCATATTTCCCCGACTTACCCTACATTCTTTTTTTAATTTAAAATGCATTTCTTTTCTAATTGATATTATTTCAACCCTGCTTTGAATACATTCAGAAGTAGGTACCTACTGAAAATATCATGCAGCCCAAAGGAATACAGCTTTTGTCGCTGTTAAGACAAACAATCATGAAACACGCCCAACGAAAGTTGATATCCCGAACACTGTTCATTCAATCTACCCATGCAACTCTTCAGTTATTTGTTTACTTCCCAGCTGACATTTCAGTTGTCACTGTCACCCCATTATTAATTTTCACAAGTTAAAAAAAAAATTTGTCGCCGATCTTTTGTTAAGAAAAATAATTCAATAATTCTATTAATTAAATAAAACCTCCTCAACACCGCATCTAGTCACTATATCTCTCCAAAATGGTCATTCCTAAAGAAACTCTTACCGATTTCAAAGAAATCTACGAAAAAGCTGTAAAATTAGTTAATGAAGAATCAAAAAATGACCCACCCACTGAACCTTATCGGTCACATTACACAGCCCGTGACCTGCTCATTGGCCTCAAAGAAAACCTAGAAAAATCCATTTCCACCGAGGAAACAAATTCGGAAAATCAATTCACTTACAAGGTCATTTTGGCCTTTGTTTATCGTGATTTAGGACGAATTTATGTTTTCACTGAAGAAAGTCCAATTGGTGAAAAACATTTGCGAATTTGTTTGGAAAGTATTGAAGAACATCGAATGAAGCCAGAGGCTATAATTTCTTATGTTGGGGCATTGAATGAATTGGGTATTGTTCATTCAAATCGACAAGAGTCGAAAGAGGCTTTTGAGGTTTTGAAAAAATCCGAAGAAGCTTATAATGAATTTAAAGCTTCTGGGAAAAATGCAATGACAATCACTGATATCTTTGGAACTATCGAAGAAGTCGAAGAGGGCAAAGGTCCGGCAGAGCTGGAAAGTCTGTATACCCTTTGCACTTTCTATATGGCTCAGGTTTACTCTCATTTGGGTGAATTGGAGAAATCTGCCGAATATTGCCATCAGACTTTGAGGAGGCAATTGGCGGCCAAGACTTATGAGCATATTGATTTCGCTTTGAATGCTGCCACATTGTCGCAGTATTATTTGGGAGTTAGTATGTTTCGGGAGGCGAGACATCATTTGGCTGCGGCAACGATGATTATGTCGCAGCATGAGACTAAAATGGCTGCGGAGGAAATGAATGAGGAACAAAAGGCAGCGGCAGTGGAGAATTTCCAACATAGATATGCTGATGTAGCTCGGTGCTGGGCCAAGTATGGGCTGGCATTGTTGTTGGCTTCCAAAGAACGTTTGTATAGTGACGATGAGGGAAAGTTAGCTGCGGGTAAGTTTTAATGGTACCTATATAATGTAAATTTTTAAGCGTGCAATTGAAAATGGTTAAATTTTAGTTT
The DNA here is from genome assembly GCF_945859705.1 of Episyrphus balteatus. NCBI lineage: Eukaryota > Metazoa > Arthropoda > Insecta > Diptera > Syrphidae > Episyrphus > Episyrphus balteatus. Next base: position 27,319,397 of record NC_079134.1, on the reverse strand, counting down.
AGAATTTTTGGCCATGTTTGAGAGATTAATGCCTCTGTAGTTCACTTAAGAGAGCATTTATAGATTTTCAAATTATTGAATTCTACTTACCCTGATCTTTTCAACCTCGGTAGTCTGATGAACCATAATCAGCGAAGAATCGGACGTGGTCTTTATTTTTAGTATCGGTACTAATCAAGAAGAACCTTACCTGCTATTTATCGAGGGGTGGGTTATCTTGAGAATTTGATTTTTGTTTAAACAAAAAAAAAACATGTAGTGAATGTCGAATTTGCAACCGGTGATTTTTCAAAGAAAAATAAAATGAATTTTTATGACCTTCGTAGAGAGAAATATTATTTTAAGTTGTCTGCATACCTGTGAAGGCAGTGTCATTAAGTGCAAAGCTTTTTCCTTCTACAAAACTTTCGATCTGCAATTTCTAACATAGTTTGTAAAGTGGTAATTTTTGCGAAGTTTTGTTCTTCTTAATTGTTTACCATTTCTGACAACCCGTTTTGCCGTCGTTAAACTTCATTTTATACCGGTTTTTAGCTTAATTTTAAGCGCGAAGTCATGCTGTTCTGATCATTACACATCCATCGGCCCATGTTGTGACTGAGTTACATCGATTTTTAATGTTGTTTCTATACCCTTGGATATTGCGCAAATAACTGCTTACTAAATTTAAACTTGTGTTTGTTTTTGTCCCAATGCATCGTTAGTTTCGGCCTAATTCAAACACTTCTTTTATTTTCCCCATTTTTTTTTCGCGCCTAAGGATTTTTCACGACCAGTTTTCATCCTTACACGTTATACACAATCCGATTTATTGACAGACACAATTTTGAGTCCAACTGACCCATGCAACTCATAATTTATTAACATTTTTGCTTTTGAACCTATTCAGATGAGCCAAAAAATATGCTTGATTTTATGTGAGAAGAACGGTAGACCCTAGGACATTTTTTTTTTTTTCCTAAACTAAGCGCATAAAGATGTTCTCTCGTTACATATATTTAAAAGATGTGCCATTGCATTAAATACCAAGACAGGCTAAAAGTAAGATGAACTAAAATGTGAACCTATTCAGATGAGCGGCAGTGTATAATGTAAATTTTTAAGCGTGCAATTGAAAATGGTTAAATTTTAGTTAAGAATTTTTGGCCATGTTTGAGAGATTAATGCCTCTGTAGTTCACTCAAGATAGTGGAGTAACTAAAGCAAATTATTAGGGAACCCGGCCGAACAGCTCTGATTTTGACGATTTTTTTTTTTTCAAACGTAGGTAATTAAAAATACTTTAAAGTCTATAGATTAAAAATTGCCGATGTTGCCGTATTGTTTTTTAAGATTTAAATAAAAAATTTTTTTGAACTAAACCATTTTTTTTTGCTTAAATTTCATAAAACAAATGATAGCAAAAGATTCCCTAGGTAATTTAACCCTCTACTGCATGAATTAATATTAGCGGACGAAAAAATTAAAAAATGCTTTACATGGGTACTTTGGGTTGTTTCAAAACGGTTTTCATTAAAAAAATTTGTTTAAAAAATTTGTTTATAAGCCAAATTTGGCTTCGTATGCATTAAAGGGTAAGAAATTTTACTAATTTTATTTATTCAGATTATGTAAAGAATACAATTAAAAATATCAAAAGATAAATATTTATCATTTAAAAAAAATAAAGTAAAAAAAATACATTGTATTACAAAAGGTTAAGAATTAATTCAAATTTGGCTCATTTTAAGACATGGAACCGAGAAAAGCAATTTGTTTTCGTCCGTGTTAAACATTTCTTCTGGTTCACATTCTTACCACTGTCGAAGTTAGTCTTGCTCCAACATTTTCACCCACTCCCAGATCTTACAAAAACTATAAAGTAATAAAATGATTGAAAAATATTATAGGTGAGCCCCCCTCCCCCTTAACATTTTAAAGGTTACGCCGCTGGAAATGGGGTTGACATGAGAAAAATGTCTCTAAAGGCGAAGGGGCTCCATTTCTGAAGCAAAACATAACTTCCAAGCAAAATAACAATGTAAAGAAACAAAATTTTCCAACAAAAAAAATTAACAAATTGTGTAGATTTACAACTCCTTAATGCATACGAAGCCAAATATGGCCTCCGTACTTTTTGCCCTCCCAAGACCAGGCCAATAATTTTTTTTCAACAAAAATTGGTTCATAGCATACACAATTAGACAATCGATCAAAAATAAATTTTTAATTCCACTTTACTTTCCAAACAAACCAGTAATTAACACTTAAATTATGAATATATTCTACACTTTCGATTTCAATGCACACGACTGATCGACTCACCTATGATCATAAAATACACCTTTATTTTGTGTCGGACACACGAAAAAACTATTTCTATGGGTTCTCAGAAACTTAAAGAAGAGGATTGTATATAATCTTTACCATTTTTTTGTAACAGAGAAGAGAAAAGTGCATACAAACAGACAAAACCATATTTGGCTTCGTATGCAGTAGAGGGTTAAAGAAAAAAAATATAAGGGAGTAAGGGACAATCTTCCATCGTTTAAGGGGGGAAATCCCTCTGGACGACAGGTTTTTCAAGAATTTTTATTGGAAAACTGAAAGCATTAATTAAAATTTGGAAAAATACATGATATTATTGACATCATGAAGTGCTTACACAATTTTTTTGAAGTAATAAAAAAACAAAATGGCGGCTCTACAGCCGTTTAAAGTTGATGCCTCGCGTTTGCACCGTGCAATGCCCAAGTCCAGTTAATTATTTATAATCAAAAGAGACATTTTTTTCCATTAAAATATATTTATACGCATTGCATGAACCTAAATTTAGCAAAAAAAAAAGTGTAAAATAAAAATTAGAGACCAAAAAAACGAAAAAGGACAATGTTTTTTTATAAACAAATTGTTAAAAAAAAATATTTATTGTGAAAATTATATTGAACTTTTAGGTTCATGCAATGACCAATGAGTTAACGAGTAATTTACACTTTATTTCAAGTCGATAGCTTTATTAGTTTCTGAGTTACGTTGCACGGCGCGGAAAAAAACGTGTTTCGAGGAAAATTCGGACTTATGGGGCTTCATTTAAGGCTAAGATCACTAAAATAGTTTCTTCGGTTGATAAATGATTTTTTAGGCAAACAATAAATATGCAGCAATGTTTTTGTTGTATCTACCGGTTAGCTATGGTAAAGGTGTAGCCATGATTTTTCCAGAGAAAATCATCTTTAATTCACTTTCGCATTCAATGCCATTTATACACCACTGTTTTTCAAGGCTAAAATCTCCGTACCGGCCTTTCAAAATAATCGGATAGAATTTTGTCATTGGATAGACTAGACCTTAATCATAGCTAAAAAAAAATAAATTGTATAGATAAATTTATTTTGTCTCTCCGATTCACTTGCTAATTCAACGTGAGCTCAATGATTAATGGCCACTTTTTCACCAAAAGTTACCTGAAATTTATGATGGTTGTCGCTCTCTAAAGAACAAAGTTATGAAAAAGCTTGAAAATCATCATCTCTTTGTCCAAAATGATGGAAATATTTTTCCAGCCAGCTCGACCTCAATCAAGCCGTTTTTAATCTCAAGTCATTGGAGACAAATTTTCATGCATTATGTACTACGTTTAAAATATTTGAAATAAAGAAAGTTAATAAAAAAAATTTATAATCAGTGTGTATTGAGTGGATTTTGGATCGAATTTGAAAAGACAATATCTCTTCCAACAAGTGCTCTATCTGTCATTTTCGTGCCAATAAAAGAGTTTTTAAGAATACTTCTGAAAGCCCTATTGAAAACGCCATTAGTAAATTACTCTATTAAACAGCAATCAGAGCTTTTTATAACAAACAAAATCCCATTCTATACCAAAAATTTAACATTAATTTTTTTTCAACATTCTAGAATCTAGAACAACATTGAACACAACTATTTTTACTAAATTGAGATAATTAGTCCCTTAAAGCTCTAAAATTGTATCATTAACAATAAAATAAAATGCGCAACAAAGTCCCACGTTACTGTAAAATTGCAAAGTTAAGACAATTTATGCAAAAGTTCATAAAAGAATAATTAAAATTTAATTTAAAAAAAAAATTAAAAAGAAGTCACATAACATTTAAAATTGTTTTCAAAACAGCAAAAACATTTTTTAATGATTTTCACCTCTTAACGAAGTCTCTTGTATTAGAAAGAATTTATTTTTCAGTTTTGTTAGAACCATTTTTTTTAAATCATTATTTTCAAAAAAACTGATTTTTTTTAAAAATTATATACAAGCTTTCGTTGAAATTGGTTTAGTATTTTATATGAGTTCATTATAAAACGGTTCTTTCACAGGCACCGTTAATTACGGTTTAAAAAATATTTTTTTTTTTTTCATATCAAAATTAAAATCTTATTATGCGACAGCACAAACAATCACAATCGTTAGAGCCGGTTTTGAGAAAAGTAAGTTTTTCCGTATTGCATGATATTAGGTTCCATTAGTTTTGGTCCTAACAACAAATTAATTAATTCCTTCTCTGGAATGACCAAAAATGTTTAACTAACCAGACAGTAACAAAAACTTTTTATTATATAATTTTATTTTATTCCAAAATGTTATCTCAAAGAAGAACACTAATACAAAATTTATTTCCCTTCGTTACAGATGTGAAAAAGCTAAAAGTAAGCCCCGACATGTATAAATTTCCAGATCTTAACCTGGGTGCCTTCGAAAATTGCGTTTCTGCTGATTACTGTTTGACCTTTGAAGACGCCAAATTGATTTACCATTTTGTCATCAAGTGGCTTGACGTGGCCAAAGAATACTACACTGCTGACAAAGAAGCCACCGAATATGCAAAGATAATCACAGACTACGCCGAATTATATCAACACATGGCATTCTTCGAAGAAGATCCAACTAATCAATCCCGTATGCACAAACGACGTGCAACTTACTTCGACGATCTTCTCGATCTCCTTAATCCTACATTCTATTTATCCATTTGCCGAGAGTGTTGGTATGGAGCTGGTTTGGCCTACTCAGCAATGCTGGACATTAAGCTGGACATGATCAAGGCTCATAGTACTCCAACTCCGCAAGAAATTCACAAAATCAATCAAATCTGTATGAAAGCAATTAAACATTTTGAATCATTCGAAAGATCGCACATGAACAAGGAGAAAACCGAACTTCTGCCAAATCTTACACCTGATGAAGCTTTGGGTGTAATCTATGCATATTTCTATATTGGACGTTTGTACTACAAACTAATCAATCCGGATCGATCTCAAATGTTGGTTAACATTAGAAATAGTTTAAAGTACTATCAAATGTTTATAGCTGAATGTGAGAATCGAGAAGAAGCTGCTAAAGCTTTGAAAGCTGAAATCGGGGTGTGCAAGGAAATGGTCCATCTTTTGCCTTTAAAAATAAATAGTTTATGCAAAGAACTCAATGTACCAGTTTAAGTCATTTAATTTTATATACAAAAAAAAGGAAAATTATATTTATTTTGTTTACGTTACGTTAATATTTGAATGTTTTGACCAAAAATTGCATTTCAATAATTCTTAAAAAAAAAAACAAGAAAATATTCCCAATCACATCTATTTACTAATAAATAGATAAATAAAAGCAAATAATTAATATTAAATAAACGATATTATTTTAAAAATTAAAACTTCTTACTTTTATTTATTTCTTTAAGTCATAGAAATCATCATTTATTTTTAACCAAACGTATGTAAGATTTCTTCATACAGAGATACAAAAACTGCACCAAGAGGCATTAAACGCGAGATCTGATATTGAAACAAAGAAAGAGTTAAAACTTAACACATACGGCTTATGCCTATGTTTTAATTTATTTTGTTACGGTTTCTTTGAAGGGTCACTGTGGCGTATGTGTAACCTTTTTTATTATTGTTACTGTAAATTATTCTATTCTTGAGATATTTTGACCTAAATTTTGCTAACCATTCTCTGAATTTGAAAATGGTCAACTTTTTCATAAGAAGTGTTGCATATGAATTGCAGGTGCCCAACTATGTAATTCGATTCTACAAAAAAAGTGTTCGAATTCGCAAAAATAGGGTCTCTATTATTCTGTAAAAAATGAAAATTATACAGTTTCAGTTATGTCAATTCTTTTATTGGGTTTTATTTGGAACATTTAGATTGGTATTATTCATTTAAGATATGCTGTACGACTAGGAAGTACAATTGAAATAAGCTTGCGAACAGATGCGAAAGTAGCAAAAAGTTACATAGCAGGGCCCCAGAACTAAGGGCACAGTTTAGAATTTGATGAACAAATATTTCAGCTAAGGATAAAATTATTGGTTAAATATTTTTTTTAGAGATTTATCGGTTCCGAGCGTCTAGTAAGTAAGTAATGTTAAAGCTTTTTAAAGAAAGAAAAATAAGGAATAATATACATAGTTAGGTTCTAGGCCAATGAAATTGAATCAACATTAAAATGGATTTTGTATTTTTTTCTAAAAAAAAGTTGGTATGCTATTATTTTAAAGAAAATACCAATCAACAGCTAAAACCTAATTTGAAAAAATAAACAAAAAATTATCTGAAACAAATTTAAAAAAATCCAAAAATGTAACTTTTATTGAAAAAATTATAAAATTTTCTGCTTCCTTTAATTAGGTTTCTTCTTTTTTTTTCAAAGCACCGAAACGTGTACTTATTTTTTAAATATTAAAATAGATAGGTACCTATTCATAATGTATTTTTAATTTAATAATTTATTTTTAAGTAATCTTCTAACCTCTATAGATTAAAAGTTGCCACTGTTAACGTATTGTTTTAAAAAACAATATTTTTTTTTCAAATTTCATAAATTTAATTAAAAAAAAAAAATCTATTCATATTGATTTCAAAAATAAAAAAAATATTTGAATGACGGCAACACCTACGGATTGATGTACAGACCGATTGAAGCTGATTTTTTGGTAAACTCTTATTAAGATGAATTTAAAAAGAAATAAAATGGGTGTCATGTTCTTGCCCTAATGTTAAAAGTATCTTAAAATACTAAAGCATTGTTTTAATTCATACAAAAATATTTTTTTTGAGAAACTTTAAAAATTTTGAAATGTTTATTTATTTACAATTTTAATGAAGCAAAACAAATAAGGTAATTAATAAACAATTAAAAAGTTCAACATAAAAACAAATAAAATATTTTAAATTACAAAAACATCACTTTTAGCAATTCTGATGTCCGAACTATGCCATTCAATTTTTTATTTAACAAAGAATTTTAAGATAATACAAATTTGAAATAGAGCAGTTTTTTTTAAGAAAACTGTTTATTTTTATAAAAATTAAAAAATTGGTAAGCCAATGAAAAGGAAGCATTCACCCACATAAAAAAAAAAAATAAAAAATTAACAAGTTTTCAAATTGATTTTTCCAAATCAAAAAATGTAATTTTCTTTCAAAAATCCAAAAAAACTACACAAAAAACTATAAATTTTTTTTTTCTATGGAATAATCCTTGATTAAAAGATAATCGACTGTGAACAAACTGGCCCTAAGTAAAAAGTTTTTGTACAAAAATTTTCATTGAAATCAGTTACATAATTTACAAGAATGCAACACATAAAAAAAACGGTTAAGGCTACAGCTACTCGACTTTAAAACTAGCCCTTAAGCTAACAATCATACAAGAACCATACAATTTTAAATTTAACATTTTTTATTTAACATAAAACAATAACTTCATTTAGTTAACAATTCTTTTTTTCCTTCTTAAATCTTTGCAAATCTTCTCTTTTGGTTTAACTAAACGCACTTCTTCTCCTTTTCGAACGAGAAGTTCTTTCGAAAGCTCTTCGGCATATGTTCGTATGATTTTTACAGTGACAGCACTAAGCATGTGCTCCTTAGCGTAAGCTCCTATCTGTTCCACCAACATTTCAACATTCAAACAGTTCGGTATAATAACCGCTTCCCTTGCAAGTAACTTCGAAAGAACTCGAACGGTTTCAATACTACGAAAATCATCCATCGGTAATTCTTCTATAAGAACTTGACTGATCTCCAAAATTATTCGTTGAGTCTTATTGCCGCATTTCATTTTGCTAAATGTCTTCAAAACTTTCTGCACTGTTTCGTTGATTGTAGCTATTGGATTAATCTCAACCGGATCGAGTTCGAAAACTGCAACAATATCTTTGAATAAACTTCGAATATCATCAAGAGATGCATGTATGAGGTATTTTTTCGGGATAATCCTCTGCAGGTTTTCAATGATCACTCCGATTATGTTATCAGCCAGTTCACATGTGAAATTTCGTCCAATATTTCCTAAGCATCTTGCTACTTTTGGAATGTATTTTCGCATATAAGCTTCCGATATGTGTTTTGATAAGTAGCGAAAAAAGAAGCGTTGAACAAGTTTCATTATCTTTTCCGAAGCATAAGCTTCAAAATCAAAGACTGGTGGAGGTGTTGGTGGTTTAGCAACAGAAACAACAGACTAAAAAATAGTTTAAAATGACTTCATAGAATTATTTGTTATACGTTTTAAAGCTTACGATTGACTGCTCTGATCTGGAAACCTTTGTAACTGAAGGCTTCTTTCGTCGAAGACGATCCTTTTCAATGAGCATTTCAAGAAGTATTTTCAACTTTTCAGTGTAGATATCAATTGGGCGTTGTAACTCTTCATTAAGTAAGCATGCTTCTTTCTAAAAGAGAATAGATAATTTTGATCTTAGAACAAATATTTTAAAACTATACCTTCTTTGATTTAAAAAGATCTTCAAGATACTGATCATATTCTTCAGACCCCTGCTCAAGATGACAAATTTTCAATCCAAAACCTTCGATGCTGTTAATGACTTCCTTTTCTATGGCCTGGAGTTTTTCATCCTTTTGTCTCTATAGAATACATAAGTTTTTAGCAATAAATAAGTTTTCAACTTATTTTAATCGTTGGTGATTTACCCTAAAGATTAACAAACTTGTGCGTTCTTTTACACAGAGATCATCAGCTTCTGGAACCTTTCGATTAAGTTCTTCAATTTCGATTCTTTTAATTTCGTTTGATTTGTAACCGTTGTAGATTTTTTGCTCTAAAGAATGTCGTTCTGCACGCAGTTCAAAAGATAGATCGTATAATTTTCGATCACAGCCACTGGGACAATGAGACTCATCAAGACGAATGGCTGTTATATTACCAGAATCACCACTTCCAGCATCGTCATCATCGCTGGATGAATCTTCAGATGAAGATTCAGTTTCTGTTGAGAAAATGAGAAAAATCTTACTAGACAGAAGGCTATAATGACTAAATTTTAATTTCCACGAAATATTTAAAATAATTTTTATCAATATCTCGGGAAATATTTTAAAGAATTTAGTAATCTTTTAATTATTCTATTAGTCGGAGAACCCGGTCGATTTTTATGTCCTGAACTTGTGAAAGGTTGTTACGTTTACAAAATATTTCTTCATGAAATTAAAATCCTAAAAGCTCAACGGTGTCTGGTCTGGTCTGGTCACTTCCTCCCAAAATACCGTCAGCGTCGTCGATGGAAGGGATTTAGTGCACAGTTTTTTAAGCTGTATTTTCAACAGGTCTTGCACCGGTTCTATACAAATTTTTGAGCTAATAGGCAATAACATGAAATGTCATCAGTCATCACAAATCTCCGCCCACTGACACGCCCACTTTTTTGACTTTATGTGGATGGATTTTCTTTAAATTTGGTGCAGATGATTTTAATAGAATTCTTAAAGTATATTTTATTTGTTTTTAATAATGTATCTCACTAGGAACGTTTACCTCCCATACAAAAATTTTGAGGTCTTGTGATTTTCTCAAAAACCGCTCTATCGATTTTTACAAGACTTTGTGCACGTAATAATTAAAGTAATTGCAATAAAACTGCTTTATAGCTTTTCACAAAAAAAAAACTCAAATAGCGGAGAAATATCGTTGCCGTATTTTGCTAAAATTGACCGACATATATTTTGGGTTTTCTCGCGTGTATTTTACTAAATGCTCAACGGAATTTTGGATTTAAAAAATTCTTAAATCTACATATCTGATGTTTTATATAAAACCTCAGAGGTTTATAAATTGCTTGCAGCATGCACATTTTTTTGCAATACTGGCAAACTGCAAAGCTTCATTTATAGCACTTGCTCAATTCTAACTCAACAGTCGATCCCGTTTATCAATGAAAAATTTATCGATAACAAAATTTAAAATAAAATAAAACCGATCTTTGTTATTTTTACAGGAAACGAGCATACCTAGTTACATAGAAACAAAAATATTTACTTTTAAAATTAAGTATTTTAAAAATGCTATAACATTATAAAAAAGTTTTACTAGCAATTTTTTAAGGGTAAAATACATATATGTGCGAACATACAGAATAAGAACTCACCATCATCTGGATTTCGTTCCTTCTTTGGCTTAAATTTCTTCTCAAATATCCGTTTTAAGAATTTAAAAAATTTATTTCCCTTTATTGCGTCATTAAACTCAACTTGTATCTTTTTTATGTCATCCTTCATAACAACAAAACTTTTATTCATTGCATCAATTTCGCTCCTCAATTTCTTAATTTTTGCGCTTATTTCATTGCGATTCATTTTAGCAGCTTCATCTCGTTCCATAAGGATTTTCTCTGTCACTTCAGAGTCTGCAAGAATACTCAATTCTTGACTAAAAATTTCTTCAAGATATTCCAAATATTTAATTTCAACTTCAAATTGTACTCGATTGTTATAAGCTTCTTCAAGTTCTTTATCAAAGATGTTTATTTTTTCGTTTATTTTATCGAAAAGATTTTCCAATTCAATAGTCCATTCTTCACTTGGTTCTTCTTCTAAATGATGATCTTCTTCCTCTTGTTCCTCTTCTTGGATTTCTTCAATGCCTTCATTGTTAACTAATTCATTTTCGTCTTCTTCTGTTTGTACTGTTTCTTCTATTTCAGCTATCTTCATTGGTTTTTCCCATAATATCGACTCAAAAGATCTCAAAGCTATAAACGGTTCCTTAAAAACTTCTTCAGGATATTCGTTATAAATCACAATTTCACGTAATTCAGGTAGAGCTATATTCTCTTCTCCTGATGACACAATGTCTTCTTCAAGTTTTTTAATCTTCTCATAGAGACATGACTTCTGTTCTTTAAGCTTTAAAACTTTGTTATTGAACTCTGACTTCAAAGTATGAAGAATTTCCTGAATAATTGATATTTCTAAATTCTTCACTTCTACATTTTCTCTTATTGAATTCTTCAAAAATCCAATAGCTTTTTCTATTAATGTACTTTCCGTATCTTCATCATCCTCTTCTTCTTCTTCCTTTCCTAGTATTTCACTTCCAATCAGTGATTGTTCTTCTTCTTCAAATTCATCTCCACATACATCAAGTATCTTTTCGATTTCTTCGTTTTTGATTTGTTTCAAAAACGTGAAGAATTCTAAGATCCTGATGTAAAATTTTAGTAGAACTTTCTCAGGAAAGTCATAGATTGTAGAAGCCAAGGAGGTTTGAGAAAATTTAGATCCAGCTAAAGTTGTTGTAGATTCTAATGCAATAGAAGTTGATCTAAAAGAAGATTTGTTTAAAAAAAAATGAAGATATCGTACATTTACTCACTTTGATTGTTCTTCTTCTACTCCTTCTTCTTCTTCTTCTTCGATATCTTCTTTGAATGAATCAGGAACAGAAATAAGCTTCGGTAGCCGAAATACCCGAACCACATCGTCATTTCTACAATAAATAAAAATGATCTTCAATTGAAGAACTGCTCGAAATGAAGAAATTAAGATAATCTTTTACCTGATAGCAAAAACCTCAAAAGGAATATATTCTAATGGTAGAAACATAAAATCGTATAGCTCTTGAGCATCATGACACGCACCCGTAACGTCATGCTTCAATTTCTTCAATACATCATGTAATTTCTCCTGAAACAATTCTTTGCACTTTTCTGTAATCCAATCAACTTGTATTTGCATAACTTCAAAACTTGGCAAAAGTCTTCTTCGTTCTTCTTCCTCGAAAGCGTGTAGTTTTACAAGATTTTCTTGAATCTTCACTTCTTCCAACGATAACTGATTTCGATCTTCAATATCTTTAGATACTTTTGAAGGCACATGAAATATGGAAGCTGGTTGACAGTGTCTTGCTATTTCTGGTCCATTCCATTGATAGTAAAATATATTTCCATCATAACCAATCGAGAATAACCATTTGCCATCGTGACTTGTGAAGATTCTAGGTATTACACCATTTAAATTATCATGCATGCTTATCACCCAAAAGTCTGTTAAATCACGAAAATCTTTTTTAACTACGTTTATACGGATTTGACCCGTTTGCATTCCAAAAATTAGATATTTATCTCTGGGATATGATGAAGATAGTAAAATTGAAGATCTTTTAGAAGTACACAGAGAAGATACTTACATAAACAAATATGAATGAATTTCAACATCATCAGCTTCAGGAATAAAAGTGCAGGTTATAGGTTCATTTTCACCGAATTTAACTTCATAGATATAACCAGCATCGTAACCACCCATCGATAGCCAAATTGTATCTTCATTTGTGTACTGTAGCCAAAGTATTGGACTTGGAGGATCAGGTATGTGTAGTGGTTTTTGTTTTTCATCTTCATCATCCTCTGAAGAATCAGCTGAAAGACAATCAGAGTGTAGATTTTAAAAATTAGTCGCTAAGCTTCTCAGCCATGATAAATACGAATGAGAGGTAAAGCCCTAAGTCTTGTTAACAAGAATGGAAGATCTTCCAATATTGGCATATCTTTTAAAGACTTTAACCCATTCATATTGTTCAGCAGTTGGAAGATATATCTCAGATCTGCCATAATATTGGATGATCTTCTTATTGTGGATCCACAGGCTTAAGGTTCAAGGCAAAAAAGCTTGATCTTATTCACCTTACCCAACCTTACCTAAGGCACTCTCATCAAACTGTAATCCAGGATTGATTTCCATTAGTCTCTTCATTTCTTTCTTCTTCGCTGCTAGTTTCTTGGCCTTTCTTCGCAATTTAGCAGCTATTTCCAATTCTCTTCTGATACGACTTTTAACAGATTTAAATCGAAGCATTTTACTAGACAAAGGTTCTATTCGCCAAGTAGGTCGAACTTTGACCAAATCAATGGATTCTGGTGGAGGTAAATTGCATTCATAAACTTCTCCTGTATGACATCCAATCAGAGCCGTTTTGGACTAAAAGGATTTTAATATAAAAAAAGACCTCCAAAAAAAACTAATCTCAATTTTAAACTTACTTTATTTTTATCCCAATGAAGACAGGTTGGTGATCCTTCGAACAAAATAAATCCTAATGGAATCAATTCAACATACTCCAAGTCATTTTTCTTGATGTGAAATAAAAATATTGTTTTGTCCATTGCTCCTGAAACTAATATGTCCCAATTTGGGGACACCTCTAAAAAGGTTATCGGAGCTGCATGATGGGGTTTGATGGCGTTTATAAAATGCACACGGGGCTTCGAGGTTTCACTGTCGTCGGGAATTTCCAAAACGACTTGTCGCACTACTCCATCTTCAAACCCGATTAATAAAACCATGCCAGAGGGATCCACAGAAGTATCAAGCCAGATGAGATCTCTGCCAGGTGAGTTGAAAGGTTCTTGAAGCAGAAGCTTTTCAGTTTCATAATTGTATATATTTAATTTTCCATCTGCTCCTAAAGTTGCTATATGTGACGAAGTAGGACTTGCTTGTCCAGCAACAATTCTACCTCCATGACAAGAGAAGAGTTTTTTTGGTGGAATTGGTGTAGTTTCTGTATTGAGATCACATAACCAAACGCCACCGTTGCCATCCTTTAAAATAAAAATAAGAAGTAATGTTAATTTCTCTTAGTAAGCAGAAACCTACCTCTTATGCTTAAAACAACTTCAAAAACACATCTTAGCAGCAAGCCTTAACATGCGCTTAACCATGCTACTAAAAATGCGTCAAAAAATATACCTGAACGCGCATCAAAACACGTACTTGAGAACTCTCTTTTTTAAAACGCACCTTAACACGTTACACGTAGCTTAAACATGTCCTCACGCTTACATGCAGCTGATTAAAACGCAGCTTATCCATTGACATAAAAACGCGTCTTAATACAAGCCTAAATATGGCTTTACAAAACTTAAACTGTGTGTGCCTTGAAACGTGTCTTAATATGCAGCTTAAAACGCTTCAATATAAACACACAAAAAAACCATGAAGCTTAAATCATATCTAGACATGAATTTTAAAATGCGGCTCAAGACGCTTTTAAAAATAGACCGAAAAAGTTCTTAACACACTATTTAAAAAGGGTTTAAGCACGCGATTAAAAAATACCCTAAGGTAGTCCCTAAGACTTTAACACAAGTGCAAGCCTAAAAACACGCCTGGCAATTGCTTTAAAGCTTGCGCTGGGAAACACGCATTAACACACTCTTAAAGACACTCCATAAATAATAAGAAGCCATGTCTTAAAGACACCCTAACATAAGGAAAAATATGAACCCAAAATCGTATCTTAACATGCGCTTTAACCCACATTTAAAAACTCCCTTAAAACGTCTTAAACAGGAACACGATAACTTTCATTTTAACACGTGCCCAAACACGTGTTTTAAAAAAAATATAAATCCTAAAACGAGTAAAGGCATATCTTAGCACAAGGCTAGATACTCCCTAGTTATACGTCTAAAATCACACATTATTAAACATATGTTTTAAAATGCACCTAAACTTGCCCCCTTAAACCTGCTTTAACATGATCTTACTTAAAAGATTCTTTATTACGCATTTAAACCTAGGTTTAAAAAATATACCTTACATTTTACATACCTACTTAAGTACTAACATAAATTTGTTCCTTAATACGCGTTTAAGCACGCGCCTTATTGACTTAAACGCACTTAAATAAGCAGTCACAAAAGTTAGCACTCGCCTAAGCAGGCAGCTAAGCATGCATGAGGATTTGAATAAGGAATGAACGTGGGGACAACGGCGAATACAGGGGGGGGGTCACGGGGTCATGACAAAAATCCTTAGTGAATGATCTAAAGCATTTCTTTAATTAGTATTGGCGTTTGAAATTTCGAAAAAATATCTACCCTAAAACTAGCATAATTTTGTTTAATATTTTCTGTTACGACAAAAATATTTTTTTGTCTTTACTATTTTCACAGAGGTACCTATTTGAAAAATAAAAATTCGCGTACAATTTTAAAACAAAATTTAAAAAAAATTATATTTTCAAACACAATTTTTTTGGAAAAACTTTGCGATTCGTTTGCCTGAGGTTAGGAAGACAATTAATTCGAAAGTTACCAGTGTTATGGAATTAAAATGATTTTTATTTTAACTTATAAAATAATTCTGGACTATCGGAAAACAATGCAGAGTTGTTTAAAGGCAAATTATTGAATCGAAGGACTTGTACATTACTAGGGATCGGGTTTCCATGCAAATGCATGTTTTTTTAGGAACACCTCGGAAGCATGGCAACGAAGTATGTACACGAATCAGGATATTTCCTTTAAATTTCAATCAGTCGTTAGTGCATATTCTTACATATTTTGCATTTATTAGCATTTTTTTTTTTCACGCTTAAAATTTTTGACTAAAAGTGACTGAAAGTCAATTGGAAAAAAGTCAAAAACGTAAGCAAATGCTGTGCAAAACTGGCAAATCAACATTGTCCAAACTCATAAAAAACACGCTCAAATGATAAATTGGATTATTTAAGAGTAAATTTTCGCCAATTTTATTTATTGTTTTTAAAGAAAACCCCAATATTTCCAAAAAGTTACATCTTTGAACTCGGAAATGGTTTCGTATATAGATTTCATAAAAGTTACGTAAAATCTTTTTATAATTTTAAAGAAATATTGATATTTTACAAATTCATGTGGCCTTAAAAGCATATTTAAAGTGCATACTTTTTTTTAAGAGTATATTTTGAGCGCATATTTTTCGTTTTTAAGTGTATGAAAATTCTATCCCTATACATTACACTGTACTTTGAGGACAGGATGGTCTTAATTGGTTAGACTTAAGGTTGAACCCTTAACAAAAGCAAACGAATCACACAACGTTTTTGGTTGGTTATATTTAGAACTCTTCGGAACTGCTCGATTCGATATGCAAAACGAGCAAACTTTAATATTTTTAATTCAAATAGCACATTTTCAAGTTTATACTATCATAACTTTTGTAAAAAAAAATTTGGCATGACCCCCCCCCCCCCCCCCCCCCCCCCCAAGAAGAAATCCTATGTACGCCCCTGCGTAAAATCTCTTATAACAAAATCTCGCATTTTTGCAAGAATCACGCAAAGCAAAATTTCGCATTTTTAACATCTCACATAACAAAATCTCGCGTTTTCAAAATCCTGCATATTAAAATCTCGCATTTTAGAAAAAATCTCGCAAGTTCATTAAATTTTTGCTATATCAAAATCTCGCATTAGAAGAATTAGTTTAAGGCGTAAAGTATCTTAAATTTAAATTGCTTTTTTGGCAGCAAAATGTATAAGCAACAGATTAAATGAAAAGAGAAGGTCAAACACGACAAATTCACATGCATTAAGTCCTTTTGACTCCAACATTCAACAGTTGACCCTGAACACTTTAAAAAACTGGCATAGGCGCCTGACAGTTAACAAACCTTTTCCTTTTCTATTTATCTCTTCAAAACAAAACGAAAAAACAGAAGAGGGAGGTTCTGGGCTTTCCTAAGCTAGCAATATCATGTAGGTTTATAATCTCGCATTGAAATAAAATATTTATTTATTCGCGCGCGCGAAAATATTTATATTTGTAAATAAAATATTTATTAATTCGCGCGCGCGAATTAATAAATATTTTATTTCAATGCGAGATTATAAATTTCGAGATTTTAGTTTGTGAGATTTTAATGTTGCGAGATTTTGGTAAACGAGATTTTGAAATTGCGAGATTTCGATAAAAAAGATTTCAGAATGCGAGAGTTTAAGATGCGAGATTTTAAGAACAAGATTTTAAAATGCGGTCAATCGTACCCAACCCATGAACGTGTCCAGTACAAGATCTCACCTGTGAATAATATTGAAAATCTTTATCATCCTCTGGTTTTGCTTTCAACAAATGTCTACTTTCACAAGACTCATCACGATCTCCAATTCGAAATTCATAAATCGGATCAATTTCAACATAACGATCATCTTCTGGTGGATCAGCTAGTTCCACTGTTTCCCAAAACCAAATACGAGCATATCCATCCATTCCAACAGTCATAACTTCATTGTTCCCCATCCAAATGATCCTTGTAATTGGTTTCGTATGACAAGGAAGTCGAGCTTTTCTCGTAACTTCAACTTTAATAAGACCAGCTTCCCAAACAAGCATATTTCCCCATTCACATCCCGAAATCACTTTCTCATCAGCTAGCATATAAACTGCATACACGTCACAAGTATCAGTTTTACCAAAACGACCTGATTGGCTTTTCAATTTAAGACCTGTAAAAGTTTGTGCCATTTTCCAAAACTGCACATGACTCAATCCACATGTGGCTAGCAGAATCGGATTAAATTGTGAAAATGCCACATCAAGGACATCATTTTGATATGCCTTCGATCGCAGGATGATAGAACTTGTCTGCCAATTCCAAATTGTCAACATGTAATCAGGATTGCCAGCTTGTGTAGCAATCAAATCGCCATTATTGTTATAGGTGCCACAGGTAAAATTACGGACTGCACCACCTTTTAATTCCGTAACTATCTCATGTTGAGGATATTTGTAAATAAAAATAGTTGGGTTAGAGCCATTTTCTGCAATGGTCAGGTAGTTGTATTTAGGATTATCATTTTTCTACAAAATAGAAAGAAACTCAATTTTGAAAAAAGTAACGACATATTGATTGACACTTACAATGACAAATCCAACTCCACCGCCAAAAATTGTCCTTCGAAAGGCTAATTCATTTTTTGAAATTGAATAATAATGCAATAAATTTCCCGATGCAAATACTAGAGTGTCCTCATCGATTAGACACAAGTTGAATAATCTCTTGCAATCATATCCAAAGGAATGCCTTTAGGAGAAACGATAAACAAGGTAAGAAATTGTCAACTAAAAACTTGAAGAACCTATACTTCAAATCTATGATGTTTTCTGGGACTGTTGAAGTCACAGCAAATGGAACTTCATCTTCAAAGTCTGTTTCTTCAGTTTCTGATTCTACAACTTCAGTCATTATTGTTTTTGTTTTTTTTTTTTTTTTTTTCTACTCCTTTGACATGTTTTAATTTCTTTACATAAATAAAATCAGTTACCAAGTGAACTGAATGAATTTATATTGGCTGTTTTCCTTTGGACTCAGCAAAGTACTATTTAGTACTTCTGAATCCATTCAAAGACATTTTTTCTATTGGAATGGAATTTAACACAACCAGAAGTACTTAGCAGTAGATACTTAAACCCAAAGGAACACAGCTATTACAAGGAATTTAAATGTTACCACTATTAGCAGTATGTAGCTTTTGAGTTCGGTTAGTAACTTGTAAAAGTAGTATAATAGTAGTAGAATAACTCATGGTTATTGTTAGGTAGAGTGAATATTTTGAAAAAAAAAAAATACGAAAACAGTGGGAACATTCGTTTGAAAAACAATTCAATTTTGAATGTTCAAGCCTAGTATATACGCAGTTGAGGTGAAAAGAAATTTTCCATACAAAATTTCGTTAAAGAAATCTTGAACGAAATTAAATTTGTTTTGTTTTTGCTTTTAAACTTATTTTCTGATGTTTTTCCTTGAATTTTTGTATTTGTATTTTCATTATTTTTACTCTGCTATAATAGATACCCGATGGTATTTTTTTGTTAACATGTACGTTGTTGACTTTGGAGACTTCAAAACTTTTCGTTTCGCTTGAGCTGCGTGCTAGGCTTTAGGTCCGCCTAATACCGAAACTAGTACCTATCTACCAGCGTTGCCACTTTGCTGCAGTTTCATCAGTTTTGCATTTCTTGCAAAAAATAAATCTACTGCCACTTAATCAAATCTACTGAACTTCTTCAAATCATATTCCAAGCGTTGTAAGGAAATAATAAACCTTGTAATAAATAGTATTGAATTTTACAAAGTCTGCTCTTAACTCAAAACCAGCTCTAAAAAAGGTTCAAAACACCAAAATTAACACTGTTTAAAGTGTTTTTGGCCCAACAGATAGAGTCTGGATTTGTGGATTTGTGAAAAAAAAATCTTAAAGGAAGTACAAATGCCTGTACATGAGTTTGGTTGTAATGAGAAAAGTATTCTGACTGTTAGTTCAACATACGGGTATTTTGCTTGTTAAATAAAATCTACTGCGCAAATTTTTTTTTTGGAAATGGCAACACTGGCTACCTAGTAGACGAATGTTACTCGAAATGGTGGATATCTCTTTATAACGACTAGCATTGTTATACTAACTTAATCGAATATGACTTTATTTCGTTGTCCAGGGACCAATTTCTATCAAAATAAATTGCACGACTGGGGTCGCACGTACTTGCTCTTATGCTTAAAGTAACTATAATGTTAAAGCTTTTTATTCAAGAAATTTAAAATTTGATATTTTGAAGAAATTTCATAAGTAGTATAAAAAAATTAAATCTGTTTTTATAATTAATTAAACTCCGTTTTAAATTATCTTAAAAAAAAAAACAAATATGCCATTTTATTTCTTGTATAAAAAGGTATTTTTAGAAAAAAATTTTCGAAAATTGTAGGAGCCGTTTTTTAAAAAAATAATTTTTTATGTATACATTTTTTTTAACATTTTTCAAAAAAAAAGTTGGTATGCCATTTTGAAGAAATAATTAATTTACACATAAAAACTAAATTTCAAAATTTTTCATTGGTCCGTTTTCAAAAAAATTGATTTTTCAAAAAAAAATTTTGAAATATTTTTTAAAAATCCAAAATTGCGTTTTTTGAAAATTTTCTAAATTTTTAATATTATCTTTACTTACACACGTTTGTATAAAAATTTTCATTCAAATCGGGTTAATGTTGTACGAGATATTCAGAAACGAAAAAAACCGTTCTATGACAGGTACCGTTAATAACGGTACAAAAAATATTTTTTTTATTTAAAAAGTTGGCTCTTATGTGTAGTACTACACACAAAAATTTTAATCAAAATCGTTAGAGCCGTTTTTGAAAAAAAATAACTTTTCTATTTCCATTATATGGCAGGTACCGTTAGTTTTGGTCATAAAAAAAAAATTTCAATTTTCCCTCTAGGGAATCACCAAAAACTGCTAACTACCAAGTTTGAAGAAAATCACTTCACTCGTGTAGGCTGCAGCTCCAGATAGAGACAGACACACAGACAGACAGACAGACAGACAGACAGACAGAATTGCCGGACCCACTTTTTTGGCATTCTCCATCATCGTAATGTCATGTAAAATTGTTATCTCGAGTTCGATTTTTTTTACGAATCCTAAACTTGCCCTATAGTACCTATATCGCAAGTAAAAAATCAGTTTTGTACATTTCTAAAACGCCTAATTAGAGATTTTTTTCTTTTTGTAGTTTTTTTTAATAAAAGTTAATATTCCAGCCATACTTGGATAAGATTCTGATCAAAACAAAAATATCTGCGTTCCTTTGGGAACATTTATCTAATTTAGGAGAAGTGATATTGATAAGCTTAGTTCTTAAAGATACTTTGAACTAGTTTTAATTTTTTTTTTTTAAAGTAGTAAAACGAATTACGGCATACGTTCGTTAACGAATGGTTGCTATGTGTCCCTATCGTTTTCTAATAATTAAATAGAGACAAAAAATAGTCAAAACGTTAACGTATGATCGTAATCGTGTACCGTAATTCGATTCCTGATCTGGATAACGAGGAAAATAAAACATGACTATTTTTGAGATTATACTGGTAGTGGCCTCGATTTTTTATTATATAATCACCAAGAGAAAATCTTAGTACCTACTTATGTATATCCCAAATCAGGCGTTCCCAAAATGACCGTTGATTTGATTGATGTACGCTACTACTTTTTCAAAAATATAATTTTCTTTTAAACTAAGACATTTTTCAAACCACGTCCTTTTTGAAGGTATGGCTTTTTTTAAGGCACTGTGTTTTTCAAGCTAGGACATCTTCAAACTTAGAAACTTTTTAAAACCCAGGACCTTTGTGAAGGTAGGTTATTTTTAAAGGTAGGCATTTTTTTTAAAGTTGAGGTTTTGTCCTTTAATGCTTTTTGATGTTTTTTTGTTTTTTGTTTCTTGGAGTTCAAATAAGCTCATTTTAATCACTTACCGGAACAAAAAAAAAACTAATTAATTCTCTCAATTTTTTTTGTTTTTTGTTGTAAGACATTTTATTTATGTGTACATACATAGAATAAGTTAGGCTGAAATGATTTATATACCTAATTTTTATTTGAAAAAAAAAAGACCATAAAGTGTTGGTTAAAAATATTATTATTCATTCAAATTTCAAAGTGGATCTCTTCAGACCTAGGAAAGCAAAGCACTTAAAGGCTGGAAAAAAGTCCAACTCTTTGTCACCATTGATCTTTTAAAACATGAGAATCAATCACAACTTTTTTTTAAATAAAAACCAAATATTTTATAATTTTGTTTAACACATTAATTAACATTTAATTTATTATTATTTAAATATTTACACTAAAACCTTCTCTTAATTACTAATATTATTGCTCCAACGACATTTGCTTTTCAAATTCAGCAACTCTAAATTTAACAGGGACAACCAATGATAGATCCTGCATCAAATGATGTCTCCTTGGATTTGTTCCATAATTATTTAATGTTTTCCCCAATGACAAAGCTTGAGGTTTTGTCTTTTCAAATGATGGTTTCCTCTTCAATGGAGCTGGTAATGTATGTGCAGTAAATTTGAAGACATGAGAGCAACTTCTGGAGCCAGTATTGAAATCCGTTGATGTTACTTTGGTCAATGATTCACGATGATGATTAATTTTGAAAGCGTTTTTCACAATAGAAACTTGTCTTACTAAATTTGACATTCGAGTGAATGCTTTTGTTTCTCGTGGTTCTTCTTTTCGTAGTAATGACAGGAATGTATTTTTTGGTTTTGGCGATGGTATTTGAGAGTTTGCAGGAACTTCTTCAGTTTTAATGAGTTTGTTGAAAAATGATATCCGATCTTTCACAGATGATCGATATTCCTTCTCTTCGTCTTCTTTAGGGGTGAAGAACACACTAGCTTCTGGAACTGATGATGTCATAATTGTTGGCGGTGTAAAAAATCCTTTTGGTTTATCCTTTGGAACGATTGGTTGGGGAGATCGCTGATCTTCTGTAAACAACCGCCTTGGTTTTTCCATGGGCTTCATAGTTGGCGGAGCTTGATGCTTCTTGTTAAATTCTTCGATGTTTTCGAAATCTTCTCCAAATGTTAGCGAATGCCTCTTCTGCATGTAGATAGGTTCATATTTGAAAACCTTTTTTCTTTCAAATGCAACAATCTTTGGACTTGAACTTGATTCACGTTTGACAATAGGTTCAGTATTTGAAGATGGATTGGATTTTTTCACTAACGTTGAACAAACTGCTTGTTTTAAACTTCTATTATATTCATTTAATTCCGTAATAATACTGTGTTGTTGAATTTGATTATATTTTTGAATTTTCGGCATTCCAAAGTAATGATCCAAATGTTTGCGTTCAAAGTTTGTTTGGTTTTTGATATCTTTCCAACTATTAACGCGAGATAGATTTTGTTGATGATATTCGAAACTATTTTCGTGTAATGAAAAAATTGATCCACTCATTTTTGCGATTGAGATTTATGTATTTTTTCAAACTATAACTTAAATTGTGGACAACTTGTGCGGATGGGTACTTGTAATCGACTGATGGTTGGAAAAGAAATGGTCTTGCCTTTTATTTGGAGCAGGTAGTTTTCTTTTCATAATCTTTAAGTACCTACCTAAGTAGGTCCTTCTTTATGTCATAAAACTTTTCAGCATGTGGTTGTTATATGACCAATAACAACCCCTGGAGTTTTTATTTTTATTACTTAAGTAATATTTTGTCTACAATATCCTTTAAAAATTGTATTTTGATAATTGAGGTCTAATAAGTTTGATAAACATAAAAATAGAATTCACCTCAATTCAGCTACCTAATGAGAAATGAACTTGCATAAGATATGTTTTTAATTGAATTTTATGACATTTTGAAAAACCATCAGGACTCAATAAAGAGGGTTAATTGCGCTAATTTTTTACCTGAAATTATAATTTCAAAAACATTTTTATAAAATAAGATATCTTTTATGACTGTCGTCCGTTTTGTTGTTAGCCATGCAAATTTTATTACTTTTACCTGTGAGATAGTTTTTGTAAAGGTGGATCCTTATGACGAGTTAAGTGGAAAAACATTATTATTAGTGTCGCGTGTTAATACCTGCGATTGGGAAATTCATAGGAAATTTTGAGGATTAAGTCTGGGATATTGGTAGATTTTTCGAATTTGTCTTTTGAAGATGTTGGTGCAATACCAGCTTTAGCATATTTATTATTTTATTTTTGAAACACATTTTATTACATTTCTTTAAGCCGACAAATATTTTGCGACAGAGTTGGAAATTTATGTAGGTACTTAGTTGCTAGGGGAAATTTTGAAAATACTCGGTAACATATTGTTAATTTTTTTGGAAAACATCGAATAATGTCACGTAGCCAAAGAGTTTTGAAAATAGGAAATACGAGGTGGTGTCTATCATTCCTAGAAATTCTCAGAGAAAAATAAAATAAATACAATTTAGGCCTGTTTTATTAAATTTGATAATTACAAATATAAATTTATTATCATTTCGATAACTGTTCAAACTTGATAAATATTAATCTATGTTACAATACAAACCTTTTATGAACTTGAAATAATTATATCACTTTAAAATAAGGTTAGGTGCTTACTGTATTTTTTGAGAAAATTCTTAGGAGAATTTTATGAAAAGATTATTAATTTGATCTCTAAGACCCTTTATCAGATCGTGTTTTCCAATTATTATACCAGATTAAAAGTATAGATACATTTATATTAGGTATGTATATGATTTGTGTTTAAATTAATTGCTTCTAAATACTTTTTAATTAATTTTGGAGTGAATTTTTCTTAAGAATTGGGTTTAAAAAAAATTGAAGAAAAATAAAAAAAAACGTTTACTTTTACTTTAATTTTGAAAAAAAAAAAAACAGCTCCCCAGTACTTCTTTTCTACCTGTATTTTGTTAAGGAATTGTATGTACGTAGTTTTAAAGATATTTGTGTTAGACTTAAAGGATTGCAAATTAAAACAACCTACTTCCGATTTATTTTTATGACATTGAGTAAAAAAAATGTTGTGGGGTTTTTCCAACGTTTGGCACGCACCCTAGAATTTATAGTTGTTATGGGGTGGTAGCACAATGTTTGTTTTTGCAAATTGAATTTTTATTTCGGGTTTTTTTTTATGGAATCCAATTTAAAAAATCCTTTATATTTTTATGTGTAGGTATTTTGGGAAACTACGCCTAGTAAAAGTACCCCAATTATTTCTGATAAAATGTCTTAATTTTTTTAAATATGTATAATTTTTGTCAAAAAACCCATTTCATATTAAGAACAAAATTCTGGAAAACTGCAGCTCTTTAATAAAAAAGAAAATCCCTTGGAGAAAATTATAAATTTGAATATATTTTTTGTTTTAACAGCCTTAGGATCAAAATCAAGGGACCGAAAATTTAATCATTCGATTAAAAAATCAACTTTCATCCCCTAATGTTTATGCACTATTTTTATAAGTTCATAACAGGGTTGTAAAAATATAAATTTAAAAAAATCAACAAAAAAATCTCTTTCCCATCGGAATTTCAAATAAAACAAATCTATAAAATTTTTTCATGTGAATGGGTGTTTGTTTTAGGTGTAGAGAAAATATGGGTATATTTGCAAAAATGTGTAATATTAGAGTTATATAAGTGGTTCCCTATTGAAATGCAGTAATTATATTACTTTTAAGATAAGAAACAAGAATCTAAAGGGTCTATAAAAATATCATGGGTGTTTTTTTAGTGGAAACAAAAATGTTGGGTCACCCTAATGAAATTTGGTAAAAACATGTAATTGGAGATAGAAAGCAAGAATATACCAACCAAAACTTTTTCACCAAGTTTTAAAAATTAATAAAATGTAAGTCAGCTGTTATGATACCTTTTCCACACACAATTTAACCCATCAAAAAAACACCCTTTCACTTAAAATAATTTATCTAAAACCTTAATCCCGAATTTGATCAGTGTAGCATGTTTTTCACATGGGTTTCGGATATATTCTACCTGTAGAAGTAAAAAAACAAGCACCCTTGTTTTTAATCGGCACTAACTTTTCTTAGAGCAATCGTATTGACTTTATTTTTATGTCATTAGATTCACCATCAAAAAATACCTTGAAAACATGTGTCATATTGTGGTATTCGACAAACAATTTTTTTCAGTATATTTTTGACCTTTACCCCCTCCCTCTTGTCCACGAAAAAACACCCTTCCACAACTTTTTTTATAGACTTTTTTTGTACTTGGTTCTTACCCCAAAAACAATTTTTTTTTTATATCTTGATTTTATGTACTATTTTACCTGTACTATAATGTTCTTTTTGATTAAAACCTCGAACTTTTTTCACACGAAACCAATACTTGTCCTATAGTAAAAATCCATTAAAAAATTATAGCTATTGCCACCAAAAATATATTGCATTGAAAAATGATATTGAAATAAAAAAATTTCTGCATTGAATACAAAAAATTCAATGTAAAATGTGTACATTAATTTTTTTTTATATTCGTCAAATTTCCTTACAATTTTGACTATTTGTTCTTCATTAGCTTCAATATTTTTTAATGCGAAATATTTTATTTGAAATTTTATTTTCAATACAATTTATATTCATTTGCAATAAAATTTTATTTTTAAAATATAATTATCGTTAGAACAAATTTTTTTTAATGAATTTTTTTTTATTTGCAATAAATTTTTATTTTATAACTTTGTAATGTCAAGCAAATGCATTAAAAAAAAATTATTTTTTTAAACCCTGGTTCACAGAGTTTATTCGCTGCATAATAGACAAATTGTTTCATCTTAATTTTGATTTTTGAATGCTGAATCGGATGAGACTACAAAATTTATTATACCATAATTTTTAAGCAAAATTATTATTACTCTCAAAATCTGCTGTGGGTTCTCGTTCCATTACCTGTAGGTAAATAGGCAGAACAACTTACAATTGTTATTGACTTAATTTAGAATTGGAGTCCATTAAGCACAAACATTATTATAAAAACATATTTAATCAAGTTTTAAGATTATCACGACTTTGAATTTTTTTTTTTATTCAAGATCTGGTACATCAGAAATGTCATTGGGAATAGTTGCTTTATTTGATTCCTCTGATTTGTCTACTATATTCCTATAGTTAACTGGTCCTTTTAGAATAGGCCTTGAACTAATATTTTTGGTTTCCAAAGTAGCTGCACCTATTAAGTAAAAAAAAAAATTAAGTCATAAGTGTGCTAGTAGGTACACGATGGCTGAAAAGTCGTGACTTTCTCGAAATACAATGAGTGCACTCACTCTTCAACCATCGATCGTGTTGAAATAAGACTTAAAACGCTTAATTATAGATTCGGATCAACGGAAAAGCAGTTCAAATAAGCGGATTCGACTGTATGTATTTATTCTAACAAACAAATGTATTTCGTACCATTTATAACTGCCGAGTTCCTCGAAGTTTCAGGGCTACTGTCGAAATTAAGTTTGGGGGCTTTTATAAGCAGCTCTCCAGTTATTTGGGACCGCTGAACTATTGCTCCAGATGTTGTAATTTCTTCAGCTAGTGCCAATTGAAATATTTTCCCCTTTATCGATACTCGAATGTATTTTGGCTGGAGATCAACTTCTATATGAGCTGTATCTAAAAATCTTTAAAACCTTACTTTAAACTGAAAACACTGACAAAATTTCAAAAAAAACTTACTTGTAGACCTTCAATTCCAACACGAATTCTTTATTTTCATCCCGAAACTTAAAATCTAATTTGGGTTGATTAATGTTATAAGGACGACCACATGGAGCAAATAATTGTGGTTTCTTTTTAACAAGCTTATTTTCATCAGTTGAAGAATTAGCTTTTCTTGCTTTTTTCTGCTGTTCATGAATTTCTCTTCGAACTTCTGGACAATTTTCAGTTTTTGAATCCCAAAACAACTTTATACGTTCTTGTTCATCCTCAATTGAAGCCATTTTCGTTTCCAATTCGGATTTTTGTTCAACATAACGAATTTTCTGTTCATCTCTTTTGATGCTATAGTCAGCCTGAGCTTGAACTTTTGCTTTTCGATTATTCTCAAAATACCTTCGTGCTAATAACCTATCGGATATTTTTATTTCTTCACTATCCAATTGCTGCAGCTGTGGCAGAGCAATAATCACATAATTTCTGTAATTTGGAAAATCCGCACAAGGATTTCCAGTTAAAATTAGTTCCCGCAAATTATAGTTATCGCGCAGAGATTCAACAGAAGTTAAATCGCCAATGAAATTCAAGGTCAAGTCAAGTTTATTCAGAGATTCTAACTGTTCTAAATTTTCGATTCTTTCAATATTATTCAGAGCAAGGTTAAGGTATTGCAATTTCTTGAATTTATGTAAATTTTCTATTTTTGAAATAAGATTCGATTGTAGCAGGAGAATTTGAAGATTTCGACACCAATTCTGAATGTGCTCGATTTTTTCGATATCTTCTTGATGCAATGATAGCTCTTCCAAAGTACTGATGAGGCATTCATTGTGTTCGGATTTTTTACGAACAAGTTCTTCAGTAACTAAAAAATATTAATTTTGGAAAGGTTTTTCTTTTATTTGATTAAAAAAAATGCGAGTTTAGCTTACTTACTTCTCACCATTTTTAAATTGAAAGTAAACAAAACAGTTGCTGGCCGAATATTCTACTGAAAAAAAACAAAAATGAAAATATAACCAGCATTCAAACAAATAAGTTGCCAATGCCAACAACATATTGTGGTAACCAATGACAATTAATGTTTCTCACTAACAGACACTACAAAAAGGCTTTTCTGAAATGTTGTTTAGTATCATAAGCCGTGTTTTATTGGTACTCAGTATTTTACTGAGTTAACATATTATACTGCAGACAACAACGAACGATTACATTTATTTATTTAATAATTCTTTATATTATTGTTGCTGGTTAAAAAATGTACAAGATAAGAAAAAAAAATTCTCTATAAACCAACAAATAAAAAACACTGGTCTGCAAAATTTAACTTTTTTTTTCTCCTTCAAATAATTTTTTGATATTATGAAAGATTAGACTTTCCTAAATCTAAATCTGGTTTCAGAAAAATTCTATCAGGTACCATTTTTGTAAAAATGATTTTTGAAAAATGTGGGTAGTTTCTAAAAAATCAACCTTTTAGATTTATTTGAACTCGTGCAAAATTGAAACTATTTGTTGCATTGAGCTCAAATTTGGAGGACTTATTCCTCGTAATATGGCCTATCGATTGACACCAAATATGTCCTTTTACATTAATGTTTACTCATTTTTTAAAATACTGATTTATAAAAAAAGCAGAAATATCGAAATCCTTTACTTTTTAGTAAATCCAACATGAACAAAAACACCTTAATTAAGGAAAATGTAAAATATCAACGCTAATTATATTTAAAAAGTCAAATATGTAAAGAAAACCATAATAAAATACATTAAACAAAATTTTTAAGTGTTTTGTAATTTTATATACTATTTATCTATTTAAAAATATCTTATTTGTAATGAACCATTCGATAAACTGCCTTGTAAAGCTTCAGATTTGTTTCTCCTAGAAACAAAAGTATACTTTTCTTATAGTTTTTGATGTGTTGAGTTAGAATCCGAAGTCAAAAAAATTCTATCACGTGAGGATTTTAAGATATTCGCATTAAAGTATCACAAAATCAAGTTTTTTCTTAGAAAATCTCAATAAAAACTACTATATCTCACAAACCAGAGCTGACTGAAATTTTTTGAGTTCGGATTCAAAATCAGCACACTAAAGTCCATTAGAAAAGTATATTTTTGTTCTAGGGAGAAGGATATATTAATTTTTGGAGATCAGTTTTTTTATGATAAGATATGCCAAACCTACTAAACTTACTTAAATTAAGATATCTCGGAGAAGAAAAGAGATATTGGGAAGTTGACACTGAATTTGAAAGAAAAAAATAAGTTCTTTTATAAACCGTAACAATTTTAATTGAAAAATATTACATTATGCCAAAATATTTCTTCGAAAACAGCAAAAAAAATGGTTTTTGGGATTTTCTAACGGGAATATCTAAAAAACGTGACGTGCTAGATCAATTCTGACTTCGGATTCGGAATCAGCATACAAAAATCCTTCAGAAAAGTATAGTTTTATTTAAAGGAGGATTTCCTTGCAGAAAAGTGAAATCAAACATTTGTTGTTGTTTACTGTGCAAAATTTTACTGAGCTAAGTACCAAAAATACACGGCTATAATTACTTTTAAGAAGACATCGCTAACAGAAATTTGTTGATGCATATTTGAGTTTCCTTACTATGGGGAGAACCTAAAACTTAAATGTTATAAAATTTTGATTACCTATAATTTTAAGGAATATTTTTTTGTTTTTAATTTGACTTTAAGTCTAGTCTATATACAGTTCAGAGTGAATAAATCTCGAGATTTATTGAGATTTATTTTAAATCTACTTTGCAAAATGGTGGATTTAGGGTAGGTGAATCAAAATCCATGGTTTAGTGAAGTGGATTTAGAATAAATCTCGAGTTTTATGTTGACCATTAAATAAATCTACTTAGCTAAATCTCAGATTTAGGGTAGGTGGAAACATAGTGTTAGCGACCAAAAAACGATACATCAGGGGTCCCTAAAAAAAGTAAGGCGAATACGTACTTTTTTATTTGTTCTTATTTTCTATATCAAATGGGCCCCCAAATATCAAAGGAGTCCCAAAATTTAGTCTTGCCCCGGGGCCCCGGCAATTCAACGTACGCCTCTGTTAACTAATAAGATATTCCAATATAAAAAAGTTACACATACGCCACAGTTACCCGCAGTTAAGACGCAAAACAAAATATTTAAAACAAATTTATAGCTGACTAAACAATTACACCAGTTGTTGACCATTAAATAAATGTCAAAATTTTGCATATGGGGTGCTGTACTGATGGACTGATGCAGCAGTGCTGCAAAAAAGAATTGATGATATTGTTATAATTATGAGTGAATTTTGACTAATTTAGTATCTACTCGTTCTTAGAAACTAAGACCAATAGTTCTAAAGTGTTAGATACATTTTTCAACAGACAGTCCTTGACTGAATAAAATGGAAGTTCTATTTTGCAGAACTGCTGCAATCCTGCATATATGAACTCCCCATTCCCTTCGGGCGAAACTCACAATAGCTTAGCGTTGAGCCGAATCAGTATCTTAAAAAAATAATTAAATTAGCTTTCGTAATATTTATCCGAACTTTTTTTCAAGGAATTATAAAGTCTAACTTTTCAGTTCTGTCGAAAAAAAAAACACCCTTTCATCTTGAATAGGTATTTAAATAAATGGTTTTGATTCTTGGCTGCAACACCCTACTAACAATTTTGCTTCTATAATGCTTTACAGAAGCAACAATTGCAAATTGTAAAGCTTTATAGAATCAAAATTGTTTGTCGGGCACTTGTTGATCGTATTCAACAGACATTATTGTATTCACAGGATTCTTCGGTTTCTCAAATAATTCCTTATCACGTGAAAAATTAAATTAGACTTTCGTTGATTTTTTTAATTTGTGTGATAAAATTCAAAAATACAGTACCAAATTTATTTAGCGTACCATTTTTTTAACTGGTGCTAGCTTATATTTAACTTGTACTGAAAAACTATTCTTCTTTTCATAAAAAGGGTTATAATATTATTCAAGATATAGGCGTATCGGGATATCGGGACTTTGAACCTGCTATTGAAGATGAAATTCTGCATTGATACCAATAATAAAAATTCATGAATTCATGAAATTGTTAAAATTCCTATCTTTCGTGGACTATGTGTAAATAAAAGGAAAAAAAAAAACGTTTCCAATCCAAGACGATACCCGTCTATAAGGCACCGTCCACGATTTATTGTTGATATCAGTCATGATAAACGAGTGCCACTACTCGTATTTTTCGCAAAAACATAAAAATCGAACTGCTTAAGGTCACGTAGCATAACGATGTCTTACAATACAGACAAGACCCTTCTAAACAAAAGAATCCATTTCTTTTCAATCATTGTCTCAAATCTTTTGTATAAAAAAAATGTTTATTTTTAAATTGTTCCCCGTTTTAAGATCACTCGTCACTCATTTGTCATTTCTATTGTATTTTTTATTGTTTGTTTTGATCGAACCTAAAAGATAAAAACAAATATTTCAGGCGACATAAGTTAGCATATAAGAACTCTAATTAGCTATGAGACGTGCCCATAAAAGGTCGTTAATCTTTTTTGCATTACCAATCCTTAAATGGGCAAACTCCAATGACTCATTCCAAATCTGGTGCCATGAATCATATTGTACCTACTATTGAAAACAAAAGTCATGAGGATACATACCTAAGGTTGTTCAAGAAAAGAGCAAAACGGATTAAAATTTATAAAATTGATAAAATCTTAAAATGGAACAAAGTGATAAAATCATAAAGTGAGCCTCAAAACCAAATTTTGAAATTAAGTAGTCTGTAAATCCTTTAAATCGGCTAGAGTCTGAAAAAGAAGAAGAGCAATTTAAAACAAATGTGTTTTTTTTTTTGTATTTTCATCCAATTTATTGTTTTTTTGTTTTGTTTATATTTTTATTTAATTTTTTGTTTTGTTTTTTTTTTCTATTTCTGTTTTGGTTGGTCGGGATAGTTCTGTATAATACCTGCAACATTTTTATTTTATTTATTCTTCATTTTCCTCTTTACTATTTTACATAAACAACTCTTTTTTTCACAAACAATTTCCTAGTTATTTTGTTTAATTTTATTTCTCTTTTGTATTTTTTTTTTGTTTTGCATATTTTGCAACAGAAATTAAAACATTATTTTTCTTTTGTTTTTTTTTTTTTTATTCTTAAAGGAAATAAATTATTTTTTTTTTAACAAATATTTATCTTTTTTTTCTAACAATAGTGTATGTGTGTGTGAGTGTTGAGTGTTGGAGGGGGTGGACTTTTTTTTCTGTCTTCACATAAATTGGATGATGATATTAATTTTTTTTTTTTACTTTTTGTTTCTGTTGATTTTTTATTGATTTTATTTTTTTTTTTTTTGTTTTATTAAATTTGTTTGGACTTAATTTTTGTTTTGTTTTGTTTGCAGCAATTAACATAATGTTATTATTTTTGTTGTTTTTGTATTTAGCCATTGATTTTTTTTTCTTGTTTAACATTACAATAGTACATTTTGTTTAATGTTTTCTTTTGTGTTTTTTCTGTTGCCAGTTTATAACTTTTTGTTTTTCTTTTAATTTGCTTTAACTTATAAATGTATTTTTTGTTTTGTTTATAATATTTTTTCTTTTTATATTTATTTAATGGCAGTCTTTTAATTTTCAAGCGAATTATAATCTTTTTATGTTTTTTTTTTGTTGTTTTTTAATTTATGTTTTCTTTATTTTGGTTGATTGCATTTTTTAAAAGCTTTTGATTTCATTTAAGAGAAGAGCTATTCAATTTGAGATCACTTAATGTTTAGCTGCTCAAAAAAAAAAATGTTTTCACTCTTTTTTAAATGGAAACAGCTTTTTCCAAACCACAATTTCCCCATTTTTTTAATTGAAAATCATGGAAACTAGAAACAACTTGATGGTTGTCTTGGTGGTGATGGTCACTTTTTTGTATTAAACATTGATCTTATCTATTCGCTTTCGAAAGTGAGTTTTGAATAAAAAAAAAACTAGTTTCTTAGAAAAAAGTCAAAACTGCAAAATTGCTGCAATTGGTTTTGAATTTTATTGTTGAATTTAAAGAACTCGGAATTGATTGTAACACTTTTAAGAAAAATTTTCAAAAATCTTTTACAAGAGTGTTGTACTTTTAGAGAAAAATTAAAAAAAAAAAACTTAAGAAAATAATACAAAAATGTTTTAATCTCATATCACAGTTTTGACTTTTTCTGATTTTCAATAAAGAACTTTTTATTTGTTGTTGTTTTTTTTGTTTGGTTCATTTTGGTAACACATCCATCAAATGAGATTTTGATTTCTTAAATATTGGGCTAATATAATTTATACACAGATAAAAATTTTATTAAAAGAGAACAAGAGTATTTATAATTATTAAAAAAAAAAAAAAAACATATATGTATAAGTACTTAAAGAGTTAACAATTAATTAAACAAATACAAAATGAATACAAAACAAAAACATTAATTATTACAAATGTGATGGATGTGTGTTTAGGGAAATTAGAAAAAAAAATTAAATTAAATCATTTATTATTTTTTTATTTTAGCCCAATTTCTATTTTTGATTAAATTGTTTTTAATTTTTTTAACTTTAATTTAAAAATGAAAAATTTAAAATACAAAATAAAAATCAGATAATAATTGTATAAAACAGGTACTTATTTATGTTGTATTTGAATTGAGTGTGATTTGTTTCCTTTAATTTTGTTTTTGTTTTTTCTTTTTGAAATTAGATAAAAAAAAGATGTCATATTTTTTTTTTAAATGTTTTTTTTTTTTTTTTAATTGTATGTTTTTCATTATTTTTTGTGATTTTATTAGAAATACAAAAATTTAGGAACAAGTCTTCTTCATAATTTTTTTTTTTCTTTTTTATTGTTTTTTCTTATTTTGGTTAAGGCTTGGCGACAAGGAAGTGTTGTTTTTTTTTAATTTTTTGATCTATGTAACATCAATTTAACTGGAATGTTTCACCAGATTTGAAGCATTTTTTTTTTAAATCGTGTCAAGTTGATATTGAGCCTTTTTTAATTAATAAAATAGCACCAAAAGGAGTTTTGTTGCTTGATTTTTTTATTTGAGTTTTATTGGGAAGACAACACGAAAGGCAATTTTTCTTCCCAGAAAAAAAATATTCGACTTTATTTACTAATTTTCCGAATATTTAAGTCTAAGAGCCGATAGCAAATTTCAAGTATGAAAGTATAACCTAAATGCTGAACGTAGATTTGTAAGCTCATGGGTTTTTTATACAGAATTATGCAGTCTTCTGGTGTTATCTTGCTACCCGACGAGATTACGAGGATTAAAATAAAATCAATTGTTCTAGTTTATATAAGCGAAGGGCTGATTGATTTTTTACATTTGATATGTTTATTGAGTGGACAGGGATTAGGCTTTTGGTTAGTTGAGCTACTCATATTTTTTAACGACATATTTACTTTAGAGTTACGTTTTCCAACGAAATGAATTAATTAAAAAAAAGTCTCCAAAGAGACACGTTGAAAGGGATAAAGGGAGAGACGGGGCTCCCAATCGAAGAACTACTGGAAATTTTATTGGCATTTCACTTATCCATTTGTTTTCATTCGGAATAAGCTTTTTCAGCAAATCATTTCAGGGATTTTTTGGAGACTTTTTTTTGTTAATTAGCTTTATTCGAAAACGTAAAACGTACTAACCAAACCAATTTTTCACTCACATATTCAAAATTGAGTATTTTATATTCTAAATACACTTAATTCGTTAATTTTGGAGATTTTTTTATTTTTAGATAGTTGAATTCGCTTGAGAAGGCTTGTTTACGAGTTCGTTAAAGATCAAATCTTTAACATTTCGGTCATTAAACTGAACGAAAATATTTCAAATGTGAATCTGTTTTCCAGAAAAAAAACCCTCTTAATATCGCCCGGTGCCAAAACAAAACCTTCCAGACTTTTAAACTCGACATAAACCTACAAGCTAACGTCCTCACATGTTTGTTAAGCCTTTACATACAAAAACTTGTTGTCGGTTCTTGTTCTATTCTTTTTTTGTTAGGTTAATTTGTTAAGGTTTTTGTGATTATACTTTTATATACTTGATAGAAAATTAAAGGAAAATAAATCATGTTGAATGCAGCATTGAATATTTGATCATATTTATGATAAATCTTTTTGTTTTGTTTTTTTTTTTTTTTATATTTTATTTGATTTTTAATTCACAATAAAAAGAAAACGATAATCATCATTCGATCTTGTCATAAATTCCATTTGTATCGTAATTTTATTTCGAATCGTAAAAAAAACATAACACAAAATCCATTCTGATGGAAAATCATATACAAATTATCCCCATTACGAACGGGTTCTGTGATTTTTTTCTATCGAAATTCGTAACAAATCTACGATACGAATGCAATTCATGATAAACTCGATTATCACGAAATTTATCTTCGCTAAATCTATGAATCCTGTATCCCTAATCCTCTAACTATCGTTGTGATATGAGTTGGTCATAAACATTGTGAATTGATACAAAATCTTTATTGGTTGTTTTTTTGTTCTTTTGAAATGCGATAGTTAAAGATTAGAAAAACTGAAAAAACTAACAACACCGGAATGGCAGATAGCATGAGATTTTTCACTACAAATAGATAAATCAGCCTTTTTACGAAATCTAATCGTATCGTAGATTTTC
This sequence comes from Episyrphus balteatus, assembly GCF_945859705.1. Lineage (NCBI taxonomy): Eukaryota > Metazoa > Arthropoda > Insecta > Diptera > Syrphidae > Episyrphus > Episyrphus balteatus. The sequence goes on along the minus strand of NC_079134.1, from coordinate 27,283,655 downwards.
TACGAAGCTCGACTGTTGTATGGATTCTCTAATTTTTTTTTCTAATTCGTAGCAATTCTACAATACGAATGAATTTCGTGATAAGACCAAATGAGGTGGAAAGTCTTTATGATAGTATTTAAAGTGAATAAACTCATAAGCCCCAAGAGCTTTCAACATTTTTTCATGAAGTAAAATTTTATCACAAAAAAGTACAAGAAGATGATGTTCTTGGTTTTGATTTAAATAAAAAATATGAGTTATCTTCATCATCTGAGGCTTTGCACAAAAATCTTTAAATACATAAAAAAAATCATCCTTTTTAAATTGTTTGATTCTCTTCTTATCGATAAAATTGATTTTGATTCCCTATTTAACATATTCTCTTGTTTTTGTTTTTGAAGTTAAGAAATTTTTAAACAAACAGATATTGAGTGCATCTTCGGTGAATTTTTTTTTTGCTTTTAAGTTTAAATTTTTACAATTTTCATTCATTTTTAAGATTTTAAATTATTTTCTTTTTTTTTCTTGTTTTTTTATTATTTACTGAAATTTTTTAATGGTGTCTTTTTTGTTTAAAGTCTCGCCAAAACGGAGACAGACAAAATTATACTAATTTAAGTTACATATTTACAAATACAAATTATTTCGTTTTTTTTATTTATTTCATTTAAAAATTGTTTTATTTTTAAGTTTTGTGTATTTAATTAGATACATAGATTTTTTTTAAGGTTTTTTGTTTTATTTAGAATCTTGTCACTCGAATGCACGTTTATTGGTGTTTGTGTTCTTTTTATATAGTTTTATTGAAAACTACAGTGATTATTGAAGTTGAAGGCTTTTTTTCATTGCAGTCGTTGCTTGACTTGATATATAAAAATCCAATCAGAATTAAATGAGGATCCTTCGTTAAACCCAAGTAATGATTTATCAACAAAAAAAAAACTTACTAAATTATGTAGATAGAAATTAAAAAAAAAAAAAAACAATAAAATAGAGAAGTGCAAAACACCTGTTCACCTATTTTTTTTTTGTCTCGTTTTTACCAAATTCACTTAAAAGTTTAACTTTTAAAGTATTAAAATGATCACTTAAAAGTTTAACTTTTTAAAATATGTTGGTTTTATTTAGAAAGCCAGTGATCACGTTGAGTGCAAAATCAGGAACGGCTGACTGAAAGAAGCTTTTGAATGTATTCTTAAAGCATAGAAAGACATAGTGAATACAAGTAGTTAATTTACTAATTAAAATTATCGGTTGATCTATTAGGAGGGCAAATTTGATATTTGAATTAAGATGTTCGAGTACTCTATCTCGCGGATGTCTAATCTGGCACTTAAGCTTACTCTTAAAAGATTGAAAAAAAAAAAAACAAAGTTGATTTCAGTGTTACCAAATAGCAGCAACAATTTGATCATCGAACCAGTCCGCAAACAAATAAAACAAACTCCAACTGAGTTACTTTAAAAACTCTGAAGACTCATGGTCCAAGTATATTTGATTCGATTACAGTACTACATAATTTGAGTTTATTTTACTGGTTTTCACCCTGGTAATGAGTACCAAATAAAAGTTGCCACTAAACAGATTTTTAGAATCACTAAAATGGAAAATACTTTGATATTTATCGGTGCACAAATCCAAAACAGGTTCGACTGTTTGCAAAGTGGTTAACTCGAACATGTCATTTATAATTGAGGTGCCTTAACTTGGTACAATCGACTTGACTCGATACAATCGGGAAGTGGCAGTACCTGATTTGGTTCAATTCAACGTTCTCCATTGAAAATATTCGATTAAATCAAATAAGCTATTACCGATCAACTTTTTCGTCGATCACACTCGATTGTATCAAGTTGAGTGCTGGAGCCCCTCCCTTCGAGCAATAATAAAAAAAAAACTATTACGAGTGAAGTCACATATACTCTAACCAAATTAAATCTCAGCATGTTCTGATTGTATCAAGGATTTCAATAGAAGTCGCAAGGATTTTAAATGAAGACAACAAAATTCGAAAATGAAGAAAACTAAAAACCTCAGAATCGACAGAAAAAATAAACGTACATAATTTTTTGGTTTTTCCTTCTGTGTATGTTTTGTTTTTTTTTTTTTTTTATTCTTGTTCATTTGTTTTTGTTTTTATTTATTTTTTTTTTTTAATAACAGGGACTATGGATAAGATTCTCTTGTTTTTGTTTCTTTATGGAAAATATAACATTTTTTTTTGATTCAATAATATTTGTGTACAATTTAAAAAAAAAAGAAACTATTACAATAATTGAATAAATGAATTAACGGAATCATAAATTAAAAAAAAAAGAACTGCAATGATTCTACTACATACTTATTTTTTTCTCATTGATTTAATTTTTTTTTATATTCTTTATAAATTTAATTTTTGGGGGGACAGAGACCTGCGCTGTTTAAAAATGGCAATTTGATTTTTTATCTTGATTTTTTTTTATTTTATTTAATTTTATTAAAAATAATCTTTATTAAATTGAAAAGTTATTAATTAATTCGTTTTAAAATTTAAAATATATAAATGAAAATTATTTTTCTTTTTTTTTCTTTCTCTTTTCATGCCAGTAAAAAGAATGCATAAACAAAAAAATATATTAAAACTTTTCAATTTAATAAAAATTGCACATGATTTTTTTTTTCATCCTTCTTGATTTGTTTTATTTTTATTTATTTATTTATTGTTCAACAATTTAGATTTCCCTAAAAAATACTAAAAATTTAAAAAAATATATAATAATATACTTGATTTGTTTTTGTTTTTTTTTTCAATAATTATTGCATAGCTGACCAAACGGAAAAGTTTAAAAAAATAATAAATATTTGAATTAAAAAAAAAAAAATGTATGTTAATGATCAGGGTTTGGCAAAAGTTAAAAAGATGTTTTTTTTTAAATAACGTTGGCTGTTTTTTTTTTTTTTTTTTTTTTTGATAGCTGAAATAATGAATTGTTATTTTAATTAATAATAAAATGATATCTGCTTGATTTTTTGAGATCTTTGTTCTTTGATGGGCTGGTTTGGAGATTTTGCACAATTTTGTGTTGTTGTTTTTTTTTATATATACCATCACATGCAGAACGCGCAACGTTTAGATCACTCATGTTTTTTTGTATACTTTAGAAACAGCCAGTAGTTGTTTTTTTTTTTAATTTTTTGTGCGTTAAAATTATGTTCTAACTCCCGGATTGATTGATTTGGTTTTTTGATTGAATTGAAAAACGTTACAGAGAATTGCTAATTTTTATTTCGGAATTTACCTAGCCCGTTGGTTTTTTTTTTCTTTTTATTTGAAAAGTTTTTTATGTACTTTACAGATCACAAGATACTTTATTTTTTTCAATTAAGTTTCATAAATTCTTCTTCTTCCATCACACGCAAGCTTAAACATAATTTAAATTTAAAAAAAAAAAAGAAAAAAGTTATCGAGACATTTTTTGTTTTGTTTGTTCCTTTTACTTTTGTCGCCGGAAGGGGACGCATAGAAAACGGCGAAATCTATTGCCCCTTTATTTTTTGTATAGCTTTAAAACTGCTTGTTTTTTTATTTTTAATACTCGATTGTTTTATTTTTTTTATTTAATTCCTTTTTTATTACACATTCATACAAATTAGAAAAAAAGCTTAAAAAAAAGATTAGTTTTCTTTTTAATTTTCCAATTCACCAACCCATTTAATTTATTTTCAACACAATGCCTTAGCTTTTATAGAAAAATTGGCCGCAAATAAGTTTTTTTTTTTCTTTCTTGTTGTTGTTGTTGAGGTGTTTTTCAACTTTCAATTTGCTTCTCTGTTTAGAGTTTTTGGAAGCTTGATTGTATATTTTGAGTTTTTTTGAAATCTCGTTTTCACTTAATTTTTTTTTAAGAAAAAACATATATTTTTGTATTTGTTTTTGAAATGTTTGTTTTATTGGTTTTTTTTTCGTTTTGTATTTTATTTTTTAAAGGGGGGGAAAACAGATAAAATCACTATAACTTGCACTTCATTGTTTATTTTTCTTTTTTAAGTTTATTTATTCATTTTATGTATAATTTAGCGATTAATTTTGGATTTTTTTAATCTGTTTTTTAATTTAGTTTATAAATCTTCTATTTTTTTTCTTCTTCCTCTTTTTTGTATTTTTTGCTTTCTTTTTTAATTTTTAGTATTTTGAAAAATTGTGTTTAGAACGTTGTTGTTGTTGATGTTGTTGTTCGTTTTGGTGTTGTTGTAGTTGAAATTGTTGTTGTTGTGGTACTTGATGATGATAATGTTTGTGTTGATGATGATGATAATAATGATTATGATGATAATAATATTGATTCATGTGTTGTTATAAATCGGTGTTTATTTCGTTTCACTTGCTCACATTGACTTCTTCGTTGGTTGAATTATTCAAATCGGTATTGCCATTTCCGGCAGTTAATGCATTGGCAACATAGAGAGCTGGATCGATAACCTTTGGAATTGGTTTAATCTCAGTTCCAAGTTCTTTTTCAATACGATGTAAATCGAAACGATCCTCGTAGGTAATTAGATTGATGGCAATACCTGAAGAGCAAAAAATTAATTATTATCGGATTTGATTTATTATTATATTTTACAAAAATAAAATAACAGTGTTGCACACTGTACAAAACTGCTTTAAAAAAAATGTTATAAGAGTAATAAATTTTTAAATCTTAGGCTATGACTGAGTTTGAAATTGGCCAGACATACAATTTAAGAGAACAATTGAGATATCACTCTATTTACATTGTGGGTAAAGTTTGGGAATACGTTCGAGCTTTTTTTGTTGATGTAATTTTATACCAGTAAAGTAAAAATACGCTTTTTTGTTGTGTTAAGAAAAATGTCACATAAGGCATTAAAAACATTTTATATAATTTCGTTGAAACATTAGAATTTGGTTGATGGACATAAATCTCCTAGAAAATCTCGTTTTTTTTTTAAAGAACATTTGGTCCCTTAAAATTCTGAACCTGTCGATTTTCTAGAAATTTAGATTTTTTTCAATGAAGTGATAGCGAAATTGTCATAGAAAGTTAGTTATCGCACTTTTTCGTTTATAATTTTGGTATCCTTTAAAATCAAGTTCATAATTAAAAGTAGCAAATATATTTGCCGACAGAGATCGGTTCGATCCACTTACATATATCGCATCAAAACTTGAAAGACACTCGCAGGGCCTGTATTATTTGTTTGTGAAGTTAGGTAGCATATGACCACGTCTATCCACATAACAATTTTAGATGAGAATATTTTCTTGTATTGTGTAATTTTGGAGTATTCAGAGGCGAAATCGGCTTACGCGATAGTCGATAGTCAAAAAACGATAATATTGCTCCTAAAATCGTCAATTTAGATTTTATCAACTATCGTTTAAGTTTTCGTATTTATTTTTTGTTTTAATTATTTTTGGGATGTAATTTCCTGATTAAGTATTTACAGAGCCGCTGTATATAAAAAGAAATTAACAAAAAAAAGATTACTGCTTTTCACCCTAGAGTGCGCTATATTCGTTTTATGCGACGTCACATAACAAGCAGAAGAACAAGACGCTTCCATTGACACCTTATTTTTTCAAATCTTGACAAGTATATGATGTCACAGATGAACATACAAATGTACATGAATATCGATCAAACACATAACCTTTCTTTTGGATTTACCGTAGTAAGGTAGTAAATCAGAATAGATTCCACTCAATCAGAACGTTGCTAATAAAAACTTCGATCTAACATACAGTGATATCTCCATTTAGCATATTTTTAGACATTTCAAAATGACTGAAGAGCAGATGATGTTCATCGGAAACTTAAACTTAATCTTTAAATGTTTTTTTTTTTTTCGGAACTAGATTGTACACATTAGCTGCAGCTTTAACATTTTGATTCTATTCGGGGGTTATTTATATATTTTTGTACATTCCATAAACTTCCAATTTTCCGTTAAAATAGACTATAAATTTAACAGGCCAAAAATCTATACATTTTCGTACGGAATTCAGAACTTTGCTTACAAACTAATTCATTTTGGTAAATTAAAATTTTTTTTTTTTCGATTTTGGTTCATGGTAGAAGAAATTATTTCTTTTTTGGTAAACATATTGTTTTTTTTTCTAGGCTCACGTATTATAAGACAAAAAATAATCTCATTTGATGTCTGCTGAAGTTGGGTGAATAAAGAAGAAGAGACCATTCCGCATCTTCCATTTTTATGCCCAGCTTTTTCCATTATACGAAACTATTCTTGGTAAAATACATAATCGAATAAAAGTTTTTTTTTATTCATTCCATGTTAGTGATGGGTAGGACACGAATTTAAAATGAGTTTGTATGAGGTACTCATTTTTTGAAATGAGGTGGTACTTTGTCCCACCTCAAATGTCCCATGGGACAAACCAATTTTAGTGGACAATTTCAATTACAAAAAAAAAAAAAAATAACAATAACAAACCTCCTTCAATTTACAACTCTTTCTTATTCTTCTTTTTCTTTTTTTCTTTCTTTTCTATCTTATCTTTTTTTTTTTCTTTCTTTTATTTCTTTTCTTTCCTTTCTTTCTTTTCATTCTTCTCTTTTTCATATTTTTATTATTGGTTTCATTTTAGTACATTGTCGTATGTCCTCCTCGTTTTCTTTCTTAAAAAAAAAACAAACGTCACGTCCTCCTCCTCATTACTTCTAATTTTCTCCCCTCAAAATACGTACCTACTTCAAATGTCCCATAACACAAAACCTCATACATTTATTTATTTTTCATTTTAAAACATTGGTACTCTTTACTCTTCATGCATTTCTTCATACATATACATTATGTACACACATTTATAGCGCGGTACATTCATGATTTTCCTTTTCCTCATACACTCAATTTCATTCCTCATCTGCTCATCATCATGAGAAGAGACAGAGAGAAATACGAATAAGTTTTTTTTCTGGAGACGAAAGAGTAAAGAGATATTTTTTTTTGTTTTTGTGGTGAGGTGTGAGGTAATACATTTTTTTGCTTTGGGGTGATGGGACATTTCAGAGTGGTGTATGGGACATTTGTATTGCCTCATGTATGAGGTACCCATCACTATTCCATGTCCCTAAAGGATTTCATATAAAATACAAATGTAAACAGCATAGTAAGTCAAACAAAATTTATAACAAAAAACTATAGAAAATTCAAGTATTGTTGAATGTTATAGTCCCAATAAAAATAACCCTTGAAAAAGTTGGAAAATAACCAACGAAACGTCGGGAAAAATTTTAAAAATGTATTACATAATTTGTTTTTATTAATTGCATACAAAATAACGGATCAAAAATCCCAATTAAATACTTAATAAGAAACCATATAGCATTTCTGTTTTTTAAATTTTTAGTAGTAAGCACAGCATTTTGTTTTGGAATACCAGCTCAAAAGTTAATATAATTTTGTCAATAGTGCAATAAAGATTTTTTCTTTCTGGTACAGTTAAGAAATATAAAAATTTGTTCTAATAGTTTTTATTTTCTGTGCAAAAATTAAAAAAAATTGCCTCGGGCAACAAAGTGTTAAACAATAATCCTTCTTTTTGTATGGTTCTGCGAAAAAAAAAACTTTTACTCTATTTTTTCGGTTTCGATATTTTCATATCCTTTTTTAAACAATAATTCCATTTTAAAATAATATGAATTACATTTTATTTAACAACAAAAAATTGAACTTACCCAAGTGTCCAAATCGTCCTGAACGACCAATACGATGCAAGTATGTTTCAGCCATTCGTGGAAAATCAAAATTAATAACAACATTCACAGCCTGTACATCAATACCACGTGTAAACAAATCAGAACAGACTAAATTTCTGCATAGCCCCTGTCGGAAGTCATGGAAAACCCGATTTCTGTGCGCTTGCGCCATCTTAGCGTGTATGTAGTAACAGCAGTATCCCAATTCGGTGATCTTTTTGGCAAGCAATTCGACACGCTGCGTCGAATTGCAAAATATAATCGATTGATTGATTTGTAATTTCGAAAACAACGTATTCAAGCAATGGACTTTTTGTCGTTCTTGCACAAAAGCATAATATTGCGTAACACCCTTAAGTGTTAGTTCTTCCATCAAATTAATCTCGTAGGGTTCGCGTAGATGTTTTTCCATAAAATTTTTAACACTGAGCGGGAATGTGGCCGAAAATAGCAGAATTTGTGGATCTTTCGGCAGTTTCATTATAACATGGTCCAGCATGCCTTGAAAATCTAGTGATAAAAGTTTATCTGCCTCGTCCAGCACAAGAATCCTACAGTTTGACATATCGGCCACTTTCTTATCCATTAAGTCCAAAATACGACCCGGTGTCGCAATAATTAGTTGTACTATGGAAAAAAACAATAAAATTTTATATTTTTTTGAAAATTAGTTTTTTTTTACCCTTTTGGTATATTCTCAAAATATCATCTTTTAAATTGGTACCACCAGTTGTCACCATAACTCTAATATCTAAATGTTTTGCTAATTCAATGCAAATTTGTGAAGTCTGCAGGGCCAGTTCTCTCGTGGGCACAATAACAAGGGCCTGAATGATATCCTTGGAGGGATCGATTTGTTCCAGCACGGGAATACAGTACGCACCAGTTTTGCCGGTACCGTTCTTGGCACGGGCCAGCACATCCTTCCCACTGAGGGCGATGGGAATTGCTGCTTCTTGAATGGGCGATGGTTTTTCCCAGCCCTTTTCAAATATTCCCATCAGAAGTTGACGTTTCAAACAAAATTCCTCAAATTCATTACCACGGGTGTCAGTAACATCCTAAAATTGAAAAAGAAACAACATTTAATTATGTTGATAAACAACTGTTTTTTTTTTTTTAATATGGTTTTCTTTTTCAATGAAACTTTTTTTTGGTTTCCTGGGCCCTTGTTCTGTAACTTTATCACTAAACGTTTTTCAATGTCTCTAAAAACCATTTTCTTAAATAGATAAGGCAAAATTTCTTTTCAAATCAGAATTTATCAATTGAGATAGTATGATTTTGAACAAAATTTCTTTTTTTTTAATCCATTTTATCTGGATTTTAAAGTCATTCAAAGATTTTATCGCCAGTGATAAAAGTTACAGAACATAGGCACTGAGCTTGAATTCTATGTCAAGAAAATTCTATCACATCAGGTTTTTGAGATATCGTCGGCGTAAAGCAAAATTGTTCTAAATCCGCTATTTACCGAAAATGAGTTAATGATGCAGTTTTACTAATTTGAGCCGAATTTGAAAACCATTTTTGTCAAAAAAAATTTCATTCCGCAGATAATATAATTTAATGGGACATAGAACAATAAAAACAGAAAGTAGCATTTTGAGAATGAGCCCGAGTATTTTTGATTGTTCTAAGTCCCATCATATTTTGTTCTAAGTTTACTTTTTATTTAAGGAAAAAACGTGCTTGTATAGGAATTGTTCTATGTCCAATTTTGGGTTTTTAGTTTTAAAAAATATTTAAAAATAGTATGCACCTACTAATGAGGTAAACTAACGAAGAAAAATAACAAAAATATTAAAATTATTTTTATTTTAGGTAAACTTGTATATTTTATTCAAGAGAAAAGAACAAACTTTATAAAAACATAACTTGAATGGCAGAAAATTGTCGCTTTGAACCAATTTGAAACTTAAAAATCTTCCCCTGTAAAATTTGGTTTTTGTGACTTAGAACAATTTTGCTTTACGGCGACGATATGTATTCCTGTTAGAAAATCGAAAATGCAGTTTTCTAAAAGTCTTTGAGGTTATGTTTCGACCTTTTCAAATTCTTATGCCTTATTCCGTGACCTTTCTTTATTAAATAAATTTTATCTTCTTCGCTGGCTATAGGTCTTGTTTCGATTTTATCTAAACTTCTTTGTCGACGTTTCACGTGTGCTTACACGCTTCTTCAGGACTAAGAAAAAATAATTCTAAAAAATGCTAAAACGTATAGAATAAATACTTATCTTTAATCTTTTGATCTCCAATTAATTGCTGTTAAAGGTTTTTTTAGGTTTTTTGTCTCGCTTCAATATTTCAAAAATCAATAAAAAATGTCTTGAAAAAGACGTTTTCTGTTATCGAAATTTCAAAATATAAAAACTTTTTTTTAATTATTTGATAAGAAATTCAAAAAAATTTCTTATCAAATTGAGTTGATTATTCATTTTAAAAATTCCTTTTAACAAACTGACTATAAATACTGCTAAGCCCTTCACAATCCGACCTCCTATTAACAGTGTTGTCTGTATCTAAAATATGTAACATTTCTAATATCATTCTCTTATTATAATGCTTTTCTGACTGTAAAATATCTACATTGTTATAATCTGGTCTATGTCCCTCACCTATACAATGCAAAGCTAGAGCAGTTTTATGAGAATGTGCGTTATTAATATCCGATCTATGACCAGCTATACGATTTTTAAGCTTCTGCATGGAAGTACCTACATAAACTGATGGACAATAGTTTGCTCCATCACCTAAACATTTGATTTTATATACTATATTTGATTTATCGTTTTTAGAAAACTCACCTTTTAAATTTGAAAAAAGTGAATTTCTCAAAACATTTACTGATTTAAAAGCTAAACGAACACTATCTTTGTTTCTAATAGGAGCATCTTGAATTCGATTCGAAAGATGAGGAATATACAAACAACTTCTGTAGGAAAACTGTGTTGTATTTGTAACTAAATTTGGTCTAACCAACGGGTTGAAATATTGGTTCAACAAAGTTTTTATTATATTTATTGGAAAAGAATTTGATAGTAAAACATCCATGATTTTTGAAATGTTATTCTGACGAAAGGCAATATCACTGATATCCAATACTCTGGTTATAAAATTTTTTGCTGTATTAATAATGATTTGTTTTGGCTGTTGGGAATTATAATTAATAAGGCGACCTGATGATGTTGGTTTTTTATACCAATCAAATATCAAACGGTTATTTTTCCTAATTACAAGCACGTCAAGATACGGAAGTTTTCCATTATTTTCATATTCAACTGTAAATTGAATTTTTGGATGAAAACCATTCAGTGCATCTAAAATTGAATTAACATGACTAGATTTAAGTATAACAAAAATGTCATCCACATATTTTGTAACAATTTTAGGTTTATATGGAATATTTTCAAAAACATTATCCAATAATGCTTCCATTACAATGTCTGCCAATATGGGAGATGCAGGACTACCCATCGGGACTCCTTGTTTTTGTTGATAAAATATTTTATCAAATTCTAAATAATTGTTATCTATAACACAAAATCGTAATATTTCTAAGAATTTTATTTTTGGCATTCTCGTATGATATTTAATGATATCCCAACTTTTCTCAACCAATTCTAGTGCTAATGGAATAGGAATGTTAGTGAACAGTGACACAACATCAAAAGAAACAAGAATATTATCCTGTTCTAAAATAATTGGTGATACTGTTGAGATAAACGATGATGCGTTTTTAACATTGTATTTGGAGTTAACAGTAACATTTTTTAAAATTTTAACAATGTATTTCGATAACTCATAGCAAGGAACTTTAAGCGACGAACAAATTGGTCTTAGAGGTACATTTTGTTTATGTATTTTAGGCAAACCATATATTTTGGGACTATTAGCTACATAAGTCGTCATACATTTTTTCTCAGATTCATTAATGAATTTATTTCAAAAGAAAATTTCCCATTATTTAAAATTATTGCAGATGGGGAAGAAATTATTAAAAGTAAGGAACAAAGTGAACAAGAACCTGCACGGTCTTGTTTCACACAAATTCTTCAAAATCATCTTCGATGTGTATCAATTCCACCTTTTGATAAATATTTGAATAAAATATTTAATGATACAAAAAAGTTTTTGAAAAGACATCCAGAGATTTACATTGTTCCGGCTGATAAAGGCAACGTTACAGTTGCAATTTTAAAAACGGATTATTTTAATAAAATGAATAATTTGATGGCTGATAGGAATACATATTCAATTTTAAGAAGCGACCCAACAAATAAAGTTCAAAGTCAAAATAATAAACTTGTAAAAGACTTATTCATAAATAAATTCATTAATGAATCTGAGAAAAAATGTATGACGACTTATGTAGCTAATAGTCCCAAAATATATGGTTTGCCTAAAATACATAAACAAAATGTACCTCTAAGACCAATTTGTTCGTCGCTTAAAGTTCCTTGCTATGAGTTATCGAAATACATTGTTAAAATTTTAAAAAATGTTACTGTTAACTCCAAATACAATGTTAAAAACGCATCATCGTTTATCTCAACAGTATCACCAATTATTTTAGAACAGGATAATATTCTTGTTTCTTTTGATGTTGTGTCACTGTTCACTAACATTCCTATTCCATTAGCACTAGAATTGGTTGAGAAAAGTTGGGATATCATTAAATATCATACGAGAATGCCAAAAATAAAATTCTTAGAAATATTACGATTTTGTGTTATAGATAACAATTATTTAGAATTTGATAAAATATTTTATCAACAAAAACAAGGAGTCCCGATGGGTAGTCCTGCATCTCCCATATTGGCAGACATTGTAATGGAAGCATTATTGGATAATGTTTTTGAAAATATTCCATATAAACCTAAAATTGTTACAAAATATGTGGATGACATTTTTGTTATACTTAAATCTAGTCATGTTAATTCAATTTTAGATGCACTGAATGGTTTTCATCCAAAAATTCAATTTACAGTTGAATATGAAAATAATGGAAAACTTCCGTATCTTGACGTGCTTGTAATTAGGAAAAATAACCGTTTGATATTTGATTGGTATAAAAAACCAACATCATCAGGTCGCCTTATTAATTATAATTCCCAACAGCCAAAACAAATCATTATTAATACAGCAAAAAATTTTATAACCAGAGTATTGGATATCAGTGATATTGCCTTTCGTCAGAATAACATTTCAAAAATCATGGATGTTTTACTATCAAATTCTTTTCCAATAAATATAATAAAAACTTTGTTGAACCAATATTTCAACCCGTTGGTTAGACCAAATTTAGTTACAAATACAACACAGTTTTCCTACAGAAGTTGTTTGTATATTCCTCATCTTTCGAATCGAATTCAAGATGCTCCTATTAGAAACAAAGATAGTGTTCGTTTAGCTTTTAAATCAGTAAATGTTTTGAGAAATTCACTTTTTTCAAATTTAAAAGGTGAGTTTTCTAAAAACGATAAATCAAATATAGTATATAAAATCAAATGTTTAGGTGATGGAGCAAACTATTGTCCATCAGTTTATGTAGGTACTTCCATGCAGAAGCTTAAAAATCGTATAGCTGGTCATAGATCGGATATTAATAACGCACATTCTCATAAAACTGCTCTAGCTTTGCATTGTATAGGTGAGGGACATAGACCAGATTATAACAATGTAGATATTTTACAGTCAGAAAAGCATTATAATAAGAGAATGATATTAGAAATGTTACATATTTTAGATACAGACAACACTGTTAATAGGAGGTCGGATTGTGAAGGGCTTAGCAGTATTTATAGTCAGTTTGTTAAAAGGAATTTTTAAAATGAATAATCAACTCAATTTGATAAGAAATTTTTTTGAATTTCTTATCAAATAATTAAAAAAAAGTTTTTATATTTTGAAATTTCGATAACAGAAAACGTCTTTTTCAAGACATTTTTTATTGATTTTTGAAATATTGAAGCGAGACAAAAAACCTAAAAAAACCTTTAACAGCAATTAATTGGAGATCAAAAGATTAAAGATAAGTATTTATTCTATACGTTTTAGCATTTTTTAGAATTATTTTTTCTTAGTCCTGAAGAAGCGTGTAAGCACACGTGAAACGTCGACAAAGAAGTTTAGATAAAATCGAAACAAGACCTATAGCCAGCGAAGAAGATAAAATTTATTTCGACCTTTTCAATATCTCTTTTCTTCTTTGTTAAATCTTAAGTTGTAGCCAACGTGTTTGGTATATCTCATGTTCATTTGCGTTTAATAGAAAATCTCAAAAGGTTCCTTAACCATCGCTTTCAAATTTTGACACAACGTTATGTTTACATTTCCGTAAGTTCCTATATCGGCAAAGTTGGCGAATTTTAGTAAGATACATTTCAGGTCCGATTTTGAGGTAATAATGCACATTTATTGTAGAAAAAAGTCCCGATCTAATGAAAAAGACCCTATTTGCTTTAAATCGATAATTTTAAGAGCTAATGAAAACCAGCGGCCGAATCGCCTAGGTGATATTTGATATGTATGTAGTTGAGTCAAATTGCACTTTTTTAATGCTTTTTTTAAAGCAACAACAAAACTGTGCAAAATTACTGTCAATGTCAACTATCAAATATCACCTTAGTCACCCCAGATCTTTTGTATGGACATTAACCCTTTCGGACCCAGCGTTACTCTCATGTAACATTTTTTTAAAAATTCGTAAAAAATATTAAATTAAACAATTTTTTAGGTTATGATGGCTTAATTGAAAGATTATAATGCCTAGTTACTGGATTATTACAAAAAGTTAGTCAAATATCATACCTTTAATTTTTTTTTTATCGAGAAAGGGACTGAAATTCAGATTTTGTTTTTTTTTTTTTTGCAAAAAAAATTTTTTTTTATATGGTCATAATTTTGAAAAAAAAAGATATAAAAAATGTTAATGCAGAAAGTGTTTTGTTTTTTTGCTTAGAAGAAGTAGCATACATTACAGTTTCATAAAAAGTTATTTTCTCAGTTCTCCGACTTTTTTTGGTGGTCATAGGCAGTAGGGTGGGTCAAAAAAATCGAAATTCTTTTTTTTGAATTGGTACTCCGAAAAATCGATTGCTAGACCCCTCTAGAATATACACACCAAATATGAGCTCTTTATATTAATGGGAAGGTCCTCCGCTTTGCAATTTTCCATTTTTACATCAAGCTTCTACTAAAAAAAAATAATTTTTTTATTAATTGACTTTTTAGCAAATTTCTTTTCATATTCTTGTAGGAAATTGAACGCTCTACAAAAAAGGCCTTATACACTTTTTTCGTTTATCTAACCGTTGAATAGATATTTGAGGTCCAAAAATCGAGAAAATCTTTAAAAATTCGATTTTTGTTCTTAATTTTGTAACAAATTGAAAAATTATAATGATCAAACGCGCAAGACATATTCTTGTTGAAAATTGATTGCTCCACAAAAAAGGTCTTATTAACTTTTTTCATTAATCTAACCATTCTAAAGATATTCGAGGTCAAAGTTAAAAAGAAATATAAAAACATTTTATATTTTTAAAAAATTTCTAATTCACTGAAACTTCATTATTTTCAAATTAGCAAGATATATTCTTGTAGGGGCTTAAACGTTCTACAAAAAATTCCTTGGAATGAAATTGATTGCTTTAACCGTTTAGAAGATATTCGTATCCAAATCGCAATGCATACGGGTCATAAGAAAACTATTGAAATCAGTGAGCATTGGTTTGGATACGAATATCTTCTAAACGGTTAAAGCAATCAATTTCATTCCAAGGAATTTTTTGTAGAACGTTTAAGCCCCTACAAGAATATATCTTGCTAATTTGAAAATAATGAAGTTTCAGTGAATTAGAATTTTTTTAAAAATATAAAATGTTTTTATATTTTTTTTTAACTTTGACCTCGAATATCTTTAGAATGGTTAGATTAATGAAAAAAGTTAATAAGACCTTTTTTGTGGAGCAATTAATTTTCAACAAGAATATGTCTTGCGCGTTTGATCATTATAATTTTTCAATTTGTTACAAAATTAAGAACAAAAAACGAATTTTTAAAGATTTTCTCGATTTTTGAACCTCAAATATCTATTCAACGGTTAGATAAACGAAAAAAGTGTATAAGGCCTTTTTTGTAGAGCGTTCAATTTCCTACAAGAATATGAAAAGAAATTTGCTAAAAAGTCAATTAATAAAAAAATTATTTTTTTTTAGTAGAAGCTTGATGTAAAAATGGAAAATTGCAAAGCGGAGGACCTTCCCATTAATATAAAGAGCTCATATTTGGTGTGTATATTCTAGAGGGGTCTAGCAATCGATTTTTCGGAGTACCAATTCAAAAAAAAGAATTTCGATTTTTTTGACCCACCCTAATAGGCAGTGCATTTTACTAACATGTAACATGAGAAAAACACATTAGTTTTGCTATTTATTATTTTGGAAAATAACTTTTTGCTGTTCATATTTCTTAGTTGTGATGTTTTTGACCTGATAATACCAAAAAAACATTTTTTAATATTGATTTTCATAGCTTGTGTTCGAAAGGGTTAATACAATTCATACTAAGTATTTCGCCTCTCCTGAAAAATCGACTTTTCTGGGTTACTTGGAATTCGATCTACGACGACTATGTGTAGAAACATATCAAATCTCGGCAGTGCTGCCGAGGTGATCGAGGAATTTCGCTGCTTATTCCAATTCGACCAGAACATCACGAAAGCATTTGATGTCGATGATGGTGATGGAACCTCTTTAAAAAGATCTCATAGGTGCACTTAATCGAATTGAAGCATATGCGTCTAAAATGGGTTTATCTGAAAACTTATTACGTTAAACGAAAACGACCAAATGATGTACTTTTGACGATATCGGTCCTTATTTTAATCCTTGAATGACTTTTTAAGACTAAACCATTCGATCATTTCCTTTTAAGTTTATTTTAGTGTTCTAGAGGAAAAGAGCTACAAATAAGCAGGATCTGGGATCATATAAATATGTTCACATAATCAAAACCCGTTATTTAAATGCAAAGGATCTAACGATGAGAAAAATAAAAACACTTATGGTAATTACCCCACCACGAATGTTTTGTTTTTATGAAACATTTTCTATACGCATTTCTTAACAAAATTCTTGAATTTTTAAAATGGGTAAAATTGTACTTACACTAGTCTTAATCCTATTATCCTTTGGCGGGATTTTTAGTTTAGCTTTCCAGCCCATGTCATCGCTGAGAGATGTCGCAACAAGAGCCTTCTCGTTGACCATGCTAGTTGTGAAGGAACAAAAGATTAATTTATATAATTTGTCAAACTTTTTAGAAAAAAAATATATATACAAACCTTTTTGGCGTGCCAATGTTATTCAGGTGATTGGCCGCGTTTATTTCTGTCATCATCTTGTAAACTTATTGGCTATATTGTTTTCACAAAAATGAAAACTTCTCTAACTCCTTCGCTTCTGATCTTCTAGTTTTTTTGTTTTATAATTTTTTTTATTATGTTCTCGCGTCGAGTCGGAAAAAAAGTCCGGGCTGATATATATAATTAGTTTATTAATTTAAGATTTTTTTAATTTAGTTCGGTTTCCGACGGATGTATTGTTTTTTGAGTTTTATTTTATTTATTTATATTTTTTTATTCTTAATTAGTTGGTTACATTCAAGAACATAAAATATTTATTTTTTTATATATTTATTGTTGTTACTTTCTATACAAAATATACTTATATAAATATTAAAATCGTTTGCTTATGCTGCTTTTGTTTTGTTAATTATTGTTTTTTGTTTTATTAACTTTTTTTCACAATTCACCGTTTTTAATATAAAAATGATAAATTGAAGATTTTTATAATGCACTTGTCATTATATTATTTTGTTTTAAGTTTTTGTTTTTTTTTTTTTGTTGATTTGTTTTAAAATTGTTTTTTTGTTTGTTTGTATTTTTTAAACACATTCACGGTTTAGTTTTTTTTTTTTTTTGCTTTCAATTGTTTTTTTGTTTTATCACAAGAAGTTTTTGTTTTTTTTTTTTTGTTTTGTTTTCTAAAAACGCAATTCTTTATTAGGGAAAGGGGGAATAGAAAATAAAAAAGAAATTTAGATTATTTATGATTAAACTGATAAATTGCACCTAAGAAAACAAATATAAAAAGAACTATAAAAAAGGTATTTCTTTTTTGTTTAGTTTGCACTTTTAATCCAAATTACAATCGCAATTGCAATTTGATGGTTTTTTTAAGGGAAACTACACTTTGTAGGTGAAAATTATTAAACTTACGCGGATATGAATCTTGTTTGCTTTTTTCAAATATCCATGGAAAGATACGTTTTGATCTGAAATAAAAACAAAGAGACAATTAGTAATAATTTTAATAAATGAAAAAGGACGAGTATATGATCGCTTAATGGATAAGGTTACTAAGTTTGTTTTCAAGGGAAAGAAGAATGGACAAAAATATTGAATCAAGAAAAAACATCAGGAAAAAATATTGATTTTGATACGTGTATTTACAAACATACATACATTACACCAGTGGCCGCAAACCATAACGTCCTAGGTCGAGAAAAGCTAAAACCACCTTATTTTAAAACCTTATTTGTTTCCAAATTAGTCAACTTTTCAATATTTGTTTCAATTTTATTTCAATTCGAGATGGTTAGCATTAATAGAAATGATCAAAACTTTAAATAATTGAGTTATAAGACATCGAATTTCAGTATTTATCAATCTTAACTCAATCTTTAAATAATTGAGTTATAAGACATTGAATTGCAGTATTTATCAATCATCAATTGATAGTTGATATTTTAGAAATGCCAAGCGTTTTCGTGAGAATAACTCAATATTTTCCTATCGCTACCTTGGAATCTCGTTCAACAGACATTGATAGTTTAGGCTATTAAAAAAATGGAGGATTCGAGTCAACGCAGTTAATTTTTTTTATATTATTTTTAACCCTAAAAAAGAGCACGAAAACTTGCAAAAGTAGCAAATGCGTTTGTAATCAATTGCTCTTATATCATGTGTCAGCAAAAAGTGGTCTATATCAAAGTGTACACCTTATATTTCGCGTGTTGAGCCTTTTGATAGATCGCTGAGATACTATGTATGCATTACATATGCCAAAAAATTCGGACAACAACCATTGGAAGTCATGGTTGTTGTGCGAAGATGTAAAAAGAAATCAGCTAAAACGTGGGGGTTATCATCGAGATAAATAAAATACTTATAAGAATTGACACATCATATTTTTTCTGAGCAGTTTATACATAGTTTAAGAAAGATCCTACCGACTAAGGCAAAAGTACTTAGATGTAAATAGAAACGAAACTTAAATAATTTAAGTAGAACATAAATTCTTATTCCCTACTTTTTCCTCTGCGTAAACTGTCACATAAAGTTAAAAAAAAAATAATAGTAATGAAGTATTCCAACTATTGTGCTGTCTGAGAATGTCTTCAAATAAGATGTAACGAGGTGACGTTAGAAAGTCAATATAATTAAAAACAATGAAACAAATTAATATGCTAAGTGTTAATATACATATAAAGATACTTAAATTAGCGAATAGTTAAATAAATAAGAGCGAAAAACATACACAAAACGCTTCCATGGAACTACCCATAAGTTAAACTTATGTCAAAATTCAGTTTTTTTTACACAATGTGATGCACAATAAGCGATTCTTACTATTCTCTTTTTTCGTATTTGTACCTACCTATCTTATTTACTTTTCCATTTGCTTTGGAGAATTTTGTGTAAAGTTGCCAGATTTTTCCTGGCAAATAAAAAATCACATCTGTTTTTGTAATGTCGTTTTCGAATTGCTTTTCAGAATTTTGTGCAAAACTCCCAGATTTGCAATTTGCTATATTTGTTTGTAATTGTTTACGAAATTTAATCATATAAAAAAACAACAAATGTTCAGACAAATGCCAATCAGAGAAGTGTGTGTGCATGTATGTATATGTGAATCTTGATAACAATCGAGATCCATATTTCGGAATCCAGATACCATTTTATTGAATCTGAAATGGCAAATAGATCTTCAAATTTGAGATTTTACCACTGGGATTCCAAAATCTGAATCTGAATTGGAAAATGGAAGACACTAATAAACATTTAACAGGCTTTTAAAATTTTAGGTGACGTTTTTTGTATGGAACAAACATCATTTTAGGATGTAAAAGCCTGATGATTATTCAAAAGGGCCAGTTTCATGGCCATAAGGCACTAAGCGGTATATGAATTACTGATAAGGAAAATGTCAAGTACCTAAATACTTATCTACACACTTTGTGCAAGGAAAAACAGCTTAGGTTGAATTTTCAGTATTTTTTTTAGATACAAAATGAATTAGTAATATAAGTTATTTTCGAGATTACACTTCGTAAACTTTGTATTTGATTTATAACCGCAAGCCAAACATTAAAAGTACCTACTCTCATGTAATACTATGTTTCCACCTACCCTAAATCCGAGATTTAGCTAAGTAGATTTAGAATAAATCTCGAGTTCTATTCCGAATCTACTTCGCAAAATCGCGGATTTTGGTTCACCTACCCTCAATCCAAAATTTGCACCTACCCTTTAAAATAAATCTCTAGATTTATTCTAAATCTACTTAGCTAAATCTAGAAATTAGAGTAGGCGGAAACATAGTATAAAGTTGCAAAAACTGATTAAGGTATGTCGTTTTCCGTTGTTGCCACAGATTTTCGGTCTTATCACGAATTCCATTCGTATCGGAAATTTGCTACGATTCTCGAAAATAGAATCACGGAATCCGTTCGTAATTTCATTACAATCGCCACTACGATCGGATTTTGTGATTGTTTTTTTTGGAAGTCGTAGAAAATTTTTGATACGAATCGAATTCGTGAAGAAGAATTACTCTGCTCGAGTAATAAAACAAAAATTATTTCATGTCATAAAAAAAAAAACTGTTCCTTTAGTTCATATTGACCAAACTTCTAATAATATCAACACCTTTCTTTTCCAACTTAAATATATTTTGACTGATACAAAAGTATGTTCACTATCCCCACAAATGAAATTCATTTTATTCAATGAAATTTAGAAAAATCTAAAAAAGAAAGGTATTCAATACAAACAAAAAAAACTGTTAAACTTATGTTTACTCCTGATAGTAAAAAATACTAGATTCTAACTAATTTTAAAAGCAAGATTGATTTGCATATTTAAGTAAGTATGTATACTTCATATTAAAAGAATAAACTTTTAATCCACACACAAAAAACCATCGTCCATAACCCAACATTTTGCCGCCAAGAAGCTCAATACACAAAAAAAAAAGAAGAAGAAAAAAACGCTGAAGGGGGTGCTAATGCTAAGTCAATTATACACAGTCAATCAGAAGCAGAACCAGAACTTTGTCAGCGTCGTCTTCGATTACCAAACTTAACAAGTTCTTTGTTCATTTGGGTGCAGAAGATCTCCTTTAACTACAAAGTTTCTTCTACGGTTAAGCTAAGATCATTATCGATAAAAAAAATCCTCCTAAATAACTGTATAAATAACACTCTTTTTTTCTAACTAGTCCCCACCATTTTTGCTAGCCTTCTCAGTTGTCTTCCTCCAACCAACACATCGACCCTGTCCCAATATGAAACCATGTAATGTCATCATAAACAGACCAAGTAAAATGAAGTATGTAAAAAAAAACTAATATACAAAATGGAATATTAAAACAGTACTTTTATGAAAAACTCCTCCATGCGGGAGCGCTAGAGACATTTTATATTAACCAAAAACTTTATTTCAAGTCGCACAAAGTCAAAAACTCTAAAAAAAAAAAATGAAAAGAACCAAAGACAAAAAAATAAAAAAAAAAAAACTTTAAAGAATCACATGAAAAAAAAGAAACAAGAATTTCTAGATTTTCCCTATTTTTGCTTTCGTGTTTCGTTGGTGCTATGGCTCTGCCATTGGAGCCCCAATTTCTTTTTTTTTCTTCTACAGTTGGCAATTTTTTTTTTGTAAAGAGCAACAGAATCGAGCGAGCCCCCAGCAAAAAGAAAATACAAAAAACTTATACAATTTCACTGTAAACTTTTTTTTTTATAAAAATAAAAAGAAACTTTACAACAATTCACAATTTTTTTTGGACGAATCAAAAAAATCAAAAAAAAAATAAAGGGAAAAAGGCCGAACAACGAACTTTTATAAAATTTTAACCATACACTCGAACGAGGGAGAGAAAAGAAAAAAAAAAAGAGTCGCAGTTTTTTCTTCGTTCTTCGAGTGATGCGAATTTCGAGTTGAGACAAAATTTTTAGCCACAAAAGGCTGCTTTAAAAACAAGATTAATTTAGTTTTCACAGTTTTCATTGCGAAAATATTTACCTCGGATTTTTTTTCGGATAATAAATTGTAGATTTTTTAACTTTTTATCTCTTTGAAAATGCACTTTCCTTTTTTTTTCTTGGCGTTTTTTTTTTTATTCTTTTTTATAATAAATATGTTGCCTTCGTTCACACTTTGCTTATTTCTTTCTTTCTCGAATGCCAACAGCTAAATGAGATGGAAATGAAGTGGATAGGAAAATTCTGTACACACACATTCATGATGGTTTTGTATATGGATAGGTTTTGTTTGATTGTATGGATGACACAGACGAGAAGTAGCTTGGAAGTTGTGTTTGTGTTGGTTGACTTCTTAGTGTAGCTAGCGCCAGTGAATGGGTTTATTTTGAGTGGACGATGAGAAAAATAGATGATTATTTTATTGTAGGCGGGTAATTTGAATTTGAGAAAAGAATGAAAATGATTGTGAAAAATAATTTTGATGCTTATTTAACAATTATGTCGTCAAAATAAGATAGCAAAATATTTTGTTTTCATATCTATTATTATTGAAATTGTAAGGTTATACATTTTAGGCGAAAATAAAATGTTGATACAAGAATACGAATAGATTTTGCTTTGAACCGGAAGTTAAAAATTAGAAGTCATATTTATGTTTTGTCGAATTTCCTCTAAATTAAATCGAATTAAAATCGATCGCGACGCGGTTTATGTGGTTTATGTGTCGTAAACAATGTGCCGAGCAGGATTTATTGAACAAAAAATCGCTTTCAAATCGATTTTTTTTTTTCTTTTGAAATGAATTCGACATTAGGGAAAATACAATTTAAAACTGCGAGCAGTACGTGAGATACAAATATATTTAAATATCAAAGTCCTTTTTATGAAATATAATCTATTTTAGGTCATGTGAATCAAATCTGCAAGCAAACTTTGACTTGAAAAGTGTTGGAGAAACATTTTGAATCGGAACGAGGTTCATATAAAAATAAATCGATTTCGTTCTAGTTCACAGTATTTCTCGACAACTTTTATCGATGTGAGAGTTACAGAACGAAGGCACTTCAGATTTGAAAGTTCTTTTTGTTTGGATGTTTCATAATTTCAAATTGTTCCAAAGCATTTATCCCAACTCATTTACGAGTATACTGGAGAAAAAAGATGAAGTATCATGATTCATGAGCATTTTTATAAATAAAAAACTGTAATGCATTGGGTTTGGTTAAAGCTTTTGGGGATGCAAGAGTGTTGCCAACAGTCATATCTCATATTAAATAAAATGCACTACTGGGTCGCATGTACTTACTTGCTCTTATGCTAAAAGTAGCTCTTATCTTAAAGCTTTCATTGAAATAAATCAGTAACAAGTGAGTTATAGCTATCATTGAAAAATGTACATCATTGGAAAGCCCTCTCAGTGAAATTTACTACTGCAGGTAGGCATTTGAGGTTAGAGTTGATCAGTTAAAGAAAAAGTGACAGCTGAGAACAGAATGAGATTCGAACATTTTCAGTGAATCGATTTGTGTTCCAAATTTGGAAAAGAAATCATTGAAATCAATTTCCATCATTAAAATGATAAAATTGTATTTTAAGAAAATTTTAAATCAAAATCAAGTATTTTTTTAAGTAAAAATATTCTACAACTCATTATCTTCATGTTAATAATGTCCTTTGCGACGATTTTTGTTTGCTTCTATAGCTTAAAATTGCAAATGAAAAATTTAAATGATAGCTATTACTGGCCCCTTCTATATGACAAAAAAATTAGGGAAAATTGTAATTCAATTTAATAAAACAATTTCACCAGTAATGTAAAAAACATTTAAAATGTGTTTTTTTAAACACCGGAAACACCGTTTTAAATTATTTTGATCAAAAAATAAAGTATGCCATCTAATTTCTTGTATTTAAAGGAATTTAAAAAAAAAATTGAAAATCGTTAGAGCCGGTTTAAAAAAAATATTTTTTAGGTAGGTATAGGTACATATAAAAATTTTCTAACATTTTTCAAAAAAACAAAATTTGGTATGCCATTTTGAAGAAATGTTTTATCAACAATTAAAAATGAAATTTGGAAATAATTCACTGACACGTTTTCAAAAAATAGATTTTTCAAAAAAAAAAAAGAAATGTAAATATTTTAAAAAATCCAAAAATCTATTTTTTGAAATTTTTTTAAAATTTAATATTAAAGTTATTTTTGTATACGCTTTTGTTAAAAATTTTCGTTGAAATCGGGTTATACGAAATATTCAGAAACCAAAAAAAAAAAAAAACGTTCTACTATGTGTAGTTGAGATTGTTTATTTTTTTTTTTTTAAATGTGTTTTTTATTTGTTTATTATTTTTCAATAGAATATTGGATTGTGATAAAGAATTTATCATGTGAAAAGATTTAGACATTTGTTTTATTTCTTTCACAAATCAAAAATCGAATTTATTATGAAAACGTGATAAAACTTATCACTTCCACATTTTCACAGATCGGGAATTGACCCCTGCTCACAAAAATTTAAATCAAAATCGTTAAAGCCGTTTTCGAAAAAAAGTAACTTTTCTATTTCTATTATATGACAGATAACGTTAGTTTTGGTCCTAAAAAGAAATTCAATTTCTATCAAGTTTGAAGAAAATTGCTCCAGTAGTTTAGGCTGTAGCTCGAGGTACATACAGGCGGACAGACAAACGGAACTTCCGGAACCACTTTTTTGGCATTCATCATCATCGTAATGTTATGTCTGATTGTTATCTAGAGTTCGATTTTTGTTCCGAACACTTAACTCTCCCTAAAGTACCTACATATATCGCAAGTAAAAAGTTGAAAAACTAAAAAAAAAATTAAACAAAAGTTGAAAATAGAAATGGCTAAAATTTTGTAAAAGAAACTTCAAACGTCTCTCAATACGAAAAAATGAAAAAGAAAATGAACTGCGAAGCCTAGTATGCAGAAGGATCTAAATTTTAACTCCAAAAGCTAAATTTGTCGTTAAATTGTTATGTAATGGGTTCAATTTTGTCATTTAAGCCTTTTATTGAAAAAAAAGATGTTGTTCCAACTTTTTGTCTACTTACCAAATCACCATCCATTAAAAATCGGTTTGTTAACATATGGTCGTTATTTAGTTGCGATAATTTTGATTTTTTCAACTTACTGTAGGAATATTAGAAACAAATAATACATAATATATTTGTAAAACATATATAACTTTATTTAAAATTATCATCATCTTTAACATCATTCATTTCTTTCGTTAAGTTTATTTGAATTTGTATGCCATATCAAATTTCTGACGTATTAGAGATATCCGTATTTTGACTATTCTAACAAAGAAAATTTGAGTGGAATCAAGACTAGTTTAACTTAATAATGATAAAATATTTATGTAAACATAGTATAGATAATAATTTCATGTATATATGTATTAACAAAAAATAAACTATACAATGTTAAAGTTATTGACATTTCTATCACATTTCGTTGTATATATATTTTTCTACACACAAAAAAGAACACATCTCAAAACATATATTTTTTTTAAAATATTCACAAACTGAACTAGACTCCTATAGGAAAACTATCAATTCAATCCATTGATATTGTTTAACAAAAAAGCGCTAGATTTTTAATATTAATCTAATTCAAAGTCCCAAGGTATGCATACAGTGCCATCTGTATGAACTGAATAATAATTTGTTATATTCAAATGAATATTTTCTAATGACTTCAAGTTGGTCAAAATCAGCTTGTCAAGAGTTTGAATCATCTTGTCTGGTGTAACGGAATCATCTTTTGTCAGAGATTTCAAGTGTAACAATTCTATACATCGTTTATGTAGTTCTTTTTCAATATGTTTATGTCTGAAATGAAAAGAATTTTTTAATTTTATTCATCGGTTTAGCTCAATATTTACTTATTATATTGCTCCATTTTTTGTTTAGCCTCATCGAGATGAGTGGTAATGAAATCAACAAGAATTGTGCCAGGACAGGTAGAAGGTGCAATAAGTTGTCCAGTTGGACTTACCATTAAAGGACCAGATTCACTTTAAGAAAAATTAGATAGATTTAAGCAAACAAAATTTTAACAAATTTACTTACGATTCAACGACTATTTCAAATTCAGACATATCCTGTGGCCAGGATTTTGGAAATTTATTTGTGGTCAGAAAATCTAAAAGATTTGTTGTGACTTTAGTCAGATGGCCGGCATAGTCAACGGCTTGTTGTTTTGGCATAAATTTTCTTCTTCCTATTTTGATATTTCGAAGGACTTGTGATAAAGCTGTTTCGTAATTTGGAATCTTTTTCAGAAAACTGTCGTGTTTCGCAATGTTTTTTATAAACTTTATTAAAAAAAGAAAAAAATAAATCAAAAACCGTTTTTGGAGAACAATACAAAAAGTAAAAAGCTCACATCCAACCAATTATTTAAAACATCTCCAGTAAAGAGCATAACATGACCCTCCAAACTGACACCAGTAAATGGTGCAAATACTACAATTCTTCCTTTAAAATATTAAAAAAAAAATAGTTTAAATATAATAATTAAAAGTTTAAAGCAGATTTTAACCTTTTAAAACATCTACATGTTTGCCATGCATATTTGCAAGACGTTCTAAGGTCTTAAGACATCCTCGATAATGTTCGTAATTCCAACCGCAATCGTAACGAACTTCTTTGAGCATTAATCGTTCTGCAAGTGATTTTTGTAATTTTGTGACTTCTTCTTTTAATCCTTCCAAGTCTTTGCTACGCGAAAGGGCTTCGGATGCATTGTTTTTCAACCAGGATCTAAAATTAAATTAAAATAAAATCTGTATTAGGCAAAGACATATTAAAAAACATATAACTTTCAAACGGTAAAAGCTATCGAGAAATTTAATTATCCATACAAAACATGAAAACATGAATTCTCTAAAAATAATGTTTTCTAAACTTTTCTTGTTGAAATTGAGTTAGTCCTTTGAGATAAAGGACTAGTAAAGGTTTTCGATGTTCAATTTGTGAGAAAATTGTCCCTATCACTTAAAGCATAGGACAATTTGTTTATATTGTATAACATTTCATTTACTTTTGTTGGATACCTACAATGCATTTTGAAATCATTCAAAAGTATTGATCGTCCGTTATAAAGCTACGGAACAGGAGAGCTGATCACAAAATTCGAAAGTTTTTGTGATACGCAAACCCCACAAAATTTAATTCAACTCACTTTCCTGACTAAATATTTGGTTATAAAAAGCTTTATAGATGGTATAGAAGCAAAATTGTTAGTTGGGTTGTGACACTAGTTTCTCTTGTGACTTGTGAGGTTTGCCCGAATCCGGTTGTAATTTCATTGTAGAAATTTTGTTTGATTTTCTTTAAAATTCTCAGGAAAGCAAAGTCAACGTCAAGACTAGGGAAAACGGCATGATGAGATAAGGATAAAAAGAAAAAAGGACCACCAAAAAATAAGCGGATGCCACCTTAAATTTAGCGGATTTCTGCATAGTTTTTTTTGTTAAGATGAGTTCCGTCTTTAATTAAACGGATAAATTCCCTTAATTTCTTGAACGCGCAAATTTAAAAAAAACTTACTTAATTTAAGCAGGAGATCATCTTATTTTTATGAACTGGCAGTCACTGGGGATCGAACCTACAACTGTTGGGTACTAGGCGATTGCCTTACCATCGTCCTATCTCACTGTTGGAAATAAGAACGATAATCTACAACTAAAGCTAAAGTCTGACTATAGTTTTACAATTTTTATTTTTTGTCTTTTTTAAAGATAAAAATTCACATTAAAATTAAATGAAGTTTACCTTAAATTTAACTAGAGTCCACTTATTTTAAGCGGGAATCGTATTGTTTTAAAGTGGTGAGATTTAGAGTGTTTCACAGTACACATAATAAGGTAATATATTCCGAACGTTGTCAAAATTTGTTTGTCAAAAATGGGCACCAATCTGTCAGGTCGGCCTTTAATTTTTATATTTCAATCGCAGTAAACAGGAAACTTGTTTTTGTTTTAATTTATAAAATGTCATTTAAAAATATTATAAATTGAAAAATAACAAATTTTCTTCGTGTTTCATCGCGGAAAATGGTAAATAATTCTTTAAAAATTAGTGGTGTGCGTGGTTTATCGGTTTTTGTGCGTTTTTCGTCAGTATTTTAAACAATTAAGAATTCGGTAGCTGACATTGGTCGCCAAAGTGTCATGTTTTGACAATCTGGCGAATAATGTCAGTTCGGAATATATTACCTTTTTATGTGTACTGTGGAGTGTTTTTCTTTATTTTTTCTAGATAAGGAATGGAATAGACAGGCCTGATAAAATAGTTTATCCAGAATATCTGGAACGTGATCAATAAAGAAACAGAAATAGTCAGAATGTCACTCAGCTGTTCAACCACATTTTTTTGTTAAAACACAAATACATGAATATTTATCACTTTTTATTATTTTAAAATTTCTATTTTTCCAAAATAAATAGATAATTTACAGCAATTTCAATAAAATCTTCCGTATAAATCATTTTTTTTTTCCCTACAATTTTCATTTTATTCTGAACTATGTATGTGTTGAGAACAAACTGGAAAGATGGCATCTTCACGAGAGACTTCAACACCTGCATTTTCACTGATGGCTCAAAAATGGACTGTCTATTATTAATCCCTTAATATCTCAAAATCTTTTCGACTACCAAATTTACTGGCAATTAAAGAAGCTTGCTTAGGGTAAATAAAAAAAAAAAAAAAACGTAGCTATACTAACAGATAGTTAGGCAGCTATAAAAGCAATTGCTTCGGCCATTACATCTTCCAAATTGGTTCAGCAGTGCAGAGAAGGAACTCTCAATGCTCAATGGAAGCCTCACAATCACTCTTATCTGGATCCCAGGTCACAGTGGTTTTGAAGGCAATGAAAAGGCGAATGAACTGGCCAGGCAAGAATCGGCCCTTCATGAGTCACTCTTGCAGAAACAGTTTACATTCCCGTAGGAGTCATGAATGGCACTATCTTTTCTCTTAACTAATCAAGCAATGGAACTGTACTCGTACTGCCCTCAGAAAATTCAGTTCCTTTGTGAGCATCTTCCCCCTTCACTTTTCATCCCTCTTGACTACAGCCCCGTTCCATTGGAGGTGGTAGTTTACTCATGAGTAGATCTAGTACTAGAATTAACACATGATCACTCGAGGATATAGAATGTGTAGTTGTTGTACTAGATTTCTACTCACGAGTAAACAACCACCTCCAATGGAACAGGGCTTACAAACTACTGTGTAGCTAGGCACTTTTACATTTGTACTGCCAAAGACTATTGCCACCCCTGCTTTCATACTCCATGCGAATATCGAATTCGCCCTAAGTGCGTTCTTTTATTCGCCGATGTTAACAACAACAACGAATTTTTTGACACATCAACCAAAGATATTTCACAAAAGAAACAAACTACCTCCAAGGCGCACATGAAGTTGAATCAAAAACAAAAAGCGCACACCAACTTGTTTCGTATATGATTGTTTATGTTTACCTACTCTTTTCTCCGGAATCGGAATGAACAAAATATTTAATGATATTCATCTCACTCGTAATCTTAAATATTAATTATTTATCATTGAATCATTAAGCCAAAGATTGATAAAACAAACCAAATCAGTAACTAAAAAAAAAAACAAACAAGATGCCACCGCGAAGAAAGGCAAAAATCAACAAATATATTGACTACGATCTGGAGAGAAATCAATCACAATGTTTATTTGATGATTGTGGCATGACTTTATCTGGTAGAAGACCAGCAAACATAAAAAGGCATTATAAGATGCGTCATAAAATAGATCTAGATGTCGATGAAAATGGTGATTGTAGTGAAAACAAATCGATATCACCAAAATCAAAAAAACAAAAAGTTTCTCATAACATCTCAGTTGACAATACCAAAAATACTCATGATGATGAACTAGAAATAGAAACTCATTCCGATGAAGAGTTGATACAAATCAAAATAGAAGATACATGCACTGTCTCAAATGAAACTTACGATAGTATTACAATGGGCAGAAAGGACTTTATACAGTCCTGTGTTGGCCTAGTGGCATTCACAAATATTCCAATCCAAGTATTTGATGAGAATGAATATTTCAAAAAGCTCATAAAACCTTATGAGAAGAAATTTGCTATCAACATTAATTCACAAAATATCAATCTTATGATTGGGAAAGTTAACCAAGAAGTTAAAGAAATATTAACGAAACAAATTGATAAAATCATGATTTGCTTGAAATTGGAATTGGTTTCCAAAGTAGAAAATGCTTTTTCAAGAACTCGCAACATTTTGATTGTTAGTATTCAATACGTGAAGGATTTTAAAATATGCACCAACATTATCGGTAAGTTAATGCGGGGTTTCTGAAATGAAAGCAGGTTTCATTGGGTGCGTTCACGTACGCACAGATACCCTATCCAAGATACCTAAGTATCCGCTACGTTTGTGAACACGAATCAGCTGTTCATCAAATATCCCATAAGAAACACAAGAATCCAGAAATTTTTAGGATACCTTTGGATTTTTTTGCTTGTCAACACATGTGTTCGATCAGCTGAGATTTTATATGGGATTACAACAACACAAAGGTATCCGGATACCTTTGGATCGGTACGTGAACGCACCCATTCTAACAGTTTATAGCCCAGCAAGAAAAAATTCATAACAGGCTGATTTTTGGTATACCTACAGGTTGGTATTGAGGTGGTTTACAATCTGTGAAAAGTCCTAAAAGTTCCTCTGTCCGCTAGACCCGTTATAGTGGGTCAAATGTCACAAAAACGGGTTTTTCGTTTCTATCTCTAAAACATTAGGATTTAGAAAAAAAATTTGTTCTACAAACTTGTAGCTGATTTAATTTTTTACATCATCGGAAGTTTTCTTGTTTCACTTACCGTTTAGAAGTTACTTATATGTTTTTTTTTTAAGAAGTTACGATACTTTAATATACTCCAAAAATATGCATTTTTTTTAATTGGTACTATTTTCACACCATCTCGGGGGTTAAGTACTAGATGCGATTTTTTGTATGGTATCCCCAAAAGGCGCCACATAGATTGCTATTTCAAATTATGTAATAAACATATATAAACATTAGGGTGGTCCTTATTTTACTCTTTTGGGAAAATTGAGTACGACGACGCCCTCTAGATTGAAGATTTAGATAACGATCTAAAAAAAAATTATTCAAAAACTAGCTGCCCGCTCCATAGACTGGCGAAAATAATCGAAAAATTTGACAAACAAAACTAATAGTTTAAGCTTTTGCTGAGTTTAGTACATCGGGTAAAGAATCGTCATTATCATTTCCATAAGGATAGTGCCCAAATTCACAACGCAATGGAATAAAAATTATTTCATATCGGATCAAAAAGAAAGTTTACTGGACCATCCATTACCGAATCTAAATGTTATGGAAAACTTTAATTTCTTACACTTTAAGATGTTACCAAATATTTAAACCTTTAATTATGCATAGTGAAAGTGCACTTCCAGTGCAAACTTATTATGTTTTAAAAGAGTCTAAGGTGGATGAAGAATTTAGAAAAGATTAGAGAAAACGATGATTTTTTTTCAATGCATTTTAATTATAATGGGTTAGAATGCCAGCTCTTAGTGCATATTGTTAAAATCAGAGACCAGAAATAACAGCCAACCTTTATTTGGAAATGGCTTCTCTCTGAGAGTTACCACATTACTTTAAAAAGGTTTCGGTTAAGGTTTGAAATTTATTTTTAAAAATCAAAAATAAAGGTTATCGGTTAAGATCTATTTTTAAAAATCAAAAATATCGGTTATCGGTTGAGGTTTTTCCAAAAAAAAAATAAATGGAAAAGGTCAACCTTTAACCATTTTCGCTGAAAATAAATCAAAAATGGTAAATTCAAAGGAAAATGTCGAATATAGCAAAAAAGTCTTTATTTTGCAAAAATACATATGAAAAAAATGTTTTTTTTTTAGTTTATGTACTGAGTTGAACTAATAATAAACTCTCAAAGTTTTTTGACCCAAGATTATATCTCAAGATTATAAAATGTAAAGATGAAAATGTTCTAACCACTTTGATTTGAGTCATTGGGACGACAAGCACAAACCAATGCAATTTCAAATGTTTCAGGAGAGGGATGTTCTAATTGATAAATTTGTAGATGAGATTTATTTTTTTCTCTCAGCGATAAATTTCACTGGTTGACCGAAACATAAAAAAAATACAAAATAAAGGCTTCTCTCAGACCTTGACCGGAATTTTTCTTTTTTTTTTTTAAATAAACGTAATTTTATGACCTTTATTGAAAATGGCAACAAATAAGTGTTATTAAGGAACCTATCAAAAGGTTGAGATTTATTTCTGATCTCTGATTAAAATGCACAAATAATATCAAAGTTTCAATTTTAAATTCTCGAAATAATTTTGTTAAAGTTCTTTTTATTGTAAATACCTGTTTTTAAAGACCGTCTTTATTCTATTGAAGCAAATAACAAGTGTTTTTTGTGAGGGAATGCAAAAAAACGCAATAGTAGCCACACTCTTTATGAAAATCTACTTTATTACCTTACCAAAGCTCCAATCTTTTTAATATATTTTTTTAAAATATGTTCTTTATTTATGACACGCAGTGTATGTATAGCTATGTGGGGCCTCTTGGGGATATCATACAAAAATCGCATCTAGTACTTAACCCCCGAGGTGGTGTGAAAATAATACCAATTTAAAAATAATGCATATTTTGGGGTGTAAACGAACATTATACTTTATCTTAACTTCTAAACGGTAAATGATACAAGAAAACTTCTGATGATGTAAAATTGAATCAGTTTTTAGAACACATTTTTTTTCCAAATCGTACTGTTTTAGAGATAGAAACGAAAAACCCAATATAACGGGTTTAGCGGACAGAGGAACTTTCAGGACTTTTCACAGATTGTAAACCACCTCAATACCAACCTGTATACCTTGGCCTGTTACACATGTTTTTCTTTCTTTGGCTTTTTTTTGTCTATTCTTACTGAGTTATTAATTCTTCTATTCGATTTTTAGGTATGTTTAAAATGATATATCACACAGTTGATCCCGTCGCTGAAGAGATATACAAGTGTATAAAAGATTTGAGCATCGATAAAGTACAATTATATACAAATACAACAATTGATAACGATTGGAGTATGCTCCCAACAATGAAACAATTACTTAATGAAATAAAAATATACATTTATTTTATGGAAAAAGAAATACAAGAAATCAAATCAAAAATTGCTGATTCATTCTGGTTTTTGCCGGTAATTCCATGTCCTGCGCGTACACTACAATTAGCTGCAAACGAAGTTATCAAAACTCTAAGATCTGAAATTGATGAATGCACACAAATTGTCAATAAAATCAGCACATATAAACAAACTCTTGATGATGATATGAAAAGTTGGAAATCAATATTTTCAATGATTAATTTTATTTTGGTTCTTAGAGAATCCAAAAAATATTTAGACGAACACATAGGCATTGATATAGATTGGAAAATTATTGAAGATTTTGTTGGTGCCTTTAAACCATTGATAGATTGGGAATTGGAAATGCATTCGGGGCAGTATATATTCGGGGATTTCTATCGAGACTGGTTGTGTTGTGAACTTAAGTTGTTAGAAATTGCTGTGAAAAATCCTTATGCATCGAAATTGCTTTCGGCACTAAAAAATCAACAGAAACCCCTTTATGAATGTGATGTTTTCATTGCAGCATTGTTTTTAGATCCACGTTTCAATTTTGATGCATCACCATTGTTAAGCAAAAAGCAAAGACAAGTTGCACAAGTATATTTGGGTTATTTTGTGTATATTTTTGCCTCAAATGTAATCTCTTTACAGGATCATCTGATGAAAACATTTGAAAGTATTCAAAAAATGGAGACACATCTGATACCTCAGGAAAAAGGCGAACCAAATTCTATACCAACCGTTGACGATTTTTCAAAAAAATCAAATGGAAAATATGACAATTTGGGAAAACATGTACAAAAAATGATATCTATTACTCAAGCCCATCAATCCGTACCAAAAAGAGATTTAAAACAAAAATTATCTGCATTATGCGAGAGAAATATGGAACCTATGGACACTAATGTTTTAGAATATTGGAAAAAATATTACAGACATGATAGTGAACTATCTAAACTTGCTGCAGTTGTATTTGCTGTTCCTGTTACGCTTGGTTTTAGTGATTCTTTAACTGAATCAGAATTACAAAAATTTCTCAAGGATACTGATTTATACCATTTTAATTCTAATGAACTAGAAGCTTGTAATTTTGATTCTGCTGAAATTGATGATATCTTAAGCAGTTAAATATTAAATTTGATAAAATTATAAAACAAAAACTCACACATATCGTAAAATATTTTTTAAAATAAGGATGGGTAGATGTTTTAAAGCAACATAAGATGTTAATGTATTATCGAAATTTGTTTCTTTATTTTAAAAATATGATATAGAAACTAATAGAAACTATTATATAGATTGTTCCTTGGGCTCCCAGGAAAATTAAAACTTACCTTCAAGATTTTACGATATTCAGAAAGGGAGACAAATCTGAGGTTTTAAATTTGTTCTCCTATACTAGCTGCAAGCTACCAATTCTACCATTCTACCAAATTTCAAGATTCTCCGATGATCTAAAGTGCTTTGTAATACACGTCCCCTGAATGAAAAATTTCAATTTTTTCTTTTGTATGCACCACAAGACCACAATAAAAAAAACCCTTCGAATGTTAGAATGAATAAAAGTAACTTTTTTTTTAATGAAAATTACTTAGTTGAGTTAAGTCTGAGGACGGGAAATTTTGTAACTCCACTCAAAATCAAAAAAATTGAGTAAAAAACAGCTTTCTGAAAATCTTCAAAGTTTGTAATATGAAAAAAGAAAAAAAAAAGATCATAATTGAATCTTTTTTTTTAAATAGGAGGTCCATTTTATAAACTTTTTTCAGGTGTATTAAATAAAATGCAGGACTGGGTCGCACGAACTTGCTTTTAAGGTTCAAGGTACTAAAATTTTGAAGGCTTTTTTAAATACAAATTTGGTAATGCAAAAATTGGTAGTATTTCATTGGTATGTAGTTTTGTAGCTATTATTAATCAACACTTAAAACCAAAATTTAAAAAAAGTTGAATGTCACGTTTTCGAAAATTTGATTTTCAAAAAAAAAAATTATTTATTTTATTTTATTAAAATCCAAAAATTAACTTTACTAAAATTTGTATTTTGGTCAAAAAAAAAATTCCAAAAACACCTCTGGAGAGTCGCTATCGAATTAAGCATAAAGTATGAAATTGTATTGTATATAATTCTCTCCCAAGTCTCATTAATTTGACAGACTTCCTAATTTAGTGCACAAAAAGGAACAGACCCTATATGTGAAAACAAATCTGTGGAATGATCTTAACAAAACAGATTCTATCCATTTTTTTGTTTCGCCGAAAAAATTTTATATTATTATTTAAGATATTTTTTCAATCTCTAAAATATTTTCACTACTAATGGCGTTTAAAAATGAAAAAATGTCTTGATTATTAGGCAAAATGGATTTATCTCCTTTTTTAAATAAAAGATTCAATTGTATTAAAAATAGTCCTCTTTTAAAAACCCTAATATAAAAAAAAAAATTTAAACAAGGTTTTTAGATACTAACACCAAAATTCTTAAAATTTCCATAATTGATTTTAAAAATAAGGACACTTTGACTACCTTTCCTTCGACCGATTTTGAAATTTCATTCGATTTTTGAAGCTGGTATAATTCCATGAAAAAGTGGATACGAATTTTTAGTAAATTATGCAGATTTTTTTTACTTTTTCCAATAGCAAATTACTATTTAGGTACAATTATATATTCAATTAAATACAATTGAATCGTTTATTTTGAAAAGATGATAAGTCCA
The DNA here is from genome assembly GCF_945859705.1 of Episyrphus balteatus. NCBI lineage: Eukaryota > Metazoa > Arthropoda > Insecta > Diptera > Syrphidae > Episyrphus > Episyrphus balteatus. The sequence goes on along the minus strand of NC_079134.1, from coordinate 27,247,647 downwards.
CTTTTTTTCAAAATTCGTTTTTTTTAACTGAATATGTTCTTGGGGGATAGCCACACCTGCCTTCAAAATATGAAGCATCTGCTCAGTCTATATTCGATTTTACAGATAAGCGAAGAAAAATTTTATTGTCAAAACATGATAAAAGTCCCGGACTTATCATCTTTTGAAAATAAACAGCAACTTTTTTATGAGTAATTGACTACACATAAAGAAGCTGACTACTGACTCAAAATCTGAAGTTGAAAGCGTCTTTCAAGTAAAATAACTACTCGAAACATTATATTCTATTCCCAAATGCAATTGTTTGATAGACTAAAGCTTTAAAAAAAATTGTATATTCATTTTAAAACTCATTTCACATTTGTTTATTTTCAAAGTATGATAAGTCCAAAATCGTTTTTATTTTTTATCTTTTGAACTATCGGTCCAAAAAGTAAATACCAAACGATATTCTGTAGCTAGGTAAAAGTTCTACAAAATATATTTTTTATACATTTTGCTACACTTAACAAAAGAAAATAGAACGTTTTTGTCTTCTCCTTAAAAATTTGAAATCATGGACTTATCATGTTTTGAAAATAAATGATTCAATTATATTCCCTTATGACTAGAAATTAATTTCAGGGAGTATAAATAATTTAAAAGCATTTTTCAAGCATAAGCTTGCCAACTACAGAAGAATTTCACATGAACGTAACGGAAAAATAAGCCCACAGATAATAATATGAATCTAAAAGTAAAGATGACAACATCGCTAAAATTGCTACAATAAATTAACATTTAAGCAAGCTTTGTTACACAATATTGGATTTTATGAAAATGCATTTATTCTTTATTTTTGCAAAAGTAAATGGCAGGTAACATGAGTTACTAAAATGATGTAACGTGAGTTAACTTTAAATTTTATTTTAAAAGCTTGTAGTTTTTTATGTATGAAATCTTCATTAAAAAAATTAACATTCTTAATTTCACAGAAAAACTTGATACTGTCGGAATCTTAAAACTCGTGTCCCATTATTGTAACGTGAGTTACAAACAGACTTTTATTTTTCCCAAGCAAATGCGAAAAGTAAAGAAAATGTTTTACTTAATTACACGGTGCGACACTGAAAATACACCCGAGAAATAACATAGTATAGGCTGTTCGTATGGTCGAATAATGCATAAAAATATTTTTGTTATATTTTTGGAACCCTCCATTTTTTTTATTTACCAAATATACATACTACGCTTATTTGTGATTAAAAATGTATGTTTTTTAATTTTTTGACATTAAACGGGTAAAAAGCGATTTTTGAAAAGGTCTGAAAAAATGACTTTTTTTACCAAGCTAAATCTCTAAAATTATAACAATTAAAAATCTGAAAAATTTTCACATGATAGCTACACTTATTAAATTTGAGTCTGTAAAGTTTTAAAACTTTTGAACGAATGGTTTGGCTGGAATTTAAAATTGATCGAACAAGGTCCAAGAAACCCCATGTTATTCCCATAAGAAACTTCAACCGCTTGGCGGCACGGGTTAGAATTAAGTTAGAGACTTGAAACTTGGAAAATATTTTTTTATTTTATTTCCAACCATATAAGATCCTAGGAGCATAGAAAATCTTATTATTTTAAAATAATGAACAACCTATTGTGCACATTGCAATTTACATCATGAAAAGCCACATTTTCTATTTACGAATAAATAGCATAGATTCCGCAGTTTTGGTCAAATTCAATAAAAAAATACGCCAATTTGTGCCTAAATGTATATTCTTTCAGAATATAACCTTACTTTATTTTTTTTGTTTGTTTTATTTTGCAAAAAAAATTGGGTAAAGTTGAAAAAATTGGGAAAAAAAATCACTTTTTCAAGATTTGTGGGATAAAAACCTACACTTAATTTGTTTAAACAATAGACTTATATACATCATTCAAAAGGTCTGGAAATCCTCTTTCCAAAAACATATAACATATTGAGAGTTGTTGGAAAAATGACTGAAATATTGACAGATTACATCGTAAGGTCTGTAAAAACGGTTTTTTGTAAATAAAAAAAAAAAATGGAGGGTTCCAAAAATATAACAAAAATATTTTTATGCATTATTCGACCATACGAACAGCCTACACTGTGTTATTTCTCGGGTGTATTTTTTTTTTTATTTTGTAGCACAGTGTTATGAATGTAATAGTTATGCTACATTTATGGACAGTATTTTCCTACCAATTTATAAAATTGATAACAAAAAAATCTATTCATGTATTGGAAGTTTTTGTGAATGTAAGGTGAGTTAACATGGAATTGCCTAGCTTCCAATATTCCCTAACCCAGTAGGTAAATTAGTTATGTATTTTAAGCACAAGCGAAATATAAATGAGGCGCTCAGCGCCAAAACGGCCTAACCCACAAAATTTCGTTTTGAGAAAAACGAGTTTAAAGAAAATCATATTTTCAGGGTTTCTTTTTTGTTGGCTTGTAAAAGTTATAAAAAAAATATTATTCAATACTTAGTTTGTAATTTTTTTTAGTTAGGAGTGTTGGCTACACTTTTGGGCTAAGGTCTGATATTTTTTTTATTCCGAAACTACATTTGCTATAAATGATTTAGGCAATTTTGTCGCCGAAGCCAAAATGGCGTCCACTAGAGTGACAAAAGTTTTTGGCTCTAATTTTAACTCTATTTAATGTAATTTAATGGGGATGTATTTTTATATTATAAATTGTTTTATTGCGGTTCGATCTGTGTACTCAGTTTGATTTTTTTGAAAATGTGGGTTAGGCCGTTTTAGTTCTGAGCTCCTCAAATATAGTAGACTTTTTAAAAGTTGGCCCACTGTGATGCGTATTTACTTTTGTTTATATCTTAAACTATCTTAAAGGCTATTTAACTTACCTCAATTCCTTTCGATCATTTACACTTCTCTCACGAAATGTAAATTCAAAATTATTAAATTCCGATCCATACTTGATGTCACCATAAGGTGTTGCATTAGTTTTGTAGCTGCCATAGGCAGCAGCAACATTTTGTGTGCTAGAATTCTGTACAGATTTAATAGTTTCAATGTAATCTGTGGATAAATTACAAGATTCGAGAAGGCTCTTTATCACTAATTTAGGTTCATGTGTTTTTTCCAATCGCACTTGAATTAATTTGAAAGAATCTGCAAAAACAAATATAGTTCATGAGCAATCAAATATTCCAGAAACAAACACAAAAATTAACCTCTTTTTTCTGGATCACCTTCTCTAATATAGAATTTTAAAACATTCGGTACATTATAGGATAGTCTTCTTTGTTTCATAGCCTCAAAATGCGCACTTAAATGTTTGAGAGATTCTTCATTTACGTGCTAATGTGAATCAAAACATTTTTATTTAAACTGGAATATTCTTAAAAAATTAAAGAAAGAAAGACTCACCCTTTGTTCTGGATGTTGACCAAATAAATCCGGATGAACTGCAAAATAAAACGGTCTCAAGGCTGTGGCAATTTCTGCTGTGCTAATATTACGTATTGTTGGATATTGTAGACCCAATGTACATGGCAAAAGGGTCTTCTTCTTTAGACTATTGTAGATTATTCATGAATTTGATTTTGTAAATATTTTAAAGAGAAACTTACCAATCAAGACATCGTGAAAACATTTTTATAATTCAAAGAGATAAAAGTTTCTTTTTTTTTAGTTAATTTGTTGCAATTTTGTTTAAAATTTTGCGTGTTGTAGAATAAAAAATAAAAAAAATCGGAAACGTCAAATTTGTTATGAAAAGAAAAATCAGCTGACTGATAACAAGGGATTTTGTACTAGATTTGGTGACAGGGGTGTGATTGAGTGAAAATTATTTTGTTTTTTTCGCTTTCTTTTTAAAATTCAGGTGTCGAATTACAGCATACGATTACGATCATTCGTTAACTATTTTACTATTTGTGTCTCTATTTAAGCCTAGTACGCAGATCGCGCTAAAATTTATCTTTCATACAAATTTCCTCCAAAGATAAATTTTAGCGAGGATTTTTAGCCAGGTAGTACGCAGTTCACGCGCTAAATTCGAATTCTCATCTACTACTTTTGCAAAAAGTCTCCACTCAATTTAGCTCGCGAAATAATGCTCAGCGCATTTTTTCACAGATAAATTTTGACATTTTTGTGGTTGTTGTTGTTGCTGCAAGGAATAAGAGGCAAAAAAAACTTTGGAATATATAAAAGAAGAGGAATAAAACAAAATGAGAGCGTAAAAAAGGTATTCTGCAGGTAAAAAAATATGTAATGTAATATTGAATGTAAGCTGGTATAAGTAAATGAAACTGTGATTCAGCCGTTATTTTTAAAAATGACGCGCATCTTTTTTAAAAAAGTTACGCGCGTAATTTTTCAAAAGTGGCACGCTTCATTTTACTAAAGAGACGCGCGTCATTTATGCATCTAATTGTCATTTTAATCGGTTTTAGCAAAACAGAGTTGTGACCTCCGTCAGTGCAGATCACAAATTCGAAAGTTTTTGTGATGCGAAAATCTCACAAAATCAAATTCAGCTCACTTTTTGTGAGGTTTGCCAGAATAGAGCTGTTATATTTTTAAATTTTTTGCTTGTATTTTTGTATTTGTATTTTGTTATTTTGATTTTTGACTTTGACATAATACTCGATGGTATTTTTTTGTTAACATGTTCACTGTTGACTTCGAAGACTTAAACATTACTCGTTTAGCCTTAACTACATACACAACTTTTTGAAAAAGTACAAAAGTAAAAATATATTTTTTCTGGCTAGCGTAATTTTTTTGTGAAAAAGAGTTTACGAATTGTTTTTTAGACCAAAAAATAAGCTTCCTGCATCATTTGTTTCAATTTTCCAGCCCGAAAAACTGTACAAAAATGCGTTTGAAAATTATCACTTTTGTACTTTTTCACTTTTTGAGCCAATGTAGTTAAGCCTTTTCACTTCAGCAGCGCACAAGACTAAGCGGTATGGTGTAAATGGAGGACTTACTTTTAAGTGCCTGATTTTTCCGCTTGGAGCACAACTCTTTGTAATCTAGTACAAACTACATATTTGCTCATCTCTAGCACATTTGACATTTCACTCAAAAATTTTTGCAAAACGCTCACCACAAACTTTTTCAACAAAAACAAAGGATCAAAAGCAAAAATTTTATTTTAAAGAAAAAGTTAAATTTAATTGAATTAAATACAAAAAATGGTCTTATCCGCAAGTAATTTACGTTCTCAACTTGTTGCATTAACCAGTTTCTCTGGTACTCACAAAGAACAAGCAGATAGGTAAGAAAATAATATTAATTTTCCATAAACTTGCCTAAAAAAACCCATTATAATTTTAAGATACCGGCAATTGTTGGAAGCCCTTCTTACCAATACTGGCAGTGAACTTATTGATACTTTAAAACTATTTGTCGAAGCCAGTAAGTACCAATATATTATTTATAAATAAATTGAATTCAATAAAAAACTTAAAACTCATTCAGTTGTAAACGAACACGTGAGTCTTGTAATCTCAAGACAAATCCTTACCGATGTCGGTGTTCAATTGTCGAAACTTCCCGACGATATATCCAAAGTTGTTTCTCATTTCACACTTGATAAAGTCCAACCAAGAGTTATATCGTTCGAGGAACAAGTTGCCGGCATTCGTCAACATTTGGCCGATATTTATGAAAGGAATCAAAATTGGCGTGAAGCTGCCAATGTTCTGGTTGGCATTCCCTTGGAAACTGGACAAAAGTATATTAATTCAAGTAGCGAATAGGTAACAATTAAATTATATTGACATTTGCTTTGTTTTTAGACAATATACGGTGGATTATAAGTTAGAGACTTATTTGAAAATTGCTCGACTTTATTTGGAGGATGATGATCCCATTCAAGCTGAAGCATTTATTAATCGGGCATCTCTTCTCCAGGCAGAGACACAAAGTGAGGAACTTCAAGTCTTGTATAAAGTCTGCTATGCAAGAGTCTTGGATTACAGAAGGTAAACCCGCAATTTTTGTTTTAATAGTTTTTATTAGTTTAAAAATTATCTTATTTATCTTTTGAAATAATTTACATAAAATTGTTTTTTAATAAGTAGTTACTTTTAGATTGAAATAAATTCAAGTTTGTTTAATTTTTGACTTCATTCGGGAGTGCGTTAAAGCCCTTTGTAGAGTAGGTGGTTTTGTGTTTGTGCTCGCCTGTACAGAAGTAAACGAAAATCTACAGCATTTCTCAATGCATATATCGCTGATTTGTGAAATGTTGTGGGATATAAATTTTGTTTAATTTTGAATATCAACACCTTGGAAGCATGGCAACGAATAATGTATACGAATCAGGAGATTTCCGTTTATGTGGCATTCAATCGTCATATTTTCCTAAAAATTGGCAATTGGCAATTGGCGTTCGCAATTTTTGACCAAAAGTGACTGAACGTCAATTGGAAAATTTAAAAACGTAGTCAAATGTTGTGCAAAACTAAGAAACCAACGTTGTCCAAATAAAAAAATTAACTCCAAGACGATTAAATGATAAATTGGATAAGTAGTAAATTTTGGGGAATTTTGTTTATTTTTTTTAAAGCAAACCTCAATTATTCCAAAAAGTTAGATCTTTGAATTCGGAAATGGTTTTGTTCCTATATACATTTTCATAAAAGTAACGATTATTTTTTTTTTAATTTTAAAGAAATATTGATATTTTATAAAATTATGTGGTTTTAAATGCATATTTTAAGCACATAGTTTTAAGAGCATGAAAATCCTATCCCTAATCATAATTAATGCATTATATTATAAACGCTCGGTACCATTTAACCAGGCTAAAGAGTGTAGCATATCTGCTATTGGAGTATACCTTCTCATCCCTATATTTTGTAGGGCTTGCAGCTTTGATTGTTTTTTAATAATTGTACTCATATATACTCATATGTTAGGCCGAGTGTCCACAGCAAATTTTGGGAGTCGAGGTATAACCAAAATGTGAGTATGAGTCTGGCAGCTTTAAATCGCGATCTTATAAGGTTTTCGAGGGGTTAAATAGCGCGAGTTCTCCAATTAATGTGAGTAGGCTAAATTAACACTATTTCACATACTGAATATAAGGACTCATGCTCTATCATTCAGGCTTACGTGACTAAATACATCAATCTCGGAGATGTGATAAATAGAACTCAAGATATAAGCTTTTTAAACTAACCATATCGGCTCTATTATTGGAGAGTTTTGAATTCATAAAAACAAATAAAAATTAAACAGAAAAGTCTCCAAAACAAAGCCGTTAAAACGGCTAATGTCTTGAGATTGCATCGCCAAGATTTATATCTTCAGGTTTAGGAGAAATGACAAAACATCATTCCTTATATTTAGAATATATAGCCTTTAGTTTGTGTATATTTATTTTTAGTTTATTTTTGCACTACCATTCGTATATTGAATTCATGTCTGTTTGAAGCTGCACAGCAAATATCTCCTTAACACTGACAAAGATGAGGGTTTCATCAGCAAAAAAACAATGCTCGTTGCAAGTCCAAGAAAATTGCTAAAACGATATTTCCAGTCTCAAGTTCTTTCTTCCATTCATTTATGACCCAACTCAAAGAAGTCTCACAAGAATGACCATGTCTAAAACCGGATTGTTTCACACAAATTATTTTCTCCCGCTCTAATAACCAGTAAGTTGGTTGCAAACAATCACCTCCAAAATCTTTTCATATGTTGGCAGCATATTTTCGGGTCTTCATTTTTTTGCGTTTTTAACCTTCTCTACAAGGATAACATCAGAATTTTTCCAGCTCTCAAGAAAAATATTTCAGTTTGTAAAGCATTTTTATAACGGTTTGCATAGTAATGAGCGTTTTCATTCAAAGGTGATATTTGAATCATGTTTTCGTTAAAATCACTATCAAATCAAAAAGTTTATTTTTTTGGTTTTATGAAAGGTAATTTGTTCTGTAAACAATTTAATAAATATTGTCTCATGATCTGAAATTTAACTTTCCCACTCATCATTTTATTTTTTTTTCGAAAACACAACAGAAAATTCATTGAAGCTGCTCAACGTTACAACGAACTCTCTTACCGCTCCATCGTTGAAGAAGGAGAACGCATGACTGCTCTCAAAAAGGCCCTAATCTGCACTGTCCTGGCCTCAGCTGGTCAACAAAGATCTCGAATGTTGGCCACACTTTTCAAAGACGAACGTTGCCAACACCTCCCAGCCTATTCGATTTTGGAAAAAATGTACTTGGATCGGATTATTCGTCGATCTGAGTTGCAGGAATTTGAAGCTTTATTGCAATTGCATCAAAAGGCAAGCACTTTAGGTAGATAAAGCTGTTTTCTTTTTTTTTTTGGGTAAAAAAAATAATTGACTCTCAGATGGTTCATCAATCCTAGATCGCGCTGTTTTTGAACACAATTTATTGTCGGCCAGCAAGTTGTATAATAATATTACATTCGAAGAACTTGGTGCACTTTTAGAAATTCCTGCTGCCAAAGCTGAGGGTATTGCTAGCCAGATGATAACTGAGGGTCGTATGAATGGGCATATTGATCAAATTGCTGGAATTGTTCATTTTGAAAGTAGGTTTTATTTTCAAACTTATGACAAACTTAATAAATAAAATATTTATTCTTCTTTTAAGACCGTGAAGTCCTTCCATTATGGGATAGACAAATTCAATCACTTTGCTATCAGGTTAATTCGATTATTGAAAAAATTGCAGCTGCCGAACCTGAATGGATGGCCAAGACCCTAGATGGAGTCAACTGATTTAAATATTTAGATTTTTGTGAATTATTAATATAACATTTTAAAATTAAATAAAAAGAAACTATTTGAAATAGAAACTCGTATTTTATTTGTTTTAAAATTTTTAACAAAATTCAGGATCTTTTTAAAAGTTGTAAGGAATGAAATCTTCGTTATTAATGGTGCAATAAATAGTCGTTCCACGAATCGAAATTTTATTCAATTACTCGCTTGGGGAGAATTTAGCAAATGAACTAAAGAGTATTATGTAAGGTTTTTGTTCAGTTCATAATTTGAATTTCTTCCCGTTACAAGTAGCTCAAGTGTTTTTTTTTCTGACGACTATGACAATTCTCTGAGATGGGGCGATCATAAACGAGGGACTGCAGCAATGCTGCAAAAAAGTATTGATAATATTGCTATAATAAGGAGTGAATTTTGACTCATTTAGTACTATTTGACTAATTTGGACAGTACCTGGCTGAATAAATGGAAGTTCTATTTTGCAGAACTGCAGCAGGTTTGCATTTATGAACTCGCCCATGCTTTTTCTCTTCCAAAGTTTCAGAACGTGAACATCCAAACGTTCCTCAAAACTTTTCTGTAACGGAAATTAAGAGCATTACATTCCGATAGTATAAATTGAAGTAACATTGATAAAGAGTGTTCTGCACTCAGTTCATAGCTAAGCTCTTGAGGCCATTTTTAATTTTAATGTGGAAAACTTTTCACCGGAATTTTAAAAGTTATTAAGATTTTCATATGAAAACCAATATCTAAGTGGGAAAAGAGCTGTTCGAATTTCACCTGAAAGAAAATCAGATAAACTTTTAAGTCAGGAATTCACAATAGAGGAAAAGTAAAATTTAATTTTTTCGGTTGAAATTTTGTTCACATAAAGCTCTATAAGACATATTATTTGAGCTTGTTCAATTTTCAGCTACAAAAATAAAAGCAAGTTTAGTAAGCGAATAATTTCAATTTGCAATGGTTTTTGTAGTGATTCATTAAAATACCTGTTAAACGAAGCAAAATTTCGTTTTTGTAACGAAAATTATGGTTTTTCTTAATGTTTTTTTGTTGAGATGAGCAAGAAATATTTGAATATTTTTTTGGATCACCTGAAAAGCTTAAGGATAATGCAGTCAAAACATTATTAAAAATTCGTTTTTACTAAAAGGATTCAAAAAAGTTAATTCATCGATTATTTCTATTATTAGATAGGTCCTTAATTACAGAAGATATAAGCCTGAATACTAATTATAGTGACTTTTCCAAAGGGGATAACATTACTTTTCCCATTTTTTCTTTGCCACATTCCTCGCACAATTTTACCATACCAAGTTAAATAAAAAAAGCAAATTAATCCCAAAAGTGGAACTTTGATAACCAGCGAAAACTGAAAAATTACAATTTAGCTTTAATTTTTAAAAAAATTTCTAATTCGAATCTATCCATTCCTATTTGTTTTAATCCGTTATTTTTAAATTTTATTTAAATAAATAACTTTTAAAAGTAGCGATTTTTTAAATTATAAAAGACTTAACCCATTTTTGTCTTCTTTCTAGGAATTAATTATGAATTTCTAGCCATTGCTTAGGTTTTTAACAAAATTTATTTCAAAACAAGTGTTTTTTCTTTTATATAAAATAACTTAATATTTTGTTTCTTTATTTAAGGCATCAATAGATTGGTGGTACATTGAATAAAGTTGATGAGCATTTGATTTGCATTACACATCACTTATAAATTTATATTATAAAATTGTTACATAGAAATGGTTTGTGTTTTTGATGTTAATGTGTTTTTATTGTGTTGTGTTTTTCTTTTTCTTTTAATATAAATTATTTGTGCGATAATATTTTTCATCTTTTTTCTAAAATAACATTCAATAAAACTCTGCATATATAAAAATAATATATTACAATTATTAAAGTGTAAAAACATAATGAATTAATCTATAAACCATCTTGTGGAAAATTGTAAGTATAATCTGAAAGTTAGCCACTAATCGGTTTTCGTAAAAAAATGTATCGTTCAGTGTAAAAAAAATAATTGCACAACATCATTTTGTTATAAGTAGTGTGTTCTTGAAAGAAATATTTTAAAATACCCAAAAAGGTTCTTGTATGTGTTTTTTTTATGCAATAGTAACAGTTGTCTGTTGTTGTCGTTGTTCAACAATTCGAATTCCTTGAGCGATTTCACCTCGACGAACAGCATTAAACTTCAGGAAAGCATCGTATCCATAAAGACACATCGCAACAAATCCAAACAACTGAAATGAAATTGTTTATTTTATTTAACTTTAAATAATCATGGAGTAAAACGAAAAAAAAAAAACTTACAGCTGCAGCCGTAAATGCTTCAACTCCAAATGTAGCCGCAAAGCATGCGGCAAAAAGATACAAAATTGTCCACAACGCACAGAAATACATTTCGATCTTGAGCCATGGAATTTTGTAAAATTTCTCACACACATGAAACAGGTAGGCAGCCAACATGATGCCAGTAAACCAAAATCCAGTCATAGCAATCGAGCTGAAGTAACTACCACGGGAATGGTATGAAAATGCACTGACTTGTATGCAAATGAAACCTATTAAGTTGACAACCTATAAGGAAACATATATAAATCAAAGTATGCATTTTTAATTAAATTTGAATTTGTTTTTTAGAAAATACAAAAAAAAAACATACAATGCAGGCAATTTTGAGCATTCCAGGAATTGTCTGAATGTATGATTGATCATATCGGAGCTGAGGTGAGACTGATGTTTGTGTGACTTGGGTCGTTGTCGTATGACGACCGGGGAATCCTGCATCAGCCATAATTATTTAATCTAAAAGAAAGACAAAAAGAAAAAAATAAATTAATGTTAACGATAATAAGCTAAGATCTATTTTGTATTAAAAAAAAAAAAAACAAATTGTTATGATTTCAGTTCTGATAAATTTGTGAATGGCATTATTAAAACATTAGAGAAAACGTTTTAACGATTTCTTACTTGCGATATACATAGGTACTATAGGACTGTCATGTCATGTCATATGTCATGTCGTGTATAAACATAATGTAAACTAACAATCGAACAGAAGCAAAAGATCTCATGTAAAACCTCGAATAAAAACTGACAATTCATTCTGACTACACGTGTTAAACTAACAAGAACTAAGAGCTTAAACTTTCAATGTTATAATATTCGTATTATTTTATATTTCAATAAATGTTAACTTAAATAAGTATTTAAGAGTTTTTAATTTATGTACTCAAGTACATAACATGGTGACAGAATCGGGATCTTATTAAGAAAAGATAAAATAAAATAATTGTCGAATCACGCAACCTCAAAATGGCGGCATTAAAAATGGAACCTTTTTCGATGAATGGAAATGTTGCAGAAAATTGGCGACGGTGGAAGTCAGATTTTTCCAACTATCTAATTGCAAATGAATTAGATGAAAAATCTGATAAACGAAAAATTGCAGTTTTCCTCATGACTTGCGGTGAAGATCTAAAGTGCAAATTTGCACAACTCGAAGTTGAACCTGTTCTTCCCGCCACTGAAGTTAAGTTTGAACAAGTCCTGGCTAAATTTGATGACTTCTTTAAATCATTTTCTAATGAAATCTTTTCTAGTTATTTATTTTGGAACTCAAATTTTAGACAACTTCCAGAAGAAAAATTTGATGTGTTCTATAACAAAGTCAAACAACATGCTATCGACTGCAATTTTGGCAATTCGCTATCAAGAAACATTCGGGATAAATTGCTTATTGGTATCTCAAATTCTGCCTTACGCGAGCGCCTTATGCGTGAAAAAACTCCATCCGAAAAAATTGTTGTAGAGCAGTGCCGAATAAGTGAGTTATCTCATAGCCAGTCAAATTGCATGTCCTCTGCCAGTGTAGAAAATCAAGAAGTTTCTATAGATTTCATAAAAAAAAGAAAATTTCAAATAAAGAATACAAACCAAAATCAGACATGCAACAAGTGTGGACGGCTGCACGATCCCCGGCGTTGTCCAGCCTATGGTGATGAGTGTAATAATTGCGGCAAATTGAATCACTGGGCAAAGAAATGCAGAAGCTCGCCGAAATATAAAAAAAAACCTTCTACAAAATAAAAATAACTACAACCACGTCCATCAGATTCAGACTGGCAATGACAACCATGATGAGGGTGAAGTTTTTACAATCTCCACATTAGCTAAATCCGAATGGTCTTCGAAAGACTGGTTGGTGAATGCATTTATAGATGGAAATCTTATTAATTGTAAACTTGACACAGGAGCTCAGTCAAATGTTATTTCTGTAAATTGTTTGCAGCAATTTAAAAATAAACCGAATGTGCTTACAACCAAGGATATTTTGAAAACATTTGGAGGTTCAGTAATTAAATTGGTTGGCCAATGTTATTTGCAAGTTGAACTCAATGGAATTAAATGTAAGCAGCGATTTTTAGTCACTTATCTGGATGTAAAAACAATTCTTGGACTTGAGGCATGCAGATATTTTAAGCTCATTAATAAAAAAAATATATGTGAGCTTGTGTTCAACAACAATCAAATAAAAGAAAATCCAGAATCCATTATCGCTGAGTTTGCAGACGTGATTGAAGGCCGTGGTTCATTAAAACCAGTTAAAAAACACCTAAAGGAGAATGCGGTTCCACATATTGCTGCAGTAAGACGAATTCCAATTTCATTGCATGAACCAGTAAAAAAAAAATTAGACTATCGAACCACCGCAACTAATGGTCTTAAATCTCAAGCCGCGAACCTCAAAACAAAACCTTATAAAGAATATTGTGTGAAGGACACAGTATGGTTTCGCAAAAATAATAAAACTCCTTGGACAACAGGAAAAATTGTTAAAAAAAAATCGAGTCGCCGTTATGTTATTAAAACAATTGATGACAAATTTTTCACAAGAAATAGTGTGTACATTCGTCCTAACAAATTTCCAGAAAAAAGCGTTGATAAAGATTACAGCAAAAGTTTTGCATCTCCTGAAGACTATTACACCACCGCTTCGCCTGGAGCTCAATTTTTAGAAGAAGAACCGACTTGTTCTTCAGCGAAACAGTGTTCTTCTAACAAAACTTCATTAATTGATAGAAGCATTTATCAAGCGATTTCATCTAAAGCAATAATTGATAATTCAGATTCTATAATGAGTATTAAATTACTATTTCCAGATATGAAAACATCGAAAGCCGTACCTGATATACTAGCAAATTCAAATTCTCAACCTATACCGGACATTCCTGAACAACCAAGCGGTTCGAAGAGGGTAATAAAACCAAGAGTCAAATTAAAGGATTATGATTTAAGTATTGACTAAAAATGTATGTTTAATCAATTTATTATAAAAGGGGCGTGTCATGTCATGTCATATGTCATGTCGTGTATAAACATAATGTAAACTAACAATCGAACAGAAGCAAAAGATCTCATGTAAAACCTCGAATAAAAACTGACAATTCATTCTGACTACACGTGTTAAACTAACAAGAACTAAGAGCTTAAACTTTCAATGTTATAATATTCGTATTATTTTATATTTCAATAAATGTTAACTTAAATAAGTATTTAAGAGTTTTTAATTTATGTACTCAAGTACATAACAAGGACAAGTTTAGGATTCGGTAAAAAAATCGAACTCGATATAACAAACAGACATATGACATTACGATGATGGGGAATGCCAAAAAAGTGGGTCCCACAATTCTATCTGTCTGTCCGTCTGTATGTTCCTAAAATACTGGAGTGATTTTCTTCAAACTTGGTAGTGAAAAAATTGGGTGATTCACTAGACACTAGAGGATAAATTGAATTTTTTTTAGGACCAAAACTAATAGTACCTGTGGAAATAGAAAATTTAATTTTTGATCAAAAGCGGCTCTAACGATTTTGATTAAAATTTTTTGAAAAAAATATTTTTTGTACCGTTATTTTCAATACCTGCCTTACTGATCAATTTCTCGTAAAAGACAAAGCAGATGTCAACCAAAATTTGTATACAAAAACGTTATATAAAAATTTTTCGAAAATTTTACTTATTTTTAAAGCTACTAAATTCTTGCGAGTGAGTCAGAAATGATGAAATCGGTTCCATAATAGGTACGGTCAACAATTTCATGCATTCCAATAATTTAATCGAAATCGTTAGATCAGTTTTTGACAAAAGTAAGTTTTTTTTAAATTTTGATTTTATGGCTGGTAGGTACCGTTAATTTTGATCTCAAAATTAAATTTCGATTTCGGGTCTAGGGAATCTTCCAAAACACAACTACCCATTTTGAAGAAAATCAGTTTATAATCTTAGGCTGTTGCTGAAGAAAGATACTGACAGGCGGTCGTCGTAATATCATGATTGATTGTTATCTAGAGTTCGCTACTATTTACGAATTCTAAACTTACCCAATAGTACCTTTATCGCAAGTACAAATAATTATTGTAACTCATGGCCATGAATGATGTGTAAGTATGTATTACCAATACATCGTGTTTACAAAACAATTGTTTTAATTTGTTTTCGAATTACACACCAACATTCATGTAAAAAAAACTCTCACACTATTGCCTAATTGTTTAAATGTAACACTTTAGTTGTTGCTTTCCAATATGAAAATCTCTCATTAACATGTCTACGCATCAAAAATTTATTTTTTTTCCCTGAGCACCATTCGTATTCATTTTGCGCCCTACAAGTGTTGAAATATATACAAATTCGGCGAGTGTAAGAAACTGATAGATGAAGAAATCTAATAGGATATTGAAAAAGATTTGAATAGGTACCGCATCGAATGCGATTGTTTTAAGTAGTGTAAAACAAGTCTCGCTATTGCTTTGAAACCATTTTCTTTTTACAGATTACACTGGTCAACAAGGTTTTTGCCACAAGAACCAAAACATACTTTTCTATAGGTTTTTGATGTGAAGCCTCCGTTTTTTGAAATATTACAGTTAGAAAATGCCAACAAACATCATTTTGGCTGTTTTCGAGGTTATGCTTTTATGTTGGGTAATTCATTATGAATAAATTTGTAACAGTGCCTATTATTCTTCCAAAAAATGTTTAAATCTTTCCGATATCTCTTTTACTGCCCCATATATTAAAGATTTAAGTAGTGGTCTTTGACTCAGAAACAGCACTGGCCAACCAAATTAAACTTTTTTTGGGTTGCTGAACTCGAATCCGTGATCAGAATTTTTTTTTTAATTTAGCCTTCGTTCTTGAAATATTACCATTATAAAATGCAAAAAAAAGTTTTTTTTATAACGGTTATATTTCAAGAACGGAGGCTAATAGAATTTTTCTGATTGCAGCTTCGAGTTCTGCAACCAAAAAACCTCTAGAAAAGTATGTGTTCGTTCTTGTGGAAAAAAAAAGTTCAATTTTTTTGACCAATGTTATTAATATCCCGTACCGTTCCGTTCCGTTTTTTTCTAAATAATTTTTTTTTATTTTTACTTAATTTTGGTCACAGCTTACACGACAAACACAAAATTCCTCAGTGCATGAATATGAAAAATTAAAAACTTGGTAAGGTTAGTTTTCAAAGCTAATCACTGTCTTAAATTGTGGCCGAATTTAACACTTACCGATTAGAATTTGATGTTGAAAAAATGTGAATTCACATAGGTGTGATATTACGAAGGGAACTAACAACTAAATCTATAAGATTTTTTTTTCATTTGAGCAACTTCAACCGGAATCTACAAAAAGGGTTTTAAAATTCATCTCTGTGCATTTCCATTTTCGGAATCCTTTTCTGGAAACTAACTCAATAGTTTCATCTTCAATTTAAATAAACTTTGTACCATGAAAGGAATATGGGAGCCAACAAATATCGGTTCTTCCAATATATGTAGCTTTTGAAATAACTTAAAAAAATTTGAAAAAGCAGAGGATCAGAATCAAGAACCAGTTCATATATAAAAATTTAAATAAGTTCATAAAAAGGTTCTATGTAGATACGATACAAAATTCATGTATAAATCCGACACACATATTGCTGGCATCCCATTTCAACTATGTTAAACACAACAATATTATGGACCCGCTTGAAACCTATATCAATCATTAGGTAGACACTGCGATTCATGCAAAATACATATACAATACATATTTGTGGTCTGTTGAAACAGGTAAAAAGGTTTAACATGAATTTATGGAATAATAACTGGATTTTTTGATAACTCTTTTAAATAACATAACATAATATTCTTTTCGTTGACTTAATTATGATTTACATTTTTTTAGTTTTAAAATTTTTGCTGTCATTTTATTCTATAATCACTAGGCGATGCTAGTTCTGATAAAATCAACATACTTAGAATGAAACAAGATACAAATATGTATTTCCATGTTTAACCATGGAATATACAAACACATATTTACCTACTTCAAACTAATAATGCTATATCTACCCAAAATCAAGATAATTATTAAATCAATGATCCGATAACCAATTTGTCTCAAGCAAATAAAAAAAGTAGGTACTCCTCCCCCTCATTATCTTACACAAAATTAACTACTGAAAGAGGATTTCTACGCTTATTTATTTAAGAAAGTACTCAAGTTGAACCTACATAATGAATGAATATTACCTACTTGTTTTTTTTTTTTTGAAGCAAAAAACAACAAATAATTCCGCTTACGCATGTGTGTAACCGGCGAAACTAATTCACAAAAAACCACAAAACTTATCATAATCACTATGATACGAGTTGGGTTAAACTGCTTTCACTTTTACCCTTCCAACCGATTAGTGGTGTTGTTAAATGCAACCAAGCATCAATAATCGCAGTTTTTTTATTTTTATTTCGATTGTGTGTATAAACTGCACAAGGCACAACCTGTTTATCAAATTTGGAGGGAGATTTTTTTTTTAATAGTAATTTTGTTTGTTTATTCAATTTCATTCAAAATCAATAAGAAATACAATTTTGAAAATTGAAAAAAAAAAATAAAGAAATAAAAACAACTTATCTCATTTTGTGAGATCATCAGCCTGATTCAAACATACATTAAATCAGGAAAAAAAATCTATTTATATTTAAATTATACTCTCATATGACAGAATTTATTTTAATATTTTTATAACATCATACTCGTATACTTGATTTCACTAATTTAAATATATGTATAAAAAGTAAATAAAATAAAAAAGAAATTGAATCAAGTTCAAAGAGACGATAAACCTGACATGAATAAAAAAAAGAACACCTTTTAACATATTTTTTTTTATTTACAAGCTCATTTAAAACTAAACTATTTATGCTAATCTCAAGAACTAGAACCTCTTCATTGCCTATATTCAATTTGATAGGAAAAAAAAAACAGACATTCAAGTGCACAACATAGAGACCCCCATGTTGTTGCTAAAATAGAATTTTTTAATATTCATCATCAACATCATCATCAGCAGGCAAAATTTCTATTTTATTTTAAATTTAAATATTTTAGTAAAACAAGTAAAAATGGAAGAAACAAAAAAAAAAAAGACATGAAATGAAACGTTTCAAACACACGCACTCAATTTTCCACCCAGTTATCGTTTGATCAACAACACACAATACTCAAACAAACTGACCAACAACGACTGACACTGACAAAGGGGCAGACTTTTCGACACCGACCACCACACCGGCCAAAGTCAACGTCAGCTAGAGCGTTTTTGCTCAATGTAGATTAAAAAAATTTAAGAAATTAATTTGGAAACAAGTATAAGCAAAGAGTTTAGATATTTATAGAATATCTATCCATTTTACGATTTATTTTGTTTTTATTTTTATTTTATGTATTTTCGAAAAATTAGCAAATTGTGTTGCAATATATCTATATTACTAGCAAAGTAGGTAACACAAACAAAAACAAATACACCACAGAGTAGGTAAAAAATAAATAATTGATATCAAAGAAAATCGAACTTCCAACGGAATATACGAGTATACTCACTGATTTGGTATAAACCTCTATCTATGGTCTTGTGGGAAATGAGAAATGTGACAAAACCGAAACTCTAGCTAGACGGACAAATATGGTATAAAATACACCAAAGAGCGCCAACATATGACAATATAGTCAGTCCTCTTCGTAGTTTATATGGTTTAGTTAATGGATATAACATTCTTATCGGTTACGAGGTCAGATTAGTATCACACCTTCTTTCCTTTAGAATGAATCATATAGAATAGATGCACATTTTTAAGTATGAAAAATGTGCATAGTTTATTTTAAACAAGAACACAATTAGCTCATCGCTAGACTTGAATATAAAAGATTATTAACGATGACTTAATAATAAGACGCTTTCGTCATCGCTTTTAGCCTTCAATCATGGATTTGTTATGGAATGCTATAATAGCATGGGAGTCAAAGTTATTTGCAATCTTTTTTTTTGTTTGTTTGTTTAACCATAGCCAAACCCTGTTTGTGGATTATTCACAACATAAATTGACAAGCAAAAAAAAAATCATACCAACAAATTCTTACCTTATCTGAATTCTTGAATGGGGCGTAAAAATAATGAAGAGATTCTTTTTCAAAAAATCTTGCTTGCGTAGAGTTAAACTATGTATTTGATAGATTCCAACAGAGAACACTCTTTTATTCTTTTTTTTATACAATTTTGTGTGAAAAATTAATACGTTGTTGTTCCACTTTTTTTCACACCACTTTGGAGAAACAAATGCGATAAAAAACTATACAAAAACTTCTATGACTTAGAAAACGTAGACTAAAGAAAAACTGTTTTAAGCAATGAGATGACAAGATTATTAACTAACTAATATACAACAACAAAAAAAATCTTAAAAACGAAAGAAAATTTTTTCGTCTTCAACAAGTTGGAGGAGGCGTTTTCTCTTCGGTATTATATTAATATTTCCTTTTTTTTTTTCTTTTCGATTTCTCTACTCCGTTCGATGTTGTTTGGTATCGGGTGTTTGGGTGACTGGTTTGCGTTCGTCACTGTTTTCATTGTTTTGTTGTGGGCTAGCTGTTGGCTTTTTGTTAGTTTTGTTTTAAAGGTATATGTATTTGCAAGAGGTGTGCGCGCAAGTGGGAACAGAATGAAATACATGGAACAAAGAATGATAGGAATGAATGAAAATATTCATTTTTTTTTTATTTTAAAAAAGATAAAATTAACGGTTTCTATTCAATTTTTATTTTTAGGCACTTTCCTAAAATCCAAAACTTAAACCCGTTATTTTATACAGAAGAACAATGTTTCTGAATTTCGTAGTTTTTACACACATTTGCTAATTTAAAAAAACATTAACTGCCAATTAAATACTCTACTGGTGCTTTTTATTAGAAATTAAGTATTTCGATAAAGAAAAAAAAAATATAATTTGTACAGCTTTTGTGGGATCTTTGTTGGTTTGTAACAGATATGTCATAATGGGGCTACAAGGGGAAGAAGAATCTTGAAATTTCACACAGTGAAATACCTCGAAATTGTTTTCTTAGTGAGTTTGAATACTTTTTGTCTATGAAAAAGCACTTACCTTGAGTTCACATATTTCAAGAACAAGATTTTGAATACATACCATAATTTTTTTTGGTGGCATTTCTTCGTTGGATTTAACCTTCATTATCATCTTTGCTACAACTTTTTAAATGTCTTCTTTTTGCTGACATTCTTTTCGTTGGTCCTGAAAACAAACTAAGAAAAAAAAAACGCTTTGAAGTAAAATTAAACATTTTTGTATTACAGAAACAATACTATACTTTTTGATTTGATTTCTTGTTACGTTGTCTTTAAATTAACCTCAATCTTGGTCCATATAGTTTTCCAGATACATATTTTGATTTTTGAACAATTGAATTTTACCTGAATAAAATAGTAATTAACAAAGGATTCTTTTTTCTTTTCTTTTGTACTTCAAGGCCGTCTGGGAAGGGTAAGGGCGCTGTTAAAACATCTTGTGACTTACTAACTTTTTACCAAAATTTCGTGTAGTATTGTTTTGAAACATTATTTAAAAGTGAACAAAATAAAGTCAATTTTTAAAATTTTTTAAATATTTTAGCTCATGTACTGCCCATAATTTCGTAAGGGCCCTAACTACAAAATTTTCGATTTTGATTTTGTCACATATTTTGAGTAAAGGCATTGTCTCTAATTTATTCTCATTTATTTTTTTAGCCTTGGTCTTCAAATACGTCAGAAAATTCAAAATGAACTTTTGATTTTTTTCATTTTTATATGAAATTTGCGATATTACATTTACTGTTTCCCTCTATAACTCAGAACTAAGAAAAGTGTAGTTAGGGCCTTTACGAGATTATGGGCAGTGTAGCTTCTGACTATTGTAGCGTACACTCTAGAAAAGGAAAAATTTTTTAGTGCACAAATATTCTTCAAAAGCCTCAGTGTCATGCAGATTAAAATCGCTCTTCTTTTTCATAATGTACATATAACTTGCATCTTACAATACGATTATTTCACATGAAACTAAGGTACGTTCGCATTATGATTTTGTTTCGAAAATTTGGTTATTTTTTCGTTTTCATTTGAAGAAAATTATAAATACTGCACAAATAAATTTGTTTTTTTTTTTATCATATTCGGCCACTATTCGGCCAATTTTCGGCTGAATAGCTAACAATATTCGGCCGAATACTGAATTTCAGAAAGACAATAAAAAGACATACATTTATCTCACAAAAAATATTTTTTATACAAAACTTGTTGCTTTAGCATTTAAAATTTACTAATGGTAAGTTGTGGCTAATAAAAACAACTTTTTTCAACATTCGGTGGAAGTAAACGATTACGTCTATCTTCGTGAACAAATCCAATTTCTAAAAATATTCTCTCACTCGCAAATTAAATCAAAAATCCTTCTAATATTTTGGCCCAAATTCAATGAAATAGAATAAGAATAACATGACAAATCACGTAGGAGTAAAATAAATTCACATATCGTTGACCGAATAATCGGTATTCGGCCAAATCACTATTCGCAGCGTCTCAAAGAAACTGATAATAATTAACATGTACTTGAAATAAGTAACAGTTCATTATAATAATAAACGGATGGTCACCGCATCTATAACTATCGGCCCTAGCGAGGTAATCCGTCGGAGCGGATTTTATCCGATTTCATCCGAATCGGATAGTTTTTACCTTTATTTCGTATGAAATCGGAGAATTTCCTTTCCGACGGATTACCTCGCTAAAGCCGTATATTTGAAAGTAATCGGTAGGGAACTTATAGAGATTTGCTATTAAACGTTATACCTACCAAATTTGTTGACTTCAATAAATTTAAGATTTCTCGAAAAAAAGATATACCTCCTACTGTAAGCTTATTTTTTAATAATATAATAATAATAATTTTAACTATATGCCTGTAAGACCTAAGGTCTTTAAAATGAGAAATTTACTTCTTTCAGAAACCGTTAAAAATTTATCAAAACAAATTACCACAACAAATGACATGATCTCAGAGATTGTTAAAAAAACATTTTGTATTATCTAACGAGAATGACTCAAAAACGTGATGTGATAGAATTTTTCGGAATCGAACTAATCCCGTCATTATTTTTATTTCTGTAACAAAAAAAACTTAATTTTGTATAATTTGATTTTGATAAATCCCTCAGTGAAACCATTTTTTACAATTATTATGGATGGTGCTCAATTCAATTTTTTTAAATTTTCTCTTTAAGTGTTTTGCTCCGATTAAAAAAAAAATTCAATTTATAATTCTTCAAAATAATTTTATTTTCATATTTTGTAAACTTAAAAATACTCAAAAACGAGGTCTTGACTCTGTTCAAAAACTTAACAGAAGAAAAAAAAAATACATAACATTTTGTAGATTTCAAAAAAGCCTAAAGATGTTTAAATAAAAACTAAATTAATTCATTTTTTTCAATAATAATTCAAGCTACATATTTTATATGTAAACAATTAAAAAAAAAATACCTAAACTAAAGATTAAATACTCGTACAAAAAAAAAAGAAGATACAGTTGAATACTGTAAGGAAAAAGTTGTTAGTTACTAATTAAAAATCAGCTGGAATCTTGACATTGATACAACGACCAAACCTGGACACCAAATGTTGTTTATCGCTCTTATTCTTGTTATAACCAAAACAAGTCTTCTTGGCTTTTGGAATTTTAAGTTTCTTCGGTGGGTCTATTAGGATTTTTTTGTTGGAATTTATCTCTTCTGTTTCATTATGATTTTCATCTTTTACAACCTTTGGAATTATTGGAATAATATCAACCAATTCTCGATGAAAGTTTTTCATATGATTTTGCTAAATATACATATTAAATTTTTATTTACATTCTACGAAGTTAAAATGAAGTTAAATTTTACCATTTGATCTAGATTCTGGGTGTACAAACCACATACAATACAAAATGGTTTTAAATGCATCTTGGAGTGAGTGAATATGCTGAGTCTAGTGTTGAGTATTTCATTGCATTGGGTGCAACGATATTTGGGACCTCGTGGTTCGTAGATATTCATAGTTCGACGAAAGAAATTCTTTTTTATATGGGAGAAACATTTTTTTTGTAGGATGCATGAAAGCTTATGAATTAAAATATGGTGAATGTAAAGAAAAATAATTACCTTTTGCCAGATGACAATTTCTTTTCTACACTCAGACATTTTTTTTAAAGGAGTGTTTTAATTAATTTATTTTTAGTTTTGTCTAATTTATTTTTAGTTTTGTCCTAATTCGAATTGTATAATTTTATTTGTTTTCACAGAATTTGTAAAAAAAAAAATATTTTTTTACATCGTAGCGGTAAATATTCGTTGACATTTAAGAAGCATACAGCGGCTGTGTCACAGCTTACGTTATCATGCTGCTACATGTGCAAGTTATGGGTAGCAAGTAGCCATCTTTCAAATAATGCTTTTACCGTGCAGCCACATGTGCCAGCTTTTTCATGGCATTGATAAGTTGGTTTAAACCGCGGTTTAAATGGTTGTACACGACTGGGCTTCAAACTCTTTTATAAAAAAATGTTCACACTTTTGTTTGTCTGGCATTTACAACTTATTACTTATTTTTATCTGTGCTATCTGTGCCTATCTTTTTCTACTGATTAAAAAAAAACGGCAATAATAGAAAAACGTGAATGTATGATCATAATCGTGTGCCATGATTCGTTATTTGAAACATCTTCTATCGAATCAAAAAACGTAGCAGCGAAATTTAGCATGCAAGTGGCTTACGCAACCTACATGCAAATCGACGACGACCGACAACAAAAATAAAAGCTACTGGCAGCATTTTTGAAGGAAAAAAAAATCCAAATTAGAACGTTAAACGCTGGAGGAAATTTTGGCATAAATGAATAGATTTCATTTTGGAATAAATGAATAGATTTCATTTATGGAAAAGTACTTGTTATTTTCCTATTATCTATTTTTTTTTGTTTTCTTTATAAAAAGTAGAAAACTAAATATTTTATATTAAAATTCATAACCCAAGTAACAATGTAGCTTTCATAAGGGTCAATGAGAGCTATTTTTTGACTTGTTTAAGAAGAAGGACAAGTCTTATGCAAATCATTTTGGCGCACATTACAGAATTTTCCCAAGACCTTCCTCCACAGGCAATCCACAAGCTAATAGCTTGTGACGAACAGCGTAAAACGACCTTATGCAGGCCTTTTTACAAAACAATGAAACATTTTAGGGAAACTATAGCTTCACTAAGGAAACTTTCATTTGCTTTGGATGTTATAATAAGGCCTTATGGAGGTTGTTATAAGATGTTGAATTTATGAATAAAAAAAAAAGATTTTATTGATTTTTTTTTCTTTTAATTTTTTTCTATTTTGTTTTTTCTTCTTTTTTGGCCATGTCAATGCTTTTCCTGTCGTTCTGAAATGGGAAGAATTTTATTTTAATTGAAAAAGAACCCCTTTTTTTTCACAAATATGGCCCCGCCAGGAATCGGTCCCACGTACCTCTCTACATACCAAGCCAGCACCTTACCAGTAGACCATACTCGAATATTAAAGATGAGTGGCAAAAAGGGAGCTAATTGAAACCTCACATAAAAATGCAATGTTTTTTTCTAAAGTGTTACAAACATTGCATATCTGCAGGATAAAAGCTTTCATACTTATTGGTGAAAAACATTGCATACTTGAGAGATGAAAACATTGCATATACTTACAAGAACCTCTTGGAACAGGTCTTATGAAAGCCTTCTGTCACTTGAAAATAGAAGGCTTCTTTAAAACGGTTCTAACAGATGTTATGAAGGTCTTCTTTAACTTATATTTACAAGGCTTCTTCTAAACACTTCCAGATAGCCTTAAGGAGACCTCCTTTGTTTCCAAAATGGATGATTTGTGTAAGTAAAAGCCTTAAACTAAACTTATACAAACTATAGCTTGCCGAATCGAAGAAAATGGACCTTATGCAAGTAAAATTGTTACTTGGGAAGTTCTTCTCTACTTTCTACGCGTTAATTATGCGTTTAATTATGACCAATGATCCATACCCTACTAACAATTTAGCTTCTATAATGCTTTACAGAAGCAACAATTGCATCTGTAAATCTTTATAGAACCAAAATTGTTTGTCGGGTACCCAACCAAGATTTCGCTTCGGTAAAGATATATTTCCGAAGCTACAATTCAGCTTCTGTTAATTTTAAATAAGGTTGTTGAGCATGGAAAAAATAGAAAGTTATACAAGTTGGACCCTTCATAACAATTTCCTTATAAGGACTATAAGAAGCTTTAAAAAACTTTTACGAAGCAGTGAGATTTGACAGTTATTAGCTTCGTAAGAGCTTGTATGTATAATAGCACTTTAATACAAGTCTTATCGAAATAATAGAAACAACAACAAAAACAAACAAAGTTCTTTAGCTTCCGAATGGATTGTTTAGCATTTTAACACAAAACCCATGGCAGTTATAGAAAAAAAAAAGAATTTCCTTTTTTTATTTGGTTTTGAATTGATTTTATACCACGAATTTTATAAAAAAAAATGTCCAAGATACCCCATTATCCCTTATTTTTCAAATATACACTTCGAATTGGCATCACTTTTTTTAACAGAGGAAAACAACTGTCATGTTAAAAGTCGCAAGGTCGTTGTCGTTATCATCTACTGGAGCATCTCTTCCAAAATTACAATTATTTTTGATTCCATTTCAAAGATCATTTATTGCATCCAAAACAATTAAAAAAATGCCAATTAAAGCTGCTCTAATTGATCTAAGTGGCACAATGCATGTTGAAGATGATCCAACACCAAATGCCATTGAAGCATTAAAAAGGTATTTTACAAAAACATGAATGAACTAAACTTCTCATATTTAACGATAACACTCTTAACTTGAAGACTTCGAAAGACCGGAATTCATATAAAATTCGTCACCAATACAACTAAAGAATCTGGTGAAACTCTATACAATCGTTTGGCCAAAATGGGCTTTGAACTTGATAAACAAGAAATCTATAGTTCATTAAGTGCCACAGCAAATTATGTTAAGACCAAGAATCTGAATCCTTTCTATCTTGTTAGTGCTGATGCTAGAAAAGATTTCCCACCAGAAAGTAGTCAGAATTATGATGCTGTCGTTGTAGGATTGGCACCAAATGAATTCCATTATGAGAATATGAATAAAGCATTTAGGTAAAAATCTTCTTTGAATGTAGAAGAATGTTTTACAGAGTTTCCTTTTTTATAGAATTTTGATGGACAACAAAAACAGCCAACTAATTGCTGTTCATCAAGGAAAATATTATAAACGAGGTGATGGCTTAGCTCTTGGTCCAGGTTGCTTTGTCAAAGGTCTCGAATATGCAGCTTCCGTTAATGCAATTCTCATTGGCAAACCAAATCAATATTTCTTTGAAAGTGCAATACCAGATGGGGTCAAGGCTGACGAATGCGTCATGATTGGTGATGTAAGAGTTTTTCAAGGTCTTATGGAGGGGTTGGGGTCAAACGTCAAAGTCCCCAAAACCGAAAACCCAGAATCCCGAAAATCCGGTATCCCGAAAAATTTTATATGAAATGAGAAATTTGAGCAAATTTTTCATGTTATATGTTTTAGGAATTTCGGGATTTTGGATTTTCGGGATTCTGAGTTTTCTGGATTCAAAATTTCGGGATTGTGTCCGCCTCCCCTTATGGAGTAGAAAATTCTGTTTAATTTATCTTCCAGGATCCCAATGACGATTGTAAAGGCTCTCTCGCAGTTGGAATGAAGGCAATTCTCGTCAAAACTGGAAAATATCTACCCGACATCGTTGTTGACCCACCTCCAACCTTGTTGGCTGAGAATTTCGCTGAAGCTGTTCAATGGATTGAACAAAATAAATAAAAAGTCTCTTAACTGAAGTATAAATAGTTAAAAAAGAAAAGCCTTTAACAATTTTTATTCATTAAAAAAAGCTTGCTGTGTGTATATAAATTTTTGAGAAAAAAAGAAATAAAATGCGATATAATATATTTTTTGAACTTAAGCTCCTAGTTTAGTCTTGGCAAATTCTGAAGCTAATTTCAGAACCTCATCGACTTTGTCGTAATTCGGTCCAGATGCTTGAGCAGATTCAGCTTTGCCACCTCCTTTGCCTCCCAAAGTAGTCGAAATATGCTGAACCCATTCGTTTGCTTTGAGACCTTTTTCCACAGCACCCTTTGGCACCGAGGTTAAACAGAATATCTTCTTGGAATCCACATCGACTGAGACAAACATAGCCGATGTTTCTGGACTTAAGGCACGTACTTGTTTCAAAGCAGCATCGAGAGCTTTGGTATTGTTAAAGGCTTCCAATTGTTGGACAATAACTGGAGTGTTTACATTAGCCTGGCATATTTCTTTAGCTTTCTCGACTACGGTGACAGCAACAGCAGCTTTAACGGCACGTTCCTTATCATCGAGAGTCTTTTTCAAATTTTTAAGAACATTTCTCATTTCGTCCTTCTTCACATGAGGAATGAGTGCTTGTGAGATAGCTTCAGTAAGTTCAACAATCTTCTTCACATGATCCTTAGAACTCTTGCCCTCTTTATCAGCATCAATAATGGTCTTTAAGGAATTAATTTCATTTTCAAAGCTTTCAGTCTTTTTCAGTGCTTTCACTGCTTCGGGGCCGGTTAAAGCAACAATACGTCGAATACCCTTGGCAATGGCTTCTTCACTGCTAATGACAAAGTCAACAATGTGGCCGGATCTACGCAAATGAGTACCACCACAGAATTCCACAGATGTCTTCTCACCAGCTTCGCTATCTGGATTTGCCTCTAAATCCTCGACAGGAACTCCAAAAGAAATAACTCTCACTGGATCTGGATATACTTCATCGAATACCGAGCGTAGACCACGAATAGACTTGGCAACTTTCAGACTGGATTCCTTAGCATAGATAGGCACATTTTTATAGACCATATCACGAGTTAATTGTTCCGTCTTTGCTACCTGTTCGATAGTCATAGCTGCTTTGCTGTTAAAATCGAATCTTAACTTTTCTGGGACAACCAGGGAACCCTTTTGTTCGGTATCTTTGCCCAAAACTTGTAACAAACAATGATTCAAAGCATGAGTGGCAGAATGATTTTTCATTGTCAGACTCCTGCGGGCAACATCAATTTGCAAATTCAAATTGTCACCAACTTTGAGTGTTCCCTCAACAACTCCAATGTGCAAAATGTATCCTCCCCGATTGAACACTCGATCGACTAGGAATTCATTATCCTCCTCATCAACTTTGACCATAACACCTTGATCATAAATCTGACCACCACTTTCGGCATAGAAATTCGTCTTGTCCAAAACGATTCCACACTTTTGTCCCGAAGTGACTTCATCAACAAATTGATTCTCATATCGAATGGCTACAATTTTACCATTACAATGCCTAAAATCATAGTCAGCTTCTCGTTCGTCTGACTTGGCAGAATATTGATATTTGAATGAATCATTTGTTAGTGGAACAGATTTTCCTTGGAGTTCGGAGATTCCATGAACATCAATGTTGATTTCATCGATTTTACTTGTTCCCTTGCCTTGCGAGAGAATGTAGGAATTTTGCTTGGCAGCTTCGTAACCGTCCATATCGATTTGGAGATTCTTTTCTTCAGACATCAGTTGGGTAAGATCGACTGGGAAGCCGTATGTGTCGTAGAGACGCCATGCTACATCGCCAGGAATGACCTTGGCATCACCAAGTTTTGTGATTGTTCGATTGAGAAGGTTACGACCGCGTGAGAGGGTCTTTAAGAATTGTTGTTCCTCCTCGTTGATGACATCAATGATGTGTTGAGGATCTTTGGAGAGTTCAGGGAATGCATCACCAAGCAAGTCTACAACGGTGTGAACTAGAGTGGCAAAGAATCCTGGTTTGGCATTGAGTTTTTCGGTTGCGTATCTGGAAAGATGGAGAAAAAAGTGTAAATCTCAGCAAAGGTCCACTAAAGCTAAGTAAGTACACACGATTGGAATATCTTCCAATATTAGGCGAACTGTCTACAGTCTTCCAATAGCAACCAATGAGATGCCAAACTGTCAATTTTCTATCAAGTGAAAATTGTCTGTTTATACGGTGGGATCATTTTATCCAAAAATTAGACAAATCATTGGGACATCTGCCGCCAATTTTTTGTCAACCAATTAAAAATTGTCTGTTTACTTGGTTGAAAGACTTAAGAGACCAAAAAATTTGTAGACTCATTGGAAGACAAATTTCTTGACAGATGACGGAGAATATGAAACTTTATTTAGAAGTTGGATTGAGACAGGAAAAAAATCGTATGGAAGAGGGTCTATTCCCCTCCGTTAAGCTTGGCAAAGCAAATAAATTTGTATTATTATTATTTTTAAATAAAGCTGTTCTAAGGAAAAGTGCTTGAAAAATTTATTTTCAATTTCAAAAATTTTATTTTATGTAATTGAGTCAACGCTGTTTTCAATTATCTCATTAGTTTTTATTCAAAAACATAAAACTGTATGCGAAAATGTTTTGCCGTTTTCAAATTATTTCTCAATAACGAATACAAAGACTCGTATGTTATAAAAATGAGCTTAAGCTCTTATCTCACTTTTCAGTACATTTTCTTAGGATCTATCTCATTTTATTGAGATATATCGTCGGCACAACGCCAAAACCGTGAATCTGCATTTTTAAACATTTTAATGTCGGCACCAGGGTGCGAATTCGGAACGACAAAAATATACGTATTCTCTATAAAAATATGAGACATAAAAAAGTTCTAGCGACATGAAAAAGTAGAAGCCAATTTCGCACCAGTGTTAACTTCCCAAGGAGATATAGCTCGTCTACAAAAACTACAAAATAAGGCAATGAGGATTATTTTAAAATGTGCACGGCTTACTCACATAAAAGATATGTTAGAAAGACTTAACTGGCTAAATATTACACAACTTATTAAATTAAATGTCTTATTATTTGTGTTTAAAATATGCTTATGATATGCTTCCAAGCTATTTATGCAATAACTTAAAATATATCAGTGATTCTCAACCCTATAATCTAAGAAGCGCTCAAAATTTTAGAATACAATATAAAGCAACTTCGCGCGCGCAGAATACAATGATGTTTAAAGGACTACAGTTATATAATAATCTACCAAGTAAAATTAAATCATTAAATACTTTACACAATTTTAAAATAGAAGTGATAAAATATTTAAAATCAGACAACGTATGAGAACTAATAAAACATTAATGAACAAAATGGCTTTTTAGCCAAAACAAAGCTCTTACACTCTTAAACCTCTTATTTATTTTTTTACCAAAAAACTCAATTCAATACTCATATAATACATACAAAGCTAAAACAAAATCAGATTATAATAGTACAATTATTTATTATAATAAAAAATAATTAAAAGGTCCTCCTCGCGCGTCGGTTGTGAGGGGAAAGTGGGCGGGGCATAATATATAATATAATATAGAATATTACGTCGCAAAAAAGAGGTGTGCCTACAGAGGGTTAATGCGTCATTTTACTTGTTAATGAGTTTCCGAAACTTAAAGTCGTTTTTCTCAAAACTACAATTTTGCAGATTCCTGGTTTTGACTTTGTGCCCACGATATCTCTAGAAAATGTACTGTAAAATGAGATAGAGCTTAGGCTCATTCTTTTTGCATATTAGCCAAAATGATCTCCCAATTTAAAATCAAATGGCCAATTAGTCAACAATCGTCCAATTACAATGGTCAACAAGGTTTTTGTTCAAGAAACCAGGATATACTTTTCTATAGGTTTTTTGTGTGCAGAGATCGAATCCGAAGTCAGAAAAGATCTATCACATCACGTTTTTAAGATATTCCCGTTAGAAATTCTAAAAATCCCGCTTTTTAACGTTCATTTCATTGCGTTCGATGATTTCTTTTGATTTAATTTGAAACGGTTCCTAAAACTACATTTTGTCTTTCTAAATCCGTTTAAATCTTTTAAATATCTCTTTTCTTCTTTGAGTTGAAGTCAAGGTGTTTGGTGTATCTCATGTTCATTTGCCTTTAATAGCATATCTCGAAAAGTTCTTTACCAATCACTTTCAAATTTTGACACAACGTTCCATTTAGGTTATATCTGTAAAGTTGGTAAATCGCAGTTAGATACAGCAAATTGTGACCGAGATAGATACTAAAAATTTACTAGTCGGAAAAAAAAGTTACGGGAATGTAAACGAAACGTTGTGTCAAAATTTGAAAGCGATTGGTAAAGAACTTTTTGAGATTTGCTATTAAAGGTAAATGAACATGAGACATACCAAACACCTTAAAAAAAAAATAACCAAACGCTAGGAAATAACCTCTAAAACTGGTAAAAAGCTGCATTTTCGATTTTCCAACGGGAATATCTCAAAAACAAAGAACAGGGCGCTAAAATCCTTTAGAAAAGTATAATTTGGTATCTGTAACAAAAAAAGCTTAATTTTGTTGGCTAGTGTTATTTGAAAATAAGAAAAATTGTGTGTTTAGATGAGTTCATACGATTGCAAGAAGTCGGCCAATTTTTTTGATACAAAATTCTCAAAAGATTGGCTGCCAATTTTTGTTGTCACTTTTAACAGATAAAATTGGATGTTTTCATGGTTGATAGAAAATTGATGAAAATATGTTTTGAAAAATCGGGCTAATATAGGAAGATCATCCAATCGTGTATACTTAGCTTAAGTCTTCTACTCACCTCACAGCACGTCTTAGAATTCTCCTCAAAACATAACCTCTTCCAGTGTTATCTGGCATTCCTCCATCAGCCAGCGCAATGGTAATTGTACGAGCATGATCAGCCAAAACCCTATAAGCCATATCAATGCCATCAGCATCGTCAGCTCCAACACGTCCCTGATAATCAGGAGCTCCAGTTCCCTTCTGAATTGCTTCAAACAAAGGCATAAACAGATCAGTGTCATAGTTGGATCTCTTTTCCTGAATCACCGAAACCAATCTCTCAAATCCCATTCCACAATCAATGTGTTTCTTGGGCAGAGGCTTCAAACTACTATCAGGTTCCCGATTGTATTGAATAAACACCAAGTTCCAGATTTCCAAAACATCTGGATCATCCATATTCACCAATTCTGGAACACTTCTTCCACCGATACGATCAAAATGCAATTCAGAACATGGTCCACATGGACCAGTCTCACCCATTTCCCAGAAGTTATCTTTCATACTTCCCGGCAAAACATGTTCTGGCTTCAATCCCAAATTGAGCCAAATTTGCTTGCATTCATCGTCAGGAGCCAGTCCAGACTTTTCATCACCTCCAAAGTAAGTAACATACAATCGATCAGCGGGTAACTTTAAGCGATCAGTAAGGAACTCCCATGCCCATGTACAAATCTCTTTTTTAAAGTAATCCCCAAATGACCAATTACCCAACATTTCAAAGAAAGTATGATGATAGACATCTTTGCCAACATCATCGAGATCATTGTGCTTTCCACCAGCACGAATGCATTTCTGGGTATTGGCAGTACGAACCCATTTGGCCATGTCACTATTTGGATCGGCTGTACCCAAGAAAATTGGTTTAAACTGATTCATGCCAGCATTGGTGAAAAGGAGAGTGGGATCATCCAATGGAATGGTGCTGGACGAATGGACATAAGTGTGATTTTTTTCTTTGAAAAAGTCCAAAAAGAAGGAACGAACTTCCTTTGCGGTGAGTGTAGATTTCATTGCTATTTTTGGAGTAACCAATTTAAATAGAAAAAAGGAGAGAAAAAAAAAAAAATAGAAACAAAATCAATGACACGGCAAACAGAATCAAAATTACGTGAGGAGGTTATCTAAGTTGCTTTGAGTGAGACTTTGATCTAATGGTCTTTATATGAGATCAAAGCCAAGTCGACAGATTTCTTCCTTTTTCTCTTTATTTTTTTTTTGTATTGTCTTGTTCTATCAAAGCCACGTCGAGAGTACTTTCACCAAGCAAATGGCAAATAGGAAATGGGATTCGTTATTTTTAAAGAAAATACATTTTTCTGAGTTAAAATGGGAACTTACTTGACTTTTTTGTTTGGAAAAATTCACAAAATTTAGGTTTTTGATAATTTTTTGGATTTTTTCCACAGTCTAGAACCAATTCTAGCAAACAAACACGTTTTTTTTAGCAGCAAAGCTAAATGAAAAAATGCAAGACTTTAGCCGATGATGAATTTTTGACCAGAATTTTCAAATGCAGTAGAATGACAGGAGGAGAAGGAAATATAAAAATGTTGTTTTTTTTTTTTTAATGTGGTTGGAATGTCAGAAATGATGAAATGCAATAAGAATTTATGAAATAAGAAAACATCACTGCATGGAACCACTGCGTTCCAGGATGTCGGTTTAAAAAAATGGTAAATCTAGTACAATTAAAATAATTGGGAATTTTTTTTTTTCAAAAGATATTTTTTCGCATGCAAATTGAAAATACAAAGGAGTTTTGCTATAGCCTGGAATGACCATGCTTATAAAATAAAATAAAATAAAATAAAATAAAAAATAAAATAAATATAAGTCTAAAAATGTAAATTTTTATATGCATTTTGTGACAGTTTTGCCCGTCTCAAAATTAAAAATAATGATGCAGAAAGTTTATTTTTTGGTTTCAAAAACAATTTTTGTAGTTTTTCCCGGAAACAAATAGCGCTAGAAAGAAATAAAAATTTTTTACTTTTGTATATTTCCCACTTTTTCACTTTTTAGGTCATTGTAGTTAAGACTTAATTATTATCCAACTTCAAAATTACAGCGCTTTTGACAACAGCTATGAAGACCAAGACAGGCTATAATAGCCCTGTTCCATTGGATGTGGAAGTTTACTCGTGAGAAGAAATCTAGGACCCCAACTACACATTCCTATCTACTCGAGTAGAAGATCATGTGTTAAGGCCTAACTACATTGGCTCAAAAAGTGAAAAAGTACAAAAGTGAAAATTTTCAAACGTATTTTTTGGGTGGAAAACTAAAAATAATTACGCAGAAAGCTTATTTTTTTGTATCCTCTTTTTTACAAAATAATTTCGCTAGCTAGAATGCAAATTTTTTCACTTTTATACTTTTGCAAAAAGTGGTGAATGTGGTTAAGGCTTTAAGCAAGAACTATAACACTGGTCAACAAAAAAAGTCGGGAGCAAGAACTCTGTAAGGTGATTTTAATGAACTTGAGTGTGCTGAATTCAAAACAGTTTACAGATTTTTTCCATCACGTCTAGTTTTTGAGCTCTGCTCATCACAATTTTAGCTATAAAGTCCCAAGAACTAATTTTAAATAAAATGTTTTTTTGACATTTGATCTAAAAATATTATTTTTCCGTAACATTTTGCTATTTTTTCAACCGAATCAGGAGTCGAAAACTGAAATTTACTTCAAATCTTCTTCAAAAACCATAAGTTACCTTAACCACCAAGATTTTGAGATATCATACCTTTCTAAACCAAATATCTTTTAGAAAAAAATAATTTCGAAAATAAAAATAAACGTATTTAAGACGATAAAATATGGCTTTTGAATATTGCATATGTAGTTTTCCGAAAAAAAAATTTAACGGTGATGAAATTCAACTCCAAAAGTACCACAAAAACGCGTTTTTGACCTTTTAATACTTAAATATTATAGGGGAATCTCCATTCTAAATTCTCTCAGAAAGATCTTTGCCACAACTCTTTATGTTAGGCTTTCTACGTGGATAGAAAATTTTAATCGTCTCAGCATTTTTCAAGCAGGGTTTCGTTCCGGGTTTTCAACAATTGACCACATTTTCGCACTAACTAGCACAGCCAGAAAATATATTGAAATTAATAAAAAGTTATATGTTTGTTTTGTAGACTTCAAAGCAGCCTTTGACACAGTCAACAGGCAAGCTTTGATCTACAAACTGGCGTCGCTTGGAATATCCAGAAAGTTCTTGGAAGTATATGCGAAATTATTATCTTCCTCTAGTGCAACCGTGTGGGATGGATCCAAGCTGTCTGAATGGTTCCCAACTTCCGCAGGTGTTCCTCAGGGTTGCATTTTAAGCCCTATACTCTTCGCACTATACATTGACTCCATTTCTGAAATTCTTCCGGGTGGCGTTAGCTTCGCTGGTCAGCTAATAAAGGTTCTCCTTTATGCTGATGACTTGGTGTTGCTGGCTGAGAATCCTTCAACTCTGCAACTGCAAATAAACAAACTTCAGGCTTTCTGTGAGACATGGGATCTACATATCAACGTCTTGAAAACAAAAGTTATGGTTTTCGAG
This sequence comes from Episyrphus balteatus, assembly GCF_945859705.1. Taxonomy (NCBI): domain Eukaryota; kingdom Metazoa; phylum Arthropoda; class Insecta; order Diptera; family Syrphidae; genus Episyrphus; species Episyrphus balteatus. The sequence goes on along the minus strand of NC_079134.1, from coordinate 27,212,189 downwards.
AACCGAAGGAGTAGAAGAGTGGAGACTTGGAGACTCAATAACCAGTCGATAGAAGTAGTTCCTGAGTTCAAGTACCTTGGCGTACTGTTGTCTAGCAACTTAAACTTTCGAAATCATGTGAAAGAAAAAAGTAGAGAAGCAAAGCTGGCACTCAACATAATGTGGCCAAAATTCTTCGCAAACCAAAACATTGATCTGTCCTCAAAGTATAATGTATTCAATGCCACAGTCAACACTTGTATGTGCTATGGGGTGCAGGCATTTGGAGTAGACCCCTTTGAAGATTTCGAAACTGTACAGAGGTACTTTTTCAAACGTTTATTCCGTCTACCAAACGCTACTCCTACCTACGCAATTCATGTGGAATCAGGTTTGCCACCCATTTATTTGCAAAATCTGAAAGCTCATTCTGTATTTTTAATAAAAGTAATGAAGAGAAGTGAAAATAGTTTACATAGGGCAGTGTTAACTAGGCTATTGCAAACAAATGCTTATCCTTTCAGAAATTGGCAACAGCTGGCGTTATCTCATGATATCGATTTATCTTTATCGGAAAATAACGTTAGCGACTGGCAAAATATGTTCGCAAGGGTCATAGCTAAAGAAGATGACAAAATATACGACCAGTTTTTAACAAGAGCGTCCTCATCACCTTCCAGATTTATTTACCGCAACCTTAACCACCAAATGTTAACCATTGAATGCTATTTCAACACAAAATTTTCGTCAAAAGTTATAAGCACTATATTCAGAGCTAGAGTTGAATTATTAAATTTGAATTTCATGCCACATAGAGTCGATCTTCAGCAAACTTGTGATCTATGTAACAGGAGAGAGTCTGAAAATATTTACCACTTCATTGCTGTATGCCCAATTCTACAAGAAATCCGAAGATTACATTTCCAAGAAAGTTTTCTGTCCGTAAATAGTCTTTACGAAATATTAAATGGCGCCCGTGGTTGGCTCACCTTGTACAAATATTGCAATCATGCTATGACTTATCGTAATAGTTTTTTGTTAAATTAGTTCTCACAACAAGTCTCTATTCAATCTAAGGGCTGCAAATTATTGCTTTTAATCAAATCTTTATGTTTCAAATCATTAAAATTGATATTCTTTTTATGTTTTAAATCATTAAAATTACTAGTTTTTATGTTGCAAATCATTAAAATTGCTCAAACGTTTCTCGCTCTCCCATAATTTAATTAAAAAAACAAAAAAAAAAATTATAAAAAAAAAAAAAAAATAATTGATTAAAAAAAAAAAAAAAACTTAAAAAATTTTAAAAAATATTAAAAATTTAAAATAATTGAAAATTTAAAAAATTTAAAATTTTAAAATTAAAAAATTAATATTTAATACTTAAAATTTAAAATTATATACAAATTTACTCCTCATATCTATTAGTCCAAGATCCCAGGGCCGCCAGACATTACTTATTTTCTCAAGAAAAAAATGTATGGAATTACGTAGTGCTAGGACATACTATTAGTGAATGGATACTGGCTATCTTGTGCCGACAGCCATTTTACCACTAACAGGTGCTAAAGGTACGAAAAATACGTAGTTAGATTTCTTATTTTCTCAAGGCTGATTTTTATATATGATACTCAGGGAACTAATACATTAATTTTTGTAAGCTGCCAGACCCGTCGGATGGGCCTAACACCTTGCCAGACACGCATTTTAGTATACGGGAAAGTTAGATTTTGTTATATGGAGGTCTGGGAAAAAATTTTTAACACATTTTGACTTCAGGACTCGAAAGAGTATCAAGACACGAGTCGAAAACCACATTTTGAACAATCGCATCTACAGTCATTTGGCCGCCATTTTGTTTTTTTTTTTTTAATTTCAATTTTTCACATAACTCATGTATTTTTGAATCTACAGAAAAAAAATGTATTGCAAACTTGAAGATAATTTAATTTACTACAATATATGTTAAATTACTTTTTTCGATTATACCTTCGGTTTAAGAGTTAGGGTGGTTTTTTTTTGAAACCATATTTTCGTCATATCTCATTTATTTGAGCTTTTTTGAAAATTAACTTAAAGTAAAAGTTGTAGATCTTTTTATTACCTTCAATTATTACATTAACGGTTTTACGATTTGACAGTCCGTTTTTGATCTGTAGGAAAAAAACTTCAAAAAGGTTGCAATTTTTTAATATAGGAAAAATGTTCTAGTACAGGGTAATTTGCATTAGATATAACAACAACCTAGGCGTGTAGGTTGCACTCAGACAAGAACAAAATCGTATAACTAACACTGCCAGACCCATTCCGACAGCCATTTTTTTTGCCAGACACCTTAAAGCTTTGAAAAAAATAGTTTAACTTTACTTATTTTCTCAAGCTTCATTTTTATATATGATACTCAGGGAACTAATTCAATAAATGTTTGTAAGCTGCCAGACCATCGGATGGGCCTGACACCTTGCCAGACACGCACAAATGCTCGCTATGTGTATCAGCGCCAGCGCAGCGTGAGCATGTTTGTAAAGGAGTTTTATAACAAAGCTTCGTTAGATTTGTTATTAATAATAATCTAATGGGTCTTCCGTAGTATTGAAGTAAAATGTTTATTCTTAATAATACCAATAATTACCACAATATTAAATATATATACCTATATACATTTAATATATATACCTTAAGTTAATTTTCAAAAAAGCTCAAATAAATGAGATATGACGAAAATATGGTTTCAAAAAAAAACCACCCTAACTCTTAAACCGAAGGTATAATCGAAAAAAGTAATTTAACATATATTGTAGTAAATTAAATTATCTTCAAGTTTGCAATACATTTTTTTTCTGTAGATTCAAAAATACATGAGTTATGTGAAAAATTGAAATTAAAAAAAAAAAAACAAAATGGCGGCCAAATGACTCTAGATGCGATTGTTCAAAATGTGGTTTTCGACTCGTGTCTTGATACTCTTTCGAGTCCTGAAGTCAAAATGTGTTAAAAATTTTTTCCCAGACCTCCATATAACAAAATCTAACTTTCCCGTATACTAAAATGCGTGTCTGGCAAGGTGTTAGGCCCATCCGACGGGTCTGGCAGCTTACAAAAATTAATGTATTAGTTCCCTGAGTATCATATATAAAAATCAGCCTTGAGAAAATAAGAAATCTAACTACGTATTTTTCGTACCTTTAGCACCTGTTAGTGGTAAAATGGCCGTCGGCACAAGATAGCCAGTATCCATTCACTAATAGTATGTCCTAGCACTACGTAATTCCATACATTTTTTTCTTGAGAAAATAAGTAATGTCTGGCGGCCCTGGGATCTTGCTCTAGTCCAAGATCCCAGGGCCGCCAGACATTACTTATTTTCTCAAGAAAAAAATGTATGGAATTACGTAGTGCTAGGACATACTATTAGTGAATGGATACTGGCTATCTTGTGCCGACAGCCATTTTACCACTAACAGGTGCTAAAGGTACGAAAAATACGTAGTTAGATTTCTTATTTTCTCAAGGCTGATTTTTATATATGATACTCAGGGAACTAATACATTAATTTTTGTAAGCTGCCAGACCCGTCGGATGGGCCTAACACCTTGCCAGACACGCATTTTAGTATACGGGAAAGTTAGATTTTGTTATATGGAGGTCTGGGAAAAAATTTTTAACACATTTTGACTTCAGGACTCGAAAGAGTATCAAGACACGAGTCGAAAACCACATTTTGAACAATCGCATCTACAGTCATTTGGCCGCCATTTTGTTTTTTTTTTTTTAATTTCAATTTTTCACATAACTCATGTATTTTTGAATCTACAGAAAAAAAATGTATTGCAAACTTGAAGATAATTTAATTTACTACAATATATGTTAAATTACTTTTTTCGATTATACCTTCGATTTAAGAGTTAGGGTGGTTTTTTTTTGAAACCATATTTTCGTCATATCTCATTTATTTGAGCTTTTTTGAAAATTAACTTAAAGTAAAAGTTGTAGATCTTTTTATTACCTTCAATTATTACATTAACGGTTTTACGATTTGACAGTCCGTTTTTGATCTGTAGGAAAAAAACTTCAAAAAGGTTGCAATTTTTTAATATAGGAAAAATGTTCTAGTACAGGGTAATTTGCATTAGATATAACAACAACCTAGGCGTGTAGGTTGCACTCAGACAAGAACAAAATCGTATAACTAACACTGCCAGACCCATTCCGACAGCCATTTTTTTTGCCAGACACCTTAAAGCTTTGAAAAAAATAGTTTAACTTTACTTATTTTCTCAAGCTTCATTTTTATATATGATACTCAGGGAACTAATTCAATAAATGTTTGTAAGCTGCCAGACCATCGGATGGGCCTGACACCTTGCCAGACACGCACAAATGCTCGCTATGTGTATCAGCGCCAGCGCAGCGTGAGCATGTTTGTAAAGGAGTTTTATAACAAAGCTTCGTTAGATTTGTTATTAATAATAATCTAATGGGTCTTTCGTAGTATTGAAGTAAAATGTTTATTCTTAATAATACCAATAATTACCACAATATTAAATATATATACCTATATACATTTAATATATATACCTTAAGTTAATTTTCAAAAAAGCTCAAATAAATGAGATATGACGAAAATATGGTTTCAAAAAAAAACCACCCTAACTCTTAAACCGAAGGTATAATCGAAAAAAGTAATTTAACATATATTGTAGTAAATTAAATTATCTTCAAGTTTGCAATACATTTTTTTTCTGTAGATTCAAAAATACATGAGTTATGTGAAAAATTGAAATTAAAAAAAAAAAAAAACAAAATGGCGGCCAAATGACTCTAGATGCGATTGTTCAAAATGTGGTTTTCGACTCGTGTCTTGATACTCTTTCGAGTCCTGAAGTCAAAATGTGTTAAAAATTTTTTCCCAGACCTCCATATAACAAAATCTAACTTTCCCGTATACTAAAATGCGTGTCTGGCAAGGTGTTAGGCCCATCCGACGGGTCTGGCAGCTTACAAAAATTAATGTATTAGTTCCCTGAGTATCATATATAAAAATCAGCCTTGAGAAAATAAGAAATCTAACTACGTATTTTTCGTACCTTTAGCACCTGTTAGTGGTAAAATGGCCGTCGGCACAAGATAGCCAGTATCCATTCACTAATAGTATGTCCTAGCACTACGTAATTCCATACATTTTTTTCTTGAGAAAATAAGTAATGTCTGGCGGCCCTGGGATCTTGCTCTATATGTTAATATAAACTTTTGTCTAATATTTTGTGTAATATTTATTTATGTAATTTATTATTTCAAATTTATTGTAAATCTTTTTGATACATCTTCTCTTTATATAATTTTATTTATTATACTGAAATGTCATTTCCGGCAGACGGCAGCATTGTCATGTCCGTATTTCCAATAGAAAAAAAAATTGTAATTTATCTAATGAATAAAGGAAGAATCTAATCTAATCTAATCTACTTAAATATTTCGAAAACTTGACGTGCCAGTAAAATTTTGACTTCAGATTCGGAATCAGAACACAAAAGTCCTTTAGGAAAGCATAGTTTGGTTCAAGCTAAATTTTCGTTGCCGACCAGTGTAATTAGAGGAAGCAGTCGAAAGCTAATGTCAAATCCTCTACGCTTTTGCTGTTGTTGACTTTTTAAAAACTTTTCATCCGTCGATGAAAATTCCTATACGACTTTATACAATGTTTTCACTAAACCCCAAATGAGAAGATTTCGTAAATTATCTCATTTCGAATGTCAAATCGTATAGAACAAAAATTGAATTTGAAATCTGAACTGACCTCATTTGCGAAATTATCTCATTTGGTAGTAAAAACAGGCTATTACATTCGAAATGAGATAACTTGCAAAATTGGCTCATTTGGGCTCTAGTGAAAACATGTTATAGGTTTACCAAAATTTAGCTGCCACCGGTAGCACATTTCAATTTTACCATTTTCTAATAACGAATCTAGTACAAATTCAAGTTTGGAAAATTGAAATATTGGTATCACTGTTTTTGACATTTCTCTTTCCTTGATGCCACTAAAAAACGAATATAAAAAATAAAAGAGAAACAAAAAATAAAAATTGGTGTGTTTGGGGTTTTTGCGTATTTTTTTTATTTTTAAAATTCTAAATAATTACAAAACTTATAAAAAAAAAAAAAACCAAAATATTACACATTTGTATAAATTATAAAACACAAAAACACTTACAATGAAAATGAAACTAATCGATCCCGTAGTCCGTTCCTTCAAAGTGGCCAAAGTGTTTCGTGAAAACACTGACAAAATAAATGCCATCGATTTCAGTCCAAATGGCGAACATTTAATATCATGCAGTGAAGATGATCAAATTGTAATTTACGATTGTGAGAAAGGCACACAATCGAGAACAGTAAATTCGAAAAAATACGGAGTCGATTTGATTCACTTTACCCATGCCAACAACACAGCCATTCACAGTTCGACCAAAGTCGATGACACTATTCGTTATTTGAGTTTACATGATAACAAATATCTCAGATACTTTCCAGGGCATACAAAGAAGGTTATTTCGTTGTGCATATCCCCAGTTGAAGATACATTCTTGTCTGGGTCGTTAGATAAGACTTTAAGATTGTGGGATCTACGTTCACCCAATTGTCAGGGTTTGATGCACTTGTCGGGACGACCAGTGGCAGCTTATGACCCCGAAGGTCTTATATTTGCTGCTGGTGTCAATTCTGAATCAATTAAACTCTACGATTTGCGATCCTTCGACAAAGGACCCTTTGTCACATTCAAATTGAATCAAGAAAAAGAATGCGATTGGACGGGATTGAAATTCTCTCGGGATGGCAAAACCATTCTTATTAGCACAAATGGGTCTATTATCCGACTCGTTGATGCCTTCCATGGAACTCCATTGCAAACCTTTACAGGCTATCCCAATAACAAGGGAATACCTATTGAGGCCAGTTTCAGTCCCGATTCCCAGTTTATATTCTCAGGAAGCACCGACGGACGGGTGCACGTTTGGAATGCAGATACAGGCTACAAGATGTGTGTACTTAATGGAGATCATCCGGGTCCGGTACAATGTGTACAGTTTAACCCGAAATATATGATGTTGGCGTCGGCGTGCACCAACATGGCCTTTTGGTTGCCCACTTCTGAGGAGGGATTGTAGGAATAAAAAGCGAAAATATTTGTATTATTATTTTTCTAAAAAAATAAATCGACAGTTTAGAAGAATTTATCGTTTTATTTTCTTTTTGTTGTAAAGTGGGGTTTCTTACGAAAGATAATTATTCTTATTTTGTTTCCTTATTTCGTTTTAGAAATAAATAAACCAACAACTTATTACTTTGGAGTTATTAAGAGAATGAAAATTTTATTAATTTTTCATATGCCATAATTTTTCCCAGATAAATATACAAGTAAGAGCTTGCTGTATAATTATTTAAATATAGTTTTTTTTTTTTATACATTCCAAATGTCCCTCTAAAACTTAATTTAACGTAATTCAAAAAACTACCCATTCATTTAGAAAACTTTTCATTTCTACTGCTAGAAAGCGCCTTTTTAAAAATGTTAGCTACTATTGAATTTATGTCAATAGATCTAAGATTCATGAAAAAAAAAGTATGTAGCCTCTATCGTATTGTTTGCAAAATGGGCATGGCAAAAAATCACATGTAAATCGTCTGACTTGATGTTATTTAATTTGTGATCAATTGTCCCTTTTAAATACCTGAAATTAAAATACACTTTGCAGCCTTCCAATGTTCGATACCTAAATTGCTATTGAGACGACTCAGTAAAACAGATATCAGGACGTGTTAGCAGCGCTTTAAACAACAAACTTCCTATTAACTCTTGATACGGGATCTTGACCATTTCTGCCTTTTCTTTTTCATTTGATGGACACTTTTCTTTACTCAACTGCATTACAATTCATAGATGTACTTATAGGATTGCAAGATGTACGGCTCTATTCTGCTATTCGATTCAAGTAAAAGTTTAAAATTATAAGCGTTTAAAAGGCGGTTAAAATTAAATTTAGACAATTGTTTTTTTTTTTCTTTAGAATTTCTAAAACAGACAGAAAAAACACTTGCCGATCGAAAACTAGAAGTTTTTCAAAGACAATTTCATGTTATAATCGAATCTTTCAATTCACGTGAACCGAATAGGACCAATAATACCAACACGATCCAGCATTTTAAAAATATACTGGTGCAACATTTTAAACGATTTAGTAAAAGGATAAAGCCATTTTAGTAATTTAATAAGTTAAAAATCAGTCTGCCTTTGACTTTGTAAATTACTAAACTATTACTAGCATTTAACTAAATCGTTTAAAATTTTGCGCTACTGCTTTTGATTAATAGATAAGCTTCACTTAAAATAATATTCCAAATGTAGGCCCGAAAAAAGATTTCGTTGCTCCAAAATCTTTAAGCTTGAAATTTTTTTTTTAGATGAAAAGAAATAGATTGATGTTCTTTTACAATATATAACACTGGTTAACAAGGGTTCTGTTGCCGGAACCAAAATATACTTTTCTGAAAGTTATTACATCCTCTATGATTTTTGAGCAAAACACACTTACTTCATCTTAAGATATCTCGACCTATACGAAAGATATCGGAAAGATTTAAACAGATTTTGAAAGAAGAAAAACAGGTATTTTAGAAACCGTTACAATTTTAATTTTAAAATTTTCTTACATGAAAAAAAACGTCCGAAGTAGTCAAAAAAACGTTTTTTTTGCATTTTCTAACGGTAATATTTCAAAAACGCGAGCTGCTAGAATTTTTTTGACTTCGGATTCGAGTTCAACACACCAAAAACATTCAGAAAAGTATATTTTGGTTCCGGCAACAAAAAAAAAGTTTAATTTTGTAAACCAGTGTAATCAGCCCTATCCTGAGTTTTACGTGAAAAAAAAACCCGAAATATTTTTTGTTCGCCCGGAATTTGAATGGCTATCGTGAGTTTTTCCCGAAGGGAATTTACATTTTCCGCAAAACTAGTCTCTTGTTCGTCACCAACATTTGAGTGTGAAACAAGCTGTTTAACTGAAATTTTTTTGAAAATTCAGAGAGTTTTCCGAGGGTGAACAGCTTTTCACCCGGAACTTATAATTGGGGAAGAGTGAAATTAAATATTTCCGGGTGGAATCTTGTTCACGTGAAACTCATCATAGGGCTGAATCTCTCCAAATATCTTCTGGCGATTAATTTTCTATTTCTTTCGTGAGATTCGATTTGTTGAATAAGCAACCGTACTTATAGCTTCTGCCTGAAGTGAAACGAAAAATTTTTTAGTCTCCAAAGCGAACATTTTAACGAAAAAAATATAGCAAAGTAAAAATAATAACAACAAAAAAAAAAATTCAAGAAAAAACATCAGAAAACAAGTTTGAAGGCAAAAACAAAACAAATTTAATTTCGTTTTAAATTTGGTTTCGCTTCAGCTATGCGTACCAGACTTTATAGCGGATTGTACGGTGCTGACATTTGGCAAACTATACCATTTTCTTCGCAAGCCTTTTCCCATTGATTAAGAAGTCCTTGTTATTCAATGCCTTTTCTACTCGGAGTTACAGTATTCTAAACCGTGATTATTTTAAAATTTTCAACAACTTCAGATTTGGTTTTTACTTTTCATTATGTAAACAAACCCTTACTCCAAAATCATCCAGGAAAAGTACATAAAATAAGAATATTATCTTTTGTAAGAAAACCCACATGACAATACTTTTTTTTTAAACTTTATTCAAACAGAAAAACCTAATTCAATACCGTCCCTAATTCTCTTCCAAATTAGTCCGTCTCTGGGCGTCGTAGTGCTCCCTAATGACAACTAGCAGCTTTGCCAGATTCGTACCCATCTTTGCACTAATTCCGATCACAGGCCTACTTAACCTCTCTTCGAGTTCTTTAACATTAACTTCAGCATCTGGAGCATCAATTTTGTTTGCAACAATTATTCGAGGTCGCTGACCCAACTTTTGACTAAATTGGTTAATCTCATTGTCTAGGATTTCATAATGCTTCCAAGGCTCCTCTCCAGAAGCATCCAAAACAAACATCAACACTGAACATCTTTCAGCGTGCTTAAGGAACTGTATCCCCAAACCTTTGTTTTTGTGAGAATCTGGAATAAGTCCTGGCAAATCAGCAATTGCCACTTGTTCATAATCATCATATTGAATCATTCCAATGTGCGGTCTCAATGTTGTAAAAGGATATGAAGCGACTTTTGGCTTTGCTCTAGATATCGCTCTAAGGAGTGTACTCTTTCCAGCATTTGGAAATCCAATGAAACCCACATCGGCCATACTTCTCAATTCAAGTGTGTAAGTTAAATCTTCTCCATCTGCTCCATATTCGCAGATTCTAGGAGTTTGTTGCAAGGAAGTTGCAAAAAACTTATTACCCTTGCCTCCACTACCTCCCCGAGCTGCAACAAACATTGCCCTTTCTTTATCTAAATCTCCGACAACTTTTCCCTCATCATTTCGAATGATTGTTCCCACGGGAACTTTGACAACAGTATGACTAGCATTTCTCCCGTGACATTCATTTGTACCACCTTTAGTACCTTCGTCAGCTTTAAGTATACTTGTGACGTGATTATAATTATTGACATCAGTTGATGCTTCGAAAATTATATGTCCACCATTTCCTCCATCGCCACCGTCGGGGCCGGCTCGTTCGTTGCACCAAACTTGGCGTAAGTTTATACAACCATCGCCACCTTTGCCACCCAATACGCGGACATGTTTGGCATCTGTGAAATATTGAATCTAAATTCATTTAAGGTTGTTGTTAATTCGTGAGAAAATATAAAAAATGTTTTATTATTTACTTCTTTTCTAATGGATTTGGATTTCTTAGGACGCAGAGCAACTCTTTGGGAATAGTTCACCGAATTAAGGATCTTGTGTGTTGTGTCAGTGTGGGAAAGTTGACGAGCAAGGTTTCTAGAAATTATTCCTAACATTTTGTTGTATTTATGGATATTTAAGTTTGTATTTTGTTCGTAATTTTATAAATAAAAATTATGAAGGAAAAATTTTAAAGAAATAATAAATTTTTTTCTAACTCATAGGTGATGCCAAGTTTTAATTTTGACAGCAAAACAGCTGGGTACAAGATCTGTTCGTTTAAAAAATGAAGAGTTTATTATTGGAGCTGTTCGTTCACTTGTTGAACTGTTCTAAGAACGAAAAACGGTACGGTTGGTATAAATTGGAAATAAATACCTACCAAAGAATAAAATCGTCTATACTTAACGCAACCCAACTAGCACAACAGCTTCTGTTAATTGAAATCTCGCAGGTTCTACTTTTTATAAAGCTTATATTGAGCTTGCTTCAGAATTTAACAGCGTATAGAAGTTCGGACTTGTGCAACAGTTTCTAATAAGTTGTTTAAATAGGTACTGTTAAAGAAACATAAACGAAGAAAGATCGTTTTTCGGATAAGCCTGTTATATGAATTTATAGAAGCTTTACAGAAATTACCAAGTTTTGTATTTGATTTTTGGTTTTGATATTAAATAATCTAGCTCGGGCACTTTTTGGTTTTGACATTGAATAATTTAGCTCGGATATTTTTTTGCTATTTGAACTGATTAAGTTTTTGATTTTATTAATGAATATACTAGGATGGCCGAGTGGGTAGAGTGGTGGACTACCACCAAGCAGATACGAAGTTCGATTCCTGGGTGTGGTAAAAAAATTATATACTTTTAAAATTATTATTAATAGATATACTAAAAACTTATGGAATGTTATATATAATATCAGATCAAAAGATAAAATTCACGATTTAAAACCAGTTAAAAAAGATTTCTTTTTTGTTTTTGTAGTAGTTTTTTTTTTTAATTTCGATAAGACATGTATTAAAGAGCTATACAAGCTCTTCCGAAGCTATCTGTCAAATCTCAAAGCTTTGGTAAAGCTTCGTTTAAGAACCTTATAGAGGGTCAAACTTGTATAACGTTCTCCTTTTTCCATGCCCAACAACCTTACTAAAGTTTAAAAGAAGCTGAAATGTAGCTTTTGTAATAACTTAACCGAAGCTGAAATGTTAGTTGGGAGGTGTTACCACCAAGTGTTTATGGCTAGCGTTACAGTAAATGTTTCAAGGATGCCAATCCGATCATCAGACTCCTTCATTCCATTTGTATGTGGTGCTTAGTCTAGTCATTTTTCATTTAATTTAAAAAATTACTTGATGGTAGCATAGTACACATAATAACATAAAATAATAATTTTGAAATGTATTTTTGTAGTGAATTTTTCGTACCATCCGACTTCGTTATAAGTCTTAAAAAAAGCTACTAGAATCTAAATTTTATCTACTTTTCCTGACTTGATCCAAAATTAAAATATTCATCAAATTGAAAAATAAATGATTTTTATTTATAATATTTTTATTTATAATACAATACTTTCTAATTGAAGGAAATGTATAACTATGTAAATTTTTGTACATAATATTTTTATGCGTATGAACATCATTATCATGAGAATCTTATAATTGTTAATTTATTTAATTTTTAAGACTAATATCAAGATTCATTATTTTATGGTTTATGTAAATTCAGTTGCAAGTTGTGCTATTTCGGCTGGAGAGTTTCCGGGCAATTCATTTGGATCAATATAACAGGTTCCAGGTTTGCCTCGAGCATAAGGTGGAACGCCATTTGTTTGTAAGTAATAATCACCACTTATACTGAAATGACATAAAAGAAAAATATTAAAAACATATTTTATTGTGGCTATATTGATTTTATAACATACTTTGTTGGACAATCATGTCCCATCACAACTTTTAACTCGGAATCTTCATCGACTTTTCCAGCCTTAAAGTCATTCCAATTTTTCGTTTTGACAGCATCAAATTGCTCATCGTATTTGCCAGCAACACTTTCTGCCCAAAAATACCATGATCTTCGATGACTTGATAGATCTGTCGAAATAAAATAAAGTTTTTAACAACCGTTTTGAGTTATGAACAAGTATTTATTTACCGTTATCAGTTAACATTTTGTAGTTTCTCTTCGGGCAACCAGGCTGAAGAGTTTTCCCACTATTTGGCCAAAAGTCTGCTGTTCCAGTACTAATTGGAGCTCCATATATCCATGCGTCTGTGTGGATGACATCAACGAAGTCTGCATCTTTTTTATTCAAATGAGCTGTGATACCAGTGTAAAATGGCGGGAAAGCTGGATCAAGAGCAGTGATTCTAATAAAACATAAATATGTTAAAATTCAATCATTTAAAGGGTTTGGGTCTATGTTACAAACCTTCTTAGACGTTTTGTTTTTTTCGATCTTCGATAGACTTCCCTTCCTACAATTCCCGACATTTGTCCTCCTAAAGAATGACCAACTAAATGGAACGTACTAATATCGAATCCTTGATCAAATAATTCTATAAGCTTCTTTGCCAAAACTGGACCTAGCTGTTTAGCATTAACAACTGCATCAAGCATATAATTTCCATCAGCTAATTCACCCCAATCTAAGACTATGAGATTTACATCTTTTCTTTGGAGGTATGCTTCTACAATAACTTTGAGACTTTCAACTCCTAAGTTCTCTAGATAACCGTGCACGTAGAGAACTGTTTTCTTTGTTTTGTCGAATTTCTCATGATTGATTAAACTGATTCCATTATCTAATTCGAAAGTTGCAGAGTCACTAAAGTTTGGCCTATAAAGAAGAAAATTGAGATGGTCAAGAAATGGATGCGTAGGATTGTTGTTTTATGAAGAGTAAAGGTAAAGATCCTTCATAAATGAAGGAACAAAGTAATCAAAAACAAAAAAGCAACTTACCCGAAGAAAAATACAAATTTGGCTTGAGTAAGATCAGCATGAGCCTTTACCATTCCAAGAAATAATCCTTAAATAAGAAAAAAAAATTTATAAATATTTTAAATTGGTTAAAGCACACAAATATTCTTAAAAATGTGAAAAATATTCTAATATAAAATATCTTTAAGCTTTAAGAAACTATAAGCTGTAAATTTTGGCGTAGCGACGAACGCAATGCGATAAACACTTTTGAAATATGTGTAATTTTGGAAATCTTTGACTTACTTGATTTTATCTTGATGCTCTTCATATTGAATTTATAAAAATATACCAAGCATTCATACACAAATCTGAAAAAAAAAAATAAAATAAAATAAAATAAGAATTTATTATTTTTCTGTGTTAATTTTTAAATGCAATATAAACTACAACTTAAAAGCATATCATTTGATTTAAACATTTTGAGCCAATACCAAAAAAGAACTTCAACAAGATTAGTCTAGGTGAGATAAGTTTTCCATATAAACACTTCAAAGACAGTAAGATAAATCAAAATCAATCTCTTTTTGCAAAACAAAATTTGCGGAAAAATAAAAAATATAACTTATATGGGTCACTGTGGCGTATGAGCACTAAAAAAAAACCAATTTTTATAATACAATGAAAATAATATAATTTATTTTTGTTTAATTATAAAACTAACAATATTAGTAAACCAACATTAAATGTTATTGTGTTTGTTTTTTTTATTGACGACTTCAAAAATGATTCATTTTGATCACCTGTTTTCTGTGTTTAACAGAAGTTCACTTTTTAAGGTCGTACCCTCAACTAACAATTTGGCTTCTATAAAGCTTTATAGAAGCAACAGAAGCATCTGTAAAGCTTTATAGAAGCAAAATTGTTAGTCGGGCCTCTTCGTGCCTACATTAAGTCATCCCCGTTAAACAACAATTTAGATTGATTTTGAGATAAGACAGTTTATCTTTTGTAGGTATTAAAGCAGTTATAATGGGTCAAAAAGATAAACGTATAATGTAAGGTATCTTTGTTATCTGTTCATTTATGATAATTAGAACGAACAAAATTATGAGTAAGAGTAAACCTAAAATTACTTCATTAAATGGATTTTAATTTAAAGAAAAGCACTTTCAAATATTAAGGTACTTAAGGGACTTGCACGCAAGACCAAATAGATTATATTAAAAAAAAAGATACAATACATGAAGCAACAAACTGACAATTAAAAGTTCGACAAACAATATAAATATTTGCAATGACATTGCGGGTTTGGCTATTAGTTTTATGGTTGTAAATAATTAACTTTCTACCTATTACCCATTACCTCTAGTTATAAATTGTCTGTTTATTATTGTACTATAATAAACAAATGAACAAATTTGTTTGTTAAATGACAGTAAAAGTTAGATTTTTTTTCCTACGTTAAATGTGTGAATTTCCAATAGTTAAAACCACTTGTAAGTCAGTTCAATAACTATTCTTCGAGCCCCGTTGGATTAACATGTAATATTTTTGATTAAGTTAATTCTTTTTAAGCGGTTTTAATTTCTTCTTTAACAAAACCTTCCTTTTTACTTGTTTTATAAAGATACATATATAAGTGTCATTGTAAAAGAAAATTTCAAGGTTTTAATCGAAACTAAAATTTTTCTTTACTTCTTGCAACTTTCACTCATATGTATGTATAAACATTTATGTATATTGCATTTTTTGGAAATTCCAAACCCCTAGGTTTTATAAAGACGTAAGACGTCAACATTTTACTATATAATAGTTTTTCTATGTAAAAATGACACACCTTCTTCACTCACATTCATATTAACATTTCCTAAAGTCTTTAAAAAAATTTAAAATCATAAAATGTATTGCAATCATTTCTAAAGACTCAAAGGTTATCTGTCATCTTGTCTGTAAATCATAATTTTTGTCAAAGTACACATCCTCAAATAGGTATTATTCATTCGGTATCAATGATTTGTTTGTTTATTGTTTTTGGACGCTCAAATTAAAAAAAGGTTAAGATGCTATCGGAAAATAGCTTATCGGTATTTCAACTCATCAGACTGCTAGCTATCATAATTTATTTTTAGATTGATTAGAGTTTTTATAAAAAAAAAAATGCTTCCAAAGGTTATCATTTTTTTAGGACCTAACTAGTACCTAGAGTCATAAAAAATGTTTTAAAATTGTTTGCTGAATCAGATTTTTATAATGTTTACTTTTTTTGGCTTTATTTTGTTTATATTTTTAGTAATAATAAAATGTTATTTTAGTTTTAATCAATTTAACTGAGTGTGTAACAGATAACACTGTGTTACAAAAATCAGGTTTAAAAATATACGCGGGCGGAGACCTATCACGTTTTGTAGAGCTAGTAGCGCTAATTAAAATAAAATAAAAAAAAACATAATTTGAAAAAAAGAAAAAATCTGATAAAATTATTTTTCAATTTTCTCAAAACCCAGAAGGCATAAAAACATATAGTTCTTACTGTTCGATAAGGAATCAATTAAAACAGTTTTCTACATGAGTCAATTTTTTTAATTAAAATTCACAGTCTGGACAAAAATAATTATTAATGAGTTTTTAATTTTGTTTTTGTCTATTTTTTACTTTGAAATCGATTATTTCAAAAACAATTGGTTGAAATATATTTATTTGAAAATAAGAATTAAATGTACAATTCTGCCTTTCGGAAATGGTATCACTTATAACTGTAAGTGTTGCCATTGTTTTTTAATAATTTTTTTTAAATTTTAATAATTATTTTTAAAAAATTACCCCTCCCTCCAAAAGGGGGGGAGATAGACAACCCTCCCATAATAATATGTAATTGTATTAAACTCCTCTACAAAAAAAAACCGTTATCAAATCCTGGCGCCCAAGTTATCGTACTACGTGCCAAAATAACATTTTTGTTCGAATTTCTGTGCCTGGGTTGAAATCGTAACTTTTTTCTTTCTCAGCCAATTTTGAACTGATTTTCATAAAAAATACCTCGTTTCATTTGGAAATGAATATTGTTTAAGAATATATTTTTAAAACAGCATGTTGTTTTGAAAACATATACTTTAAATTGATGTCGAAGTTGGGAAAATGACACTTGACAGTTTATAAATTCTAGGTGGTTTAATTGAATCACATGTTTTATACATTTTTGAAAAAATGGGTAAAAATTTGACGAAGCTAGAACTTTTTTACTGGGTGAAGGTAAAAAAACCGTTTTTTGACCCTAACTCTAGATTTTGGGGGTGTAAGGGACTTTTTAAATACAGTTTCGTAATCAGTGCGACTAGTTCTACAAAACGTGATAAGTCTCCGCTAGCGTATATTTTGAGTGTTACACAGTGTAATTTTATAAATAAAAAGAGAACACCTTCCAAAACAAAAACCCTGCCAAATACCAGAATGAAACCTAGTAAAACATTATACATTGCAGATTATAAAGCCAAATGCGCATGTGCAGCGGAGCTGATGCACTTTGATTAAGAAATTAAAAATTTTTGCAACAAAATTAGGATTTTTTTTATTTTTTGGAATAATAATTTTATCCACACGCGAACTTAAAAAAAAAAAACAACAAATACATTTTTGTTGCAAAAGCTGACATTGCATTTTTATTTAATTTGCATTGAAATGGTTGAATTTTGCATGTACCTAGCATTTTATTTACCAATCCATTACGTATTTTGGTTTGTTTAGTCGAGATTTTTCAACGTCACGCTCAATGGTAACTTTACTGGAAATAATTAATCTAGCGTAAAATGTTTTGAGAATAACCAACAGGTTCAATTTGTTTACTTCCTGTTATTTTATGGTAATTTTTATTATACTATTGATTGAGAAAAAATTAGTTTGAGAAGTTGTGCAATTATTGATAAACAAAAATATAATTGTATAAAATTTTAATCTGCCCCATCAATTTATTAACTACACAGATATTATTATATTAAATGATGCCGGCTATCGATCGAATTCACCAAACAATAGGAAAAATGAAAAAAATGGAACAAATGTTGTCCAATAGGACTTTCACTAATATGGGCTACTGTGGCGTACTCAAAATAGTCATTTTCATAGATTATAATCTATATTATTATTATTGTTTAATTAATATTTGTAGATTATATTAAATATGATCCACCATCGAAAATAATTGATACGGTTTTTTTTTTTGAAATGACGACATCAAATATGATTCACTTTGATCACCTGTTTCTGTGTTAAACAAAAGTTCGCATGAACTTTAAATTTTTGAAGGTTGTACCACTGCGTGGCTTAATTTAGTCATCCACTTGAATATAATTTAGATTGATTTTAAGATAAGGCTTTTGGGTTGAAGTACATATGTACCTATTAAAATAATAATTTATGGAATAAAAAGATTAACATTAAAATATAAATTGGTTTTTAAGAGGTTTTTTTTTTAAATAAAATCGATAATATTAAGAAATTACGTCATTAAATGCATGGGATTTTCTGCCGTTCAAAGACCTACGCATCTTTCTTCACATTCGCATTAACACCCGCATTCGAGCTCAAGGTAATAGCTTCGTATTCATGGGACTTTACGCTGATATTTCAAATTAACTCTAAAGAAATATGCGAAGCATTCGATCTCTTCTCACTTTTTCCTATTTCTTATCGAATAACATGCAAACATATTGTTTTGTGAGAGCGTTTAAGTAACGAAAAGAGTTGACATTTTTTTTATAAAGACAAGTTGTCAGTTAAAGGCTGGGAAAACTATTGACAACTATGCAAAAACAAAGTACTTGTGTTCTTAACTTTGTGTATCGAAAATATGTATGTATAGAAAAGGTAGCAAATTTTCATTTTCATTATCATTCGGCGGCGGTGTATTTTTTTATTGAAGCACTTGAAACGGCTTTGGGAATGGTAAGATGGCTTGTTAGTTAGTTTTTTTTAGTTGTATGTATTTTACTATTTACGTAATATTGCTAATACAAATTTACTACAATAAATTACTATTCAAACAAAGACATTCTTATCATTATTCAAGTTCAATGACAATAAAATTTAAAATAATTTGAAATTTCCAATAATATAATATTCCTATTTTTATAAAACTCCCCCAGGTGCTTCTACAATTTTCAAATGATAAATGCATA
The DNA here is from genome assembly GCF_945859705.1 of Episyrphus balteatus. Classification (NCBI taxonomy): domain Eukaryota; kingdom Metazoa; phylum Arthropoda; class Insecta; order Diptera; family Syrphidae; genus Episyrphus; species Episyrphus balteatus. Next base: position 27,193,238 of record NC_079134.1, on the reverse strand, counting down.
TTATATTACTACACTTATAATTGAGAATGTTTATTATTCCTTTCCTTTTTCATTTATCAAGAATTACTTAACTTTTCAGACAATTTTTTTTAACTAAAAATTCTTGTTTCTTGTATTAATATTTATCAAAAAGTAACAACAAGTAAACAAATCCAACCTGTTGATCTTTCTCAGTTGATTTAACGCTAGATTAATTATTTCAAGTTAAGTTTCTGCTAAGCATGACGTTGATAAACAATCCAACATACGTAATAAATTGGTAAATATAAAATACTGAATACAAAGTTCACTTTAAAGCAAAACAAATATAAAAATATATATAATGCAATGTCAGCTTTTGCAACAAAATATGTTTTTTTTTTTTGTGTTTGCGTGTGGATAAAAATCCATAAACAAAAATAAACCCCAAGTTTGTTGCAACATTTTTGAATTTCTTAATCAAACTGCATCAGCACAACTGCACCTGCGCATGAGACTTAAAAACATGGGGTATAGATGTATACTCTTTTGGTATTTGTAATTTACTTACTTTAAGTTACTGTTACACTTGTTAGTTCCAATTTTTGGTTAGAGTTTGTTCAATGCAAAAATAAATTAATCAACTTTGTTTTATAAATTTGAAAAAAAAAAAAATAAAACGAACCAAAAGCAATAAAATACCATAAAAATCTTTTTAGTTTTAATAGCTTAAAAGAATATTTTACGCACGGAGAAAAAAGTGTCACCTTAAAATAAGATGATGCTCACATTAAATTTCACCACTTTAAATTAAGGTGATATCCGCTTAAAATAAGTTGATTCCACTTAAACTCAGTTCAATTTAATGCACGGAGAAAACAGACCACATAGAATGAAGCGGATAGCACCTTAATTCAAGCGGTTTTCTGCATGGTTTTTTGCTAAGATGACTGTCACTTAAAATTAAGGTGACAATTTTGTCTCCGTGTGGTCTTAGTACCTAGTACTGTACTTAAAAAATGATCACTATTAGAAGCTTTTTTTTTGAATAAAATCTCTAATCAACCTAAAAATAAACTATGATAACTTTAAGTCTAGTAAGTTGAAATACCGATAAGGAATTGTCCGATAGCATCTTAACCTTTAATTAATTTGAGCGTCTCAACACAAAATAAACAAACAAATCATTGATACCAAATGAATAATGCCTATTTGCTTGTGTACTTTGAAATTTCTTATAAATCACAGACAAGATGACAGATAGTAAGTGATCTTTGTCTCTGGAAATGATTGGATGTGCAATATTTTAATTTAACAATTTTTCACACGAGGTGGATAAGATTTTTGTCTAACTGCAGAAGCTTAGGCCACTATAAAGGTGAAAGAAAGCACTATTGGAGTATTCGAAAGTATTGTTCTACATGCGATTCATTATCTAGCCTACGTCAATAGATATGATAACACCTGGCCAAAAAGACAGATTAAGTGAAAAAAAAAAACGAAAAAAAAGGAAGTAGTTCTAAAATCAAAATATTTGTATGAAATGTGTACAGCTAAAGAGATCTAGTTATAATTATCACAACAAAAACATAACTGTTAAAAAAAGAGCCAAGTTCTCCTATGTTGAAGTTATGCTGGCACAAAAAGTACTGAAATGTAAAAGTGTACCAAGTTCTAAAGCTTTGCTTTAAATTTGTATAAATAAAATGTTTATTTTTTGCTTGGCAATTTTTTATTTAGCTTTAAAAATCGGTAATTTTAAGAAAAATTGTCAAGAGCACAATCAACATTTTATATATACAAATTTAAAGCCAAGCTTTAGAACTTGGTACACTTTTACATTTCAGTACTTTTTGTGCCAGCATAACTTCAACATAGGAGAACTTGGCTCTTTTTTTAACAGTAATGTTTTTGTTGTGATTTCACTACTTTTTGCAAGGTATTTCTATAGAACTTAAAATCTCTACAGTTGATGAACACTCAGAGAAAATGGGCGGTTACCACGCCCCTTGTCTAAAATTCTAAAATTCTCAAATTTTAATTTTTTTTTTGTTTAAACTACCAGGTCTACCATTCTACCAAATTTTAAGGTTCTACGACAGTTAGAAATGCTCTATAATATTTGATGAAAATTCAGCAGAAATTGGCGGTTGCCACGCCCCCTATCCAAAATTCTCAAATTTTAAATTTTGTATTTGGTATAACTTACTAGCTTTACCATTCTACCAAGTTTCAAGATTCTACGATAATCAGAATTGCTCTGAGAAATATGATAAAATTTAGTGAAAATGGGCGGCTACCACGCCCCCTGGCTAAAGTTCTCAAATATAAAATTGTTTCCTTTATATAAACCACCAGCTCAACCAGGGAGCGGGTCATAATTCTGCTTGTCAAAATTCTGTACGACAAAATTCTGTGGGGTCAAAATACTGTAATACCATAATTCTGTACGGTAAATACAAAATTCTGTACGTCAAAATACTGTATCAACAAAATACTGACATGAAAAATTCTGTTTTGTAAAATTCTGTACGGCCAAATACTGTATATCAAAATTCTGTAAAAATGCTGTAAAAAAATATCGTTTTGATAATGTAAAAAAGTGCACTTTTTTACATTATCAAAACGATATTTTTTTACAGCATTTTTACAGAATTTTGATTTACAGAATTTTGATGTACAGAATTTTGAAATACAGTATTTTGACCAACCAGAATTTTGCTATACAGAATTTTGACTTTCAGAATTTTGTTCCTACAGCATTTTGCACATACAGAGTTTTGACATACAGTATTTTGGCATACAGTATTTTGAATACAGAATTTTGCAACATACAGAATTTCGACCCCAACCCGCTCAACCATTCTACCAAATTTCAAGATTCTACGATAATCAGAAATGCTCTATAATAATTGATGAAAATTCAGCGGAAATGGGCGGCTGCCACGCCCTCTGGCTGAAATTCTCAGATTTTAAATTTTTTCCTTTATATAAACTACTAGCTCTACCATTCTACCAAATTTCAAGATTCTACGATAATCAGAAGTGCTCTATAATATTTGATGAAAATTCAGCGGAAATGCTCGGTTGCCACGCCCCCTGGCTGAAATTCTCAGATTTTAAATTTGTTCCTTTATATAAACTACCAGCTCTACCATTCTACCAAATTTCAAGATTCTACGATAGTCAGAAGTTAATAATTGATGAAAATTCGGCGAAAATGGGCGGTAACCACGCCCCCTGAATTGATAATCTCAAATTTTCGATTTTTTCCTTTGTATACACCACAAGTCCTATCACCATGTAAAATTTCAAGTTTCTACGATAGCGGGAAGTTCTCCATAATTTTGATGATCTGTCAGTGAGTCAGTTACGGTTTTCGCGATTTTTGAAGTCCTATATCTCAAAAACTACTCATCGTAGGAAGCTGAAATTTTGTGAGGCCAGCTCAACAAATGTAGTGAGTTTGAATATTCTGGCGTCTTTGGTGTGGAAGTTAGAGGGGGGTCGAAAATGGCCTGAGTTGTTTCCTGTAAATAAGGGTGTAGTGCCAAAGTTGCTAGAGAACTTGGCTGGGCACTACCGTGCCCCTTGATTTTGGTTCTTGTGGCAAAAATTCTGTGGCCAGTGAGGTAAACTTTAGATTAAGTTTAGTTTCTCTTTGGCTTATTAATTGAAACTCAAGATATCTCGAGCAATAAAAAAGATATCGGGAAAATTTAAACAGTTTTTGAAAGAAAAATATCTGTTCTTATAATAACTGTTAAAATTCTTTTTTTAATAAATTATCCTACATAAAAACAATACCTCGAAAACAGCCGAAATGACAATTTTTAGCATTTTATAACGGTAATATTTCAAAAACAGAGGCCAATAAAATTTTTCTGACTTCAGATTCAGATTCAGCACCCCAAAAACTACTAGAAAAGTATATTTTGGTTCTTGTGGCAAAAAAAAGTTAAATTTTGTTGACCAGTGTTATTAGGGCACCGCAAATGTTATTCCAAATGAAAAATATTTTGTTCGTTTTCTTAAAAAAAAGTATGACATTATGTACCAATTAATTAGTGTAAATTTTTTCATAGAAATACGTTTCACATGGTTAAATACGGTTATCTTTTGTGAATAGATTCAGATAGTTAAATTAATAATGTCAAATAGGAACATATTACTAAAGTACATTTTAGGGACTTTGGAATAGTTAAATAGCGGTGGAGGAGTAGCGGTCTATATGACAAAGTCCATAATGGAATAATGTCTCACTCAAGTGTAAAAACATAGACATACATAAATAATACCACAGTTTAAGGCATTGTAAGAAAAATCCAAAATTGAATGGTTGGTAGTTCTCAATATACAAGTAATTTTGATATATTGGGCTACTTTGAATACTATCCGGAAGAGTAAATAAAAAAGCTGCTCTGTGTTGCACATGTTTTGTTGCATTTGAAATAAAAATTTTAGGGCCTCTCAAGATATATAATTATTGTGTGCACTTTCGTTTATTTTCCTTCTAATTCTCCTGTTTATTTTCCTTTTTTTTGCGGATTTTTTATTGTAAACATTTCCGTGACGCTACTGGTAACTTTTTTTTTTTTTAATTATTTAGAACAAAAAAAAGAAACATTCTTAAAATTATTTGAGATTGCCTTCAGCTCTTTAAATTTTCTTCTGGCTTGGTCTTACAACCAAACATTTAATTTTGTAAACTTTCTAGCTTCACCAAATATTTGGCTTTCGGAATAGTACATTTTGGAAATTAAACGTGAAACACCCTTTATCGTTCTTGTTCTTACCTATACACACACAAATGCTTAAGACAGGAATTTATAGACTTTTCAAAGCATCGAACAGACAACACTTTAATTGAACTGCATTTACTAGAAAGAACCAGATTAATCTCGATTTAATCGATTGCCGGTCTCCAACTTTAATTTATACAAAAAAGTATTCTAAACTATCCAGAATGTAAGTACAAATTTGCTTAGAATATATTTTTCTGAAGCTTAAAAGGAATAAAAGTAATTCTCTATAGGTTTATGGACTTAGTCCTTTATTTCAACATCTTTTATTTTGTTTTGTAATATCTATTTGCTGTTGTATTGAATATCACATACTCATGTTAAATTCTCTCATGTTATTTGCAGAACAAACAAATCACTAAAAGTGTCATTTTTTGCAAAGTGAATTCACTGAAAACAAACAAATTGCAAAATCATCATTTTGGCGAAATATAAATTCGCTAGTAAACTATATTTCCAATGCCAAATCAATCACCTTACCAAATAAATAAACAAATAAAAAAAGTCAAACAAAATTTATTTTCATGAATTCAAATTAAAAATTTTGCGAAATATTTAAATTTTTGACGAAATTTTCAAAATTTTTTTTGTAGTTTCCCAACTATCTATGAAATGACAGGTTGATTCATTAATCAATCATCATTTTTTGCTATTTCTTGAAAGCTCCACTTTAATACATTTCATTAACTTTGTTCACATTATTTTAAATATGTATTGTTCACATCAAAATTGCCACCGAAAGGGCGCACTTAAAATAAGAACAATACAAAAATGACAGTACAAAAATGCGACATGCATCATCAATTGGCCCTACTCAAGGTTAATTGCCCACTATTTAAAATGTTATAAAATCTGACTGACCCTAACCATGAAACTAAACAAAAAGGTTAATTCAGCCAGTACCTACACAAAAAAAATAAATTAAACAAGTTCCCTAGAATTAAAACTTATTTTTTTTTAATTGTTTGTTTGTTTAGTTAACAAAATACCCAAATAGTCTACTATACTGACTCAGCAAATTTTGGACCTGTTCAGATTTGCTTAATTGAATATTTTGAGCGAATTTATAAAAGTAGGTTTTGTTGCATCAGTAACATCGGCAGATTGGGGTAAAACACCTTTAAAATAAAACTCGTTTAACCAACTTAACCAACCACACTGTTTCCCAATGTAATATTCAAATTGGTTTTGTGCTATTAAAAAAGATCAGGCCACTCAATTTTTAAAACTTTTTTCTGTCTTTAATAAAAACAAGTAAATAAGTCATGAATGCACGCGATATATTTACACTCGCTACTGCACAACAAAAGATATTTCATCTTCTAACAAGAATTAATTGAGTATCAATTGTGCGATCAATCAATAAAATTTAATTGATCGACAATCACATTTTTTTATTTTTATCACGCACATTTCTAGTTTTCTTTATAAAATACAAAACTTTTCTCTAGAACGTCAATAAAGCTAGATAAAGATACTTCTACAATCTACAACTCATTAACATGATCAGTAGATACTTTTGTATTTAAAATTCTTATCAGTGTAAAAAATAAACACCCAGGAATTTCGCAAAACTTTTTTTTTACAGAGACTGAGAGACCCAAGTATAAACAAAAAATACTTTCAACCAAGCATTAAATACAACAAAAGAGAATAATCATAAACTACTTTGCAGGTGGTACATTTAGGTTAATTATGCAGAAAAGCGGTTCCGCTGAGAACTGTTTTTTTTTTTTTCAAAAGCGTTGGCGATCACTTTTGTTATGTAAGAAAAAAATTATTAAAAAATCATTTCAAAGTTTTATTAAACTTTTACCTTGAATTTGTGTAACAATTATTATTTTTTGAACTTTTATTTAATTAAGTTTTCTTCACTTCACTTAATATCCACGTATGGTAAATAATTCGTTCTTTTTATATGGAAATATGAGTACAATTATTTTTATATGACCACGTGCGGGTTGACGGAAACAACTGATCGCCGCAAAATCTTTTTATAAACTCAAGAGGCACAGTCAACAAACAGACGATCGGACCAAAATCAACAGACAAAATAATAATAATAATACAAAAGTAAGCTATCATAGAAGCTATAAGTTGAGAGCCCGGCTATTGAATGAAAACAAATTGCTTTGGGCTTATGAATTAAATATCAATAAAAAGAATATTATTTTTCCGTAAAGCTTTTTTATTTTTTTTTAATGTTTTTGTTTTTAATTGTAAGATTTCTTGCATTAATATTGTACTTTATCTTTTATAAAACAAAAAATTAAGGAAAGCTTTGTAGTTTTTTAGTTTAATATTATGGTTGTGATATTTGCTTATTATGTTCAAACCAAAAAAATAAGTAGAGCTTTCAACATGAGTGTATTATTTACAGTAACTGTCATGATTTAATTCAAAAATTAAGATTGAGTCATGCACTTGATATACCTATTACCTATGTATTAGGGTGGGTCAAAAAAATCGAAATTCTTTTTTTTGATTTGGTACTCCGAAAAATCGATTGCTTGACACCTCTGGATTATACACACCAAATATGAGCTCTTTATATTAATGGGAAGGTCCTCCGCTTTTAAATTTTCCATTTTTGCATCAAGCTTCTACAAAAAAAAATTATTTTTTTTATAAATCGACTTTTTGCAAAGGAGAATGGGCAAATTTGTATTGAACGCGGACGTTGCGCGGCCAACAATGATTTTGCCATTTATTGATGTAGTTAAGTCATAAAAGTACTGAGCAAATGTTTTTTCCCTGTGACGTGCTTACCAAATGGATAAAATGCATTTTTGCATTTAACACTTTTTATGGATTTTCTCAGTATTACAACCTAAAAGTGTATTTTAAATGCAAAATGCTGATGCTCTGACATTTTCCCTGAGCCTGAAAACCCTAACCTTGAATATCCGTCAAATAGAGACCAAAATATAACATTTTTAAAACCACACTTTTTTTAGAGTTTTTTGTTCAATATTTTGTTTAGTTTGAATCACATGAAAACTCTCAAAAAAAAGTCTCGATAATTTTGGCTTAAAAAGCTTATATTAAGAGTTCTATTGGTCGGATATTCAAGATTAATGTCTTCAGACTCAGGGAAAATGACAGAGCATCATATTTTGAATTCAAAATCAATATATTATTCACTTTGTCCTTTTCACATTGCACAATGCATTAAAACTATGAATATTGCAATATCTTACATTCTTGATGCTTTGCAGCAAAACGTCCATAGTAAAAATTATTCCTAAGTTATAGTTCTTTCATTTGATACAAATTTCATTAATGGCCGCCGAACGTCCAAAATGCCCATTCTCCTTTCTTTGCTTATTCTTGTAGGAAATTGAACGCTCTACAAAAAAGACCTCATACTCTTTTTTCGTTTATCTAACCGTTTAATAGATATTTGAGGTCCAAAAATCGAGAAAATCTTTAAAAATTCGTTTTTTGTTCTTAATTTTGTAACAAATTGAAAAATTATAATAAACAAACGCGCAAGACTTATTCTTGTAGGAAACAGATTGGTCCACCAAAAAGGTCTTAATAATTTTTTTAATAATCTAACCATTCTAAAGATATTGGAGGTCAAAGTTAAAAAAAAATATGAAAACATTTTTTACTTTTGAAAATTTTCTAATTCACTGAAAATTCAATATTTTCAAATTAGCAAGATGTTTTCTTGTTGTGTTTTCATATTTTTTTTTAACTTTGACCTCCAATATCTTTAGAATGGTTAGATTATTAAAAAAATTATTAAGACCTTTTTGGTGGACCAATCTGTTTCCTACAAGAATAAGTCTTGCGCGTTTGTTTATTATAATTTTTCAATTTGTTACAAAATTAAGAACAAAAAACGAATTTTTAAAGATTTTCTCGATTTTTGGACCTCAAATATCTATTAAACGGTTAGATAAACGCAAAAAGAGTTTAAGGTCTTTTTTGTAGAGCGTTCAATTTCCTACAAGAATAAGCAAAGAAATTAGCAAAAAAGTCGATTTATAAAAAAAATAATTTTTTTTTGTAGAAGCTTGATGCAAAAATGGAAAATTTAAAAGCGGAGGACCTTCCTGTTAATATAAAGAGCTCATATTTGGTGTGTATATTCTAGAGGTGTCTAGCAATCGATTTTTCGGAGTACCAAATAAAAAAAAAGAATTTCGATTTTTTTGACCCACCCTAGTATGTATATTTTACCTGTCCACAGACCTTTGATCTGCTATTGTGGGCCCATTTCTTTTTTAAAGTAAATTTCCATAATTGAAATGAAATAGATCATGTTTTTTTTTCAAAAATATTTTTTTCTCAAAGATATTGAAAAATGAAATTTATGATATCGCAAATCATAGTAGGTACATAACATAATGAATAATTTGTTGAACCAAATTACATGGTTGCGATCTAAAAAGAGACGTGATAGAAAAAATCAAGACCATAAACTTTAAAAAATAATTTCAGCTGTTACTGTTTTATTCAATAAACAAAATGGTCAAGATCAATCGAGAATTTAATATCTAGAAGTGAAAAGATAGAGATTTCACCGTCGAACTCAAAATATCAGTATTTTTTGTATCGGCTTACCTCAAATGTTAAAATTAGAGATTTTAGACTTCAAATTGCATTTTTAACAAAGATATATTTGAAACATCTAAAAAAAAACGGAATTTTTCTATCCCTTATAGAAAATTCTATTTTTTTGTGAAATAAAGTCCATTTGGTTACCTTCTTTCAGGGGTAAAATATGAAAAGTGTATAGTTACGATGAAATCCCAAAAACTACATAAATTGAAGACAAGAAGTCAAAATTCCGGACACTTTTTATTTTTAATTCTAAGCAAATCACTTTGTGATTCCATTCTTTGGCTATTGAAGTTTTTGGTGAAAGAATGGCATTTTCAACTCCAGTCTTTTATGGGTCAATCTGAGATTTTAGGTGAATTTCTCCAAAAGTGCCTGATTTTTGTAGTGCTTTTTTTTCGCTTTTTAACCATTTTTAGCAAATTTTGGATAATATAAGTTTTTTGTGTTTTCTTATTTGGTAAATAATTGTTTTGGCACTATAAATTCAGTTTTCTACAAATTCGTTTAGAAAACACACCGAAATTATGTGTTGCAACGAAAGGTGCATTAATTTCAGCACACTTACGAAAGCGCACTTTTTTACGAATTGAAGCCTAAACAAGTTTTACATTTTGATACGTGCTTGAATAATGTAAAATGCATTATTTTACCTTACCACTCAGAAATTCGCAATGCTAACACAAAAATGACCGATTTTGACCATTTATCAGATTCATAATAACAAACCTATTAAAAGATTATTTACTTGCCTCTTTTATCTTTAACCGTTCCCGATTATTCTCATCAGATTGAAAAATGTTTATTTTGTCAAAATACATACTTATTCCGACTATTGTATGTGATTATATTTTGATGTGGCTAATAAATACATTTATGACCGATTTAAAAAATAAACATGGAAACAAATTCTATAACAACAAGTTCACAAAATATTAGCTCTTTTTCGTTCAATGTATTTTTAAATTCATCATCTTATGTTTTTGTTCACCACAACCACGAAAGGACGTAAAGGTACTTTGGTCAATCAATACATAATCAGTTAAACAATTTCATAGCTATTGCACATTTTCTTAAAAAAAAAAATAAAATGTCTTTTTTAATGCCAAATGTGTATTTTGAAAATTGTATACACACCTGGTATAAAAATTTTTTATGAAAGTATAGGTGCCACGGTGGTCTTAAAAACGCGGCAGGTTTTATGAAAATGGATCCCAAAAGAAATGATGCAGATTTGTTCGAAATGATCTCAGGATTCCAAATTTGTAAGTTTCATAATCGTACCTGATCCCTTTTTTACCGACTTCCAAAAAGGAAGTCGGTTTTATGTTTCTTACCGCATAACTTTGGACAGAGTCAACCAATTTTGATAATTCTTTTTGTATTGGAAAGCTAGTGGCTGCAGTATGGTCCCATTTCAATTTCGTTCAGTTAAAGCCATAGGAACTATTAAAAAAACCATAAAACCCCGTTTTGAATCATGGAAGTCGGTTTTGTTTTTTTGATAAAAATGATTATTGAGTTACAGGCATTATACATATATATACATTTGACTTGCAATGGAAAAAAAATTAAACAAAAAACAAAAGCACATTATAATGTCCTATACCTTTTTGGAAAGCTTAAATGTACTCCTTGATTTGATGTTTATTTGAAGTTGATTGAGTTAATAGTTTTTGAAAAATTTAATTTTAAAGTTATTATTTTAAAAAATAATTTTTTTTTTTTAGTTTATTTTATTCTATTGTTTTTAATAAATTGTAAAATTTTTTTTGCGCTAATCAATGCCCTCATTGATTTTAAGTCAAAAACAAAAAACCGCATGTTTAAAAATAACCTAGTTTTTGAGACTTAAGAAAAATGTATCTTTTCTCCATTTTTTTTTAGCTTCTTTTAAATTTTTTTTTTCAAATAAAAAAAATTTAGCCTCAAATTAAATGGAAAAAAGGTCACTGTAACACGCTGCTGACAAGGACGTTTTCTTTTTTTTTAAATTGACGCGAAAAGTCAACGTGGATTCATGAAAAATGGCTCTCACGATGAACATCGAGAAGAGGTTTTGTGGTCCCTGAGGACCTTAGCTGTCCTGAAATCTATGTAATGTGGGATATTTTTCTGTTATACGTATATTATAACTCTTACATTTCAAAAATAGTTCTGAAATATTCAGAACGTAATAAAAATAACCTAAAATGTATAAAAATTAACAAAAAAAAAAAACCATACTCTGAAAATGGCAAAAAACCATTAAAAAAACACCAAAAATGAACAAAAAATCTCAAAAAAGGAGCCAAAATACCACTTCGTTCTTGGGGTTGATTCTGAGTCACACTAAGTGTGATTCGAACTTACAAATCTGTTGATTAAAAACCATTATACAAATTTTTCCTTAGGAACAAATAAATCAAATATAAAAGTGTTTATCTTTTCTTTCCATTTTTGAAAAACTAGAATAGTTTCTTGCATCTATTTTTAAGGATTTGACTAAGAACTAAAAGAACATTCAAATTTGAAAAAAAACTTGTGCCTTGTAATTCAAAGGTTAAAAAAATTAACATAAATACAAAAATTATTATTATTTTTTTTTTAATTTTGACTTTGAAATTGAATTTCTCAAAAACTATTTACTCAATCAACTTCAAATAAACATCAAATTCAAGTAGTATATTCAAGCTTTCCAAAAAGGTATAGGACATTATAATGTGCTTTTGTTTTTGCTTAATTTTTTTTTCCATTGCAAGTCAAATGTATATATATGTATAATGCCTGTAACTCAAAAAAGGGATCAGGTACCATTTTGAAACTTACAAATTTGGAATCCTGAGATCATTTCGAACAAATCTGCATCATTACTTTTGGGATCCATTTTTATAAAACCTGTCGCGTTTTCAAGACCACCGTGGGTGGCCAGCTTTTCTAAAAATATGCGTGTTTAAAGAGGTTTTCTAAATGAATAGTTTTTGTCATTATCTAGAGTCATAAGAAAGTTATTGGTACCAAAGTTAAAAAAGGTTATTAATTTAATAAATTAATTTGACTGTATTTATTATACTAATTTTTTTTCACATTACTGCCACAAATAAATGAATTCCATTGGTTTTTTTTCTAAAGCATATTTAACAATAATTTTTCTGTTGTTATAACAGTCGAACAATTTTCAGTCTTAGAAGTTGATTTAAGCTCTTTAAGACTAAAGCCTTAAAATAATAACATGAGCTAGTAACAATAAAAAAATATTCGGGCGAAACCCCATAACGTTTCGTAAGGCTTCTTGAGTCGATTAAGAAATGGTTTCTCAGCAAAATCTGGATTTCGACCTTCAGTCAGTTAATTCTGACATTTTGACATCTTCAATGCAGCAAATTCATGTGAATCTTCCACCAGATTGGATTGAAGCAAAATAATGTCTGTATTGAAGTTGTTTGTCCGATTTTCATAGAAACATACTTGAAATTGACGTTAAAGATGAGGCAATGTTAAACTAGCAAAGCTATTAGAACATTCAAATATTTTTTGATATCAATAATATGTATGTAGACTAGACTGATTCAAAAAAAAATTTTTCTTCTTTCGTTCAAAGCATTGTTGAAAATATTGTTGGAAATGACGAAAAAAAAATACTGTAAAAGTTTCAGCTATTAATATTAACATTTAGTACCGCCGCATCGCAAATTTCTATTTCCCATACGATTTGTATGGGAAAGATTGTGTATTTGTGTTTAGAATTTTTTATCTTTTTAATGGGCCATCAAAAAGGCTAGATTTAATCATTTTCTTGTATAAAATTGAACGCTCTACAAAATTGCATTTATGAAATTTAAAAAAAACGGACGCGAAAAATTAATTAAAATAATTTTTAGTTGAAAACATGAATAATTCGAATTTATTGAAGAAATCTAAAATGGTAGTATTAGGGGTTTGAGAGTTATATAAAAGGATCAGTGAAACCAAAACACAACATAGAATACAAATATTCAAAAATTTTGCCAAATTTTTTGAAAAACCTAATAATTTCGTCAAAAAATCGGAAAAAAATGAGAAAAAATTACTTTTTATATTTTAAAGTTGAATAACTTCGAAACGCGGGGGTAAACGAAAAAAAATAATAAGAGCTTTTTTGTAGAGCGGACAATTTTATAAAAGAAAATGATTTTGCCAAGCCTTTTGGATGAACCATTAAAAAAATAAAAAATTCTAAACACAAATACACAATCTTTCCCATACAAATCGTATGGGAAATAGAAATTTGCGATGCGGCGGTACTAAATGTTAACATTAAGGGCTGAAACTTTTACAGTAATTTTTTTTCGTCATTTCCAACAATATTTTCAACAATGCTTTGAACAAAAAAAAAAAATTTTTTTTTGAATCAGTCTAATGTAGACCAACAGTGGTAAATTGAATGAATTTGGCATGAATTCACAGGATTTATATTTAAAATTAAAATTAAAAGTTAAAAAAAAGCTCATTTTCGAATGCCATCACAATAAATTTTAAACAAATGAATTCTTTTCCAGCAAGTATAATAAAAAGAATAACGGGAACACGTAGGTATTTGTAGATGAGTTTAAATTTATCAGTCTTTGTTTAAGTTCAAATATTTAACTTAAACTGCTGTTTACATAACCGTGAGTATATAAAACATGTGCTTTGTTTTTATACTTTCCTATTGCTTTTAGAATTTTTACAATTTAAATACCATATTCATTCTGACAAAAATGTTCGCCGAAAAAGCTACAGTAATTCTCTTATTACGTAATACACATTTTTTTTTCTCACATTTAACTTAAAAATAATTATAATCATGTAAAATTATACTATTCTTTTAATGATATTTTTTTATATTTGTTCTGATTCTTGTGCGATTATAGATCTTTTTGCAATAAATATCCAATTGGTGACAAGTGATACTGGTATTGATTCTGTGACAATTAGCTTCTTTTATGGGTAAGTAAAAAGGTTATTTATAATGTTGTTTACTTTATATTTTGGATTTATTTATAAACAGACCAACATTCAATGATTCCCAGAAATATAACTTGAACGATGCAGCTTCTCTCGTTAAACATCCAAAATTTATACACAATCAAACTACATGTTTTATGATAGGTTACGATAACTTAGATGATAATCCTGGTACAAGATTGATGGTCGATTCGTATTTAAAAAGAAATACAACGAATTTTTTGAACATCAATTATGAAAAAATAAATGGGGGAAACTACTCTTATAATCAAACTCAAAAGAATGTCTTAAAGGTAATTTCATTTTTTTTTTGCAATTAAACAGCATTTTAATCAAATATTTAATGAACTTGCGTAAAGCTTGCTTCAAGAGTTGTTGATTTTTGTATCAAACTCTTTAGGTCTGGTGTGAATGATGACACATTCAGTTTAGTTGGACATTCTTTGGGCGGCCGAGGTGTATCTTTAATTGCACGAGGTATAGTTAAAAGAAGTATTAAAGCTTTTACAATATCTAGGTAATTACAGATAATAAAGTTTGCACTCATAAAGCTGATAATGATAACTGATTGACATTTTTGTATCTTCACTTAGGCTAAGCATGTTAGACCCTACCAATGAAGAAAGATACGATATATATACTTTTCCACCAATTGAACAATATTTTGCTAAGTTTATCGATGTAATTCATAGTGCTGCTGGATTTGCAACAACAAAAAGCTTGGGAAATGTTAATTTTTGGCCTAATAATGGTACTGCTTTACAACCAGGATGTTCGGATAAAACAGGTAAGTACTTACCTACTATAAATGCAAAGGAAATACAGAATTTTTTTTAAACATGAATTTTGATTATTTATCAGAGAAATGCAGTCATAGAAAATCATTAGCTTATTGGGCAGAAAGTGTTGCCAATGGACCATTAAATTCAATGTTAGCTTATCCTTCGGGAAGCTATGATAATTTGTTGAAAAATGGAGAAGATCGTTATAAAAACGGAGCTGTTGTAATGGGAATTGATTGTCCTCGAGAGTAATTAATTATTTTCAGATTTTAAATATAAAAAAAAATTATTAATCAATTCTTTTTTTTATTTATAGGGCAAGAGGTGATTATTATTTGCAATATAATACCACTTTTGGTGACTCTTTGACTCTAAGTGAAGTATAATGTTTTTCTTAATGCATTAAAAAAAAACTAATTAAAAAAATCTGCAGCTTTAAAAGATAGAAAAGCCAGTTTTATTTTCTTAGATTTATACCTTTAAAGATTAATAAAAATCCAAACAGTTGTTTTTAAGTACTTTTTAAAAGATTTCTTAAAATGTTCTTCAACAAGATGAACACTAAGCCCAATTAACTAAAAAAAAGGTATTTGCGATTTGATTTAAATTAATTTTTTTAAACAGAATGTATTTCAATAAAAAAAATTATCGTGCGATGATGCAACGATACACATTTTAAAACTTTGTTTATGTTCTTTAATGATCTTATAATAAAAAAAGGATAATATCTAAACTTTTTTACTTTTTTTTTTTAAATTAAAAAAAAATTTTGTCGGCTTATGTGAAATTTAAACATTATACATATGTTAATAAAATCCTTGAAAAACTCTTTCAAGGGAAAAAATTTACTATCTAATTACAGCCATCAAAATCAGTCAAAATAATCAGAGCAATAAAGAAGTTTATTTACTGCAATTTCGCTTTCAAATAAACTTTACCCCTTAAATAATAATTATTTTTAGGCTAGATTTGACGGCATTTTTAAGAGTGACTTAGTCCACTTTCATAATTAAGGGCACAATCTTTTGACCAAAGACTTGAAAAAAGTTTCGGTTTACAGATATAAGCTCACAGTGATAAGGCCTATGCGTTCCCGTGAAAAAATAACAAATTTATTTTTTTCAGATTTTTTAGAAAAAATCAAGGTTAACCACTTGCCAAAAATGTTCCCTTTTTTTAAATTTCCTCCAAATCCATCGAGAGACATCAAAAGTAACGTCTCTTTAAGTTCTATTCATAGTTAAAAACTAAAAGTTTCTTGAAGTTCTATTTAAAACTGAAAACTAAAAGTTTCTTGGAGGTCTGGTTCCTGAGATATTTCCAACAAAATATTTTTTTTATTACATTCCGATGGCGTTTTTATTACATTTCGATGAAGTTTCGAAACAGGTTATGAATTATAAATACGAATTCATAATCAACAAGCCTATACATTCCGGTAGTAAAATAACAAATCTATTTTTCGTTTTTGATTTTCGAAAAAACTCCATACATTTTTTGATACGTTTTTATTAGCTTCATTTGTAACTAACTAACTAACTAACTAACTAACTAACTAACTAACTAACTAACTAACTAACTAACTAACTAACTAACTAACTAACTAACTAACTAACTAACTAACTAACTAACTAACTAACTAACTAACTAACTAACTAACTAACTAACTAACTAACTAACTAACTAACTAACTAACTAACTAACTAACTAACTAACTAACTAACTAACTAACTAACTAACTAACTAACTAACTAACTAACTAACTAACTAACTAACTAACTAACTAACTAACTAACTAACTAACTAACTAACTAACTAACTAACTAACTAACTAACTAACTAACTAACTAACTAACTAACTAACTAACTAACTAACTAACTAACTAACTAACTAACTAACTAACTAACTAACTAAGAATAATGTAATAAAATCTTGGAACTAAATTTTGACTCACTTTCAATTATCGTATCGAATTGAAACTATGTACAGTACATATATGTATGTAGTTCGGACGACAACACAATATTTTGGTGGTCCGGACCATGAGGAAGGTGCATTTTAGCTGACTTCCAACTATCCAATTATCTCAGATAAGACTAAAAAGTAAAAAATAAAATATTTAGTTTAAAAAAACTAAAAAAAAAAAACGTTTTTATCATCACGCACCAAAAACTATAAAATAATTTAATTTACTTATTTGAAATGGTTAGATCAAAAAGCGTAGAGCGCATTTTTGTTGCATGTTGCACAAAGCGCTCGACGCTTTTTAATCTAACCATTTCCAATAAGTAAATTTAATTATTTTATAGTTTTTAGTTCGTGATAAAAGTTTATTTTTAGTTTTTTAAACTATATATTTTATTTATAAAAATACTTTAGTTTTTCAAATATTAAAATTAAAAAAATTCAAAAAATTTATTTTTGCATTTTTAAAAAGAAAAGGTTCAATTTTTTTTTTGAAAAACCATTTTTTTTTTTAAACTGATGAATGCATTTTATTGAAACTTTGTGTTTATATGTCGATTATATTCTACGCTGGTACCACGTCTAGCTGTTGGGAATAATATGATCGGATTCAGCAATAATTGAGTCCCAACTGAGAAGTTTGCCACAGTAATATGATAATCTTTTTAGCTGAAAACCTGGTGAAAGACTTTTTTCAATAATCGAATGTTTTAAAAGAAAATTTTGCAATTTCATCTTTATTTTCGAAATTCTGACGAAGTCAAATCCGCTATCGAAACCGTACTACCGAGAAGCAATCCATATCAGCAACTTTTCTGTCGTTTGTAACCAAAAGTAATGGGTTTCAGCTTCTATTCACTTTTTCTTTGTCTCCAATTCTTTTAAACCCCTCTTCAATTAGCTTACAGTTTTAGGAGTGCGATAAATCATGATTATAGACTATAACGAAGCTGCATACAAAAAAATAGCCATCATCGATCAAAATCATGTTGATATTTCGTAAGTTCAACACTTTAAATTGCCCTTAATAACATTTTTACCTTGAGTTACTAACCAAATTACCGTTTTTACTTTATAATTTGCATATTCCCAAATGAATAATTGCACAAAATCTAAAATGTTAAACTTTGAAATTATTTTATAACACGAACATTCGACCAACTTTTAGAAACTATATAAATAAATTGAAAATACAAGAAAAACTCTCAGTCAGTCTAAAATTATTAACAAAAGCGTAAACCATGTCGGGTTTGATGTATTTATTCTGTATAATAGCTGGAATTGTAGATCTCGAGCCACAAGAATGTGACATTGAAATGACAAGAATTGTGTTCTTTTATGGGTAAGTCAAACGACTTCAATCAAAGCCTTTAATTTTCTGTCGTTCTATTAAGGCCATCATACACCGATCGACAATATTATGATCTTGATAACACAGCTGCCATCTTAAATCATCCAAAATTTACCATGCGTCGACCAACAACAGCTTATATGTACGGATATTATAGCTCATTACAACGTCCCAGTGCTCATTTATTAGTAAATGCTTACTTAAATAATAACTCCTTTAATTTCCTTGTGATTGATTGGGAACAAGCTGGCAGTGGAACTTATATTCAAGCTCAACGAAATCTTCTAAAGGTTATTTTTCAATTAAAATTCTTTTTGATCAAATTTGTTCACAACTTATTCTTATAGCTTGCTCCTCGAGTAGCTGAATCATTTGTTAAATTAATTGATGCTGGTTTAAATAAGGATAATTTCACTTTGGTAGGACATTCAATGGGTGCTCATGGAGTTGGACTTATTGGTGAAGCAATGTCAAATCAGACTAAGGGAAGATTGTTGTTACCCCGGTAATTTTTTTGATAAAATCGAAAACGAAATTACTACAAGTTTTGAACATCATTTTAGAGTTACTGGCTTAGATCCTTCGAATCCTGATTATCATAAAGAATTTATTTTGCCTCCAGTCAAAAAGACATCGGGTCAATTTGTAGATATTATGCACACAAGTGCTGGTCAACGAGGAACCACCATTCACAGTGGTCATGCTAATTTCTGGCCAAATAATGGATCAACTATTCAACCAGAATGTCCTTCGGAGGAAGTCAATAGTAAAGTTATTCATTATTTCTATTTAATTGTTTAAAGACGTTTCACATTTTATGATAACTTTTTATTTCCTTGGTTACAGTTTTGTGTAGTCACCTTAAAGCTCTAGGATACTGGGCAGAAGGAGTTGACAAAGGAGATACCGATAAATTTTTATCATTTCCTGCTAAAAGCTATCCAGACTTTCTCGAAACTGGAGGCGATAAGTCGAAGGCTGTATTAATGGGTATTGACTGTCCTACAAGGTTTGTATTGATTCATGACAACATAAAATCTTGAAGATAAAGATGTTAATTGAAATCTTTCAAAAGTCGATGTTTTAATGTTTTTTTTTTATTTAAAAGATAAGAATCAGTTAAAAATTTTAAGCAACACTCTTGTAATCTTCAAGATTTTCCGATGTTTAACTTTTCTTTGTCGTATAAAAATAACTTTATCTCTCTTCTAGTGCTGAAGGAGATTACTATCTTCAAGTAAATAGTACGTATGGCAATGTTGGAAATCTAGGAATTTTGTTTTAAAATAAAACTATAAATGTAGTTGGCATCGTTTATCATAAAATTACACATAAATTGTAATTATTGTAGAAGAATAGCAAATAAATTTTATCTTCTTCGTTGGCTACGTTTCACGTGTGCTTACACGCTTCTTTAGCGTCTTTTTCAAGACATTTTTTTTTTTATTGATTTCGAAGTATTTAAGCGAGACAATTGGAGATCAAAAGATCAAAGATAAGTAGGTATTTATTCTATACGTTTTAGCATTTTTTAGAATTATTTTTCTTAGTCCTGAAGAAGCGTGTAAGCACACGTGAAACGTCGACAAAGAAAATTAGATAAAATCAAAACAAGAAATATATCCAACGAAGAAGATAACATTTATGTAATAAAGATAGGTCACGGACAACTATGGTCTAAGATCCCGCATTACTACGACCTTCTCTCATTACCGAGTGCTGTACATATGCTAGCATATTTATAGTCTAGGTAAGAAAAAAGTGATAGGGTTGCCGCCTAATATCCCAACACAGCTATTTATAATTTGTTTCAAAACTTTGTGTTTCAAAATTTATTTTATTCAAAACCATTCATTAATAGTCCTGTGTTTTCAAATTAAACAATATGTGCTAAGGGTTCTAAGATTTCTTGTCTAGATGTCATTTGTACAAACTAAACGTTAAAGTTTTTTTTTTATATAACAAATTCAAACTCGATAAGCATACAAAAATTAACCATCAACATATGGCAATCCTGACTCCTGCTCCGATATGCGGTGGCAACCCTGGTACGTTTTGTTTAATTCAACAATGTAGTTCAGAAATGTAAAAAGTATAAAATTTGTGTTTGTATCAACTTATAGTAGAGTAACTAAAGCAAATTATTAGGGAACCCGGCCGAACAGCTCTGATTTTGACGATTTTTTTTTCAAACGTAGGTAATTAAAAATACTTTAAAGTCTATAGATTAAAAATTGCCGATGTTGCCGTATTGTTTTTTAAAATTGAAATAAATTTTTTTTTTAACAAAGCATTTTTTTTGCTTAAATTTCATAAAACAAATGATAGCAAAAGATTCTGTAGGTAATTTAAGGAAAAAAAATACAAAGGAGTAAGGGGCAATCTTCCATCGTTTAAGCGATAAATGCAATTTCCTAACATTCTGCCCTCAAACACAAGAAAATAGTTTGAAAACAACGGCAACACCTACAATATTTTAAAATACATTTTTAAAAAGCAAGAATCTCATTCTTATCTCTTAAATTTAAATCCACTAATTTTAGATAAGAGTTTTTGAAAAAATGGTCCTCAAACTCAGAATTTAAAAAAAAATGTTATTAAAAAAATTTAAAATGACTTTTTTCCAAACTTTTTCTAATAAAATATGAATTTATTTAAAAAAAAATTTTTGGCCATAAATATTATCAGTTGAATTCCGAAGCAGAAAACATAATGTATATCACACTTTTGAAAAAAAAATTAAAAATTACATCAATTTCATTGGGTTTTTTGTTGATAAAAACAAATTTTTGCATTGAAATAATAAATTTTCTCAAAAGAAGAAGAAAAGTAAAAAAGAACTTTAAATTTTTGCTATTTAATTTTCAACAGTAAGGGTTATTAAATGAATAAAAAATAATTTTATGTTTAGATGTTGAACTTAAAAAAAAAAAATAAGTTAAATTTTTTTTTCAAAACTTTTATTAAAAAAGTTCTTCGAAATGAAATACTTTTTAATTTTTTTCATAAACCGTAATACATATTGACATTTCCTTTTATAATTTCAAATCATAATAAATGGGGTAAAAAAAATTGAAAATAAATGCATTTTATATTACGAAAAAATTTAAAAAATTTTTTCAATATTTTTTTTTTTCAAAAATCTGAGTTCAGTTACCATTCTTTCAAAAGCCCTTAATTTAATTAACTTAATTTTAATTCTACAAGTATGAATAGGAATCTAGCTTTTTTAAAAATGTATATTTAAATATTGTAGGTGTTGCCGTTGTGTTCAAATATTTTTGTTTGTGTTTGAAGTCAATTAATAAGAAAATTGCATCTATCGCTTGAACGATAGAAGATTGTCCCTCACTCCCATATATTTTTTTTATTGAGTTTCTTAGACAATCTTTTGGCATCAATAAATTTATGAAATTTAAGAAAAATTTTTGAAAAAAAAAATTTTTTGTTCACAAAAATCTTCAATTAAATTTAAAAAATCAAAACGGCAACACCGGCAATTTTTAATCTATAGACTTTAAAGTATTTTTAATTACTGACGTTTGAAAAAAAAGATCATCAAAATCTAAGCTGTTCGGCCGGGTTGCCTAATATTAATTTTTGAGCTTTGGTTACTCCACTATTAAACACTGTTTTAAATGATTTTGACGACAAAACTAAAACGAAAAAAACTTTCTCATAAAAGTTTCTAACGATTTTGATTGATTTTTTTTGTAAAGTTTCAGAAAAAATATGTATAAGGTCGAAGTTTCTCAAAAAAAAATTAAAGATACCTGTCATAGAAGTCATAGAAAAACTCTTTTTTTTTTGCCAAAATTCATCTGAATTTAAAATTTTACAACACAATTGTTTGTTTTTTTTTTTTTTTTTTTAAATTGAAATAAACAATTGGAAGACAAACATTTTAGTCAATAAGGAATTTTTCTAAATAAAAATATGTCAAACTAAAATAATGTATGTACATAGGTAGGGAGAAAGAACACTCAACAACGATTAAAATTCTCTTTGATAAAAAAAATCCGGAAAAAGTGTATGAACAGGAAAATGTTGTGAATAAAGTTTAAATAGTTATTAATTTTTGTTTCAAAAAAACTAAATTATTTAAAATCATTTGAAAAAAAACTTTATAAAGAAAACAACACCAAAAAACTGCTATAACTTGAGAACGAAACGAAAACGAGAAAATTACATCCATAAGTTTTTCGGCTAAGAATTACCCCAACAATCCATATAAACTCAGTTTTCAAACTCGAAATGTAACAAATAGTAAAAGAAGAACAATTTAAAAAGCATAATTTCAAAACAAAAAAAGATAGTTTATTGAATTCATTTTTTATTCAAAGCCATTTCTCAGTCCTATTAGTTCAAAAAAATATAATTTATTTAGGAAGACCAGTTGGGTCACCAGTTTCACCATAGTTGCTGTTCAAATTTAAATAGTAGTCACCACATGCACTGCCATTAAAAAAACAAAATACTTATTAGTCATTTCTTTTTCACTATTTTATAAACTTAACAAACCTAGGTTGACAGTAAATTCCCATTGGAACAGCTTCTTCTCTTTTCAAATTGTCTTCATTTTCCAAAAATTCATCATAATTCGATGCCCGATGTGATAGCAATTGTTCTGAGTTAACCTTAGAAACACTTTGAGCCCAGTATGCGTATGCTTTCGAATGACTACATAGCTCTGTCAGATAAACAAAAGTTATTACTATGATATGATACTACTCTATGAGAGTTGGACAGACTTAACTGTTAACACTTTCTTCAGGACATCCTGGTTGAATTGGTTTCCCTCCATTTGGCCAAAAGTCAGCATGTCCCGTGTGTACGGATGTGCCCCTTTGTCCAGCACTCGAATGAATCACATCGACAAATTTGGCATCGGTTTTTTCTACTGGAGGAAGGATATAAACAGCATGGGCTTCTGGGTTAGGTGGATCCAATGGTGTAATTCTTGGAAGAAGAACACTTCCATTTGTCTTTTTATAAATTTCTCGACCAATCAATCCAATTGTTACAGCTCCCATCGAATGTCCAACTAAACTAAGAGAGTTTACATCCAAACCAGCATCGATGAGGTCCAAAAATGAATCCGATATTATGGGAACAAGCTAGAAAAAATAGAAAAAATATAAGTTATCTTCTATCAGTCGAAAGGTTAAGAGCTTACCTTTAAGACATTTTCCTGAGCTGAGACATAACTTCCATTGACCAAAACAGCGTAATCAACCATCAGCAAATTAAAATCATTTCCCTTCAAATAAGATTCTACCATTAAATGAATACTGTAATCATTTTGAGTATTAGTATAGCCATGAAAGTAGCAACTGGTTTTATCGTGCACAAATTTTGGATGTTTCAAGATAGAAGCCACATCGTCAAGATCATAAATTTCGTGGTCTTCAAATGTTGGCCTAAGAAATTTGAAAGTTAAACACTCTTCTCGTTGAAATTTAAAATTTACCCAAAGTAGAAAATTATTTTAACCAAGTCTAAAGAATTCCCTGAAACATGTCTGCTAACTGATAAGACAAAAACTGCAAAATATTATTTAACTTTATTTAACAAAAGATCATTAAAATTCACAAAACAAATTAAACTCACTCAATAAAACAAACGTGACTAGTTTAGAATTTCCAAATGACATTTTCACTCTTTGGAAGATCTCTAACTTCTAAATGAAGATTCGTTAGAATGAAACCAGTTAGGCTCATGTATGAATATATTTGCTTCATAAACGTGTTAAAGTCTTAAAATTTTAATTCATGTTTTTACTTCTTCTACGGGGTAAGTATTGGTTTCGAGTATGAATAATCATTTTTATCAAAAAAAAAACAAAATTGACTTCCATGACTCAAAACGGAGTTTTATGGTTTTTCTAATAGTTCCTGTAGCTTAAACTGAACGAAATTGAAATGGACCACATTGCAGCCACTAGCTTTCCAATACAAAAAGAATTATCAAAATTGATTCACTCTGTCCAAAGTTATGCGGTAACAAACATAAAAAAAAAAAAATACAGAGGAATTGAATACCTCCTCCTCTTTGGAAGTCGCGACAATTTTTATTCACTGAAAATTTATTATTTTCAAATTTGCAACATATATTCTTGTAGGGGCTTAAACGTACTATAAAATTCCATGGAATCAAATTGATTGCTTTAACCGTTTAGAAGACATTCGTATCCAAACCAATGCCCACTGATTTCAGTAGTTTTCTTATGACTCGTATGCATTGCGATTTGGATACGATTATCTTTTAAACGGTTAAAGAAATCAATTTGATTCCAAGGAATTTTTTGTAGAACGTTCAAGCCCCTACAAGAATATACATATCTTGTTAATTTGAAAATAATGAATTTTCAGTGAATTAGAAAATTTTGAAAAGTAAAAAATGTTTTTATAATTTTTTTTTTTTAAATTTGACCTCGAATATCTTTAGAATGGTTAGATTAATGAAAAAAGTTAATGAGACCTTTTTTGTGGAACAATCTATTTCCTACAAGAATATGTCTTGCGTGTGTGATTGTTATAATTTTTCAATTTTTTACAAAATTAAAAACAAAAAACGAATTTTTAAAGATTTTCTCGATTTTTGGACCTCAAATATCTATTAAACGGTTAGATAAACGAAAAAAGTGTGCAAGGCCTTTTTTGTAGAATGTTCAATTTCCTACAAGAATATGTAAAGAAATTTGCTAAAAAGTCGATTTAAAAAAAAATGATTTTTTTTTTTAGTACAAGTTTGATGTAAAAATGGAAAATTGCGAAGCGGAGGACCTTCCCATTAATATTAAGAACTCATATTTGGTGTGTATATTCTAGAGGTGTCTAGCAATCAGTGGCGTACGTTGAGTCGTCGGGGCCCCGGGGCAAGACTAAATTTTGGGGCCCCTTTTCATATTTGGGGGCCCGTTTGATACAAAAAAAGTACGTATACGCCATACATTTTTTTTGTATGGCTTATACATTTTTAGGTTTATTTTAATGTTTTAATATGTTCGTAATGCACTTTGCCTAAAATGATATATTTAGAGACCCCTATAATAATTTTTTTTTTAGCTTAGAATTGATAGTTCTTGGAGCCTCTGTTCTGAAGTAATATGTACATTAGGGCGTTCGTTATTTAGGTTTTTTTTCGGGAATCAAGTTCCTAAGTGGAAAAACTGTTTCTTAATAATAAAAAAAAATCCTTTAATTTTTTCAGATTTTTATTTTGACACTAGATGGCGCCCCAAGAGGGTTAAAGTTTTTTTAACATTTGAAATAGGTATGGTATAGGTATTTTTTTAGATATAGACTTCAATCAAAATTTTTTGATGAGGTCCTTGTCTACGTTAAACAACGTTTTCAATGTTTTGTATGTTTTATGTTTTATTTAAACAAGCAAGTGAGTAGCATGAAAAATAAAATAAAATCCAACAAAGCCATGCATGCCTTGACTAAACCCCTGGTCCTAGAAAAATGATCTATACCTTTTTGTTTAACGTAGACAAGGACCTCATCAAAAAATTTTGATTGAAGTCTATATCTAAAAAAATACCTATACCATACCTATTTCAAAATGTTAAAAAACTTTAACCCTCTTGGGGCGCCATCTAGTGTCAAAATAAAAATCTGAAAAAATTAGAGGATTTTTTTTTATTATTTAGTTTTTCCACTTAGGAACTTGATTCAAAAATAACGAACGCCCTAATGTACATGTGTACATATTTGATTTTCCATCATCAAACATAATTTTTTTTTATTGTTGGGCCCCTGAAAAATTCATTTTGGGGCCCTCAAAATTAAATATTTAGCGGCCCCTAAATATAAAAATTTTTGAAGCTTAGAATTGATAGTTCTTGGGGTCTCTGTTCTAAAGTAATGTGTACACATTTGATTTTCCATCATCAAACATAGTTTATTTCTTTTGGGGCCCCTGAAAAATAATTTTTGGGGCCTCAAAATTATCAAAATTAAGTGCTTAGAGGCCCCTAAAATATAATATAATTTTTTTGGAGCCAAGAATTAATAGGTATTGAAGCCTCTAATCTGATGTAATATTCGGTTTCATTCCGTTTGTGCATTTAGTTTTGTGCCCTGATGTATTTATGTTGGGGCAAAAAAAAAACAATTTTTTTTAACTTAATTTTTTTTTTAAGTACTGAAGTAAAGGCATTTGGGGTCCCTGCAGGGCCCTGGCTTGAAGTTGTTTTTTGCTGTTTTGGGGCCCCTAATGTATTATATGTGGTTGCAAAGATTTTTCAAGTAATATTATTTGGGGCTCTAAGGTAAAATTATAATTTTTCTTTTAAAAAAGCAGTTTATTTCCTTTTGGAGCCCCTGGGGTAACCTTTTTATCAAATCAATATATATTATGTGGCTACATTATACATTACACTGAATGACATAATTTGTCTCCCTTGTATCCGAAGTGATTCAAACTCATTTTAATTTACTTCGTAACTCAATTTATGCTAACAGTTTCCTTCTCTACATTGTCTTCAGTGGGGGCCCTGAGGTCGGTCGGGGGTCCCGGGGCGTCGCCCCGCTTGCCCCAGGGGAGTGTACGCCCCTGCTAGCAATCGATTTTTGGGAGTACCAAATCAAAAAAAAAGAATTTCGATTTTTTTGACCCACAATAATATTTATATTCTAAGTTTAAAAGCAAGTAATTACGACCAAGACTTGTCTATTTATTTATATGGTCTTCATATCTTTTTTCACCGATACTACTACTACCTACATAATATTAAACTTGCTTAAATGTTATCTCAACATATCACACAAATAACTGAACTTTTATCTCATTAACAGAGATTGGAATCTTCATTAATTGATTTGTCTTCCAAGACTTACAAATGGATGTCGTTTAAATAGTTTAAATATGTAGATGTTTTATGTAATATAAGAATTTTTTTTTAATTTCTCAAAAATTTATAATTTTTTGATTTCTTACATAAAAAGTCTTAATATATTCTAAGAATCTTTTGACATAATAAAAGCAAGTTCATGCAACCAAGTCGTGTATTTTATTCTATTATTTGGTTAGAACTTAATCACATCATGTTTGCACAAAGAGCAGTGTATGTTTATTTTGTTAAATGTGTTTTGAGAATTTCACTTAAGAAAACATAGAGTTTTTTTAGGTCGATTTTTGGCATTTGTTTTTTTTTTTTTTTTTTCAAAAATCGATATATCGGGCCAGCGAGTGTTTTTTTTTAACGATGTTGGCATCCTTACCTTAAGTTTCACACGGAACCGCGAACCGTCTAAAGTGGAGAACGGATTTTTTTGAAACTTGGTAGGTACAGATGATTTTTTCGTTGTTACCAATGTTGTTTTTTTTTCAATATATCACTGATAAAGTGTAGGGGAAAACCGGGAGACTTGACTCACTGACACTCAAATCATTGACTTTGGCTGGTGACTGCGAAAGTATGTTTTTTGGCTCAAAAAGTTAATTTTTTGTTTGTTTTTGTTTTCAAGATAAAAAGTTTATTTAAAGTTGGAATTAAAAATAGTTAACATTTACTCATACAAATTTTATTCAAATTTCAAAGTTATTTATTATTAATTGTGAAAAAAACGTGAGCGGGAGACTTGCGCCATTTTTTTTAGCGGAGACTTGATCATAAGGCAATAACATGCTAGTAATTAATTTTTTAATGAAATGCCAAAAAAATTAAGTTATTTATTTATTTTTGTTATGTTTGTTGAGTTATTATTTTGTGTTGTTTATTTTTTTATACTTTTGTACTTACTATGAAAGATATTGGGCAGGTTCAGAAACGTTAGGCACTTTATATTTATGTAATTTCTCGGTCTCTGATTGGTTAGCTGTCAAAAAAATCTTTCCAATTTAGGTAATTTTATTGGAAAGCTAACTGGAAAGTTAGGCAAGAAAATTTTCCCTAAAAATTTAGGAAAGTTTTTTTTTGTCAACATGACAGCAGATTGTTTTTAATTAAAGAATCAATTTAGCAAAATCAAATTAATTTGTGTGAAAAACGAGTAAAAAGTGCATTATCGGTTATAATTAATATTATTTATTCATTAAAGTTAAGTGAAATTTGTTGTCTACCCCATGCGATCGGTGAAATACTTAAGTAAATTTCGAAATTTTACAATAGCATCATATCCAAACTAATTTAGTCAATTTACTCAAATTTCCGTTCAGAAAATGACGTTGTCTAAATATCTAGTCCTAGTCCCTAATATTTCCTGAACGCACAGTACACATAAAAAGGTAATATATTCCGAACTGACATTGGTAGCCAAATTATCAAAACATGACAATTTGGCGACCAATGTCAGCAACCGTAATTCTTAATTGTTTAAATTACCGACGAAAAACGCACAAAAACCGAAAAACCACGCACACAACTAATTTTTTAACAATTATTTACCGTTTTCCGAGACGAAACACGGAGAAAATTTGTTATTTTTTCAAATTATAATTTTTTTTAATGACATTTTAAAAATTCAAACAAAAACAAATTTCCTGTTTACTGCGATTGAAATATAAAAATTAAAGGCCGGCCTGACAGATTGGTGCCCATTTTTTGACAAACAAATTTTGACATTTTTCGGAATATATTACCTTATTATGTGTACTGTGTCCTGAAAGTGCCCATTTACATATATGGTTTTGAGTTTTTATCAATTTTTTTTTTTTATAAACATTAAAAAGAGTTTTTGTTTTCATTAAAAACACCTCGATATATTAAAAATTAGTCTTAATAAGATATGAACTGATTTTATTAACTTTGTTTTTGTTTTACTTGAGCTGGAGACTTGTCCAACATTTGGCTGAATAGGGAAGTTTTTATGAACAATTTAACAAAAAGTGGCTCAAGTGTTCCGCACTCTCCCTACCTCCCATACAAAATCTCCCTACCTCCCATACAAAATTTTTCAGTTATTCCAATTTTCTCGAAAAGCTCTAACGCTTTCGATTAAATTTGGTGTATACATAATGATGTAAGCCATTCTAATTTTTGTCTAAAAAAATTTCCAATAATCTCAGTTTAAAAAACTAAATACGCTTTTATCCCGCGCTAAAAACTATAAGATTGACTTATTGGAAATGGTTATATCGAAAAGCGTTGAGCTCATTTTTGTTGCGTGTAATTTTATACAGTTTGAACAAAGCAATATAGCTCCGTTTTGCCACTTTTTACTCTTTTTCAAATGATTTCAACTTAGTTTTCAAGAGAGTATAAGGCTTATATGCATCAAATATTTGGCTTAAAATAAAAAAAAAATTTAGGTCTAATTCAATAAAGTGACTAACGAAGAAGATTCAATTTAGATACCTATTTCGAAGCTCTTTGGTCACTTTATGGAGTCAAAAATAAGACCTGAAAAGTTTAAAATTTTAAGCCGAATATTTTTGTTATCTAGACACCTTTACTTTTTGACCAACAGAAATTGAATTTACCAACTTTTTTTTTTAATATTTTAAAGGATTCTGACATATTGCTAGAGAAATTGATACTTTTAAAAATTTTTGATTTTTGATCGAATTTCGTAATTTTTGAAACTTTATTAAAACATCATTGATTTCTGATAAATTTTATTTTAGATACATGAACGTAAACGAAGCTACAGCCTAAACGGATGGACTGATTTATATCAAACTTTATATGTAGCGTTATTTGGCGACTCTCCAGAGGGGTTTTTGGAATTAATTTTTTCGGACCAAAAATAACGGTACTTGTCATATACCGATTTTAGTAAAATTGAAATTTCTCAAAAACGGCTACAACGATTTTGTTTAAAAAATTCATAGGTTAGTTTTTTAACAAGGCCCGTCTTTTAATGAAAAAATTGTTTACCTGCCAAAGAACCGTTTTTTTTAAATCCGATTTTCTCTGAAACTACTAATTCGATTTTAACGAAACTTTTTGTTAAGAAGCATTTCTACGATTTAAATATAAACCAAAAATAAAATTTCGAAAAAAATTATTTTTGGATTTAAAAAAAAAATTAAAAATTTTTTTTTTTGAAAAATCAAATTTTCGAAAACGGGATATTAAATATTTTTGAAATTTTGTTTTAAGATGTTGATTAGTGATTTCTACAAAATGGCATACCAATTTTATTTTAAAACTTTTTTTCCAAAAAATTATTTATAAAAAATTAGTTTTTTTAAAAAACGGTTCTAACGATTTTGAAATTTTTTTTTTCTAAAAATGCATCTTAATATATCAATCAAAATTGCATACTTGTTTTGGAGGGCAATATGATTTCAGATTTTATTTAAAAAAAAAGATTTCTTTTTTACTCATGTATATAGTAGTTACCTACATTTTTCAAATTTCTATATAAAAAGTCTTAAAAATTTAAGCAACTTTAGAGTTACTAAGAGCAAGTTCGTGCGACCCAGTCCTGCATTTTATTTTTTTTGCAACTAGAAACATCACGTATTGTCTTAAAATATACCCACTTTTGTTGTTAGTAAATCAAATAAGCATGTAGTGTTTTATGTTCTTAATTTTATTATTATTAATGAAAACTCGTGTTCTTAATTAAAACCTATCACCTAAGTAAATAATATTATATGCGTATGTATAATCTTCTTTATTACTCTTTACCTTCACTTGATATCAGAAAGAAAAAAAAAAAAAAAAACAAAAAAAAAACAAAGCTAATTGTTTTTATTTTTTCAAATCTTCATTTAAACGCTAGAAACATTTCAAAGAGTAAAAATGTTAGCTTTAAGATCAAAGTTTGTCACATGTGCAAATATTTTTTTGAGTGAGTCATATTTTTGTATACTTTTAATTTTTTACTAATATCAAAATATTAAAAATATTGCAGTTTTTGTTTTATTATTTTTAAACAAGACCGTCTTAGGGGACCCCATTAATTCAGTTAGAATAATTTTCTACCATGGGTAAGTTTTGATGACAATTTTGAACAGTTTTTTAAAAAAATAAATTTTACCGATTAGACCAGATTTTAAAGACAACAAATCATATAAGCTTAACGATTTAGCTTCAATCTTGAAACACCCAAAATTTGTTCATAAAAATACCAGTTGCTACTTGCATGGTTACAATAACACCCAAGATGATTACAGTGTCCATTTGTTGGTGGATTCATATTTGAAAGGAAATGACTTTAATTTTTTGACAGTTGATTTTGCAGCTTTAGTTAATGGTAGTTACACTTCAGCTCAAGAAAATATTTTGAAGGTACAAGTTTCGACAATCACTCTTCACTTAAAGTTCTTATATACCATTTTTAACTCAGCTTGTGCCTCGTTTATCAAATTCATTTTTGGATCTTATCAAAGCTGGTTTGGATGTGAATTCAATAAGTTTAGTTGGCCATTCCCTAGGGGGCGTTGCAGTTGGATTAATTGGAAGGGATATTTATCAGAAAACTAATGGAAGAGTTATTCTTCCTAGGTGCGTTTGACGAATCAAAATGTGTACCAAAATTATTAAGATACATTTTAAAGAATTTCACCTTTGGATCCATCGAATCCAGATGAGCGTGATGATTACTTTCTACCGGCTGTACAAAAAACCGATGCTAAATTTGTTGATGTGATTCATGCTAGTGCTGGACAAACTGGTACACCAGTTCACACTGGACATGTTGATTTCTGGCCAAATGGAGGAGAACCAATTCAACCAGGATGTCCGGAAGAAAGTGTTAACGGTTAAGTCTTGTAAACTGAATGTAACGTTTAGTATTTTAATATTATTTATTTTTTGTAACAGAGGAATGTAGTCACCATAAGGCCTGGGCTTATTGGGCTCAAAGTGTGGCCAAGGTTAATTCAAGACAATTACTTTCATATCGTGCTAAAAATTATGAATCATATTTGGCAAATGAAAGAGGATTGAAAAAAGGACAAGCTATTCCCATGGGAATTTATTGCCCAAAAAGGTTTGTATAGGTTATTAAGATTTTTGAGGAATTCTATTTTTTTCTTTGAATTGTAGTGCATGTGATGGCGATTACTATTTAAAACTAAACAGTACATATGGTGAAAATGGAGATCCATCGGGCCTTCCTAAATAAACTCATAATTTTTTTAAAAGTTGTCTGTAAGAAAATACGGTCTCTAAATTTATGTCTCGACTGTGAAACTTATTCTTAGATTGTTTCTGTATACCTATCTACTTAACTCAGTGTTCAAAATTGATTTTTAACCAATGAAATATAAAACAAGTGCTCCTCCACATTTGTAAAAAAATTTAGTTCTCAAAATAACCGCATTTTCTTTCTTTTCGTATTATATACAGGGTGATTCACGCTACGCTAATACTTTTTGGCACAAATAAATAAATTTTACTCGAACATAACGCACCGAAAAGAGTATGACTTGAAAAAAAAATCATTAACATTTTTGTATGAAATTAATTTTTAATGGGAAAAATTGTTCATATTAAAAAAAATTATAGGAAAGTTTTTTTATTCATTTTTTTAATTTTTTTCGCTTAAAAAAAATAATTTTTTTTCATACAAAAAAAAAATACTGAAAGTAGTTAAAAAAAATAAACAAATTGAGTTCATTTAAAAAAAAAAAACTAATTTTTAAATACAAAATTAATTTAAATCTTAAATTTTTCGACTTAAAATGACCTCAGGAATTCATGGTTTTTATTTGGGGTGGTGACTTTAGGACACCTTGTACACTGAAAATAATAAATTTCGTAAAATTACGAAAATCTTTTCATACACTACATTTTCGTTGGCCCAACGAAACTTTCGTTGGCTCAACGAAAATATGTAATTTTTCGTAATATGAAAACCTTCATCAATTAATGAAAACGTTTCATACACTTTTTCTCCCCTTTAAGAGTCGAAAAATCCATTTTAATGAAAAGATTCATCATTTAACGAAAAATTTCATACTCATTTTAGAGAATAAAAAAATGAATTCGATCCTTACTTGATCACAATTTTAATTGAGTAACGAAAAAATTCATCAACTTATGAAGTTCAACATTAACTAACGAAAATCTTCATCAGTTTATGAATATAAATAATTGGCTTATGAAAATTCTTCATAGACTAATGAAATTTTACATCGGCTTATGAAAAAATACATCAGTTAACGAAAATAAATCGTGGGCTTCCAAAAAAAGGTAGACTTACGTGTATACAGAGCACGCTGTATTTTCGTTTATTGTGTTCATTTCTGGTAGTCACAGTGTATTCAACCCCCAACGTGCGAAGACCTTTCACGCGGAATAATATAAATACTAAATATTGTGTGCTGAAAAACTTTAAAATAATTAGGTATGTCCCTATTAGAAAAAGAACAACAAACAACAGAAACAAACAATAAGAAAAATAAGTGGTGTTAATAATAGGAAGCCATCAAGAAGCGGATCCTTACCAAGAAGATTTAAAGAAAAAAACTCCTTTTAGCTGGAACTTGGACCATTTACTCGAGAATTATACAGGTAAGATAAATAATTGTAAACTACCTAACTCAAAATAATTTTGATTATGTTTCATCCTTTCAAAAAGAAAAAAAGGCTTTTGTCACCGTTCTTAAAAGAGTGCAAGAGTGGATGAACGAAGAGATAGTAAGTATCAATCGATTATTGCTTCCTATATTTGATAAAAAAAAAACAATATTATTGTCTCTTATAATATTCTGACTTTTTTTGTTTGTTTTTTCTTTATGTTTTATTTCAGATTCCAAAGATGTCATCCTAATGCACCTTATACATGGTACTGGTTCTAAAGGAGAATTACATATAAAACTCCCATGAAGCTTTCCTATATACGTGGAACACCTCAAAAGCCGATCATCAAGCCAACCATCCGTGATCGACATCAAATCCCTGATAGAACTTTTCATATCGCCGCCGGTATAAAGTATTCATTTACCTCCTTCCTTAGAGGTGTTTAAAGTTGTTAATGTAATTAATTTAACTTTTGTATTCCATGTTTTTAATTTAGAATGATTAAAAATTTAAATTCAAAATAACAATTTTCTTTTTGTATGGTAAAAAATTTTCGCTCCGCTAAACTGTTTTTGAATTTCAGGTTTTTTATTCCAAAATTTAGGGAAGAAAAATGGACGAAAAAATTCGTAGATTTACGAAAATAAAGTAAGTAATAATCTTCGAAAAGAATAGTTAAAACAACGAACAGTTTCCTAAGCTGATAAAAAAATTACGTTGATTTATGAAAATATTCATAACTTCAATGAAAAGTTTCGTTAGCTAACGAATATTTTTTCGTAATTTAATTAAAATATTCATAAAATTTACGAAAAAAATTCGTTAGCTTACGAAAGTTCTTTGCATAAATTAATCAAAAAATACATTGACTAACGAAAAATATCACCGTGTTTAATTAAATTTTACGTTAATTGATGAAAAACTTTCGTAAAGTGATGTAAAAATTCATTAATTCGGGATCAAAAATTTTTATGAAAAATTTCATTAAAATACGAAAGTTTTCGTTAGTTGATGAAGTTCTTCATTAACGTATGAAGGCCATTTCGTTGAGCCAATTAAATTTTTCACCGGCTGAAAATTAATTAAATTTTCGTTGGCTCAACGAATTTTTTTTGTTGTATTTACGTAAGGATTTGGTTCAGTGTATATAGTAAAATTTTTGTTGAAAACTTTTTAATTCAGAAATCTGTGGTGTTTACTGTAAATAAGTGTAAAAATGAGTATTTTTAAATAATAAAATATTGTCAAACCAACAAACTTTTTTTTTTTTTTTTTGAGGAATATTGAAAAATCGTCACATATTTTTTCCAAACTAAATAATTATTGCAAGTGAAAACATTTTAATTAAAAAAAAAAATTTTTTTCAAAACTTATTAAACTGATAATTTTTCTGATGATATTGTACAAGAATTATTGGCTTAGAACTGTTGAAGGTTAAATTTATCTTCCACATGTAATTTAGTGCACATTTTTTGTGGAACCTTCGCCGGTGCCGTAGGACCCAAAATTACCCAAATTTGGGATAAGTTGAATTCTGAATTAATTTTTAACTATTTGAGGGCTCATATTTTAGTGTGGACATAGACTAATCTAAGTCTAATCTAATCAAAGAAAATGTCAATTTTGATTTTTTTTTCATTCGAAACAAAAGTTGCGTATACGCCATAGTGAAACACTTTGGACCTTTAAGTATGCAGTACTTTATAAAAATGGATATTATAACGTAGGCTTTTATAAATAAAAATAATTTTGCAAAGAGTGTTACTATGACGTATTCGTAACATTAGTTTTAAATAAATAATATTATTTTTACAATTTTTTGAATGAGTCCTTCGGTCGATGAATTATGGACAACATTTAATTGTAATTTTTCCAACACTGAGAACGAATAAGACAGAATTTTACATACAAGCCAACATGATCCCCAATATTATAAAAAAATTAAAATGTTACTGTATAAAAACATTAAAAAGTTCCTAATATACCCTAATAATTTAATTGATGGGCTTGAACTTCGAATCAAAGTAAAATTATAAAAATAGTGTTGAATTTTGAGTGTGTCTGCTAGTGGGAGCACTTATACATATATCTCACAATATTCATTTGATCTAACTTAATAGATATAAATGCTTAATGTATACGTTTCCTGCAATGATTATAGGCTGAGTTTTTAAAGCTATTTTGGCACTTTAAAAAAAATTCAAGTGAACCCAGATAATTTTAAAGTGTATACTTTTATTTTAAATTAACGAGTATATAGTTATTATAAACAAAAAATATATATACTTACCTTTAGCCATAGAAATTTTTTCAACTCAAATTCAAAAAACTTCTTTTTTTTTATTTTTGTCGATTTATAATCGTATCAATGTGAGATTTACTAATTATGTCAGGCTTTTATTTAATTTTCTGATATTTTTTTTTCAATTCAATGGAAAAAATGATCATTTCACTTAAAAAGAAACCAAAACTTGTTATTATTATTTTTTTGTTTAAACACACAATAAAAAGGCATTTTGTTGTTTGTTTTGGATAATATATATAAAATTTTTCATTTTCGTTTGTATTTTTTTTATTATTATTATTTTTTTTTTTTAATATATAATGTAGTTTGATTTCCATTGTTTTTTTTTCTCAGTTTATTTTGGTAAAAAAAAATCAGTTTTAACATCACATACGATTTTATCATTGCTTTTTACATATAAAAATACTTTTGGTTCATACTTTGTTCTTCATATTTTTTTTTTTTTTGTAAACTTAAATTTAAATTTCTACCATATAACAGAAAAGATTAAAAAAATATATATTAATTAATCAAAAAATTAAGCAAAATTAAAAACAAAATTATCTTTTAAATAATAAATTGTAAATAAATTATAAGAAAATAATATTTTATTGAAATAAATATTTTTTTTTTTTAAATAAAAAATTTCAATAAATTAAAAAATATAATTTATTTATACAATATAATTATAATGTAAAGTTTTATTATCTTCTAAAGTATAATCACATGTGGTTTTCTATTTTAATTTAATATTTGTTCATGTTTCTTTTTTTTTTATTTGTTTGTTTCATTCTAACATTCAATTTTTTTTTTAAGTGAACAATATTTGCGAAAAAGAAAAGAAAGGGGACAAAAAACACTAAATTTTGATGTGTGTGATAAATTGTGAAAAATTGACATGCATCTCATGTAAGTTTTATATGTTTCTAAAGTTCACTATTTTTTACTGGCTTGTGTTTTTTTGTTTTTCCTTTTTTTTTTCTCTTTAAAGATAGTACATTTATATTTTTTTTTGTTTTTTGTTTATGTCTTTCTACTCTATTCATTGATATACAGGGTGTCCCAAAAGTAATGGATCAAACGAAATATGCTGATAGGCCAACTTAAGGGCTCTAAGAATTTGGTAACTTGTTCATCCCAAATCCTTACGGTTTTCGATTTAATGCAGTTTTTGTGAAATTTCGAAAAATCCCGACTTTGCAACAGTATTTTGCTTCCTCCGCTCATAATTGATTTTTGTTTTTTACAATTCTTTCACTAAAACATTGCCTAATAATACGAAATAATTAATTAATCAAAATATTTTTCATTTCATACGCCATTTTGCTGCAAATTAATTAACAGTTCCATGTTTTATAAAAACTCAATTTCTTTCTTTTATTTCATAGCAACACCCTGAAAAAAATTTGTATGGTGTGGCACTGGTTCATTATTTTGAAAACTTGTCGTGTTATTGCACTTTTCAAAAATGTATAATAATTTCCAAAGTTGAAATTAGAACAAAAGATATTACAATTTGAATGCAAAAAAACAGACGTTTTCAGAGCAAAATAACAAACAAAAATCGAGACTTTTGTTCAAAAGGAAATAAACAAACAACAGTCGAGAAAATGTGTTTATTTTTCTTTGTTATTTTTCTCTGAAAAGCCCTGTTTTGTTGCTTTTAAATTGTAATATCTTCAGTTCTAACTACAACTTTGGAAACTTTTATACATTTTTGAAAAGTGCAATAACACGGCAAGTTTTCAAAATAATGAACCAGTGCCACACCATACAAATTTTTTTCAGGGTGTTGCTATGAAATAAAAGAAAGAAATTGAGTTTTTATAAAACATGGAACTGTTAATTAATTTGCAGCAAAATGGCGTATGAAATGAAAAATATTTTGATTAATTAATTATTTCGTATTATTATGCAATGTTTTAGTGAAAGAATTGTAAAAAACAAAAATCAATTATGAGCGGAGGAAGCAAAATACTGTTGCAAAGTCGGGATTTTTCGAAATTTCACAAAAACTGCATTGAATCGAAAACCGTAAGGATTTGGGATGAACAAGTTACCAAATTCTGAGAGCCCTAAAGTTGGCCTATCAGCATATTTTGTTTGATCCATTACTTTTGGGACACCCTGTATAATTTTATTTTATTTTAATTTGTTTTGTTTGTTTTTGTTGTTGTTATGGCATAAATACTGATACAAATAATAAATGGATTTCTAGAGTACTAATAGTATAGGTTAAGATGAAAAGTACTTTTAAAATTATATAAAAAAAAGTGTGGTTAGTTTTAGCTCTAAAAAAAGAAATTCGGGATAGTGATAAAGTGGTTAAGTTTTTTGTTTTTTTCTTAAATTTTTGTTTGGATCTTTTTCTTAAAACATCTAAACCCTTTTATTATTAGTAAGACCATTATGTAAATTAACAGAATTCATAACATTATTCATGTCGACAATAACAGAATCAGGTAACGAACATTTCCTATCTAAATCGGTTTGCCCATCCAAAATAATGTGTCCATTGGTAACTGGTAACTCCTGTTGAAGAAAATAAATAAAAATCGAAACATTTGGTAGCATAATATGAATTAAAATAAATAAAAAATAGAATTGTTTTTTTTTTCTATGCTAGCTTGGTATGTATTTTATATATTTTTTAACCCAGGTAACTTACCTGGTAGAGAACAGCTGCATCTAGAGCCATCAATTCTTTTTTAGAGAGTTCTTCAACAACAGCAGCAGCATAACAATCTCCAAGCATATTGTTGGTAGTTCGCATACGATCTCTGTAATTATTATGAAAATAATATGATTTTTAAAAACAGCAGGCTAAAATAGAAAACAAGAAATATAGTCCTGAAAAAATAAATTTCAAAAAATTAAATGAACGACAATTTTTTTCCATATCTCAAAAATATTTTTATAAACATAATGATTACAACTAATATATTGAGTTTTTGTTTTTATTTGAGGCGTTCAGAAAAATAACGGGGCAAGTCTACATCTCTACAAGTTGCTTATTTTCAGGTCGTAAAAAATTAGCGGTAAATCTTGTTTTAATGAAAAAATTTCTTAATATTCCATAAAAAAAAAAATGGATTTAAAATGTTTGAGTTTTGAAAATTTCAACACAGAATTCTTTGGTTGAATCTTTTACTTTGAGATGGTGTAGAAAAGCTTAATTGCTTCAAAAAACGGAAACATTTCTTGAATTAATTTTGAAGTCAATACCAGTAATGATTTTTTGTTTTAAATTTGTTTGCATTTTTTATTTTAAAGTTATTACGATGTATAAAACATGTAGTAACGAATAAACTCAAAAGTTTCAAAAATACGGTTTTTTTTTTCAACATATTTTTATTAAATAATTATTTATTTAAACAATATTTGTTTTCAAATCTAATATATTTTTTTATGAAAATAAGATTGAGAAAAAAATTAAATGTTGAATTTCACCCAAAACTACCACCAATTGTTGGTTTAACGAAACAAATATTTATTGAATTAATGATATTTTGACCAATTATTTGAACTAATAAATCTTTATGATTCCTACATTCCAAAGTAGGTAACGAATATTTGTTTGATCTTATCTACACTCAAGAAGATTGATATAAATATTTTGCTAAAAAAAACTAAGGTTCTCGAATAAAGTTCCAAATTATTAGATCTTTGTTAAAAAATCGTCGGAAAGTCAATTAATCTGTCGTAAAATAATTTTAACCTAAAACTTTCTGGTTTCAAGATAATAAGACGAACAAATTTTAAAATGTATGTGCACTGCTCAATCCTAATGAATAAATGAATATTTTTACTAACCACAGCATTTAAAAGACGAATTTTCAAAAATAGTACAGGTAAAATAGGCATTTTTGGGACCAATTACAGATTTTACTCTCTCTTCGAAAAAAAAAAACACCCTTTCACCAAATTTTTTTTTTATGAAAACTCTTTATTCTTGCTTTCTATCCCAAAATCAATGTTTTCACCAAATTTCATTAGGGTGACCCATCATTTTTGTTTTCACTCAAAAAAACACCCTGGCAACCATGATATTTTTATAGAAACTTTAGATTCTTGTTTCTTATCTTAAAAGTAACATAATTGCTAAATTTCAATAGGGTACCACCAATATTAATCTAGTATTACACACTTTTTCAAATATACCCATATTTTCTTACTTCTAAAAAAAACACCCTTTCACATAAAAAAAATGTATAGACTTACATTATTCGTGATTTCCATTGGAAAGAGAACATATTTAATGAATTTCGTAAGGGTACCATTTATACCATAGATTTTATCGGACTTATCGCGGGTTTTTCCCTATTTCCCAAAAAAACACCCTTTAACCTAAAATATTTGTATAGACTCTTTGGGTTCTTGGTTTCTGTTATAAATGAAACATTTTTACCAAATTTCATTGGTGTAACAATTTTTTCCCAGTTTTTGTGGTACTAATTCCGAATTTCATCATTTCTTAAAAAAAAACACCCTTTCACTAAAGATAATTTTGTACACTTTTTAGATTCTTAATTCTTATACCAACCAAAACATTTACACCAAGTTTTAAAAATTAATAAAATTTAAGTCAGCTGTTATGATACCTTCCTCACACACAACTTATCCTATCAAAAAAACACCCTTTCACCAAAAATAATTTTAAGAACTTTATGAATCCTTTGTCCCTGCTTTATCTAAAACCTTCACCCCGAATTTTATTAGTGTAGCGTGTTTTTCACATGGGTTTCAGTTATATTTTACTTGTTGAAGTCAAAAAACAAGCACCCTTGTTTTTAATCGGCAATAACTTTTCTTAGAGAAATCCTATTGACTTTATTAATTATTAAAAAATACCTTGAAAACATGTGTCATATGATGATATTCGACCAACAATTTTTTTCAGTATATTTTTGACCTTCAGCCCCTCCCTCTTGTCCGCGAAAAAACACCCTTCCACCCAACTTTTTTTTATAGACTTTTTGAAGTGAAAACTTCTTTAGTATCGTAGTGATTTGAAACAAGATGAAACGAAAACGCGACACGACTTCAACTTGTTATAACTTTTTTGTTTTAATAGATAGATGAATGAAATTTGTACTGCAGATAGGTAATTAAATAAATTATAATTGTACAAAATTTCAATTAATTTCATATTCAAAATTCGGAGATAACGGTAGAAAGATGTTCTTTTCCAACACACGTTATATCTTTTGATCAAGTGCACATACAAATTTGATTTAACTTTAATACGCATGCTGATAACATAACCTTTTATTTGATATATCACACATAACGGTACGTGCTCTACAAGTTACACGATCTTAAATTGAAAAAATTGAAAAATACCTCAAAACACCTGTGGAGATCTGTTGGCGATGACCAGCTACCAGTGTAGGAAGTACCGTAATCTCAGTCTGGAAATTCGACATGGTTGACTTTAAAAAATTCTAACTTCTCTTGTAGACATCTTTGAAATAAGATTTATGCATCATTATACAAGGTGAAACAATAAGCTTTCACGTGGTATAAACTTTTTTATAGGTTGTTAAACAAAAAAATTGAATTAATAGCATGAGAGCGTAATGTAAATGTTTTTTTGCTTTTTTTATGAAATTTCATCGAGTTTAAAAAATTCTAGCTCTTTTTGTAGATGTCTCATAGACTTGATCGATATATATATTTTGAGCTAAGACAATAAGCTTTCAGACGGTGTAGGTTGTTATAGGTTGTTAGGGGAAGAAAATGGATTTAATAGCGTGAGAAGATAAAAATAAGTGTTTTTTCGCTTTTCTTGATGGAAATTGATCGAGTTCAAAAAATTCTAGCTCTTTTTGTAGATGTCTCATAGACCTGATCGATATATATATTTTGAGCTTAGACAAAAAGCTTTCAGATGATATAAAATTTATATAGGTTGTCATATAAAAAACATGGATTTGAAGGTGATAGAATAAAAATAGGTAGATTTTATCTATTTTTTTTTTTTTTTTCAAGAAAAATGATTTTTTAAGGTTTCACTTCTACCACGTGTGAATTGCACACATGAATTTTTTTTTTGTACTTGGTTCTTATCCCAAAAGCAAACTTTTTGCCAAGTTTCATGAGTGGAACAATTTTTTTTTTTATTTCTTGATTTTATGTACTATTTTACCTGTACTAAAAAAGGTTAATTTGAAAATAAAAAAAAATATTTATTTATTTTTCAAATTCATGTAGAAAATCGAAAAAAATCTTATAAAATAAACGATAGACTTAAAATAATTATAGGTATATGTACGTACATGGATTAAGGTCGCCAATGCTTGTATGGGAAAAATAAAATTTTCAAAAAGTTGTCGGGCGACCTCCTACTTTGGTTTCACATCCTATTGGTATCATCCTTTTGAATTTTCAGCCTCCTCTCTTACATAGAAGGGGGTGCCGCTCGATATTGAAAAATTGTATTTTTTTTTTAAGTTAAAAATTGTTGAAAATTGCTGTCGTTGTACTTATTCAGAAACTGGTTAACAAGATTTTACTGCCGAAACAAAAACATTCTTTTTTGAAGGTTTTCGGTG
The DNA here is from genome assembly GCF_945859705.1 of Episyrphus balteatus. Classification (NCBI taxonomy): domain Eukaryota; kingdom Metazoa; phylum Arthropoda; class Insecta; order Diptera; family Syrphidae; genus Episyrphus; species Episyrphus balteatus. Next base: position 27,150,577 of record NC_079134.1, on the reverse strand, counting down.
TGCTGAATCCGAAGTCATAAAACATTAATTAGCTTCCGTTTTTGAGATAGGTACATATTACCTTTAGAAAATGCAAAAAACGTTTTTTTTTTCAACTACTTCGGACCTCATTATGTTATATAAAGAAAATTGTTTGAACATATTAAGTAACTGTTTTTCTTCTTTCAAGATCTATTTAAATCTTTCCGATATCTTTTTTACTGCCCGAGGTATCTAAAAATGAAGTAAGTGGGTTCAGCTTCATATATCATAAAAGAGATAATGACGTTAAAATTTATATGATAGATGTAATATGCCAAACAACTGAAGATATCTCAGGCAGTAAAAAAGATATATCGGAAAGATTTAAACAGATCAAAAAATCGAAAAAAAAATATTTTTTGGACCACTTTATTTGCAATTTCTTTGAATTTGTTTGCATAATGAGTCAAATTGAGGTTTTAAAAATAAGAAAATTGAAATTATTGTTTCTATATGAAAGTTGAAAGTGAAAAAAGATGTTTTCTAATTAAAAAGAAAAAAAATAATAAAAAAAAACAACACAATTTTAAATTTTTCTTAGTGCACATACATTTTTCGTCTTAAGATCTTAAAACGTCTGGAATACAATTTTTTACAAAGATACGGTCATTTGAAACGCAAGCGAAATAATTCAATATATGTATTTCCTGTAGATAGTCTTTAAAATTAAACACAGTCGCTTGGTTTTTCTAAAAATAACATATTATAACTTTTTTTTGAAAATTTATAAAATATTCAATCATATCAAATAAAGTACAAACATCTTTTATAAAAATTTTCTGTTATACATGTCAATTGTAAGAAATGAATTATAACCAAAACATACATTAAACCCTCTTGAATCATATCCCAATAATTTCCTTTCACAATTCCAAATAAATATCCAATTAATGAAAGTAATATTCGTACAAATAACAAATTGACATTCCATCCAATTGAATTCAAAAGAGCATCATGATTTTCCTTCAAATAAAACAATTGTACTCTTTTTTTCTTCCTCATCATTAAAAAAGAAAACCCACCGAAATTACATTCCAAAGTAATTCAAAATTCGAAAACATCGAAAACGATTTCATAATTAAACTTATATCATGAAAATTAAATTTAATTCCATGAAAATTATATTCATCACAAGTAAAATGTTGATTGGTTTGATTTTTGGGAGTTGTTGGCGGAATTCGACAAAGCGAAAGTACTTCACGAAAATCTGAAATCTTCAAAAGAAAAGTTTCCCTTCTGTGAAAATAATTGTTGATTAAACATTTTTCTTACCAATAAAAATATCGTTGTGAGACAAACAAAGGATTTGGTAGAACAAGTCATAAGAAACCATTGAGAGTGACATTTTTTCAATACGAAAGAATTTCCAAGGAAATCTGTCCAAGTGTTTGGATTTTCCGAAGCTCGACAAGGAATTTTGTTGGAAAACATATTAAACTACGTTAAATTCTAAATATTTTAAAAATATTGATTTTTTTGTCTTAATAATTTGACAATAAATAATTTTTTTTTTTCGTTAATTTGACAAAACTTGAAGGGTTAAAAAAAAACCTTAAAGTAAACTTGTTTTAACTTCGTAGAGTGGGCTTGATTCTTCATCGACAATTTGTCCTTTTGTCTCAAAAGCTTCTTTAAAAAAGTCCTTGTCTGTAAAGTCGGTTTACGGACGATAATTTTACGTAATAGTTCAAGTAAAAACGGAATAACTTTTTGAATCTAATCATAATTTACAAGAAAAAGCTAAAAATTACTCATTATACCAATTTTTTTTTATATGAAAAATTTACAAAAAAATTATACCATTAAAGAGCTAAATATTTATTCTTAAGAATAAAACCATACTTAAATTTGTACAATATGCAAAAGGTATAAAAATAATTTATTAAAAACAATGATTTTTTACGAAGAAAAGTGAAAAAATCAAAATTTTTTTTCTTGCATCATCCAAAAATCCATTTTTTACATGTAAACTTCTAACAAATTTTATATCATCTGAAAGCTTATTCTTTCAGCTTTTGTATGATGCTTTAATCATATCTGTACGATGCCTAAAAAAAAGTAAGCATTTTTTAAAGCTAAACATGTCGAAATTTCAAACTTAGATTACGGTACTAATCTACACTGGTGGCTGGTCATCGGTAACAGATCTTCACAGGTGTTTTGTGGTATTTTTAAAGTTTTTTAGTTTAAGATTGTGTAGCTTGTAGTGAATTTACCGTTATATGTGGTATTTCAAATGAAAAGTAATATTATCAGCATGCTAAGTAAAATAAAATAAAATTGTTATCTGCCCTAGATCAAAAGATATAACGTTTAAAAAAAAAAACACTATTTTACCATTATTGATTGAAATTTTGTGTAAATATATTCCTGCCTATTATCTATCTATCCATCTACAGTAAAAAGTTAATGAAAAAAGATTATAATTAAAAACCAGTTGAAAACAGCTAAAAAACTAGGGTCAAATTGAAAATTCCAAAAAATTGCTAAAAATAAAAAAAATACCCAAAAAATAGGGGTTTTTCCAAAATTCATATTTCAAAACGCGGAGACCTTACCTTTGTCAGCCTAACGATAAATTTATCTACCAATTAAAAAAATTCAACTTTCTACAAAGCCGCGTTTAGAAAATAGTAAAACGATTTCGTTTTACCCCTATTATTGAAATTTTAAAAATCCTATTTACCAAGATTAGAAACTATCAAATCTAAGGGAGTGAGTTAGTAAACACAAGTTCCATTCAAAAAATGATAAAAGGCCTTGAATTCTGGCTCCAAAGTGTGTTAATAGTTTGTCAAACCCTACAAAACACTTCTTCAAGCTTCTATCTATTTTTAACTATTTATTTTAAACATAACTAATAAAGGCTCATCTACATTATAAAGTTTTATACTCACACAAACCAATCGACAGCAAACAGCAAAGTGACATCTTGAACAGGAGCATCGATAGCCGATAATACAACCAACAACAGAACCAATGCAGCACTTGGAACACTGGCCGAGCTCATTGAAGCAGCAGTCGAAGTCAAAAGAACCGTAACCAATTCCCCAAAGCCCAAAGTCATTCCACTCATTTGAGCTATAAATATCGAGGCAATGGATATGAACAGTGCTGTGCCATCCATGTTGATGTTACATCCAATTGGAAGGACGAACCGAGTTATCCTTTGATCTACATGCAATTTGTCATTCATACAACGGAATGTAATTGGTAACGCTGCAGCACTGTTTTGTATATAAAGTTCCATTTAAATAAAAGAAATATAAAAAAGGGTAAAGATAAAGAAAATGAAATATATCGATTTTTTTTTTAAACTTACGTTGAAGCTGTTGCAAATGCGGTTAGCATCGCTTGAATGAGTCCACAATAGAACTTGAATGGATTCCGACGCAAAAATACAAAATAAATTAATTGCATTATGATAAATTGATAAAGGAAGACACCAACTGCCACCGTTATTATAAACCACATTAATTGTGCCATCACCAAATTTAAATCGCTCACTCCGAGAATTTTCCCAGCTATCACCGAACTGATGCCAATTGGCGTTAGCCACATCACACAGGTGACCATCTTCATCACAACCTCAAAAACAGCCGAAAAGAAATCTATCACAACTTGGCCTTTGCTGCCAATTGTACCGAGCAATGTTCCAAAAACCAAACAGAAGAAAACAATGCCCAGGGTATTGGTGCCAGTACGATATTGTACAACTCGAATGAGTTCTACTTCACCATTGCTAGCGATTGATTGATCGTTTGCATTTTCGTCGGCCAGATCGGTGGAGGTCTCATTAAGGGTTTCATTGAAGCTTTGATGAATTGATGGTTTTGGGACATAGACGGTGTGAGCTTGTTGGAAAGCAGCTTGAAATAGATTGTCGGGAAAGACGTTTCTGAAAAGAAATGTAAAAATAGGAAAAAATGTTTCTTTCACTTGTAAATAAATAAAACAAATTTAAGCAGCCATGAAAATAATTTAATGAATAAAGTCTAAAACCCTCTTTTGCATTTAATTGGTCTTTTAAATTGCAATAAAGTCAGATTTTTAAAGTTTTAAATTTATTAAAGGTCATTTAATTTTTATTAAGGGCCACTTAAAATACCAATATTGTAAGTATTGGGCCTTTTCTGGGAGTATTCAGTGGTCTACAGTGTTTGTTTTTAAGTTTTTGTTATTATAATTCAGTATTTTTTTACTCTGGTTTTCAAGGTATTCTAAAGCTTAATGTTAAAAAAATAATTTTCTCAGATACTTGCAAACCAAGCTTTTATTTTTAAAAACCATTTTATAGTTTTCAAGGCTTTTAAAGGTTTAATCTTGTAAGGAGTCGAAGTCTGCTACTTAACAATGTCTGAAGACTATTATATAGAAAATAAATGGGAGATAACGAAATGCATGATGATTTCGAAAAAAGTCATAACATTCGTTTATTTCTTTTTAAAAACCATCAATCTTAAATCTGTGATATTGGTGTCAAAAATTCAGTAGTCTGTTTTAAGGTTAGAAGCAAAGAACGAAAGTAGTTTTTGTTAAAATCTTGTTTGTTTGTGTGTAGGTTGACGAATAAGGCAATGCTGCATAGTAAAACTGACAAGTTTTGACAGTTTTTCAGCAAAATTTGTATTGTATGATCTATGACGTTTTTGAATTTTTTTGCAGGGTTCGTAGTGTTGGTGGATTGGTACGGTGCGTGGTGGTGAGGCATTTATACAATTTAGACTTACTATCTAACCTTTTATTTTAAAGATCGTACTGGTTTTGTCCATGGATCAATTTTTTTCGCGATTTTGTAAAAATAAAATAAAATATCTTAATTTCTTTCAACTTTTTTTTTCAAATTTTGTAACTTCTTTTTGGAAAAAAATTTCTTTGGCTTATCTAAATTGTATAAAATGTTTATTTATACTTAAGAGAATCTGATTTTGCTCATAAAATATTGATCGGAAGAACGTCATTTACAACTGCAAATAAGTGGTGCTTTGTTTTATCTTCTGGAATTTGCAGATTTATTTCGGGTATTTTGCTTTAAATAGCAGTAAAAATGTTTATTTTGATAGTTTTTGTAAATTGATCACAAATGTAAGAACAACATTTTTTAACAAAGCCTTAATTATATTGGCCACTTTTTGAACAGCACAAATGTGAAAATATTTTTTTCTTTCTTGTGCTGTTAAATTGTGGAAAAAAGTGTGAAAATTGTTATTAAAATGAAAAAATTAGGTTGTTGCATTATTTAATCGGATAAACCACAAAAAAATGTTTTTGAAAATGATCACAAAATACGTTTCAAAATTTTCACTTTTGTACTTTTTCACTTTTTAGGCCTAAAGCTTTATTTCTTTTTAGAAAATTTAACGGAAATTTAATTATTTTGTTAAACTTTTTGTAAAATGGTCCGTTTTGAGTTATTGATGGTTTTGGTGTAAAAAATCGAAGAAATGTTAAGCTTTAAGAAAGAAAACACCAAAAAAGTAAACGGTAGCGAAATAACTGAAGCGGTAAACACAGGATCACAAAATTGTGACAGTATACCTTCAGGGGTATTGCTTACAAAAATTAAGATATCACATGCTTTTTGATTTATTTATTTAACGTCACTTCCACCCTATCGAAAGTCATTAAAAAACACGATTTTCTTGTATTTTCAGTGTATAATTGTTTTGTAAAAAATTAACTTTAAGGATCACCATCAGTTATATTAAGATATTGTTATCATCTTCACTAATATACATACCTACCTGTATGTATATTATCATGTTTTAAACAAGTTTTTCTTTAACATTCGCGAGAAATTCTTTTCAATTTGTAAGCTTGTAGTATATAAATCATATTTTAAATTTCTATCATATGCAAAATGAATCACTTTTTCAGTTGAACAATTTAAGTTGCATTAGCAAATTTAATTCCATAAAGGCCAGGGCCGTCTTTAACTAGCCTGGGGCCCTTGGGCATACAAGGATTTGGGGCCCTTTTGGAAAGTAAAATAAATACAATGGTTGGTTAAAAAGGAAGGGGTGTCAATGAATTCGTTCCATATTAAGTAGTGGTTGGCAGGGGGGTGCCAATAATAAGTGCATCGTTACATCAATCATTGTCACTGCCAATAACACTGGTCAACAAGGTTTTTGCCACAAGAACCAAAATATACTTTTCTAGTAGTTTTGGATATGCTGATTGGATTTGAATTCAGCAACTCGAAAACCTTCAGAAAAGTATATTTTGGTTCTTGTGGCGAAAATTCTGTGACCAGTGACTTATACTTTAAATTAAGTTTAGTTTCTCTTTGGCTTATTAAATGAAACTTAAGATATCCCGAGCAATAAAAGAGATATCGGGAAAATTTAAACAGTTTTTGAAAGAAGAATATATGTTGTTATAATAACCGTTACAAATTTGTTTATAATGAATTACCCCATATAAAAACAGAATCTCGAAAACAACCAAAATGACGTTTTTTAGCATTTTATAACCGTGATATTTAAAAAATGGAGGCCAATCAAATTTTTCTGACTTCAGATTCGGATTCAGCACCCCAAAAACTACTAGAAAAGTATACTTTGGTTCTTGTGGCAAAAAAAAGTAAAATTTTGTTGACCAGTGTAATTGTACTTTTTATTTACACCCTGTATCCGTTGAAAGTTTCAGTTTGAAAAATTGGAAAAAAAGAACTCAAACGGATTGGTAGATTTGCTAAAAACTCGGTAGAGACGATTTGTACGTGATTTCCAAGTTTTTTATTAATTTATTCAATGGATTTTATGTGTCAATCTTTTAATACAATACGAGAGGAATTCGCAATTCAAAGTGAAATAATATGCACGGCTGGGTCGCACGTACTTACTTGCTTTTACTGTTCAAAACACTTTAATGTTAGTTTACTTTTAGAGCTTTTAAGAGCTGCATCTATGTACCTACATATATACATTTCAAAGAAATTTTGTTAATGTTAGGGAAGGGCATGTCGGCCCTTCCCTAACATCAAAAAAATTTTGTTAAATGAAATTTTTTTCTTTTTGTTGTTTGGCTTTTTTGAGAAAAACTAAAAATGCAGTTTTATTGCAATTGCTTTGAATATTACGTCAGAAAAGTTAATCAAAATCGTTAGAGCCGTTTTCGAATAATTTAATATAAATTACCTAATGAATTTGTATGGGAGTTACACTTTCTAAACGACGTATAAAAAAAAAAACAAATAAAAAACAACTTTCAGAATTTATATTTTTTTTGTAGATGGTCTACCCGACAAAAATGTTTTAAGAATAAAAATGTGTGAGAGACCCCCTTGAGAATGGGTGCCCTGAACACGGGCCCCGTGTGCCCTTATGGTGAAGCCGGTATTGATAAAGGCAAGTTTACAGTTTACACATTACACATCTACCTCTATTTCATATAAATTTGCGAAAAGGATTCAAAAAGAAATTTGTTTCTTGGGATCATTAGTACATCACAAACAACGTAAAGGTTTCTACAAACTATATAGATTTTTGCATTTTAAAGAATTCAATAGTTGAACAAATTTCTATTATGTATGTACGGAAATATAATAATTCTTCAGAAGTTTATTTCAGAGAAATTTTTGTTTATTTTGAAAATTTTAACTATAATAGCATTTTACTCTAAAAAATATAAATGGTAAGAAAATCTCAGGAAGCATAAAATTCCAGTATCGGTAAAATGATACCTATACCCATTAAATTTTGACTTGATCCAATCAAAAATCAAAAAAACATTTAACCTTAGGAATTTCTTAAATTTTGAGGAAGAATAAGTAGAATCGCGTTCTTTTTCTTATCAATTACTCTTTCTTGATTAGAGGTGTTTTCTAAACATTAAAAAATAATTAAAACCGCAAAATCAAAATACTTGTACCTATCTACGAATAAAAAACCAAAAACTATGTAATGACCGTTGTAAAAATCTACTTTATTTACAAAAAAAAAAACATAATAAAATGAAATAGTTTTAAAACAATGCCATTAAGCATATATATTCCTAAATGTGTGTGAATTTTTTCAAAACTTTTGTAAAGTTGTTTTTTAGTTGTTTTTCGAACTAGAGTTTTAATTAAAAGTAATATTGCCAAATCAATTTTAAAATGGCCTTAAGTAACCTTTAAACTCGGTGAATCGTGCTTGAGTTAAGCGATCGTTATGCAATGTTACTTGAATGGAGAAAATCTTTAAGACATAAATTTGTATTTAAAAGATGTTTAGACGTTTTTTATATAAAGTGAAACAAAGTTTATAAGATTTCTTTATAGATGTGGATTTTAAAGTGAAGGCTTATTTCATTTAAAGGACTTATAACAGAAACTTTTCACTCCTAAAGTGAAAATTGCTCTCCCCTCAAGTAGGAGCACTTGAGAAATGAGAAGTGTTGAATTATAATTTTGAAGTACTTAGTTACAAAATGTTTAGGTATTTAGCGTTTTGCACCATTTAAAATAAGAACGTGTCATCTAGTCGTGCATTTAATTATTTCTAAAATTTCAAAACAATTTATCAAAATTAACGTCATTATTTTTTTGCTTTAAAACACAATACAATTATATTAAATGCAAAAACAAATAATATTATGTACTTATGTATTTATTATATTGTTTTCTAATTATGTCAAAAAAAACGAGATTGTTCTATTATTTTTGTTGGCATTGTTCACAAATATTTTAAAGAGATTTAAAAGAGGCGAAATCATTAAAATGCCCTCAACAACTTGACTATGACAAATTAGGACCGGAAGTCAGTCATATGAATAAATAAATATATATTTATGATTTTTTTTGTTTCAAAAAAAAAAGAATAATAGATTTTTATTTTACACACACTTAAAATGTAATAGAACAGGTGCATTTTAAAATATACATATGTTCAAATAGAAAATTACCTTCCTAGATCCAAAAGGCTATCCAATAAATTTGCTGCTTTATTGTCAGCAGACCGATCAGCATTATTATGCATTCCCGGATCACCTGGATGTATGAGCAACACAAGGCCGATGCCAAGAAGTGCATTGAAGAATGACGTAGCTGCAAAGTATACCAATGTCCTTAGAGCAATCTTTCCATTCATACGGGCATTGAGACTGGCCGAGCCAGCAATCAAACTCGATATGACAAGTGGAAGGATCATCAACTTAAGGACCCGCATAAAGAGTTCACCGGGGTACGAGATGAGCATAATGGCCTCTGCATTTAATTTCAGTGGTCGTAAGCTGAATCCTGTAAATACAAAAAAAATATATATTTAAAATTATTTTTTGAAGCTTTTATCTGAAAAGAAGATGGTTGCAAGCTTGACTAGGTACTATTATGGATGAATTCTTATGCAACCCCTGACCCCTCTACATTTCTATATAATATTTGAGATTGAAATGTCCTTGAAATTTATAATTTATCTCTCTCAAGTCTTAAATTACTTAACCATAAGAAGCTTGCGAGTCTCTATAACTAGCGTAATCAGATTCCACCCACATCATTATTGTACACATTATCCTGTCGTTTCAATTAGGATGTCGTTTGCATACCTCTATACAAACTCTTATAATCATCATTCCACCTCCCCTATCTCTTCTCTACATTGACTTGTTGCATACAAATGAGGGCATTAGTGCATTAGATTCAAATGAATCTGAGTTCAAAGCATCTAGTAGATACCAGAGCCTGGAAAAGCCCACCCAGTGTAGGTATCCCCAGGTTTCAAAGTGATGGTGTTGTTGGTATAATTTGCATATTAACTTATTTAGCTAGAAACCAAGTAGCACATCATAATATCTTTGTATATGTATCGTTTCGTATATAGAGAAGCTTCGTCCGCATATCGCAACAGAAAACCTTGATATTATTTTTTTTTTTTTTTATTTTCAAGTTGTTTTCATATTATATCCCCTTCCGGTATGAGAATTTTAACACCACAACACCAAGTGGCATGTGGTGCAAACAAGAGTAGGTACCTGTTGTTGGTTTGTTTTAAAAGCACCAGCTGCTGTAGTTGCTGCCATCATAATATTGTGTCCTTGTTGGTGGGTGGCGAAGGCGATGGTATAGCGTTAGTTTAGAGAGAGATATCCTTTGATATGCCATAACTCTTGAAATTCTATTGTTTTAAAAAACAACAACAACAAGAAAAAAAAACAACAACATGCATATACATTTTCATCTAAAAGATATAACTTAAGTGTCAACTTAACAACGCATAAGTGCAGTATGTATTTAGCTGCAGCTTTTTAATACGTCCACAGATATGGTTAAGTGAAATTGAGATGATGTTCTTCTTCGTAGTGATTTTTTTTCTTTCGGTTAAAAGTGCAATTTTGTAACATGCGTAGGTTTGTTGATGCTTTCCATTTGGGTTTCAAGGTTATGTTAAAATGTATTTTTTTGGAATAGTCGCATTTTAGGAATTTGAAATAAATTCATTTTTTTATACAGATTTCAAATTTAAAGATTTAACAAAAAAAAATTCATTCTTAATCATTAAATCCTTACTTCTTTGTATTTCTTTTAATTTTATTCAAAGGAAATTAGTTACAATATCGAAAACTTACCTGAATTATTTTAAAAAGAAAACGGTAAAGAGAGAAATGCCTAATCGAGAAAATCCATTAAAAAACTTTATTGATTTCTGGCTTTCTCGTAAGACTGAATTAAATTCACAAACAAAACCTATATGTATGTACCTACTGTATTTTCAAATTTGACAAATTAAAACATTATGGATTTTATTTTTTTAATCTTTACGGCTGGATGAATTTGCTTGAAAGGTACGGATATTTTTTTTTGTAATTTCCAAGGTTTGATTTTTTGGGTTTTTAATATCAACTCCTTAGAAATTGTACCTCTAATTTAAATTTTTCCAGTTATTGCAATTTTCTCGAAAAGGGTTCTAACGATTTTGATTAAATTTAGGCTTTTTTAGAAAAAACTGCGTCTTTAGTTTTTCTTAAAATGTGAAATGCCGTTTTTGTGAAAATTCTCGTTTTCGTTATTTGGGTATATATCTTGTTAAAGCTCGAACCGATTTTATTCAAAAGTTATAAGTTGATATTTCATATTATTTATAATCATTTTTATTATTTCTATTCAATTTATTAAAAAAAAAATGAAAAATTTGAAAAATTAACGGTTTCCATATGACCACAGTGAAAAAGATAGCTTTTCTAAAACAATGCCTCTAACGATTTTGATTAAAATATACAATTAAAGTGGCAAATGAGGTTGTACTTTTGAAATAATAATCATTTTTATCAAAAAAACAAAACCGCCTTCCATGGATCATGGCCAGAACTGGACGAAATTGAAATGGGACCACACTGCAAGCAGCAGCTTTCCAATACATAAAGAATTATCAAATTTGGTTCACTCAGTCAAAATTATGAAAAAAAAAAAACAAATACAGACGAATTGAAACCTCCTCCTTTTTGGAAGTCGGTAAAAAAAGAACTTTATTAACTGTACTTGTCCTGGAACCGTTTTCTTGATGTCTGACAATATCGTTTTTGTAGTTCCAATATTGAAATAAAATATAATTTGTCAAAAAAAATTTATTTTCGATTTAAATAAAATGCACGACTGGGTAGCACGTACTTGCTCTTGTAGTTCACAGTATCTTTATCTTAAATATTTATTGGAAATTTAAGATTTTGTATAGAAAAAAAATCAAAAAAAAAAATCAAAAGTTTAGAGCCTCCGCACACTACAGACTTTCTATCGGCCGATAGTTAAGTCGGGTCGGGCTCCTAGTGTGCGCACAGGCAACCGACTAAACAGTCGGGTCGCTAGGAAACATTTTAGTTTGAAGGCAATTGTGTAGCAAAACAAACTTTTTTTTCGATCAAACAAACTTTTTGATCGGCCGATACTTAATCGTTGTAGTGTGCGCACTTTCATACATTTTGATACTGATTAAGAGACCGACTAAACTGTCGGCCGATAGAAAGTTTGTAGTGTGGGGGCTCTTAAAAATTACCTAAATTAAAAAATTTTTTTTTTCAAAAATGTTTTTAAAAATATTTTTTTTTTAACATTTTATTCTTAATGATCTCTGTAAATTTTAAATAAAATAATTAATGCTTTGATGAAATACATGAACTTAAAAAATATGTCAATTTTTGAAAAAACGGCAACGCCATATTTCCGTTCTCCGCATTTTTTGAGAAAAACTAAAAAGGGCAGTTTTGTTAGAATCAATAAGAGTATTCCGCACACCAAATTTGATCGAAATCGTTAGAGCCGTTTTCGAGAAATTTGCAATACCTCGAAAACGTTATATGGGAGGTATGCGTTAAAATGGAGATATTAAAAAAATAAAAAAAAGGGTCTAGGGAATTACGTAAAAATCATCTGTACCAAGTTTCAAGCAAATCCATCCATCCGTTTAGGCCCTAGCTCGATGTACAGATGGACGCAAAGACGCACACACGCACAGACCGACGGACGGCATGACGAAAACCACTTTTTTGATCTTCTCGATTTTTTTTTTTCTACACGAAACCAATACTTGCCCTATAGAGCAAGTAAAAAGAAAGTTCAAATTTTTTTAAAACGGCCCAAAGAATTTTTCGGAACTTTGGTTTTATGTGTCGAATAATATTTCCAAATTTGTTTGTAAATTTTTATATAAAAAAAACTTTAACGATTTTCATATTTTTTTTTCTGTAAATCCTTTGAATAGCATGACTCGTTTGTAGGTCAAAACCATTTTAATGTAAAATTATAAGAAAAACTTCAAAACTGTATAAAAAAAATCTTTAAATCAGAAATAAATAAAATGCACGACTGGGTAGCACGAACTTGCTCTTAGAGTTCAAGTTGCTTATATTTTTAAGACTTTTTATATAGAAATTTGGGAAATGTATATAAAAAAAAATTGAAAAAAAAAATATAAAATTCGTTTTTTAAAAAAAATAAAACAAAATCTGAAATCAAATTGCCCTCCAAAAAAAGTATGCAGTTTTATTTGATATATTAAGGTGCATTTTTAGAAAAAAAATTTTCAAAATCGTTAGAGCCGTTTTTTAAAAAACTAATTTTTTTGTAAATAATTTTTTGAAAAAAAAGTTTTAAAATAAAATTAGTATGCCATTTTGTAAAAATCACTAATCAACATCTAAAAACAAAATTTCAAAAAAATTCAATGTCCCGTTTTCGAAAATCTGATTTTTGAAAAAAAAAATTTCAAATTTTTTATAAAAATCCAAAAATATTTTTTTTTAAATTTTGTTTTTTTTTTTTATATTAAAATTATATAAATGCTTCTTCACAAAAAGTTTTGTTAAAATCAAATAAGCGGGTTCGGAGCAAATCGGATTTGAAAAAAAAACGGTTCTATTTTCAAAAAAAAAATTTTTCATTAGAAGATAGACCTTGTTTTAAGACTTAAATATGAATATTTTAAACAAAATTGTTGGAGCCGTTTTTGAGCAATTTCAATTTTACTAAAATCGGTATATGACAAGTACCGTTATTTTTGGTCCAAAAAAATTAATTTAAAAAACCCCTCTGGGGAGTCGCCAAATAACGCTACATACCAAGTTTGACATTAATCGCTTCATCCGTTTAGGCTGTAGCTTCGTATACAGACAGACAGACTGACAGACGGACAGACAGACGGACTTCCGGGACCCACTTTTTTGGCATTCTCTACCATCGTAATGTCATGGAAAAATGCTATCTCATCTTTTTTTTTTGTACGAATGCATAACTTGATATATAGTACCTATAGCTATATAGCAAGTAAAAACCGTTAATAACGGTTAATTTTTTTATATTACAAAGGAACGATCTGTTAGTTTTTGGCTTAAAAAAAAATGAGTTCATCTTAGGAATCACCCTGCTAACTAGGAACCTTGAATAGATTTTTTTTTAAATATAAACAAATATTGCGCATACGTCACAGTGACCCACTTTAAACCGATTATTTGTCTTATATATAAAAATGAGTTCGTTAAGTGTGTGTGGCCGATAAACTCGCGTTTGGCTGGTCCGATTTTGGTAATTTTTTGTTTGTTTGAAAGGTATTAATATGTAGATGGTTTGTATCAAAAAAAAATAATACCTTTTCTCCCACTTTCACATAGCTGTCAATTTGTACGTGTGAAAAAACACTCTTGCTTTTTAAAAAGTTTAACTAAGCTTTATTTGTAAAAAAATATATTTAGACAGGCTTTCAAAATAACTACACTGGTTTACAAGGGTTTTGTTGCCGAAACAAAAATATACTTTTCTGAAGGTTTTCGGTGTGCTGAGCTCGAATCCGAAGTCAAAAACAACCAATCAGCTCCCATTTTTGAGATATTACCGTTAGAAAATGCAAAAAAACGTTTTTTTGAGTTCTCCGGATATTATTCTTTTGTATAAGGAAAATTGTTTGAGCATATAATAGTAACGGTTTCTATAAGAACTGTTTTTCATCTTTCGATACCTGTTTAAATCTTTTCAATATCTTTTGTATTGCCCGAGATATCTTAAACTGAAGTCAGTGGGTTTGGCTTCATATATCATTAAGAAGATAGTTATAAAATTTTTAAAAATACCAAACAACTGAGGATATCTCGGGCAGAAAAAAGATATGGGAAAGATTTAAACAGATTTAAAAAGGTGGTAAATAGTTCTTATAAAAACCGTTACTAAATATGCTTAAACAATTTTCCATATATAAAAGAATAAAGGTCCGAAGTGCTGTATTTTCTAACGGTAATATTTCAAAAACGAAAGCTGATTCGGATGACTTCGGATTCGAATTCAGCACACCGAAAACCTTCAGAAAAGTATATTTTTGTTTCGGCAATAAAAAAAAAGTTTAATTTTGTTAACCAGTGTTATTATTGTTTATAGTCTGTCTGTGATGCCTGTCAACGTTTGAATTTGCTTGAAGCAGACACTCATTGGGACTCAACGCTTCCTGGTGCATTTGTTTTGTCTTCGCCACATCATATTGTTCTCAGTAATATAATCACATCTAATCCTCCAAATCCACTCGAACTTTAGCATAATTTCCGTGATTAGGATTAGATACACCGAATGCGCCGTGTGACATTAAATCCACATTTGGATTACACAAATGAAAAAATGTATATGCGAATAAAGCATTGGCACAATTAGGATTGGTTGCTCCAAATCGTGAAGAGCAAGATGTTCTTGATCAAGAAATACTACGCAATACTACAATTGCGTTGAATTAAGAATATTTGTGCAAACCAATTCCCGAAGTATGACACTATTATGCAAGGTGTCATCAATCAGAGTTGTGGTTTGTATTTCTTAGATGCACCCGATGGTACGTGAAAAACATTTTTGATATCATTACTTTTAGCATACCAAAATACGATCTGAAAATAAAATAGCATTGGCTCTGGAAATTGCAGCCATGTTATAAGATGGTGGCCGTACAGCACACTCGGTTCTTAAATTGCCTTTGAATATGCAGGTTAATGAAACACCTACAGTACCTTGCCATATTATTAGGGCCAATCGAACAAAATACAATTTTTTGGTTCATGTTGCTGAATTTTCAAAGTTTTTGTCGAAATATCTTGAATTTTATTTGTCCCATTTACTTGCACTTATCATGTAGATACAGATTGACTTAAAAAAAGTCAAAGAATTCATACTTTTTGATACAAAATAACGTACAATAGGGGATGAGCTCTAAAAGACGTTTAATATGGAATTCACGCCCGGATAATTACCAAACCGGTCCAATACTTATTTTTTTTGTACCGAGGAATAACGTGACATGCTTAACTTTAATGGCAAGGATCGCATTTTGCATAAACATAGAAGCTCTGATCGTCTGGATAGTACGTAATTTTCTAAGATTTGGAGTAGTTTTTTTACCGACTTCCAAAAAGGAGGAGGTATTCAATTCGTCTGTATTTTTTTTTTTTTTTTTTTTTTATGTTTGTTACCGCATAACTTTGCACTGAGTGAACCAATTTTGATAATTCTTTTTGTATTGGAAAGCTGGTGGCTGCAGTGTGGTCCCATTTCAATTTCATTTATATTTAGCCATGGCAACTATTTTAAAAATCATAAAACCCAGTTTTGAGCCATGGAAGTCGGTTCTGTTTTTTTGCTAAAAATGATTATTTTCGTATAAGACCAGGCAAGTACGTTAATCAAATAAAAAAACATCCTCTGATCATTATTGGCTGTGCTGCTATTTCAGGAAAAGGATGAGGTTCTTTTTATATTGTGGAAAACGCCAGACCAAAACAAAAGGAGCTTGGGAACGTTTTGATTCTACGATTTCAGAATAGGCTCGAGACTCGAAGCATCTATATCTATGCAAGACTGGGTCCTTACCATAAAGTTATGGCAAGGCTTTTTGATACATTACACGGTGTTACAAAAATGAGGTTTCAAAATATACGCGGGCGGAGACCTATCAGGTTTTGTAGAGCTAATCGCACTGATTACGAAACGGTATTTGAAAATCCCCTAACACCCCCAAAATCTGAAGTTACGGGCAAAAAACGGTTTTTTGGACCTTCACCCATTGAAAAAATTCTAGCTTCGACAATTTTTTACCCATTTTCAATTTTTTTACAGTTTCTGATAGAAGATAAATATACCTTTACAACAATGTATAAAACATGTAACTCGGTTAAACCACTTAGAATTTATAAGCTGTCAAAGTTCAAAAATTCCATTTTTTTCGTCATTTGCCCAACTTCGGCATCAATTTAAAGTATATGTTTTCAAAACAACATGCTATTTAAAAAATATATTCATAAACAATATCTATTTTCCAATCAATCGAGGTATTTTTTATGAAAATCACTCCAAAATTGGCTGAGAAAAAAAATTTTTTCGATTTCAACCCAGATACAGAAATTCGAACTTTTAGGTATAGAACAAAAATGTTGTTTCGGCACGTAGTAGGATAACCTGGGCGCCAGGATTTGATAACGGATTTTTGTAGAGGAGCTCAATACAAACATTTTTTTCTTTGGAAGGGGGGTCTATCTCCCCCCGTTTAGGTGGGGGGGGCAGTTTTCTAAAAAAAATTATCAAAATAAAAAAAAATTATTAAAAAACAACGGCAACATTTACAGTAATAAATGATACCATTTCCGAAAGGAAAAATTGTACATTTGATTCTTATTTTTAAATCAATATAGTATAACCAATAGTTTTTGAAATAATCGATTTCAAAGTTAAAAATAGGCGAAAAAATTTTTTTTAAAACTCATTTAATACTATTTTTGGGAACGGGATTTTCAAATACCGTTTCGTATTCAGTGCGACTAGCTCTACAAAACCTGATAGGTCTCCGCCCGCGTATATTTTGAGTGTTACACCGTGTTATAGTCCTGGTATATCCAATGAATTCAAAAACTCCGTTTGGTAATTTGATACATTGCTTTCATTTGTGATAAGGTCAACCGATTTGTAGGCAAAACATTATGCATTTATATAGTTTAAAATTGTTGCATTGATTTCAGAAACATTTTTATTTGTACCAGCCATTATTGAACGTTTACTCAGCCAAGTATGATTTTTGTAATTTGTCTTTATACTTGGAAATACATTTTGAATCAATTCAGTTTTTGAATTTACATTGAAAAAATTGTTTTGAAGTTTAATTCGGCCTTCCGAATCAAGTGCCGCTATTCCATCAACAATGTCCAATAACTGCATAAATTACAATAAATTGGTTAATGTTCATTACAATAAACCAGTTTTTTTCGGTTTAAATGTATTTTCAAACAGGTTCTATTTTTTTAAAAAGTACATTCAGCGAAGCGGGTGGGGGTTAGCTAGTTATTAATAAAATAGGCTGTATTTTTGACAAATTCTGTTCAATCTTTAAAACCATTGAACTAAAGTTAAGTATGGAACGAATTTAAGTAAAAAATTTGTATGAAGCAAATCTCCAGGTTTGCTACGAAAAAAAAAATCTTCTAAGTTAAAGTTGACACTTTCTCTTTCACACTATTACATATATTTTGTAAATCAGAAAAACAATAATTTTTATTATCACTTTAAATCAATTAATATAAAAATGAACATTGGAAATTTATTACCAATTTTGCCTATTTATTTCATCAAACAAACCAATTTTAAAGACAAATAACAATATAAGATGACATAACCCTTAAAATTGAATACTTTTAATTTCCTAATTGCAAACACAAAAAAAAAACATACCCAGCCCTTTTAATTTAGATTAATGATAAATTTAACACACGCTAAATATCACTTAACACAGGAACCTTTTATGTTAGCAAAATGTTAAATTTGCCAAATACAAAAAGTAAACAAGAATTAAAAACAAAACTCATGTCAATATTGCGTGAGTCTTTTTTTAGAAAATTATCAAATAATCATTATAAAAAAGTACCTAACGTGACGTAGTTACTGAAGAGGTAGTTTTTGAAATCATTAGAAGGCATTTTGTCTTCATTAGGTTTATAGAAAAAAAAAATATTGCTAAACAGTTTTGCGTGATAAAATAAAATTTCATAATTATTTTTTTTTTTATTTTTCTTAATGGGAAAAATACCGGCCGGTATCTGCTTAATTCTTGCCTATTTATATTTTTATAAAAAAACCAAGCTTAGGAATGATTGGAGGATTTTTCTTCTGTAGGTAAAATGTATTATCCTTATTATCAAGGACGAAGAAAAAATTTTAATAAATCAATTTCTTTTTCATTCAAAAACCTTTCTTCTTTATTCTGAGACCATTACCTATTTTTGTATACATTTAATGGATGTCCTTAATTTTTTACCGACTTTTTATATAATTATGATTTCAACTGTCTATAGAATTTCACTGAACAAAAGTGCGAAAAAAGTTGCTAACAATGCCTGTCACTTATTAAATTGCTGGCATATGATTTACATTTAACAAAGAAGCTTGAGTACCTACAACTTACTGCTGCACAATGCATAAATTATTGAAGGTAGAGAATGAAAATGAATTTTTACCACAAAACTATGTCCTGTTGTAAGGAAACACACTCAAATTGATTTTATGTGGGTAGATTGCAAAATAAAGCAAAACTGTAAGAGTGTTCATTCGTTGGTTACATTTTAATAAAAAAATAAAAAACTGTATAGTGCTTTTTTTTTTCTTTGACAAAGTGTGTTTGGCACCAGGAACATCAATGTGCATTAAGTACACATAACATGTGTTGGTATACGTTACGTGTGTTTTTGTTTGCACATCACATGTCCTTGAAGTAAGGACAACTAGGTACTTACCTACTATACAACATTCTACTTCGAAACAAAATTGATTTATATTTTTAGAAACCGAATCATTTGAAGTGAAAAAGTTTGGTTTATTTCTTTTCATGGTGATAAAAAAGTTTTTTTTTTTTTTTTCTTTCAATATAGGATTTGATTTTGTTATATTAGCTATTCAATTTTATTACTATTTGCATAAGTGCATGCTACCTAACATATGCTTTTCACTGCACTAAAAGGTTTACTATTTTTTCAGAATTTGGACTTAAACAACTTTAAGTGGGTACTTGTAATGAGTAGAGTCAGTTGGGGTAAGTGCGCGCACTTTTCACTTTAAGGCGAAATTGTGAAGATTCTGTGAGAGATATCAGCATAATGTTTTTTAGATTTGATAAACCTATACTTTGGGAACAATAAATATTTCATATGATTAAAAACAAAAACCAAATGAAGTCGAAGTGCGCACTCTTGCCCCAAAGTCAGGGTAAGATCGCGCAAATTCTTGGGTAAGAGCGCCCACATAATTTTAATAGGAATTTTGACAGTTTACGTTACGGCAACTAAATGTCTAAAAACTTAATGTTATACTTAGTTAAACAAAACTTTATTTCAAAACTTTCAAGTTTTCACTAAAATGAATGAAAATGTTAATGAAAAAACAAATTAAGTTCAAATACAAAAACTTAAACTTTATTTATAAAACAAAACAAACAAAAAAATATTTCGAATTAAATTAGAAGATTACGGCCTTTCTTTTTTGGAATTCATGAATAACAGCCTTCGTTTTTCAAAATTCAAGTATCAAATGTTTCTGTCCTGTTGAAAAAAAAAGCTTAATATGGGGAGAAGTACGCGTTCTTACCCACAAATGGACTGCGCGATTTTACCTACCTACAAATGTACTTTTTTTTCTATTTACCAAATTTACCAATATACAAAAAAATCTAATACATTTTTGACTTTAATCAAATATAAATATGCACAATTCCAAAATATGTACTACTCTCGGTATATAATACTCCCACGCCGACCCTACACACTTTTCCCGCACAACTTTTTTTTTTTGTTTTGAGCCGGGTTTTTTCAACCCGCTTTTAAAATAAAATGGAGCTGAGCACACAATCGTGAAGGTAATCACTTATTGACGTCTTACTAAGCGCTGATTTCCTCATTTTTCGTTTTAGTTTTTTTTTGGACACAACTCGAGAAATAAGCACTGCGCGCTCTTACCCACTGAGCGATCTTACCCCAAATGACTCTAATGTGAGAGTTTTGTAGGATGAAAGTATAAAAAGGATCTATATTATGCTCAAAATATACATAGATAATAAGATTAAGATATTCGTGTAAGGTACCATATTAAACATAAACAGTAAACAAATTAATAATATTTTCTCTGTCAATACTTATGGTTGAAAAATTGGTAAAGATCTTTATTTTTAGAAAAACCGTTATGCCTTGTAACTGTATTTACAAAATGTCAATATCTCTTTTGGTTGTTCAGATGTTACTTTATAAAGGCTGATCGTTTTTTCTTACACATGATCATTTTTTACTTGAAGCTTACATTTTATGAAGAAGAGCAGTGAAGTTACAAAGAACAGAGAGCAGTTTTGCTTATAAAAGCAGTGAAAGCTTTAACAGCCATAGAATATTTTTGCATCAAACTCAATTGGGTGGAATTTTCGTAAAACCGAGAAGTGAGCAGCTATATAAAAGAGCAATCGCAACTTGTCTCTGCTCATTGGAAGAGCAAAGTGATTAAAATGAGCT
This sequence comes from Episyrphus balteatus, assembly GCF_945859705.1. Lineage (NCBI taxonomy): Eukaryota > Metazoa > Arthropoda > Insecta > Diptera > Syrphidae > Episyrphus > Episyrphus balteatus. The sequence goes on along the minus strand of NC_079134.1, from coordinate 27,129,586 downwards.
ATTACAATAGCAGTATCAGCTCTATTATTTAATATTAACTTTAAACTTACTATACCGAATGATGTAAGTTATTCTTATAAAACTGCGTTGTTGATTTTCCACAAAAAAATGCGGATAGTGTTTTGTAAAAATAAAATCCATCACTCATTTCGGCTCTTCCTGTATATTTCTTAAACAAATTTTGTTTAAAATTTATAAAGGATATCTATTAACTAACAACATAAAAAAGGTTAACATTTTGAATGAATAAGTAAGTAGTACCTTGTACTAACACAATAGAGAATCGGTCAGAAACCTAAACTAATTTTCAAGCATGTATAATTCACATTCTGTTGCCATCTTGGATTTTAGGTTTTGTCAAATATCGCCCAGTCAAAAAATTAGCCAGGAAAAATTAGGACTTGCGGACATGAGTTTTTTTTTTTTAGATTTTTGACATAAAGTGAATTTAAAGAATAAATAATTTTTAAATACAAAATTAATTTAAATGAATCAAAACTATTTCTGAGCTTTATCTATTTGTTTTTTTCTTAACCTCAGAAAAAGTTTTTAATTCATTTGAATTAATTTTTTATTTAAAAATAATTTTTTTTTAATTCAATCAGTTTTTTGTTTTATTTACTTTCAGTAGTCTTTTTTTATGAAAAAACTTATTTTTTTTTATGAAAATAAACTAGGTTTTAATAAAAAGTGAAAACAACTAATACTCACGGACGTGATTTTTTGACTTAAATGATATGAAAGTGTTAAAAACAACTTAAAAAACGAAGACTTGCGGACATGAGATTATTCTAGACTTTTGAGGTAAGTTTAGGAATAATTCCAAAAGGAAGATATTGAGCAAAAAAAATTCTATTAGCATCAGTGGCTAACGTTGAGTCACCGGGGCCCCGGGGCAAGACTAAATTTTGGGGCCTCTTTGATATTTGGGGGCCCCTTAGATACAAAAAAAAGTACGTATACGCCATACATTTTTTTTTGTATGGCTTATTTATTTTTAGGTGTATTTTAATGTTTTAATATGTTCGTAATGGACTTTGCTATACTTACTTAAAATGTCTATCATAAAAGTAGTAAATACTTGTACTAGGGGCCCCAAAATTAAATATTTACAGACCCCTAAAATAAATTTTTTTTTAGCTTAGAATTGATAGTTCTTGGGGCCTTTGTTCTGAAGTAATATGTACACATTTGATTTTCCATTATCAAACATGGTTTATTTTTGTAGGGCCCCTGAAAAATTATTTTTGGGGCTTCAAAATTAAGTGCTTAGAGAGCCCTTAAATATAATATAATTTTTTTGGAGCCAATAATTAATCGGTATTGGGCCCTCTGTTCTGAAGTAATATTCGAAATGCCACCAATAACGTAATGTTTTTATTTTAGGCCCTGATGTTTTTATGTTGGGGCCCCTGAATTGATATATAATTTTCCATTTGATTGTTTTAAACCACTGAAGTAATAGCTTTGTCATGCCATCAGAAAAATTGATGAATATTTTTTGGCTCCTTAGTAATAGATTTTGGGGCCCCCAAATTAATTTTTGATTGCCTCTCAACTAACGGGGGTCTTGAAAAATTATTTTTTGGGACCCTTAATATAATATTTTTGGAGCCCCGAAGTCATAGTTTTTGGGGCTCCATCCATCAACAAATGTGATTTAATTAAAAAAAAAAAAACAATTTTACGCCCTGAAGTAAAGGCTTTTGGGGCCAGTGGTCTGAAGTTTTTTGCTTTTGGGGCCCCTAATGTATTGATTTGAAGTAATATTTGGTATGCCATTAACAAAACTTTTTTTGCTTTTTTGGGGCCCCTAATGTATTATTTGTGGTTGCAAAGATTTTTCAAGTAATATTTTTTGGGGCCCTCAGATAAAATTATAATTTTTCTTTTAAAAAAAGGAGTTTATTTTTTTGGGGCCCCTGGGGTAACCTTTTTTTAAATCAATATTATTGAGTGGCTACCAATGCATTATACATTACACTGAATTACATAATTTGTCTCCCTTGTATCCGAAGTGATTCAAATACATATTAATATACTTCGTAACTCAATTTATGCTAACAGTTTAATTCTCTGCATTGTCTTATTTGACTGGGCTATTATACGAAAAATTATTTCAAAATATATTTACTATGTTTTTCTACTTAATAACAGAAGATTTTACTACTTTCTTTTATGTTTGAGATTTGTAATGTACATACATGGTAATAATTGTAAAGATACATACACTGAGGGAAAAGCCATCAAAAATGAAAACCACATTGATTTAACTATTATTCGGAATGATTTTGCGTTGAAGATGGACATTTTAAAATAAACGTGAAAAATAGGTTAATTTTTGATGGTTTCGTATCTTAAAGTCACATAAATCAAAGTAGTTCAACTTTGAAACAACTACATTTCAACTTCAATTTATTTTTTCCCTCAGTGTAAGTACATGCATTACGTTATTATATAAAAATATACAAATGTTTCAATTATTGCTTACACAATAAATTATAAAACTCTTCAACTTTTGTTTGTATTTGTGCCAAACCTTAATTACATCGATTTCTAACCAGAAAATTGTAACAAAATTCCGAATATCACTGGAATGTCACGTTATGTGAATTTATGCAAGCAGAAACCACACCATGCATCGTGTCGACCGCCAACGACAATCACTCAAATCGGCCATTAATAACGTTTACCCCCCGCAATTACGTTCGAATGATTTGCAAACAAAATATCGTTTATTATGCATCCGTGTCGTGTAGCAATATCCGCAGGTTGTTATAGTTATTTGTTGTTGTTCTTTACTTAAGCATGCAATATTTTTCTACTATATAGTGTCGTAATAGTTCCAACTAAACGTTACACCCACGAGCTCTAAAGCGGATTTTCATTGATAACCATGTAGTTGCACGTTGCATATCACAACGATTAAGGAAAGGATTTTTTTTTTTTTTTTTTTTTGATGCATCATCATCTCATCATCAACATCACCATCATCACTATATGCATGCGTTGAAGAGTGGTGACAAAAATGAAAATCAGGACTCAGGAATATAATCGCACTTGATGTGTGTGTTGTGATGTTAGAAGTCATTTACGTCATTCAAAGTTAATCGATAGAGTCACTACTGTCACACGCATCCCTCAACACGTGTATATTAATTCAAGGACTCTCGTGATAATCAGAATTTGCTTTTCTTTATCACACAATTAGAAATTAATCTTTGTTGTATATTTTACCTTCTGAATCGTAAAACAAACTTTATTAGTTTAACTTTCAAATGCTAAAACAGATAAACGAGTGTAGAGAATATCGATTAGATGTCAAAATTAGTTTTATTATATCCCACTGCTTTTGCAATAAAGTTATTAGACTGAGTGGATATTAACCGTAATTTGATTAAGATATTACTTTTTCCCTATATATATCGCACTAATTAATGTTTAAGGGGGAAAATTATCTGTATATAAACAAACTTTTGCCAGGAAGAATTAATTCGAAATTGCGGATATGGTATAAGGATATCCTGTGTGATACTTGTTTACTTGAGTAAAAGGTTAAACTCTTGTGGTTTTTTACAAGCAAACTTTGCTACAGAAGGAGGTTCTAACACTAATTTTTTCAAAATTACAGTAAATGTAAGAAAAAGTTAAAAGTAAATTAAATAAAAAGTTAAGTAATGATTTCTATCCAAAAAAAATTCGGTTTCTAAGAATCCATTAGAAAAAAAAAACAAACAGTGAAGATTTAGGATACAGCTGGAGGCGGAAAATGTTATAAAGTCAATCACGTAAGGCACAAGTGGAAAGCTATGCAGCTTCTCTTCTAACCCAAGAAAAAAGTGTTTTTCTCTTCCAATAAACAGTGACTTGACTGCAGCACAATTTGAAAAGAGAATAGGAGAATAAGAAATTGTGGTTAAAGAACGGAAATATGTGTTTGCAGGGCTAGAATTGGGACCAGCCAATGCATTTTTTTACTTGCAATATACATATGTAGGTATCGACTTTAGGGCAAGTTTAGGGTTCATAAAAAAAATCGAACTCGAGATAACAATCAGGCATGAAATTACGATGATAGAGAACGTGGAAAAGTGGGTCCCGCATTTGTCTTTCTGTGTGTTGGTACAGGGAACCACATTCACGGGAACTACATTCACATGGAAAATAACTTCACCTTTTTTTGTTTAAATAATCATATCATATAATAAATCATATAAAAAATCATTTAAAAAAATCGAGAAAATATAACTTTTTTTACATGACAACCTACAATAAATTTTATACCATCTGAAAGCATTTTTTTTGCAGCTCAAAATATTTATATGGACCATGTCTATACAACATCTACAAAAAGAGCTAGAATTTTTTTTAACCCAATCATAAATTCATAAAAAAATGCAAAACAATCAATCTCTTTTCTCTTCTAACGCCATTAAATCCATTTTTTAAAAGACAACCTATAATAAATTTTATATCATTATTATTTCACCTTTTATATGACGCTTCAATCATATTTCTACCATGCCTACAAAAAAAGTAAAAATTTTTTAAAGCCAACCATGTCTAAATTTCAAACTGAGATTACGGTACTTCCTCTACTGCTGGCTGGTCATCGGCAACAAATCTTCACATGTGTTTTGAGGTATTTTTCAAGTTTTTCAATTAAAGATTATATAACTTGTAGAGCACGTACCGTTATGTGTTATGTTATGTGCTCTAGATCAAAAGATATAACGTGTTTAGGAAAAGAACATCTTTTCACCGTTATCTCAGAATTTTGAATATGAAATTAATTGAAATTTTGCACAATTATAATTTATTTAATTACCTATCTACTTTATAAATTTCATTCATCTATCTATTAAAATAAAAAAGTTATGATCAATTGATTTTTCGTGTCGCTTTTTCGTTTCATCTTGTGAATGAATTCTATTACGTCTGTGGAACTCTTATTTAATATTTATTGATAAATAAAAATAAAAAAGTACGGCTTTTAACTGTAAAAAACTTGAGTGAATTTTTTTATTTTCACACCTTAAAATTGATCGCTGGGTACCTCTAGAACATACTTACAAAAAAATGATCTCTTAATATTAATGGTAACATCCTCCGCTTCGCAGTTTTTCTTTTTTACAACAATCTCATATTTAAAAAAAAAAAACATTTTTTTATCAATCATCTTTTTAGCAAATTTTGTTTACATACATATTCTTGTAGGAAATTGAACGCTCTACTAAAAAGGGTTATATGTACACTTTTTTCGTTTATCTAATCGTTTAAAATATATTCGAGTTTCAAAGTTTGAAAAAAAAACATTTAAAATTCGTTTTGTATTCTTAATTGTATATCAAATTGAAAAATTATAGTAATCAAACGGGCAAGACATATTCTTTTTGGAAATGGATTGCCACACACAGAAAGACAACTGCGGGACCCACTTTTACACTTTTTTTTAGACTTACTTTTTTTTTTTTTTTTAGAAAGTTACATTAAACTTAATGTTTGCAAATGTACTCAAATTTCTTAGGACACTTAAATCAAATTGGAGGTAAGAAATATCTTTATACAAATTTTTTATAAAGTTATTTCTCACCTTAAGTGGGATATAATTACACGAGGAAAAAGCGAATATTTTCCCACTAGAGAAAGGTAGTTCACAGGAAGCGATTTGTTCAAACGGTGCGGTGCCTGACATAATGAACAAAATACAAAAGCCTGTTTTTCTCAAAAGCGACTCTACCGATTTTGATTAAAAAAATCCGGTGACTTACATAAGCAAAAAAAAAGGTCTTACTTTTAAAACCAGAAAAAAATATTTTCGAATTTTTCCAAAATGATTAAACTGATTTAAAAGAAAATTTGTATACAGAAGTGTTTGAGTAACTGTAATATTAAAATTTTTCAAAACAAATATTTCAATATTTTCGAAAATATTCTAATTTGTTTGCTTTTGTTGAAAAGTTGTAGTTAAAATCCGGCCGGGGTAAAAATTCTTTTTTCAAAATTCTGCTTTTTAATATTCTGCTTTTCATAATTTTGTTTTATAAAATTCTGTCAAAAATTTAAAAAGAGTTTTGAAAATCTTTATAACAACGCGCTTCTTAGCATTTTCATTTTTTTTTAATTTTTGGAAGAATTTTGTCAAATCATCTTTTCACACAAATTGCTGCTTATTTGATTACTAACTTTGGGGAAAGTGGCCTAAAATGGCACATCAAGGTAAAATGGCCCCCTTGCTAGAAATCGTAGAATCGAAAATAATTAGAAAGTTTTATGAACGCGATTCTTTAGTTTATCTGGCAAAACCAACATATACGAAATTTCAGGAACTTCAAGCCATTATTTGAAATTTGACAGGTCAAACTGTCTCTATCCACATCAAAAAGTACACTCGTTAAAATTTTGTGAAATTTGAAAAAAAAAGTATAAAGTATTTTGGAAAAAGAAGTTAATGTGTGTACTAGAGTGACCGCAAGAAATCGATTTTCGAAATTTGGTCGGGGGAACCCCATAAAATGTTCCGCCTTTGCAGATTTTTAGATAGCCAAAATTTCAGCTCGATTGGATAACTCTAAATGGTGCCGACACTCGCTCAAAGTATCAAAAATCTCTGTTTTTTCACTGTTTTTCGAAGAAAATTAGCTCTAGCTCCCAAACAGATCGGGTTATTTTCACTTTTTATATATCAAGGGGCACGGTAGTGCCCAGCCAAGTTCTCTAGCAACTTTGGCACTACACCCTTATTTACAGGAAACAACTCAGGCCATTTTCGACACCCCTCTAACTTCCACACCAAAGATGCTAGAAATTTCAAACTCGCTACATTTGTTGAGCTAGTCAAAACCAAACACCTCACAAAATTTCAGCCTCCTACGATGAGTAGTTTCTGAGATATAGGGCTTCAAAAATCGCAAAAACCGTAACTGACTGACTGACTGACTCACTCACTCACTCACTCACTCACTCACTCACTGACAGATCATCAAAATTATGGAGAACTTCCCGATATCGTAGAAACTTGAAATTTTACACGGTGATAGGACTTGTGGTGTATACAAAGGAAAAAACCGAAAATTTGAGATTTTCAATTCAGGGGGCGTGGCATCCGCCCATTTCCACTGAATTTTCATCAAATATTATGGAGCACTTCTGATTATCGTAGAATCTTGAAATTTAGTGGAATGGTAGAGCTAGTAGTTTATACAAAGTTTGAGAATTTCAGCCAGGGGGCGTGGCAACCGCCCATATCCGCTGAATTTTCATCAAATATAGAGATTTTCAATTCTACAGCCATACCTTGCAAAAAGTAGTGAAATCACAACAAAAACATTACTGTTAAAAAAAGAGCCAAGTTCTCCTATGTTGAAATTATGCTGGCACAAAAAGTATTGAGATGTAAAAGTGTACCAAGTTCTAAAGTTTGGGTTCAAATTCGTATCAATAAAATTTTGATTGTTTACTTGGCAATTTTTGAAATAACTTTAAAATCGGTAATTAAAAGAAAAATTGTCAAGAGAACAATCAAAATTTTATTGATACGAATTTGAAAACAAACTTTAGAACTTGGTACACTTTTACATCTCAATACTTTTTGTGCCAGCATAATTTCAACATAGGAGAACTTGGCTCTTTTTTTAACAGTAATGTTTTTGTTGTTTTAATTAAAGGTAGTGTTGCTACACATAATTCAGATGCTAAATTTGTTTAGTTTTACCAAAAAAAAAATTTTGTCATCAATTTAAATTTTCAGTACTTACCTCAAAAAGAGCTGAAGTACAAACTCGATTTAAAATGAAACTTTTTTTTAAACTGTTTTATTTAAAAAAACGAAACATTTAACAGAATTCTAAGGCTGTGTGTGAATTGCGTTAAATAGTTAATACTGTGTAAAATTTTTGACACTATTGAGGTGAACAAAAAAATTTCAGCTGTATGGCTTATTGTTTAATATTTTTCTCTGCCTCTTTTCTGCTATGAAACTCCTTTTTAATAAAATAAAAAAAAAAAACAAAACAAAACCATCTGCAAAAAAAATTTAACTCAAATTTAACCAGGTCCCAGAGCCCAATAAATTTTTAACAGCTGAAAATTTTTTATTCACCTCAACAGTGTCAAATATTTTACACTATGTGAACTATTTTACGCAATTCACACACGGCCTAAAAAACAAAAAAAAAATAACATCGTGTTACATTTCTTATACATAATTAATGAAGTAAATACTAAAAAAATTTAATCAAGAGATTTACAAAGTAGTTTTGGAAGCATCAGGATACAATTTTCGGCCCTCACTGACTACTTGAAGTACATATTGTTTTTGTTCCTCATTTTTACTTAAAAAGGTTATTAAAATCGGTTATTAATTTGACTCCTCTTTCTGTCATGTCATTTACGACTTTAAGTTATTGCACTTTTTTAAAGCCTTCTTTAAAATGCGAATTTTCGGGCCAAAGATTTGGAGGTTCTTTGAGAAAACTTGTGTCTATTTTCAATCGGCTGAAAAAGTTCAATGTTTCTTTGTTCACAATATTTTTTAACCCTGCTGTGACAAATTGTTCATCTTCATGTGTCTGTAGCTTTGGATTTACTATTCTGTTGGTTTCCGTTTCACTGGTTTTCAAAATTATGTTGGCCGTTTCTAATTTTGTTCGCCATCTGGTAAAGTAAGGTCAAAGAACGCCAGACCTGCCTGCTCTGAAATATCTTTGTTATTCAATGCAATTACGCAAAAGATCAAGATCTTGTTTAGGAGCCAGATAAGCTCTTGGGGCATTAAACCAAGCAAAAGTTTTTTCTTGTTGAATGTAAGTTTAATTTTGAAACTACAAAGTCAATTGGATTTTGCCCTAGTGCTTCTATTGTAGCTATAATTATGCGAGAAGCATTTCTATCAGATGCCTTACATCGATACAATAACAAAGAAAGTTTCATTGTTAATAGCTCTTTCACCCCACGACTATACCTCATACTTTTGCTACCCGAGGGCCCAGATATAGAGAAACATCCATTCTATCTATCCCTATCCGCAGAATAAAACAGTTAAAAAAAAGTTTAATTTTAAATCGAGTTTGCACTTCAGCTCTTTTTGTGGTAAGTACTGAAAATTTAAATTGATGACAATATTTTTCTTTTTTAGTAAAACTAAACAAATTAAGCATCTGAATTATGTGTAACAACACTACCTTTAATTAAATATATAAAAAGTGAAAATAACCCGATCTGTTTGGGAGCTAGAGCTAATTTTCTTCGAAAAACAGTGAAAAAACAGAGATTTTTTATACTTTGAGCGAGTGTCGGCACCATTTAGAGTTATCCAATCGAGCTGAAATTTTGGCTATCTAAAAATCTGCAAAGGCGGAACATTTTATGAGGTTCCCCCGAAAAAAATTCGACAAAAAATTTTTTCTATGGGAGTTGCGGTCACTCTAGTGTGTATGCATGAAGTATTTCTTATTAATTAACTGAAATAAGTTGGTTTAAAACGAATTTAAATTTTTTGGTGTAAAAATTAAATTGAAAAAACTCAAAATGGGCAAAATGGCCTACTTAGTGCTCTTGTAAAATGGCATACCTATATCACATGTCATTTTAAATTTTTTTTTCACATTTTCATTTTTTTAAAGTGAAAATAGTTGCTATTTATGAACGATGTACAGAGAGGAAGTCCTGGACTGAGGAAAGCCCTTGATTCCGACAAAAACCTAGAAAAGGGCTTCCAAAACACTCAAAGTTGCAAAAACTACAAAAAAGAGACGAGCAACCAACAAGAACTGGGTTTTGAATGACTCGATGAAAGATCTGGGGGGAATAAGCACCACTTGTTCCAATAAAATGGAAAAGAAGCCCTTTGATTCAATTTTGCATTTAAAATCACGTATGTTTGGACAGTGTGCCATTTTACCCGGGTAAATTTGATCAGTGAAATTTGTAGACGTCTTGAAAATTAAAAAAATTAAATACTTTTTGGAACTTTTTCAACTCGCAAATGAAAAAAATGTGAGAGTAATATATTAAACTTTGAAAAGTATATAGCATTTAAGTTTGAATGCTACTGTTTTTCGAGATATAGGACATTTTCCTTAGGGGGGCCATTTTAGGCCACCTTCCCCTACTTTGTCATTTTTTTAATATTCACTTTTTTTTAATCGATTAATTTAAAAAAATTATTAAAAGATTGATGTATATTATTAAATATCAAAATAAAAAAAAAAAAGAATTTTGAAAAACGGAATTTTTTAAAAATGCTGAATTTTGAAAACCGGAATTATGATCCGCTTCCTTTTTTGAATTTGGGTGTTAAGAACTTGTATTTGGTAAAAATTTCGTCCGTACTATTTTTAGTACAAGTATTGTCAGTCGTAAATTTTGCCCTTCTAGAGTTGAAATCATATAATTTTTTTAAATTATTTTTTTTTTTTAATTTTGACTCTTATGACAATTACGACATTGAAAGAGATCTCCATTCACCAGTTTTATTGAAAGATGCACTAAAGTACATTTTAAAATGCAGAGCATAAAAAGAATTTTACAGATCAAAAGTATTAAGATTTTGAAAACTCAGCTGGTTTTTTCAAAATTTTGCATTAAATTTTGTTTATTATTTATTTTTTTAAAATTTTGATACCAATAACGAAATAATTAAAAAAAAAAATCATGTGTGTAATTCACACGTGGTAGAAGTGAAACCTTAAAAATCGTTTTTCTTGAAAAAAAAAAAAAAAATAGAAAAAATCTACCTATTTTCATTCTATCACCTTCAAATCCATGATTTTTATATAACAACCTAGATAAATTTTATATAATGTGAAAGCTTATTGTCTTAGCTCAAAATATATATATCGATCAAGTCTATGAGACATCTACAAAAAAAGCTAGAATTTTTTAAACTCGATGAAATTTCATCCAAAAAGCAAAAAAAACATTTATTTTTATGTTCTCATGCTATTAAATCAATTTTTTTGTTTGACAACCTATAAAAAATTTTATACCATGTGAAAGCTTATTGTTTCACCTTGTATAATTATGTATAAATCTTATTTCAAAGATGTCTACAAGAGAAGTTAGAATTTTTTAAAGTCAACCATGTCGAATTTCCAGACTGAGATTACGGTACTTCCAACACTGGTAGCTGGTCATCGCCAACAGATCTCCACAGGTGTTTTGAGGTATTTTTAAATTTTTTTAATTTAAGATTGTGTAACTTGTAGAGCACGTAACGTTATGTGTGATATATCAAATAAAAGGTTATGTTATCAGCATGCGTGTTAAAGTTAAACCAAATTTGTATGTGCACTAGATCAAAAGATGTAACGTGTGTTGGAAAAGAACATGTTTTTACCGTTATCTCCGAATTTTGAATATGAAATTAATTGAAATTTTGTATAATTATAATTTATTTAATTACCTATTTACAGTACAAATTTCATTTATCTGTCTATTAAAACAAAAAAGTTATAACAAGTTGAAGTCGTGTCGCGTTTTCGTTTCATCTTGTTTCAAATCACTACGATACTAAAGAAGTTTTCACTTCAAAAAATGGCCTAGCAATAAAAATTTTTGTTCAATGTGTTCTTGTCTTTATAAATCTTCGCCCAGTTAATTTGTATTCAGACTCATATAAAAATGAGAAGTTCTGGTGTAATTGTTACTTTGTTTGTTAACTTTCTGTTCTTTGGACTGCTGAGTGATTCATTTTACAGAAACAATTAACATATTTACATATCGTCGGCGTAAAGCAAAATTGTTCTAAATCCACTTTTTACCGAAAATGAGTTAATGATGCAGTTTGACTAATTTGAGGGTGCTCTTTCCGAATTTGAAAACCGTTTTTGTCAAAAAAATTTCATTCCACAGATAATATAATTTAATGGGACATAAAACAATAAATACAGCGAAGTAGCCTATTGAAAATGAGCCCGAGTATTCTTGATTGTTCTAAGTCCCATCATATTTTGTTCTAAGTCAACTTTTTATTTAAGGAAAAAACGTACTTGTATAGAAATTGTTCTATCTCCAATTTTGGGTTTTTAGTTTTAAAAAATATTACAAAATAGTATGCACCTTCTAATGAGGTAAACTTGTATATTTTATTCAAGAGAAAAGAACAAACTTTATAAAAAACATAACTTGAATGGCAAACGAGCAGAAACTTAAAAATCGTGCCCTGTAAAATTTGCTTTTTGTGACTTAGAACAATTTTGCTTTACGGCGACGATTTGTCTTATCCAATTTTGTCATGAGTTATGGTTTCAAATTAGTACTATTTGAAAGAAAAAAAAAAATCTGAAAAGAATTTGTTTGTTATTCAAAATGTCCTGATTTGTATGAATTCATCAATGAATTATTTTGATTATTTTAAATAATTTAAAAATTCTTATATTTCTCTTAAAAAAAGCCCTTTTTTATCTCTTTGTTTCTATCAAATCCTGTATCAGGTACATTTTGCAGAAGTTCTTAGCTCAAAAAATGAATCATCATTAAACTACCACACAACAAAGCGAATGATAAATTGATTGGATATGAGCCAACTAAAAGAAAATGCAGTACAAAAAATTTAGGAGTCAATGTTCGATACAGTAAGGATTTTCTGTATTTTTTTTTTCTTTTCTCAAAAACTCCTTTTCAAAAATAATTCCTTACAAAATTGAGCATAAAAAATCATAATGGCGATTTTGTTTAAATTGTGTCTTTTTTAAATTTTGTTTGGTAAAAAATTTCATAAATGCAACAACAAATCATAGTTGAATAAATAAAAAGATATTAACTACTCACCCAATGTAACACCCAATAGAACTCCAGACAGCGTTACCAGCAGCATCATATTTTCATGCAGCCACTTCTTGTAACCGGTCAACTCGATAGGTGCCTCACTGCGTTCGGTTGTTTTCGGTGGCATTTGAGTACCGTTGACGGTTGTACCATGTGGTGGACCCATTTTAGCGAATAAATAGTCTGAAAATTTTTCAGATTTTTCCATCGTTTGAAAAACGACACTTGTAAGAGATGTTGTGAATTTGTTTTTTTTTTTTACTGTTTTTTATTAACTTTTTTTTTATTAAATGCAGTGATGTGTTTTTTTTTTTTAATTTTTTGTCAAAAATTCAATTTATTTTTACTTTTTTTTTTAAACTTTAGTTTAAAATTTTAAATGCAATTAGGTATTACGTTTTTAATTTTTTAATTTTAAGTCCATCAATAGATTTTTTTTATCTGATATCCTTTTTATTATTTTTAGGATCAGATTTTTTTGTCTTTTTGTTAAACAAAGAAAAAATGGTGCCTTTCAACTTGGCAGGATGTATATATTTTCATTTATATATAATTTTTAAATTTTATATAAGATTATTGTATATAATTAATTTTCTAGATTAAACTATTACTAAATATTATTGTATCCATTTTTATATCTTCTACTTGTTTTTTTTTGTGTGTGTGTCTGGGTATATAGTAAATGCAATTTATATTTTTTTTGAACAGTGGAGAATTTTATTTTATTTTTTATTTTATTTTAATTTTCTTATAGACATTGAAATATTTGGTTATTTGATAATAATTTTGTGTAGTATAATTTTTATGGTTTTTATTTATTATTTAGTTTTAATTTAACGTTTGATGGGAAACGTTGTTCTGGATTAAGGGTTACCGATGCGGCGATATCTTCTTCAGCAGAACACGCCCTTTAAGCCTTGTAGGTTCGTCCTGGACGTCTACGTTAAAGTGGTTTTTAAGTAATGGCTCCGTTGTTGTGATTTTTTTAATAACTTTTTGAAACTTAAATTATTCTATACACTTTTGAGGAGGGGGGGGTGGTTTTGGGTTAAGTTTTTGTTTATAGTTTTCTCCTATTCAATTAAGTCTTTTTGTAGTTAAAGTTTAAATTTAGAGTTAGTTTTTTTGGTTATACTCAACTATGGTCCAAAATATAAGATTCTGGCAGTTTTTCTATTGGTTAGAAGTTTTTTAATTATTTTTTAATTTAATTAAATTATTTTTTTTTATATAAATTCGTAATTTGATTATATAAATGCTTTTTTTTCAGATATATTTTTATAAAATACAATTAAGGTGGGTCTTTTGTTTATAAACTTTTTAGTTTTTAATAACTTTTTATATAATTTCTTTGTTTATTTTTTAATTTTTAGTAAATTAACTTCTTTTACTGTTAAACTGATTTTTTTTTATTGAGTCTTTGAATGAATAGCTTTCTGCACTTCTTGGAAAATCGATTTGTCTAGTTTCCCCCTTTTTTTGTTCAGTTTACTCTCTGGGTAGACGACGAAGTCGGTGTTCGTACGGGAACTATAGGAGGGTTGAAAATCTATGTCAATTTTGTGAAAAAAATGAAAAGTTTTTTTTTTTTTTGTTCTATTCAAGAATTCGAGTCCACGGGTTTTTCAATATTTCTATATGAATATGTGCACTTTCTAGGGAATTTTGCTTTTCTTTTTCAACAAAAGATGCGAGATTTTGCAATCAACTTTTACACAAAAGAAGGTTCGTTCGTTTTTTTTGTTGTTGTTTTTGTAATCCAAAAAGGTAGAAGATTCTTTTTTATTTTTTTGCTCTCAGATAAAATCAGAACACACTTTACAGATACTATTCCTTTAAAACAATCCGCTCACGACAAGACTTCAGCAACGTTTGCAAGCTTTGAGATTTTCAAAGGGCATTTTATAAGGTTTCATAAAAGGTTGGAGAAATTTTTGCAGTCTCTGTACCTAGAGAGAGAGATATAGAGAGCTCGGATTTTTACCCCTTGAAAGCTTTAATTTTTGTTGCATCTTTAACTGGGGTATATAGCAAGTAGCAATATTGAAGACCCAGTAAGAGAGATTAATGCAATAACCCATGCAATTAATTTACCTTTTGTTCTCTATCAATATATTGAATTTATGAAACGAAATTTATGAATTTGATTGGATTTTTTGGATGCAGAGGATATTTTGATGGTTGATGGAAAATATACATGATGAGGTGTGGTTTTGAGTAGAAATTTTGGAGCTACTGTTTTCTTCTGGAAGTAAGTTTTTTTGTAATAGATTATAGTTAATAGAGATAGAATATGGGTTTGATTGCGTGATTGATTGATAGAGGATATGATTTTTGTATTTGAGTGAATGTATGTTTTGTATATGAATTGAAATTGATTGATTTGCATAGATAAAAAGTTGAATTTTTTTTTGATATTATTCTCTGACTGAAGATTTTTTTTCGTTAAAGAATATCGGTTAGGTATTTCAATACGAATGATATTCAACTAATAATGTTTTTCTCTGGATTCTGGCGGCTTTCACAATCTTTCTGTTTATGTCTCAAGTTATATTTTTTTCACAGAAAAAAAATTAAGGAAGGGTGGTGTATGATTTTAAAAAGATATGATCTAGCTTCGAATAGAAAAAAAAACTATTATTATTAACAAAGGCCGCACAGTGGCCCGTTTTGACTTTTTTGCTTGCAAAATTAATATCTTCTTAACAAATAAAGACATCGCCACAATTTTTTTTTTTATCTTGAAGGAAATTTCCAAGGCTATGAAAATTGTGAGTTTCCAAAAAAAACTTTACAGGGTGTTTCAGAATTTGGTGTTAAAATAAGAAGTTTTAGATAAGGTTGTAAACATAATGGTATTTTGATTACAATCGTCAAAAATCAATTTCTGAAGTAATCTGAGTTAGGTAACACAGTGGGGAAAAAGGAAAGGAACCAATTCGAGTGAAACAGTGGGGAGAAAAGTATTTTTTTTGTTTTTTATTTTTATGCAATTTTTTTATTTTTCTTTATAGAAGAGTACATTTATAATGTATTTCAGTGATATATTACAAGTCAAACAGTGGAAAAAGATAAAAGTAACAAATTAAGACATAAAAAACACTAGATTTCTTTAAAACTATCATCTAAGTCCGGGGTAGTTTGTAAAAAACTCATCATTTCTGGAGAGTATTTTTAAGAAATTTGGTTGATGTAGGGGAAGAGCCGGCATGGAGGCCAAATGTTAGTTAAATAAAATTTTTTTTTATTTGACTTGACTTTTTTGAGAAAAACTAAAAACGCAGTTTTACTGCAATTACTTTGAATATTACGTATGCAAAATTTTATCAAAATCCTTAGAGCCATTTTTGAGAAAATTGCAATAACTCCATAATAATGTACGGGAAGAGCCGACATCCGCGATTTAAAAAATATAATGACCATATTTCCACTATCCGTATTTTTTGAGAAAAACTAAAAACGCAGTTATGTTAGAACTATATACAGCATTACGTGTGCTAAATTTAATCGAAATCGTTAGAGCCGTTTTCGATAAAATTGCAATAACTCGAAAATTTTGTATGGGAGGTATACGTTTTAAGCGAGATATTAAAAAACAAACAAAAATCAACCTTGGAAATTACGAAAAAAACATCCATACCAAATTTCAAGAAAATCCGTCCACTCGTTTAGGCTGTAGCTACTTGTACAGATGGACGCACGGACGCACGGACGCACCGACGCACAGACCGACGGACGTCATGACGAAACCCACTTTTTTGGGCTTCTCCATCATCGTACTGTTAGTTTTGATTAAAACCTCGAATTTTTTTTTTACACGAAACCAATACTTGCCCTATTGAGCAAGTAAAATTAAGAATCAAAACGTTTTAGGAGCCCTCTTCCTAGTTTTAACACTCAAAGCTAAGAAAAAAAATTAAAAAACAGATTTTTTTTTTATAGTAAAAAATTATTAACTTTGACTTGCTCTATAAGGCACACCAATAACCCAAATTGAAAATTTTGTTCGAATACTCGAGCTCCAACCATTTGTGAATCCAGTGATCTAAAAGTTTTCATTATCGACCCACCCGAAAAATGAATATTGCAAGCACTTTTGTCTAAATGGGCCACTGTGGGCCGTTTTTAGGACTTTGAATTCATTAATTGAACAGAAAGTTCTTTTTGCTATGAATCCCGATGTTTTTCTTTGAAAGAATGTTTTTTAAGAGGAATTATCTGTTGAGAAAAAACTGGAAAGCGGTCACGATTAATTGACACTATTTTTAAATTGAAGTGAGGAATTTTGTTTGGAGGAAGACCAACAAAGTCTACTACCCGGCAATGACCTGTTTGTATGACGTCATCTGCTTCTAAGAAACATGGTTGTTTCGTGTAAGCAAACACACAGATAGTTGGAGGTGGAATATTAATTGCGCTGTAAAAGATACTTTATCACATTTAGGCAAATTTTATGTTCATGTAGGCTTTGACATTGAAAATGGGTTAAAATAGGTTATACATATAGGAACTGTATTTGCAGTTTCTGAAAATTCTCATAGGATGCGAGAAAAAATTTTTGCGAGCCATTTAGCTTTATAGTGGTCCTTTTTCCAGCAGTGAGACTGTTGAAAATTCCAAAATGCAAAAAAGCATGATATTCTTTGAAACTTGTGTGCCTATTAACTCTGGCAAACAATTTTTGTTTCTCTGAAAATATTTGAAAATAAGGCTTGTCTAACTGCTTAACAGCTTAAATTATTGAATCGTTTATTTTCAAAACATGATAAGTCCATTTTGAATTTTTTTTTTGTAAAACCCACGAAAAGGATGATTTTATTTGTTGTTATGAATTAAAATTTTGATTAATAGATACAAAAAACATATGTTATCAGAAACTTTTTTTGAACAAATGAACTTATAATGTTTTGAAAATAAACGATTCAATTGGGATGACATTTTGAAGGGGTATTTTTTGTATGATTCTCTTGACTAAAAGATGTAAATTCAAAGTTGAAATCTATTATATTGGCAAAAATGTATTTTAAGGACAAATTTTCTTTGGCTCTAAATGAAAGCAGATGAAAATAAAATAAATAGTTTAAAAAACTAAAAGTACGCTTTTATCATGCACTAAAAACTATAAAATAATTTAATTGGCTTATTGGAAATGATTAGATCAAAAAGCATCGAGCGCTTTTTTCAAACTTTATAAAAGTACGTACAACAAAAATGCGTTCTACTTTTTGATCTAACCACTTCTAATAAGCCAATTAAATTATTTTATAGTTTTTAGTGCGTGATAAAAGCGTACTTTTAGTTTTTTAAAATTTAATCTTAATTATTTATAAAAAAAACTATTTTTTTTTAAACCTCTCTTACGAAAAAATTACACCGCTCTTAAAAAAAATATACCAAAAATTCTTTGTTACCTATTAAGAAATTTTTTGGAGTAGGTAATTTGAAATTTTAAAAAGAAAATTTGTATTAGACTTGTTTTTTCTACAACTCAGTAGCTATTAATTTTTTGATTTTAATTCGAAAAATAATAAAACCAAATACTTAAGCCCGTATGATACTTCTTTTTTTCCTTATTTTTAATAATTTAAAAAAGAATGTAGAGCAGGGGGTCAATTCCCGATCTGTGAAACTGTGAAGTGATAAGTTTTCACGTTTTCATTATAAATTCGATGCTTGATTTGTAAAAAAAATCTAAACAAATCGCGACCTTAGGACAAGAAGGTTCTATCTGCACTCTTATCACTTTAGAGAAAACGAAGATGTAATATTTCATCGTATATAACTTCTAAACCAAAACTTGATTCTAAACATGTTCTTCAATTTTTACATTATATTGTTTCATGGATTTTGTTGCATTAATTCAATAAAAACTATAAAGAATAGTTAATCAATAATTTATAATTAAAAAAATCGATAGAACTTTGTTGCTCAACGATAAGGTAAATAAACGTAGGACAAGAAGGTTCTAAATTACCAGATAGAACTTTGCGCCACGATAAGGAATTTAGTTTTTCAGATAGAACTTTGTTTGTTTAGGGAATTAACCAAACAATACTTTTCCAAAGGTTTTTGGTGTGCTGAACTCGAATCAGAATTCAGAAACATTCTATCAGCTCCCGTTTTTTTAATATTACCGTTAAAAAATGCAAAAACACCTGTTTCTGAATCTATGCTGCAATGTGAGAGAATTTTTTTCAACACTTTTTGTGAAGGTTTGTATAAAAATTGCTTTTCTGCTTTAAATCTTTGCGATGTTTTTTTTATAATCCGAGATATTTTAATTTGAAGTTACTGCAGTTTGAAATAACGTTATTGATAAAATAAGCCAAAACTCACGTACTTAAACTTAAGATATCTTGGAAAATAAAATTGATATCGGAAATATTTAAACTGATTTTCAAATAAAAAAAATAACAGTTCTAATGTAGAAACCGTTAAAAATTATGCTGACAAAAGGTACCTTACATCATAGCATAACCTCAAAAACAGCCAAAACACGTTTTTTTTTGCAAATTCTAACGGCAATATTTCAAGAACTAAGACCGAGAGAATATATCTGAATTTATATTCGAGTTAGGCAACTATTGGAAAAGTATTAGTTTGGTTTATTCATAATAAAAATAGTCAAACTTTGTTGACCAGAGCTATCAGCCAAAAAACGTGTTTTTGCATTTTCTAATGGCAATATTTCAAAAACTAAAGCTGATAGAATATTTCTGACCCCGGATTCGAGTTCAACACACCAAAAACCCTTGGAAAAGTATTGTATAGTTTATTCATCCAAAACCTTGTGTGCAGTGTTATAAAAGAAAAAACAGAAAGGATGAAGTTTCATGTACATAAGTAAAAATTAAATAAGCTCACAGCATTTTTTAACAATTTATATTGAATTCACAGCACTAATTTCATATATTTAGGAATGTAGGTATTGAATTGGGTATTGTAATACCAGTTATTCCAAGGAGTACTAGGTTCTAATGATGATATGTTTAAATATTCATTTACAGCAATAAGGTTCTATTTACGACGTAAAATTCAACTAGGTTCTATCTACGAAATATTTTTTGTTTTTTAAGGCAAAAGGTTCTATCTGGCAATTAGAACTTTGTGAACTTAAATTCATATTTAGTGTTTGTAGATATAACCTTGTTGGCTTCAATTTCATGAGTTATTTCATAATCGG